>NC_045141.1:14241257-15518077 GCF_008831285.2 Nymphaea colorata
GGCAGAGGTGCGTTAATACCCTTTTAGTGGCAGAACGATCATCTTGTTCTAATCTAAGAGCAGATACAAAGTTAAAAGAAAAACTTTAGTGCATTTACAATAGTATTAACAAAGTTAAGTATATTTTTTGTTATTGCCAAATCTTTAAGCATGATCTCGAAAATTTTCAAACATTTAATACACTTCTAATATGCTTTGCTTCCATACCCTTCTAAACCATCTCTGCATCTCATAATCATCACAAGCACTCCACACTTTTCTTTTTTTGAGATTCAGATTCAGTAAGATATTGGTTCCTAACACTTTAGTTTGGAAGCTTGACATTGCAAACTTAAATGCCAACTTGCTGTTGTCCGGTGGTTCATCTTGAGAAGAGATGAGCATTAGCTCCTTGGCGATTTGCAGTCTAGTTATATGGGTGATATATTAAGGATAAATTACAATGGAGAGAAAATTAGACAGATCTGAAATTCGTGAGTTCATGTATTCTTTTGCTCATATAAAATAACCTTGTGGATGTGATTTTAGGAATGATTTAGCAGGAAACATATAGGTCGAAAATTTAAATGTGTTTTTGAGGAAAAAGTCGATGACTCTTGTAACACTAAAACCGAAGATGGTTAAAATTTCTAATTTTTTTATAAAATCAATTTGAACTAATGTTGGTTGTGTAGTAGGTAAGTAATAGCATGTTTAAAATCTATTTCTCATCTACTGTGTCTTCTTACTAGGCATATTTATTAATGTAAACGTTAGAAAAGAAGTGTTAAAGTAGCCCCTTACATTAATTTTTAGTCTCCTCAGGCTGGATAATATATATATATATATCCTATGAAAACTTTGAATGCATATTAGCATCTGATTGAATTAAAAAGATGGCATTCGGACGTTCACTTGCCGCTTCAGATCCATTTAACATCAAAATCATCAAAGAACTGATTGAATTTTTCTCACCACGAATTCAAACGAAATATGTTGATCTATCTCCAACCAACTCTGAAACGAATTGATTTTTTGTCTATTCAGACTATCGTTAATGAATGGCATCTTGCAAGATCCAATCCATGTGCACCTCGAGCTCTGATTGACAAATCCATCTTCATACTTTCCCTAGTTTGGCCATGGCTAGCAACTTGCTACAGTTGTCTAATTAAAAGAAGGAGTTTGTGTCCTTTGAAAATGATTTCTAAGACATTTATGTTCTCAATTATTTATTTTTGTGTGGTGGTGTTTATGTCATTTCGATGGGTCAGAAACAAGTTTTGTTAACAAATTTAACCTAGAAAACTAATTCGGAACACAACTAAAATGTAACGGATGGATTAGTAGGGATGAATTCTTACTTGGATCTCGCCTTTAAAAAACATATCATTTTAGTATAGCTTGTCAGTTTGAGTGGCACGCAAACAACATGTTTTTAGTTTGATTTTTGTAAGTGTTACTTTTTTAAACATGACACTTGAGTTAAATAAAATAGTCTAGTATATCATAGAACCACTTAAGTTCCAACACAACCGCGACCTGAATCTCGAAAATAGAATATATTCGAACATACATTGTAGTTAGATTTTGGGTTTCACAAGTTTAAACCGGATGCGTAATGAAATACCAAATTCGGAACTACCTCAGATCTTCATTCGTATTTGGATTTAGGCCCTTAACTCCATGAATCCATTTCTAGTGGCATGCCTCTCTGTCCCTCTCTCTCTCTCTCTCCGTAGAATGTACGCAGAAAGCGGTGCTTACTGGAGGAGGGGGCATGACGTCGACGACGGGGCGGAGACGAGGTCAGCGTTCTGCGGACGCGTTGGGCCAGGAGAGCCACAGGGCCGTCCTTGGCTGCCTCTTCCTCCTCCTCACCCGTTGTCTCCCTTCATCCGTCCCCAATGGTACCCTGCTTTCTCGACGTTCCGCCTCACTGTAGATTCAGGTGCCTCTCTTTCTCTCTTTCAATGAGGTAGGAAGTGGATACCCAGTAATTCTTGTCCTCTTATCAGGGCTTGGAGTTGCTCCCATCACGCCCGTTGCGTCGTTTGCCTGTCTCAGAAGCTGTAGACATCTGTCACCCTGCGCATAATGTGATGCGACCGACTTAAAATTGCTTTAGATAACAGGTGCAGCTCCTGAACCCTTTTCTGCTGTTCCATAGATGTGAGCAACATGCAAGTTTCAGTTCGAGAGACAAAGCTGAAACTTCAATGACTTCTCACACGAGGTAGATTCTGCGCGGTTTTGGTTGTGAAAATTGTTGTTTGGTGGCAGTTGTCACCGTTGAAAGTCAGGAGGCGCGTTGAGCCCATAAAGATACCGTAACCCATGTTCCTCTGTTTGTTCTCCTTTTATCTCTGTCGATATCACCAGTTAAGTTGGGGTTTGAGCTTCTGTTCCATGATCCCATCCATTTCTATTTTGTGGACTAATTTGTTTTGTGGTTCCTTGTTTGGTTGAATGAATAATTTGTGGACTCCTGCCACGAGAGAGTGCACCTTCTCGTCTTTCCAGAAGTTTTGGTAGACGAGCACAAGGAGCCCAATACTAACATAACTGTTAGGTCTCAGTTGGTTTACGGGCAGGCCTTTGCTCTGGCTCTGTCTGTCTTTCTTGAGCTCGAGCTCACTTGAAAGGTGCAGTAAGCTTCTGATAAGGTGAATGAAGCCAATTGTACAAGCAACTCAATTTGCTCGTTAGGCCTATTTCTAAGAGCAAGCATAATGAAGAGAGTCAGAGCTGAGTGAATACATCTTTGCTTATACAGGAGACTCTATCTTGAATTTTGAAGAGTTGAGCGACAGAAGTAGATATAGTTTTTGCAGTTCCTGAGTGAATACATCTTTGCTTATACAGGAGGCTCTATCTTGATTCTTGAAGAGTTGAGCGACAGAAGTAGATATAGTTCTTGCTGTTCCAGTTTTAAGAGAAGTAACTAGGAAATCAGCAACCTCGTTTGGAGGGAATTGACTGTGAAGAAGTTTTCTCTGTAAATGAGCTAACTGAGCGAAGGCTTGACAATTTTACACTGTACTAAGTGTCGGGCTTGTTTTATTTGAATAGAATGAAGTAACATGCAACTCATGGTACGACAAAAATCCTGAGCTTGAGTTAGTTGATTTGAAAATAAGGGTAGAAGAATGAATTCCATCTTTGAATGTGAACTTCTGGCCTGTTTGTTGCAATCACCCTTTGATTGGCTTGCTTTTACTACACCAGGTGGTAGCGCAGATTGTAAATCCCATTATATGAGCCTGAGTGAGCTTGGAACCAAATTGATCCATGAGCTGCTTGCCTGCTTGGTTCATTTATGGTCCTGGCTGCACATATTTGGATTAGTGATTTTGTAAAAAATTGATAGGTTGGTCAATAATAGGCATCAAGAAAATTAGAAGCTGATACGGTTCATGAGAGATTGTCATTATAAATGCCAGTAGGAAGAAGCATTACATGTTGGTGATGAAAATCTATGAATTAGAAAAGGAATATGTTTTTTTCAGGGAGCACATTTATATGCTAATGGATGACGTGAGTCCCAGGGACATGCTATAATAGAGTTTACGCCCAGGAAATGTGGACATTTGAATGATAAATTCATGGACCCCAAGGGACAAATACGGAAGAGTAGCTTCTGCTAATCATTTACAGGCTATGAGTGTCTGATGTTGATGGAAGACCCTACATTACCCCAAACTGTCTTCTGAGGAGGAATCCATTTTACTTCACTCGTATGCTCACTTACTATTTGGTAAAATGGTTTATTAGGGCCTGATTGTCATCCTTGATACACATGAAGGGAAAAAACAGTTGTTGTAATAAACATGAGGGTTGCACTGGTGTCCAGTTAGTATTTTGACTTGGAAATGGACGGGCCTACTCGATCAACATTTCTTGTTTCCGTTTAATTCTCTATTTCTTTTCTTTGTTTAGTTATTGTAAGATAATATGGCACTTTTTCACAAAATGGTTTATTCTGGACAGATTTTTCACTCATTCTAAATGTAAATCTTAGCCTGAAAAGTTGGATGAACAACTGATTCGTTCTGAGAATTGGTTCCCTTTTATGACTGTCCTTTCAACTTGAACTGTATACTTTGCATTGCTTTAGCATATTCATTTACTTTTTACCAATATTAGGGTGCAACTGGTCATTGCCAGCTATTGTCACCAGTGATTTTAGTATCTGTTTAGCGGTTGTAGTACTGTATGGTTGGAAATATACTAAGGTTCATGCTGCTCAAAATTTGTAGTAGATGGTCCGCACTATTGTTTTGCTAGGATTGCCTAAACATGCATTTCCTAGTCCCACCTGCTGATTATCTCTCAAGATTGTAGCTTCATAGCACTAATATTTGCTTATGCTATTTTTTTATTGTCTTTCTTGTTCTCTGGGTCTGGTAAATGCAGGTAATTAACTGATTGAGCATATTAAATCAGAATAAACTGACTGTGAAAACTGTAGATTGCTGGACTTTTTGAGAATGGACGTGCCATCTGAAAGGGTATGTTTCCCTGCTGCTCTTTGCCTTTGTCACAATGTTTCTGATATCCTTGCACATCTCCAACTATGAAATCCAATTTCAGTAATAAGTTCTCCAAAACCTGTGATAATATTAGAGAATGTCCAAGGGCAAATGGTCACATGTCCACAATACGCTTGTGGGCTTACCGTGGGATTTTTTCCATATTTTCTGAAAGAAACGAAATAAAAAAACTGCACCTTCCTTTTCCTGTGTTTTAACACAATTTTGTTTGAGAAGGATTTTCAGTCTGTTTTTTGGTAACCCTTAGAGATTCTTGGGACCATTATGTTTGCTCAATTCATTTATTGAATAGGCGATTCTTAGGACATGCAAGCTCTTTATATTTGTATCTGGCTTTTGCATGCAGAGATGCGTAACATTTTCTTCATCAGTTGAATCTGGTATTTTAGGACCTCTTCCATCTATCAAAGATCATACTGGCAATCATACAGTACTTCAAAACGACCGTCATTCATATTGTAATTATGGTGCCAACTATCCAATATTCACAAGTCATTCACAGCGTGATCGCCGTTGGTGGTTATCAAGAAGAATATCAGGTGATAGTTTTGGTATGTTAAACTCATGGCGCAGGAGTACTAATCCTTTGCCTTATAATGCAATGCCTCTAGTGCATACTAGAAGCAACTTCATACCAACGTCTGCATGCCATCAAGGTATTCCTTTCCCCAATATGGTTCCGTCCTTGTTATCATAATTCAGCCCTTAGAATTTATCTACTCAGCTTATAGCCTTATTCTAGCGGTTGAACGCCTTTCCTACTTGCAAATTTTGTACAGTGGGTAATTACAGATCTTATAGACCAGAGAGAATTGAAGCGGTTGACTTGCCTGGTGATCCACCTATGTCCATTACACTGGGGAGCACTTGTGGGTTATGCCAAGAGCTTCTAACAGATAGCTCACCACTTTGTCAGGAGCTCTTGACCTCCACCGATGTTTCAGTTGTTGCAGTTTTAGTTTGTGGCCATTTCTATCATGCAGACTGTTTAGAGGGCAAAACCTCGGAGGCACATAAACGGGATCCTCCGTGTCCAGTATGCTTCTTCAAGAGTACTGATGCAGTGTGACTGTTTGTTAATATCAATATCAGAACATGATTGTCTTACAAAATTGCAAGGCTCCTTCAGAAAGGAGAAGAGGGAATTTTGCCTGGCACTTCTTATGGAGAAAATGAATTCCAAGCCCATAATTTAAGATGCACTCAAGGCACATGTTCCTACTAAACAGTACATATACACTATCGATGTTAATCAGGTTCACTGGATATCCAAGAAATTGCTTATTTTGTTTGGGTTGACCCAAATTGCAAAGGAGAGAGAGAGAGAGAGAGTCTCTCTTTAACAATATGAAAATGCCCATATATTTGAAGGGCTTCTGATAACCTGTGCTCACAAAATAAATGAATCAAATGCCTTCATTTTATATATATATATCGGAATTCATATTTTTTTCTCTTTGTTTTTCTCTCATAGATATAGTTAAAGTCATTATTCAATTTTCTCCTATATATATATATATATATATATATATATATATATACAAGACATCTAGTTTTAATGGGAAAAGAATAAAAAAAAGAATTTAGATTGGTAACGCTTGATTATTAAAATATATTAAAAGTTAGAGTTATCTTTACAAATGAATTAAAACAATTTAATAAATTATGGAGTAGCAATGACCAAGCTTTTATATACATATAAGAGAGAGAGAGAGATTTTAAACATATAGACACATATTCTGCTTGTTTGTACTCATAAAAACATGGATTACTATGTAAAAAAAATGTTAAAATGTAACAAAAAAATGAAAAAATTGAGTCAACCTTGTCCAAACCGTGTCACCTACTCGATCTTTTGTCTAGCCTTCTCGATATGGGGCCGTTTTAGGAGTGTTTACGTGACACAGATTAATCCGCAGATATTGGGAACGAGAAAGATTGCTCAACACCATTTATTCACAAGAACGACATAGTTCCGGATTTTTATTTTTATTATTCAAAAATCAATGCTTGAAAATGCATCATTTCTTAAGCTAAAATTGATTTTTTTATTCAATAAGAAAACCACAAGAAGAGTGGCTTTTTGGGTTTTGGATTGCATTAAACACATTTCTTAATGGAGTATAAACCTCAAAATAAAGATCATTAACGAACACATGTACCACATATATATATATATATATATACACACACAATTAATTGATATGCTAGTCTTAATTTTGCACCTCAATCTCGTAAGAATCGGTCTAAATCAAATCGAATTGTTGGCAAGTCAGTTAGATTAACAAATCCTTTGAATGTATCATACCCAGCATATTTTCATTATTTAGAGTAATTTTTACAGTTTTTCTTACTTTAGTTACTTTTTATATATTTCTTTCATTTTCTAAACAATATAATATTAGTACTTGTCAATGCGTTAGCCGATTAGATTGACAACGTGCTCAGTCTTATCAGTGTTCAGAGGCATTTATGTGGGACCCACACCCCATGTGATTGCTGAGTTGTTCCGGGTTGAGGGTGACTCTGGTGACCCGGACCTTGTAAACAACGCCCTCGTGCACCAGATTCCCTTTTTTTTTTTTTTTTTTTTCCAATTTAAATCTCCAAACGGTTGTCCGCCTTTCTCCAATAAAAGTTTGACTCGCGTCCTAAACTTAAGGAGGCCCAGCTTCTCGGAGAACGCTTATCCTGAAAATGGTTGTGATTATCCCAAACAAAGACAAAAGGAGCTCTCTGACTCTTACTTGCCACTGGAGAATAGAACGGATAATCACAAAACAAATAAATGAATAAGATAATGACGGCCCCAAAATATCTATTGTCTCTCTCACTTAGTTGTCTTTATGAGCAAATCTGGGCCGCCAGCTCTGCTGATTGACGGCTAAGGCTGCTAAACCTGATCATTATCAGCTGCAAGCTTTTTCCTGATGTTTAAAAAGCTAGCTGTACATATTTCACACGACTGCAGAATTTTGCTACTATCATTGTTTCCGTTTTCTTCCTTTTTCCTTTTTTAACGATTGACCTTTTTCTCTCGCAATCTTGAGAGTATTCTCAAATATATTCCATTAAGATGAGGTAAAACAGATCGCTATCAGATACCCAGATCATTAAATTTTTAAAACATGGCAGATGTTGAGCGTTGTTAGGGATCCATATTAACTACCACACTAAAATTGAGATTGTTATATTTCAATCACTTCATTTTCTTGAAAATGAAAGGAGAAGTCAGGACAAGTGGAAACATAAACCAAAGTAACTCAAATGGGGGCCAACAGAGAAGGTTTTTGCTTTTCATCTTTGAATAGAAGTTTAGAAAATATTTTAAATGGAAGTATATTAATTGGGACAAAAAATTTGGTGGGCAGTTGACAAACCAAACGAACAATTAAATGGGAGAAACTTTTCGTCTACTGGAGGTGGATGCGAAGTTTCCTGCTGATCGCCTTGCATTAAAAGGGCGTCAATAAAAATTTTCAGATCAAGACGAGAGAGAGGGAGTTTCTGCTATCTAAGAAATGGGAAAGCAAACCCACACGCATTGAAAATGGTTGGATGAGATCGAAGAAATTCAAAGGCGGGCGTTGAAATTTGAGAGGGTGGTCCTTAAATGCTCTTGTTTCGATCCATTTAATTTGTAGATTTACCTGTCACACTGCCAACAAGAGAAATCTCTGTCTAGTTTCTCAGCATATAGGCCCTTCTCCTCTTCCTTCTCCGCCTCTCCCTCTTCCTCCAATCAACAGGAACGGATAGACTCCTGTTTCGTTGACTGCTAAGAGCGACCATGGCGATGGAGAAGAAAGAGGAAGATGTGTTCATCGGTTCCATAGATCAAGGGACGACAAGCACGAGGTTCATCATATACGATCGCCATGGGAAGCCCATTGCTTCCCACCAAGTGGAGTTCACTCAGATTTATCCTCAAGCAGGGTACGGCGTTGATGTTATGCGTCCTTGTTCCTTCTCATCTCTTTTGTTTCTTCTTTTTTCTCACAAGCGGTTGTTTCTTGTGTCGGGGCCTGATCGTTTAGAGTTGTAGAGTTCCAAATGGCTTTTGAAAGGTGAAATTCACACATATTTCACCCACCCAAGTATTGAAGCTGTCTTTTATAGGAATACTGTGCCTCTGTGAGCGATTGTATTTGGTGGTGAAATCTGCCTAATTCTCTTTGGATATCCAAAAAGGCATATCTGTGAATATGTTCTCTCTGATTACAGGGAATCTAGTTTATTGGTTGGTGGTGAGCGTGGAGCAGCTGTCTGCGTGTTTATATCTGCTTTTGAATTAATTGTGCCTTTTCCGTGGACTTGACAGATGGGTGGAGCATGATCCCATGGAGATCCTCGCAACAGTGAGGATTTGCATGGAGAAAGCAGTAGACAAGGCCACTGCTGCAGGATACAACGTTGATAAGGGTCTGAAGGCTATTGGTTTGACTAATCAAAGGGAGACAACATTGGTGTGGAGCAGATCGTCCGGGTTACCTCTTTATAATGCAATCGTCTGGATGGATGCTAGAACGAGCTCAATTTGCAGGTCCTCTTTCTCTCCCTCTCTTTCTTAATTGTTCTCTCTATTAGTAAATTAAAGTGTTCATAGTTACTGTTGTGCAGAAGGTTAGAACAAGAGTTACCTGGGGGAAGGACACACTTTGTTGAGACAGCTGGTTTGCCTATAAGTACTTACTTTAGTGCAGTTAAGCTGTTGTGGCTACTGGAATGCGTAGACGCAGTGAAAACTGCAGTCAAGACAGGCGATGCTCTGTTTGGTACCATCGATTCATGGTTAATCTGGAATCTGACTGGTGGATGCGAAGGTGAAGATAGGCATGGTAATAAAGTCCATGGTATCCATGTTACTGACTGTTCAAACGCTGCCAGAACTCTTCTGCTGGATCTGAAAACCTTAGATTGGCACCTCCCTACCCTTGAAATCTTCGGCATTCCACGAGAGATCTTGCCACGTGTTATCAGCAATGCCGAGGTAATTGGAGAGATTGCCAATGGCTGGCCAGTATCTGGTGTTACTATTGCAGGCTGCCTGGGTGATCAGCACGCAGCCATGTTAGGACAGGCATGTAGGAAGGGTGAGGCCAAGAGCACCTACGGCACAGGTGCTTTTATTCTTTTGAACACGGGTGAGGAGATTGTGCCATCTACACATGGGCTGCTTAGCACTGTCGCCTTCAAATTGGGACCTAATGTTCCAACAAATTATGCATTGGAGGGGTCAATTGCCATTGCTGGTGCAGCAGTTCAGTGGCTGAGAGACAGCCTTGGTGTCATTGAGACTGCGAGCGACATCGAGGACTTGGCAAACTCGGTTGAGAACACAGGTGGTGTATACTTTGTTCCAGCATTCAATGGCTTGTTTGCTCCATGGTGGCGTGATGATGCTCGTGGCGTTCTGATTGGCATCACAAGATTTACCACCAAAGCCCATATAGCCCGGGCAGTGCTTGAAAGCATGTGTTTTCAGGTAAAGGATGTGCTTGACTCCATGCACAAGGATGCAGGGGAAGGTGAAGCTAAAAATGAGAAGGGTGAATTTCTGCTGAGAGTTGATGGTGGGGCTACTGTAAACGACCTGCTCATGCAGATTCAGGTAACTTCTGTATAGATTGATTGCTTGAAAATGCATAGGAAGTCGAATGTGCTAGAAACATTTAAGACTGGCTAAAACAGAACACCTCATCTTTCTGCCTGAATATCCAGGCCACTGCTCAACCAAACAGGAGACCGTGCTTTACAAAATTGCAGCATCTTAAAAATTAATCTATGAATGTAGCCAAATTAGTAATATCGAAGGTGGTATCACATGTGAAGTGAGTTGCCTCTTTTGATGTGTTCACATGTGCTATTCGGAACTGTCCAGTTTTCTCAGCTAGACGATGCCTGTTATTACTAATAAATTTTCCATTTCTAAGGGTGACATTCTTTCTACCAGTGCCTTCTTTTGTATTTTGTACTGTCACATTGATCATGTTATGCCTATGCACTCGGTTTACATTTTAGGGGTTAACATAAGCAGTACAAGCAGTATAGGTGCTTGAAATGGATGCCACCCATTTTACACATATTAGTTCACATTTATATTAGCCTTGTTCTAAAATCTGAACTTAGACCGGCATAATTCACTGCAGAACATTCCCACTTTGTTTTACCTATTTGATGTTAGAAAGGGTGCATCCTCTGTGTAACTAACCCCAGCATATTCTACGTTAGGCTTTCTAGTTTTCAAGTTTTCAATTCAACAAATTCAGTTGCATCTTATTTGATTTAATTTTTTAATTACTCCAACGCTAATACGTTGGCAAATGTTTGTGCTTGAGTTTGCACAGGCAGATCTATTAGGCAGTCCAGTGCTGAGGCCAGCAGACATAGAGACTACTGCACTTGGGGCAGCATATGCAGCTGGGCTAGCTGTCGGAATCTGGACTCAAGAAGAAATATTCTCTGGCATTGACAGTACGGAGAAACCTATAACTTTTTACCCTTTGTTGGATGAAGAACACAGAAAGAAGCGGTTTGATTCATGGTGCAAGGCTGTGTCAAGAGCATTCGACCTGGCTGATCTTTCATTCTAATTTCAAATTTGGCTTCCATCTCTTGATCTTCTCAGATATTTTTCAAAAGAATAAAAAAATCTAATTCTATTTTATCTTTTGGCTAATTGTGCCTGCTCTCTCTCTCTCTCTCTCTCTCACATATGACACCATCTACCTAGTAATGACATCATATTACCATATACTTAAATATAACGAGGTTCATCTTCTAGTGTAGATTTATTATTGACTCTGGCCTCATGCAGGTCCCCCAAGTTCAAATAGATGCAGACAATGGAAATAATAAGGTCCTCATGATACCATTTAAATGGTATTATGGTTCATCTTTGTGGCCTATGTAAACATAAAATTATTTATCCGGTTGCCTTTGTCTTGTGAGCCGGATCACTTCTTGTATTCAATTAAAAAAAGGAAATGGAAATTACATCTTCAAGCTCTTGATCGTAAACCAAGATTAGATTCCACTGTTTGGTCATTGACAGTGCTGGGAAACAGGCCGGCTAGGAATTAATGTACTTTTGGCTGCATAGTCTATCATATAGTCAGTATAAGACAACTTGCTAAAGTTTTCTTATCCAATCCCTTCTCAGTAAGGCCTGCAGTTGCATTGCCAATATAATTGTAGAATTTTCAAAGTTTATAACAAGTTGTCTTTAGCTCATCTCGATATGATTGGAGTTAAAAGTTTTGATTCATGTTAAATCTTCGAAAAAATGTCTTCACATGAAAGCAGGTAGCTTGTACGCCACAAGTGGCAAACAAAGGGTCTGTGAAGGGTCTAAAGTTCAAGACCCTGGAACAACTACAAACATTGCCATTCTGCAGCCTCAAATTAGTGTTGTTCTTATAAGGCTTGGTGATACGATTTAGCCCGGGATTTTAAACTCTTGAACAGTTCCTCATCCTGAAATAGGAAAGGTTGGGTTGAACTAGAATAATTCTAGTTTGAACTTCTTGGCTCGGTTCAGCTCGGGTTGGCTTATTCGCAAAATTAGTGAAACTTTGACATGTCAAGCTCGATTCGACTAGTTTACCAGACATGTGAATTGCCATCTTTTACCAAACCCAAAAGAACCAAATGGAGAACTAAGCAAGCGAACTCTACTTGCTTTTGGGTGATTCGTCCTGCAATCAATCTCAAAGGGAACTTCATATTCATGAAAACTGAAGATTAGCATAGCTGGTCCAGCTGGCAAAAATGTAAAGGGCCAGTCTTCAGTTCTCCTCACTCAAGTAACGAAACAGCCCTCAATGCGAGGGGCAGGGTGAAAGGGTGAGAGGCTTCTGCCTCTTCTCTTCGGGGTATCCCCGCCTGCGTTTTCGATTCTCTTCTATTTGCAGTCCACAATGGAAGTGACCCCTCAAAAGTCAAGCAAAAACAAGGTTTCTGAGGCAACATTAGATCAAACTGTATAGAGTAAGGTTGCGTTTGATACCCTCGGATCTTAGATCCAAGGTTGCGTAAAAAGTATGTTTTGGGAGATCCTCAGTTTGACATTATCATAGATTTTAAATCTATGTTATATGTTAAAAACCATGAATTTAAGGTCTGATTGGAGTGAGGGGTCCAACCTTAAATTTATGGATTTGAGTCCTAAAGAAATTGGGAGACGTTTTAAGAAAGAAAATTTAATTAGCATTAAGTGGTTTTTGCTCATCCACATTTATTATCTGCATGGGCGCATGAGATAATAGGGGATGAGTCAGAAGATGGCCCGTTTATGGGCAGGACTTTATTGAAAGCGTTTCAACCTCCATCCTCGTTTCCTTTCGCGTCCCAACTTAACTTCACCTACCAAAGACAGCTTAAAAGAGGTCATCAACAACGCAGAAATAGAAATACGGTCAAGACTGTATTAACTACAAACGTTTTACAGATAAACTATGAGGAAGCTTTTAGATTTCTTTCACCTAAAACAACAGAGAAAATTCACACTTCACATCGTGACAGATTTGTGTCCGGACTTTCATGCCCTGCCCCAGGCATTGTTGAGAAAGTACATTATCAGTGGCCTTCAATGTAATAGTCTCCCACGGAGACTGAAAGCAAATGTGCTGCCAATAATCCTTTCTGTCTGCTCTTTCTTCTTTTTTTCTTTTGGCCAGTCAAGGCGGTGCATCATTCAACTTAGTTACTACGTCCCACCATTAAAAATATATAGTACTTACTAGAATCGAACTAAAAACCTCCTTCTTCACAGACCCCTAACCTAACCAGCTACACTATAGCCTTTTGTCACACTTTACTGTGTTGTCACTGTGTCCTCCATTGTAGCATGATGAAAAGATGAGGAAAACCAAAGTCCCCACAGCTCAAAAAATAGACAAAAAAGGAAGGCAAGACAATCCTTAGCCGGTTGGTGCGAGTCCAGGTCTTCACTACCATCCGTTCTTAGGTCTTTCCATCTTCATTCATCATGATGGCAAATGTGCGAACGTGTCGGCTAACACCTACACCTTGTTTTGCTCGCCAATAGTTTTCAAAATTCCAATACATACCCAAAATTCATAAGTTGGAATTTTGGCAGGTGATCAGCAACTCTTCCAAAAGGCTGCCCATGGACTTTGAGTCTGGTAACTGATCAATATATCTTGAATTTTCCGCCATGTTGCTCCCTTCTACCCCATTGAAAAATGGGTTTTCCTTGGCAAAAAACTATTAAGAGCAAATAAATGAAGGTTCTACCTAAAAAAGTACCAACTTACAGAAGGTGTAATATATAGCCTATTTCCCCAAAAACCAGATGTCAACAACTTTTTCAAAGGGAATGAAGATAGGCTGCAGGAAGAACGTGCAATGATGCTTCAAAGAAGATGAGAGGTTCCACTGTTTGCTTAGGATTATTTGCTGGTACGAGCTCCCCACCAAAGTAGGGGTTTGACTCACTTTGAAGTAGAATAAGGTTAATAGTTTAATACCAGTATGCATCCCTTCGCAAACGTGCTGGAGTCTCCTTCATCTTGGTTATCATTTTTTTTTTAAATTGCAAATAACCACATAGCTTTAGAGAAACATAACCCTTATAAATGAAAAAATACTAAAATATATTAAAAATACTATTCTGTCCTCAATAAAGAGGGTTTCTTAAAAAAAATCGAAAAGCTCATCTTTCAAGTACAAAATCAACACAATCCTCTCACTTTCTCTATCTTGCTCTGTCGTCACACTTGAAGCAGCTGTCAAATTATGGAGAGACTAAATCAAGAATATGTAGATTGTGAGAAGCTCTTTACTTCAAAGATCTTTTTTTTCATTAGGGAGAACTATGTTGTAAAGGCGTCTCCTAGGCCACGCGTAGGTGTGGGCCGTCGCCTAAGTCCATCAGTAGGCGATGGGTGTGGTGCTGGTGCCTAGGCGCCAGCACGCCTAATCCATGGGAAGGTATGTACTGATTTTTACAAGCTGTTATAGTGTATATTATATGTTATATGTACAATATGTTGTAATGCATATTATATGTACTGATTTGATACGATGTTGGTTTGAAATGATTCAAATGAAATAGTCTATAAGGTACCGCATAAAATGGATTTTAATTCATAAGATATACCGTTATTTACACCAGAATTCATATTTCGTTTTTCTATTGCTACTTGATCTAGAGGTAGAATGTTTTAGGTATGTATCTGGCATTGGATTCTGACAGGGTCTGATCCTCGGAAATGCAAGCATTGTTTTCAGTATGTAAACAAAAATGACGTGTCTTCTTTCGTATATCAAACTAAGGCATCGGGTAGAACAAAACAGAATAGTTGTCCAGTATGTAAACAAGCTGAAAATGTATTTTCACTCTGTCATCTAAACAAGAGCAGAACAGTTTTTCCTGTTTAACTTTTTGGCTTTACTTACAAAGTGTAGTCATTCAATTAGAACACAACAGACTACACGTCTGTTTAGTAGTGATAGGGACACCTGGAATAGAAGCTCACAGTTCAGTCAGTAAGTACATAAATTTATTATGTACTAGTCATAACTAAAAAATTAACAAAAAAAATCGGTCGCCTTTTTTCCCTAGGCGAGCCTAAGTCCTAGGCTCCTTGACAACATAGAGGGAGAAAATAATCTTTGTATTATGTTTTAATGTTTTCCATTCATATGAAGTGTGTTTATCAATAAATTAACAAATTTAAGAGGGCTTCTGGAATTTTGCAGATATTAGGTGGTTCACTGAAAGTAAATAATAAATTGAATTAAGATTAATATAAATTCGGGTTTGAATTTATTTAACTTGTTATTCCAGGGATAACAACTACCTTCATACTGTAAAACTCAGTGACGACATCAAGAGAATAAAATAGACGGCTGGTTGCAGATAAGCGACACAGGTGATTTACAGGGAGGCAACCAAATAGGTTTGGGAAGTGGGACAATTTATGAAACAGGATCTGCCAAAGAAAGTCCAAATGTAAATTATTGTGCCGCAGTTCAGTAGAGTTGTAGGACAATCTAAACAGGACACTTCATGCCATCTCTACTATCCGTTACCAAGAAACACTGGACCCAACTGGAGAAAAGGCAGCAATCATTGGCTATGACAATTGGAATCCTAAATTGCTGGCTCATGTACATTTAATTTAAACAATGTGAACCAAGAAACCCAAAATTTGAGCCAAATTTGCTTTTGCAGCCTTTCTCTTGTCACCACTGCTAGTGCTTCCATTATTTTACTGGTCCAGCCGATAGAGAGTAAAGGAAATATGTGTACGGACAACGTACTGAACAGTATGAATAGTTGAGGCTGCTACGTCTCCGTTCCCTAGAAGGAGACCTTCAAGCATCAGCCGCAAACAGAACTACAACCCTCGTGTCAAGTATCTATGTAGCTTAACAAAAGGCCACGGAAAGTTTTCCAGTAAACACCAACAATGAAACTTGTATATCTTGTTGTTCCAAATTATGAATTTGTTATTTTGAACGTAACTACAGGGGGGTATAGCATGTCTAGCTAACTAGTAGTTTAGGGACCATATGGATTGAGTTTTATAAACCAACTCATCACCCCTTGTTCGAGGAAAAAAAGGCTAAGTAATTCGCCCCTATTTGACAGTGACTCCAAATTATGAAGCAACACTTGACAAGTATTGTATAACTCCTAAATTTGTCAAAAAAATTGAGGATCAAGACCTGCATGTTAAGATATCTTTTATTTCCTGATCATGCACCTTTTCCACAGTTGATGTAGTGAACCAGGGATGCAGTTTCGTCAGTTATTGATTCCTTGAACAAACAGAGTTTGTGCAACCAAAACAAATTGTCAGAAGAAACTAAATTTGCAAGGAAAATGACTGTCTTTTTCACTATCGGAATTTACAGAAAAGCAATGGCCTCTACGCAAATTGTACGTAATGGTTTTCCACTTGAATGAGTTGAAAAATATCATACATGATCGATTATCACGTGCTTTAATTTATCTTGAATGCATATACCTGATTTCAGCAGTCAGCGGCTGTATATGCTCATGTTAGCAATATGAGCATTCACACAATGGAGAATAGATGGAGTTGCATTCTAGACCATGAAGAGCCCATATGAACTCTTCAAGTCAATGAGCATATCTTCTCTGCATCACAAACCAGAAACTATCAGTACCAGGATTATGCTATTTTCTTCTGGAACTTGGTAAGGAGAGAAGTTCCTCAAACCCTAAAATTTCATAATCCTTCTTAAAGATTGGATAAGCAACTATCAACAGGCAAGAATAATTGTTCAGTTGACATGAATGAGAGAGAGAGAGAGAGGATCAACAACCTTTTGATGAACTGCTACAGCAAAGACGAGTGTCATCAACAAAAGTTGCTGTTAGGCCCATAATCCATGAACTCACCGAAATGTCCTCATGAGCATATGTCTGCAGTGAAGCACTACAAGGAAAAGAAACAAATAAAATTAGTTCGTTCCATCCAAGGATAAATCATGTATTCCAGGCAGACATAAGCACATGAACATCCAGTGTGCAATTGCAAAACAAAACCAGGGTTGTTTATAAAGCATGAAGTAATTCTCTCAACTGTACTTGCAACTGTTAAATGCATCTCTAGTAAATAAATCAACTAGCATATGCTGATTATTGTAGCTATGCAAGAACGAGAGCAGAAAACAGTTTGCAAAGGTGGGAAGCGAGAAGACAACAATGATATGTTAATGTAGCACTAAGGCACCAAACAGGAAGCTGGTAGCCTACAGGAGCTCAGCCCACCTGGCTATGATGGACTTAAAAACCTCCAAGTAGGAGGTCAAAAGTTCAATATCCAAGTTGTCTCTTGGCACGATCTACTAAGGGCTGCCTAAGTCCAGCTTACGTTTTAAAACAAACAGTAGGAAGCAGTAGCTGAGACCGATCTTTCATTGAAATGCATTTTGCCCATTTTCATGAAAAAAGAAAAGTCAACGCAAATGCACGTAGAATGGAACAATGAAATTGAAAAGCCACAAGTTCATTCATCTACAAAGGGAATAAATTTCAGAACACCAAGGAATCTTGACCATCATATCAGGTTAGCTAGCGTTCCTCCTGAAAGTGCCATTTCCTTCTAAGGCTTTGGAACTTGGAAGTGTAGTTTCAAATGTCTGAAGCAAGGTTTAGAACCCAATGACTTGGCACTCAGCTGGGTCATGACAACTATATATTAGTACTAATACAAGCATCATAAGGGACATATTCATACTAACTGCAACTTTTAATTGTATATTTACTATAATAGTATATTTAACATATGAAGTATCATAAAGTGTCATGGAATATCCATGCAGGGTGCATATACGTGCACATACAAATGTATATATCAATGTGTATATATAGTTTATCTCTGCACCTATCCATGTCCTCCCCTGTGGCAACTAGGACCGACTAGTCTCAAGTTTCTAACTGGGTGCCCACTATGCCCCATTTGTGTGCTGCCTGGGCATTCCTACCACTTTTGACCGTGTAGTCCATTGCTCACTGCAGGACTTGTTGCCTATTTGATGAGAAACTCACTTCTTGCTGACTATTTAGTTGATTTATTCTTGCTTCTTGGGCACCCTTATATTCCCAATTGTTTATCCTTACATATGTGCTTTATATTAACATATAACGTGTTCTGCTATAGCCATTGTTCAATTCACTTCTTCGGTAATGCCACCATTCTCTTCAATGGTGTCTGTGCTTTTTTTCCCTTCATGTTTTCTTCCGGGATGTTTCAACAGTGCTTTCAAAAGCTTATTACTCTCTATGTCACATAGATACAGGTATGGGTGCGGGTAAGAAGTATTGTCAAAAAACTTGGGTATACCTTGATTTTTACTTGTTTATGGCTTATGAGAAATTTGGTTTTTATGATGCACGTTCTATTTAAAAGTTATATTAAAGTTATTTAGAAATCAAGTTACAGAAAGTTTTCATTTAATCCCCTCATTAGTACAGTCTTTATGTAGTAGGTTTGGTAATTGAGCAGTCTATCTCTCCCTCTCTCCTCTATTAAGCCCCTTTTTGGTTAATCTTCATTATTATAGCATTAAATATACTGTTAACATTCATTATCACATCATTAAATATACAATTAACCTTCATTATTACAGTATTAAATGGTATGCATAGCCATGGTATATACATGGTAAAGTAGAAAAAAAAACTAAATTTCAGATGAAAAAATTCGGTCAACTTATTTATACGTCTTGGATAAGTTGACCGTACCCAACCCGGTACAATTTTGACCATACCCAGCAACGTCCTGGTACCCATACAGGTATCATACCAGATCGGTACAGGTACTGCTCGTGTGACACAGATTACTCTTAATGTCATGGTATCTCATTACATTCATCCTCAATTTCTGTCTTAAGCACCATTTCTAATATTCATTTTTTTATCTTAGTGACTATGATTCAGACAAATGCACAAGAAAATGGGGTCTCCAACTCTTTGAATCTGTTTCGTTCAGAAATCCAAACAAGTAGATCTATCTTTCATTCGCTAAACAAGTTAACTAAGGTCCAAATAAATTTGAAATTGTGATTTAAAAAATTGGCTAACAATCCACCAACCAACATCTATTTTTTTTTCATATTACAAATTTTTTAACATTATTTGCTATTTCCACCAAATCATTTTTTATTTGTAGGAGAACTAATGTATTGAAAGACAAATGTCTCAGCAACAAACCTGTTTATATTGATATATCGAGCTAGGTTTTTTGAAAGGAAATATAGTGACCCAGCTGCATGACGAAAATACCTGCATTGACAAATTAAGCAATCAAAAGGCAACATGGGTGGCCAAAAACTGAAACAAGGACCAAAAGCGAAAAACTGAAACAAGGACCAAAAGCTAATCCCCATAAAGATCTTACAAAAAAACTTTACATGAAAAAGGAAAATTTTCAAAAATGATTAACAACCAAATCAAGACATTCAGAAAAATCCAAAGCCTCAACTACTATCAGATACTCACGATTTCCCATCACCAAACTTCCACCAATTAGGCTCATACCACGGTTTTCCCCTGTAGTCCAAAAAAGGACAAAATTAATGAAAAAGGGAAGAAAAAAGCCAATGAACATAATGCCGACTATGAAACCATTGCAACGAACTAACCATTTGACATGATACACACATACTGTCAATGCCTTCTCTACTGTATGCTAGCACAAAATTTCAGTTAAGCCTTGAGTATAGGTTTTTCATGATAGGTCAGGACAAAAAAACTTGTATTACAAAATTTTAAAATATTGTATGCACAAATGTGGCAAATATACATTCAACACAAGAAGCTTGAAATTGTGGAGGCAGATCCATTACGTGCATGTGTCAGGACATGGGGACACACATAAATACAATCCAAAATAATGGAAGGTGTTTGGTGATATTTCATTCCTTGGAAACAAGTGGATACTATTATACTATTAGTAAAATGCAGCTGTCAAGAAAAGAAGCTTTTTTGAAGAAATGTTTTTCTAAGCACAATGAACTCAATTTGTTTCACACCAACATACCAGCTTTGTGTGTCATGCATGGTTTTATAGTTCTCAAAATTATCTTTTATTCACATGAACATGAGCTTGTGAAAAGACTCTTCCCTGTGTACATATTTGTCAAAAGATCATTCCCCTGTTGTATAGAAAATTAGAATAACTGTATGAAGGAGGATAAAAGGGTCATAGCAGGTTCCCAAAAAAATTATGACAGGAACTTTTTTCCATGTGGATGAAGAAAGGCAGCCATCAAGAGGGATTGACCCCTTCACATGCTTATCTCTCTCTCTCCACCCCCTCCCTCCCCACCCCCAACCCCCTAAAAAAAAAAAAAAGAAACCTCAACCACACACTGACAGACACGGAAGAATAGAGAGAGTGCTCTATCTTGTTTTCACAATCTTTAAAATAATAATAACAAAGATAGTTCTATGCACTTTTCTATAATAATAATAACAAAGATAGTTCTATGCATTTTTCTACAAAATCTAATCAGATTACAAATCACATGCACGGAAAAGATAGTTCTATGCATTTTTTCTATAATGTTTTGCTGGACTACAATCATATTAATGTGGCGTGTAGATATGCAACAAAATGAACTATGAAGATTGATCAAACTTTGTGAATATAAGTGAATATAAATGGATACATGAGCCTATGAAAAGAAAAAGGCAGAAAAAGAAACAAAAGTTGGCATCCAGCAAATCAAGCTTAATTAGGAAGTTACTCTTCACTAACGACTGGCCCAGATTTCATACACCCTACATAAGCACCATCTTGACCACGATGACTTTGAAGAATCCCAATGAGTCCATCTGATGCAGAAATGGAGCATGTAATAATTATTCAGATAGATGGACAAATGAGAGTTGGCAGCAGTAAATTCCAACAGATTAAATAACCAAATTACTTTACCCAGGTCAATGTTAACATTCTCATCGAGCTTAACATAGAAGTCAGCATCCCACATTTCAACCGCTGAACTGAAAAAGAACTTGGCTTTCTTAGGCAATTCTTCTTGAACTTCCTCGTGACCTTCCTAAAGGAAAAAAGAACAATTGATCACTACCAAGAAGAAATGAAATTAGACCATTAATAAAAAAAATCATAAGATTTTTTATATACTCTTTTCCATGTAAAACAGTAAAAGGTCAACAGAAAAGTACTTGAAACCCACAATGTGGAGAAGTATTATCTACATAGAACAAAAAATTAACTTTTCACAGAAGTGCTGAGCAACTAATTTAGGCATTCACAATAATATGGCATGAAAAATTTCAAAGAGAAATAAATGGGATTACATGTGTTGGGAAGGGATACAAGGACGGTAAGAGACAAATATTATTAATGAGAATTTATTCATTTAGACATTAAGAATTACAAGGAAATACTAACAGAAACTTTAACCAAATGGTGAACTGTGCTTGAGCACGACAAGGGTACATCTGGTGCCAAAATCATAGTGATTAATGCTAACAACATTGTGAATATTAAATCAAGATAAAAAAGATAATAACGGAAAATACTGCAAGACAGAGATAAAAGGTCCTAAAAGACATGATTTTGTAGCTTTGATATGTCAACACAACTTAACATGGGCAAGGAGTGCAAAGTATGGACTGTTCAAACCTCGAATGATCTGATTCTAATCTGCATGTCTTTTAATATGCCTCTTCAATACAGTGTTTGAGGAGAAAAAAAAAGTCCAAATAGAGCAGGATCAACATTTGGCCGGACATTGTAAGTTAAAAGTCAATCATACATTCTGAACATCAAACTCTTAGTCTCGTTAATAAACAAGAGAAGGATGGAAAAAATATGTGTCAGGATAACAGTATAGGTGATTAGCAACATATAACAAACTGATAAAACTACATAGGCTTTTATCAAAAAACTGCATAAAACATATTATAAAGCTTAAAGAGAGCCATAAGCTTACTAGAATCAAGAAATCCTTTGTTTGACGAGACTCATCATCAATACTACGATCTAAGCTGTCGCCACGGTTTGCACTGCAAGTTAAAGGAACATGATCATTCAATAAAAAACACAGACATCAACTGCCATCGATATAATTAAAAGCTTCACATTATCAAAGAAAAAGAGAAGTGGATGTGCAATCTATGAAAACAATTTAGATTAAAATACATGAATACAGGAACAAGACCTTCTTCCGATCACAAAACGAATGATAACACCTTTTTCCGTAAGTTCTCTCAGGGCATCACCTGTAAATTGTGAAATGAAACGTTCAGTATGTCATTTTGCCAAGAACTAATAACTTGACGTCATATTCACCAACTAAAAGGACTGCACAGGAACATAATTTATGAATCAATCCAATCCTAAGGCAGCTATTCCTGGTAAGAACTTTTACTAATCATACCCATGCTACTCCAGGGATAGTTTTCATGGGAAACTGTGAACAGAATTCCCTGATGAATGTGATAGAACTGCAGGAGAAGGAAAAGCTTTCTGAAAAATAGAGTTGACTTGAGTCTAATGCTGGAGGGCACATCATGTCAATGTTTTCCAGAGATTATTTAGCAAGCTGACAGCATTTCTCAATGTTTTAAATATAATATAATCAAGCATATCAATTCTGGAGGCATCTTTTCCTCAATATAACTTGCCGGAAAGTTGAAACTCAAGCAATTGAGCTAAAGAAATTAAGAAGCCTAATTTTTCACCACATCACGAGTAAATTCACAGGTCACACAGGAATGTTCTCTCCATCTCAATGCACCACGCTAAGAAAATTTACAAGATAAAAGAATTTCAAACCACTTACGACCCCAAAATTTTCTTGACAAGAGAAGGCACTAGATGCATCATATCTCTAGCAAACAATAGTAAAGGAATTCCAATTAATGGAACAAACTAACCTTTTGGAAGCCAACTATTCCGAATCCTTTTCCTGCTCAGGCGACTCCCAAAGCCTGTGAAAATTCCTATAACGGCAAGGTACTTCCGGCCAGATGAAGATCCATTCCCTAACTTATTCATAAGGTACCCTTGACTCCTTGCCAGCGTCAAGTCCATCTCGACTTCTACAATTCTTCTCGCCAGATCTCTAAAAAAAAACCACAAAACCAACATCAACCACGCGTGAAAGAAACAGGAAAAAAAACACGATCAAATGAATTCCAGCATAGGAAATTTTCATTCAAAATTTCAAGAAGGCTTACTTGCATCCGAGGTTCTCTAGTTTATCTTCTACAGAAAGAACCTTTGGGACCTAATATCGAAACGCCAAAATATGCTTATGATCAATAATCACATGTAGGAAGAGAATACATAATTTTTGCAGACGATGGTTTCTCAAAACACAATAACATAATCAGAAACGAATCAACACTATCGAAGCTCCAAAACGCGCTCAAGATCAGCATCGCATGCAAGAAGAGAGTACATAAATATCGCACAAGATGGTTTCTCAAAACACAATAGCATAATCAGAAACGACATCAACACCAGCAGTGAGTTTCTCTAACTATATCAACCAAAAAACAAATCAAACATTTCATCCTTCCAATCTAATTCATTCTTATCGATTTCCGCCTTCAACGCTGTGCATCATTGGCTCCTTCCTGTTCGATATGTCTTTTCAAGTTCATGCCAGGGAGGCGGCAGACTGTGAAGGCATTCCGTCGAGCGCTATCGAAGTGTTGTCATATTTCCAATCAAGAACTGGCAGAATTCATTGAGCCAGTCGAAAATGCCATTGCAAGGAATGCGTCGACATCTATAATGAACCTCGAAACCATCGAACCAAGGAGGGGGAATTTCCCTGTGCATGGGTGGTTGCATCTGATCCCCATAGGATAAACAATTCATAATAACGAATGAACGTGTAAACGAGAAGAGGAAAAAATCCGAAGAAGAGGGAGACCTGGTCGCTGCTCTTCTGAAGAATGCTAACCAAAAGCATCCTGTTCTCAGCGTCCTGCCATAACCTGGCAAAACGGCAAACCAAAGTACCTCAGCTATCTCGGCCTGATATCGGCGGAAGGGGCGAAGAAGAAAAGAACACTAACCGTCCGGCGATGTAGAGGGAGGCGAGGCAGGAGAAGAAGGCCATGACGATGAGGGATCTGCTGGAACCAAAGGAGGAGGACGATGATCTGGCGTGGGATCGCCACCTCCTCTCGTGCCTCAGCGAACTCCCCAGACTCATCCCGTTGCTCTCCATCTCCCCTCCCGTGGGGAGATCTGACTGTCCGAGAGAGATCGAACCGGTTCGGTCTCTCCCAGAAAAAGAAGAAGGATCGCACCTGAGATGGAACTCCTTTCTTCGTTCTCACCACAAAATCAACCCCTAATTTCAGAGGTGGAAGACAATCCTTCCCTTCGTTCTTCTCCTCCCTGATTTTGAATTGCACGATCCGCGCATGAAGAGCACGAAGGATTCGATTGCCGGGAAAACAAGGCCCCCTCGGGGGCAATCTTTGTTTTCGGTTCTGTCTGGAGCGATCCCCCCCCTATACGCATTATGACAAAATGGGTCTTATCTTCTGCTGATTTTCAACGTTACCCCTGTGTGTAACTTGATTTCAATTTGATTGTAAAGGGTGTTGCACCATACGATATATATAGGCAATTTCCGTGTTATGCTATCAAAAGGACATTTTGGTAATTGTATAAGGTAAAAATATTTCAAAAATAAAATGGTCTACTTAATTATAAGGGCATTTTAGTCATTTTAATTCATAACGTGTGGTCCACTCTTAGAGAACATTACTTATGACATGCTCAGATATATGCATGACTATTGTTTAATTTAAAAAAGTAGTTTTAACCATAGCATACTATAAAGAAAAAAAAATATGTATATATCTTGTATTTTACTACTACATCTACATTTGCTTGCTAACCGCGATATGACAATAGGTTCTCAATTGTCTAATATAATTTGGTTTGAAAAGGTTGAGAATTTTATTTTTATGTCATGGTGTTAGAAAAGGGCCTTTCATTAAATTTTACAACATTTATGTTGAGATTTGTTTTTAAAAGATTTGCGATTAGGGTTTTATCATGCAAAACAACTTTTCCTCAATTTCTTATACAAAATTTCATGTTTACTTCTCCGGTGAAGACATGAGGGATAGGCCTTCTTATTTTTTGTTAGCGAGGATATTTACAACAAAAAATCAAATCATTCTCAAGATGATTATATTACCAAAAAGATAGTTGACTGGAATCCCAGCCAACTTGGCCCATAACACATTCTTTATATCCCTTATCACCGAAACATAAGAACAACATACTGCAAGCTTCAACCGATGGTTGTTGGTACGACAGATGTAATCTGTTAAGATGACTCTGCACATGCACAAAAGGCCCAACCCTTTCTGTTGCACTTTTGTTGGCTTTGTTCAGTACATCTTTCCAAGCCTCATTGTTAGATTGTACGACTATTGCCTACTCATCAATATTGATCTTACCTAAGCATTTGTTCAAAACCCAGCTCTCAAAGAACACCCTCCCTTCTTTCGACCAATAGCAAACTCTAAAAAGGTATCCTCCATTGTAGCTTCTAATCAATTCTTCGACAAGTGGCACATGCCTTCTCCATGCCAAGATGCAATGTGAATGTTGTATCCAACTCCTTCTTGAAAGCTCTAATTTGCTGACATGATGCGTTGGTGTAGCCAGAATTGCACTCTTTGATTATCTATTTTATTACGATTTACTTTCTTGTATTGTTCTTTGCAAGATTCTCAAAAACTAGAGCAGTAGGCACCAACAGTCATGTTTCGCCTTGTTCCTCAACTGCCACAAGAACCAAATAGCAATGTGAAAAGTTGTTTTCCAAATATTCGCTACAGCTTCCTTTTGAATTTCCTTTTGCACCACCAAATGAGACGTCGTTTAATGGTCCGATTTCTCATATTCTTTTGCTTGAATTTAGTTGCAATGAACTACCATAATATTTTTGAAGTCGGGCAACCAAAAAACATGTGGTTTTCATCATCGTGTTTGTGGCACAAGACACACGTTGCTGCAATCCTAGTTTTTTGAGTCTGATTTCAATCATGGTTCTGCCTTGACATCCATTGTGAAGTGTCCACTTCGCCTAGGAAATCCATTTTTGATCCAAATGTATTGACGCCACTTTTCAGTTTTCTTGTGCAGCCTTATAACCTCCCACATCCATGTCCAAGAGATGGGGAGAGTGTGTTGATTAGCCCAGACGAGTGCATCTTCCTGAGTATCCACGACGGTCAACGTCATAGTATCAGGCCTTTATCTACTCACTTTAGCATGCAGCTCCTAATTAGGTCCAAGGATAAACTCTTTAAGAGTGACTCTAGGATTGATTAACTCAAGAAGAGTGCCATTTACATCAATCAGCTCTGCTAAAGGCCTACCTACCCAGTTGACAGCCCAAAATTTAGCCCTACAGCCATCTTTAATTTACCAACAGACATGATCCTTGATTTGCTTCCATGATCTTCGTTTACTTTTATAAATCTCTTCACACTTTTCTTTTCCCTTGTTTTTGTTTTGTTCGGGAATCGATTTTGCTGCCTGTTTATTATTTTTCATGTCCTATAATTGCCCCCAGTATCTCCAAATGCAAAATCTCATTGAAATATTTTTGTGTTCACCATTAACTAATATTTATTAATTAACTGTTCTTAAGAGTTGATTGAAAAAGTAAGAAATGATAAGATTGTCTAAATATTATAGAGCACACATGTTTGTAAAGTTGTTGATATCGGTACAAGACATAATTACCTTCATATCTTTTAAATATCTTATGTGATTCATAATTTAAATTAAGTTTTACCCTAAATGAAGTAAAGTACACGACTTTAATATATTAAGCAAAACACAAGACGTTTATGCTTATAAATTATATTCATGGGTATCACAGGAGATGAGAGACCTACCATCAAAATGCATGCTTTGTACCTAACAGGAAAAAAAATAGTCAAATTATTTGATTATTATATTAAAAAAATCATGTCATCATTTACATACAAAGAACTAATTGGATCTTTCTTATGTTTGTCTTTATGTAAGATCAAGTAAGAATCAAACAAGGGGTTTTCATTCTTTCATGTTAGAATGAAACTCGTATAAGTTCAAAAAAGCGGTTTCTTGTTCACACATATATACAATACAAGATCTACCAAAAACTAAATATTAGACACTGACAATGAAATTCATATAAGTTCTAAGAGGTGATCCTTTGTGTTTTATGTTAGACTTGCCATAAGTGAATAAAGAACATTTGTTTTTTTTTTTTGTTAGAATGTGATACATACAAGTTTTAAGACAAATATTTTTTATTTAAATTATCTCATCTAAATGTACTCATTCTGATATTTTCATTCAATTTTTATCCTTCACTTGTATTATTCAATGATCATAGTGCAAACATTCATACCTTGTAACATGCATTTGACAATGGTTATCCGTATTTTTTATTTCATAAAAAAATTATATAATTACTAGTTTTTAAAATACTTTAATTAACAGTAGATTCTAAAGCAGTTGAGCACTGTGACATATAAAAGTTAGATGTAGAGGACGACATTTAAATTGTATAACAAGTTTCCTCAAAGATAATCAAATTTGTGTAATGTAAAATATATTGCATTTAATAGTTAAATATATGCAAGAAGTAAAAACTTTATTGAATTTGAACTATAAATCAATGGTATAGTTAATGGAAGGACTAGATATCCATATGAGGAAATGCAAATATTTGTATGACATTAGATGATGCATTCAAATGCATGATTCATTATTGATTTTGTCCAAATTGTATTTTTAGTATCATCATGAGGAATCTACATTTTCTATATTGCAAAAAAAAAAAATACATTAATACCAAGACTTTATAGATTATCCATGTCATTTGCTTATTAAGTACTTTAATGGAAAATTAGTAGATCAAAAAATTAGAATATGTTTTATCACTCAAAGTAAGTTGTTCTGCAGGTTGTCATGTTTTAGATCGTTACCAATGTCATCATATATCTTCAATGCTGGTGGTGTCCGATGAATCAAACTTGACAACAAAAAAAAGTGAAATGAACCAGTTCCTCTATGATTGATAACAAAACTATGTAAGATTAATAACATAATTAGAAGCAACTATATTGTCCAATAAAAGTGCATCAAATTTATACAAAATGAATGATCTACAAACTTTAGTCATAGATATATTCCTATACTTGTTGTCAATTCAAGTTGGCAAAGTACTATAGTACTTTGTCCTTGTAGATATTGTTATTCTTGTTCAAACTTTCAAACATATTTTATAGAAAATCTTATACAATCAGCCAATGATAAATTGGCGTTCACATATAACGATATATGCACCACTGATGGAATAAAATGATGCATAAATATGTGACAATCATGATTTTTAAATCTAATAATTTTGTGATCCATAATGTATGTGTTTTGAAATATTTATAGCAAATCCATTTAGTTTACCTATGCCCATCTTTTTTTTATTTCTATGCATAAAAAATAGGAAGTTGAAGTATACATCTTATGAAAACTTAGAATAGGCACTGGATGAAATGTATATTGTATTTTTATATCTTATAAGTTCATTTAAGCTTTCAATGAGTTCTTACATTCATTTTTTAAGTCCACAATATACGAAAAACACTATTCCCATTTAATTTTTTTAATATGTACTATATCTTAATTATGTTAGACTAAATTGACCACAAAAAAGAAAGGTCAAATTGGTTTAGATTTTTTTATTTAAATAGTTTTATTTTATCGCAAACAGAAACATATGCACTTGAACTTAGCAACGCAAAACACAGCCCACCTAGTAGCCTACTCTGAGTGAATTCGCCACAAAACACTAAAACATCATAAAACTTGTGTATCAATTTACTTATTAGGTTATTATGTTCGACTATTATGAATTAATTATTAAATAATATTATATAAAGTGTATATTCTCTTGATTTGAAAACATTAATTTTTAATTTGATTCGCAAATGATTCTGCTTACAATTTCATTTAGGTGATTCAATTTTTATTATCCAAGACAAATAAGTTATATGACAAACAGACCAAGTACACAATTTATTCTACTTTAACACTGAATATGCAATAAAAATAAATTGCCTAAAATATTCATTTTTTTTTTCTGAAAACCACCAAATACATCGATCCCTCTTCTCGTGCATGTGATTCATTCATCTAACAAGGTGTGACCTTAGCATGCAAAAAACCAAATTAAACAGTCAACAATGTATTAGGTTTAAGTAGATATATTACAACTTACCATACATTATAATCAAACATTCTATAAGTTGTTTTGGAACATACTACTATAGGCAGATATCAATTAGACGCTACCATAAGCAGATGTACGATACTAAGATAACAATTAAAATATATAATCAAAACTTATTTCATCAACAATATCTTTCATATTAAATATTTAACTAAAGTAAATCATCATAGCTCATATATATATATATATATATATATATATATATATATATATATGCAATTTCTTTGCTTCAATAAATTATGTAGGGTGGAGGTTCAACTGTCTTCTTTTTCTTTAAATATATAAAAGAGATCCTCTCTATTTTTCAACAGAATATGATTTTTTATTATGTATATTTTTGTTCCTCAATGGATTTTGTGGTGTTTTAATTTTAAGAAATACGTATGTTACCCTTAGGCACTTCAACCTCCAATTGTCTATGTAATGATACTTACATAGTTAACATTTATATTTGTTTTTCGTATTTTAATTTCAGATGAATGGACTTTATTGGACGTTATTGATATGATCGTCTTGCAATTTTTTTGTCCTTATTTTCTTTTCATTTTTTTATGAAGTAGTGTAGACATTGAAGTTGAAAGAATGTCGTCAGTGGATAGTCTACTTTAGGTTTTTGTTCATTATTCAATAAGAAAAGGTTTTTTTTGAAAAAAAAATTGAAAACTTCCAAGTATTTATAATTAATTTTTCATTTTTTCATGTGAAATGTTTGAAAGGTTTTACTATCACATATACAAGGACACTATATGTCGTTTAATTTATTGCAATGCCATGTGGTAAATATTTTCATTATTTACAATATCACAAAGAATATGACTAAGTTAAAATCTTGACTAGTGAAATAGCATTTGCACCTTAATTAATAAAATACTATGGAGTTAACATAAATGTACACATTACATAACAAAGATCAGCCATCACATTTTTGTATGGCGTTGATGAATTAGAACATTAATTACTAAATTGGAATATCAACTTACGCATTAGTCGATTAATGAAATACTTTGGAATTAATACGAATGGATTATCAGATAAAGAAAAATAAGATTTTTGGAGTTTGAAATGCTAAGAGTCAATGTGGCTATGTTTGGGATTATATAAGAACATTCACACCAAGTAGATTGTCAAACAATATTGAAGATATTGTTTTTGCAAACTAAGTTTATCAGGGGTGATATTGAAAGATAATAGATGAATTTGAATTAAAGGAGGATTTATCTTGATGTCTAAAATGATGGGTTCCTACATTTTTGGATGAATGGTGCATTAAAAGAGATGAGTTCGAATTTGTCTTGATTAATTCTAAACTCATATGAATGAAAGAAAACCCATATGTATTTATATCTCAAGCAAAAAGGTGTTTATGTGGAAGATCATGTATATCACAATTAGATGACTGTGTTAGGTGCATTACCTAGAGACCTATATGATGTGACACTAGTAACTATTTTTTCAATTATGATAAACTTACTAATGAAAATAAGTCACATGATACAATGATTGATAACAACTATGCCAATTTTATAAAGTTATATGTATTTGGAAGTAAAGTTATAATATTACATAAAAAAGAAGAAACGGAAGGAGCAATTTGAAGACAACGATTGAACAGTTGATATTTTTTGTTAATGTGTTACATATTTTAGGCTTATCTTACAAATGGCTTGTTTACATACGTGAACTTGTCAATGATTCTTGATGTTTCTATTAATAGTGTTTTTTTTAATTCTATTAGTAATTATATTTTGTTGTTCTACATATCATCACTTCTATTTTGTGTGACTCTCATACAATCAACCTCACTGCGATGGTAAAAAAAAGTTTAACATGTTTTTAATTTGTCTTTCCAATATTCTTTACATTACATATTAACATGTACTTGTGTATATTTGTAGGTTCAAACTCACAAAGGAAAAAGTCATGGGCATATTTTCTAGTCTTGGATATCAATCAACTTCTTGGCAAGCAATAAAACTTGGACTTTTAGTATGTATACAAGCGGAAAGACACGTTATATCAACATAAAAACTACTTTAGAGAAGGTATTCATGTGCATATTTTTATTATATTTTATTATGAAGAATATATATATTGTTTATGTTTCATATATAGAATAAGTTTGAGTTTAAGGAATATACAAACGGTTAGGTCATGAAATGCTAGAAATATATATGTAGGGATCTGAAATTGTAAACAATGGAAAGTTGCAAATGCTTGGATCAAAATTTAATTTGGAACTTGTTTAAGAACTTTTCAAGGGAAAAGGTCACATCACAAATGGTTTAATTACTGGGAAAACTTAGACAAAGCTTGTTTTTTCATTGGTGGATAGTTTTTTTTAACTAGTTTTAGTATTTCAGTGCTACTAATTTGTCTCTATATATATATATATATTATTTTAACACTGATGGGACATGAGCTAAGATCTAATCCCGCTAATGGCAACTGAAAAAAACTTCATGTATGGGAACACCGTATTGATGTTGCTAAACAATACAAAAAAGGTTGATAACTTTGAATCTTTTATCATAACATGCAAGACCCCACTTGAGATTCTGATAAATAATATTGACTCCCACTACAAATTAACTTTCTTCTTTTAAGTTCGTGTTTGAAAAGATATCTCACTTTTTCATGTACGAATATGCCCACTTTAAACATATAATTCAAAAATATCTTTAAAATTATTATTGGCACTCATAAATTTTAAAAGATCTTTGATTAAAAAAAATATTATGTGTTTGAAAGATATGTTTCTTGACATATCCTTTAAGATCACCATATTTTTGTTGGAAAATTTGTTGTTTGATTATATATTATATATATATATTGGAATTTTCAGTGATTTTTTTTCACAGGATTAATAAAATTGACAAAATGTTTACTAAGAATATACTTTCACTAAAAAATAAGTTTGTATAGTTGACACATTTCCAGTCATGGAAAAGTTACTTTCAATGATAAGGGGATTTCCCAGCACCACATTTGATCCATCTCTTACTTTTTCATATAAAGGAAGAAATTAGCCTTTACCCGATTCGACATAATCAAGTCTAATGTAACGAGATCCAAATTCGTCTCGTATTTTTCAAGCCGAATTCCGATTTAACTAGACATCAGATTCAACATCTACCTGTAACGGGGTTGAATATTTATCGGATCTCAATTGAAATGTCAGAAGTAAATCCAAATTCAGTTATAAATCTGCACTGCATATTGATTGGAGATCTGGTCCGAAGTTGAATCCAAATCGTGTCTTGGATCCGTGTCCATGTGAAGCGGGATTGCAGCAGACCGCGTCCCCCGTCCTGGACCCGAACATTCCGTCCCAATATTCGAATCTTTACGGGCAACGCAGTGTCGCCGGAATATCGGGGCCGACTGGAAGCTTTCCATTGGTCCACGTAATGCTACTGATTGGGCCCACGGTGTCTCCCTTATTCGGCATTTGTGACGGACTTAAAAAAGGGAACGTCGGTTCCTTCACATGCTGTGGTGGGACGCGGTCAACGGAGCGAGGAGGCGGGTGCCAGGTAGTCACGCCCGGCCGCAGCTCGTTTTTCCGGCGGTTCGTGACCGGTGGGAAGAAAGGAGAGCGGGGAGGGGATGGTGATGTCCGTGGCGTCGCCGAGGAAGTCGGTTAGGGAGACGGTGTTCGAGAGCGTGCTGGGCCACCACAGGTGCGCCTCCTCGGCCTCCCTCGCCTCTTCCTCCTCCTCCCATGGCGGCTGCTCCGACGACGAGAACGACATGGAGATGGTGCAGCTGGGCGCCGAGCGCACCAAGAACGTTCTCATCCTCATGAGCGACACGGGTGGCGGCCACCGGGCATCCGCCGAGGCGATCAAGGATGCCTTCCGCTTGGAATTCGGCGACGAGTACAGGGTAATTTTTGCCCCTTCCCAACCCATCCTCCTCCTCTGTATCTTACCATCTGTTGCGCCGGGATGGGATATTTCATATTTGTTAGTATTGCAAGTCGAAGCTCTTCTTTCTCTTGCTTGTCCTCTTTGAGGCGATTCCATGTTCCCAGATTGATTTTTGTCTGGAACTTGATCGGAGTTTCTGGTTTGCCTGGTTTGCGGTGTAAGTTTTTTCTCTCGTGGGTAGAATCTGCTCATTTTGAGAACCATGTCTTTTATTAATCGAGATTTAACCTAAAAATGTCCTTTTTCTTATTCTTCTTCGTCGTCGTCATCGATCTTGTTGTGCTCTTAGTGCCTAGATTTGAATTGTCCCTGGAGTCTTGCTCACAATGAGTTTGGAATCTTCTTTTCTCTTGAACTTTGTGAGTTCTCCTTCTCATCACAATGAGATCTTACACGTTTTATTGCTGGTATCTGCCGTGCAATCTATAAGCTTGTCCATAATTTTTTGGTTCTTCCAGAACTTGTTCCTTTTCTAGATTTGGTAGCCAGATCTTTGCGGTTGAATGAGGTAAGAACGACAGTTAGAATGAATAGTTTTCACCAAGTGCTGTCTAGTTCGAACCTAGCGATGTTATCCCCGGTTTGGCCACCGGAAAGGAAAGAGGAAAAGACTGAGAATTCTGAAGTTTTCTCAAGCTATAGCGGTTTTACCAATTGATTTCTTAGTTCTCATGATGTACCGATTTGTTTTTGATGAGCTTCTTCATTTCATGATCGAAGGAGTGATATTTTTGGAGCTTTATTGGTACGTTGGTTCTTTATTTACCTGTTTTGGGACGTTCAGGTGTTCGTAAAGGATGTCTGGAAAGAACACACGGGTTGGCCATTGAACGACATGGAGAGATCATACAAATTCATGGTGAAACATGTGCAGCTCTGGAAGGTGGCATTCCATAGCAGCTCGCCTCGCTGGGTTCACTGCCTCTATCTTGCTGCGTTTGCTGCAATTTATGCCAAGTATGTTTTTCTGTTGTTTTCCAAGTCGAGGAAGTCCCTTTACTAGTTATGATACCTTGACTTTGTGGACATGTAAAAGGCAAATGGCAAAAGTCTATTTAGCTGTTCTGTAATAGTTGTCGTTGATTGTTGCCTACCCGTTACTTGGTGCTCTAAGTTATTTAACGTGATACGTGCAAGAAACCCTTTTTATCTTTCACTTCAGAATTGCAAAACTTCATGTCCCTACTCTTAACCGAAGCTTGTTTGCGTGACAGAAAGGTGGAGGCTGGTCTAATGAAGTACAAGCCAGATATCATCATTAGCGTGCACCCTCTTATGCAACATATTCCTCTTTGGGTGCTCAAATGGCAGGGCCTTCATCAGAAGGTGGTTTTTGTCACTGTAATTACAGATCTCAACACTTGCCATCCGACATGGTTAGCATCTTTCCTTGAGGAGTCTGTACTGTTAACTGCTATTAAATTTACTGCATGATGCAAGTTAGTAATAATTTCTCCGTGGCATTCAGACTTAAACTGATGAAGTATTTTTATGCCTGATGTGATTACAGGTTTCACCCCGGGGTGACGAGGTGCTATTGCCCATCAGAGGAAGTATCCAAGAGAGCATTGCTAGACGGGCTGGAGCCTTCCCAGCTTTGTGTTTACGGTCTGCCCATTCGCCCATCCTTCTGTCGAGCAGTTCTGTCAAAGGTTTGTCGCACTCCATTTCAGCTAGATTCTACATCTGACACTTGAAAACCATCCTGTTTGATTTTATGAACCATCCTGTGCAGGACGATTTAAGAGTGGAACTAGAGATGGACCAGCAACTGCCTGCTGTGCTTTTGATGGGAGGTGGAGAAGGCATGGGTCCAGTCAAGAAAACTGCAAAGGCACTTGGTGAAGCTCTCTATGATGAATCCCTTGGTAAACCTATAGGACAAATTGTTATAATTTGTGGACGAAATCAGGTCCTTGCCTCTTCACTGAACTCAATTGAATGGAAGGTCCCGGTAAAGGTAGGATGCTTTGATTCTTTATTTTCTTGCTGAATTCGGATGTTGGAATCAACATATGACCCTTTGGATTTAACTAATCTTAAGCATAACTTTTCTTGTAGATTAGGGGCTTCGAGACACAAATGGAGAAATGGATGGCAGCTTGTGATTGCATTATCACTAAGGTAACCACTAGTTCCTGGCTTCCGTTTCTCCGATAGGTTGGTCTCTGCAACTGCATTTAATATTCTTGTCTTTGTTGATCTGAATTTTCTCAGGCTGGACCTGGCACCATTGCTGAAGCTTTGATCCGAGGACTACCAATAATCCTCAATGATTTCATCCCAGGGCAGGTGAGCTAATATTTAGTTCTGGAACACTTATTTCCTTGGAAATTGGGGGAAAAAATATTCATGAAGTTTCTTAATTTGAGATAACTGCAGCTCGCTGGTGCATACTGCAAATATTCAGTCGCTATATGTTTTTTGAGAAACTTTTTAGAAATCCTTATTTTTCTCAAAATGAACATGCTCCGGTGAGAATATATTTACATCATCATGTTGGGATCATACTTGTTTGAATTTGAAATATTCAAGTACTATAAAATTCTAAAGTGAGGTAAGGAAGATGCTTTCATGTGCATGTTTCCTTTTCAGAGAACAAATTTTTCCTAACATCAGTTGTTCTCAGTGATAACCTGGATTTGTAGCATAAAATGATCGCTGCAATTTATTGTTCATATAGGATAACACATTCTATATGTTCGCTTATTTTTCTCTCGTGAGACTTGTAGGAAGTTGGCAATGTGCCGTATGTTGTTGACAATGGGGCAGGAGTGTTCTCCAAGAGCCCAAAAGAAACTGCCAATCTGGTAGCCCGTTGGTTTGGCCCTGAAGCAGAAGAGCTCAGGAGGATGTCAGAGAACGCGCTCAACCTAGCCCAACCAGAAGCAGTGTTTAATATTGTTAGAGACATCGACGAGCTTTCTCGTGGGTGTGAACCCATGTCCAAAATCAAGTATTCGTTGATGGCATCGTCGTTCTACTCTGCTGCCACATGATTCTAGCAAATTCATTTCTGCAGGTTTGAAGAGTGTGCAAAGAGTGTGCCCAACATGTACAGCTTGTTTAAAATCCCTTGTCTAACTGTGGCTTCAAATGCTGAAGGCAAGTCCTGTAAAATTTCCAGGCAGTCTGACAAGTTTCTTGTAGTGTGTGCCCTTTGCAGGGTTGTAAGTTTTTTCTTGGTCAGCCTCCATTCAACCGGGTTGATCTCCATTCTTTGTTTTTTTGCTGGTTATTTTTTCATTGTAACCTAAAAGTGCAGCATGGGTAGTGATAACATTTTTTATTTGGAGTTCCATATAACGTGGCGGAGAAGAGTCAGCAAAGGCTGCTGCAATGTATTTCCTTTGCAGGTTTTGCATTATTTCTTCAGATTACAGCTAACAATTTAATAACAGATATGTTCACTGTGAGTGGGACCACGGCTGCTTCCCTTATCATTCAATAATTCAACATTATGGAGGACAAGTCACAAGGCAGAAGCCAAAAATAAGAACCAGCCGACATGAAGCATGTGAAACTGAAGTCATTTCCATTGAACAGGGCTGCTTCTAATCAATCAATAAACAGTTGAGCTAAATTTCTAATTATATCAAAACTTGAATGAGTTGAATCTGTATTCTGTTCTACTAAAGTCAATGCAAGCGAGACGAATTCGAAACAGTTTGGCCGAAATCTATAGAAAACGATAATTTGTCCCATTTCTGTTTGGGACTGAATCAGTAGCTGACACGGTCAACCTGCACCTTTGGAGTTGACAACCCTAACAGGTTTGAGTTTGAGAACCTCATGTTTTTCTGTCTGTCTCGGAATGGGACAGGACGTCGCATTGGTAACTGAATCTCCGGCCAGTTGGCGGGTTGAGACGACGGGACGTCGATGACGCACGCTCATACAAAAACAAAAGAGTGAAAAAACAGGTAGGCACATGCGAGTGGGGAACGCCAGCCACAGGACAGGATTTTGTTTTGTTCAAGTAAACTGTTAGAATGGATTTGAAGTAAACTCCAAATTTGACAACATATCTTTCATTATTTGTAGATTCTTGTGGAAGAAGATGTCTCCAAAAATTAGTGGGAGTTTTTTCTTTTTTTGGGTTTTTCTTGGGCACCAAAAAGCAACAGTACTTGGCTTTGACCTTACCCTTTGTGTAATCCATGCTGTGAAACTAGTGACGTTTGCAGAGTCTTTGCTTCCGGATGAGCCTAATGACATTTGTTTCCTTGAAAATCTTTCAGTGATGATAAAAAGATACAAGAACCACAACTTTTAAGCAGTTTTCCTAACTTGACATGGGAAAATTTGAGGGCGTGGTGGGTGTTCACACCCGAACACTCATGCACGCATGCATAATGCCTCCATAAGTAGGTTGAACTCCTTCTTTTTTCCCTTTGCTCTCTTAATCAACTGCTGCTTCAGGACCGAGGTAAAGAGTGAGACACTCATCAACCATAGTATCACACATCCAACGTTTACAATTCAAAAGAATAACACTCATGAAAATCAAATGACGACGAATAACACTCATGAAAATCAAACTGACGACTAGACATTTGTTGGGTGTTCTATCATTTCACTAGAAATTCATCTTCTTCTCTTTTATAAAAAAATTTCTATTTCTAATTTTAACTTTGTCCTTACAAAAAGAGAAGGAGTGTCTTCTATTTTACTATTAAAAGTATTTTTTATCAATGAAGCCCTTAACAGACAGTCTTGTCTTGGAAGCCTAGCATAGAACAGTGCAGGTTGGAGCCAATGGGGGCCTAGCCCCACTCAATTTTTTTTTTAAAAATTATGTTTATAAAATTTCACTTATTCTATATAAAAATTTTAAAAAACGATATTTCAGCTCATGTCAAAATTTATAAACTTTAATTTGACTCCCTTCATAAAAAAATTTTAGCTCTGCCCTAGGTAGAGGTAAACTCGAGCTCAATATTGGCTTGGGACTAGCCGAGCCAAGTTCAAGTCATCTTAGGCTCAATATGGCTGGAGCTCGAGCCGAGCTCGAGTTGAGCTTTAAGCACTCAAGCCGAGTTTAAGCTGAGCTTGAACTCTCCTTGTGTTCATTCCTACATGCTCCTACCCTTCACTAACAAAGTATTTTGGTAATTTTATAAAAATCATTTTGGTTTCGCTTTTGCCCTTATAAAAGGACGATCTTTTATTTAAATTTTAATGAACAAGAGGTATTGTGATCACTTCCAACTCATAACAGAAGCTCTATACAGTCATACAATCATGGCAAAGGCAGTGTGGGGCGTGAGGAGAGGAAGACGACGACGGTGCTGGGCGTGAGGTGAGGAAGATGACGATGCTGCAGTAACGGGCAAAAAAAAAAAAACCAAAAAATATCTTTCCACCCCGTTGAGTGGAAAGATGTTTCCGGAAATATGTTTCCGAAATCTATCAAAAAAAAGTTTTCGCGTTTGTTACGCTGGAATTTTTTTTAAAATTTAAAATATATTTCCGGGTGAACAGTGAGGGCATCAAACGCCCCCATTAAAGTTTTCATGAAATGAAAAAATATATAACGCGGATATGCCAACGTCATTTCCGAAAGACGGCAAAGAACATGTTGATGTTGGTTTGATTAGTTTATTAGTTTACAGTGACTTGAACGTGCTATTACTTAACAGCCAATTTTTATTGGACCCCTTTTCTTTTCCAAAAAGATAGAGAGAAGGAGTTGAGGAAGAAAAGAAACGGAAGATTTCAAATCAAAGTAAACATCCATATTGTTTCAATCATTTGACAAAGCATTTGTCATACAATTAAAATTATAGAAAGTGAAAAAGAAGGGTAATAACTAGCAATTTCTTTTCGTAAAACATTAAATATATTTTAATTAGTTACGAAGCAAACCCAAAACTCTTAAAGTTATTCCACATAATTGGACCCAAGTTTAAGTTTTAACACTGAATTAAGGTTTTAAAGAGTAGACTCAATAGGGCATGTGCTCAACGGAGACTCTAAGTAGTATGACGGTGTTTAAACTGAAAAACCTAAAAAAAAAAAATCTAAAGAAAATTAGGTAAAAAATGATGAAAAATTCTTAAAATATATTTTTAAAAGTTTAAGACTGGCACTCTTGAAAGGCAAATTATCAAGTATGAGTAAAACGAGAAACTGCCCACATGTGGCTCCTTCTCTGTTGATGCAATAAGCACACATCGGCTTGATTGAGACAGAAAATAAAATATCTAGAATATTTTATCTGTGACATCCAAATCAACACAAATATTTTCATTAATGGCCCCTACCACGCAGATTGGATCCATGGTAAAAGTGTCCAAACATTCAAACACTACCTTAGGGGGCATTTGATGTCTTAGAGAATTTTGATTCTGAAGTCAAATTTCAGAATCAAATTTCCACCTCAACCTGAAATTAGAATGAAGATTGCAGTTTCAATTCACTTTTGAGTTTGATGGCATGGAGTTTTAATTCTAAAATAAAAAAATGACTTGTTTAACGAAATGAGAATTAAAATTGTAGAATTCATGAATTAAAGTCTTCACTTATTGTGCCCAAAGAGAGATGAAGAAAAACTCTAGAGTTCTGGAATCTTAAGTTCATCCCTTAGGATGGGATCATAATTCCAAAATTTTGATTCTGGAATGAACCTATAATTCCATAATCAAAATTTCAAAGTCAAAAATTCTTTGTTTGATAACACAATTCTTGGGAACATTGATTCTAAAATTTCATCGATTCCAAATGAATCAAACGCCCCTAAAAAAAGAAACTTAAGGAAGGCCATTTTGTTTGAGCATAGAAAGCCCAAGTGTGTTTTGATCAACTTAAAAATCTTAATGTACTTTACCGAATCTGGCACAGGGCAACAACCGAGAGGAGGCCGCTGGTGGAGATTTTTGGCAAGAACAGTTGCTGAAGAACAAGTATGCAATTGCAGATTTCAAGACTGTAAGGTTGAGCACAGTGGTGGAGCCAGGGGGGCTTCTTTTTTAAAAAAAAATTACATATAAATTTGAAAAAATTTCATTTATTCTATATAAAAATTTTGAAAAATTATATGTTTTAACTTTGAAACTATAATTTGGCCTCACTCATGAAAAATTCATGGCTCTACCCTTGGTTGAGCATCTCATCTCCATCTCCACAGTGAAATAAGGATCATGTATAACTTTTTCCCTCAAATGAGTGAACCACCTGATATTGGTAAGCACCATGTGTAACTTTTTCCCTCAAAATTCAATTTCATTGAGAATCTACAAGAACATATTCTACAAACTAGATAAAATCAAGCCTTAATGTTTATTTTATTAGTGGTGTCCGCCACTTCAAGTCAGGAAGAAGATAGGGAAGAGAAGTACATGATGGGGGAGCAAATAGATAAGAAGATTTAGTACACAAATGTCAAGAAAGTTACAGAAAATCGATCCCTGACCTCAAGTAATTGTCATCCAACCTCCTGGCCACGTAATGCACACGTCGCCATTTTAGGTCACCGGAGACCAGTGCTGCCGGTGTGTTGAAGTTCACATTCCCAAAGCAACGATTTCTGGCCCGAATTACTGGCGGCCGTCTACAAATTCCTCTTGGCGCAACAGATGGGAAGGAGCTGGTTGGCGCAACAGATGGGATGGAGCTGGTAGGTGGTCAGTCTTCTTGATAGAATGTTTGCTGGTAACTCAGGTTCTGGTGGTAAGAAATGACAATGGCTGATACTCTGGTGCTCAAAGTTGGGCAGAGGTAGGCTACTTGCCCTTAAGATGGTCCAGTTTATGATTGGGAGATATTTTACATCCATGCTACCAGCCAAATTCGACTCAAAGTTCACAAAATATAAGGTTCCATGCAGGGGCAGATACTTCTTATGAAGGGAATCAAATTAAAGTTTTTAAATTTTGATACGAGCCAAAATATCATTTTTCAAAATTTTTATATAGGGCAAACAAAATTTTATAAAAATTACATGTAAATTTTATAATTTTTACTTTTAGGTGGGGTAAGGCCCATGCAAGCCCCCCTTCCCTCCGCCCCTGGTTCCATGGAACCATTGAGTGGGTACCCATGAACTGAGCTCTTTTTTTTTTTAGGTACATATCACATAATGGGTACCCATTTGATATATTTTCTCGACCATCATGCTTTATAGTAGTTGCTTATAGAATCCTCGTTTCTTTGTGAATTTTGTTTCTTCCAGATGTTTTTTATCGGTGAGTTGCTTTGATTCGATATTGATCACCTTTTCTCGCTCACTGATTGTAATTTTTCTCTCGATTGTTATCATGAATAGATAAACTTTGTGTTGGATGTTAGTGTCTTCATCCGTAAGCATTTACCTGTCAAAACTCTATGAGAGATTTTCCCCATGGTGGAGCCTAAATGCTGAAGCATACCTGAATCCATGCGCGGAATAGTCCACTACTTGGGGATGTGAATGCGTCCGACTCGGTTCAAATGTATTGTTCACTGAATCTGGACAATCAGATCTCTTCCAGACTAGTTTCTCCATTCAGATTTGGTTTTACAACTGGATCCATGTTTGACAGACATAAGATCTGACATTTACATGTAGTTGGGTTGCACACTTGTTGAAGTTTTAGCACAGACTGGAATTCAGTAACAAAATTGCATAGAGAATTTAAATCTGATTATTTACTGGAGATGACCAAATGAATCCTGATTGGGGACACATAGCCAGCCTTCTTCTTCTGCTGCTACTGCCATTATCACCACTACTATTAATCCACATCGTGTCATTTTGCTATTGAGATTGATAGTACAAGAAGATGGTTCAGAATCAGCTCCTTACTCTGACATAAAAAAAAGTGCCTTTAAAATGAAATCCAAGTCCACAGATGAAAAGAAGAAACTATGAGAAGTTGCCACTTTCAGATACAAAGAGAAGTTCCTAACTGTTGTAGAGTAGAGTATTCATAACTGTTTATAGAGTTCATAAGAAGTGCACAGAAACTCATCACCACCAAGCACCTCAACATCGAAGGAATCCATTGCAGTCTTAATTACCAGCACATGACAGATTGCTTTATGCAAATTACTATTGAATCCCTTCGCTAGGACTAGGACGAATGGAAATGGGCATATTGAATGAAGAATCGAGTACTGCTGTTCAAACCCTTCCTAAATAATTACCCCTTTAGTGGACTTCTGTTATCTCCGACCTAGTTGAGAGCCAAGTCTCCACCTTTCTTTAAGCTACCAAGCCTGCTTTTGATGTCTCACGTCTCCTTAGACACCAGTTCTTTTTCTTTCTTTCTTTTTTTTTTTTTTGCAGCACAGAAGAAGATTGACACCAAGAGAACCTTTGTCTATCAGCCTCTGCCTGTCTACCAGCCTCTATCCTGCCCATTGCGTCAGCCCCCTCAGGTATTTTTCAGCTGCTCTTATCTGGTTTTAGATGCTGTAATACTTATTTAATGTGCAGCCTGTTAGAATTTATAATGCAAGTATACATACATGTTTTGATATCTACTATCATATATCTTAAACTCCTAGCAGTTTGATGTATGATTTGTATATATAAATATGTGTGTATACATAAGACTTCTTGTATTTATTTTTCTTTATTTTTTCTTTATTTTTCGTGCATTTTTCTGAATTTTTTTCCTTTTTTTATTTTACAAAGGAAATAGCTGTTGGGAGTTCCCAACGGCTAGATTTCTAGTCGTTGGGAGCTCCAACAGCCATTTCCTCTCCCTCCTTTCTTCTTTATTTCTTGTATAAATAGGGCACTTGGGACCCTTATTATTATATGGCTTTTTAACCTCTTTTTGTATACTTTTGTCAAGATTAATACATTCTTCTTCTCCTCAAGGTTGCGGTTCTTTGTGTGTGCTATTTATTGAAGTTATTGGAAGCTTCAAGGGTGTTTCTCTTGAAGCATTTGTCTTGACAAGTTTGGGCCTGATTTACATGGTATCAGAGCCACGTTTTAGCTCGTCGTCTTGCTGTCCTTCAAGGTTTGAAGTTTTCAGCACGTGTTCTTTCTTTGGAGTTGTGAAGCACTCCAAGTGTTTGATATATTGCTAGCTGTGATTTGACTCAAGGAGGTGCTGTTTTTTCTCCTTTTGCTGGCTCTTGAAAATTACTTCCTGAAGATTTAAAGTGATCTACGTGACGGGATTGAGCACATCTTATCAAGCTTCCGTGGCTGCCAAAGTTGTGACTGTTTTCCTAGTAATATCTTCCCTCGTGGCAGCAAGCTCTTCATATTTTTGGAGCTACCCTCTTGCTGTTTTGTGGTGGCTGATTTCGTGGATTTTTCACCAACGTTGAGAGCTGTTTTGACACTATTTTTGTGGCTACATCAACTTCATTTTACAAGGTACACATTATGGATGATAGAACTTCTACTCCTCTCCCTAAACTTATTTCATCAAATTATGTTTCTTGGGCAAAAACTATGGAACATTTCATTAGAAGTAAAAGTTTATAGAGACTTGTTGATAGTTCTAAAAGTGAACCACAATTAGTCCTAACTAAAACCATAGATGGAAAAACCCAAGAACTAGATGGAGTAGAAAAAGATAAGGTCATGAATGAATATGAAAGAAAATGGGAAGAGTGGAAAATAGAACATCACAAGATTATCACATAGATTGTTGCTTGTGTCGATACTACTACTATGGGCCAAATAGCAAAGCATAATTTTGCTCATGAAGCTTGGGAATTCCTCAAGAAAACCCACACTATGAAAGATATAGCTTACATGTGTAATCTTCAAATGAAGATTGCAAGTCTCCAACAAAGAGATAAGTCTCTTAAGGAGTATGTTGGAGAAATGGAACAATTATGGGATGAACTTGCCCTATTTGAACCCGAATGGTATGATCCAAGAGACATTGGAGTAAGGGAAAAACAAATCCAAAGAGAAAAATTTTATAAATTCATTCTTGGTCTTAGACCGGAATATGATGGAGTCAAAACTTCCTTGCTCCATAGGTATAAAGTGTCATCTATGAATGAAGCTATAGCGGAGCTTCAAATGGACGAAAATAGACTCAATTTTTCTAAAGAAAAGAGTGAAAGTGTTCTTGCTACCTCAAGACCCGGCGCTCATATGAGAACTTATAGGCCTCCTCACTTTAATCGAAATTATGAGGATAAAGGCAACAAGAAGATTATATGTTTTCATTGTCAAGAAGAAGAACATACTAAACCTAAATGTCTTAAATTGAGAAAAATTGATAGAAAGACAAGTATAGTTGTGACAATGTATGAAGAAAGCAATCGATTTGACATAGACAATCTTGCAAGTACTCTCCAACCAAAGCTTATTGATGTTATTCAACCACTTTTCAAAGGAGGAGGGGCTTCTCCAACTTCCGGAGCAACGGTGGCATCTACATCATCAAGTAAGTACTTTTGGATACTTGATTCCAGAGCTTCATTTCATATGACCCCTTGTAGTTCACATACATACCGAATGCACTAAGGAAGAATCGTGCCTTTTTGTTAAAACCGCCGATGGAACTCCTCTTGAAATCAAATATGTTGGGAATATTGATCAAAATTTTAATTCAAAAATTTTCAAAATATCAAAAGTTAGATTTATTCCCAAACTTAACTTAAATCTCTTGTCGGTTTCTCAAATAACCAATCATGGATATGATATTAACTTCTCACAAAATAAATTTTTGATACAGGACCATCTTTCCAAGAGGACGATTGGGGAAGGTTCTAAGAAAAATGATCTCTACCATGTGGATTATTTGGATCTTTTCAAACCCACTTGCAATGTAGTCAAGAAAAGTGACATTCAAATTTGACATCAAAGACTTGGACATTCAAGTGTAGGAAAAATGTCTTGTATCCCTTTTTTAGAAGATAAATGTAAAGAAATGATCTATTGTGATGATTGTATTAAAGCCAAAATTAAGGCTTTACCTTTTGGAAATAGAAATTTTGTTGCAAAAGCACCCTTTGAATTAGTGCATTCGGATGTATGGGGACCCGCTCCTATTATGTCTAAAGGTGGTTTGCTTTATTATGTATTTTTGTGGATGATTACTTTCGATATGCTTGGGTTTACTTTCTTAAACGCAAATCGGACGTATTTATGAATTTCAAAAACTTTTACAACATGATCAAAACACAATTTGTTGCAAACCTTAAAATTTTTAGAAGTGATTTCGGGGGAGAATTCATTTCTAATGAATTTGAAGAATTCCTAAAGGAAAATGGAATTATACACCAAAAATCTTGTCCCAAAAGCCCCCAACAAAATGGAGTCGCCGAAAGAAAACATAGACATATTCTTGAAACAACAAGAGCTCTTCTCATATCAAAAAATGTTCCAAAAATTTTTTGGGCTGAAGCAATTCTAACATCAATCTATTTGATTAATAGAATGCCCTCTAAAGTTTTAGAAAACATTTTCCCATTTCAAAAACTTTTTAATTTGGAGCCAACTTATAAAAGATTTAAAGTCTTTGGTTGCAAATGTTACATTCTAAATGACAAAAATGACAAACTTTCATCTAAGGCTATTCAATGTGCCTTTATTGGCTATTCCGAAACTAAAAAATGATATAGATGCTATGATATTGAAAAAGATAAGGTGTATGTTTCAAGAAATGTGATATTTTTAGAAGAAGAAAATGACTTTAATGAAAATAAATCCAAGCATGAAGATGATTATTCTTTCTTATGGATAAAAGATGATGAAGATAATGATGATGATGATGATGTTTTGCATTCTATAATGCTTTAAATGAGGTTGATAGCACTTCTTTTGCTAGGCCACCAAGAGAAGTTATAGTCTATAGGAGAAGGTCTCAACAAAACACCCAAGATCCTCAACATACTTTTAGGAGATCTCAAAGAGATATTCATCCACCTCAAAAATTTGTCTCATATGAGTCTTTTTCCCCAAAACATAGTGCATGCTTATTAGCTATTCACTCCTTTGATGAACCTTCATCCTATCTCGAAGTCAAAACGAACCCACATTAGACTGAAGCCATGAACTATGAACTTAAAGCCCTTGAAGACAATAAAACTTGGGACATTGTTTTTCTTCTCATCGAAAAAAAGACAATAGGGTGTAGGTGGGTATATAAAGTCAAGACTAAAAGTGATGGGTCACTTGAAAGGTATAAAGCTAGACTTGTTGCTAAAGGATATGCTCAAGAATATGGCATAGACTACGAGGAAATCTTTGCTCCTGTTGCTATAATGACATCCGTCAGAACCCTAATGGCCGTTGCCGCCATCAAGCAATGGACCATATATCAATTGGATGTCAAAAATGCTTTTTTGAATGGTTACTTAAATGAGGAGGTTTACATGGACTCACCCCCTAGACTTGATTTACCTAAAGGCAAAGTTTTTTTATCTTAGAAAGACACTGTATGGTTTGAAACAAGCTCCAAAAGCTTGGTTTGATTTGTTTAGCAATGTTATGTTTAAACAAGGTTTTAAATCATGTTTTTCTGACATTGCTATGTTTGTTAAAAATACTGCTATAGGTACAATTGCGTTGCTTTTATATGTAGATGATATGATTATTACATGTAACGATGCCAACGGAATTATGCAGGTAAAGGCTTTCCTTAAGAATGAATTTGAAATGATTGATTTGGGTAAACTAACATATTTCCTTGGTATTGAAGTTGCTTATAGTAGGAGATGATACTTCCTCTCACAAATGAAGTTTGCCAATAACATTATAAGCAGATCAGGAATCACTGATGACAAGATAGTGGACACTCCTGAAGCTTTAAGAGTAAAGATGAAGATTGATGATGGAGAAATTTTAGAATCACTGATGACAAGATAGTGGACACTCCTGAAGCTTTAGGAGTAAAGATGAAGATTGATGATGGAGAAATTTTAGAAAATCCCACCCCCTTTCGTCAATTGGTGGGCGCTCTCACATATTTATCCATCACAAGGCCTAACATATCACATGTTGTACATGTCATAAGTCAGTTTCAACAAAGACCCACTTCTGTACACATAGGGGCTGTAGGATTGTTTGATATGTCAAACACACTATCACTAATGGACTTTTTCTATCCTCCTCATCAAACTTGAATATGATTGCCTATAATGACGCTGATTGGGGTGGAGATCCTAATAATAGGCATTCCACCACTGGTTTTTGTGTTTTTCCAGGTGACTCTCTCATTTATTGGAGATACAAAAAACAACATAAAGTCTTTCTATCTTCAATCGAAGCTGAGTATCGTTTCATGGCTACCACCATGATGGAGATTGTATGGTTGAAAAGCTTATTGAAGGACATTGGAATTGACCTCAATGAAGCCACCAAGCTCTGCTGCGACAATAAAATTGCCATCTACATTGCTAGCAATCATACTTTTCATAAAAGGACAAAACATATTGAAATGGATTGTCACTATGTAAAAGAGGAATATCTTAGCAGAACAATTGATCTATCTTTTGTCCCTTCTGACTATCAACTTGGAGATTTTTTCACCAAACCACTTGCTTCCGCAAGATTTCAGTTTCTTCTTGGCAAACTTTCGGTGATTACACCGTAAGTTTGAGAAGGGGGGGTGTTAGAATTTATAATGTAAGTATACATACATGTTTTGATATCTACTATCATATATCTTAAACTCCTAACAGTTTGATGTATGATTTGTATTTATAAATATATGTGTGTATATTTATTTTTCTTTATTTTTCGTGCATTTTTCTGAATTTTTTTTTATTTTACAAAAGAAATAGCTGTTGGGAGTTCCCAACGGCTAGATTTCTAGCCGTTGGGAGCTCCAAGAGCTATTTCCTCTCCCTCCTTTCTTCTTTATTTTTTGTATAAATAAGGGCACTTGAAACCCTTATTATTATATGACTTTTTAACCTCTTTTTGTATACTTTTGTTAAGATTAATACATTCTTCTTCTCCTCAAGATTGAGGTTCTTTGTGTGTGCTATTTATCCAAGTTATTGGAAGCTTCAAGAGTGTTTATTTGAAGCATTTGTCTTGAAGTTTGGGCCTGACCTGATTTACACAGCCTCCGTCCTGTCCATTGCGCCAACCCCCTCAGGTATTTTTAGCTGCTCGTATCTGGTTTTAGATGCTGTAATACTTATTTTAATGTGCGGTCATCACGTGGAAGACAAAGGTTCCACGAAAATTTATGGTAGTGTAGGGACAACAATTCACCTTCCCACCCATGTAGCCCAGCATCTAAGATAGACGCAAAGCACTCAGATACTCCCTTTCACATTTTTCTCAGATAAAGTACAAGGGAACGAAATCGAATGTCATAACACATGAAAGCACGTAACTCTGCCATCTGTATGTCTGATATTTGTACCTTGACCTATAGTCATGTTCTGAAAGAGCATCTGTTCTAGATACAAAAATATTGCGCTGATCAAGAGCATTCAACAAAAGCAAAAAATTGAACTTCCTGGCTGGTTCTTCTGAAGTTTCCCAAATTTGAAGCAACCGACTGCCACTAAAAACCGCCTCCAATAGAAAGTCAGTTTCTTGGCAACAAGTTTGCGAGAGAAGGAACACCCTGGCTTCGCATTTGCTCCTGAGCTCTTTGCATTTCTTCAGGATCTGACAACAACGCAAACATCTATTAGAATAGATACCAGCGGTCAGATCATAGAGAAAATGTGTTTTTGGGACATGTGAATTACCCAAGTTCTCCATTAGTTTGGGCAATAGGAACACAGCGACCAGCATAAAACCCACCATCAGTCCCATTGGACTTTTCAAAAGAGATAAAATGGAGAAGGGTTCTCTTTTCTGCAAGACAAGATGGATGTGAAAAAATGATTTCTAGGTAAATTTTAATCATAATGCTAAGAACCTCTCTTCTTTGGGAACAAATTCACCTCATAATAATATTCCTCTCTTAAAGGTTCAAGCACCAGCTCGTTCAAACTCCTCCTGGTTTCTGTCAGAGCTGCTTGAACCTTACCAGGATTCCTAGCACTAATATCCACACGTACCTACGTAAAATACCTCTCATTAGCAATTTCCATACAGTTAAATAAATAAAACTAGGAAGAAAGAACTACTAACCGGTGAGAAGAAATACCCTAGAGCTGCAACTTCGATCAGATGCGTTCCAGCAGGCACACCATGGCTTTTCTTCAAATCAAGGAGCAACCAATTGAAGCAGAGGTAAATCATACAATCTTGACCCATTTTAAAGTTGCTAAAGAATCATATCTGTTTACATGGTCTGGACGCATCACACTATTTTCATTGTCTAAGGTGGGCACTAATTTGCTTACACAGGGATAGATGTCAACTTGGCTATGGGCCAAGACGGTAGCAAAAAGAAAAATATGAAAAGGCAGATGAAGAGGGAGTTTCATACTCAGATGGTCATTGGCTCCCATTTTGAGCATTTGACAGGTCATATATGAGACGCAATGGGGATAAATCCCTGTGGTGCAAGACCGATGACATGTTTGAAGACTTTGAACACTTCTCATAATCAGAAGATAAGAATAAGACAATTGCTGTTCCCTAGGATAGATTAATCAACAGTCTATGTTCACCATCGACTCTTAAAGAAATGACATCTAAATGTGCTGCTTTGCTGCAAACTGGTCACTTATAGTAATGAATAGAACTTGAATCACAAGTTTGCCCAAGATCAAAGAAGAAATGCGAGACTGCAGAAAATATCTCATGTAATCAATGACACATCCGGTCAGTGAATGATATACCATGTGATACAGACACGTATATCACACAAGACCTATTAGGTATACTGTCGCAAAACCATATCACATGAATTATGAGAAGACATTGTCGAACGGAGCAAAGAAAAGGATACAAAGAGAAGAAACCATCTGGTCTGACAAAAGTAACTTTCTCGCCACCATTAAGGATCACTTTGACATTTGAGATTTTTCCTAGAAGGTTAATGCTTTGTGCCCCTGCAACCACAAACAACTTCACAGTCAGTCCTTGGTCCGTCCTTAGTTTTTGTGTCCTTTAAGATGAAAACTTAGATTGCATATAAAGCAGGAGGAGGAGGCGGAGGAGGAGGAGGAAAAGACATGGTCACTTTAAATACTGTTTCCAGAATCCTCTCCATGGTCAGCAAAACAGCTCTATAGTAATATCAAAATACCGTTTTAGTATTCAGAGCAAAATATTGCTTTGTCAACCAAACAAGACACTCCTGTTCTCTAAAATAAATCAAAGCTGACATCTGATATGTGATTCTCATCTTCATGTATAAAGCATGTTAAAAGGTTAGTTATAGTTCAAGTTTATTTAGCTCAGAGAGAGCAGGAAGGAGTGCTCCATTTTATAGTTGAATTTGTGGTTAAGACATCAGCAAATCATAATCAAGATTCAATTACACAAAAACTTGATGTTCAGTAGCTAAATATAAGATTCCCATAGTGGAACTAAATATTATGTTTAATGAAATAATACTTCATGGTGGAGTTCTAACTTCTAAGATAGACATCCTCACTTTGGCCTTTGAGATTGCTGACAATTCAATGGAAAGCTGCAAGATGGTATAAGTTTGAAGCTAATGCATAGGACCATAAATTTTAATACAATCTATGGGAGAGATAATTCCCTAATATTATTTTACTGTTATTTCTTCTTTTTCCCATTTTTTTCTTCTCCTTTTTTCTTCTCATCTCCTTCCTATTCTTCCTCCCCCTCTTTTTCTCTTATTTACCGTTTTGGCCCACATAGGCACCATCTGGTCATTTTGAAGGTCCACCACTTAGCCTATCTAGCACTTCCGACTACCAAGTTTGTAAAATCATAAACTATAGGACTGAGAATAGTAAAGCAGGAAAACATAAAGAAGTTAAATCTTCAACAGGGAATTCCATTGTACAAGTCAAACACCAGATTTGGTTAAGCATGGGCCCAAAGGCATTACAATGGCATTTTGAATGTCTAAAATGCTTAGTTCAAGATTCACAAACCATCTTCTGAAAAGCTACCTCTCACCACCAAAAGAAAAAAAAAAGTTGATATAAAAAGAAGGGTTCCTTGAGAAGATTTTGCCTCTTTGAGAATTTTATGTCCCAAAACGTGGTTGACTTAGGGTGGTGTTGGATGGACATGGCTGTCACATTTTTCTTTTTTCCAAGTTCCTTTCAGAAAATGTTTTCTTTTAGAAACTAAAAAAATTTCATGTGCTAAGAAATTAAACCATGTAAAGAAGAACAAGGATAGGTGAGAGCAACTAACAGGAGGTTCTTTTTCCTCTTTAACAGCAGGCCTTTATGATGTTACGCCAAGAAACTATTTATTGAAATAAATGGAAGGCTTTCTAGCCTATTCTAATAACTGGAATGCATGTAGAAAAATCCAAAGAAGAGAACAGTAGCACACTAAGAGGAATATTAAACAAAGTTAACAATGCCATGCCCATGACCATCAAACCATATAGGAATTGACCATGATTCTCTCAAGACACCTCCACAACAACATACTCCCTCTTTGATTCTTCCTTTCTTGTATCATCCTTTACATTTCACAGATTGATTAGCTAATTTAAAAATACCATACAAACTAAGGATTAGTTAAGAACAATTAGCAGAGGAAACAATGACCTTAAGGATGTAAAGTTATCCTTCAACAAAAGAAGAAAATCTAAGAGTTCAATACAAGATCAATAAAAGTTTAACTATATAGTCTTGAAATTAACTTTATAAATGTAAGAACTATGTAGTTGAAAGCACTAGGCAGACCTAAGTGGCCAGACCCACAGAAAGGCCGACATGGTGCCTAGGCACCCCTAGCTGGTCCTATTCAACACAAAGAAGAGGAAATGAGAAACAGAAAGAAGAAGGAAAAAGAGAAACAAAGAAGACAAGAAAGAGATAAAGGGGCAAGCTGGGAAACAATGACCTTAAGGATGTAAAGTCATCCTTCAACAAAAGAAGCAAACCTGAGACTTCAATACAAGATAAAAAAAAGTTTAACTATCTAGTCTTGAAACTCAATTTATAAATGTTAAGAACTATGTAGTTGAAAGCACCAGGCAGACCTAAGTGAGCAAGCCCCATAGAAAGGCCTACGTGGTGCCTAGGCAGTCCCTAGCTGGTCCTACTCAACACAAAGAAGAGCAAAGGAGAAACAGAAAGAAGAAGGAAAAAGAGAAACAAAGAAGACAAGAAAGAGATGAAGGGCCAAGCTGAGGGTTTTTGAACTTGCCCACCTCAACAAGCATATGAAAAGTTAAATAAAACAAAAAATATATTTTTTTAGTTAAAATTAGGCATATTAGTTTCTGCTTTAGCCATTTCACTGTGTCAACTTAGGCACCTAATTGCCATTCACCTGCCCCGGAAATTGCCCGAGTGTGTTTATTTTTTTCAGGCAATAAATAAAGCTAACAAGAAGCCCCTTTAAACTAAATATGAGATTTGTTATTCCTCATTTCTCCTTTCTTAAAATCTTTAAATCTTCTCCGTATTATGGTGCACTTATCTCATGCAATACTATGTAGAATAACCTGACCACTGTATTAAATCCTGTGAATGCTAAGATGCACATGCCTTACAATCTCAAATTTGCTTTGGCACAAAAGTATTTTATCTTTTTGTGTCATTAGCAAGATATAACACATTGAGTCTCCTATTCAAGCAATAGATAGTTACTCATGTGTCCTTAGACTTTCTTAATATTGTTTGATCTGAAACCAGTAGCTAGTTGTAGCTTTACTAGAGTGTACATGGTGATACTGGTGATGGATTGCTGATTACACCATAAGTCCATAATCTTTTGCTGTCTTTCTCTTTCTGTTGTTTATGACATGAGCAAGAGATACTTTGCTTCTTTGTGCTTCAAGAGACATGGTCATATTAACCAGTATATACTTTGCTGATATGCAAATGAAATATGATCACATATACTTAAGAAAGGAAACCTAACATTTTTATATTACAACACTTATCCTCGTTTATGCTTAATCTGTTTATACATAAGGTTTCACTTCTACAATGGCACATGCATATTATGTAATTGAGACCCATATCCTTATTTTATTACTATCTTCCTTTGAATCTGCAGATTCTTGTAAATCTAGATATTATTTAACTGAACCTTGCCATATTTTGACCGTTCAGTTTTCTTTCAACTGATGTAGATAAATTAAGAAACTACGCATTCTAGTTGCCTACATAAGCCATATGTAAGGACTAAGGCGTAAGTATGATGCCACCAACTCCTAAACTGGATAAACTCCAGATACTTGAGCAAACTGCCATGCCATATGAGCCTAAACTACTCGCACCAATCTTCCATTTATGAAATCTCAATTAATCAGACAAAACCACCGTCGAACCAGAAACCATTAAGCCAAGACAATTCAACCCCAGAATATGCAATAGAAAGGAAAGACACCAAGACCAGAAACTTCACGATCCAGTCAAAACTTGGAACACCACATAGCGTTGTCGGGATTTCTGGAACTAACAACATGTCTAGAAATCTGGGGAAAGCTGGAAACTCGCAAGGCCAAACCACGGATGGAACGCCAAGTTATGCAACTTAAATGGATAGCAGATAAGCCTAGGAAGACACCCAAGGCCCAACTAAAACATCATAATTCCGAATTATAACCTCAAGTTAACTACAAAAGAATTAACCAAATCAGATCAAAACAGCACCTTGAATCTTCACTTGGCCGTTAATCGTGTAACCATCGCCATTCCTGCGAGGAAGCACAGAAAAGGAAAACAGCAACAGTTGAAACTAAGAAGCTCTAATGAATTCCATAAGTCGACAAGATCACAGAATAGAAGAACATGGAAAAAGAAGACCAAACTAGGGTTGAGGCAGGATCTACAGAAAGAAACAAAAAAAAAAAAAAAGAGGGATGGCTAGAGGAGCGAACCCCGAGGGAACCGCCAGAGAGGGAGCGACCAATTGAGCGAAGATCGCTAGCGAGACGAGGAGGACGGACGCTTCCATCTCTCGATCGGCGGCGGAGCGCCTGTTTCCGTGCGGCCGAGAGGAACGGGCTGGGGAGTCGGGTTCTGTGTTTCATCAGCAAAGGCGTCGCCTTTGATCTGGACTTCCGGCATGAAAATATCGGCACTTCTTTGAAAACAATGCCGATATTTTAAAATAGCGACATAACCGGGTGTATCCGCAGCCCCATTTATGTAAATGAGTTCTAACGAAGTGACAGAATCAACTTAAACATTGAAAAAAGAATGGTGTATTTTAGTTTGTTGCTATATCGTTATATAATTTCGGTATTTTAATATATTTGGCTGAAGAAAATCACTATACATTTGAGAACCGTTTTATATGCACAAGCAAATTTCCTCATGACATAATAATAATAATAATTAATAATAATAATAAAACTAATTTTTCTAAAGTAAAAGTGCCATAATAGCAGCAATACATGCCTACTGCCATGAATGACCTGCTTGTTGCCCGGAATTTCTCCAGCAAGTAGCTACGATCTTGGCGATTGTTATCTGGATTGAGCCCATAGACCCAGATCCAAATAACATTTTTCACACAGTAACAAGTGAATACGTTCAAGGCAGGACGTCCCTTGAACTGGATTTGGATTTGGATCGATTGCAATCACGACCAATGAGTTGTTTACTCCATGAGAAAGTATCGATCGGGCTGTAGATTAGAATCCGATATTTCATTCAAACAAAAAGATTTGATAGTGATGAGGTCTGGTCAAGTTACCGTCACAGCTTGTTTTGCCTTGAAGTGTATAGTCATTACTGCCTTGAACTTCTTTTTGATCGAACTTAGTCTTCTCCTTCAACTTGAACATTTTTGAATCCATGCATTAGGTTCAGATCAAAATTTGCACATGTTATATATTTCACTTTTTTCAGTTTTTTTAATGCCAAACGGTTTCTTTTTTCATTTTCTATATTTTATTTGTTTCAAATTTACTTATCTTTTGATGTTTGTATTATTAGTTTCTCATTTAATTTATTTTTCTTTCATTTTGTGTTTTTTAAAATTTTTAACAATTTACCATATTTTTCTTTTTTTTGTTTTTTCAAGCTTGTCGTATTATACCTGATAAAATCCCTGCCGTTTAAAACTTCGAGACGTTATTTGTGACTATAATCCTTATCCTTAAAATAATAATAAAAAAAGGTCACGTATACACTTGGGTCTGCGACAATTTCTCTTAACCCAAGTTGTGGTTATCACATATAAAACTGAGGAAAAGAATCCGTTAAACATTAACATCTTCTTATATAAGGGGGCAGTGCTCGGGGAGAGACCGTCCCTCCTGTCCTTTTTATTGCTCCTAGGTTCAGGGCTGCTTTGGCTCATGCAAAGGCTGTGATTGTACTTAGAAAAATGTCATTCAATGAGAATCTTCAATTCCTTCTAAATGTTATCCACAAAAAAAGTGTAGATAAAGGATAATGTTGGTAGAACAAAACATTAAGGGAGGCGTCAAAGTTGGACCAAATAAAGTCAATATTTTGAAAGACTTGAGCTTGATCGGGGTCACAAATGACCTCATATTTTTTCCATATATCATTTAAAAGCCAAGAATTTCCTACATCTATGGCTAGAAGTTTTTTTAAATAAAAGGGGAATTCGTTAAGATCCGAGATGATCTGAGATCATCGAGGATATCAAATCTAAAGATGTAAGTACAGACCCTACTCCCATCATACCTAAGATCTGAGGATTTAGCCGCACACTGAGGATCTCAAATTAAAAAAAAAAAAATTAGATTGGCGTTAAATCCGAGATATGAGGCTATCAAACACACAATAGTGATCATAGGAATGCACTATAATGAACATTTGACTTCCAATTGCTTACTCATGGCAACTCTCTCTCTCTCTCTCTCTCTCTCTCTCTATATATATATATATATATATATATATATAGGAATTAAACTTTGCCTAATCCAAGCTACAGCTGAATAAAACCTTGACAAATCCACCAAAGTCCAAGTTTTTGCCTCAAAATAACTAATGCATTGCTTGTATTTATTTTGGTTGATTATCTAAAACCAACCTCACTGAACTAAGGGTCAAGATCCGACATAACTGATGAATGAAATCTGTAGGTGACTCCACTGAGGTTGACATGTCCTTTTATTACTTATCTAGGAGACAATAAGACATGATCGGTGCCCACATATCCATTTAGATCAAGTTTGGCTTTTGTATCTTTATTTTGGACTGTAGATCATAACTATGTACTAGATTGAAATATTAAATCACATAAACTAGGAGGACAAAAATTAGTTGGATGCTTATTAATTAGTAACTTAATTGGCTAGGAAATTATCGTTTGTCAAGGTTTGAAGTAGATGAGAAAGCAACTAATATCCATAGATGACAATGCGGCCAATCATGTTCATGTGGAAGAAGAAAATGTTACAGGCAGAAGGCAACGTTGCCAATCATTCTCCGGATCCAAGGCAATGCTACAAACCGCCAATCATTTTAGGTGCACCAACGTCGTTCATCACTGCCGGAATAACAGACCGCATCTCCGACACCATTGCCGGCCGTCGAAGATTGCTTCAGAGGTTCAGATATATCTCCATTTCAACAACGGCATGGCAGCAGCGTCGATCATGGATGGGCCCGTGCCCCTCTGCATCTGCCACCGATGCCAACCATCGGCGGCGTTCGACAATCATCAACGCAGAATCATTTTGCTGCAGTGAAGGCAACGATGCAAATCATTTTTTCGTTCGAAGGGAATGCTACGAACCATTTTACAGGCAGAAGAGAATGCTGGAAAGACAGTTTGATCGTCTATAGATTGCTCACAAGTTGAATCGACGTGAAGGGATTTTGATTTATGCATGCGATCCTTAGGCAGGGCTATGTTAATCTTCTCTGTATCGTTCTAATTTTATCGGATGTCTTTAGCTAATCTTTTTGTATCCTTCTAATTTTATCGGATGTCTCTAAAGAAACGATCAATATTGTGAAGGGATTTGACAAAGTGGACTCAGATAACGAGAGATGCAAAACTAGATATGCCACACTAGGAAGCCATTGAATATCTTTACCCCAACGTTTCAGGTTGGATTACACCTGCATTATGTCCATTCTGACTTTTGATCCGGACCAAGATGAATTGGAGCACTGAGGAAGAACACGGTTGACTCAAGAAATTCATTCATCCATGTACAATATTATGTAGGTTAAGAACCTAGCAAGATTAAGGGTGTGTTTGAATCAATGGACTGGATGTCTAAAATCTGCTACAATCGCTCAATCAAAATTGAGCGTATGGTAATAGGAGTCTTCGTTTAGCTAGAAACCAGTTAGGTCTCAAAGGGCAAGAATTGAAAGGTCGAGACAGCTTCTCTTTCTCTCTCTTTTTGTTACTGTAACTAAGAGACTTCTTGTCCTTAAATTTTGATATACATTTCCATTTTATCGGCTTTCTCTCTCTCTCTCTGTGATAACATGTTCGAGAGACTACTGCCTTGGGGCCTAGCAGAGTCGATGAACCAAATTCAGTCCAAGCTTTCACATTTGTGTTTGTGTTGTCCTTATTCATTGTAGTTGAGGTTCAGCTAGAATTTTCCTATACTTTCTTGTAGAAAACCACTCAAGACCAAGCTGGCCTCCTGTTTGTGACATAAGCGAGCCAAACCAGAACAAGATCCCAAGCTTGTCTATATAAATGAGAAGAACAAGTTCTCACAAATCTGAAACTTAGAAATGCATTGACAAAGATTCTTTTGCCATAAACCAACTAAGGAACCCTTTTTTTTCTATCTTAAAAGAAAAAACATGACGTTTGAGCTTTTAGCGTTCATGAAAATTCTCTGTTGCTTGGTGATTAAACCATTTAGCAATGCTGTAAAACCAACCTATGAATTGGTTCCTCCATGTGTTATGAGATTTTTTCGAGAAACTATTCATATTCTTTTAGTCCACGCCAGGGAACCTATTTGTATATTTCTAATCTATGTCATATGGGTATGTTATGTGGGTGCTTTTAAATAATTATCGCATACGTGTCGCACCCTTGTATGTCCGGTTTGGTCAGCCAAAATCGAACCAAAACTGACCGGATAACTAAACTAGCTATAATACAAAAGTTTTATATGAAAATATATATAAACCGGATAACTAAACTAGCTATAATACAAAAGTTTTATATGAAAATATATATAAATCAAATTACTAAACAGTTAAATAAAAATATAAAAATGATATATATATATATATATATATATATATTTAGCACTTAAATATTGTTAAAAATTATTACATTTTCACTTGCATCCTACGTGACATAACTTTAATCTACATCCAAATCCATATTGATTATGACCCCACTTATCCTTTTAATTGATGAGCTTATTTATATATATATAAAAAATTAATTTATTGATTTCTCCATCCAAAGAAAAAAAACGTTCGACCTCTCACAAATGTTTAGTTAGCATCACGTAACTGTGATTGAATTCAAAATAGCCGAGGAATTCTCTCTCTCTCTCTCTCTCTCTCTCTCGATATATATATATATATCTCTGAAAACCCTTGCACTAAACATTAAAATGTAAACATTACAAATTCCTTTTCTCCTTACTTCCATTGAAAACCCTGTCTTATAAAAGGAAAAAAAAAAAAGGAAGGGAAAAGGTTAAAAAAAAAAGGAAGCGGCGAAGAGCGAGAGTCGAGAGTCGAGAGTCGTTGGATCCAGTAGCTGCAGAGCTCTGTGCCTCCATTTCCTCCCTTCCTCTTCCTTCTTTCTTCCATCGCGCAGCTGCCAATGTTTTTTCTTGGTCGCGCCATTCAGGAATTTGATCGAGAAACAGGGTTACGTAGAAAGGGATAAAAGAAGATAAAGAAAAAGAAGAGGAGGAGGAAGAACAAGAAGAGGGAGTTGAGGAATGGCGATCTGATGATTTCCAGAAACTTCGTAGCGGAATTTCCGGATTCTCTTGGTCCCGCCTATCCATGATCTCGCTTACGCCTAGGGTTAGGGTTTACCCCCGATGTCCGCCAGCAGAAGCAGCAGCAGCACTGCCACCACCGCCTCAAACCATCACCAAGGCGTCGCGGCGCCATGGGCTTGCCCCCATCTGTCCGACTACAGGGAGAAGCATGGCCTCAACGGATTCCGCGTACTAGCTCGATGCCTCCGGATCCGGCCGCCCGGGCGCGCATCGATCCGCCGCGACCCGAAGGAGGTCCCCCACTGTGACTCCTGCGGCGCTGACGTCGGCCGGCTCTACGCCTGCCTGATCTGCGCCACGGTATCCTGCTGGCGGCCGCCTGACTCGTGGCACGCCTGCGTCCATGCCCAGGCCCGCCCCGGCCACGAGATCGCCGTCGACGTCGACCGCGCCGAGCTGTTCTGCTGCATCTGCCGAGACCAGGTCTACGACCGTGACTTTGATACGACTGTCGTCCTCGCACAGAAGGCCGCCACAGAGTTGCCTAAGCCTCTGTCCCTTCCCTCCCCACCTCCTCCTCAGCCACCGCACCCCGCTAACGGGATCCGGCCTGAGCGGGTTACAACCCTGCGCAAGCGGCAGAAGGTGGTGGATTACCGGCCGTGGATGCCGGACTCCAGGGAGAGGGCGTTGATGGGCCGGGGATCGGTCCCTCTGAACGCTCAAGACGGCGGAGTTTGGGGACTCAGGGGGCTTAACAATCTGGGCAATACCTGCTTCATGAACTCGGTATTGCAGGCGTTGCTCCACACCCCTCCTCTTAGGAACTACTTTCTGAGCGATCGTCACAACAACCACGCCTGCCGGCGGAAGACGGTGGCAAGGCCATGCCTCGCCTGCGACTTGGACGCAATTTTTTCGGCGGTCTTCTCCGGCAACAGGGTGCCGTATAGTCCGGCGAGGTTCCTTCACAGGTGAATCATCATCTCCCAGAAGAAGGGAAAAACTTTCCCCTTCTTTTTCGCTTCCGTCAACCATGGATCATGGTGGTCGTATCCTCCGTTAAAAGGAGGGCCGTTAACAATGCTTCCACTTGCCCTGAGAAAAGGATGCGTTGGGAAACTGGGTTGCTGTTGCACTACGTATCCCACTTTTCCTTCTGGATAAAGCATGCTATTCTGGATAATACCCGTTCATGGAAAATCTGGATCTGTGTTCTATATTTGGATCTTGGTTTTTCGTGAAATGTCATTATTTTCTTAGGTAGATTTCTGAATTTGGAGTGGCGTTCACGTGACACGACGATGAAGTGAAGCCGGTTTATGTTCTCATTGTGTGATAAGTTTGTTAGTATTTCCGTGGATCTTTCTGGGTTTCTGGAATCATGAACGTGAACGGTTATAGCAAACTACTGCTCCTTGAGATTGGGTTTGTACTAGATTCCCGTACTGCCCAGTTGATGTGATGGCTGCCCTTCTCTCCCCTTCCCCTCTTAATCAAAATTACCGCCGACAATTATTGTGGTGGGGTGGCGTGCATGACTAAACAAGCCGTGATCATTGCTGCCATTTTAGGACCGGGCATCTGTGCTTGTTAGTGAATATTCGGCATCTACATTTGATGGTCATTCTTTACTGCATTACCTTTTCTGTCATTTTCTTTCTGGGGTGAATGAATATTCGCCGTTTGTGGAGCTGTGCTGGTCGTATGTCAAGAAAGCCTGTCACTGAATATCAAATGGATTCCTTTGGTTCATCTCGTTATCAGAAAGGCTTTAGTTGGTAGTTGGTTTGATATTTTTTTTAGTGTTGAAATTAGCTTGTGTATGTGGAGCGAGAGAGAGAGAGAGAGAACTTGGTTTGTCTGAAGCAGCAGTTCTCAGAGTAGCATTCACTCGAATGAACAGAGTGACTGCTTTATGGTGTATATTTCATAGATCTCAGACACGACAGGGCTGGTTTCTAGATACTGACAAGAGCATAAATTTGTTGGTCCGTCTTTTACTTCTCCTTGATGTATCTGGAAGTGAACATAATGCCGGGGGGTCAGATTATTGGCTCCGTTGTTTAGTAGGAAGCTTTACATATTTCTCTTATTGTCTACGGTCTGTCTCCCATTTGAGTTCTGAGTCACAACCTGAACATTCTTAATATGTTAATATCTATAGTTTAAGTTTTCCTATAGAGTTCTTTAATGCTTAGGTTGATCATACTAGTTTGACTTTTGAATTTGAGAACTTTGGCCAACTTCGTAAGGATTTCCTTCTTTTCCTGCAGTTGGTGGCAACATGCAGCAAACCTTGCAAGTTATGAGCAGCAAGATGCTCATGAATTTTTCATTTCAATGCTTGATGCAATCCATGAACGTGAAGAACCTCCCCAGTCCAATATTCGAAATGGAGGTAATTTTTTTGCCTTCAGATGCATTTGAGTCTTTTTTTTTTCTGCTTTCAGTAATATATGTATATATATTATATACATAGAGGAAGTGAATTCCTCTGGCCACCCTTCCATCTGGTTAATACCTCCGGCTACTTGTGTTAGAGTTGGATTCCTCCAGATGGCCAAAGGAATCTACGTCATGTGTGTGTGTGTATCGTTGTGAGTAGGTAAAAAGGACAAAGGTACTAGGAGAGGCACGAACATATATAAACAAAGAAAGGCAGGCATGTGGGAATGCTAACAGTCAAGTACATGCAGGCGAAATTTTGGAAAGTGAAACGCATGGAAATTTTCATATCCACTTTGAAGCTTGAATGTGTGAAGATGGATTTTTCTGACAACTTCTATTCATTTTTGGTAGATATATGTGTTAGTTTTCCTTTTGTGGTGGTTCATTACTTCATGCTACTCAAAATTTGTATCTCTATCAGTTCTAGTTTTATCAAACTTCATTCACACCCTCTTTTATTCATATATGCGTGCACATGCACCAGATGCCGTGTACATCCTTTGTAGTTTGAAGTTTGTACCATAACATTGAATGAATTCTTATGTTAGAAACAAAGAGGAATTCCATAGCTGATTTAATAAGGACGACATACATTTTGTCCTTTCTGCGTTAAGTATTTGTAGCCAATACATCTGGAAATAACGGAACCTGTCAAGAAACAGTTATATTGGACAACTTTAAGGTGCTCAGAGTTTGTCTTCCAAATAATATAGTTTAATCGTTAAATGTAACTGGCGTTGCAGGCCATGGAGATTGTGGTTGTATTGCACATAAGGTTTTCTCAGGGATTTTGAGATCTGATGTGACGTGTACCGTCTGTGGTTTCACATCTACCACATATGATCCCTGTGTTGATATCTCATTGGATCTAGAGCCAAGCCATGGATCTGGAAAAATTACCAACTCAAAGTCCTATAATGGCAATTTTGAGAATGACTCCGTAATATCAAGTCAAAGCTTGGGAATTTGTACCCTCAGAGGATGCTTAGATCGCTTCACGAGGCCTGAAAAGTTGGGATCTGACCAGAAGTTCTACTGTCAACATTGTAAAGTCAGACAAGAGTCACTCAAGCAGATGTCTATACGAAAGCTCCCTTTGGTTTCATGTTTCCACATCAAAAGATTTGAACATTCATCTACCAGAAATATGTCAAGGAAGGTGGATAGGTATTTGCAATTCCCTTTTTCATTGGACATGTCACCATACCTATCCTCCTCTATCATCAGGAGCAGATTTGGCAACAGAATTTTCTCTTTTGATGGTGATGAGGTAGAATACCCTTCAGGATTGTCCCCCCAGTTCGAATTGTTCGCAGTGGTCACTCATGCTGGTAAACTTGACGCTGGCCATTACGTTACTTATTTGAGGCTCAGTGACCAGTGGTATAAATGTGATGATGCATGGATCTCTCAAGTTAGTGATGGAGTTGTGAGAGCCGCACAAGGATACATGATGTTCTATGTACAGCAGAAGTTATTCTATAAAGCAAGTGACAACCTGGCTGCTCCTCATTAGCTGATGTGCAGAGTGATAAATAAGATACTGAAGCAGGACCACTTTGTTTTTCATTGCTTCAGGTGCAGAAACGTCTGTACCAGCCCAGCTAAAGGTTAAATCAGCTTCTTGTTGATCAATTGCAAGAATGATTTTTATGATTTTGATATGACTGCTGAGAAGCAGTACTTGAATGAACAGCTCTGTCAATTTTGTGAGTCTCTCGTGAGAATAATTAAATTCTCGGGGAGAGGTAACAGGAGCCTAAATTTTTGAGGCACTCCTTACGTCTGCAGTTACAAATTTTTCATCCATAAAGGTATGGCTTTTTATTAAAAGGTATAAGAGTACATCTTTTCTTTACCAATTTCAGGAAGATGGCTTCTTCATAGTTCTTTAAAGCTGCATGTTTACATTTTGCAGCCACAGAAAAGTTTAGCCAACCGAGTTGTTTGATCTAATAAATAATAGTACTACTTCAGTCTCCAAGACGATAACTTCTTTCTCCATGCTTAACTTTAGGAGAACTGTTTCTTTACTTTATGAGATCTTTTTATGATGGGTGTCCGATCATTTACATCCTACCACTTGCTAATCAAGCAGTGATTTCTTATTAATGAGGTTTTGGGGCAGCCTGAGTTCTAGGTAACGATGTCTACTGTTTCACCATTCCTTTGGCACATAGCTGGCAAGCAAATTTCAAAAACTAGGAGTAGGACATGGCGGGACACTGCTAGATGTAGAATTTTCAGGCTTATCATTTAATAAAAAATAAACTGGACCCTAGCGTGATGTATTTCATTTAGTCTTTTAAAATGAAATGCTTTTTTTAGACCATTCAGATTGATTTTGCACCTAAACTGACGTGTGGATCATGCCCACAGGCTTCTGAACATGATGGCCTTAATCAGTTATTTGTACTTATTTGGGCTGCGAGACAGAAACAATAGGGTCATGCGCTGCCAGCATAGGTACCCATTTCCTACAGCCGAACGCCTCATTGTGTAACCAAAAAAGTGTGTTTTTTAAGCATTTGGAAATGTGTTTTACATGAAATGGTCCTATATCAACCAGGACTAGAAGACAATGACCTCTTATTCTCTTCTAAGATGATGGAGAAGTGCTGTCTGTTTGTATTGGGTTGTAACGATTGCCTCACCTGCCATGCACCACAAATCTTGGGAAAACACTTTAAAATGGTGGACCTTAGTGTGGATTTGCTATGTTAGGTATGGTATTGACCATGCAGGACGCTATTGGAGGGTACATGGTGCGAGTTTTCTCGTCTACGTTGTGAGAGACCAGCATTTTGTCATTTTTCTGTGACATAGCTTGTAAAGTAAATTTAAATGGACAGGGTGTTTGCTTGATTCTGGACTTATCAGGTGGGAGTTAATAAGAATGGTTCAACTATGGCTTTGGCATTTAATAAGCTCCATGTTTCAAGACTGTGAATGACTTACTGGAGCCTGAAGTCCACTGTACAAGGGTAACTTGTGTCTGAACCTTTATCATGTACTGGTCGCCGTAGGTACTCAAACAAGTACATTTCTGATGTAATTGCTGTAACGTTAAGACTTCATGGCGTGCAGTATCAAGGAGAAAATATGTTAAAAAGACATATTTGATGATTTTTTTCCTTTTTCTCAATCCATTTGTCGCACCATAAAATGTTTTGTTTCTCCCCGCTGGATCTATGGCACTAAACCACTTCATGTGGGAGTGCAAGTGTTTGTGGCAATTTCTGTTCTTTGATGGATAAATAAGAGTGCAACATTATTTTGTACAACCTTATATTGTATATGAGATATCAGTAATTATTCTGTCCTTTCACTGGGAGATTTATATGTCCAAGTGAGGGCGATCCATTCCTCGGTAGCCATGAATTGACTGCTTTTTGATGAACAGATTCTAACATGGTACTGCTCTTTCGCACCATCTCTTTAAGCGATCTGTTATTTACCTCGTTCCCTGAGGATCGTCAATTTCATTCCATCAGTTCATAATTCTCCAGTTTGTAGGAATACACTTCTGCAAGCCTCCAATTTTGATTATGCTTTCTGTTTTCTTAGAGGACCATTCTGAGTCTCGGTGAATTTCTTCGGAATGATTTTAGGCCTTTATATGAAGCTATTTTTATAAATTTGATTAGATTGCAGCTGCTTAACCCCTACCATAGTGCTCAGAGCAATTACCAAAGTGAAAAGTGTCGGGAGAACGTCTTTTCTTCCTTTTCCTTATTGTGTTTTTGTTTTTAATGGTAGCCTCTATCTTCGGGTAACTAGTAGGCCTGAAATGGTGCAACAATCTTTAGAGGTGAAACCCAAACTTGAAATCCAAATGTATTTTCTGCAAAATTCTGGACTAGGCTATCTGGAGTTCATGGCTTAACCCTTTTTACTGTCGACATTATGTTTTAGGTCCTCATTCTGTAAATATATTTCTGTGGACACTCGTCTTCAAGGCTACCAGGAGTTTGTCATATATAGTTCGACTTCCTCAGTGGAGGCACCTCCTGCTGATTGGTGCTCTTCTAGTCTTCCGTTTATCTCTTTTTCATGGTTCTTGGCAAATACAGAATGACAGAAGGTGCTTTACTTTTAGAAAAATAGCAAAAGTTGTTCTAACATTCAAGAACCACCATTTTGGTCGCCTGATCGTGTTTGTACTGTTCCTTGAAGAGTTTTCTTTCTGTGAATTATTCAAAAGTTAGATGCAGCGCTTATCTGTGTTCCGTTTTGCTATTTCTTTGATGCGGTATTTAAAGTTCTATATTAAAAAGCATTGGCTGGTTTGACCGTCTGGTGGGCAGTACCGTGGACATGTGAATCTAACTTTCTTCTAACTTGTAATAACTCTCTGGGTAGACGTGAAGCTTTTTCAGCCTGGCCTTCTATGAGGCATCTTCTCACATCTTAAACCAGAAGAAGTTAAATGGCGATTTGATGAGAGGTGGAAACCACTCTCCCCATCCCCCTCACCCTCAGAGTTCAGGGCTACTTAAAATTCTGGGTGAACATGACACTTGTCAACTAGACTGTAGCGCATTCTATGAGTAACACCCGTAGGAATTGAACCGATGACCAAACAAATAAACTGAATGGACGAGTAATGCTAAAGTTGTCACTGAAGAAAATTGAAGGGATAAAAACCACTGCCGCTACTTGACTGATTTGCAGAATCTATGCTATTTTCAGTGAGATGTCTGGGCTTAACAGGCGAAGGTGCACTGAGAAAATAATTGAAACGGTCTGGAAAGATTCCTGAGAATCCAAATCCATCTCTAAGTCTCTAGGGGATCGTGCCTGGGCAGACTTGGATGAATTTGAGTTCTGATTTGTGAAATAGAAACAGAATTTGAACTTTCACATAATCGAACTCATACCTATCAGTCAGATATCTGTTGGTATTCAATACGAAAATTGAGCTTTGATTTCAGATGTCCTTTCATTTCCCAACCCTTCCACATCTCCCAGCGTGGTTGCATCGTATTTCATTACAGATATCCAATAATCTGCAAAACATTTGCATCTCTAATCTGAGTCTTCTCATGTATTTGCATTGTTTTGAATCACGAGTTACTTTACTTGTCAATGGAATTGGTGTTAAATATTATGTAGATCGAACCTATACATTTTAGTTCCAATTCTTGGCAACTCAACTGCCTCCAAATACCAATATTTAACGTTGGTTGCTGACCTTCTCATATAGAAAGAAGCACCACTGAGTCAGTGACCATATGGGGTGTTTGATAGCATAAAATGTTTCACAGGCCCACAAAAATCCGTGGGCAATTGCCCTCACAGACACAAAAAGTGTTCATTTTTCACATTGATATTTATTGGCAGTTTTTCTCATTTACCTACTGTTGCCCCTTCAAAAATTAAAATGATATAACTATTACTTTTTAGACAATTTTCTGGCTCTTCCCCTGCTTACATGGGATTGAAAACAATCAACTGAAAGGGTACAGTTCAATAATTTAAATCCTACTTTCGATCATGCACAAATACAAAAAGAAACCATGGTGACAGCACTCTCTTCAAACTGAGATGAAAAATATGAAAGGAAATGATAGGATTTCCTAACTGCAGGGTGACAACATTATTCTAAGTTTGATCTTCATAACAGGTTAAGTATAAATCTATCAGGCAATTGGAATCGAGTGAAAGCTTATCAGAAGTATTATATGAAAGTGATGACAGTGAACTTCAAACGTGAGTATTTTGCGTTGGTTAGCCAAACTAAACCATATAATGTATAAATAAAGTCTGCATGCTTGACTTGGCAAAAACATCGATTCTTCGATTGCTGAAATCTTAATAGCATTTCAAAAGTTGACAGAAACAGAGCGTAAAGCAACTGCTAAATCATTTGAAATGTAATATCCATGTAACCTTTCCATTTTATACTTGGAAAATTGACAATGATGAACTTACCAGAATTTGACTTTAAAAAAGAATAATTTTTTACACACAGAAAGGAATCCCACTAACTGAGTGGGAGGACAAAGTTCCCTTTCCTTCTCCTCGCCTCAGGGTCTAGAGCAACTTCGGGACTTAGGTAGTCATACGATGTCGATACATTCTTTAACTCGAATGTCGCACATGTTACTATTTGTGGTCTAAAGGAGCAGCACCATGGGAATTAAACTGAGGACATATTGCCAGCATGCCACTCAGCGTAACCAGCTATGCTATGTCCTTAGGTGCTGCAGTTTAAGTTTAAGTGATTGGTTTGGAAAGCTGATATTTAGAAGACTATTTTATGTACTTTCAGCACGAGCGGACCAACATCACCTTCTCTACATTTATTATAAGTAGTAATGAAATGGATCATGGTTTTGAAATTTTGATTCTTTCTTAAACTCTATGAAGTCCAATTGAATCATTTTCAAGTTCCAATCCCGGCCGTTTAGGTCCATATTTACAGGCTACGTAAATTTGCCTGTTTTCACATTTAAAAGGAATACAAAAACATCTCCAATTGGACTATGTTGGTTTAGACGCATATCCAACAAAAAGTGACCAGTCAATGCCTCAATGCCGTCATATTTCCCGTAAAACCCATTAATATTCAGGTTAATAAGTTAAAATCTCTTCAGAAGTGGAGGTAGACGAGATCTAAATCTAGATATTGAAAATTGAACTCAATCTGAGGCAACTCCAACCAAATTTTGGTTGCATTCCGTTGTCACATTGGATGTCTAAATCCAAATGCTTAGGGGTGGTTTGACAGCAAGAACACTCATAACATATCTTAAAAAAAAAAATTGAGACATATTCATGAAATATTACTTATAGGTTTCCATGAATCTATCTCAAGATTCTCCATTCTTTGCAGATTCATGGGCACTTTCATGACATCTCTCTGATGCCAAAAGTTGCTCTCATAAACTGAGAAAAGGCAAAATGCTCTTTTTTTTCATAAGATCATGCATGAACCATGTTTATTAATGGATCAAAATTTAGAAAAAGAAACATATTTAAAAAAAAAAACAAAATGTTTGATGTACAAATTACAGAATGTTTGATTTCTTCTAGTCTATTTTGAACACAACAGTAAAATCATGAATATCTTAAGTGTACCTTTTTAAGTCTGGCTGAAAATCTTTAATTTAGTAAACCATAGATTTTGATGTGAATTTTTTGTCATCCATACAAAAGTATGTGATATTAGGTTTATAAATTCGACGTCAAAAGTAATCGAAGACATCCTTAAAACGCCAATATCTTAAATCACCTCAGAACTTGATATTCGATGGGTCCAAGTGTGGCAAAAGAACATAGAACCACTATATTGTTATCAATATCCCTTCATATCGGATCGTATCGGCCAATCCCTTGCCCATGCAATACAAGGCCGATACACCTTTCAGATCAATTTATAACATGTAAATTAGTTTGAAATTATAAAATAGAAAAATAATAGAATACATGTTCATATCTAAATAAGTATCAGTCGGTACACCGTATCGATGAACAAACCCGATCCGAAGCCGTTACGTTTTTCTCTAACCACGTTGCACGGAACCGGATACGGGGGAAATTCTCAAGGTGCAGCGAGTTTCGGGTTACGGGCATAAATAAAATGTGGTTCACGTCCGGATCCATTACCCGCATGAACCGGTGGATGAGCGGCTGAGCCCTAGAAACTAGAAAGAAGGCACCCCACCATAGCTTCCTTCTTCCACTGACCTTCCCTCTCTTTAGTTTCTCCGAGTTCGTAGCTTATCATCCGGCAGCAGCAAACGACGTGTTCGATCGAAGCCGATGGGTACCTTCCTTCTTGATCTTCATCATCTTCTTCTTCTGTTTAAGCTCTGTGTGTGTGTGTGTGTGTGTGAGGTTGGAAGGGAGTTGGGGGAGCATGAGATGGGGCTTATCGTTTTTGGGTTGTCGATTACTTCTATGATGAGTCGTTGTCGGGTGTTGTAATGCAGGGAAGGTTCACGGATCGTTGGCCCGAGCGGGAAAGGTGAGAGGTCAGACGCCGAAGGTGGCGAAGCAGGACAAGAAGAAGAAGCCCAGGGGAAGGGCTTACAAGCGGATGCAGTACAACAGGCGCTTTGTTACCGCCGGTATCTCCCCTCGTCTCCTTTCTCTTGTTTGCTTTTTCCTCATTGGTTTGGTGCCTAACGTGTATTGGATCTTTTTTTTTGTTCTCCTTTTTGATGCCTTTTTTAGTGGTCGGATTTGGGAAGAAGAGAGGGCCGAACTCCTCCGAGAAGTAAATCCTTTGCTCGTTGCTTGTTGATCATGGAGTTAGATATTAGATTTTTCTTTTTCCTTTTATGAACCTTTTTTGGTCTCTTATGTGATGCACATTTTGTTTTGGAAGACAATTGTGAAATTAGATTTAAGGATGAATTTCTACTTCTGGTTTGGTAAATTTTAATGGAATTGTAAGCAAATTATCAAATTTGCAAGCTTGTTTCATGTCATCGGGAGGTAGAGGGGAGCTGATCCTGAAATTGGGAACCAAAGCTTCCCACTGAGGACTCCCAACTTAATAGGAACCCGAATCCCTGATGTATTCTGTGTTAGTGGTTTGTCAATTTCTTAATTTTGTTTTGATTAGAGAAAGCTTCTCAGTGACCAAGGTGTTGCAAATGTGAAATGTGTTATTCGTGAATAACGGTTATTAATCGTAGTTCTGAAGAAACGCAATGTTTTCCATCCGTAGCTGCTTCTGATTTCCCTTCAAATCATGGGGTTTGAGGGTTTATGTCTGTCCTTCTTGGATAAATTTGGCATAGATACAAAGAAAATTGTTTCTTTAATCTATGACCAAATCAATTTTACATTATAAATTTGAATTTAAAAAAAAATGATGGTGGATATTGTCCAACGTAAACTTTGGAGGTGGATTTTTTTTTAAGTTTATCCAATTACTTGTCGGCGTTGGAAACACGAAGCTTGAACACATTCCACAAAAGGGATTTAGGTATTTTAATCTGCCATGCTGCATTTTCAATGCATTGATATTTTCTTACTTCTATCTGTTGGGATACGCTTTCCTCTTGGCAGAGCGCTCTGAGTTCTGAAACTTTTGATGAAAGCTGCATTTGACATAAATGTACATATGGATTTATGATGAGACCAATGAGAGATGTTCTTCTTGGGTTTTATTGAGATGTGGGGATTTTTCATGCGACTGGCAAATATTGCTTTTGGATAAAGGTCCATACCTTAGCTTTTTCCAATTATTCGAGCCTAACTGCAACTAGATCCTACCTTGAGAGTCTGATGGAAGCATGGTTACTGTCTGTATAAAGCATGTGTGTCACGTTGTGGAAGTGCAGACTCCGTAAGTTGTTTATGAACATCTTAGTTTTTAGCTAATTTTGTTGTTTTGGAGGATTGATAATGGTTCTCAGTGCATTAGTTTTCCAAACCCTCGAGTGTACCTGTCATTGCTGTTCATGCCTTCATTTGGATGGCACATGGTTTCCTGAATTGTCGAAGCACTTGTTTACAAATTTATGAAAGCAAGCTCCACAAGTTGTTTGCGAGCACAACTGGGTTTTAAGGTAGGAAGTTTTGGTGTTTGACAAAATTAAGCTATGCTTTCCAAAACATGCATTAACAGCGTCAGCATTCAGGTCATATTTAGTAGTATTGTCAATGACTCTGTTCAGAATGGTTACGAATTAGGGAGTTTTGTATGTGGTTGCATTGCCATCCTCATCTGAGGATGCTTCTCAACACTAGAAAGCATTGCAGAAGCCATGCGCTTGGTCTGGACAAAGAAAACTGACACTGATGCAATCAAGAAGCAATTCAAGCTTAAAAATGGTGTGTCCACTATCTACCTATTTGACAGGCCGTCGTCATCCAACAATGAGTTTGGTTGTTACTTTTGTTCGTCTGAAATGACTATCCAGATTAGCTAATGAGCCATTTACCTAGACATGCCAATGGTTACATCCTGCCAGAATGTGAGAATGATTTAATCGTCACTTTTGATGGAGTATTTGAAATCTGGGTGCGGGGATGAGATTAGTCCAAATTCATCTTCCAACTTCTGAAGTGGCAGACTACTAAAAGAAACTTTAGTAAGGTTGGGAAAAGTGGTCGTTTTTGAATTTGTCATTTTTAACTAGAATTTCACACGAGAAGTGGTCCAGTGGAGGTCATTGAAAGAAGAACATAAACTTGTATGTTTTTGTTATGTCACCAAAAGTTCGGCACCTTTCATTCGGCACCTTTCATGAAATTTCCAATTAAGCATATATCCCCTGCCTCCATAGAATTGTGCTGAATATCTGCACGGCCTCTTCCGGCTCCATCGTCAGCCTTCGGCGTCCTGTGCTAGAAATGACTCCTTCGTACCCCAAGCTCCATCTCCTAATTCCTCTTGTTTATAAAGGCCCTTCTGTTATAGAACTTCCATTGCTTTCCTTGACAGTATGGATGTTCTCCATCTCTTGCTGGAAGCACTTGACATCTTACCTTATCCATCTACATGAGGAGGATGGCAGTGGCAAGAAACCAATGTGCTCCACGCCTTCTAGTTGCCCCCAATGTCACTAGTAATTTGAACCTCATCCTTTGTTTTTAGCCATGGTTTCCCTAAGGCGTCACTTTAGGATGCCAGTTAAGGCCACCACACATCTGGTCGTGCTAGAGTTGTACCATTGGGAGTGAGATACCTTGAAGAAGTCGAAACCCCTCCTCCATTCTCTTTGGGTCTAGGACTGCTTTGGGACAGAGGTGAGAAACAAGACACCCATCAACTAAGCATGGTGAGCCATCGTTTGTGGTCTAGAGACAGCACTTATAAGAATCAAACTAATGACCTGTTGTTCTTTACTTTGCTGACCAGCTATGCTAGTCGGCTTGGGGCCCATCATCATATTGTTGGAAGTGCACTGATGATGTTTTGAATGAAAGTATTTGATTTGATGCATGTATGTAATGTCAAAGGCCTCTATGCGTTCCTAACGACTTGATTACCAAATAAGAAAATGTTGGTAAAACCAACTCATTTCACTTGAATGGTTGACAGATCTATGTGAGAGTCTTAGTGGCAAAAGGTTCATTGAACAAACAAATTATAATGACCCAACCCACTCCTGATTTCGAGTTCTTGGTTTGGCGGATCCCAGCCCACTTCTTAGCGATTTCAGTTTCAACCTAAAAGAGGTTAGGCATCAAGACTGCTATAAGAGTGGGTTGGGATCTGTCGAACCAGGAGCTCAAGGTTGGCAAGTTATAGTGGTATCAGAGCATGGTTCAACACTCAAAACTAGGTCCCACACGCGTAGACGGATGTGAGTTAAGAGAGTGGATTTTAACAATCCAAAAATTTAGTCTCATATTGAATATTGTGAAGATTCATGAGAAACTTATGAAGGGGGTTAAGTGGTTAGTTGTCCTAGTTTCTAGTCATTTTTGGGTTGGAACTGAAATTGCTAGGAGGTGGGTTGGGATCCACCATACCAGAGGCCCTAGCTCGAGTTTCGGAGTAGGCCGGGCTGTTATAGTGGTATCAGAGCATGGTTCAACACTCAGACCTGGGGTCTCCATGCGCGGACGAGTGTGTTTTAAAGAGGTGGATTGTAACACCTAAAAAATATAGTCTCATATTAAAGATTGTGAGATTCAAAGGCTTATAAAATGAGTTGTTAAATTGGTTAGTTGTTATGGTTCTTTACAATGATCTGATGCATTCCTGAGGTCAGGTCCCTGGTTCGACGGATCTTAACTCACTCTCTAGCAGTTTCGGTTCTAGTCTGAAAATGGCTATGAACCAGGACTGCTAGGGATCGAGTTGGAATCCGCCAAACTAATGGCCCGAATTAGAGAATAGATTGAGTTGTTCCAATGATAACAAAACATAGTTCAACATTCAAACCTAGGGTCTCACCTACGCGGACACATGTGCTTTAGGGAGGTGAATTGTAACATGTCAAAAGTTTAGTCCCTAAAGATTGTGAGGGATTTTAGGAAATTTATAAAGGAGATTGTTTAATGGTTAGTTGTCTTAATCCTAGCCTTTTTGAGGTTGAAACTAAAACTGCTAAAGGTAGGTTGGGATTCACTTTACTAGGGGGCCTCAGAGTATGGTTTGGCACTTAGACCTGAACTCCCATATGCGCAGGTCAGTGTGTTTTAAGGAGGGAGGATTGTAACACATAAAAAAAAGTCTCATATTGAAGATTGTGAGAGATTTTCATGAGCCTATAAAGGGGGTTGTTACATGAGTTAGTTCCTCTGGTTCTCTATAACGATCCGACCTACTCTCAAACTCAGAATTCTAGTTCGCTGAATCCCAACTCGTTCCCTGACAGTTTCAGTTTCAGCCCAAAAAAGACTAGGACCAAGACTGTTAGGGACTGGGTTGGAATCTACCAAACTAGGGACCCGAACTCGAGAGTGGGTTGATTGTTATAGTGGTAGTAGAGCACAATTCAACACTTGAACCTAATGTCTCATATGCACGGACGCGTGTGCCTTAAGGGGGGTAGATTGTAACACCCAAAAGTTTAGTCTCATATTGAAGATTGTGAAAGATCTTGAGAAAGAGAATTGTTAAGTGATTAGTTGTCCTAGTTCATAGCCTTTTTGGATTAAAACTGAAACTGCTAAGAAGTGACCCTAAGCTTGAGAGTGGGTCAGGTTGTTATAATGGTGTCAGAGCACAGTTCAACACTTGGACCTAGGGTTTAACATGCACATACGAGTCTGCCTTAAGGGGGTTGGATTGTAACACTTAAAGAATTTAGTCTCGTATTGAAGATTGTGAGAGATTTTTAAGGGCTTATAATAATAGTTGTTAAATGGGTTAGTTGTTTTGGTTCCCTATAATAACCCAGTCCATTCTCGAGCTTGGGTCCCTGGTTTGGCGGATCCCAACCCGCTCTCTAGCAATTTCAGTTTTAGCCTGAAAAAGGCTAGGAACTAAAATTATTAAAGAGTGGGTTGGGATCTACCAATCTAGGGCGAGCTCGGAAGGGGGTTGATTTGTTATAGTGGTATTAGAGCACGGTTCAACACTCGAACATAAGGTCCCACGCGAGGATGCATGTGTCTTAAGTTTGATATTGAAGATTGTGAGGGATCTTAAAAAACTTATAAATGGATTGTTAAGTGGTTATTTGTCTTAATTCCTAGCTTGTTGAGGTTGAAATCGAAACTGTTATCAAGTGGGTTGGGATCCGTCAGATGAAGAGCCTAAGCTCGGGTTTGGTGCATAGGATGAGTATTTCATTCTACCATCCAACAAGAGGACCAAGTCCCTACCCTTCCATTCATCTCTAAGGATACTAGGCTTACTTTCAGTGCCTTGAGGTGATCTCGTTACTATGGTTCAACTTGTATCAGTGCCCCTCTTTTGTAGTACAGAAACTTGATGTTCTAGGTATTTGAAACAAAGATTTGCTGCCTACTAGCTCGCACCGTCTCTTGCACCAAACCCCTTGGGGATCCTAGAAAGGACCCAGTTGCTGGCTTAAACCTGTGTCTTAATGGGCATTACAATTGGGAAGGAACTATTTAGGGAATTGGATCCCCCATAAATCATTGAACATGAATTGGACCCCCCCATAAATCAATGAACATTGCAACAACTATTTTGGGCATTTAGGAAACTATATTCAAAGCCATATGCTGCCAATGGTCCTTTGTAGTTGCGCGAACATTTTGAAATTACACTCCAAAAATGAACTTTTCAAGTGCTTCCTTTTCCCAAACTTAACACTTACCCTTAGAATTATTTATTTGGTTGACAAAATGTCTAAATTGTCTCAATATTAAAAACTGTAACATTTCATGTAAGCGTCCAAAAGGTAGTGTGTTGAGTTCTTGGAGTAATCTGAATTACACTCCCTGCATTGAAGAGAACAGATGTTCTTTGGCTTTTGTGTAGCCATTGCCTAAGGTAGTGTGTTGAGTTCTTGGAGTAATCTGAATTACACTCCCTGCATTGAAGAGAACAGATGTTCTTTGGCTTTTGTGTAGCCATTGCCTCAGTTGAAGCAATCATATCCTTGAGTTGGTTGGCGTAAAGGGAAGGGCAGGCTAGGAAGTGGCCAGTCTCCATTTCAAATTACCTAGGGCACTAACTTCTTGTGTTGCAAAAAACGGGCACTGATATGCAAGTTGAAGGGTAATGAGAGCACCTTATCCAATGCACCAAAAGCAAACTAATACCTTAGAGATGAAGGGAAGGGTGGGGGTTTTGACCATCATATTAAGCAGTAGGATGAAATACTCCTACTCCCTACCCAAGGCAGGAAATTCAGAAAAATTCGTATGTTTCAGAACAACTTAAAGTAATATTTTTCTGGTTCTTAAATGCAAAATTATCCAAATGAGAAAACCAGAGATCTGTTTCTCTTGAAAGACACAAAAACAGTTAAACTAGCTACTTTTTTATTTTCCCCACAATAAACGTCGACCTCAACAACTTATCGGGGACATTTTGGTGCCCTTTTCTGATCGGAGAGAGAAACCACTCGAGGCTAGAGACCTGGCCATGCTGGTTTAACCTGCTATTCTTGCTGCAGTCTTCTTTCTATTTGAGAGTAGAATGAAACAATGAATTTAAACTTTTCGATTTCGAACATGCCTTTTATGTGCATTCTCTCTCTCTCTCTCTCTCTATATATATATATATATATATATATATATATATATATATATATATATATATATATATATATATATATATATATATATATATATATATATATATATATATATATACACGCACAAATGGTTTTTACCTTTTAGGACAGAAAGGTACATGTATTCATGGTGGCTGTATTTTGTGTTTGCGTGCTCTTTTACCTTGGATCCCAGAAAGAGAGATAACACATCAGGGGTAAAAAAATCTGTAGTCAAGCACAGGAGAATTTCTGAGAGATGTGTTTGTGTCTTTAATTAATGTAACTGCTACAAAATTTGCAGGAAAAGAAAGATATTCATACTGCAAGATAAACAACAACTTAGCAGCCCATACTAGCAAACGTGCATGCAAACACACGCATGCATTCTTGGCATAGTTGAAAGTTGAAACATTTACACAAACAGCAAAACTTCTAGAACAAGGAGGAAAAATTGCCTTTTATTTTGCTTTCTACCAATGCTCCAAACAAGCTAAATGGTCATATCCGCTCCCAGAATATACTACACTACATATATAATCGAGTAACTGCCGGTTCCGACAGAAAACAGTTTCCATCAGTGGAGGTCGCCTATTAACATGTTTCATTGAGGGCTCTTGGACACGAGGAGCTGCAACCGCTTTGGCGCCCTGATTCAGATTGGTTCTCCATCTGTGCAAGCACATTTGCACGTCTGTTACGAACTTGAAAAGCATTTCTGAATCCTAACAGATAGAACGTCAATGAAATAAAATTTCTTCCAAAGGCTCACTCTCTTATTCCGCCTTCAAATCCTGAAAATTACTTTCTTTAACAGTTAACACCACTGTTTCTGGATCTTTTTTCTGTGAGTCCTTTCCTTTTCATTGCTGTGTACTGGCTCAAGTCACAAAAGTGGCTATAGATGGCTGACTGTATAGTCCATTCACTGTACTAGAGAACTGTTGCCTGTTCCGCCTCCGCTTTGTCACTACTGTAAAGCCTTCACCTTCACCATTTTTATTCTTGCTCATTTCTGTACTTTTAGACTGGCCGTGGTCAGAAGGCTGAGATTGAGTATCCAATTCCTTATTCTTTTCATCTCCATAAAGGACTTTAATTATTGCAGAATCTCTCTCGATTGGATCTGAAGATTGATCCAAATCTTTATCCTTTCTAACTGACTGAGATGCATCTGCCTTCTGCGTCTTATCCGACTCTACGTTGTTCTGGAATGATTTGAAAATGAAATTTAGCAGAATTTGTCTCGCCAACTCAGATTTTTGTGACTTTTCACATTGTTTACTAGTTCCACTTGCAGTGGCTTCACTTTCAGAGTTACCCTCTTCTGGACTTGTAATCTTTTGTTCCTTATCCTGTCCATCATTTTCTGCTTCCACTTGGTTTGGCTGAAGTTCTGAATCCACAAGTTTTGGATCCACCGCTTGAGCAGGCTGCCATGCTTTCCCAGGTATGAATTCAGCTGCATTAGGGTTCATTGTCCTAGGAGGGCTGAAGCTGCTTCGATCTATTATGGGTTTATGCATATTAGCATACCCAGGTTTTAGGCGAAAGGAATGCCCAGTTTTATAGTATGCAGATAAGCGTGGACCACAGGGAACTCTAGCTGCAATAGATGGGTGATGGGGAATATTTACAGGTTGTGGAAGAATTCCTCCTTGCTCTACTCTACCATCACTAAATCCAGCAGAAGAAACTGGGAAAAACGGTGGAATCAAGGATGGCAGACTCCCTGGGTTGAATGGCTCAGCAGCTGCTGAAAGCTTGCTGTTGTTTGTGTCCATCATCTCTTTCTTGCTCTCTTTTGGAGATGATGCCTCGTCAGTTTCAGGGTTTGTGTTGTTTACATCATCAGATGGTTCTAGATGACCAGCATCAACTACTTTTTCAGATTTGTCTACAACGTCCTCTTCTTGCACCTTCACTTCTAAGTCCTCTTCTTCCTCCTCCTTGGTTATCACCTTTTCTTCATCCAAACCCTGCACATTTGTAGCATCTTTGGGCAGATCCTCTGATGCCTCCATTATGGGCTTCAACACTGTGCCAGGAGGTGCAAGAGCTACCTCTTTATAAGAAAGAGACTTGGATGCCATTGTTGAGAGAGTTGCATGTGGGAGAGATCTGGTAACTGCCTTTACGTCTGAATGCTGTTGAGAATCAATTGCCGTCTCAGGCTTCTTCCCAGGAATTTCAGTTGGGCTATCTTTATCACTAAAGCTAGAAGACTTGACCAACTTTCCAACCATGCACCCATCAGATGAAGGTGTTTTTGGTGACATAAATGTTCTTTGCCCTGGAGATAGATTTTTCCTTCTGTACGTTGTGCTATGGAAGTCTGAGGATCCAGAGTTACCTGTGTTGAGCTTTGCTAGGGCTGGTCTTCTAGTGCTAAACTTGCGTCCTCCACCATTACCAATACGACCCCTTGATCCAGCCTCTTGCCATCCTTCATCAATAGATTCTGTTATGTCTGAACCATCAAGCATTGGCTGGTTTGGTTCGTGCACAGACACACTATCCTTTTCATGTACGAGACTCACTGTCTTCATCTCAACATAACCTTCTGGCTTGGTTTCTGTGTTATCATTGCCTGCAGCATTTTCATCTACCAAAGCATTTGATGCCATGCTTTCCTCATGTTGAATGTCATCCTTGACAGGGACAGAATTAACTTGATCAAGTTTATCCTTGATCTGCAACATCTGCCATAAAACAAACAAGAACAAATAGGTAAATGGCAAATAAAACATAAAAATGATTGCAAACATTTGTTTCATCTAGAAAATAAATTTTAAATAAGGATTTTCGACAATGAAAATAATTAGATATTCTGAGAATGGTATCAAGTTATCAATAATTATAGCATCAGATAACACAAAGGTATTCAACTGATGACTAGAGTTTTAGTCCAAAATATAGCAAATAAATCATAGCCTAACTAACAACGCAAGCACTAGACCAATGCTACCATTTAAAATTGCTTGGTTTTGCAAACACTTGTTCTTTTCTTCAAATGGAGTCCATGGTACTCTTTCCCCCTTCATAATTCATGACAATTTTGCCCATATTTAATGTATAATTATATCATAGTCATAGACATCAATGTTGCAGACACTTTAAAATACTTTTAAAACACTTGGCTATCAAAGGATAAAATGCCATGTCATTCTCAAAACATCGTCCCAAATCCTACACCCTTCAAAATATTGGCTACAACTCCAAGGCCAATATCACAGGACTTGGGAAAACCCTACTCTATACATCCTAATATATTCTTTTTCTAGTTTTGTTTAGAAACTCTAGACAAATTCATTGTTTTTTGCTGAAAATTACAAACATATTTTACTCTGACATACCTTTGCACGACGCTGTTTCTTTTGCACATCTCTTCCCTTCATCTCTGTGTCAGGGTTTATGAAATCAAGGAGATCGGACACACTGATGCAGGAAGAAAACATTAGTGAAGTTCATATGGATACCTAGCGAGTTCAAAGTAGACAAAAATAATTAGTACAATAGTACCTAAGATGACCTTTGCTTGCTATGGTTGCATCAGGCTTTGGGGTCCCATTGCGTGCAGCCTCTTGCTGCTCCACATTCTTAGACTCAAAATACTCTAACCATGCAGCAGCATCCTTCATGGACAATTTAATCCAGTATATCAATTTGAATCTCTAGAGTTCAAGATTTTGAATGAGAATATGGCACACACAATGGGCATAAGCAAACCTGAGTGCGAAGATCTTCAGGTCCTAGTTTAGCTTTAAGTATCTGTAGGGTAGTTTGTTCATGCTGGACACTAAGTGAATATGCTTCCATCAATGAGAGAGCAATGGCTATGGCATGATAGCTGGCAGCAGTCTGAAAGAAAAATAAAAAGAAAAGTTACAAACTTAAACATAAAAATAGAAGTTATGAATTGTTCTCAATTTATTATCACAACACCTGGTGCCTTAAGCATGACAGTGATATCTGTCTGTCTAGATAAATGAATATGCATGTAGACAAATTTTGGTCTTGTGATACTAACCACAAGTCTGCTCTTTGACCGAACAACCCCCAATTCAGTTATTTCAACTACATTGAATGATCTTCCGAATTGGTCAAGACTTTCCAGTTTATGGCCGCTTCTCTACGGTACCAGTTGTTGCTTCATTGAATTTGCCTCATTAATAGGCTCCCGATTCGATTTTGATCGTTATGGACTGGTGCCAAGATCAAGTCCTAGGCAAGCCAACCTTATTTTAACAGCCGGTACAGTAACAATGAAAATGGTTCCTTCTTTAGTAAGACTATATGAACAAATGCCTGAACCAAAATATGTAATTGCTATGGGAGCCTGTACCATTATAGGAGGAATGTTTCACTCTTTCTTTGAAGCATCAGTTGTCCTAAACACCCGAGGAATTAAAAAGGAAAGAGTACAAAAAAGCAAAAAAATAATAATAGATCAAGAGAGAGAAAACATTTTAGTTGCCCATAAAATTCGAGGAATTTAATTGGGAAGGAGTACGGAAAATGGAAACAAGACAAAATTAGAAAAAATAAGCCATTTCTTTCTTCATCCGGAGACTTCTTACTTGTATAAATCCAAGTTTATGTGATTTTGTGGATCAAATTGTGAAAATATGTTTTTTCTTATTTTTTCTGTCATTTGCAGTTTTTATGAAAATTTCAAAAGCGCATAAATTTAAAAGAGCCAGTGGTTTTCACCACAGCATAAGATGCTTCACAAATATTTGACACTAAGGTGAAGAATCGTATCATTGTCCAATTCAAACTATTACATAAATGCACATACATGAATGTCAGCACAAGCATGTGTATGGAGTTATCTGCAACATGTTTAAATAGATTAGATAGTATACCTGTATATGATCAGCTCCAAGCAATCTTTGATTGCACTTAAGGGCCTCATGGAGATATCTTAGGGCTACATGAACATTTCCCAAACCTTCTTCCATCATTGCCACGTTGATATATGTTGCAGCAGTGTTTGGATGTGATGTTCCACAAGTAAGATGCAAAAGGTACAATGCTCGATTTACATACCTATAATGGATAAGAAGCTCAAGGTAAGTACAACTAAATTTACATATTAAAACAGAAAATGCAATTAATGAACAATCATACAGGAATATGCAGGATGTGTAATAGAGAGTATTTTGTTTTGGATAATAGTCACACCTTGTGAATATGAATAGCTGAGAACATTGGACAGAAATGCTTTTTTTTTTTAGAATTTTCAATTTATTTTCTATGCAACATATAGCGCATATAAGTTGCTAGCATAAGAAAAAAAAAACATATTGTCAATGTGGATAGCCTGAATATGCCCTAGAGTGCATCAATCATTTCCATTAGGGGCCGTTTGATGGCCAGAAATATATTTCTGGAAAAAAATTTCCAGAAATATATTTCTGGAATTAAAGAACTGAAAATACTTTTCAGTTTTTTCAAAACCAACTTGTGTTTGTTATAAAGGAAATATTTTTCTGAAAAAAAAAATTCTTAGTTTGGTGGAAATGGTGAGGAAGAACGAGGAAGAACGAAAGAGGAGGGAGGAAGAAGAAGGGCGCGAGGGAGGAAAGGAAGGGAAGGAGGAGGAAGAAGGAGGAGGAGGAGGAAACCGTCTGTTGAAACCCTCACCCAAACTGTCTTCCCCTCTTCTCCTTCCCTCCTTGCCGTGCCCTCTTCCCCTTCTTCCCCTCTTCTCTTTCCCTTCTTCCCCTCTTCTCCTTCCCTTCTTCCCTTATCCTTCCTCGCCGTGCCCTCTTCCCCTCTTCTCCTTCCCTCGCCGTGCCCTCTTCCCCTCTTCTCCTTCCCTTCTTCCCCTCTTCTCCTTCCTCCCGTGCCCTCTTCCCCTTCTTCCCCTCCCCTCCTTGTCGTGCCCTCTTCCCCCTCCTCGCCGTGCCCTCTTCCCCTTCTTCCCCTCTTCCCTTCCTCTTCCTCCCCGTCCATTCTTCCTCCTCCCTCCTTTCCTTCTTCCTCCCTCCTTCCTTCCTTCTCCCTTCTTCTCCTTCCCTTCTTCTTCCTTCCCGTCCATTCTTCCTCCAACGGTCCAAAAAATATTTTCTGAAAAAATTTTTCCACCCCTTTGGCTGGAAAAAATTTTCTGGAAATATATTTCTGGAATCACCTCCAACGGTCCAAAATTTTTTTCCATGTTTGATGGATTGGAAAATTTTTTGAAAATTTGAAATAAATTCCCTCTGCTACAGTAGATTTCCTGCCCATCAAACGGGCCCTTAGAGAATATTTTGCCAATAATTTTCATATGAACATGAAATGAACAAAAAGATGCAAGCTCTACAATGGACCCATAAAAGCTTGATTTTTCTAAAGTCCTAACACATTCAGCATTTAAAAGAAAAGGAATGACTCCAAAGACCAAGTAACAAACCTTAGTTTTGCATCTTCACCTAAATTTATATATTTCAGTTATTTAAAGAATAAATGACCCATTTTGTCCTCCCTTGGATATAAAAATTTAGCACTATTTAGGTTAATCTTTCCACTCTTACTATAGTTTCCCATACCATATGCCATTTACATCATCAACAAGGATTTGCTTTCTCTCAAAGATAAGTAAAAAGACTTTCTAGAAAGAGGGAATCTATGAGAAGAAGCATTCCAACAATTAAGAATTTAAGATTGAGCATACACTCATCAACAACCCTTTGCTCTTAATAGAACAAAGCAACTTTTTGCTTACTTAAGAGCCAGTTCAGTATATTGCAGGCGGTAGTAGAAAACTGAAAGATCACCATAGCTTTTCATTGTATCAGGGTGGTCAAGGCCCAATTCTCTCTCATTTATATCCAAGGCCTTCTGCTGGTAAATAGTTGCCTACAAAAAGAAGAACATGAATTTTACAGTGGCTTCAGGTACTTGATGGTCCACAAAAATTATGCAGAAGCAATCAGGAATAGAGAGTAGCTTTGGAAGAGACCTAGTAAATAATTCAAAAGAATGTCAATGAAATAAACATGCAAAACAAAACTCATCAGCAAGCTAGTAACTTAGCAATAATAGCTCAGATGGACCATTAACAGATATTCTCATATTAAGAGACTGAACATAGTAAAGTAGATTTATAGACAAACAGCAATGATTCTGATAACCATAACAAAGAGACTCTTACTAGAACCCACTTAAGTTAAATTAGCATTAATTCAAGGACAATTTAGCCCAGTAGCAAATAAACTTCATCTAAAGAGTATGTGAAACTGTAACCTGCAGTTGTGGGTGGTAATCAAACACAGAACTGTATTCCCATATTACCTGATTAAAATCTCCAGTATGATAGAGCACCACAGCCAGAAGACTATATGCACCAGCAGTCATACGATGGTAAGGGCCACAGACAGCTAAAAGTTTTGAGAGTGCCTTCACATTCATACAGCACAAAATTACAATACAATGACATACAAAAACTTTTAGCACTCATAAAAAACAAAGATTTCGTACCTTGGTTCCATAGTTAACAGCATCATCAAGCTTTCCCTTATCTAATGCAGCCTTCGATGATTCCAATAATGTCCGTCCATCTGCTGATGAGCACACCACATGCTGAGAAACATAAAGTAGCGTTAAGGCATAAATCGATATTCTTACCTTCAAGGTGAATTTATATTTAAAATTTTAAATTCTGCAAATGGTTTCTAACTTACCTTGTATACAGGAACCATGCTGATGATATCTGATTTTTCAAAAGGTCTTGATTTATCCATTTCATAATCTCTGGGAACCATTTCCAATCCAACCTTTATAGGAAAAACAAAATAGAACGTTTGTCAACCCTCATAGTAAAATTAAAGTTTGTTCTTGCCACTCCAAGCATGTAAACTATTTAAAGTTAAATGGACAGACCTTGTGACAAAGTCCTCGAAGAATTGCAAACTTCCGCAATTCTTCCAAATTTATATCTTTGAGTTTCCAGCCAAACCGTCGAGAAAGAAATGTTTCTAACCACTTCAGTTTCAGAGCAATTACATTGTCATCATCTTTGTTTGGTACACCTAATAAAACATTTAAACATTCAGCTATTGCCCTGGCCAAGCTATCCATATTCTTGACCGCAGCAATAACTGCTTGCAAAATGTGCTTGAAGGCTCGAGTAACCATCTCATGGATGCAAAGAGATTGTATGTGAGGAAGCTTGTCTGCAAGTTCAACCTGGTTCAGGTCAAAAATAGATATTTAGAAATAAAAGAAAACTGGAAAACCACGAAGGTCAAATAAAGCATGTCATTAGATTTCAGTGATTCCTATTTTGGTGGATAAGTGCACCTATGTTCTTACCACATGTCCAAGGGAGCACATTCTCAATCCTCTTGTATGCATGAAGTCAGTCAGTGTGCGTCCATCAACTGGAGATAGCTCAAGTGACCCAAAATCTGCTACCTGTACAGATGTTTAAAATAAAGGTAAAATTCAGAATTTCTTTCTAGATTAAATAGAAAAAATGCAACATCTTAGTAATCAATTGTGTCAAAAAGTAAGTTCCACTTACCAACTTTGGCAATGCAACATCTTCATAATACTTATTTGCCATCTCAGTCAGTTCTTCTAATGACTGTTTTTTAAAAGGAGAAAGTCAGTTAATAGATAAAAACCATGAAATTGCAGAGGAAGATGTAAAATACTTCATCCTAGTTAACAAACTTTATCTGATAAATCATCCAAGCCTGCAGGCATGTCTTCATGAAAAACACAAATTTTGTGAGACCATCTGCAAGCCTATTTCCTTCTCATGAATTGTGATCTATATCATATAGTAGCATTGACAATGTTGTTAAGTGCAGGTAAAGTATAAGCTGCTCCGTTGCCTGTGATCTAAGCCTTCAAAGAAATTGAAATAAAAAATACTCTGGCATGAAAATAATTGAAGACAAATTAATTGTAATAAACCACTCTGAGGACATAGATAACCGTTCCTTCAAAATTTCAAAAGACCTCGTTCACATTGCAAATGGATTTTATCATAGACATCTTGAGCTTAGCCTTGCAATTTGCAAACCTTCTCTTCTGTTAGTCTACTAAGAATGGTGAACAACTTGGTTTTTCTGATCAAAGAATCTTAATTCCACTTTTTATCCTTATTCTTTCTCCATAAGAGGTATTGATTGATTCCGCACTACTTTTGGTCCACTTTGATCAACTTCAAGTGATTTCAAAAGTGACCACGACCATGTATATTTTTCTCTCATGCTTGAACGCAGTAGCTTTGTGGCTCTAGGATATCAAGTTCATTTTCAGAGAATATACAGAAGCCTAAAATTAAGTTCTTTTACTAAGAGTCTTTTAAAAATTTAAGATAGCAAAGTCACGCCAAAATGAAATGATCAAAGCTCCATATCCAGGTATACTGCAAGCATACCTTTAGATGAAGTCCTGTGCCAGATTCCTTAAGACGCAGAAAGGCAGGTTCTGGAAGGACTTTCTGGAGGCCTGGTTCCTGATGGCTTTCTCCATTCTCTGATCCTTTTGAAGAATCACTTGCTAAACTATTAATGGCAACATCATCAGATACATTATACTTGTTGTTTGTATTCTCCGTTTTCTTTTTTATCTTCTTGAGCAATTCAAATTTCTTTCCCAGTCCCTTGACAACCGGTTCGTCTTTCTTTTCGTTAACAGCCTTTGGATCATTACTTTTTGAAGACTCCTGGCTCTGTAGATGCTGCACCCAGCATGATCCAAGTTCCCATCTAAAAAATTTAGCTGACTCTGCTGATTCATTCTCCAACTTCTTCAAGCTATCACCAAGTACAAAGTATACCAATGATTTAGCTTTTTCTATGTCATCTGAATCACCATCACCAGAAGGAAAATGCTGCCCATTACCAGAAGAATCCACGCCAGATATCTTGGGAAGCAAAATCCTTAGGCTGAGCAAACAAGTAATATTTTTGGTTAGTACAAACTACAAATTGAAAAAACAATACCTGGATGTATCAAGAAAAAAGAAACCATAAGACATGAAAAAATAACTTGGCTCCATATCCACACCAATATTTACCTGTTGACATTTAAAGCATTCGCCCCTCCATCTGGCTGATTTTTAATATCAATATCTTGAAGCGGAGAACCCACTTCGTTGTTCATGTCCCCACAAACTTTTACTACTGCAGTGTAACCACAATGCCTGACAACAACAACACCTAAAGTAGCAGTATCCTGCACAAGAACTATGTCGCTTGAATATTACATGCATCAAGAGAATCTCTACATGATAATGTAATAAATACATTTACAAGCTTACATGGACAGTGACGTTTTCATCAGCCGTGATCCCTTTAAGCAAATTCCTCTGAGCAGCCTCTTTCAATGATACTCCAAGTGCTTGACTCCCATCAATTTTAGCATCCTGCTTGATGTTTGCATCCTTTACGTCTCTTGTTACTGTTATTTTCAAGTCTCCAATACATTCTTCATGGACTTTGCTGTCCAATAGGCTGGCTTCTGGGACATATTCTTGTCCGTTGGCATCTGCTAGATGGCGTATTGCTGCAGTAGCCTTAAAGACTGAAACATCGACAAATAAACAATGGAGAAGGAAGGCCTTCCGATCCCGGATCTGCCTTTCCTCGTCTGTTTTGCATGCCATTCGTGCAAGAATTGAAAATTCTTGAGCCCACTTCCTGTTATCATGTTCACCATTTCTTCCTTGCCCGCCACCATTACCATTCCAACTCTCATCTTCCACAGGTAGAGAGGGGAATCCAGACGATTCAACAACCATTGGCGGCACAAGCCACGTATTGGCACGAAAACCGTACGGTAGATTCCCAAACTGGAAAGTCAGATTCAGGTATCGTGTATCAGCAAATTACAGCATACACCAATTTTAAGCCACTTCATCTTATCCCAAGAAAAATGCAACAAAAATTGTCACCTTATTGTGTTCTGTAAAAGCTTTCATTAGAGAGTCATAGGCCTGAACAAATTTTAAAATTCAAAACACAAAAAAGGTCAAGATTTTTTACAGCCATTAGTTTAAAGACAAATGAAACTAATAGAAAGAAAATCTCATTACTCACATTAGCAAATGCGCTGCTTAGCTGTTGCAGTAGATCGACTAGCGTGTGGCATAGGAAAACTTGCTTTCCTGTGGTGTGAAAGCCTTTGCGGGAAGCAACGACAGTCACCAGCTTCCCATTTATCAATTTCACCTGCACATGAGTTCTTCCGATTAGACCATAAACGCGTTTTCCAGCCAGAAAGTCTCACAAATGAAACAATCCAGAGAAGAATTTGAAGAATAGAAAGGTAGAGTAAGCAAACATATAACGTAGGAAGTGGGAAACATTTGTTGTAGGTCATCATGGTAAACATGCTCTGCATGAATATGAAGTTCAATTGCCAAAAATCTCAAGTGTGAAATCTCATCTATGAAGTTATTAGCATAAAGAATCCACATGGATGGTTGTAGTAGGGTTATGAAAGATAGAAACAACTACGGGAAGAGTTTCCATTTGAAGAACTAGTGCTTCTCGAGATGGCACATGAAAATTTTTAATTCCCCCTTTTTCTTCAAATAGCCACGAAAATCATATCCTAAAATGTTGGAAAGTTTTGCTCTTGCGATTATTCAACTGAAGAAGTGAAATGGTAGTCTTTCGCTTCCAATTTTCACGTTCTTTGGCATTTGATTCCGTTAATGCAAAAGAGACAAAAGAATGAGAAATAACGAACTGCCCTGAGATTTTACGAATGAGCAACTAGACAGAGTTGAAACCAATAGCACAAGGAAAAAGCGGAAAGAGAAACGCATAACTGCTCTAGGACGCTGAAACTACAAGAACTACCAACTTTACAAGAGCTCGAAATTCTTGGCGTCTCAGTGGCATGAATTTGGAAAAATATGCTTACATCTATCTGGAAGAAATCATCCTCCGCCCTCTCTTCAGGAAACTGGGGTCCAGATTTCCTTAAATCTGCAGAAAAAGAGAAAAAGAAGATCAACATTTTCGGCAAAAACATTCAAAGATACGACAAAACCTCCCATATATCCCATTTAACAAAGCTCTTGGGGTTCTGCTGGAAAAATAAAAATATCATAAACTCGAATTGGATCCATTCTGAAAATCAACAAAAGAAAATTATCACGGTCGACGATCCCTAACTTCAGAACCAAGCAATTCAAACGAAAACCTTAATCCTCCTCCCCCTCAACCCAGAAAAAAAAAGGAGAATAAGAAGTACGAGGAGCTCACATTGAATCGGGGAAGGGATGTGGGAGAAGGAGAAGAAATCATAGAACTGGCCAAGCTTCGACGGAGGATGGATTGCCGCAACGTCCGCTGCGCCCTTGTTTCCCTTCCCTTCGGCTTTCGCTGGGTCCCCCTCCTCATCCAATGGAGCAGGAGTAGGAGGAGGAGAGCTCCGCTTCTTCGCCGCAGCTCCCTTCTCCTTGCCCTCTCCATTCTTCCCGAACGCTGTTGTGCACGAGACGATATCCAGGAACCTCCGCACGTGCGCAACCGCCTGCTCCTCCGTGTAGTCCTCTGCAAAACCAAACCAACCCAATCCGCTCGCACGTGTGAGTTTCCGCGCTTTTGCATAACCAGAAAGGCGGGAGGTTGGAGACGACGATAGGCCAATAGTCTCCTTTGCCCCCAACTTTTCAAAAAAAAACCAACCCTGCCCTGCGGTCTCAACAATAGGGGCAAACTCGACATTTTTGTTATCAACGTCCTTCTCCGACCCGTCCTTTTCGCATGGGGGAGCAACCAAGTCGTACTCATTTCCCAAATTACTAAGAACCCCATTTTCAGGACGTAGATTGTCATTTTTCAAAAAAAAAAAAAAAAGATGGGCCTTATGGTTTTCTCATTTCATTTTCATCTGAACCAACGAAAAAAAAAAGATCGTTCACCTAACTGCGGAAGACGTTCAAAAAGCTTAAGAACAAAAAATTTTCCATCTATATTCCTCAATTTATTGGTGGAGAAAAAACCAAAAAAGTATTTCTTAAAAAGTGTATCACTTCTAGTAATATACAGAAAGCACCTACACAAGCATTTATTTAGCGGTAGCTTTGTTTCTTCCAAGCAAGCTATACGTGAAACATTTAAATATGAGCAGTGCTGACCGTCCCAAAGTTCGAACGATCTTTCTGTTAGAATCATCATTGTTTAAAGAAGGATCGGCACGTGCGAGCGTACGCCCGAAAATATCTAATTCTGCTGCCCTTCTGTTGCAGATACACATTGAGCGTTACGCCGTTACAGTGGCGCCATGGCAATTTGCAGGTGCGGAGTTGTCCTTTCCGGTCATCTCTATTTTTCCGGCGATTCAATTTCACAGCAGTCAGATGCTGAAAGAATCTCATTGAATACAAGAACTAGAACTTATTGGGCAGAGCATAGTTGAATGTTAGATGACAGCCCACTGCTTTCTGTTCTTTCATGATTTTAGAGAGAGAGAGAGGGGCGGGTGTGGCCGGAATTTTCTCAGGAGAAGAGCCACTGGGAATTTTCTCATGTTCAGGAGCACGATGGCCATAGCTGGCCACACATGGGAAACATGTAACCAATCCCCATAAATAAATGAAATGCGTCACAGAACTAGAAACAGAATAAAAGAAAAAAAAAACGTTGCCTCTTTTGCCTCCATGACCCCAAAAAACTATGTGGGCAGCCACCCATGTGAAGACAATCACTCCCAATGTTTCTCACCTACCAATGTGGTTGAGAAGATCTGCAATTTTTGGCTCCTTCCGTGGACAAGAAGGAAGCGGAGCATGAATGCATGAACGAATGAGTGCTTCCTTACCTTCAACAATGGTCAATACACAAGGCTTGAGAGAAGTGATTTCCACAGCGTCCTTCAATCGGCTCCCTCTAACCTGTAACGCTCAATCCATCACCATGTTAGTGCCTTAAATCCTAAATCCAGCCGCTACCAATTTCATAAATTGCAATGAAGAAGGCCATTTCTATTGTCATTTAGTGCTACCAATTTCACCTCGTGAGATAGGGAATAGTTTGTTAGGTGACATGTATCCACATGAACTGCTAGAAGCCTTCTGACGTCGATAATCTTATCAGTAGAGATCCCCTGTATCAGATTAACCAATACCAATCAGCACCCAAGTAGCGGAAAAGAAAGAGGAGACTAATGAACTTCATCTGTCGATTGCGGTTCATAAAATTGAATCAAGGAAACGGATTCTCTTACCTTGAGTGTAATCTGAGTGTCATAAGGGGTGCAGACTGCGATGTCGAGGGTGGTAGGCAGCACTGCGAAGAATGAGGACGAACACAAACGTTTAATTACAATAAGAAAAGGAACGCTCACACGGAAAACAAATTGGTGGTCCGATTTCTGAGAGTCCTTTGTGCTAACCTTTCTCTTCCTTCTTCTTCTTCTCTCCCTTGGATTTGTTGGTCTTTGTACGGCCGGCTTTTGGGGCCATTGGAACACGGAATCAGAAGAAAGGAAGCCCACTGGCCTGAGCAGATGGTTGGTCTCTGTCTTTCTCAGTCAAGTGTTCGATGGTCGCTGCAACATGATCTGCAGACGACTGCTACCAGGGGAAAGGAAGGAGAAGGGAGACAAGGAGAGTGGGAAATCGAGGGAGGGAGTGAGAGAAGGATTGAGAAACAAAAGAGTGCTTTAGAGCAAGGCTTGTGGATAGGATAAGGGTTGCGATTTCAAGCAGAAGATAGTGAGAAATCTTGGCCTCTCGTTTTGGTTAAGGGTTCATCTCCCTGTGTCTCTGAGAAGAGAGGAACGGGGGGGCCATGGGCGCTCTGATACTATATGACAAAAGAGGTGGAACGAGGACCGTTGATATGTTGTCACGTGGCAGCTCAAATGTGGATCTGGTTGCTGGGCCTTCTACTTCTTCTTCTTCTTCTTCTTCTATCATCTGTGTGGACTGCAGGGCAGCTTGGGATGTGAACGGATCCGATATGGTCTGGATCCAGATGAGTTCATCGGATTCGGACTCGAAAATGAGTGCAGATAAGCAAAGCCGATTTTCAATCGGGCTGATTATTCTATAAAATTACATCTGGATATGAATATGAATCCATCATTTGATAGACTCAGATGCTAGATCTTCAAATAAACAGCATCTAATTATTGGTAAGAGTTCTTTATTAGTCTCTTCATGCAAGTGTAAGGCATCTAGCTGGTAGGGTCAATTCTCATCTCAAAGTGTTAACTCTTTGTGCTTGAAAGAACAGATCATCAAAGTAGGTCATGTAACCTAGTGAAACAAGGAGTATGGGGCTTTCGGCTCTTTTGTTGGGCGGTTTGTAGAGGTGAATACGAGCCAATTCGAACCTGAGTTCAGTCAGCTCGAACTCAGCTTGACTAATGAAATTTCGAGCTCGACTCTGTTCGAGTTCAAGAATAGCTCGACGGAAGCCGCTCGAGCTCAATTCGATTAAGGCTCGACAAACTCGTTTGAATAGAATTGATATTGATCGTCATGTGTTGAGATTGAGCTCGACTCAGTTAGTTACTTGTTGAGCTCGAACTCAATTCGATTATTTGAACGAGTCCACTCATGAACTCGAGCTCGACTCAGTAATTACTTGTTGAGCTTGAACTCAATTCAGTAATTACTTGTTGAGCTCGAACTCAATTCAAGTATTTGAACGAATCCACTCATGAACTCGAGCTCGACTCGTTAAGCAAACGACTTGGCTTGAACTCCTTCACGAGACTAACTTTATCAAGTTGAGCTCGACTCATTGTTCACCCCTTTAGTGGTTTGATGAAATACTTCTCTTGCACACCTAAGAATTGAAACTAGACTCAGGTTTGCAATCCAAACTAGATGCTAATAAGCCTAAATCCATTAGTCGGGACAGCCTTGATATCCATTAAGTTTTACGAGGACAACACCATAAGAAAGCTCAAGCTACAAAAGGGCAAGATTTCGTCTTCATCGAGAGGGCTTTTCACCTTGGCAGCGGTCACAATTTCCTAGTTTTCACGCCGGGGCCGGCCCGATAAATTAAGTTAAAAGGTGCTTTTCTAAGTACTTAAAGTAATCTAAAGTGGCTTTCCACACCAATTTTAGTACTTAGAAAAGGGGCCAATCAGTGCAATGAAGTCATGTTTTTTGTTCTTCCTTACTATATTTCTATTTACTTTTAACTGTTTAGTTCTGTTTTTTGGTCAAGTGGCTGCTAAGAGACGTGTGGTTGTGGAACTTTTTAAATATAAAAGTAGAGATGTCAATGGATCTGATTTATTTGTTTTGTGAAAACAAATTCGAATTTGGTTAGTTGGATGTGGTAAATAAAAGAAAGTGGATTTGGATTTGATATTGAATCCAAATCCCATGAGGCCCCAAAGTCGTATGTGAGTATACTGGATCTTAAGTTAGTCAAACCAATATTGTTTAGAACAAATTGTGGACTTGCCCGCTTCTTTGGAATCGGAAAATTGAGTGAAACAAAACGATGAGCAGCATAATGGCTTGATTCAAATCAAGACGGCCGATTCGAATCCAAAATCTGATAAAATTGGAACGATACAGAGACGATCCATTAGAAAGGAAATCGGGCCAAATTGAACCGATTTGACCGTTCCGAGTCGGAACCATAATCGGGTCAGGCCCGGTTCGATTAAGTAGAGCCCCACTTCGGACCCAGACCAGATGTTAAACCCTAATTACCGTTTCGATTTTCTAGACGAATTGCTTGACCAGTCCTGCCTCCTTTACTGAATGTACGTGAAAAACGTGGCAGTGTGAAGCATGTTAGGCACGTAGTCGACGCAGGACAATGGCGTGGAAATTATCGTCTGCAGCCAACTTTGCCGGCGAAAGTGAGAAATAAGAAAATTGCATTTATTTTTTGAAAATTTTTAAGTATTTTAGTTTATTTAACAAAAAAAAAACTATGGGGAATCAGAGTACAATTGGAAATTTTAATTTTGTTTAAAAATGTTTTATGAGAGGTTTTTTTGTCAAAAGTGGTTTCCTCTAAGTAAACATTAAAAAATTATCAGGAAACTCTAACTACTAAAATGACAAGCGCCTCAATAACACATGGTTAATGTCATTTTGAGGACTTTCTTCATTCTTTAAGAAACAACTTATCGATTCACAACCCCGTAAATTTGAAAAGACAAACAACATTCCCAAATTGAAAGAAAAAAAAAATCGCACTCTTAAAAGCCCTTACCTTGTTTGTAGAGACTAATGAATAATTCCGGTGAACATGATGAGTATTTCATTTGGATTCACAACTACATGACCAAGACCTAAGAACATTCTTAGTATTGTGATTTGATAGATCAACACATTTGATCCGGAGTAGTTTCAAGATAAACAATCAACTAACATCAACCCAACTAATGATAAGTCAAGGCCAGTGGCATAGCCACACCAGTCTCTTAAAAATTCTTTACTTTTAAATGAAAATCTTATATATATATATATAAAAGTGTCTCACCAGATTTGAGTATTTTTAAACAAGTGCCCCTCTAGCGAATTTTTCTGGCTTTGCTACTGGTCAAGGCTCCATCATTGTCCCCAGAGTTTAGGGTTGTGTTGCTTTGTGTAGGAGATTAAAACTGATAAGAATCAAACCAAGGATTATTCTTCTACCAATTACTAGATAAGCCCGTTTGGTGATGGGAACAATGCATCATTCTTTGAGTCATATATATATAGAAGCTGTTTCGGAATAGCATCGAGATGTTATGTTTCATGTAGACGCCCACAAAATTAGGGTCGGCTAGTAGATCAATTCATAAAATGTACAATGAATTTGCCTCAATTTTTAGGACATATATATATATAAAACAGTAATATCTTGTTACTATTGTGGAACGGCTTAGTGAAATCATTTTGTCATTGATTTAATAAGTTTATACAATATGAATTAAATGTCTATGACACTTGAACTGCCCATCAACAAGTTCATAAATGAAATTAACTAATGAAAAGACTTGTTGGAATTAAAACCAATCTATGTTATCGACTTGACAAGAACAAACTCTCAAACTACCAACATAGATAACACGCTTTCACATTGAAAACTTGGTCATGCAACGGCCGAGTCTTGTCTAACCTACTTTTTAGGCGACATCTGAATTTCCGAATTTGACTTCTCGTTAGCTGAATTGCAATCAAACCTTGTGAATCCACAGAAGGCGAGGTCTCCCAAAAGCTTATATATAAAAAAGCAACTTCAATCAATCTCGACTTCGTACATGTTCTTCACTTTAGTCTCTCATTCGTTACCTCCTTCTTTCTCTATTTGGTTTTTTCAGACAGCCAACTCTTTTCTTTTTGTGGTAAATCGGTACATCTCATACCGCTAGATTAGGGATATTATTTTCATCATATGCAGAAGCGGAGCCTGGATTTTTTCTAGGGTCGGGCCAAGACGATTTGCAGGCCGGGCCAAGAGGAGCGACGATGAGCGACCGGTCGGGCCAAATTAAAAAAATTTGATTTTTTCAATAAAAAAAAAATCCTGAGCTCACCGGGGCCATGGCCCGGGCGGCCCCCCCCCATCCCTCCGCCCCTGATCATATGTATAAGGTTAGATTAAAAAAATAAACCTTAATAGTTGTATTTAAGTAGTCTAGCTTTTGTCCTTAACCTAGCGGTCTAGGTCCTACCAATTATATATATATATATATATAAAAGTTGGTAAAAACCAAACACTTTATCATAAAGGATAAAAATCAAACCCATTGATTCTTTATTTTAAAACTATTTTAAATACAATATAAACATCTTAATATATTTATAAAGACTATTTTGATATAAAACATGTTTTGATTCAAGTTGTTTTAATAAAAAATGTTGATTTTTTTATTATCATGCCATGGGGGCCGTTCATTTTATCTTATTACAAAAACTCAATTAAAGTCTAACAAATGATCAACTTAGTATATTTTTTTGCATCAATCCATTCTAAATATCATGTCAATAAGGTTAGATTGCAAAAAAAAAAAAAACACTTTAAAGATCAAAATCAATGGTGTGGTTTTTATTCCTGACCTAGGTGTCTATTTTTTACCAACTTATATATAAATATATATGCATGCTAGACTCTTAAATGCTGGACAGATAATAAATAATCTCAATTCTTGATCTTTTATAGATGACAATCAAGAGAAAAACAAGAAGAAAATGATGTGAACTGATAATAGATTATTTCACTTTCAATGTTCAAGCTGAAAGAGATCAATAAATGAGACTATTCCTTATCCTGCCCCTACCAATAAGAGATTGAATATTGAAAGAGGACTAGAACAAGACGTAGCAAAGAAGGGAAGATTGAAAGTCTGACGCATCCAAAGAGAAAACAAAAACTTACTGGCATTTCTTGTCTTTGTGAAGAAGGGTAAAAGGACTCGATATCTTCTGTTAAGGGAACTGGGTTGGTGGAAGAGAATTTAAAGCTCCACAAACCAGACAAAGAAGTTTAGGACATGATGTGAAGTTGGTAGGTGGAATGAATATTTGGCCGGTGGTGGCGGAAAACCCTAGGAAGTTGTGCAACGTTTTAGAATGTCACCGTTAAATGAGTTGAAATATTATTTTTTAAAAAATTTATATAAAATAAATAAATTTTTTAAAAATTTGTATGTAATTTGTTTTAAGAGGGTCTAAGACCCTTGCTGCCAGTGGCGGCACCAAAAAATTTTAGCTGAGGAGCACTAATCGATCTCTCACTTAAAACTCAAGTCTGGTGGGAGCACCACATGTAGTGCTGGACCTAACAGAACTTAGGTCAAGCTTAATCACAATGCAAGATTTCAAGGACTAGCATGGCCAATAATACAGTAGCTTTGGTGCCTGCTGCCCTCGCCTTTGGCTCCACCCTATTCTCAACTTCAATGAAGACTAGCTTAGATTACTTGTTAGATAATAAATAAATGAGAACACAATGTTTCATTGTGATTTCTAACAATGTTGGACTTTGCCGGAAAATCCTTGGAAGCTTTCTTCTCCGACTACTTTCATGGACTTTCTGGGTAGCTTTATAATAACTCTCTTTAATTTTTTGACAACAGCTGGATTTTTCTGAGCTTTATAATCAAAACTTAGTTTGAATAGAAGCTCAAAGTCCTCGAACACTAAAAAAAATAAGTATATTACCGATAGCAAGAAAACATTGGTAAAAACTGCCTAAAGTAAAAGTTTTATTGACATTTACTGAAGACGTCGTTAGACATTTTGTTGGTGAAAACTATCACCAACATTTACGAATGCCACTAATCGTATTAGTGACGATGATGCAAACGTTGGTGATAATCTGCATCGACGTTTAGTTTGTAGAACGTTGGTAAGGATGATTACCCACGATCACGAAGGACCATGAATTTTTTGTAGTGGAAACACAGAAAGATGAAATCGAGTGTAGGAATGGGATGAGCTGAATGGACAAGACACTGGGAGACCGTCTCTCCTAGATTTTTTCCTCTTCCTCGTCTGCACAGGAGGTTCCGGGCGAGCAGTAGTTCCCCCAATTTGGGGAGGGAAAGAACGCTGCTTCAATAAGGCGATCGGAAGGGATTATGGATCTATGGATAATAGGCGGTGAAGGAGTGGCGGAATGCTCGGACAATCAGATTCCAAATGTGGAAGGATCTCCTATAGAAGGTAGCCAGTCATGGGCGGCTCTTGTTTCTGGTGAGGAGCAGAGCTCTCCCCAAGATGATGGTCCGCTTAAGGTTGAGGCGGTGGATGGCCGGATGAGGATAATCATTCCAGAGAAAAATTACAAGCAGATGAAGAAGAGTGGCTGTCAGCCTTCAGGGCAAGCTCCTTGATGTCGATCATCCCACAAAAAAAATGTTTCAGAGAAAGGGTTTTGCTCGGATTTGCATTGAAACCCCCTTCAAAGCCAAGCTTCGCCCGGAGATAGACCTGAGAGTTGGGAAGAATCGAATTCTCGCCGCCCAAGAGCTTGTATGCGAGAGCCACCTTAGATTCTGCAGGCGGTGTGGAGTTTAGTCTCTTCCACCAGAGCAGTGCCCCCTCCAACCCCCGCTCCGAGAAGAAGGCGACTTCGAGCGGGCCAGCATTAGGAAGGTCAACGAATCAAATTCGAATTTGATATATTCGAATGAGATATTGCTTTAACTGTATCCACTTATTTAGGTATTTCACACGGATTCAAATTTGGAACTGAATACCAACAAATTAAAAATATTCGAATCTGAATTCGAAAACTTCAAAATCTGAATCTGTTTTTTTTTTTCTTTTTCTTACATTCATATCTATATCCAAATTTTGAACCCAATCTGATCTATTTTCAAAATATAAGAGCATTGGATGTATGATATTTATTTAAAACTAAATCTGATCCGACTCTGAATCTGATATGATGTCATTTCTTAAATCAGAATACAACCAAATTTCTTACTAGTGCTTGTTAAAATCTAGGTATTCATTTATTGAGTTGATCCAAATCCAAGTAATTTATATTCCAGTGGAAGGTTCACCATTTGATGCATTAATGTAATGTTGACAGAATGTTAAGGACAAGCTTTCATGGAATTCTACAACTGCCTTTCAAAGTACTGGTTGTTAGTTGTTGCCTACGTAAGAAGATCAAGTTCGCTTTCAAGATTTTAAGATTTCGAGATCCATGAATTTGAGATGGACCAGGCTTTTGGTATAATAAAAATAGTCAAGTTTGGACTTTATGTGTGACATAAGGCCTTGGGTTTGTTAATTATGAATTTTGATATAGAAATGGAGATTTTAAATTCATGGATTTAAGATTCTTGGCTCCCAAACACATCTTGGGGATGCTTTTTTGTAGATTTTATCTTCTGAAATTATCCATTGAACAGTTCTTGGATAGTTTAACTTGTCCACAAGAAGAAATTGTTAGGAAAGAGACTCTCTCTCTCTCTCTCTCTCTCTCTCTCTCTCTCTCTTATGATACCAAGAGAAAAATGAACATGAGAAAGAAGAAGAAGGCCCTAAGATTTAGAAAAATAGTGAAAACAACAAAGTCAATCCTGGCTTTCAGAAATCCTAGTTTTAAAAAGCTTTGGGGGCGTTTGGATGATACATTCTTTCAACTCAATTTTGTAGAATTAGGATTTTTGAAAACCAACCTTTTTAATGAGTTTTAAAAAACTTTGTTTTTTTTTTTTTGAGGTGGACATCCAAACTTAAAAGGGGGGCTAGATTTTTCACTCCCTTTTACAAAACCAGGTTTTGTTAAAACCGAGTTTTCTCTAAACTCAGTTTTGAAGGCACCCAAATACTCCAAAAACCTGGTTTTGCCTTTAAATCCTGGTTTTGAAAGGTCACCCAAACATCCTTCACTTTCTTGAGCCTCTTGTTTCAGGGACAAGTGGGACCACATCTTCTGGTGTCTGTTAGTTCATAACAAGCAGTCAAATCTCATGATTTTTTTTTCTGGGATAAGATATCTCAGCAGAAGGACCGTTGATTCATGGTTTGTGCCTGTGTGTACATCAAGTGGGATATGATATCTCAGCAGAGTTACTGTTGATTCTTTGTATATATATATATATACATATGATTTAAATACGTTACAAATTGGATTTCTGAATATGTTTTCGACATTTTTTCTCTGCATGTCCGTAAACATGGTGCACCCATTAATATGGTTATATTTTAATAAAAAATTGCAGTTAAATGGCCAAACAGGTGGACCGCCTTTGACAGTCGGTGGATAAATATAGACAGCAACAGAAATCCACACAAACACATGATGCACGAGACGGTTCCAACCACTCAAACGCCTCTCAGTTTTTCTCCCATGCAAATGTGATCTTCAAAAGGTTGCTAAAGCCCTGTAGGGCGTTGCATAACTTGTCCGTTTGAGTGTAATGGTGATGATGTTATCCTCAGTTTGGTATTTTTGGATGCTACTCTTTTGGACTTTAGACAGTTGCATGTGCGACTCTCAAATTAAAAGGTGTACTATAAGACCACTGAGATCACTGACCTGAGTCCTATAAAGGGGAGAAATGTAGGGTGGCTTCAAGATTTAGCCGCACGTCACATCAAAGGCTGAAAAGGTCCAATCTCAAATCCACGGATTTTAAAGTATATGGATCTTTAAATTCTCTCAAAGAAAGTTTGGAAAGCTACATAAGGAAATGTCCAATTGGCAATGGCTGGGTCCTCGCTTTTCCTTCTCTTTCTCTTCATTTCCTTGATTTAATTTATAGTAACGCTGTTCCCTTGTACGAGAAACTTTTTCCATCTGTTTTTTTTTTTACTTTTCTGACTTTTTGTCTCCTAAGACATGTCCAAGGAAAAGTTTCACAGGAACTGATGCTCATAAAAGCGGAATTGGGACAGTCCACCAAACGGCCAGAGATGCCAATTGAACCAATTGGAATATTTGATTTATCAGATGTTCGTATATTTGGATTCGAATATAAATTAAAAAAAGTTTATGTCATATTTGAATTCAATTTTTGAAATTATTATTCATATCCGTCTTTTAATTTCACAACTTAAATCAAAACCACGTTAGAGTATGCTACAAACATCTTTCGAAATTTATGAACATTGGATATTGATATTTATCGGATTAGATATTTATTTAAAATCAAAACTGAATCTGTTTGGATGCCATTTTCAAAATTGTAAATCTAGCTGGATTTTTTTAATTGTATAGTTATCTTTTTTCATATTATTAAAACAGTTTAAAGGGATACTGGATCTGAATCACATCTAGGGCTGTTAATGAGCGAGTTCGAACGGAGTTGAGCCAGTTCGAACTCGGCTCATTTGTCCTGAAAGGAACTCAAACTCTGCTCGAGCTCGACTCGAGTTCTATTTCATTAGCTTGAGCTCGACTCAGCTTGAGTTCTTAAAACTCGAACTCAGCTTTCTTCAGTTCAATTTAGCTAGAGCTGAGCCAAGCATTTCATTAAAAAAAATTATTTTTTAAAGGAAAAGGCAGCATATAGACTTGAATATGGAACCTCCGACATACCAGTCATAGTATATCCATTTGAGCAATCTACTTTTTTTTAATAATTTTATGAGACGTATTTTATATATATTTTTTCTTGAGCTTAACCAAGTTCAACCGAACCGAGCCCACTTAACTCGAGCTTGACTCGTTTAGGTTGTCGAGTTTATTTCTTAACTCGAACTCGACTTGTTTAATAAACGAGTGAGTTTGAGTCAAGTTTATCGAACGAGTTTAAGTCGAACTTGAATTAGCTCGACTCGTTGAACAGCCCTAATCACATCCTTTGACATCCCCTCAAATAGCCATTATCCATTTCAGTACACAGTTCCTTTCATTGTGTCTACAAGAGAGGGTTTGAGGAATTTGAGTCGAGCTTGAGCTGATAAAGGAGACAAGTTCAAGTGACAAGAATTTGACTCTATTCAACTCGAGTAAGAACATTTAATCTAGGCTGTCTTTTCTTTATGTGATTTCCAAAATCCAAACTTAAAACCAAGGAAAGAGTTTAAGTCAAGTAAGTGTTGGTAAACAAGCTTAAACGAGTCGAGCTCGAGCCGGGACTGGATCTATAGAATCGAACTCGGTTTGCCCTTGCACAGCTCGACTAAAGCGCAAACGGAGCATAAGCCGAGCAATATATGAGTTGAGTCAAGTCGAGTCGGATCGAGCTGAGCTGACCTTGATCGAGCTTGACTCGGCTCATGTACAGCCTTGCCGATCAAGTAAAGCAGAGAGGCTAGTTGCCCACCTCCAAGGTCTATTATTGCTTTAGTGTGTGCATGAAGTTGACGCCTATGAGAATGGAACTAGTGATTGGTTGGTCAGCCTCCTAGCTATTGACTGGCCAATTATGGCTAACCTTAGCTGCACTAGTCCAGTCATCTTCCATCTCCTGATTGAGGATGAAGAGGTGCTCAATATTGAGAAAGATAGAAGAAAAATCTACTGCCTCTCGAGGGACTAGCCCCCCCTGCCTTTAGGAGTCAAGGCTGCGTCGATTCTTGGTGTGGCCCAGTGTACATCAACTAATTTGTCATATTGAGTGTACCATTTATCATATTTGATATTTGGATCATAATTGGGATCCAAATATGCCAACATTTGATGAAATCAAATATGATAAATGGTACACCCAATTCGGATCTAACCCGTTGATGTCCGTTATTATTGTTTTTTTTATTTGCTTATACACATAATTCATGAATTTGTCATTTTATATGTGTCTTCTTATTCATGCATTTGAAAACTATTTTAAGTGTGACAGCTTATGAACTTTCAAGTAAATGGATCAAAAACTCAAAATTAGTGCACATATCCGTGACCTTGATTTGGACATTGTTTCGTGAAATTGACCATGCATGCCATGTAGTTTTCTCTTCCATCATGTGATCAATAAGATAGAGTTGTCCACATTATTGCTAGTTGGGTTGCACAACTTTCTCATGGAATGCTTGGAAGATGCGGCTACGTGGTTTGGAGAAGATGAACTTAATTTGGTGGTGCACGCAGGGACTGGACTTAAAGGTTACTAGGAATTTTGTCGTAAATAATTTTGATCCTGAAAGTGGCAGCATGTGAACTCCGATTATTTGTTGTCGCTTGAAAGCTACGACACATTTTCTTGCATTTAACAAGTGCATGCCTTTATTGAAAAATCTTGTCTCTTAGGTCCCTCCCTCTCTCCCTTGCCCTAAATGGCTTTGTGTAGCAGGTTGGGTAGGGGTCTCTCTTTCTCTCTCTCTCTCTTTCTTGCCCTAAAGGGCTTTGTGTAGCAGGTTGGGTAGGTCTCTCTCTCTCTTGCTCGAAAGGGCTTTGTGTAGCAGCAGGATGGGTTGATGGGTAGGTCATACCAAGTGATGAGTAGCGCAACCGGTCAGATTGTGTGTCGTGTTATAACCATGTCTTCAGTTCGATTCTTAAAGGGTGATATAACCACATCTTCAGTTCGATTCTTAAAGGGTGTTGTTCTGATGGTATTGAGAAGTAGTGTTGTTCTTAATATTAAGGGTACCATTGTGAGGCTAAGTGGACTGGTTCTGGTCTCTCTCTCTCTCTCTCTCTTGCTCGAAAGGGCTTTGTGTAGTAGGTTGGGTTGATGGGTAGGTCATACCAAGTGATGGGTAGCGCAACCGGTTGGATTGTGTGCCGTGTTATAACCATGTCCTCAGTATTCTGGTTTTTTCTTTTTCTTTCTCTTTTCCTAAAGGGCTTAGTGCAGCTGGTTAAGTTGATGGGTAGGTCGTATTGTAGGTGCCAGGTCTCAAAAAAGGCAAGTTCTTTCTCTCTCTCTCTCTCACGTCTTGCATAAGTTCAATTATTGTAGGTGCTAGGTCTTAAAGCAGTAAATGCCCTTTGAATATATATATATATATATATATATAGTCATCTATCTATCTGAAGCTTTGCCTAATCACAGCTGTTTAATGCAATGCATTTGTTGGATTGATGGATTGAGTAAATAGACCACTTAATGCAATGCATCAGGCCATGTGTAGTGAGAGGTTGGAGGATTTTTTTCATCTCCAGATCCGGATGGAAAAATTCACAAATCATATATATACCCACTAAGCCAAGTTTTTTTTATTAAATACGGTATTACAAGAATGATTCTATGTCAAAATTTTCTTGTGTGTACAAAGAGAAGCACGATTTTACTTTTTGTCAAGAAGCACAAGTAAATAGTTGATTTATAGGTTTTGGACTATGTTGAACTGCACATTTACATTATTAGGTTTAAGTTTGGATCGGGAGGTCCAAACTCATTGGTTGTCGCACATTTGCAAGTGAAAATATACGCGCAATTGAACATCTATGTACATGGGAATACATATGTTTCTACGTATGCATTGGAAGTTCAATATTATTATAGACAAATTAATTTACATTCTTTTATAAATCTTTAGAAATTATTTCAGATTTTGTTAGACTTGGGATTTCTTAATTCTTCAACAATTTCCTACAGAACCCTCCATTTCCTATAAAACCTAGAGAGAGAGAGAGAGAGAGAGAGAGATCAGAAAAGAAAAGGAAGGTGAAAAAACTTATTGATGGTTAGTGATGAGTCCTTGTACCATCAACTTGAATACGGCACAGAGTCAAAAAACTTTGACTAAGGGGCACTAATTGTAAATTTTTTAATTTTTAAGGGACACCAATATGTAAATAAATATAATTTTCCTGAAATATCAATATGAAAGTGAGAATTTTTTGTGGGTCTATGTAAGCAATTGTGCACACAGTGCCTCGACCCTTGGGCATAAGGACATAGCAACCATAAGAATCGAACTAGAAACATATTATCTGCCTTCGTAGCCCTACCAGCTGCTTGTCTCGCAAACTAAAACTGCAAAACAAAAGAAGGAGAGAAGTGAGCGGGTAAAAACAGTAACATAACAGAGCAACAATAGCGCCAGAGTCTTTACATCTCTTCTGGAAAGCACCTGCAATCAGCCCATACATCGTCAAGCAATCTCCCTTTGCGGCTCATGATAAAGAGGCGAATAAATCCTTGAAAGGTGCTCTGTTCCTAATAATTTGGAGGGTTTATTAGAAGTTGAAAAACCAGAAAATCTTCCATTTGTTGGATCCAGTAGTAACAATAGATCCATTCCAGATGATCGGATCGTAAAAAGCCCGAAAGCCCCTAGATATGATCGTAAGCAAATGAGTCGCACCCACCCAGGAGTGAGTGATGGTAAGCACCACATTGTTGGATGAGCAGGAGGAACATTTCATCCTATGACCCAACCAGAGAGCCGAAGGCTCCCATCGTTCCCTCTATTCCCCAAAGAGTACCAGGATGTCTTTCTAGCAACAAGCAGGGTAGGGCTAAAAAAGGTGCATGACGATTGGTCGTTTACCTTAAAACACATTAATTGGCCATATATGTAGGTTTTTGGAAGCTTGAGATTGTCTTTTGAGAGAGAGAGAGAGAGAGAGAGAGAAGATAGTAGATTATCTATATGCCTATGAGCCTATCTTATGTAGGAACTTTGAGAAACATCTTTTGTCAGGGCTCTTTATACATTTATTCATTTTAATCTAAAAAAATATGAGGAGAAATGAAGTAGAAAATTTTATCTACCATTTCAGTTCTTGTAACACATAAATTTTCTTAAAGGCCGTTGTGTGGGTACTATTTTGGACATAAAATTCAGGTCCCTTCTTAAAGTTGAGTTCAGCCGTTAATCATTGTGAATAATAGGTGCACCAACCTGCATTTCTTAATTGATGTGTAGTTGCACATTTGTTCAACATGCTAATAGGATCAATTATTGTTTTAATAAAGCTATTAACATAAACCAACAAGATAATATAAAGTTTTGCAGCGATTCCTTTAAAATATATGTGAAATATATAAGGGAAATACTTTAAAGATAGCTTTCATTTTTAAATTTCTAAAGATATCAAATGATTGATAATCGTGGGAAAAATTATACATTTTACAATAAATAAGTCACATCCCATGTCGGCCCCATAGTAGCGACGCTGGACACAAGGCCAAGAATGGCATCTTTCCAAGGTGAAGAAATTCTGTCCATGGAATCAAATTGCTAGCGGGCAAAGTTTAGGTAGAACCAATAAGATAGAAAAATTGTGGCTCCAATTTAGATGAAATGATGGCCTTAATATTTTATTTTATTTCACCTTTTTAATGCCTTTATATTATATTGTCTATGTCATTATCAAAGAGATTTTTGTAAGGATTAAAAATAGAAAAGTTCTGCATTCGGAGGTTACACCTAGATTCTCGTCTACAAAACAACAAAAAAAAAATATGAATACGCGACAATTTTGTGTTTCTTGGTGTTCCCCACATGTAAAACCATTTGATGGCCAAAGTAATTGTGAATGTGACTTACATAGCTCATTTAACATATAAGAGCCTTGGAAACACATTATCTCAAGGTGTGAAAAGAAAAATCAATGGCTTATAATGTGTCAACATTTAATGGATAAAAACACAAAAAATCTATTTAAGAGAAAAAAATCCAAGGTTTGATTTGTAAAAAAAAACAAAAAGTATTTTGAATTAAGTAAATGTTGTTGTCTTGCTTGAAGTACATACACATACTGGTTTTCCCCGGATTTTGGTGTACCCTTGTGTGCCCAAAGCTCAAAGGCAGTGGCTTCACTTGATTTAATATGATAAATAGATTCACTATAGTTTTTTTTTTGCTAAATTATTATTTTAGGTCATGTTCTTTTGAAAATAAGCTGGAGGATAAAAAAATTGATCCTCACTGATTTTTTATGTTCTTATGCTCCCTTTTACCCTTCCAGATGATGTACTTCAAAGTTCCAATGTTCTTTTTTTGTTAAGGGAAATCACATAGACTACATCCAATACATTATTTTGTTTATTTGATCACTTGATTGCTTAATTTTAATGCAATATATGTGAGGGCACAGAATGCGTAAGACACAGCAAGATCTAAATTTACCTGAATTCGTATGGAGTCATGAGCAAAAGCAATTTAAACTTCAATGTTATATTGTATTTATACATTCTCATGAACACTAAATCACACATGCAACCTTAGGGTTGCCTTGAATCAAGTTCATCCTTGGCATGTTATCCAAATCAAACAGTCTGGGAGGGAAACCCAAACAAGGTATGTAGCAAAAGAATGCTGCATCAACTGGGTCGAATATGTCACTTTTAAAAAGTAGATGAAAACATGTTGTGTCTTTCATCCACAAGAACATCTCTGCAGATTTGGAGTGCCACATGACTTCATCTCAAACAATAGTACTTGCTTCAAGAACGAAAGGATGATGGGCTTATGCACCAAGTTCAGGATCATGCATCACTTATCTGTCGTATATTAACCAAGTACTGCTCACTGCACTGGCCTCGTGCAGACGTAGAGCTAACCTTGGCACAGATGCCACAAGTTGGACATCGATTTACTCACAAGGGATTTGGCATAGCTGGTAGAAGGCCAAGTGGCTATTTTGGTCCCTGTGCAAGTGGGCATCAACTCCTTGTGCAAGCCTTAACAGGCGTCCTGCATGCAAGAAATTAGGCTCGGAGTTTTACGTTGCCGAGCGAACAACAAAGTTTATCAGCCCCGGTGCAATGTCTTTGTTGCAGCGAAGAAGAAGAGAGTGAGAGAGAGAAGCTGCCGTGAGATTGAACCTTGTGAACCCTTCATTACGATAACCCTCATCTCTCTTATAAAAGAGATTAGGGTAAAAAGGGATTTACAAAATAACTCAATGAAAAATAAGGAAAATATTAAAGAGAACTTATAACTCTTTAATATTACAAGGAACCTCCTAAAACATAAAACTTTTCTTGTTCAACACTCCCCCTCAAGCTGGAGCATACATATTAAACATGCTCAGCTTGTCACAACATCTAGAGAAATCACCAATAGGAAGAGCTTTGGTGAAGATATCTGCAGCTTGATCTTCTGAAGGAACATGAACAGTGGCAATGGTTCCTGCTTGAACGAGATCTCAAATGTAATGGCAATCCACCTCAATATGTTTAGTTCTTTCATGAAAAACTGGATTGTTTGCAATGTGTGTGGCTGCTTGATTGTCACAATACATCTTCATGGGAAGTGTGATTGACACACTTAAGCTGGATAGCATGGATCTAGCCCACGTCATTTCTGCTGTTGTTTGAGCCATAGCTCTGTATTCGGATTCTGCACTAGATCTTGACACCACACCTTGTTTTTTGCTTCTCCACGATATGAGATTGCCTCCCACAAATACACAAAATCCTGTGGTAGATTTTCTGTCCTCTACTGAGCCAGCATAATCAGCATCACTATAGGCTTCCACTTCCAGAGTCTTGCCTTTTGTGAACAAAAGGCCTTTGCTAGGAGAAGATTTCAGATATTTAACCACCATCAAAGCAGCATCCCAATGAACTTTCCTTGGTTTTTCCATAAATTGACTTAGTTTTCTCACTGCAAAACTAATGTATGGTCTTGTCACGGTAACATAGAGAAGTTTTCCAATAAGGGATCTGTAAGATCTAGAATCCACTAATTCTGGTTGGTCATCATGAAGATGTATACGTGGATTCATAGGTAAATTTGCCGGTTTAGCTCCTAGCATCCCTGTGTCCTGCAATAAATCAAAAACATATTTCCGTTGAGAGAGAACAACACCCTCCCCATTGCGAGCAACTTCTATTCCCAAGAAGTATCGTAGATGACTCAGATCTTTCGTCACAAAGTGTTTTTGAAGAAACAACTTTGCATCAGAAATTTCTTGATCAGAATCACCCGTCAGGATAATATCATCAACATAAACCACGAGAACAGTTATACCTCGGGAAGCCTTCTTGATAAACAAGGAATGATCAAGAGGAGATCTCACAAAGCCACACTGTGAGACTACTCGGAAAACTTGTGAAACCACGCACGAGGACTCTGTTTGAGTCCATAAATAGCTTTCTTCAGCTTGCACACTTTTTCACACTCCTCCTGTCGTTCAAATCCCGGTGGTTGTTGCATATAGACAGTCTCATCAAGATCACCATACAAAAAGGCGTTTTTGACATCCAGTTGGTACATGTGACAGTCATGGTGGACAGCCACAGAAATAATAAGACGAATGGTTCCCAACCGAGCAACTGGAGAGAAGGTCTCAAAGAAATCCACACCGTAGGTCTGCGTGTAGCCCTTAGCAACCAATCGAGCTTTGTATCGTTCCAAAGAACCATCAGAATTATACTTAACTGTGAATACCCACTTTGAGCCAACAATATCACATCGAGGAGGAGGATCAACAAGTTCCCAAGTGCCCCTCTGCACTAAGGCATCCATCTCATCTTGCATAGCCCGTCTCCATTGGGTGTCTAATAAGGCCTGCTGGTGACACGTAGGAACTGTATGAGCAGCCAAAGCATGAATGAATTGTTGCATATTTTTACTAACCCCATCAGCAGACACAAAATGAGATATAGGATGTAAAGTACATTGCCGTCTGCCTTTGCGAAGAGCAATAGGTAAGTCTTGACAAGGATCAGAATGAGTAGGGCTATGCGTTTCAGATGTACTTACCTTCTGAGAAACGGTTGGCAAAAGATTATGAGAAGGGTCCTGTCAACGTGTGTAGACCAGCGGTGGATCACGAAACTTGGACACAACAGACGAAGGAGATTCAACAGGGAACGACTCCAAAGGAATAGGAGGAATAGGTAGTGGGTCTGGAGCCCGTGGCATCTCAGTAGACATAGGAGTGAGGCTATAATAAGGTTGAGACTCAAAGAATGTGACATCCGCACTGATATACTCTTTTTGAGTCAAGGGATCAAAGCATTTGTAGCCTTTATGGTTTCTGGAGTAGCCAATGAAAATGCATTTAATGGCTTGGGCTCCCAATTTGTCACGTGTGGATCTAAGAATGTGAACAAAGCATGTACAACCAAATACTTTGGGAGCCACTGGAAACAAGGATCTTTGTGGGTGCACAAGTTTAATGGGGATCTGGTTATCAATGGAGGATGAGGGTAAACGATTGGTTAAGTAGCAAGCAGTAAGAATAGCATCTCCCCAAAAATATGCAGGGAGATTAGTATGAAGCATAAGGGAATGAGCCACATTTAAAAGTTGACGATGTTTTCGCTCAACTATTCCATTTTGCTGGGAAGTATGGGGACATGTAAACTGAGGAGAAATGCCATTATCTGAGTAAAACTTCATTAAGGTAGATGCCTTAAACTCAAGAGCATTATCAGTGCGAATGTTTTTAACAAGAATACCAAACTGGGTCTTTATTTCAATAATAAGGTTTTTGAGAGTACATACGACTTCAGACCTTTCCTTCAAAAGAAAAACCCAGGTGACTCGAGAATAATCATCTACGATGACAAGAAAATAACGAAATCTTGACCTACTAGCAACTCTGCTAGGACCCCACACATCAACATGAAGAAGATCAAATAGTCCACAACTGGACGTACTAAGACTCGAGAATAACTACTACGAGTGTGTTTGCCAAGTTGACAAGCTTCACACTGGAACGACTCTGGTAAGGAGAGATGTGAAAGGAGATGACGGAGCTTGGAAACAGATGGATGACCAAGTCTGAGATGCCACTGGAACGAGAAGGACAACGATGTGATCGATGATGCTGCAATACCCACGGGATCCGACAGGAAGTAGATGCCCCCTTTCTCATAGCCTGCACCAATCGTCTTCCCAGTTGGCAAGTCCTGAAATGAACATAAACCAGAGTCAAACGTAACACGACAATGTAAATCATTAACCAATTGTCCAACAGATAACAAATTTGTGGGAAACTTAGGAGCATATAACACATTGGGAATAGTCATAGATTGAGAGATCTTGATATCTCCATATCCCATAATGGGTGACAATCTACCATCTGCAAGTCTCACATGACGTATCTGAGGTAGTGAGTGTAGCTCAGTAAACATAGAAGGCGTACTACAAAAGTGTCTCGATGCCCCTGAATCAATAATCCAAGTAGTACCTGTATCATGTGAGATAGTGTCAACAGACATAGCGCTGTCAGTCATAACTGCGGAGGCCGATGGCTGAGTAGATCTGTGTGCTAGAAAGTCCTCATACTCTGACTTATTGATACTCACAGTCATTGTCTCAGGCTAAGAAGAAGATAAAGACCCATCTACTACTGATGACGCTGCTTGGGCCGCTCCAATAGAAGACTGTAAAGAGTTCTTCCCCAGCTTTGATGTAACATTTCTGCCTAAGGATGGCGCTGCAGTAGGACGACCATGTTTATCCCAACATCTATCTTCCAAATGACCTATTTTCCCACAATAAGTGCACTGAAATCTCCCCCGACCTCCTCCTGACCCACGGCCCATGCCTCTTCCCCTGAAAAAACCGCGTCCACGTCCTCCTGAAGCTGCTAAGGCAGAGGCATGGATATCACTGGCCGGTGAAGAGAGGGTCACAGCAAGACGACTAAGCCTGTTGTAGGCTTCAGCTAGATCAGGGATTTCTGCTCCAGTCAGCATCTGAGCCTTTGCTACTGCATATTCAGAGGAGAGACCCTGTAGGAATTTCGCAACCATAGACTGTTCACCATGGGTCTTATAACATGTTGGACATGGAGGACGTAATGCTTTAAGTCGCTCAGAGATGGACTTAAGGAAAGCGAAGTACTGAGCAAGACTTTGGTCACCCTGTTGCAGATTAAGTAGTTCCTCCTCTACCTGCAATATTTTGCTAATATTCCTGTCATTCGAGTAATTCTGTTTCAAGAAATCCCACATTTGCTTAGCCGAGGTGTAGTATGCAATAGTTGATGCAATTTGGGGTTGCACACTATTCATGATCCATGACATGACAATATTATTATCTTCTTTCCATGAACTATATTTTCCACTCTTTTCAACAGGTTCGTTTTCTTCTATAACATGCTCATTTTGATGTCCAATCACAGACATCATAAACACACGAGACCAAATCTCATAGTTAGATCCATCTAACTTTACAGTAGAACCATACGAAAATGGATTTCCTCCACTTTTAACTTCACGAGAAAAATCAGATTTATTACTTTCAGCCATCATAAATCTGTCCACAAGAGATCAACCACCAATAGCGAGAGAATATATATATATATATATATATATTGAAAAAGAAACTGATCAACAAGAACAGACGTCCCACACGGCAACGTTAGATGCGCAGAAACAATCAACCTACTGTCCAACTGTTGACAGCAATACCACAACAAAGAAGACTGCAATCTGAAGACAGAAAAACGCTGCTACCAGCAAGCCCACAACTGAAAACGAATCCCCACTGTTTGTATTGTTTGCGCTGACCAACGACTTATCTATTTATGCATCTAACGCTGCTGTACCACAGTTTATGAATAACGACAGCAAATAAAACCATCAACATAAACTTGCCATAGACGTCATAGATAGCAGTCCTCCACTTGGCTGCGTTGATCATATAACATATCAAATGATAGGCGATTAATCAGCGCAGACTCCCACACAGCTGCGATACTATATACACTTCTGAAAAATCCACGACTGGAGTCTATTCACGCATCTCTCCTAGCGTGAATAGACTCCTCCACACTGTTCCGTTGCTGGAAAACAACAACTAGAACGGGCAAGAGGTGAAGGAGAAAGAAAACGGAGGAAGTAGAAGAGATCAAGCCTGAAAGGAGACGGAGGATCGCCAACGGTGTGCGTCACGTCCGCGCGCTGGCTGTGTGCTTCAAGTCTCCAATCACGTCCGTAGCTCTGATACCATGTTGTAGCGGAGAAGAAGAGAGTGAGAGAGAGAAGCTGCCGTGAGATTGAACCTTGTGAACCCTTCATTACGATAACCCTCATCTCTCTTATAAAAGAGATTAGGGTAAAAAGGGATTTACAAAATAACTCAATGGAAAATAAGGAAAATATTAAAGAGATCTTATAACTCTTTAATATTACAAGGAACCTCCTAAAACATAAAACTTTTCTTGTTCAACAGTCTTCGGGACCCAAACCAAGCTGGACATGGATTCCAGCCCTCTACTCATTTGCAAATACCATAGAAAACCAAAACTCAGTTGACTATTAACCAATGTCCACAGGATATAGAACCACAAACAAGCACCTGCAAGTAAAAAAAAATTGTTGACGTACAACAGCTCTCAATTTAGGACCTGAAGGAAAAATTGGCCTATCGCCCAATTAAGCTTATGCGGTCTTTCCGGACTGCCTGAGAAAGATGAAGTTCAAAGAGCTCACACCGGATTGGCATTTCCATCTCATAGAATGGATTTTTCAAAACATAATCAGTGTATAATTCATATATAAACTTCAAAAGGGCTTCCATGTTCTGCATACCAGGCTCGCATACCACAAAAAATTTTGTTCCTGCACTTGAAAGCACCAATAGTCAAAAGAATAAATATTCTTGCAACAATGGCACAGACTAATTAGTAATTACAGAATTTGCCAGCAATAGATACAAGGTTATTCTCAGAAGTAAAACCTGACAACCACAAATAAAAGCACCAGTATCATAACTAATTTCAATATGTAAAGTTAAACCAGATTTCGACCAAAATGTAGATGACATGAAGTTTACTCTATTGGAGAGATGAAACCCTATTCCGTTAAAAGAAGATATTTCTTTCTTATCAATCTGTCTAGTGCTTAGCTAAGCAACGATACTTAGAAACCCCCCACCTCTCCCGCTATTCCTACACAACTGCTCTTTGAAGTGACAGATTACCAGTGTAAGCTGTATTGAAATAAAAGACATGAACATGTGCTTCCGTAATTCTGAACTCTTCCCAAAGCTATCATCCAAGCAACCTACAATGTCACTTGCTTTTCAGAATTAATCCATTCCGACAAATTAAATAATAATCACTCCCGAAATTTCCTCCTCCTTGCCTGTTAGATCTTGAGACCATCAGAAAATATTTGTTGGTAGATTTTCACACATATGAAGTAATTTATTGTGTTACAAGCAGCGAAAGAGCCCATTCAAATCAACTACTGCCAGTGGCTTATTTAGAATCTGTCATCAACTTTTGAAAACCAAACATGTTCATATGAAGATTGCAATTGGATATATGCTCATATCATGCAAAGTCTCATAATAATATCCAGTACACTAAATGTTAATTAAAAAATTGCTTGTTCGTGTTGAACATCATATTTCTAAGAGTCAATGACAGGTTAACTTTTTACTCTTATCATAATCTCCGTTGATAAAAGCACCACCAGCAGCCTATGTCATGGTCTGAGCCTAAAGCCTAAGTGAGTCCAGGTGGGACTAGGTGCATTAAGCTGTATAAAAATGAAAAAAAAAAGGATACTAGAAAATTCAACATCAAATATTAATTTTTTTTTAAAAAAAAAAACTAACTTAAAACATATTGTTATCAGAATATACAATATATTAGTCTCCTAAAAATCAGCTGGTAAATCTCTACCTCTAGTTCTAATATCTGTCTAAAAAAATCTAAACTAGAACTTCAAAATTCCACACAAATTTGTTCAGTCTTTCTTCATGACAAACAGACACATGCCGCACAAAACACAGTCACACACATACATAGTTAGAAGAATAAAATATTTTAGATGGTAACAGCAAAAGAAGAAAAATAAGCCTACGCTGTTTCAAAAAATCTTGGTTGATGAAGAAAAAAAGGCCTATGCTGTTGAGTGCATTGCTAAGACTAGTGCCAGAGGCAATGGCCTCGGCATTTTTAAATGGCGGGTTGCTTAGGAACAACTAGTGTAGGCAATTAGATAAGCCTAGGGGCCTAGGGGCCTAGGCGAGCCTAGGAACATTTTGTATAACATAAAATCATAGATGATGATCATGTATATAAGACTCTAGAAAGAGTTCGGTGCAGTATAGGTTTGACGGGAAGAGTTACAAAGTTTCAAACATAATGTTTCAAAATAAGTGTTTGACCTTATACTCAAGTTATCTATGTTAGTGCCTAGGTGGGCCTAGGCTCGCGAGGCAATGGCCAAGGTGCTTCCGAACAGGAGGTTGCCTAGGTACAACTAGCCTCGGCAATTACAAAGGCTGGGGGCCTAAGTTAGATTAGGCACAAGCCTAGGCACCTTTTTTATAATGATCATGTCCATAAGGCTCCAGAAAGACAATTCTGGTGCAGTATATTTGATGGGAAGAGCCTGCAAACTATGTAACACGAACACTAGTAAAAGGGCGGAGTACAAATGTCAACACGACCAGATATGGGTATGGGTACAGGTGCAGCTCTGGACATGCCTCAAGTGCAGCTCTCATCATGTTGGGTGAGGTCAACACACCTGAGCCGAAGTCGTCAAATGTTGGGTACAAAAATTAGGTTTTTTTTTTCCCAATTTAAACACAGCAAAAACCCTTTGACTGAAGTTGAAGGCTCTTCTCCTGCTGCCTTCTAATTCTAGCATCCAAGCAGCCTTCGATTTCTGGTGTCTAGAAACCTTCATCAGTGAGGCAGCAACTTCCTCCGACGAATGTGTTATTTAATTTGTTTAAAATCTTCTTGTTTGTTTATACATACATACATACATACATACATACATACATACATATATATATATATATATATATATACTACGGCTGTGTCCTCTATCCAAGTTTTTTGAAATTGCTTTACAGTTTACACCCATACAACGCACCTGCAGTGGTATCCATACTATGTGCCACAATTTGCAAAATATGTTCCAAATTAAGTGTTCAACCATACATTCAATGTCTTTGCAAGTCTTGAAAATAGTTTGAAACTCAAATTGCCACTCCTTTTATTAAATTCAGTTCCATAATTCTAGACAACCAACAGGCTGACAGCTTCACAACTCATTTAAAATGAAAAGACCTGCAGACCTCCCTTGTCTGAAGCACCCTTACTTTCACTCGTTTCTTTTCTAATTTATTACCTGGCAAAAGCCCTAGTGAGATTTGATGGGTCATTTAAAAACTTAGACTTACCGTCACCTAGCAATCTTTGATTGCTATTTTGGAAGGAAGAAATGACGATGAAGGGAAAAGAACTCCATTCATTTCTTAGGGTCAAGACATTCTAAAACTTGCATGAGGTTAACATAACCACTCTTTCTCACAACTAAAATGTTGTCATCTAAATTTATTGCTTTTCTTCATTCTGAATAAAATAATCTGCAACCATATTGTTTTGTATTGACAATTTCACCCATCTATCATGTAGACTATCAGGAGCTTGCTTATGCATCAAATCCATAATATTGGGTACTCTGGATTATGGGACATAGGTCAAGTAATATAACATGTACTTCAGCTAAAAGTTTTTGTGCGCATTGTGTCCACAATGGCATTGAGTATTCTGGGATATAGATCACAAACTACTTGAAGTTTGAGTCCTTCATCAATTTTGTCTCTCACATGTTTCCAGTTGATGCAATGTTAGACATAAAAGTGCACATTAGATCATCAATATTTTCAGAAACTTTTATTTGCAATTGGCACTGTGTGACTGTACTGTTCTCTTGTGCGTGTACTATGCATTTGTTTGCTCAATAGGTGACTTCCAATCCCCAAGGGGGTTAGAAACATGATGCATATCAGTTTTTATAGTAAATAAAAAAATTCTTATTTGAGTGTGTTGCATAAGCAGATCTTTCCAAAGCTAAAGTCAAGTTAGCAAATATATATTAGAACTGTGACTTAGAAATCAGATATTTGAATACAAAACCACTTGATGCACACTGTTTTAGTTTCTACTTATGAATGTGTTGCACTGTAACATATCCATGGGGTCAGATAGAGAAATCAAGCTTACATCCGTATGAGTTTCTATTGTGAATATAGTACTATCATGGTCAATGTTTTGCTAAATGCATTTTTATGTTATCACTTTTTTGAAAAGCTTTCACATTGTACTCTGGATCCCATAGGCCATAACATACTTACATATTACAGACTTTTAAACATGAAGCAACTATTCATACACATTTTTTTTTAGGTAAACCGATATATTTAGTTCATAAGTTACTCATTTATGTCTGCATTAAGCATACATCTATGCCTAGGACCCTACAACTCATCATGACAACCAAAGAAAAATTGATTCTACAATGGTATCTAGAATTATCTATGGAACAGAAAAATTCTTTTACCACATGCACGAATCTGTTTGTACCAACATATCTCTTCATGGAGTGTGACGTTGTACACCAAGGAAAACGTGCAAAAAATTGTGGCTTTTATGTTAATACAAAACAACATTCATAAGCAACCAGAATTATGATAACAGACATAACTTTGAATCCAATTCCAAAAGAATCCTATAAGGCCTCATGTGTACCTGTTAATGACTGGAAACAATGAAGATCAAATGTATCTGCCTCAAGAAGTTCAATTCCTGTACAACCCACTGTTGGAGACAACTGTTGGGAAATTGCATGCATTGAATGCCAGAGACTTGCTATACGCAAGCTATCATTTGTATCCATGCGTCCTGTTGATCCATAATCCTGGATGATTGGATCAAGGATTATGAAGGAAACAAAAACTGTAGATTTAGAAACCAAATGCCTCTTTCTATACACACATAACAAGTACACTACTAATTTCTAAAAAAATCAACTATCCAAATCATGGAAGACAGTTCTCTAGGAAATAAGAATGAGAAACAGATAGCTACCTTGTAAAAGATTAGTCCACCAGATTTATTGATGATAAAGAGACTGTGGATAGCAGCCATGAGCTTAACCTGAAAACAAACGGAAAGTCAATCAACTCAATAATGAAACAATTTCCATGCATGTCAAGAGTCAAATAAAGGACAAATGTCAAAGCACAAAGTAGAAGCAAGTCTAGCCACTAAAATTCTTTCATATCCTTCATAACTGGAGATGACATGTTGAAAGCTCTAAGGATATTCTAAACCCTCAAGTATTATCATAGGCATAGAACAAAAGAATAATCAATAGTTCCTTCGAAGAAACAGAATAGTAGCTTTTAGCCATCATCAAGGAAACATGATAACAAAGTATAAAGGTATAAAGAAGAGAAACATATCCACGGAATCACGAACCGCAGACAGTTGAACTTACGTTTCAAAACCTTGAGAATTCAAAAATCATTATTAGCTATTGATTTGATTACCTTCTAGAAGTTAAGATGTTTTCAATAACTATTTGGGACCAAAGACCAATCTTCTGTGCAACTGCTCATTTGATCCATTACGTAGCATATTGCACCACAAATCATTACATAAGCCACCTATCTTCACAACTCAATGTCAATATATTTATAAAATGAGAGATTTAAGAATTTCAGCCGTTTCAATGTCATGATGGATGAAGATTTCATTCACCATTCTAGGAAGGCGATTTGGCTCTGGAGCTAATTGATTCACTTTTTTTTTATGGTTACCGAGAAAAAGCTTGTCAGATAGCTAGAAAAGAGAAAAATACTACAAATCAATGCGATAAAAATCAAAGTCCTGCCACAACTATTGGCCATAAAAAATAGGAGTAGATCTGCTTACAAATATTACAACCTTGTTTACTAACATCAAAAGATCTCAACATTTCTATGTATATGGCATAGAAAATGAAAACTATTTGAACAAGTTGCTTGCTCAATAATGATAAAACTAATGAAGAGATCTCCAACAAAAAAAAAACACCAATAAAAACGAACAAAGACTTGAATAGTAGTTTATGACTTCATGGTTCAACTACCAAAAATATGTGCACAACCTAGTTCGATCATTCTGAAAACAATTGGCAAAACGGAAAAAGAATGACACAAATCCGGGGAGGATTTGCAAAAGAAAACTTACCCAACTCCCTCCACGCTATGAACTTCGCTACCCATAAATAAAATATCTAGGGAACTGGATAAAGGAAAACTGGGACTACCCAATTCTCATTCAACTAGAAAATAGGCTAGGTTGGACATCTGAACAAAGCAAAAGAACAGATAGCTAGAAAATCACAAGCACAAAAGGCAAAAACCATAGGTGAACATGAAAATTGACTTGATCCGATAAAAATGGTTGTATACATTACAAAACACAGAAGGAAAATGAAAACACATGTTTTCTGCTCAATTTATTATGCCCCTCTCATGTCTACTCAATGGGCTGAAAAGCAAATTATGTCAAAGAAATGTTTTACATGTTTTTGAAAGTATGGCGGCAGAATGCATCTACTCATAACTACCACTTCTTTGTTTTCTTTTTACATGGGTCCCTTCTGTTTGAGGTCATGCTTAATTAGGGAAAAATCGTCGGAATAGGAGGCCGTTGGTGCATTTGGGCTGCAGGTGGCGGGCAAGGAGAAAACAGTTGAGGGAACGAGAGATCGAGAGGGACTGAGTTGCGGAGAGAAACCAGAGAAGGCGAGAGGGAGATGTCACTTGTCACGGCGTTGTGGGTGGCCGTAGGTGGTCCGAGTTGCCGGCAGCTAATGAAGGGCCGTTTGATGGTTTGGAAATCTGGAATTGAAATATTTCTGGAAATATATTTCCCAGAATAAAGGGATGGAAAAAATCTTTTCAATTCTCATTTTGATGTGTGTGTGATGACTGCGAAATAAATTTCCAGAAATTTATTTTTTAGTTTGATAATAAAGAAAAACATTTCCAGATTTACATAATCTTTATATAGTTTCTTAAATGACTACAAATCTTCCATATTGATGCAAGCTCTCCTCTGGAGAGGGCACCATAATTTAAAACCTGCTCCTGTCCATGTGGTGCAGTCCAATAGCTTTGCTATCTACAAAGGGAACAAATTTCAAACGCAACAACTTCAACTGCATTGAAAAGATATATGCACTAGGCAAGATGCTTACGAGGCATTCTAGGTGATATCAGCGTGTGAACACTGATTAGCAAGTGAACATATTTAGAGCAAACCCAACATTGCTGCCCGATAGCATCGCTATAACAGTACGACTAGACGATACCATCAAAAGGCAAAGAAAATTCACAAGATGCAACATGCAAATAGATACCTTGTCCATGACAACTGCCTACACATTTTTTTTCAATTAACAACTGGTCAGGTTAAACCAACAAATTTTAACACTAGCCCACAACATTCTAGGCAGTTCCACCGTACGAAAAATAGGTAATAACATATAATAGCCAGATTAAGGAGCCAGATTAAGGAGACATTGCCATCAGTCAGCAGTATGAGATTCACTGAATTGAGGCTCGCAATCAATTGGAAATCGGGATGCCTTTCAGCACTCCAATAGTAGAATAATGACAAAATTAAGTCCAAGGAATTCTGAACCACATCCACACAGTCACAGACCAAAGGAAAACAAAGTACCTCTAATAAGAGATGGCATATACAGTATCTCTCGAGATTCTTCCAGCACTGGTAACTTAACTGCACCCACCCAAATCACAGTTTCCTGATTAGCAAGTGAACATATTTAGAACAAAGAGCTGCATACCTGCTCTACATATGCCAGCTGAGAAATTATTAACATACATAACTGGGAACAAACGAATAATGCTTGACAAAGAAAATTCTTGGCTTACTGACATATTGGTTAATTAGAGAGAAGTGGAAGTTATCTATAATACAGAACAGTAACATACACCACATGAGCACAGGAGGAACTCATCAAAGCGAATTGCAGGTCCAGATTTGCAGAAAATTATTTCTTAGTTTGATAATAAGGAAACATATTTCCTTATCAAAATTTCCAAAAAGCAAAAAAGAAGAAGGAATGTATGGTGGACAAAGACAGAGGCTCAATTTAACGAAAATTTACAGAACCAAAACAATCAGATTGGAACTCAACTCTGCACTTGTTATTGGCTGCACTTGCTATGCTATCAATAACAACAGATAGCCAGTATTAAAGCAAACAAAGAAAAGAATAGCTGCTCGATTTCTCAATGCCCTGAAATCATCTCTTCATCCAACGCCGCAGTGATAAGACCCCTTTATGTAGTGAAAGCCGAAAGCAATTTGCTCATGAATACCCATAAAAAACAAGCATACAAGTATCAAAGTTTCAAAAGCCATCAGCGAGAATTTACACAAAATCCACAAGAAACAAAACCCACAGCTACAGACAATTACCATGAGATCATAGAGCAGTCGCCGCAGGTGATTAGCACCACTACCTTGCTATTCTCAGATTCAGCACGTGCATGGAAAATCAAATCAAACACTACAATCATCTATAGTCGATACAGACAGCCATATTTCCTCCAACTTTCATTAAAAGAACAGAGAACAACAGCTTCTCGATCATGAGAACATTTTGATCGTTTCAAACTCGCATCATCACTTCTCCTAAACACAGACACCGCCATATCCATGAAGAACGTAACCAGTGAACAGAAGCCGCTGGGAAAAGCAAATCAGAGCCCGAGAATCATTAACCCAACTTAAAAAAATGCCAAAGATGCACGACGTCAGCCACAGAAGCTCGAATTAGCTGTATAATTCCTAATATCAATACCACAAAGACAAGGGAAAAGGTAGCCAGAAGCTCGATTCTAAACTGTATAATGCCCAAGGAAGAACAGACAGCCGTAAGAAAATCTACAAATCCACCAAAAAAAAAATCTCAAAAGATCGATACGACAATAAAAACATCTTACTGGAGATCCGCACGCTCTTCCTCATCAGACGAAAAAAAAATGCTCGAAAAAAACTCACAAAGGAAAAAGGCGTTATGCCACAAAGCAGCAGAGAGAAAGAGAGGGAGAGCGAAAAGACCTGTAAACCTTGTGGAAGGGGAAAGCAGGAGGTAGCAAACAGTCCCTCAAGAGCAGTGAATGCGAGCGTTGATGGCGTCTGAGGCAGCAGCGGCGAGAGAAGGCAGCAGCAGTGATTTCTGGCGGGTTTTATTTGGGCAAAATCAGTTGGGAGAAGGAGGAAGAATAAGAACAACAAGGAGAAGAAGAAAGTAAGGGGTACCTGGCGTGAAGTCGGGAGAGCAGGAGCTGCACGATGCGTCTGAGGCAGCAGCAGCGAGAGAAGGGGAAAGGCGTGACGACCAAGGCGGGTTGGGTGAGAAGCTGAGGACGAGGCGTGCCCTGGCAAAAAAAAAAAAAAAAAAAAAATCCAGAAAATTATTTCAACCTCCGTGGAAATATTTTTTCATAAATATATTTTCTATTCGAGAGCTTGGTAAAAAATATATTTTCGCGTTTAATTAACGGAAAATACTTTAAAATTTTGAATTTTTTTTTCTTGAGCTAGAGTGCTTTTCCAGTTCATCAAACGGGCAAACAGAGAGAATCGAGGAGACAGAGTCTGGAAGTGAAGTTTCTTCCAGAAAACGTCATTCGTCTAACCGGTTCCACCCTTCTAATCCTACCTACTTCAACCAATTTTCACCGTTGAGCTCATATATATCGTTCATATGTATAAAAAACAACACTCGTGTCGTTTTGCATAATCACTTTCAAATGTGCTTAAGTTTAAAATTAATGTTAAATTGTTATTTATTATGATTTGTGCTTCTGAGATTCAAAAGATCTCTTATAAAAGATTAGAAAAAATGTGCTAAATTTGTCACACCAGCTTTAACATTTCATATTCTTTTCGTGCAAAATATAAACATGAATCTTGGTTCTCAAAAATGCAAAAATAAGATCTTAATAGTCAATATCATCATTTTAAGCATATAAAACTCATTTTTGTATTGATTTCTACAATGTAAAACATGAATATTAATAAAGTTTGAGGAAAAATAACGATGTGTCTTTATATATATATATTGCTAACTTTATTTCCTCTTCATATTCATATTGACCAAGACCCATTTTGTGCAGGATGTGTTTAAGTTACCAAATAAGAGCAAGTTACCAAATAAGAGCACCATTCACACTAAGTCAAACAATTATAGCTATAGTAAAGCTGAGACTGAAAGCAAGCCAATGTAATTAAACATACTACACAGATTGCGTGCATACATGTGCGTGTGTGTGTGTGAGAGAGAGAGACAGAGAGATATAAAACTAAATTTAATGTATCATTGTGCTTAATTTATTACATGATGATACATAGCATCACAAAGAGGATTCGGTTAATGAGCACCAACATGGTTGATAAAGTGGGAAACAGCGACTGGTGATTTGCTTAGACAGTTTGGATGGGCTCGACAATGAGAGAGTAGACTCAGTCCATGAACTCATGCTCTAAGACAATGACACCATCTTCATAGTCATACATGCATTGGGAGACCCTCGTAATGTTGAGAACCACGTTCATGAAGGAACGAGAGAAGGCGGTCTGTTGTTCTTGCTGGTGAGCCGAGAGCAGCTCCCTGTCAGCCTCCTCCATGCATCGCTTAGGAACTTCCTTATGTGCTGTCGCGTTTGTTCCTTTGCTACCTTTGTCTTGTTCTGTTAACAATAAGGTTGAAAGACAACTGTTTCACTTTTCTTATTTTTTATTATTTTTTCTCTTTTAAAAAATTGCCAAAATTTTCTTTTGATTTTCAGCTCTGTTGAAAAATACCCAAAAAAAAAACTCGCCATTTAAAATCTGTTAACAATACTTGTTACTACACAATCAATCATATGATAGACATATCACATTAGAGATTCAGAGTAAACAAGTAAACAATCAATCATCTTACTAATTTCATTTATACAAGTTCTAAACTAATCATTTGAGTGATTTGCTTTTCCTATTAAACTAATAACTTTGTTTGACTAAATTCTTGAATTTTATCAAATGCGATTAGTAACTTGGTTGCTTGTAAAAAATTCTCATGGGATGGGAAGCTTCTGTTCTACTTTTTCACATTTCACATATGTAATACGTTGACATCTCTAATACGCATATATAAATAACTAAAAAATAATGGCATATCAATATATAAATAAAAAGCATTTTTGTGAGCTGTTGTAGCCAATTACTTGTATCAGTCCATATGTGCCTCCACCACTGTTTTGTATGTTGGAGAATGTTTGCGACGGGGATGCAAACTAGAACTCATTGGCGGATTTAGAAATTTATAAATCTTAGACAGTATTGAATTAAAGGATATTAAAAAAATGATTGAGAAGCACCAAGATATAAATAAGCAAATAGTTGACAACCCCAATATATATAATCTATTAGGCAAGTGTCAACAGAAACCTATATATGGCTCCGCCATTGCCAGAACTTTATGTTCTTACGAAATCACTAATGATACTTTTCTGATTTAAATTGGCTGTTCACGTTTTACCGTACTCGCCTTCTGAACGAAAGGCAATGAATTTCAGGAACATGGATTTTAGACCCCATGTAAAGTTTTTTTTTTTTTCTAAATTAATCTTTCTATTATCAAAATTTTGATGTTATAAGAGTCGTTTATTTTTTATTAATAAAAAATATTATTAAAATAAACAATGACTAAGTTAATATATGTTACTCACCAAATTACTTTTGTGATCATCTTTTTATAAGATCATATTGCAAAAAAATAAGGAAAAGCTTTAGTAATTACTTTTAATTGGCCTGGTTTTTGTCTCTTACTTAAGTTGTGTGGTATCTACCAGCTTATATATATATATATATATATATATAAGTTTCTCTTTTTTTCCTTGACACTGAAACTTGTTAAGTATTCATGTATTGAGTTGATCCAAATCCAAATAATTTATATCCCTGTGGAAGGTTTACCATTTGACGCATTAATGTAATGTTGACAGAACGTTAAGGACAAGCTTTCATGGAATTCTACAACTGCCTTTCAAAGTACGGGGTTGTTAGCTGTTGCCTACCTAAGATCAAGTTCGCTTTCAAGATTTTGAGATCCATGAATTTGAGTTTAGTCCATTTCCCTCCCATCATGGACCAGGTTTTTGGTATAATAAAATAGTCAAGTTTGTACTTTATGTGTGACATAAGGCCTTGGGTTTGTTAATTATGAATTTTGATATAGAAATGGAGATTTTAAATTCATGGATTTAAGATTCTTGGCTCCCAAACACATCTTGGGGATGCATTTTTGTAGATTTTATCTCCTGAAATTATTCATTGAACAGTTCTTGGATAGTTTAACTTGTCCACAAGAAAAAATTGTTAGGAAAGGCTCTCTCTCTCTCTCTCTCTCTCTCTCTCTCTCTCTCTCTCTGTTTCTCTCCTTATGATAGCAAGAGAAAAATGAACATGAGAAACAAGTAGAAGGCCCAAAGATTTAGAAAAATAGTGAAAGCAACAAAGTCAATCCTGGTTTTCAGAAATCCTAGTTTTGAGAACCAAGCTTTTTAATGAGTTTTAAAAACTTTGTTTTTTTTTTTGTTTCATATACTTTTTAAATGTATGAAAGGCTCCAAATACTCTCAAGAAAAACCTGGAAAGCTACAAAGGGAAATGTCCAATTGGCAATGGCTGGGTCCTCGCTTTCCCTTCCATTCCCCTTCATTTTCTCAATTAATTGATTTAATTTATAGTAACGCTGTCCCTTGTACGAGAAACCTTTTCCATCTGTTTTTTACTTTTCAGACTTTTTGTCTTCTAAAACAAGTCCAAGGAAAAGTTTCAAGGAACTGATGTTCATAAAAGTGGAATTGTGCCAGTCCATCAAACGGCTAGAGATGTCAATTGAACCAATTGGAATGTTTGATTTATCAGATGTTCACATATTTTGGATTCGGATATAAACAAAGAAAAGTTTATGTCATATTTGAATTCAATTTTTAAAATATTATTCATATCCGGCTTTTAAATTCACAACTTAAATCAAAACCACGTTAGAGTATGCTACAAACATCTTTCGAAATGTATGAACATTGGATATTGATATTTATCAGATTAGTTATTTATTTAAAATCACAGCTGAATCTGTTTGGATGCCATTTTCAAAAATCTAAATCTAGTTGGATTTTTTTAATTGTATGTTATCTTTTTTCATATTATTAAAGCAGTTTAATTGGATATCGGATCTGAATCACATCCATTGACATCCTCTACAAATAAAGACTATTCATTTCAGTACACAATCCCTTTCATTGTGTCTACAAGAGAGGGTTTGAGGAAGCAATGCTCCTAAAGCACCAAGGGGAAATTGGATCTCCTTTGGAGAAAGCAACCAAATACAAGACATGGGCAAGAATGGGTCAAATTCATTAGATAATATCTGCAAAACCCACATAGATACTTAAATAGCAAGAAATTGGAGAAAATGAACTAAGAAAAACTAAACTCCAAAAAAGTATAACCAGTGAATTAGTCAAAAAACTTATATAGCCAAGAATTCCAGAACCAAACAAATTCACACATGCCTCCTCTCATACTTGAAAGCCTTGCCAAGTAACCTGTAACAATTGCAAAACAACTTCTCTCTCATGTAGGGCTGTACAATGAGTTGAGCTAACTCGAGCTCGACGTGAACTTGTTCTGTTAATCTCAACTTGTTTGTAAACGAGTCGAGCTCAAGCTTATAAACAAGTCGAGTTCAAGTGACATGAATTGGACCCGATTCAACTCAAGTAAGAACATTTAATCTAAGTTGTCATTTTTTTTTGTGATTTCCACTCATCAGATCCTGCCTACTTCAACCGATTTTCACCGAGTCGGTGGAGCTCATGCGTATTGTTCATGTGTATCGAAAACAAAAACACCGTCTCGTGTCGTTTATATGCATCGGCTCGCATAATCACTTTCAAATGTGCTTAAGTTTGAAATTAATGTTAAATTGTTATTTATTATGATTTTTGGAATTTATTGCTTTTGGGATCCAAAAGATCTCTTACAAAAGATGGATTAGAAAAAGTCTGTTGAATTTGTCACATCCACTTTTAACATTCCATACCCTTTTCGTGCAAAATGTAGACGTGAATCTTGGTCCTCAAAACAATAGAACTCTTCCTAAGATGGTGTTACAATGCAGAAATAAGATATTAATAGTCAATATCATCCTTTTAAGCTTATGAAACTCATTTTTGTGTCGATTTCCACAGTGTAAAACATGAAGATTAATAAAGTTATATATATATATATATATATATATATATATATATGTGTGTGTGTGTACTTTGCTAACTTTATTTTCTTTTCATATTGATACTGACCAAGACATATTTTGTGTAGGATCTGTAAGTTTACTGAAATAATTTTTTGTTCAAGTTACCAGATAAAAGCACCATTCTCACTGAGTCAAACAGTTCTAGCTATAGTAAAGCTGAGATTGGAAGCAAGCCAATGTAATTAAATACACTACACAGACTACGTGCATACATGTACACGTGTGTGTGTGTACGTGTGTGTGAGAGAGAGAGAGAGAGGGAGAACTAAATTTAATGTATTATTTTGTCCAATTTATTACATGATGATACATAGCATCATAAGTAGGATTCGATTAATGGGCACCAACATGGTTGATAGAGTGGGAAACAATGACTGGTGTTTTGATTAAGTAGTCTGGATGAGCTCGGCAATGAGAGAGTTGACTTGGTCCATGGACTCATGCTCCAAGACACCAACGCCATCTTCATAGTCGTACATGTATTGGGAGACCCTCGCAATGTTGAGAGTCACTTTCATGAAGGAACAAGAGAGGGCGGTCTGTTGCTACTGCTGCTGAGCCGAGAGCAGTTCCCTGTTCAACCTCTTCCATGCATCCCTTAACAAGTTTCTTATGTGCTGTCATGTTTGCTCGTATGCTACTCTTGCCTCATTCTATTAATGATAAGGTTGAAAGACAACTGTTTTAGAGAGATTCAAAAAAAGAATCTCAGTAAGATCAATCAAAATTAATGATAAATGAAAAAGAAAATGTTTCTACAAAAATTTGATTTAGTTTCTCTTGTTTATCATTGCCAAGATTATAGTGTTAACGATAAGGTTGAAAGACATACTTTTTAGAGAGATTCAAGGAAAGAATCTCAGCAAGACCAATCAAAATTAATGATAAAGGAAAAAAGAAAATATTTCCACAAAATCAGATTTAGTTTCTCATGTTTAACGTTACCAAGATTATAGTGTTAATGTTAAGGTTGAAAGACAGCCGTTCTAGAGAGATTCAAGGAAAGAACCTCAGCAAGATCAATCAAAATTAATGATAAAAGAAAAAGAAAATCTTTCCACAAAAATTAGATTTAGTTTCACATGTTTATCATTGCCAAGATTATAGGAACTTTAACTATTTAAATTCGTTCTATGCATTATGTAACCAAGACTCATGGTGGCCTTCCATGGTGAAAAACCATACAGTTTAATGAAAAGAATCTTTTCATTGCTGGTTTTTATTTAGCTTTTTTTCTTTATTTTTTTAACTTGGTATCAGAGCAGGATGCTTGACGAAGAAGAATGAAGCCCATAGGTGGCCTGCAGATGACCAAATACATCGTTGCCTTTTTCACCAAAGCAAAGACTCGATTCTGTGAAGAAAATCTTGAGGAATCAAACTTGGGTTTTCTAAATCACAGCCAAAGCATGATCTACCTTCACAAAAAACTTCATGAAGCAAATTTGGGCTCGCCAAATTACTACCAAAGAGATGACATGATCACTTTTTACAAAGTTCTGCAGCAAACTTAGACTTTTAGATCCATCGTCCAGTTTGAGGGAGAATGTTAACGATAAAGTTGAAAGACAATCGTTCTAGAGAGATTCAAGGAAAGAATCCCAACAAGATCAATCAAAATTAATGATAAAAGAAAAAGAAAATCTTTCCACAAAAATTAGATTTAGTTTCCCATGTTTATCGTTGCCAAGATTATAGGAACTTCAACTATTTAAGCTCGTTCTATGCATTGTGTAACCAAGACTCATGGTGACCTTCTATAGTAAAAAACCATGCACGTTTAAGGAAAAGACATTAAACCCACATGTACAACCCACCATTTGAGACAACTGTTGAAAAATTGCATGCATTGAATGTCACAGGCTTGCTATTCACAAGCCATCATTTGTGACCATGCGTCCTACTGATCCATAATCTTGGACAATGAGTAGATCGATGATTATGAAAAAGTTAAGAAATAAAAAACTGTAGTTTGGAAACCAAATGTCTCTTTATACAAAAACATAACAAGTACACTACTGGTTTCCTACAAACCTCAACTATCCAAATCATGGCAGACTGTTCTCTAGGAAATAAGAAAGAGAAACAGATAGCTATCTTGTAAAAGATTAGTCTACTAGATTTATTGATGATAAAGAGACTGTAGATAGCAGCCATGAGCTTAACCTGAAAACGAATGGAAAGTCAATAAACTTATCAAGTCAATAATGTAAGAATTTCCATGCATGCCAAGAATCAAATAATGGAAAAATGTCAAAGCACAGAGTATAGGCAAGTTTAGCCACCCAGATTTTTCTATATCCATCATAACTGGAGATGACATGTTGAAAGCTATATGGATATTCAAAACACTGAAGTATGTGTTATCTTTGCATGTTATGATATACAGAGAACAAAAGAACGAACGTTAGTTCCCCTAGAAGAAACAAAATATGTAGTTTTTAGCCATAATAAAGAGAACATGATAATAAAGAGATAAAGAAGAGAAACATCGCTATAGAATACAAACACGAGATGGTTTAACTTAGGTTTCAAAACCTTGAGAATTCAAAAATCATGATTAGTTGTTGATTTGATTACCTTCTAGAAGTTAACATGTCTTCAATTACGACTTGCGACCAACCTTCTGTACAACTGCTCATTTGATCCAATAAGTAGCAAGTTGCGCCATAAATCTTTACATAAGCCAACGCAACCTCAATATATTTACAAACTAAAAGGATTAAGAATTTATGCCGTTTCAATGCCATGATGGATGAAGATTTCATTCACCATTCTAGGAAGGACGAGCTAGCTCTAGAGTCTAGCCAAATTAGTAGATCGGGTCGTTCTATTTTTTGAACCACCCTCATATCACATTAACAAAGTAACAAGTACTGTTGACATCGGCCAGAATCAGGCTTTGGCCAGCCTACAAGCCTATGCCATGGCCGAACCCTAGGCCTGATCATCAAGATCCAAACCCAAGTTCAGCTTAACTCAATCAAATTTTAATGAAGAAAATAAAATATTCATGTTTAATATATAAATATGGTATTTGTAAATAAAAGTGAATAAAAAATATAAATATAATTTCATATTATATATGTTATCAGGGCCCAAGCTCGGCCCAACCATACTCTGCCTCAAGAAGTTCAATTCCTGTACTTATTTTTAGTATAATACGGTATTCATTGGATCGTGCGCATTTGTTCTTTCATGCCTCTAAATTTACAGTTGAAATGCTTATCTGCTACAATCCACTATGTTTGCATTGTTTAGTTTCAGTGTCGTTTCGATTTGATGGCAAATATGGTCATTTAAATATCTTCAGTTGTCTAAAGGTTCAAAACATTATGCATTATGACTTGTAATTAGAGGTTGGAGGCCAGCAATCAAATAAATGAATACGAACCACTGCAGTTGTTATTCACTTTTCTGCTAAATTAGAATCTAGAGTTTGTTCAAATGGAGACGTGTTTGATCCTTCATCTTTCATGCTAGACAGTGGCAAAGCTGATCTTCTGTTTAAATTAGAATCTAGAGTTTGTTCAAATGGAGATGCTGCAATATCCAGCAGTTGCAAAGCAAACAGTGAAGCCTAGTACTAGTAAGCATTCTCATGGCATTCTGCGATAAAAAAATGTAATCGTGATGTAATAAAAAATGGTGATTTTTCATGGGCACTACTTCTATATAATATAAACTGTAGATGTGCAGTACTCTAATTGATGAGTGTATCGTTTTTTATCCAAGTCTCCCAACATAAGTGCAAAAACAAAATGGCTTACAGTTTTGATTTCAAAACACTAACTCCAAGAGAGTATTCAAACCATTGAGACTGCCCAGAGGCAGATGACATTGATGTTTATATATGCAAACAAAGGTTCATCGAAGAGAAAGAAAAGACATCTGACCTGATGTTTAAGCAGCAGTCGCCATTCAGATCAGGCATTTCAAGCTTGAAACAATACGAGAGTCAAACTAGTCATCGTGAAATTGATCCTGAAAATGGTATCTATGAGGGCTCAAAGTTGAAGGGTTCATCCAGTCCCTTGTTTAAGACCAGATTTTGGTGCCATGGAATGTCACCCTTGCCATGCTTCAATATGTGTGTAATCAGTCCAAGATGATGCTGTTCATGAATCTGACAAGGTTAATAATGGAACTCCTCATTCAAGGTTCGAATCCAAATGAACCGAGATTTGATGCAGCAATGAACAGACACAAGACGAATTCCTGACTGCGTGCAAGAGAGATGATGGATAAAAACACGAATGTCCATCAACCTCAGGTTCCTTTTGTAATCCATACCCAAGCTGTCAATTCTATTCTTAGTAGTTTTTCGTTAAGAGAGAGAGGGAGACCGAGAGAGAAAAGAATTAGAGGGAGAGACAAGGAAACGGGAAAGGCTCCCCACCCGCCTTTTTATTTCTCAAACAGAGAGAGATAGAGAGGGAGGGGGGAGAAAAGCGAGAGAGAGAAAGAGACCACGTCCTTCCAGATCTCCCCCATGGTCACATAACCCTAACCTAGATTCCAACTTCCTCTTCCTGTCCTTGATCATGATTAGATATTGTTATTCTTGTTCTTCCTTCTTCTGATTGGTAATAAAGCCAATTTTTGCTACAATGGGTTTGAGGAAGCCGGTATTTCTTCCGGCATTCGGCCTCTGCCTTGTTCTTCTTTGTGTTGGCCGGGCATCCGCTAATGGAGTTTTTAGAGTCAAGAGCAAGTTCGCCGGTCTGGGGGGCTGGATTGCTGAGTTGAGGGCGCACGACGTCAGCAGGCACGACTGGATGCTCGGTGATGTTGACCTGCGGTTGGGCGGCATTGGTAGAGCGACTGCAGCCGGGTGAGTGTAGTCGCGCGTCTGGTTATTTGGGAATCCCTTCCTCGGTTCTAGTGTATTGGAGCAGAGATTGTGTAATTTGGAGTTCTGTCTTTGATACTTTTTTCTTTGTACAAAAATAGAATACATTAAAATAGGGAGCTTACACGAGAACAATGCTTTTAAAAAGGTTTGTCCTTGTTAAAATTTTTCAATTACTATATACACAAAAATAACCACACGCGCAATTTGCAGTTCTTTGTTTTTGAGTAGTGCAACTTATAGTTTTCAATAGTGTCACTTGCTTGGTTTGCTACTTATGTAAAGTTGCATTAAGTGTAGATTGTGTGTATATAGTAATTGAAGAATTTTAACGAGGACAAACCTCTTAAAAGCATTGTTCTCGCGTAAGCTCCATATTTTAATGTATTCTATTTTTGTACAAAGAAAAAAAAAATATCAAAGAAAGCTTACGCGAGAACAATACTTTTAAGAGGTTTGACCTTGTTGAAATTCTTCAATTACTATATACAGCAGAACAATACTTTACTTTTAAGAGGTTTGACCTTGTTGAAATTCTTCAATTACTATATACATACCATCTACATTTGAATTCAACTTTACATAAGTATATAGACTATAGAAGGCAGTGATGTATTTGGTCGTCTGCAAGCCACCTATGGGCTTTATTCTTCTTCCTCAAGCATCTTGCTTTGATACCAAGTTGAAAAATGAAGAAGAAGCAAAAAAAAAAAAAACCACTAATGAAAAGATTCTTTTAATTAAACGTGCATGGTTTTTTATCATGGAAGACCACCATGAGCCTTGGTTACACAATGCATAGAACGAGCTTAAATAGTGGAAGTTTCTATAATCTTGGCAATGATAAACATGGAAAACTAAATCTGATCTTTGTGGAAAGATTTTATTCTTCATTTATCATTAATTTTGATTGATCTTGCTGAGATTCTTTCCTTGAATTTTTCTAGAACAGTTGTCTTTCAACCTTATCGTTAACACTACAATCTTGGCAATGATAAATATGAGAAACTAAATCTGATTTTTGTGGAAAGATTTTTTTTTCCTTTATCATTAATTTTGATTGATCTTGTTGGGATTCTTTCTTTGTATCTCTCTAAAACGGTTGCCTTTCAATCTTATAGTTAACCGAACGAGGCAAGGGTAGCGAAGGAGCAAGCATGGCAGCACATAAAGAACTTGCTAAGGGATGCATTGAGGAGGCTAAACAGGGAGCTGCTCTCGGCTCAACAGCAACAACAACAGACGTTCTTCTCTTGTTCCTTCATGAACGTGGCTCCCAACATTGCGAGGGTCTCCTAGTGCATGTACGACTATGAAGATGCGTTCGATGTCTTGGAGCATGGGTCCATGGACCGAGTCTACTCTCTCATTGCCAAGCTCATCCAGATATTGCCTAAGCAAACCACTAGTCAAGGTAGGCTCAATGCTTCGGGCTTGACTCGGGTAGAGCACTATCGACTACCCAACCTGATGCCCAAACTTATCCTCATGACTTTATGAGTCAATTGGAATTATCATCTAATTATATGTACTTGGTTGTGAAATATTGAAGTTTGTTAATTTTTAAATAATAAAATGCTACATGATTCTACATAAATACTCATATTACATGCTATTTAGGTTTAATTAATAACTAAATTAAATATATCTATTTATTAAAAATACATTATTAAAAACTGAGTCGTCAAATCAACTCTCTAACACGATGATTCAGTCTGCACTGATTCAAATCCGAGTACCATCAAGACCCGTACTGGCCTACCCACTCGTAGGGCAGTGTAAAATGTCGGATCTGTGTTTCCAAGACTGAATGAGATCTGAAATCGGACATTTGCACGTGCCCTCTATTCGCATTTTCATCAAATTTCACGTTTGGTTTGTCTTGGACTTGAATCCCGATTTCAAATTATCGATTCCAACGTTACAACCTTTCCTGTCAAGGGATAAACCAATCGGGTCTTTGTTTGGGTCGTAACTTTAGATCCAATAACATCCCTGCTAATTAATTAACCAACCAAGTCGGATTAGTTTCTTCTGTATCATACTTGAAGGATCCAAACCAAAGGAATATCAACTGGATCTATTAAGTAATGAAATCGAATTGTGCAATCTGATATTTTGAATAGTTGATGAACTTTGGATTTAGTTTTAAGAACACAAACCGGTTCAGCTTAGATCTTGATTAGCCTTTGCTTAGTCAGACCTGATTGGGTACATATAATCTGCAATGGATTTTTGTTAACCAAAACTGGATCAGGTTCAGATATGTATTCAAATTTTACTTGGAGTCGGGTTCAATTAAGATTCAGATCCAGATTTAGACGCAATGAGAATAACTTATGTTGAAACTTAAAAGGTAGAAACAACTCAACTATTTGTTAGGGCATTCCACTTGTGGTGATGGAATGCCTCAACCGCTTGACATGATGCATACTGACGCATCATATCGAGTGGTCAGAGTATTCCATGCGATGCCTTAATGCCTTAACACACAAGTCACCCTCCCAATCAAGTTGGTGGATTTTTTTTAGATTTAACGCTTTTTAATAATTGTAAAATCCCTTAAGTGTCTGAACTCGGTCCTGAATCAGATGCACCCAATAAATATATATAACTTTAATGGCCAAAATTACACCCAAAAAAGAAAAAGAAACATTACAATGAAAGAAAAACTTTCTAATAAAAACAGATTAAATTCGGGAGGATAAATGAAATATGTTCAAATTTTGGCGTGTGTTTGTTATTCCTTGAAAAACAAAGTATATTTCTGTAAAGTATTTGTTATGAATGGGATGGACAGGCTGAGGACACCAACAGATTGATTGCTTGGGACTTACGTCATATGAGGGATGAAAAGCATCTTGAAAGGCATATTCACAGCCACCAAGGCTTCTATCAATCAAAGCCACCAAGGTATCTATCAATCAGCTCAGCTTGTAACCAGTGGCCTGGCCAGGAATTTTAGGTTGAAAGGCGCTCAGTACAAACACCACTCTTGTAGGTTACAAAAAGTTTTCAATGCAGGTTACAAGAGTGGCGGAGCCCACACCAGCTTCACAAAAATCTTTTGTTTTCAAATTGACATATTAAATGTTTTATTCATTTATAAATAGTGCTCCCCCGAAAAATATTAGAGTTTTTAATGAGCGCCTTTAATAAAAATATTCCATTTGAATTCACTTATTCTGCACATCTTTTAGTTATGTCCCAGTCATAGTCCCTTTATTGTTGTCATACATATTAGTGAGGTGCAATTTAAACTTTTACTGTCCTGTATAGTTCTTAAGTTAGGGTTACACACCATTTATTGTATCTTTTCTTGTTCTGAGGCTCTGAGCAGTGTGGTGTCATAAGCTGCAACTCTTGTACCGTAATGCAAGTTCTTAAGTTAGGGTTACACACCATTTATTGTATCTTTTCTTGTTCTGAGGCTCTGAGCAGTGTGGTGTCATAAGCTGCAACTCTTGTACCGTAATGCAGAATGAAATAAGTGCAGTTTTCCTCATCGTCTATGTTTGATTTTGTAGTATTTGAACAACTTCTATGATAGAATCACGTCATGTAGATTCTATGGGGTTTGTTTGCAAAAGGTAGAAAAAAGGGGAAGAGAACAGATTTTCACTCATTCACCTTTAGGCCTTCATGTGCACATATATGTGTACATGTTTGTGGTGGAAGACCAAGTGCTGAGCAGGACACTTGGTGGTTGTGGTAGAAACTCATTAGTCCATGCCCCTTTTAGCGAGGCCCCATTTTGATCCTGGCAAAATAGGCCCATGCCCATTGGGTCCCTTTTAGATAACTCATAATGTTCATATGGTGGGGTCTCTATTAATGTGCACTTGTCGTTGTTTTATTCTTTCACTAATGGTTTCTCCATCATGTTGTGAAGGGCAAGATCAGAGGTTAACATTTTTCCGATGAATTTGAAAGAGACTTTTCTTGTCGAATATATATTAGAAATTATAATCTTCTCAGCTGGAGGTACTGTTAGTGACTACCTTGAAAGATGACTCTGGATTGAACTCTGGTTTTCTCTGCAGTAAACCTTTTTTGGTGCTTTGACAGCTATTTAACTTTGACCATTGGTTACTTGGTTCTTCCTAACATCTTTGTGCTTTTACTTCTTTTAGTGTTGAACACTTGTCATCTGGTTCTTGTGGTAATTCAGGCAACTTCCATATCTTCTTGCAGCATATTGTGCCAAAAAATGGCCTTTTGACTGAAAATGTTGGCTCTGATGTCTTTAAATCAGATGCTGGACAGATAATGAATCAAGCATCTCATGTTTTCTACTGGCTTTATTTTATATCTAAAACAGGTAGATCTTGCTGTGAAGTAATCATCCCAGTATGAAAATTGTTCAATATGTGAGTCACCTGTGGTGCTGTGAGAAACAAATAACCTGATGGTACATATAATCAATGAAGTACCCCAAGGAAGTAACTAACTTAGGCGAAATCCCGTAATCCACAAGCTATTTGACATAACTTGAACCTATTTTCCTTTCTCCTTTTGAAAAAATTATGATCTTATATATAATCTCATATTCTTCCCCTCCTTTTCTTGTAATATGCATCATTGCTATTCATTTTTACTTAGTGTCGTATTGGGAACATTCTGTGATCTAGTCCAAAATTGACTTAGGTGTTCAGTTTGGCGGTCCCAACCTGCCTCAGAGTTGGTTTATATATATATATATATATATATATATATATATATATATATATATAATGCTGTAAACTAGGACAACTGGTAGAAAGGCCTACCTGGGCCAAAGACAACACAAGAAAGGAAAAAGGATGAAGAAGAAGAAGAAGATGAAGAGAAAGGAGGAAAAGGAAAACAAGAAGGGAAAAAAGCAGAAGAAGAAAAATGAAAGAGGGTAAAAGTACAAGAAAAAGAAAATGGGAGAAAAAATTTTGTAACGTTTTTTTACTTTAGGCGCTTAGGTGGTCTAAGCCTAATCGAAAAGGTGGGAACCTAGGGTCTAGGGGCACCTAAGCACTTTTTTGGCTAATAAGCAAACAAGGCACAGGGTGTATGCACATGTGGGACTTCAGGTTTGAGTACTAAACTTGGTTTTGATACTAAAGGTAGTGACTTGGTTCAAAGTCAATTTAAGTGTCTGGTTCATATCTCAAATTGCCTTGCATTTGACTTTGGTTTATACCTTAAAAGGCCACTAAGCAGGACAACTGGTGGTACATCAAACAAGTACACAGACCCCTGAAGGTTTCTAAAACTCTTTGATACAGGACTAGTCTGAAAATATTCTGTAGAGTACTATTCTCTATTCTATCATATACAGGTTATTACAATCTACTTCATTTAAGGCTCATGTCTTCATGCATGTAGGACCTCAGGTCTGAGTGTGGGATTTGACTCTGATACCAATTGTAACGACTTTATCTGGAACTAACATAGCTGCTTGGTCTAGCAGATCCTAACCTGCCCCATAGCTAACTTTCTTCTATACCAGAAAAGGTTATGAACTAGGTCCGTTGGTAATTGGGGACCACAATTTACAAATGCCTCATATTTTCTCTAGATGTTTAACATATGATTTAAATCAGCGATCTCCACCTGTTGGGAGGTCACAACCCAGTTCCTGCTTGATGCACATGCACCCTGCATGGTTCCTAGGTCCAAGTGTTGAACTTCACTCTCATATTAATTGTAGTAACCCAATGCAAAACTGGTCTTCGTGCTTGGTTTAATTAATCCCAACATGCCTCAGTTGACTTGAGTTCACATCCCAAAAGGCTAACAGCCAAGAAAGCTGGTCATATGGCAAATAGATTTGCAAACACCTGATCAAAGCATCGAAGTGTAAGCGTTTTTTTTTCCTTTTCATGGTATGTGCATAAGATCTTTTTTGTCAAAATCCTGGTGAATTGACAGACCAGTCTGATTGGTTGGTTGAGATGATTATTGATTGACAGGAGTTAGTTGGTCAAACTAGTCAAATCAGTCAGCCTAGTCAACTAACTAACAACATGTATGTGCATTCATTATGTAGGTATGTTTATGCTTCTGTTTTTTTTCTATATAAACACATGCATTTATTTATTTGTAGTCAATTGACTCGGACCAACAAGTCATGACTAGTCCCAATTAATCTTTTTAAGATCTTGATTGATCTATGTCCGACTTCCATTTTGGAAACTCAAGGGACAATCCTTCAGCATTTTAAAACTACACTAGGTGTTAACAAGAAACTGACGTGTATCAGTTCCTCTAACATTGCAAGGCTGATAGTTCTTCCAATACTAAAAATTCTGAGAAACCATTTCCTTAAAACAACTAAATGTTAAAAGTTTATCAAAAGCATTCTTTAAGAACCTAAAATAGCAAGTAATAAAACCCTTCCAAAACAGGCACATAAACCAGCCAGGTCACCCATAAATGGAGCTGTTGGATTGAACTTGGACAACAATGTTTTTTTCTTACAACCTTATAATAGTAAGTCCAGAAATGTTAATTTTGTTCTTTCTTTAACAATTACAATGGCAAACAGGTTTAGTATATGAATTCCTAATACATTTGATTTACAGTGGAGATGATTTTCTGTTGAACCATATCACGAATGTAATGGCAATCTATTCAATGTGCTTTGTCCTTTCATGAAATACAAGATTATTGGTAATGTAGGTGGCAACCCTGTTATCACAAAACATCTTCATAGATATAGGAGTAGAAATACGAAGTCTCTCAAGTAAGGATCTAGACAATGTCATTTCAACTGCGGTTTGAGCCATAGCTCGGTATTCAGACTCTGCAATAGACCTAGAAACAACATTTTGTTTCTTGCTTCTCCAAGATATGAGATTTCCTCCCACAAACACACAAAACCCTGTGGTAGACTTCCTGTCATCAACTGAGCCTGCATAACCTGCATCGCTATAAGCTTCAACATTAAGTAGGGCTGCACACGAGCCGAGTCGAGCTCGAGCTTGGCCAGCACGAGCTCGGCTCGACTCATGTTTGGTCAGCTCGAGCTCGACTCGAGCTCGACACGAGCTTCACAAGTCTAAGTCGAGCTTGACTCGAGAAACTGTATTTGAGCTCGAGATCGACTCGTCAGCTCGTTTAAGCTCGTTTATCCTGTATTTGGTAATTGAAAAGTAGAGAGTGAAGGGAGATACAGATACTATTCATGGTTGATATCATGTAACAAGTGAAAAGAAAAGGGACATAATGAGGCAGTAGGAATCGCCCTCGACGACAAAAATTAATCGATTAAAAATTAAAATAGCAAATGCAAAGATTAGCAAAAAGAAAAGGTTGATAGAAGAGAATCCATACTGTTATAGGACAAAAGGCGATGGCAGATTCATGCCCAAATGTCTTGACGATTTTGATAGAAGAGCATCAATAGTGAGCAAGGATGAGAGTGGCAGATTCATGGCCAAATGTGCCCAAATGTCTTGACGCAAACATCAACGATCTTAATCAAAAGGAAAAAGTCGATAGAAGAGCAGATATACTAGAGGGAGAATGATGCAATGGTAGATTCATACCCAAAAGTATTGAAGTAGGCATCAACGATCTTCTTGAACTGCTCATTGATCTTGATTTGAAGCTTCAAGACATTGCGGCAAGCAGAGACATTTTTGTTGAAGGAGCACCTGGTTGCCGCTGTCCTAGAGCCCTCCTTGCTTTGAAACCCAACATCTCTCTCTCGTGATCTCTTTGTGAGGAGAACGAATAACCCCAGTGGACGAACGAAGGAGAAAACCCTAACCCCAGTGGACGAACGAAGGAGAAAACCCTAACCCAGTGGACGAATGAAAGAGAAATCCTTACCGCTAGCCTTGAGAGAGAGAGAGAGAGAGATATTAGGGTTTTGAAAGATTCGGACGCTAGTTTTGCTTGACTTTTAAGTTTTAACCGGCTCGGTTGATTAAAGGTTACGCAAGTTTTAACCGGCTCGATTGATTAAAGGTCACGCTCGACTTAGTTGTACATAACGAGTCGAGTCGAGCTTAAACGAGTTGAGTTCCTTCAACTCAAACTCAACTCATTTAATGACTCGAGCTTAAGTTTGAGCTTGAACTCGACTCGTTTATAAACGAGTCGAGCTCGAGTCAAGTTTATGCGGGCGAGTTCGAGTCGAGCCCGAGTTGGCTCGACTCGTTGTGCAGCCCTAACATTAAGAGATGTACATTTTCTAAAGAAAAGGCCTTTACCAGGTGAGGACTTCAAATACTTGACAATTAGCATAGCTGCATCCCAATGTAACTTTTTTGGTTTTTTATGAATTGACTTAATGTTCCCACAGCGAAGCTAATATCTGGTCGAGTTACTGTCACATAAAGAAGCTTACCAATCAATGATCTGTAGGCTTGTGAAGTTATCTCTTTTGAGTCATCATCATATAGATGTTCCTTAAGGTTTATGGGAAGAGTTGCAGGTTTAGCTCCTAGCATCCCTGTGTCCTGTAAAAGATCAAGAACATACTTCCTTTGTGATAACACTAGACCTTCCTTACTACGAGCAACTTCAATGCCAAGAAAGAACCGCAACTGGCCAAGATCTTTGGTAACAAAGTGTTTTTGTAGAAATTTCTTTGTTTGAGTTACCGCTGCTCACATTCATCTGTCAAAACAATATCATCAACATACACCACTAGCACAACTATACCTCTCGATCCTTTCTTGATAAACAACGAATGGCCCAGCGGAGACCTCTTAAAGCCACATTCTAACACAACTTCTGAGAATTTGTGATACCAAGCACGAGGACTTTGTTTCAAACCATATATAGCTTTCTTCAACCTGCACACCTTACTACACTCCCCCGGACGTTCAAAGCCAGAAGGCTGCTGCATATAAACTGCCTCATCAAGATCCTCATACAAGAAAGCATTTTTGACATCCAACTGATATAAGGGCCAATCATAATGTACAACAACTGACACAATATGACGTATGGTGCCCATCCTGGCCACAGGAGAAAAAGTCTCAAAGAAATTGACGCTATATGTTTGAGTATACCCTTTTGTGACCAGACGAGCTTTGTAGTGTTCTACTGAGCCAATAGATAAATACTTTATGGTAAAAACCCATTTGGAGCCCACGACATCACACCCAGAAGGGGGATCAACCAATTCTCATGTCCCACATTGCAGTAGTGTCTCCATCTCATCCTGCATAGTTTGCCGCCACTTCGGGTCAAGTAATGTCTGGTGGTTATAAGAAAGAATTGAATGCACTGACAAGGCTGACACAAACTGTTGTAAGCTACCACCAATATTGTCAGTAGAAACAAATTGAGATATAGGATGCAGAGTACACTGTCGTTTGCCTTTGCGCAAGGCAATCGGTAAGTCCAATGATATTTTAGAAGCATCCTGTGGAGGAGGAGCAGTGAGGTCAGGTATACTTACATCCTGAGAAGCAACTGGTGGGCAGCCATGAGCAGAAGCATGTCGGCGGGTATACCAATGGGGGATCATGAAATCTATTGACACTAGGGGGTGAATCGGTAGCACACAAAATATATTGCAAGAGAACTGGTGGTATAGGTAAAGGAATAGAGACCGACTTGTCTGATAGTGATGGAGTAGACTTGAAATAAGGACGTGACTCAAAGAATGTAACATATGCACTGATGTACTGCTTATGAGTATGAAAGTCAAAACAGACATAACCCTTTTGGTGTTTTGGATAATCAATGAAAAATACATTTAATCGGTTGTGCCCCAAGTTTGTCCCTATTAGTACCAAGGATGTGAACAAAGCAAGTACACCCAAAGATTTTGGGTGGAAGGGAAAACAAGGGTCTATATGGATAGAGAACTTGAATAGGAATTTGATTGCCAGTGGATGAGGATTGAAGACGGTTAATTAGGTAACATGCAGTGAGTATGGCATCACCCCAAAATTGTGCCGGAATACAACTCTGTATCATGAGAGTATGAGCCATGTCTAATAGTTGACGATGTTTGCGTTCAACAATACCATTTTGTTGAGAAGTGTGGGGACAAGTAAATTGGGGCAAATTCCATATTTGGTATAAAATTGCAGCAATGTATTGGATTTGAACTCACAAGTATTACCAGTGCGAATGTTTTTGACAATGGAATCAAACTGAGTCTTTATTTCGATAATGAAATTTTGAAGAATACAAATAACTTCATACATCTCTTTTAACAAGAACACTCAACTAAGATGAGAAAAATCATCAACAATAATAAGGTAAAACCTAAACTTGGCCCAGCTAGGCCCCCAAACATCGACATGAATGAGATAAAAAACTGCATGACTCGACGAACTAATACTGGAAGGAAAACTACTTCTAGTGTGTTTGCCCAATTGACAAGTCTCACACTGGAATGACTCAGACACAGAAATATTAGGGAGGACACCACGGAGCTTGGATAATGAAGGATGCCCAATTGACAGGCCTCACACTGGAATGACTCAGACACATAAATATTAACGAGGACACCACAGAGCTTGGATAACGAAGGATGGCCGAGTCGGAGATGCCACTCATACGGGGTAGGCTTAGATAGATCCATAGATGCCACACCCTCCATTGGTCCTGACAAAAAGGTAAACTCCCTTGTGCTCATGGCTGCCACCAGTCGTCTTCCCATTTTGCAAGTCCTGAAAAATACATAAACCAAGATTAAATATGGCTCTACATTGCAAATCCTTTGTCAACTGAGTAATAGACAAAAGGTTAGCAGGAAATTCTGGAGCGTATAAAACATTGGAAAGAGATATAGAATTAGAGACTTTCACATCCCCAACTCCCATAATAGGAGAAAGTTTCCCATTGGCAAGTCTAACATGTTGAGGTTGTGCAAAACAATGCAATAAGGTAAATGAATGAGGCTGACTGCAGAAATGTTTCGAAGCCCCAGAATCAATAATCCACAGAGTACCTGGTTCACTAGAAGTACTACCAACAGACAAAGAAGAATCCACCACAACTGAGGATGCAATAGCAGACGTCAAGGCAGGGATAGATCGCTGAGCCATAAGCTGATCATACTCAAACTTGTTCATAGTCACCGTGGAGCTATCAGTAGTCGTCAAGGAGCTATCAGGAGTCTCTTCAAGTGATGTAGCAGCTCGGGCAGACCCTACAAGAATATGAGAAGTGAATCTTCTTCTGCCACCTGAGGTACTGAATCCTCTTCCCTAGGAACTAGGAGCTGGACGATCATGTTTGTCCCAACATCTATCTTCTAAATGTCTCAATTTGCCACAGTATATACACTAAAATCTCCCCCTTCCCCCTAAATCAGCAGTGAGCAGTAAGTAGAACACGCAACAATAGTCAAAGCAATAAACAGAAGATAAGAAGATTTCTGCTCAAAATAAAATTTCACTTTATAACGTAGAGAACTGGTTCACGATAGACAAGAAGCATGTCATCGTAAGTATGTTTTTCCGTGCCTTGTTTAACTCCCCATGTATCAGTCCTAACATCCACGCCACGCCACAACTTGAAGACTGATCATATATTCCACATACATGATAAAAATCACTTTTAACACTTACTGTTGTTCCCACGCTAAGCAGAAGTTACCAGCGACAAGGAAGAGGACTCTGCTATTCCCACGTTTAGCAGAAGTTACCAGCGACAGTGATGAATACTCTGTTGTTCTCACGTTTATCAGATTTTGCAACCACGTCCACTTGTTGCAACCACTTCCACTCCAACAAGGCATCAATCTATTAGATCGAGCCCCAACATGCACGATCCACAAATTTGACTCACAAAATCTCCAATGATAACCAAAAAGGAGGAAGAAGATGGTTAAGATGACAAGGGAGAGAAATAGGTGTCAGTCCCAAGAAGGGTTGGGCTCTGATATCATGTTGCTGGAAGCAAGACGAGAGTGAGAGGAGAAGAGGTGGAGAGCGAGAGAGAGAGAGAGAGAGCCGATAAAATGGGAATATATAACAAAATTTGGGGACAAGAGGTCCCCTAAATACAAAAACAATCCGCAAAGAACAAAATTACACAAAAAACACAAGCAGGAGGAACAAATATATAATACAATGCACAGAAAAATATGAGAAAAGAGGAAAGACGAAACAGCACAGTCATCCAACCGCAGTTAGGCGGCGGCGCTTTAGCCGAATGGCGAACTGGATATCCCCTTGCGCAAGACGAGCCACAGAATATGGTGAAGAGAAGGTGCCCCTGAAGACCCTGTTGTTGCGCTCCCCCCAAATGCGCCACCAAGCTGAAATGAGCCACGGCCTCCAGACATTACCCCAGGAAGCAGTCAGGTGGGGGGAAGGACAAAAGAGAAAGAAAAGACGAATGGATGGTGGGTTTGGAAGATTACTAACAAGGGAAAGCCAAGTAGAAGCAAGGACACTAGAGAAAAAAGGGCAAGAAGTAAAAAGGTGGACCCGAGACTCAGTCGCAACAAGACATAGGGGACACTGGTTAGCAAGAGAAAGAGAGAGAGAGAGAGAGAGAGAGAGAAAGTTCTATTCGTTATTCAATAGACTGCCCTATTCTCACGTTAAATGATAATTAGGGTAAGATAATAAAATTACAAGACTATATATATATATATATATATATATATATATATATATATATAATGCTGTTTACACTAGGAACTGGTAGAAAGGCTTACCTGGGCCAAAGACAACATAACAAAGGAAAAATGATGAAGAAGAAGAAGAAGATGAAGAGAAAGGAGGACAAGGAAAACAAAAAGGGAAAAAAGCAGAAGAAGAAAAATGAAAGAGGGTAAAAGTAGAAGAAAAAGAAAATGGGAGAAAAAATTTTGTAACGTTTTTTGACTTTAGGCGCTTAGGTGGTCTAGCCTAATCGAAAAGGTGGGAACCTAGGGTCTAGGTGCACCTAAGCACTTTTTTGGCTAATAAGCAAACAAGGCACAGGGTGTATGCACATGTGGGACTTCAGGTTTGAGTACTGAACTTGGTTTTGATACTAAATGTAGTGACTTGGTTCAAAGTCGATTTAAGTATATGGTTCATATCTCAAATTTCCTTGCATTTGACTTTGGTTTATACCTTAAAAGGCCACTAAGCAGGCCAACTGGTGGTATATCAAACAAGTACACAGACCCCTGAAGATTTCTAAAACTCTTTGATACAGGATTAGTCTGAAAATATTCTATAGAGTACTATTCTCTATTCTATCATATACAGGTTATTACAATCTACTCCCATTAAAGCTCATGTCTTCATGCATGTAGGACCTCAGGTCTGAGTATGTAGGACCTCAGGTCTGAGTGTGGGATTTGACTCTGATACCAATTGTAACGACTTTATTTGGAACTAACATAGCTGCTTGGTCTAGCAGATCCTAACCTGCCCCATAGCTAACTTTCTTCTATACCAGAAAAGGCTATGAACTAGGTCCGTTGGTAATTGGGGACCACAACTAGGTCCGTTGGTAATTGGGGACCACAATTTACAAATGCCTCATCTTTTCTCTAGATGTTTAACATAAGATTTAAATCAGCGATCTCCACCTGTTGGGATGTCACAACCCAGCTCCTGCTTGATGCACATGCACCCTGCATGTGGGTTCCTAGGTCCAAGTGTTGAACTTCACTCTCATATTAATTGTAGTAACCCAATGCAAAACTGGTCTTCGTGCATGGTTTAATTAATCCCAACCTGCCTCAGTTGACTTGAGTTCACATCCCAAAAAGCTAACAGCCAAGAAAGCTGGTCGTATGGCAAATAGATTTGCAAACACCTGATCAAAGCATCCAAGATTGTAAGCATTTTTTTTCCCTCTTCATGGTATGCGCATAAGATCTATTTTGTCAAAATCCCGGTGAATCAGCAGACCAGTCTGATTGGTTGGTTGAGTTGATTATTGATTGACAGCAGTTAGTTAGTCAAACTAGTCAAATCAGTCAGCCTAGTCAACTAACTAACAACATGCATGTGCATTCATTATGTAGGTATGTGTATGCTTCTGTTTTTGTTTCTAAATAAACACATGCATTTTTTTATTTGTAGTCAATAGACTCGGACCAACAAGTGATGACTAGTCCCAATTAATCTTTTTAAGGTCTTGATTGACCTATGTCCGACTTCCATTTTGACAACTCAAGTGACAATCCTTCAGCATTTTAAAACTACACTAGGTGTTAACAAGAAACTGACGTGTATCAGTTCCTCTACCATTGCAAGGCTGATAGTTCTTCCAATACTAAAAATTCTGAGAAACCATTTCCTTAAAACAACTAAATGTTAAAAGTTTATCAAAATCATTCCTTAATAACCTAAAATCCCAAGTAATAAAACCCTTACAAAACAGACACATAAACCAGCCAGGTCACCCATAAATGAAGCTGTTGGATTGAACTTGGACAACAATGTTTTTTTCTTACAACCTTATAATAGTAAGTCCAGAAATCTTAATTTTGTCCTTTCTTTAACAATTACAATGGCAAACAGGTTTAGTATATGAATTCCTAATACATTTGATCCACAGTTTCATTCCATGCACCTTCCTTTTTTACTCAATTGTAATTGTTCAAGGAACAAATTTTGTTGCATGAATTACACTAGTCTCACTATTTTGCAGGTGACTTGAGCCAAACATTTAGTTCTCTTTCCACACTAGAGCATTACATGCAGACGGTGGTTAGACAGTTTTATGCTGACAATTATAAATATGACAATGGTATTCACTGGGACTCGTGGGGGCGTTTTATTGAGCGGAGGTGTTGCTTATCAGCCATGGAAATGGAGAGTTGGGAACCACAAAATTGAGTACAAGGCTGATCTGGTAAGAAGAATGCAAAATTGCTAATGCTTATATCATGATTAGAAGAAGTGGTCTTGCACAAACATTCCCTCGCAATATATGCTACCATCTTCCATATCAGATCAAGGCCTTCAAATTTTCCTTTTTTTTTCCTTTCGCATCGAGTAAAATCCATGGTTTCCCAAACAGTTCAACCATGTTGCATTGTGGGGGGACCAATTATGTTACAATTGGGTTTAAATTGACTATATCTGTCCAGTCATTTTGCGTAAAGTGCAGTTGATTGAATTCCTCAAATAAGGGCACAACCTTATAAGCATTAAAAATCGTGACAAGCTGTGCTATTTGTAAAGCAGGTAATTACCCCTTGCAAAAATGTCGGAGTTATTTTTAAGTACTCATATACTTCTTGTTCAACAGTGACCTTTGCAAAGTTGAAAGTGTTTGACGTAGTTTGTCGTCATTGCAGGGGGAAGTCACTCCTTTCAGACCTTATCAACATCGTTATTTTACACCTTACATGGCATCAAAGAGTAGCTCTTCTCTTCGGTATGCAGTGAGGCATGCGTCTGCTCATATCATTGTGCTATCTAGCTATTCTCCCTTTGGTATGATAATATTTTTCCTTGTTATATCTGTCCTTCTCAGGGTTCTGCCAAGTATATTAATCTAGTTTTATATCAGAGACCAGATCCATTTAATGTTGCTAGGTTCTGCTTTACTCATTGTGTTTATCTTTAGTAAATCAGTTCTTGATTCAGATTTAGATACAGTTGGGTTTTAGGACCGGAATTTGATCCATACTTCTGTGATATTTAGATCTGGTGGAATGGGTTAACTCTGTCGTTCTCATAACATGCTAAGATGGCTTGGTCGAGTACATTCTTACCCAGATGTGAATTGTATGTTACCATTAGATCTTGGGTAGAATCTGATAGGCCCTATATATTTTGAGATCTGGACTGAAGATGAGAAACGCTATAGTATACCCCTATATCATGGTATGGGTGACAGCCCACTCGAACTCTTGACATGCTTGCATCAGCAATTGATACAAACATACATTATGGTAGTGTTTGGTTTAATATATGAGAACCAATCTCACTATAAATGAGAGATTCCCATTGAAATGTTTATCTATTACCATTAATATTAATATATACTCATTTAAATAATGTACACATAAATATATGCATATTGACATGCTTCATATGTATATACTTATCTATAATAATTGTAAACACATGTTCTATCATATATATAAATTCAAAATTTGCATTCTCTGAGATGGTTGGCTGTCCGGCGCGTCCACAGTTGCTGGGCATATTTCACAAATCCAACCTCATAGATGAGGTCAAATTCACAAATCTATAGGCCTGTAAAAAATCAACGAAATCCAATGCGTGGATGTGATCTTATGACTCCCTATTTTTGGAGAATATAAAGCTTTAATTTTGATTCCTTACAAAGAGTGATCCACACATCCATTTTAGATGTTTCTTTTGAGGCTGATAGACTTCAATATTTTGCATTCATCTGTACGTTGAATTTCAAAAACCGATTGGAAAATGGTTGAACTGACTGAATGCTGGTGGACTGCTGATAAAAATTTGAATATATATATATATATATATATATATGTATATGTAATAGTTACACTCACACATATATATAACGTATGTACGTTATCTTTTGTACTTGGTTCCTCTTTTTGTATTTTTCTGTTTCAGTTCTGGTCAATTCTTTGTAAGGAATTGCATGATTATGTCATATCCTCTTTAACGTTTCTATATGGTATTATTTCCTTATTTCTATTTACCTATATGCTCATGGTATTCACAAATTATTCCACTTGATTTTTTATCGTTGTCAAACAAGAAGAGGGTTTTTTGCTGAATATACGTGGTTAGTTATGGATTGACTTTTTAATTAGCACTTCTCCTATCTTCTTGCCATTGCTACTTAATTGGCATACATGAAGCAGTATTACATTATTATAAATGCTTATTTTCCTTGTCTAATGCCTTGATTGTTCACCTGACTAAGGTTATCCTTTTTGACAGTGAAGTACACACCTCAATGGCAATAGTTGAAAGGTGAACTGCAAAATGTGGATAGGGAAATGACTCCCTGGCTTATAGTTCCCATGCATGCGCCTTTATACAACAGCAATTATGCACATTACATGGAGGGTGAAAGCATGTGTGTAGTTTTTGAGAAATGGTTTGTCAAGTACAAAGTTGACCTTGTATTTGCATGTCTATGTACATGCATATGAGAGATCGGTATGTGTCAAATCTTTCATTAGTTTCTGAAATGAGGTCATATGCCTTCCTTTTTTTATGATTTATGATTCATAGAAAGTGGTATCTCATTCCATCATGGTGCTGATTAGCTTCTTTCTTTTCGTGCTAATGTCTATTTCATTCTGTGGGAAATCAATTTTATGGTACAAATGCTTATGACCTCCCCTTTTGTGCCTCACAGTAATGATTCATCTGGCTTCATGACCTTTACAACAACGATGCTGTCCACAGATCATTTTCTTTTGTGGATTGTATTTTGCTTGATTGTCTTAGGCTCCTATCCATGACTGTCTTAAGTATTATTCTTTTTTATTTAAGTTCTACAAAAGGTGGAACAGAATAAATCAGTCGAAGTGTAATGATCACACAGCTATAATCCTTGGTGTGTCCTAGTTCAGTTCTCCACCTTAACAACAGAAAAAAGGATTGATCAAATTCTATTGAGTATAGTGATCATTTATCAAAGAATGATTCTGGTTATCAAATGATTGAACAACCGGGATCACTATTCATGATGATCATGAAAGTAGAATCTCCAGACTGCAGTAGTTGCAAATGCATAAGCCACAGTACACATAATCCTTTAAAATTGAGAAAATTTGGACAAGAAAAAGAAATTTAGAAAAAAAATAGCAGCATTTTTTTCTCCCCTCAGTGAATTATGGCTTTGTGTATCTTTCACTAATATTGTACTATGGAGTTTATAGTTGACAATCTACCTTTGTATTGATCTAGAATATATAATAATTATCAGCAGTATGATTATCTTAACATGCTCCTTTGTGCTCAAACAACATGTAGTGATGCTGTTTCAAGCTACACTGGTTCTCGGTACCTTGGAACAACTGATGTCCTTGCTGCACCAAATTATTTGGAATAAGGATTTGTTTAACTCCTGCCTAGTTGTACAAAGTGACCCACAGCAGAAACTCATAGTAGCTATTTCTACATTGTCACACCTGCTTTTGTGATCACACTGTAAGTTTTTTTATTTCTAGAATACAAAATGAGGTTTTATAGTTTGTCCTAAATGCTTTTTGATGCATCACATGTATAAGTTTTTGATGGATGTACCTGAAGTGATTCCTTTTCCTGTCGAGCAAGTCCAGTGTTTTTTGCAGTGCTTGGTTTCTTTTTTAACGTGACAATTGCGTGTGGCACTTATTTAAATGGTTGTTCCATGTATATAGAAAGAAAAAAAAATGTGACTTTTGCAGTATCGTATTTCCAACATAAACTACAATGTAACAAGTGGGCAACGTTATCCTGTACCAAATAAATCTGCTCCTGTATACATTACTGTAGGAGATGGAGGAAATCAGGAAGGGCTTGCTGGAAAGTAAGTTATGAATGAAACAGTATTCAGTATGATCTTCAGTTCATTTTCCTTTTATACATGTATGGTTTCTAATATTTCAACTTATGTAGAGATTTTACTTTTCTTGGTTGTGCTATGCTCCCATCTGTAGGTTTCTATACCCGCAGCCAGACTATTCTGCATTTAGGGAGGCCAACGTGTGCCTACAGACTCTGTTGTATTTTACAACCAGTACTGATGAGTGGAAGGCATGTTCTTGGTTGGTACCTGGTTCTGTTGTGGTTAAAGACATCTCTTTCCATGGACAAAAATCCAATAATCTAAGCCCCACAATTTTTCTGCTTAGAATTTGGGGCCTTTGGCAAGTGTTGTCCAGGTTACATCTGTACTTGGTGGAGGTTACAGTCCAATCAAACTAAAGTCTCACCGCAAATTCCTAAGTCGATGATAATTTCAATGTTTATAATTTAAACAGTTAGTTTTTCTTGTTTTATTTTATATGTGTTAATTTTATAACAAATTGAATGTGATTCAGGTCAAGCAATCAGAGGAGAAGAAGATTGAAGAAACGCCATCGCAAGACTATTGGCGAACTTACCTGTATGTTATGGTATGGGCAATTCACATGGCATCTTGGCATACTCAGGTTGCTCTTATGGCTTTGTAAAGAGTTCCCAAGGCTGATTCTGAAATTGCAGTCTTGTATGTCTGGTTTGATCTGATTGCTACGTCAATTTTCATTGTTACTGCAATCTGTCCTTGAGATAAAGAACTCTGCTTGTATATGATTTTGTTTTTTATTCAGTTACAAATTAGAGAGCACCAACATGATCCGTTCAATGGGTTAAGCTGATGACAAGAGACCCTTCATCCTTATCTGAATATCAGCAGTTGACAGTGTCCAAGGGTGATGAACACGGACCCATGTTGTAAATTGTGTTAGTTGATGTGCATTAGTCGGACCACTAGTTGATGCAAAAAAAAAAAAATGTAAACTTATTTTTTAAGTTAGAAATACGAAAAGAACTGAAAAATAGTACCAAAAAAATCAAGAAGATTACCATTCCTATGAAGAATCAATGATGTTTCAGTCAAGAAATCTCTGTAGGAATCGGTTTCTTACAAAAAGTAAATGTTATTCTCAACTGAAAGTTCAACTATTCACTAGTGTGTATTATCTTCTTGCAGGTTGTTTGAAATCATCCCTTCGAAACAACAGAATTCTCCGATAAAAATGAAATATTTGTTACTTCTCAGTGAAAAGTGAAAACAACCTCCTATGCACAGAGTAAGTGAAAACCTTTCCTTTCACAACGGAAGATCAATTTGTTACATACAAATCTATCCTCAAATTTTGTTTTGCTTCTCAAAAGCATTGGAGCTTTCAGCTTCCTCTCAACCTTCTAAGAGTGTCTAAGGCTTGGTGGTAGGGAGTTTTCTAAAAAAAAGTTGAAAATATCGTGTTGCTTTGTACGACACAACCATTTTCAAGGGTGTACCGTATCGCTTTTGCCAAAAGTTACATTAAGTAAATACTGTTGATATGCTCTGTTACACAGTACTGGGTTGAGCTGCATCTTTGACAAATTTTAGAAAGCAGTGTTGCATTGTAAATTGCCTTTTCCTGGTAGCACGTCAATCTTTAAGTTCTTCTTCCCTGTTCCGGCTTGCTTCAAATGATGATAGTTAGGCTAGTGTTTTTGTATAGGTGTCAGTAGCTTAGATGGTCTTTCTAGTCAACGTGGTGAACCGAACACTTCAATGAATTGCTGGAACTGTACAAGATGGACAGATCGAATCTGCTGCCCAAAATACTAAGATCCAGAGACAGAAGTATCTGACTGTACACTGCCCCAACTCTACTCAAAGCAAAGTTCATGGGACTGCCGAAATCGCACGACATTCACTAATATTCATCTTTATCAAGGTAGAAACCAGTAGAAGATTTTCTTTTGTGCATTCTGCTAAGCAGTAAGCAGAGGAGGGCCAGTTCTCAGCTTGTCTTTGCAGATTAGTTATATCGTATAGCAAGCCGGCAGAATTCCCGTAGACGACAGAAATTTGTAGGCACCATTTCTGAAGATGTATTTCCACTTTTCAATTACCAAAAGAGCTTGTTTATTGTGGACAGATGACATTCAACCATGCAACCACTGGATACTAAACGGATGAAAGTGAAAAGATGTTCCCATGGCTTCTCAGCGGAAAAACGATTTAGAATTAGAAGTTTGTGATGAATGAATTTGAAAACATGAGCAGTAGAGAGAGAGATGAAAATGAACTTAATTAACGAAGCCAATGTACAAAGATACCACCAGCTCCCAATGAGTGTTGAGAGGGGAACAACAAACCTTAAAACAGAAATTAAGTAGAAACAATGGAAGGTAGAAACAAATTCATCAAATCCTGAAGGTGGCTAGCTCTAGATGAGAGAGACCTCAGTCCAGACCATGGATGCAATGGCCGAATGGTTGTATGTTGCATTCCTAAAAAGAATATCATTCCTGATAGTCCAAATTGACCACCAAAGTTAGTGATTATCCATGTAATCCTGTTAATTAACAGAGGACAAGCTTTTAGGTTCAAACTTTCAAATTGGTTCAGTCTTCATTAAAAAAAAAATGGTGGTAGTCCGTCAGCTCGATCGGGAAGCTAATCGCATTCGTAGAAGCACCTTTTTGGATTTGGACCTTCAGAGTAGTGCTAGTCATAATTCGCATATGAAGTTAACTGGTTCATTTGCATATACTTGAGGTTATCCGATGAATATTTTGGAAGAAAATATCCCAAAGTCTTCTAGAAAGCAGGCCTTGACTTCCAGTAACTTAGATGAGCGCGCCAAGGGTTAAGGCTTCTCTTGAATAAATCAAATTTCATAATCACAAGAAACCCATCTTTCTTTCTTTCTTCTTTTCAAGAACCCGACAAAAACGTCAAAAACAGTGAAAACGAAAACCCAAAATTTTCTTTTTTTTTTAAAAAAAAAAAACTCCGAAGTGATTTTTTCGTGTTCTTTTGAGGTTCTTATTGTGCTTTTGTTGTCTTTTTTCCCTGTTATTTTGACATTATTTTTGCTTTAAAGTTTAAAAGCACTTACGCTAAATTATTTATGTTTCTTTCTCCCATTACTGAAACCCCATTTTTACCATTTTATCAAGTTATTGTTTTATATTTTGTTGTTAGCTTTTCATTTATTTTACTTTTCCTATTTTTTATTATTTTTTCTCTTCCAAAAAATTGCCAAATTTTTCCTTTGATTTTCAACTCTGCTGAAAAATACCCCAAAAAAAACTCGCCATTTAAAATCTGTTAACGATACTTGTGACTATAAAATCAATCTTATCATAGACATATCACATTAGAGATTCAGAGTAAACAAGTTAGCAATCAGTCATCTTACTGATTTCATTTATACATGTTCTAAACTAATCATTTGAGTGATTTGCTTTTCCTATTAAACTAATAACTTTGTTTGACTAAATTCTTGAATTTTATCAAATGCGATTAATAACTTGGTTACTTGTAAAAATTTCTCATGGGAAGCTTCTGTTCTACTTTTTCACATTTCACATATGTAATTAATTTCACTTTTGGCATGTGTAGTTGTGTTTCCAATTTATACGTCTGTGTTCTCGTCATTTAGATGATTTCACATCATTTTCTTCTTGTTTTTCTTTCAATGTTCAAGCTGAAAGAGATCAAGAAATGAGAGTATTCCTTATCCTCCACCAATAAGAGATTGGATATTGAAAGACGACTAGAAAAAGACGTAGCAAAGTAGAGAAGATTGAAAGTCTGACGCATCCAAAGAGAACAAAAACTTACTGGCATTTCTTGTCTTTGTGAAGAAGAATAAAAGGCACGATATCTTCTGTTAAGGGAACTGGGTAGGTGGAAACAAATTTAAAGTTCCACAAACCAGACAAAGAAGGTTTAGGACATGATATGAAGTTGGTACGGTGGAATGATTATTTGGCTGGTGGTGGCTGAAAACCCTAGGAAGCGGCGGGGGGCTGAATGATGGTTTTAAAATTTTGATAAGAATTGAAATATCATTTTTCAAAATTTTTATATAAAATAAATGAATTTTTCAAAATTTATGTGTAATTTTTTTTTAAAGAAGACTTAGGACCCCTGCTGCGTTGCAAGGATGCATTGATGGACTTCCTGGGTAGCTTTATATAACGTTCTTTAATTTGTTAATAACAACAGCTTTTTTTTTTTCTGCAAATCTAGAGCTAGCTCTAGAGTCTAGAGCTAATTGACTCACTTTTCTTTTGCAACTTCATATGAGCTAGCAAACCAAGCATGTGATATTGTTGTAAAGGAGTTGGGTAGCTTTTCTTTTGCAAATTCTCACTCGATTTGTGTCAATACTCAACTCCCTTTAGGCTATCAACTTCACTATCCATAGATAAAATATCTAGGAAACTTTATAAAGGAAAACCAGGACTGTCCAATTCTCAATCAACTAGAAAACATGCTAGGATAGGCATTTGGACTAAGCAAAAAAATAGATAGCTAGAAAATCACAAGCACAAAAGGGAAAAACCATAGGGGAACATGAAAATTGACTTGATGCGATAAAAAAATTGGTCCTATACGATATAACACACAGAAGGAAAATAAAAACACATGTTTCCTGCTCAATTTCTTGTGCCCCTCCCATGTCTACTCAATGGGTTGAAATGCAAATTATGGCAAACAGATATTTCACATGCTTTTGAAAGTATTGCAGCAGAATGCCGCTACTCATAACTACCACTTCTTTGTTTTTCCTTTTCTTTACATGGGTCCTTTCAATTTGAGATGATGCTTAATTAGGGAAAAATAATCAAAATTGGAATTAGGGAAAAATAATCAAAATTGGTGGCTGCTGGTGTATTCGGACTGCAGGTGGCTGGCAAGGAGAAAACAGTTGAGAAAACGAGAGATCAAGAGTGAGTGACTTAGGGAGAGAAACGAGAGAAGGCGAGAGGGAGATCACCGGTCATGCTGCAAGTGGCCGTCACTGGTCCGGGTTGCTGGTAGCTGTTGAGTGAATAGAGGAAGAGTAGGAGATAGGGCAACGCTACCGGTCGGACTGGCTCCACCCCTCAGATCTTGTTGTCCTTATAACCGATTTACACCGAGTGGGTGGAGATCATACGTATCGTTCATGTGTATCAGAATCGGAAACACCAACTCGTATCGTTCATATGCCTTGGGCTCGCACAAATTATAAGCGAATTAATTTTCTTTTACGCTTTTGTATTAAAAAAAAAGACCTCCAGCCATACATCCACTTGCTTTACATATTAAAAAAGAAACAGTGTCAGAAACTATACAGTGGAAGTGAAAATTAATTTTACAAAATGGCACTTTTTTAAAATAAATGATTCTTTTGTTTTATATAAATAAGTTGTTTCTTCTTTAATTTGTCACTTTATTTATATAAAATTTGAATTGTGCTCTTTAAGTAGTGTTTGATAAAAAAAAAAACAACACTTTATCCTTGAAACACTTGTTTTAGTAATACCATGATCTTACTTGAAGAAATATAAATTGACTAGGTCCACCGTTTGATTGTTAGACTTATAAATTATATTCATATTGCATATATATTTTTTTAACAACAACATGAATTTTTAAAACATATGTTTTAGAAACGTATGTTTTTCTTATTAAATACCCCCTTAAGTACTCGCATGCATTTGTATGCAATGTTTAAAATACATTTCCTTTTTTGACAATGTGAAACATAAATAGATTTAGGGCAATTGTTTTTTATGAAACATTATGCTTTGAATAATACTTTAAGAAATACAATGGTAAATTTGTAACCCTCCAAGTTTCAATGGATTGTGAACTACTGATGTCTTATGTTTTCGATTTTTCTTACTATTTATTGGACAAATGAATCTTGTACACTGTATCGTTTGACACACATCTCGGTTCATATGATAGGCATCATCTTGACACTACAATTTGATATCGGACTTGCTATCTGGTGGACTTTCCGGTATGGTTGGGCTAAGCTTGGGCCCTGATAACATATATAATATGAAATTATATTATTTAGAACTATTTTATTCATTTTTATTTACAAATACCGTATTTATATATTAAACATGAATATTTTATTTTCTTCATCAAAATTGGATCAAGTCAAGCTGGACTTGGTTTGGATCTTGATGATCAGGCCTGTGGTTTGGCCATGGCATAGGCTTGTAGGCTGGCCAGAGCCTGATCAAGCTGATGTCAACACTATTTGACACTTTGTTAATGTGATATGAGGGTGGTTCAAAAAATAGAACGACCCGATCTACTGATTTGGCTAGGCTGTAGTGAATAAATAAGCAAATGATTGTGACCGTGTGGGCAACTGCCCACATGTGACTCCATTATTTGCAGGCAAACAAATATTTCGATCTGCATAAGCATGTCTTGTGCTAATTCTATATGTTTGGTGGTATTTGAGATGCGAAAGTGACCCCTCCTCCATATCCACAAGGTTCAGGGTTACTTTGGAACTTGGGTGGTCTTATAGTATATTCTTCAATGTTGTGTATGCAAGGTTTACAGTTGAGAGAAGTAGTACTCATGAGAATTCAACTAATGATGTATTATCAATGTGCCCCTCAAACCAACCAGCTATGCTACACCTGCATGTCAATTCCAAATAGTGACTACAGTATATTACATCACTTACCTTAAAAAAAGAATTGAATGTATACATAACAATAATTTAAGTTTGAAGCACTATTTTTACTAGACAAAGCCACAAACATCAACATAAGTCATTTGTGCATGTCATTCATTCAGCGTCGTCCATCAAATATCATGTCTTGGATGCATCAATGGATTGAAACTCACAAGAACTTGAGAGGTAGATCGGCCTATTGCCTTCTTTATCGCATATATGAGATGTATCATTTCTACCAATCTGCAAATTGGTTCATTTGGAAGTTCTACACTGTCATGCCTCATTTTTTTCAGCACCAACTATTTAAATGAGAAGAGGAAGCTATTTAATTTGGAACGGGTATAGCCTTGTCCATATCATTAGATAAAAATAATGTCACTTGTTTGTCATTCAAAGAGCAGTGGTGGAGCCAGAAAAAATAGCTGGATGGGCCCTTATTTAAAAACATTTATATCTATAAGGGCACTTATATATGTATAAAAGTAAATATTAAATTTACCGATGTAAAAAATAAAGAAATTTTAAAGAGCTGGTCTGGGCAACTTAGCCCACATGTGGCTAGGCCACTGCCAAAGAGGGTCAAAACTACGACGTATTTATACAAGCGAAGTGCTTCGATGTTTATGCACAAACAATCCAAACAAGAAAGCTTTTATGAAAATTTAGGCAGCACTTGTGACCTTCGCCTTTTTCTATTTGAGAATTATTAGATTCAAAGTCAAACCATGTGGTTGTATATCGAATATGAACTTTATAAAGGATATGTATGTTAGGCCCCTAACTCTTGCAATATATACATTTTTCAACTTGTTTTCTATGAAGAAAATATTTTGCTGTTTTTAAATGTGATTAATTAATTAAAAACTAATTATAATTGAAAATAAGCCAAAAAATCTAAGCCCCATTTCCAATGCAATTCAAGAGACATTCATGTATCTTCATCCACCCATAGCTTGATCAAGACACATTCCTCATGAACTAAGCCCCATGTCCCATCAGCCAACCAAGAGAAGAAAGGAAAGGAAATCATGAAGTGGGACTGGAGTTTGGACCCATCTAGTGAAAGAGGTACAATAATAGAACTAATTGATTTGACCTCACCATATGATTAACTGATCTATGGATGAAACAAGAACACTAAATGCTTATTTTCCACCCAAATATACTCTTCCTTTGTGTCTCCTTAGTGAAGTCAATACAAGGAAAGTTTAACTCAAAGTTCATCTTAAAGCAAAAAGTAATACTAAAAGCGCTCAAGCTATGGAAGAAGAATTTGGGGTTTCTTTATACAAATCAAATGTGGGCTCTCGTCTCATCCAACAGCTCACATAATAATGTTAGATGTGGATGGATATTTAGATTAAGAGGGAGGAACTCTAATGGCTCAATTGCTAAATACAAGTCTCGCCACTTTGCAAAAGGTATAATCCATAAGAAGGGATATACTAATATGAAACTTATAGTCCTATTGTTAACCAAACTACAAAACAGTTGATTTCAACCATGGCTATCTCCAAGGGTAGATTTTTACAGGAATTAGGTGCCAACACTTTCTCACAATAGATATTAAAGTGAGAGGTGGTTCATGACGCAACCACCATGGTTTTAAGATTAATGGGTTCCAAATCATGTTTATTGCCTCAATAAAGCATTGTCCAAGTCAAAAAAAGGCTAACAAGGCATGTCCATGTTCATCAAACTTCTGATTTATGAGTCACAATTAGATATGCCCATAAAATCATCATTTGATGAACTTATGTTTGTGCTGATAGATGACATCATAGTCATTAAAAGTAACTAATTGTGGCAAGTTCTCTATAAAATATATAAGACCTTTGTATATGACAACTTATTGCCACACAAATACAATTATATATATATATATATATATATATATATATATATATATATATATATATATATATATATATATATATATATATATATATATATAAGGGGCTCCTTGACAAAGCAAACATGATAGATCATCTTTTGCTTTCCACAATAAACACATACTCATCATTGGAGCTTTGTGGTGTGTGACATTGACAAGGCCAAATAGCAAAACTTGCAAGTTCATGAACCAACCAACTGAGGACTATGTGAAACACCTTTTTGGCTACTTAAAAGTCAGTCTACGTTATCATATGAAAATAGTCTGATCAACTTCATTCAAATTGTCTGTTGAATGGAAATTGTCTCCATTATGTTGATTGTGCATGATGCCCAAATGATAGAAGGTTAATAAAATAGTATGTCATCTTCGCGGACCTAACATCATCTCATGGAAATCTAGAAACCAACACACCAAATCTTATAGGTAGCATAGTTGGTCAGATTGGCAATATAGTGAAGGGCCGGTTGTCAATTCGATTCTCATGAGCGGTATTCACATGAACTACACCAAATCTTACTTAAACATTTAAAACTACTAAATTAATAACAAAATTATCATTTTTTTCAAATTGTCGTGTCCTCCCTACCCACGTACCCATACCTATGCCTGAATCCATAGCAGCACCAATGTGACTTGGGCTCCGGGAAATGTTGGAAACACATTTGGAAGGGATGTCAACGGTTGTAAATTGTAATCAGATAAAGCTATAACTCTCGAATGTAGATCCAAATGAGCAAGGAGATTCTGTCAATGGTACAATCGAATACTGAGCCAAGAAAACTGTAATGAAAATCTGTTGCATTGAAATAATTCCATATCTGATCCTATAAATCAAGATTTTGATAATTTGTATGAAAGCCATCTCACTTATAAAACGGCCATATCAGATTCATCTAAGAAGTAAACTGTTTATTAGACCTTTATACACGAAGGATTGCTTTGCTGGTATGTTGTCAATCATCCTTTTAGTTAAAGCAACTTTAGAACAAAAAAAAAGTGGATTTTTAACATTAAATGAGCTACCGTGGTTGCAAAACCAAAAAAGGTCCAACTTAACATCTTTAACTTCTCTGCCATATATCAATTACCAAAAGTTTCTTCCAAAAATTCCTTGAGCATATGATATTCATGCACTGAGATACTTCAGCAAAGATAAATCAAACCACAAGTTCTCTCTCATGCACTCGGATACTTCGGCAAAGATAGATCAAACCACAAGTTCTCTCTAATGTGGTTGAGAGCAATGTCACCAGGGTGTGACAAAAATGGACCCGCACCCGCGTCGACGCGACGCGGGTGCTGATTCGGGTGCGGGTGCGACCCAGATTCGCACTCAAGCTGCACATGCTCATGAGCTCGCACCCAAATCGCACCGGTAACGAGAGAGGGCGGTACGGAGAAGGAGAGAGTAAGGGACTGGAATGCAAGGGTGAGTGAGGAGTGCGGGAGAAAGGGACATGATTTGGGGAAACAATTTGGGTGATTTGGAGAAACTATTTGGGGGATTGGGGAAACGATTTGGGGGAAAGGGAGAGCAAGGGTGAGGGGGACTGAACGCAAGAGGAAGAGATGTGCAGATAGAGAGGGCTCCAGTGAGGGGGAAACAAATGCTCAACTGTGGAAGAGGGCAACGAAGAGGGAGATAGAGAGGAAGACGGGGAAGAGGAAGATGCTCACTTGTGTCGATGTTCACTTGGAAGAGGGCAATGAAGATGGAGATAGAGAGGAAGACATGGAAGAGGAAGATGCTCACCTGTGTCGATGCTCACCCGTGGAAGAGGGCAATGAAGAGGGAGTAGAGAGGAAGATGGGGAAGAGGAAGATGAAGAAGGGGAATCCGTCGGGCTTCCTCTCGAGCCATAGAGCTCGGGTCCGAATTTGAATTCCGATCCAATTGGACCAACCCAAAGTCAAAATCCTTATAGACGACTTATAGGAATAATCCTCGTTAGTGAACAACGGAGCGTTTCGCCCCATCCCTCCAACCCCGAACCTAACCTCCTTATTAAGAAAGAAAGGAAGGAGAAAATTGTAATTTTTATTTTGATATTTAATAATTTTATGATTTATAGATAATTTTGTCATATATATTAGTATTTGTTATTATTATAAATTAATAATAATAATAATAATAAATACTTTTGCCGTATCGCCGCACTTAAATTTTTTAAAATGTGCCGTGCCGCACCCCCGCATCCCCCATCCTGGTGACATAAGTTGAGAGTTGCCGTTGTCGAAGCTCCCTTTTTCTCTCAAGCTCTTCCCCTCCCCCCCCCTCCCCTCCCCCCCCTCTATATGACGAGAGTTTTGTAATAATATTTTTTTCTCTCCTTTTAATAGGAGCAAACTTTTGTAATATTTGCTCTCTCTGGATGATTACATAATGAAAAGCTGTCCAATAATCAAAACCCCCTGGAGGAGAGTCAGCGGACGCGTGGGGGAGGTAGACGAAGAAAATACCAACCTCACTCCTCATTTGGACCGTTCGGTCCCGTGTCCTCCTTTCTTTTTTCTGTGTCTCAGAAAGGACTGGTTGTTGGGAGCGAAGCAAGGCAGGAAGTCAGAGAAGATAGAGAGCGAGGAAGGGAGTGATGATCAACATTAAGCGAGGGGAGGCATCAGGGGGGCCTCGGTCGCCGTCTGCAACAGCAGCACCATGAAAGGCGGCGGGGAGGAGGAGCACGAGAAGCAGGTGCTCGCCGTGCTGCAAGCGCTGAAGGAGGCGTCCCGGCGGATACGGGAGTCTCCCACCGCCGGTGGGAAGCAGATGGAGGAGGAGGGCAGCGCCATCAAGGCCCTCCTCCACCTCCAGACCGAGGACCTCGCCTCCAAGTTCAAGGACCCCAAGCTCGCCGACCTCACCCACCACCTCTGCAGCCTCCGCTCCCAGGTGGACGACCAGCTTCCCCGCTCCTACCTCACCGTCATCAGTTCCTACATCAGGCGCCGCGTCTTTGGCAGCGAAATCGCGCGCGTCGCCGGCCTCATCGAGTTGGAGATTCAGGCGTGGATCGACCGGAAGAGCGTCGAGAAGCTGGTGAAGTCGCTGCTCAGTGAGGATGAGGAGGAGGTGAAGGTCGTCGGGCTGCTGTTCGCCTTCGAGTCCCGGCTTCTGGAGGGGTTCGACCCGGGTCTCCAGGACGCCGTGCTGAGGTCTCGAGCTTTTTCCGTGCTCGAATCGGTCCTGTGCGACGGGAAGGCATCCAGGCGGGTCAGGGAGAACTGCGCCTTTGCCATGGCGGCTCTGGTGAGGTTCAACAAGGACGTGTTCGTGGGTCAGGTGGTGATGAGCCCGATGGCGACGGCCCTGGTGGAATTGGGCTCTGCCGACGGCCTCAGGGTCCTCTGTAGCTTGATAGTGGCCATTAAAAGTCCCTTTGTTGATGAGATTCACCAAAGCGGGGAGCTCCCGAAGATCATAAAGGCCTTGGATTCGGAAGACGAGGTCTTGAAATCGGCTGCTTTGGATTGTATTTTGGAGATTGGGTACTTTGGTAGAAAGGAGGCAATCGAGGCCATGATGGAGGAGGATTTGGTGAGGAAGCTGGTGCTCTTGCAGAGGTTGAAATCTCGCGGGCATGGTGAAGAAAAAGAGCTGGGCAGTGTGAGTGGTGAAGAAATGCATGATTTCTCCACTCCTTGTGGAGATGGTGGCGATGGAGGGTCCCCTTCTGCGGAGGAGGAGGAGGAGGGGTGGTTGGAGCGACACCCATTTGGTGGGTGCGTGGCCAAGTTTGCTATACAGCTAGAGGTGGGGCAGGGGCTGAGGCAAAGGGAGAAGAGGGCCTTCAAGCTGGAGGTGCTGAGGAGGGTAAGAGAGGCGGTGGACTCCGACGCCGAGGCTGCTACCATTATTGCTGAGGTCTTGTGGGGAGCCTCGCCGTGAACCTTGGTGGTGGTGGAGGTGGAGGTGTCCAGTCGCCAGTGGCTGGTTGGTGGTTCAGGTCATTTTTTTCTGCACATATGCCAAAGGGAGAGTGCTATGTAATTGTAGCTTGAGAATTGTTTAGATCTGTAAAATAATTTTAATTATTAGAGGATTTGCCATCTGCATTCATTTTTTTTCGTTGAATTGCATCTTCGACATGTATAGCGGTGAAGTAGGCGTCTCTCCTATTGCTTTTTGTACTTATCTAGAGGCACCTTTTGTTTTCTTTGGACATGATTTATGGAAGTTAGTGCTTTTTGGGATCCAAAAGGTCTCTTGCAAAAGATGGATTATAAACAGTGTGCTGAATTTGTCGGTCACACTCGCTCTTTTAACATTCCATACCATTTTCGTACAAAATGTAGGCATAAATCTCGGTCATCAAAACAGTAGAAATCTACCTAAAGTGGCGTTGCGATTTCAAAATAAGATCTTAAAAGTCAATAACATCCTTTTAAGCTTATAAAACTCACTTTTATGTTGATTTCCATAGTGTAAAACATAAAGATTAATAAAGTTTCAGTTAAAATAATAAGTGGTCATCATGCATATATATGCTTTGTTAATTTTTTTTTTGCCTTTCATATTGATATGTATGCTCATTTGTACATGATCTGTATTTTTACTGAATTAGTTTCAGTATGTACATAGACAAGTTATGACTGTGTGCATACATGTGTGTGTGTGTGTGTGAGAGAGAAAGAGAAAGAGAGAGAGAGAAAGAGAGAGTATTGAATTTAATGTATTAATGTACTTATTTTATTACATGATGATACATAACATCATAAGTAGGATTCAGTTAATGGGCACCAACATGAATAAGATAGTGAGCAACAACAACTGGTGATTTGCTTAGGCACTTTGGATGGGCTTGGCAATGAGAGAGTATACACGGTCCATGGATTCATGCTCCAAGACACCGACACCATCTTCATAGTCATATAAGCACTGAGAGACCCTCGCAATGTTGAGAGCCACGTTCATGCAGGAACGAGAGAAGGCGGCCTGCTGCTGAGACAAGAGCAGCTCCCTGTTCAACCTCCTCCATGCATCCCTTAACAAGTTTCTTATGTGTTGTGCTTGCTCCTCTGCTACCCTTGCCTCGTTCATGTAAATCTGGACCGATCTAGGCAGGTTGCCTCTCCGGAGTCCAATCTTAGATGAAGAGTTTAATATATAAAGAGAAAATCATCAGCCCCTCAGAAAGGAAAAACAGAACAAGAATGTTGTCAACTATGAAACAAATACTAGTTAACTGGGTCTAATATATAAGCAAGACAGAAAGCAACTTAGTAAAGTAAACTAACCTCGGATCTCTGGAGGTCAGCCAAGAGACGAACTATGTCGACGACGAGTTGATGATGTTGGACTCAGATTGCAGCTGCTGGATTTGCTTGTTCCTCAATGTTATGGGAGAGGAAGAAGTAGGCGGGGAGGAGAATAGGGCTGGTCATGGCTGCCCGGATATTGTTCAGATATTCCTCAAGCCTTGGTATCTGTTTAGCATGGTGCCATTTTGCCTCAACCAAGTAAGCTCTGCACACACTCGCCTACTGCCCAAGAGTAGAAGAGAGAAAGTCAATTACAAAAGTGAAGCTAGTATGTTAATGAGATGATGTGAAGAGTAGAAGAGAAATTAGATAGAGAAAGTGTTGTACCGCTCTCCTCATGTGTGAAGTGATATCACGGCCATCCCTCCTGACGACAGTGCAACTAATCTGGTTGATTGTGTTGTAGACAGCTGCATAGAAGGCTCTCAGAGGTCGTTTGATGGCCATAGGACGCATGGAACAGAACACACATGTCTTGTCTAATCGAATTTTTCATCAAATACTATCTACAGGATAGGCTATAAATCATTTTTTTGTTCCACTTTGTTCCAAGCTAACTCTTGGAACAGACAAAACTCTATCATGCCCCCGACGACCACGAGCCCGCGACCCCAAGCCACCGACCTCCGTCGCCCAAGCCTTTCTGTTTCTCTCCTTCTCCTTCGTCTCCGCGGGAGGGCGATGGCTGGACAGAGTTTCTTGCAGCAGGGCGTCTTCCAACGGCTCCTCAGCAGGCGTCCTTGAGCAGCTCCTCAGCAGGGCGTCTTCCAGCAGCTCATGGGCAGCGGCTTGTGGTGGTGATAGGTAAACTCTCTCTCCCTCTCTGCTCGTTTTTTCTGGCCCCTGTCGATATCTAATCCATTTTGTCTTTTTATTTATCTCATTGATTCTTGCTTCGTAAATAAGGGGCGCTCTGTTAGATTCCATTGGTGATCTTGTAATAATGCTTTGAGACTTCATATAAATACTTTGTAACTTGTAAGAATTGAAAGGAATGGAGTGCCCTAATTACTCTGTTCTAAGGCTGATGTAACTTTGTTATCCCCTGTTTCTCCCTGTGCTGAATCTAATTGAACACAGAACGCATTGTGGAACACGATTTTTCCATCAAAATCGTCATTCCAAGGGGATACTAAATGAGGCATGGTTGGAGGAAAAAAAGTTATTTCCAGCATGCTTAGGAGAATACATGTTTCTTTTGCTTTGATCCACACATATCCAGGTTGGAATTATATTATTCTTCATATCTGCTTTGACAGCTAATTTTTCATATTCAACTTAAGAAAAGAGCTTTTGAATGAGCGACAAGTTTAGGCTGAAACACAGATCTGTTCGGTTGGTCCAACCTGTCTTCATGCCTATCCTGATTTCTCATCCATTCTTTACTGTTCGGCAATCAGACATGCTGCCATATCTCCAATAAATCAGCGAGTTCGCCACTCAAAAATAAAATAGCTGCTGCTATGAGTAAAAATTTTCAGTTCCCACCTTCTTAATCAAAATTTGTGAAAGCATGTGCTAAGAAATGTACTTTTCATCCCTCAAGATGTAAAACCGATATACACATCAGTATCACAACAAAAATGTTGTCTTTCCATGATAAGATTGTGTGCTGTTCTGAAATTTGGCGCTTTGACATTCCAGACAATCAATGAAATGCTTTATTCTGAAACCAGTAGATTTTTTATGAAGTTGGTTCTCATCAATATATTGGACTTCTTGTCATAAGCACAAACAAAACCAACATTTTCCTTTTATGAAAACAATGGTGGAAATGAAACAAATAGTGAACAGCATGATTCAATCAATTTCGAATTCATGTACCCAATACCCACATGATGTGCCCAAAGATCTATTCGCTGTGAAAAAATAATTGTATATATAGCTAGTCCATTATTGAGCACCATGAAAAATGAGATAGAAAGACAAGCTTCTTATTCTGTTTCTGCAGGATTAATCAGGAACGGGCATAGACAACTGGCAAAGCTCTCTGTGAATTTTATCAGTAGGTACTCTTGAGCTTGTTCAATTCCTCGAAATATGAAGCCGAACCAGCGATCAGCTGGACAGAACTCTGGCTGATAGGAATGAGCAACTAACAATTTGAAAGCCCATGAGACTCGAAGTTAGCTTGGCGGCCCTTGAAAGTCCATTACTGAAGGCAGATTTTTCTTTTTAGTTTGTAACAGAAGGCAGCTAACCATTTGAGTTATCGAACTTCATATCTGCTCACATTTTCACTGCATTTCTCAATCATTCGCCCCATTCTCATCTGAATTGATTTATTCTTAGTCACGATTATGTACCTCCACTTTTCTACGCCTTTCCATCTAGGACAAGGCCATCTCCTTATTCCCTTAATATACTGTCGAGTTGAAGAGAGTAACCATAAGTCTAACCTGAATTAGTTTGAATGCCTATAAGCAAATATGATTTTCCATCTATAAACTCCTTTGGTTTTGTGAGAACTTAGCATTTGCTGGCTTGTACTCTGCTTCCTGTCCATTTCCTTGCCTTCCGCTTCTTGCTGCTTCCTTACAGTAACCATCAATGAGGAGCAGCCTTGTGGCACCAGCCAACTTTGGAAGATCTGTATGGAAATGTTAGCATGGCTCAGGTATTAGTGACATCAGGTATTTGTCTTACTGTATCTATGCAGTCAGATGTCCTACAAGCAATATGAGGTTAGGCCACTGTTGAGTAGTCTTGCAGAGGCCCCTTGGCCCTTGCCAAGCCTCCGAAGTCCCTGCCCCCATGTTTTGTAATTGGTCACTACTGCATGTGGTGGTGGGTTGTTAGTATGGTTAACAGACAACCATTTTGAAAGGGCACCACATTCCACTGCATCTCCCATTCCTTCAATCCTCATCTTTAGCATCTGCACACCACTCTCGCCATTGGATTTCCACACTGCATATACCATTCCTGACTACTATGGCTCAGGTATTAGTGACATCAGGTATTTGTCTTACTGTATCTATGCAGTCAGATGTCCTACAAGCAAAATGAGGTTAGGCCACTGTTGAGTAGTCTTGCAGAGGCCCCTTGCCAAGCCTCCGAAGTCCCTGCCCCTATGTTTTGTAATTGGTCACTACTGCATGTGGTGGTGGGTTGTTAGTATGGTTAACAGACAACCATTTTGAAAGGGCACCACATTCCGCTGCATCTCCCATTCCTTCAATCCTCATCTTTAGCATCTGCACACCACTCTCGCCATTGGATTTCCACACTGCATATACCATTCCTGAGTACTTTCAGAATATAAACTTTGTTGTCTGAAAACCTGGTTTTGAGCAGGGACAGCGTGAATTGGTTCTATCGGTAACATGCATTAGTGCAGGTCCATGAACCACAGCGTGTTGTTTATAGGTTTCAGCCTTTGCATTGTGAAGCTGCTTTGAAGTAGACGAGAACAAGCAAGCATAGGCATCCTTTGCAGCTGCTGCAGGTATAATCTCCCTTTTAACAAGCAAGCATAAGCATCCTGTTGGAGCTACAAAACATTAGAAATATCATAGTGATATATATCGGTGTGTAAAATAAGAACATCGTTCTGGTCATCTGAGAAGGACATCTCATGTTCATAAATTTGTGCAAGTGATTGACCACCATCTAAATTTTGAATCTTAATGTATATGAAAGGTTTACCTGCTAAACTGCCATCGTTGCACAAATGGGAAATGTTAGTTGTTAAAACCTCTATGTTGCTGCAATGCTTGTTGTCTTTTGTGTGTGCTTGTGCCTTTCCTAGCTATTTAAGAGTTAGTGCAGCCGTTGTCGAAATTGCTGCATTACATGGTTCCAGACCATCTTCGTAACCTTGCAGCTAAGATGGTGGTTGGTTTCAGCAGCCCTGTCGCAGAGCAAACACTTGTGGACCAGCTGAATTCCCATTCTTTGGACATGCAAGAAACAAAAACCCAGCTGCTCTGGCACATCCTCCTACTTTCTAGAAGGCTTCTCTCCATGGTTGCTCCTCATCTCGCTTCCTTGTGATGTTCCAGATATGCTTGGAGCTGAAATCGCTATGTACCCCATAGCTCCAAACCAGGACATCATGATTAGTTGATATCTTAAATGGATGGAACGATGTAACTTTTTCTTTTAACCGTTAGTCTTAAGGTTAGTTTAATTCTTGTATGTCTAACACTCTCATTATATTATATGTCATTGTCCATGAGAACAGGACAAGATGTTCTGTCCATCCTTTTCCAATAGACAGCAATCAAATGACTTCTCAATGACTGTGGCGGCTGCTCTGCTGTTTTAAGATCCCACCTATGTATATACAATATTCAGCACCCTCATTGGCTCCTAACTATGTGAAGCAGAAACTAAAGATAGAGTTGCTCCCTCTAACCAACCATAATCATCCTTTACCTTTCAACAACTTGCACAAAGCGTTCGAGCTCCTCAAGAGACTGATGTTTGTCGAAGACGTCCTCAACGGTGGCCATCAAGTAGGAGACGTAGCAAGTTGCATCCGTACATAAAAACTGTGGCTCATGCATCTGCCCCACCGCCATGAAGTAACTCTCCACCAACCTATCTTTGGCAAAGCAAATGTGCTCGGCCAAGCCCAAGTCCTCCACCACCTGCAAACGCCCAAAACAAAGGACTCATGGTTGATTATTAGTGGACCCAATGATGCAAACCAGCAACAATGTAACATATAAGACATTCATTACTGATATACATTATACATAGGACATTAGTTACTGCATTATTATCAACTATTAAACAAGTTACTTGGGCAAAAGTGTAATAATGAATTGCACCCGGATAATTCCCTGAGCTCTCTTTAGTGGATTGTCTGCACTATGTTGAAGTCCAGCCTAGCAAACTCATGCATCACTTGGCTTCTTCATCTCGAATGTCTCAATGAACTCTCGGGCCTCAACCCTGCGAACCCTTCTGTGGAACAGAACCGGCAAAGCACACTGTACCTGGTGAGACATCCTCTAGTCCATGCGACTTATCCTTCATATTGCTATGAAGAGAAGGCTAAAGCTTCTTCCAACACAGTTTCTCCTTTATACGCTAGTTGTGATGCTTCGTAGAGGCTCAATAACCCTCTCACATCCTCACGAAAATTCTCAGAGAACTGGCCAGACTGTTCCCTGAATCTACTAAAGCACTCTACCAAATGCAAAAAGAAACTTTAACGGTTAGTTTCAATTAACACATTTGTAATAGATAGTCTAAATTAAAAACTAATTATTGAGTCAATACTTTGGAATTAACACACTCTATATGCATATATATGTATACCTGTAGAAACATTATAGCCATATGGCCTCAAAATTCCGAACCAAAGTGAAGAAGAGTAGAGGTCCTCAAATCCTCTAGTGCTCGTGGATATGGCATCTAGCGATCACATGATCTCACTCTCAAATGATAGGCTACACCTAATTATTCGAGTCAATCGATTAGCTCCAACTGAGCCACTTGCTCAGTTGTAGATGTTATTTGTCGGACTTCTCTTCTCAATTCTTCAACTATGGTCCTTTGTGTTTCAATCTGCTCACATTTTCATGTCTTTGAATTAGGATCACATCATGATACCAAAATAAACAAAATAATAGTGTCAGATCAGAGGTATGGAAACTTACTGATGTTGCGCTGGTAATGGACTGGATGAAGTCATAGTTTCATGTACTTGGCTGGTATTTGGAGGGCCTCTTTTGAGAAGCAAACCTACCGCAGCCCTCAGCCCTAAGCTCACATCTCACAAGGGTGGTGCTTCATGGCTTAACCCAGCCTTGGTATTAGGAGCAAGCTTGGGAGAAGTAATGAAAGGAGTGGAAAGGGGGGCAAGATGAGCAGTCATTAACCACTATCTGTATTTGTTGTTGAATGCTGAATACTTTCAATGTCTCTTAGATTACTTAACTTATGATTGGTTTGCTAGTTTATATAGAGCTGCATCCAAGTGTACGTTGTGTGTCTATAATGGTTAGAAAATTTTAATGAGGTTCAATCTCTTAAAATATGGTGTTTGCGTAAGCTATGAATGTTTGATGTTTTTTTTCTTTGTATATGAATAAACTACATTAAACTATGATACTTGCCTAAGCCATAATTATTTAGTACTTTTATTTTCTTTGCATATAAATAAAATGCATTCTTTCTTCACGTTTTTTATATGCATTATAATTCGACACTTATTAGCTAATGTTCGCCACTTAAAACCATTTTTATCAAAGACCATGTTTATTTTTTACATGTATTTGAGTAACTGCAACCCTTTACCTTTAAGAAGTGCAACTTGTTGTTTCAACGATATTACAAACATGGTTTACTAGCTTATAAAGAGCTGCATCCGAGTGCACATTGTATGTCTATAATGATTAGAGAATTTCAATGACGACCAACATTTTACATTACGATTGCTTACATAAGCTATAATTGTTTGACACACTTTCTTTGAGCAAAAATAAAATGCACTAAAAGATGGTGTTTGTGTAAGTTATAATTCTTTGTATAAATGTAGAATGTATTCATTGTTTCAATGAAAATTTTAATGGGTTGGTGTCGGTAGCCGGCCCACACGAGCCACCATGTGTTTCTGCCATTGTTTCGAGAGAAGCATGTAAGGGAAAAGAGGAAAAATAAAAGAATGATGAAAAGATGTCAACTATGACAAATGCAGAATACAAGTTTGTTAATAATGACAAGTCGTGTCAGCTAAGTTACATTTGGACCAAACATGTGGCAGACCACATACGTAAGTCACCAGGGTGCGTTTTTTAGGCCCCCGCACCCACGTTGACACGATGCGGGTGCGGATACGGGTGCTGATGCGACCTAGATTCGCACCCCACAAGCACCCGACTGGTGGAGCTGCCCGCTCCAACATCCATCCCACGGGCTTTCGGTTCTCCTTCCGCCTCCTCCTCTCTGAACTTGAGCTCCTGAGCTCCTGCCATTTCCTCCAAGCACACGGTCAGCCTCCTCAAGCTGAACCAGCGTTCCGGCCGCCTGCAAGACTCATTCCCTTCCCTGGCCGGGTCTCCCACCGACTCCCACCAATGACTGTCCCCCCTCCCACGACATCTGCGATTCTGCAAAAGAGAGAGAGAGAAAGAGAGCGGCACTTGTTTGAAACTTGAAAGGGGAAGAAGACCACGGAATGGGATTAGGGTTAGGTTAGTTACTTATAAGCCCTTCAACTTTTTAGTATTTACCCAAAGAAAGCCATTTTCATGAAACCCACCGAGGTAATATGGATTTCGGATCAAATCTAAAGTCTATCCAACTTAGAAGTCTACCCAACTTAGCCTTAATCCCCATAAAATCAGCCAATGCTTCTTTTAATCGCTGAGCACTGGTTTTGTTTTCCGGTGGCAGAGGTTGAGTTACACTTGTTTTCATTAAATTGTTAATGTAGGGTCATCATTGTTAATATATATTTTATTATTATTATTATTATAAATTAATAATAATAATAACAAATACTGTCGCCGCATCGTCACACCTAAATTTTTTGAGATGTGGTGCACCAACACAGGCACCGGCACCCGCACCCCGCACTTTGGTGACATAGCCACATACACTTCAAATTTCATGAAAGATCATACCTATATGCATCAAAAAGCATCTAAAGTACCATATATTCTGAAAATTTCATTAAAAAAATTAAAATCCAGTGCTTACTATAATTGCAAGGTTTACATTGATACCTATATGAGATTAAAAACTTTTAATCTGGGTTTAAAATTTTAAGTAAATCGCCCACGAAAAGTTTCAATATAGGTTGCAACTTGCAAGCAGTGGCTGAGCTCACACCAGCCCAACATATTGATGTCATAAATAATTTATTCATTTATAAATAATGCTCACCCAAAAAATATTAGAGTTTTTTAATGAGCGCTTCTCAACAAAAAGTTTTTAGCTATGCCATTGGTTACAAGATAGTTAACTTGGTGGCATAAATATGCCTTCATTGATAGATAGATGACTTGGTGGCTGTGAATATGCCATTGAAGATGCTTTTCATCCCACATATGACGTAAGTCCCAAGCAATCAATCTGTTGGCGTCCTGTCCATCCCATTTATAACAAATACTTTACAGAAAACATACTTTGTTTTTCAAGGATTACCAAATACACACCAATATTTGAACATTTTTCATTTATCTTCGTGAATTTAATCTGTTTTTATTAGAAAGTTTTTTCTTTCATTGTACTGTTTATTTTTTTTATGTGTAATTTTGGTGATTAAAGTTATATATTTTTATTGGGTGCATCTGATTCAGGTCCGAGTTCAAACACTTAAAGTTTTTACATGAACATATCTAAAGGATTTTACAATTATTAAAAAACATTAAGATTAAAAAAAATATATACCAACTCGATTGGGAGGGCAACTTGTGTGTTAAGGCATTAAGACATTGCATGGAATACTCTGACCACTCGATATGATGCGTTAGTATGTGTCATGTCAAGTGGTTGAAGCATTCCATCGCCGCAAGTGGAATGCCCTAACAAATGGTTGAGTTGTTTCTACCTTTTTAACTTTCAACATAAATTATTCTCGTTGCGTTTAAATCTGGATCTGAATCTTAATCGAACCCGACTCCAACTAAAATTTGAATATGCATGCGAATCTGATCCTGTTTTGGCAAAAAATCCATCGCAGATTGTACGAACCCAATCAAGTCTGACTAAGCAAAGGCTAATCAAGATCTAAGCTGAACCGGTTTGTGTTCTTAAAACTAAATCCAAAGTTCATCAACTGTTCAAAATATCAGATAGCACAATTCGATTTCATTACTTAGTAGATCCAGTTGATGTTCCTTTGGTTTGGATCCTTCGAGTATGACGGGGAAGAAACTAATCCGATTTGGTTGGTTAGTTAATTAGTGGGGATGTGATTGGATCTAAAGTTACGACCCGAACAAAGACCCGACTGGTTTATTCCTCGACAAGGAAAAATTATAACGTTGGAATCGATAATTTGAATTCGGGATGCAAGTCCGAGACAAAACAAACGTGAAATTTGATGAAAATGCCAATACAGGGCAGGTGCAAATGTTTGATTTCGGATCTGATTCAGTCTCGAAAACACAGATCCGACATTTTACACTGCTGTACGAGTGGGTAGGCCGGTTCGACTCAGTTTTTTATGAAAAAGTATTTTTAATAAATAAACGTATTTAATTTTTGTATTAATTAAAACTAAATAGCATGTAGTATAAGTATCTTTTTAGAATCATGTAGCATTTTATTATTTAAAAAATAACAAACTTAATATTTCACAAACAAAAACATATAATTAGTTGATAATTTCAATTGACATATTCACAAACAAGAACATATAATTAGTCGATAATTTCAATTAACATATGGTTGAGGGTAAGCTTGGGTATCTAGTTGGGTACCTGACAACTTGGGTTCGAGTCTGGACCCTGCCGAGTGGACTCAACTAAGCTCCACTTATAAGATTGGTTTAATATTATTTTATATATATATATTATTTTAATATAATTAATTAGATTTATATATTATTTTATATTAAAATATATATTTTTAATTTTAATTGGATCGAATCGGGTCAAAGTTTTCAATGTCGGGTTGAACCCAAGCTCGGGTTGCGTGTCGAGCTAGCAAGAGGCCTGGTTCCTGGGCAGGCTGACCCGGTCCGAATGTTCGGAGTCATTGCGATCCGAACCCGAACCGGCCCAATGAAAGGGAAGCCGCCGGTATCTGACATGGCGGGGCCCGGCAGCATCGTGATCGCGTGCCGTTTGTTTCGCACACCCGCCATTTTCCCTTCCTCTGGTGTTGTCGTTACGTCTCGTGGACTCTATCCCTGTCCTGCTTATTTCGGATCCGTCGATCCCTTTCCCTTCTCCTCCCTCGCTTCCTGCCCACTGCGAGCTGCACCATAAGGTTCTCTCTCTCTCTCTCTCTCTGTAGGCGTCTTGCTTGTGGGAATCAAATGTTACTGCAGATTGTCTTCTTTGCTGTTTCTTAAGTGGCGGTGTTGAGTTAAACCTTCGTTACAAAGGATTTGCAAGTGAGCCTTTGATGCCCGATAAGTTGTTTTTCTTGATTAAATTGACGGTTGGTCTTCTAGCTGCTTTGCGTGGCTAAAAATAGTGGGTGATCTGTTTCTGAGCTCTCATGCTTCTGGCAGTCAGCCTATAGCTTGGGCAGTTCCCGAAATCGAAGATTTATTTGCAGCTTGTCGAGAAAATTCCAGTGGCCGAGTTGGGTGTTTCTCTGTTTCGCAGATTTCCGTGGATGATGATTAGATGACACGCGGTCGGGCACGAAACTTCATGTAGATTTGCTAAATTATGTTGATTGGGAATTCGTGCAAAATCTTCGTCTTTTTCTGGAAAATTACGCTCTAATTCAAGGTGCTCCGTTTGATCAGTTAGAGGACGGAGGCAAAACGTTGCATCTCTAAGCTTTTTCTTACTGAATGTAGCTAATTTTAAGCTCAACTCACCAGATTCATGGGTTTAGAATCACTTAATTTTACCTCAGCCATTTGGGCAATTTTCGTGCTGATCACACCTATCTTGGTTTGATGGTTTCGCCCGTCAAGATGCTTTTATGCTTTGGCTGTTCCGCATTAGGATTCCTAGATATACAATTTCTCGTGCTATCTACTTTAGAATATGGTATCTTCCATATTGCTTTCTATACAGAACTCGTGCAAAACAATGAAGACTAAAATATAGGATAGCATGTCATGTGCGATTATAACAACCTTTTTGTTGTGGCCTTTTTTACTTTTTATTTTTATGTTTTTTTTTTCTGTTAATGCGGGATTCGTCTTTTCAAGTCGTACTGTGAGCGAAGTGAGATTATTATATGTTTGTTGCTATAGTAAGCACGGTTTTTCCAATTTGATTGTTAGCAATACATGAACTTGAGATGTGGGTTTTTATGTTTACTACATGATTAGCTTGTTTAAAAGGTCATAATCATTGAGTGTGATCATGAATAAGCATCTCAAGACTCAAAGCATGTATTCATTGTTTAATCTAGAAGTTCTTATGTCAAACCCTTGTTTTCCTAATTGTGAAGTTTATGTTTTGGTTTGCTGCGTAGGGTACTCCTGTATATTGTTTCTATTCAAATGGCTTTGGTTATGGTTGCAGTTGCTGGTGCTTTCTTTGGGTGATTCTTTTAGTGAAACTTTTAATCTTCATGTTTATATCCTACTATCTTCTTTGTATAGATTACTAACAAGCATGTTATGATATAAGCTCAGGGGAAATAATTTGATTTTCTTCTGACGTCATATTGATTTCAGGAACCAGGGCAGGGGCATAATGAGAAACAGCATCTTGGGAACGATATTGTTGATACTTTTTTATCTCTGGAATCATGCGTACACTACCAAGGCAGGGATAACTAGTGGTTTCACCCGTTCTGAATGGCCATCAACTGATATCCCACTTGACAACGAGGTTTTTGCTATTCCAAAAGGATATAATGCACCCCAGCAGGTTATTCTTGTCTACTTAACTCTATAATTTATGGAATTTTTTGCTTTAAAATTCTCTAGATTATACAGATTGACCTTTGCTTTTTAGAAAATAAGAGTGGTAGATCTGTTAATCACCACGTTATCTGGCTCTACTAATCTTTTGTTTGTTGGTTTGGACATTGCAATATCTGAGGATTTCAGCTTTAAAACTGAAAAAGCCCTATAGGTGATCAATCTGTTGTATCAGACGCTTGAATGCTACTCTATATATTTGCTTTTGCAGGTCCTAAGATGAAGACCAGGTTATTCTTTAATTCACTAGGCTTTCACTCTTTTTTTTTTTCCATGATGAACTTAACTGGTTGTGAGTGTGATGCTTTGCTTCCAAAGTCATCACAAGAAACAAGTTTACACTTAGGGCTAAGGATGATGTATTGCAGGTGCATATTACTCAAGGTGATTATGATGGAAGGGCTGTCATTATTTCGTGGGTAACTCCCAATGAACCTGGTTCTAGTAAAGTTTTCTATGGGAAATCTGAGCACGAGTACAATCATCATGCTGAGGGAACATTTACAAACTACACCTTCTACAATTACAAATCTGGGTATATCCACCACTGCACGGTTAATGATCTTGAGGTTAGCATTTAGTGGCATGCCTTTTCTTCCACTATCAGCTTTTGCGGCATAATACCATCATTTGTTTAGAACAGTTTGCAGAATACATTACTTTAATACATGTTCAGCAATTGGGCTTCAATTTACTGTCCTTGTAATAAAAGAATCTTTTGAACAATGAGATTCTGTTTGCTCCCCCACCCAAAAAAAAAAAAAGGGACACATCAAGATAGTTAAGCAGTTATGGTCAGTCTATCTTAACTGTCAGATGCCATGATCATTCCAGAAAAATGGCTGGGAGTACAATTCTTGTGCATGATGATGAATGGCTTCTAAAGTTGTTGAAGAAAGAATGGTTAAGCTGCACTCCCTGTTTGGTCTGCCCATTCTTAACAATTTGTGCTTTACTATGTTAATGTGGTAGGTTTACCTCCATAATGGGGTTTAATTTCCTCCTTGTGGATAATAATCTGATGATAGCCAGCTATGCTTTTGTTAGCAACTTTGTTTTTTTTCTTTTTGTTCATCCATTTGCTGATAAAAAATCTTGAAATCTCTCTAGGATGATAGTTTTATGTTATGAGTTGATATTTCAGTATGATACCAAGTACTACTACAAGATTGGTGAAGACGAATCTGCTCGCGAGTTTTGGTTCCACACACCACACAAGATTGATCCAAATGCTTCTTATACCTTTGGTATTATTGGTGAGTTATTGTGAATAGTATTTTAATGGAAACTTTATTGGAGAAAGCATGCCCTTTTCTTTCTTTTTTATAAAAGCTTGTGCTGAAAAAGAAGCTAAAAGTGAATATTGTTTATGTGCCCTTTTCTACCTGTTAAATCAGCTTTCCGGTAACATAATCGCATGTATGTATTGTTTTTAGTTTATGATATTTATGCCGTGATGTTCATAATGAGCCTGCAAATTTATTGTTATTCTATGATGTTTATTGCTTAACCATTATACTCCTGCCAAACAAATTTGTCGTTATTGTTTAAAATAACTTGTGTCTCTAGCTACATAGGGTATCCTTCTCTTTTAGAAGCAATAGATCTGTTGATTTTTTTGAATAAGTGAAAACAGAAAGAACTTATTAGCCTGTGATAATTTCTGCTAATATATGCTAGTTATGATCTTATTGTCATTTGAATCTGCATATGTTCGAATAGGTTAGCTTCCTTTTCATGTTGGCCTGTTTCCTTCTTGCAGACTCCTACATGTACTTGTATAAGCCTATCTATATTTAAACATATGAAATGAATTTCCTAAGAATCAAATTTTGGATCTTATTTGTTGACATAAAAAGTATTATTTTTAAGAAGCATCATGCTTGTGTGCATTGTGCGGCATTGATTTCTTTAGCAATTCAAGGTCATGCTTCTGTCAAAGTATATGGGTCATACTACATGTACTAGTTAAAGGTCACTGTTATCCATTTTTATTCACTTATTCTGCACATCCTTTAGTTATATCCCAGCCATAGTCCCTTTATGTGCAGTTTAGACTTTTACTATCCTGTCTAGTTCTTAAGTTAGGTTTGCACACCATTTATTGTATCTTTTCTTGTTCTGAGCAGTGTGGTGTCATGAGCTGCAACTCTTGTACCGTAATGCAGAATGAAATAAGAGCAGTTTTCCTCATCGTCTATGTTTGATTTTGTAGTATTTGAACAGCTTCTATGTTAGAATCACGTGATTCACAACTCATTTTCTACTAAATAATTCCTGTAGAATATGGTATTTGATTGCAAAAGGTAGAAAAAAGGGGAAGAAAACAGATTTTTACTCATTCATTTTTGGACCTTCATGTGCACATATACGTGTACATGTTTGTGGTGGAAAACCTAGTGCTGAGCAGGACACTTGGTGGTTGTGGTAGAAACTCATTAGTCCATGCCCCTTTTGGCGAGGTCCCATTTTGATCCTGGCAAAATTGGCCCATTGGGTCCCTTTTAGATAGCTCATAATCTTCCTGGTAGGATCTCTATTAATGTGCACTTGTCCTTGTTTTATTCTTTCACTGATGGTTTCTCCATCATGTTGTGATGAGCGAGATCCGAGATTAACATGTTTCCAATGAATTTGAAAGAAACTTTTCTTGTTGATTATATATTATAATCTTCTCATCTGGAGGTACTGTTAGTGACTCTACCTTGAAAGATGACTCTTAATTGACCTCTGGTTTTCTGCAGTAAACCTTTTTTGGTGCTTTGACAGCTATTTAGTTTTGACCACTGGTTACTTGGTTCTTGCTAACATTTTTGTGCTTTTACTTCTTTTAGTGTTGAACACTTGTCATCTGGTTCTTGGGGTAATTCAGGCAACTTCCATATCTTCTTGCAGTATATGGTGCCAAAAAATGGCCTTTTGACTGAAAATGTTGGCTTTGATGTCTTTAAATCAGATGATGGACACAAAATGAATCATGCATCTCATGTTTTCTAATAGCTTTATTTTATATCTAAAACAGGTAGATCTTGTTGTGAAGTAATCATCCCAGTCTGCAAATTATTCAATATGTGATTCACCTGTGGTGCTGTGAGAAACAGTTAATCTGATGGTACATATAATCAATGAAATACGTCAAGGAAGGGTAACTAACTTGGGCGAAATCCCATAATCCACAAGCTATTGGACATAACTTGAACCTATCTTCCTTTCTCCTTTTGAATAAATTATGATCTTATACATAATCTCATATTGTTCGCCTCCTTTTCTTGTAATATGCATCATTGCTTCTCATTTTTACTTAGTGTTGTATTGGGAACATTTGATCTAGTCCAAAACTGACTTAGGTGTTCAGTTTGGCGGTCCTAACCTGCCTCATAGTTGGTTTTGTTTTTTTTTTTAGATGTTGTAAACCAGGTGTTACGATCCATGTATGGATCAGAATATGATGCATCGAGTACCAGTATCTGTTTTATTTGAGTTCATTAGGATTAAACTAAGCCAATATGGATCTGCTTCAGTAAGAGTCGGTCTAGTCCGGACCCGTCGTTGCTTTGTACTTAGGCTTTAGTTTTGCCCTAATTAAGCATGATTTGAAGTTGCTTTTCCTTTCTCCCGTTCCCTCTTCTCTACTTTTCCCTCCCTCGCACCTCTTGTTAGCCGGCGGCTAACAATGGTATCAGAGCCCAATATGGCGGTGTCGCCGCCGCTGTCGACGTCCGATGATCAAGACGCACCATCTTTCAATAACGCCACCTTGGCCGCGGTAGAAGCGCACCGTGCCTGGACGGAGGAGACGATCATCGAGGTTAATCGGCGTCTGCAAAACATGGAACACTCCCAGGTCGAGGCCGAAAATCGCCTGCATGCTGCGATCGCGGCAGGCTTTTGGGATTTGCTTCAACAGCCTGCCATGCGTCCCTCAATTCCGGCGTCTGTCGCCCTAGGCAGTCCTCCGCTGGGAGATCATCCGACCAGCAACCGCTCGCCGTCGCATGCGGCCCCTGGTCTGTTCCTTTCGCCCAGCGCCGTCGACGTTGTTCAGGAACCGCCGGCTCCAGCGCTCAGCGCAGTGCCTTTCTTTCCGTCGCCACCTAGCGGATCCGGCATTGCCTTTGGCTCCTTCGACGCGCCCCTACCCACCAGTAGTGCTCTGCCCACCGCTACACCACTCTTCCACCCTGTCGGTATGATTGCAGGGGAAAATCCCGGGCGGGGCATCACGAGATCTGAATTTCCTGTGGGATTTTTTCTGAATTCCGCTGGTCTTTACTCTTCTACCAGTACCAACGGGAGTACAAATTCGATGCGCTTCAAAGCCGCTAAGAGTGACTTCCCTCGATTCAGTGGAGAAGACCTACATAGTTGGATATTCAAAGCAGAGCAATTCTTCGAGTGCCATGGGATTTGGAAACAATGAAGGTGGCTCACGCTGCCATGAATTTCGACGGGGCAGCCATTCGTTGGTACCGCTGGCTAGTGGCGCAACACGGACACCCAGATTGGAGGTCCTTAATCACAGCCATGGCAGCGTGCTTTGGGCCTTCAGCTTCGCAGCTGGCCACAGACGCCTTGATTGGTGCCTTTGTTGGGGTACTCTAGGAGGAGATCCGTATTGAAGTGCAGGGCATGCGACCCATCAACTTGCATGATTGTTGTTGCGACAACTCATATGGTGGAAGAGAAGCATCATCGATATCAGGGCCTCGGGCGGGGGCTGACCGTGGCTCGTCCTCAAGGGGCAGCCGCCATGAGCACGGAAGCGCCACCAGCCAGGGCCAACATGGGCAAACCAGCGAGCCGCCCTATTATTCGCCGCCTTACTCCAAAACAGATACGCTAAAAACGGCGTCAAAATATTTGCTTCCACTGTGACCAACCATGGACGCCAGGCCACGCCTGTAGGCGACTCCACATGTACCTAGTAGAGGAAGAAGGTGATGACACCCCTGAGGAGACACTCGGCGAGCAGGAGCAAGGCGACGAGGAGCTCGCTCAATCGCCCGAAATATCTCTCCATGCTCTATCGGGACACGAAGTACCACAGGCACAGTTGATGCGCGTCAAGGGTCGGCTCCGAGGTCGAAAGGTCAGTGTACTAGTGGATACCGGGTACACGCATAACTTCATTTGTGAGAAATCGGCTAGAGGCCTGGGGTGTACAACAGACCACCAACTGGCGTTTGATGTGGTCGTGGGAGATAGGAGTACACTAAAATGTAAAGGGCGGTGCACTTACGAGAAGCTGGAAATCCAGGGCCATGGGTTTTCAGTGCAGTTGTATACACTAGCCATGGCCGAGGTAGACCTAGTCCTAGGCATCCACTGGTTGAAAGGGCTAGGTGAGGTTGTATGAGACTTCGTTAACATGAAAATGCACTTTACACAACCATATGGGAGGCGCCTAACCCTGTCGGCTACTCCAAGACAACCAGTCCATGAGACAGCCACATCCAAGATCCTACATGGGGCAGCTGCTTCGTACATGCTATTCATGACCAGAACCGTGACAGAAGAGAGGCCGACCCCCACCCTCACAGGTGCACGACTGCCTGCCCTGCTAGAGGAATTTTTAGATGTGTTCGATGTTCCACATGGATTACCTCCTCCACACGCCTATGACCACCACATAGAGCTTCAATCGGGGTCAGAAGTAGTGAAGAGGAGACCATACAGGTATAACCTGACTCAACGTGATGCCCTAACTCGACTGGTGCAGGAAATGTTAGAGCAGGGAATTATTCAGCCCAGTCGCAGCCCTTTTGCATCTCCCTCCCTCCTTGTTTGCAAGAAGGATGGCAACTGGTGGTTTTGTGTAGACTACTGCGCCTCAAATGCTATAATGGTGAAGGATCGCTACCCAATCCCTATCGTGGAAGACCTCCTTCATGCACTCAAGGGTGCAACCCTGTTTTCCAAATTGGATCTTCACGCTGGATATCACCAGATAAGGATTGCGTCACAGGATGTTCCTAAAACAACATTTCTAACACCGGATGGGCATTATGAGTTCCGCGTGATGTCGTTCGGCCTCACGAACGCCCCTGCGACGTTCCAATCTCTCATGAACGATATCTTCCGACCGCATCTGCACAGGTTCGTACTGGTCTTCTTTGATGACATCCTTGTCTTTAGTGCAGATGAGGAGGCACATTTAAATCACCTGCCGGTGGTGTTATCTACTCTGAGACAACACTCCCTCCATGCCAAGCTCTCCAAGTGTTCATTCGGAATGAGTCAAGTCACATACCTGGGCCATGTGATTGGCAAAGGGCAGCATGAAGATGGAAGAGGATAAAGAACGGGCAGTGCGCAATTGGGCCACTCCACAGTCGGTTAGGGAGCTACGTGGCTTCCTAGGGTTGGCTGGGTACTACCGTAAGTTCGTGCGAAACTTCGGAAGTATTACAATGCCCCTGTGACACATCTCACAAAAAAGGATCAGTTTAAGTGGACAGACCAAGTCGAGGAAGCATTTGCCAAGCTCAAAGAGGCTATCACGTCGGTGCCAGTCCTACGCATGCCCGACTTCGCTATGCAGTTTGAAGTGGAGACAGACACATCCGACATAGGGGTGGGCGCAGTTTTGAGCCAAGACCGACACCCAGTAGTGTTTTTCAGTTGCGCCATGGGATCCACCTTCAGCAGCAAATCGGCCTACGAGCGCGAACTCATTGCTATGGTACTGGCAGTTCTCAGATGGCGACATTATTTGTTGGGCAAGAAATTTGTTGTCCTTACGGACCACCACAGTTTGCGTTATTGTCTACAACAGAAAACATTGATACCCACAGTGCAGCGTTGGGTAATGAAACTGCTCAGCTTTGATTTTGAGATTCAACATCGCAGCGGGAAAGAAAATCCGGCAACCGATGGACTATCTCAACAGGTGCAGGAAGGGGAAGGGATTCTGGACCTTGTCGGCCATTTAGTGTGATATTTGGGCAGACATCCAGCAAGCTCACCAGTCAGCAGCATCGATGCAAAGGATACGAGCCGAATTAATACGGGATCCTACGAGACGATATGGTTATGAGTGGCGCCCTCCTTATCTCTACTTCCGCAGTCGGGTATTTATTCCGCCCGAGACAGCCATGCTAGGTATTTTGATCTCACATTTTCACGACTCGAAGAGCGCATGTCATGAAGGAGTAGAAGGGACATACAGGCGCTTAAGGGTCAGATTTTTTTGGCTGGAGATGAAGCGCCCGGTGTGGGATCATTTGCGGCAATGTGAAGTATGTCAACGCAATAAGTATGAGACCACACGACCCGTTGGGTTCTTACAGCCACTTCCTGTTCCAGAGCAAATTTGGAAAGACATATCCATGAACTTCATCGAGGGATTACCCCGCTCTCATGGTAAATCTGTCATATTGGTGGTGGTAGACAGACTTTCGAAATATGCACACTTCATAGCTCTTGCACACCCCTTTTCAACCAAAACAGTAGCTCAGATTTTTCAAGAGCAAGTAGGGCGACACGGTATGCCACGTTCCATTGTAAGTGACCGTGACTCGGTATTACTTAGTGCTTTTTGGTAGGAGTATTTCAAACTACAGGGGACAGCTTAAGATGAGTACCGTGTATCATCCACAAACAGATGGACAGACGGAGGTAGTAAACCGAAGCCTTGAGACTTATTTGAGGTGTTTCGCTAGAGTGCGCCGCAAAACCTGGGTCAACTATTTATCATGGGTGGAGTTTGCTTATAATACAAGTTGGCATACATCCACGAACACCACCCCCTTTTGAGGTTGTTTATGGGCGACCTCCTCCCACTATTCGCAGATATCAGTTGGGAACAACACAGGATGAGTTTGTAGATACACAGCTGAGGTGCCGCGATGTGATTCTTAAAGATCTAGAGGAACACCTGGTAGCAGCACAGAATCGCATGGTGATACAATATAGCTATCGTCATCAAGCACTTCGATTCCAAGAAGAGGAATGGGTTTTCATAAGGTGGCCTCCCCAACGGCTGCTAGGGATGCGCGGGGCAGGTCAAAGTAAGTTGCTTTCGAGGTATGTTGGTCCTTATAAAATTTTAAAAAGGATCGGCACTCTTGCCTATGAACTGCAGCTACCATCGGGCAACACCATACATCCAGTCTTTCATGTATCCAAACTAAAAGCATGCCTCAAGCCACCGACAGAAGGAGAAGTAACAGCAGTACCCGCCTTAGTGAACCCCACCGGCATACAACCCCTACGTCGAGTAGGAGTGCGACGACTCAAAGTGGACGGAAAGTGGAAATTACAGTGGCTGATTCAATGGCTCACCGAGGAGGAGCTACCAGCTTCATGGGAAGATTCAGATGACATACAAAGGCGATTTCCATCCTTCACACCTTGAGGACAAGGTGTTCTTGGAAGGGGGGAGTATTTGTTACGATCCATGTATGGATCAGAATATGATGGATTGAGTACCAGTACCTGTTTTATTTCAGTTCATTAGGATTAGACTAAGCCAATATGGATCTGCTTCAGTAAGAGTTGGTCCAGTCCAGACCCGTCGTTGCTTTGTACTTAAGCTTTAGTTTTGCCCTAATTAAGCATGATTTGAAGTTGCTTTTCCTCTCTCCCGTTCCCTCTTCTCTTTTTTTCCCTCCCTTGCACGTCTTGTTAGCCAGCGACTAACACCAGGACAACTGGTAGAATGGTGAACAAACTTAGCTTCAGAATTAGTACAGGCCTAGGTAGTGGCCCTCCAAAAAGGTCTACCTGGGCCAAAGACAGCATAAGAAAGGAAAAAGGATGAAGAAGAAGATGAAGATGAAGAGAAAGGAGGAAAAGGAAAACAAGAAGGGAAAAAGGCAGAAGAAGAAAAGTGAAAGAGAGTAAAAGTATAAGAAAAAGAAAATGGAAGAAAAAAATTTATAACATTTTTTGACTTTATGTGCTTAGGTGGTCTAGCCTAATCGAAAAGGTGGAAAACCTAGGGTCTAGGGGCACCTAAGCACTTTTTTGGCTAATAAGCTAACAAGTATATATACGTCTAAAGATTTATGAAAATCGTCAACATAAGACTTTCTTAAGTTCTATCATATATATAGGGCTGTTACAGTTTACACCCTTAAAGGCACAGGGTTTATGCACATATGGGACTTCAGGTTTGAGTACTGAACTTGGTTTTGATACTAAGTGTAGTGACTTGGTTCAAAGTTGATTTAAGTGTCTGGTTCATATCTCAAACTGTGTTGTATTTGACTTTGGTTCATACCTAAAAGGCCACTAAGCAGGCCAACTAGTGGTATATCAAACAAGTATACAGACCCCTGAAGATTTCTAAAACTCTTTGATACAGAACTAGTCTGAAAATATTCTATAGAGTACTATTCTCTATTCTATCATATACAGGTTATTACAATTTACTCCCTTTAAGGCTCATGTGTTCATGCGTGTAGGACCTTAGGTCTGAGTGTGGGATTTGACTCTGATACCAATTGTAACAACTTTATCTGAAACTAACATAGCTGCTTGGTCTAGCAGATCCTAACCTGCCCCATAGCTAACTTTCTTCTATACCAGAAAAGGCTATGAATTAGGCCGTTGGTAATTGGGGACCACAATTTATAGATGCCTCATCTTTTCTCTAGATGTTCAATATATGATTTGAATCAGCCATCTCCACCTGTTGGGACGTCACAATCCAGCTCCTGCTTGATGCACATGCACCCTGCATGTGGGGTCCTAGGTCCAAGTGTTGAACTTCACTCTAATGTTAATTGTAGTAACCCAATGTGAAACTGGTCTTAGTGCCTGGTTTAATTAATCCCAACCTACCTCAGTTGACTTGAGTTCACATCCCAAAAGGCTACCAACCAAGAAAGCTGGTCGTATGGCAAATAGGTTTGGGAACCCCTGATCAAAGCATCCAAGAGTGTAAGCATTTTTTTCCTCTTCATGATATGTGCATAAGATTTTTTTTGTCAAAATCCCGGTGAATCAGCAGACTAGTTTGATTGGTCAGTGAGTTGACTATTGACTGACAGCAAGTAGGTGGTCAAACTAGTCAAATAAGTCAGCCTACTGTTTGGTCAACTAACTAACCCTCACTATAAACATATATGTGCATTCATTATGTAGGTATAGGTATGCTTCTGTTTTTGTTTCTATATAAACATATGCATTTATTTATTTGTAGTCAATTGACTCGGACCAAGTCGGACCAACAAGTCATGACTAGTCCCAATTAATCTTTTTAAGGTCTTGATTGACCTATGCCCGACTTACATTTTGGCAACTCAAGTGACAATCCTTCAGCATTTTAAAACTACACTAGGTGTTGACAAGAAACTGACGTGTATCAGTTCCTCTACCATTGCAAGGCTGATAGTTCTTCCAATACTAAAAAATTCTGAGAAACCATTTCCTTAAAATTACTAAATGTTAAAAGTTTATCAAAAGCAATCTTCAAGAACCTAAAATCCCAAGTAATAAAACACTTACAAAACAGTCACATAAACCAGCCAGGTCACCCATAAATGGAGCTGTTGGATTGAGCTTGGACAACAATGTTTTTTATTACAACCTTATAAAGTCCAGAAATGTTAATTGAGTCCTTTCTTTAACAATTATAATGACAAACAGGTTTAGTACATGAATTCCTAATACATTTGATTCACAGTTTCATTCTCCTGTTTTGCATGCAGCTTCCTTTTTTACTCAATTGTAATTGTTCAAGGAATAAATTTTGTTGCATGAATTACACTAATCTTACTATTTTGCAGGTGACTTGGGCCAAACATTTAATTCTCTCTCCACACTAGAGCATTACATGCAGAGCGGTGGGCAGACAGTTTTATTTGTTGGAGATCTTTCATATGCTGACAATTATAAATATGACAATGGTATCCGCTGGGACTCATGGGGGCGTTTTATTGAGCGGAGTGTTGCTTATCAGCCATGGATATGGACAGTTGGGAACCACGAAATTGAGTACAAGCCTGATCTGGTAAGAAGAATGCAGAATTGCTAATGCTTATATCATGATTAGAAGAAGTGGTCTTGCACAAACATTCCCTCTCAATGCATGCTACTATCTTCCATATCACATCAAGGCCTTTAAATTTTCCTTTCTTTTTTCTTTTGCATCAAGTAAATTCTATGGTTTTCCCCAACAGTTCAACCATGTTGCATTGTGGGGAGACCAATAATGTTACAGTTGGGTTTAAATTGACTATATCTGTCCAGTCATTTTGCATAAAGTGCACTTGATTGAATTCCTCAAATAAGGACACAACCTTATAAGCATTAAAAAATCGTGACAAGCTGTGCTATTGTAAAGCAGGTAATTACCCCTTGCAAAAATGTCGGAGTTATTTTTTAAGTATTCATATACTTCTTGTTCAACAGTGACCTTTGCAATGTTGAAAGTGTTTGATGTAGTTTGTCGTCATTGCAGGGAGAAGTCACTCCTTTCAAACCTTACCAACATCGTTATCTTACACCTTACATGGCATCAAAGAGTAGTTCTTCTCTTTGGTATGCAGTGAGGCGTGCATCTGCTCATATCATTGTGCTATCTAGCTATTCTCCCTTTGGTATGATAATCTTTTTTCTTGTTATCTCTGTCCTTCCCGGGGTTCTGCCAAGTATATTAATCCAGTTTTATATCAGAGACCAGATCCATTTATTGTTGTTAGGTTCTGTTTACTCAATGTGTTGATCTTTAGTAAATCAGTTCTTGATTCAGATTTAGATACACTTGGGTTTTAGGACCAGAATTTGGTCCATTGATATTTGGATCTGGTGGAATGGGTTTAACTTTGTCCTTCTCATAACATGCTAAGATGGATTGGTCGAGTGCTTTCTTACCTAGGTGTGAATTGTATATTACCATTAGAACTTGGGTAGAATCTGATATTCTCTATATATTTTGAGATCTGGACTGAAGATGAGAAACGCTATACCTCTATATCATGGTATGGCTCACAGCCCACTTGAACTCTTTACATGCTTGCATCAGCAACAGATGCAACATTATGGTAGTGTTTGGTTTAATATATGAGAATCTATCTCCTTATAAGTGAGAGATTCCCATTAAAATGTTTATATGTTACCACTAATATTAATATACTCATTTAAATAGTGTACACATAAATATATGCATGGTACCATGCTTTATATGTATATACTTATTTATATAATTGTTATGTTCTATCATATACATAAATTCAAAATTTGCACTATCTGATATGGATGGCTGTCTGGCTCGTGGGCATTTTTCACAAATCCAACCTCATAGATGAGGTCGAATTGTACAAATCTATATGCCTGTAAAAAATCAACGAAATCCAATGTGTGGATGTGATCTTATGACTCCCTTTTTGGAGAATATAAAGATTTTATTTTGATTCCTTACGAAGAGTGATCCACACATCCATTTTAGATGTTTCTTTTGAGGCTGATAGACTTCAATATTTTGCATTCATCTGTATGTTGAATTTCAAAAAGCCAGTTGGAAAATGGTTGAACTGGCGGAATGCTGGTGGACTGCCGATAAAAAATTTGAACATACATATATATAATAGTTACAGGCACACATATATATAACATATCCTATGTTGTCTTTTGTACTTGGTTCCTTTTTTTGTATTTTTTTGTTTCAGTTTTGGTCAATTCTTTGTAAGGAATTGCATGATTATGTCATATCCTCTTTAGCGTTTCTATATGGTTTTATTTCTTTATTTCTAATTACTTATATGCTCATGGTATTCACAAAGTATTCCACTTGATTTTTTATTGTTGTCAAACAAAAAGAGGGTTTTTTGCTGAATATACGTGGTTAGTTATGGATTGACTTTTTAATTAGCACTTCTCTTGTCTTTTGCTATTGCTACTTAATTGGCATACATGAAGCAGTATAACATTATTATAAATGCTTATTTTCCTTGTCTAATGACTTGATTGTTCACCTAACTAAGGATATTCTTTTTGACAGTGAAGTACACACCTCAATGGCAATGGTTGAAAGGTGAACTGCAAAATGTGGATAGGGAAATGACTCCCTGGCTTATTGTTCTCATGCATGCGCCTTTATACAACAGCAATGATGCACATTACATGGAGGGTGAAAGCATGCGCGTGGTTTTTGAGAAATGGTTTGTCAAGTACAAAGTTGACCTTGTATTTGCAGGTCACGTACATGCATATGAGAGATCGGTATGTGTCAAATCTTTCGTTAGTTTCTGAAATGAGGTCATATGCCTTTTTTTTTATTATTTATGATTCATAGAAAGTGGCATCTCATTTCATCACGATGCTGATTAGCTTCTTTCTTTTCATGCTAATGTCTATTTCATTCTGTGGGAAATCAATTTTATGGTACAAATGCTTATGACCTCCCCCTTTGTGCCTCACAGTAATGATTCATCTGGTTTCATGACGTTTACAACAACGATGCTGTCCACAGATCATTTTCTTTTGTGGATTGTATTTTGCTTGATTGTCTTAGGCTTCTATCCATGGCTGTCTTAAGTATTATTTTTTTTTATTTAAGTTCTACAAAAGGTGGAACGGAATAAATCAGTCGAAGTGTAATGATAACACAGCTATAATCCTTGGTATGTTCTAGTTCAGTTCTCCACCTTAACAACAGAAAAAATGACTGATCAAATTCTATTGAGTCTGACTCATAGTGATCATTTATCAAAGAATGACTCTGGTTATCAAATGATTGAACAACCAGGATCACTATTCATGATGATCATCAAAGTAGACTCTCCAGACTGCAGTAGTTGCAAATGCATAAGCCACAATACTCATAATCCTCTAAAATTGAGAAAATTTGAAAAAGAAAAAGAAATTTAGATAAACAATAGCAGCATTTTTTTCTCCTCAGTGAATTATGGCTTTGTGTATCTTTCACTAATATTGTAATATGGAGTTTATAGTTGACAATCTACCTTTGTATTGATCTAGAATATATAATAATTATCAGCAGTATGATTATCTTAACATGCTCCTTCGTGCTCAAACAACATGTAATGATGCTGTTTCAAGCTACACCTGTTCTCGGTACCTTGGAACAACTGATGTCCTTGCTGCACCAAATTATTTGGAATAAGGATTTGTTTGACTCCTGCCTTGTTGAACAAAGTGACCTACAGCAGAAACTCATAGTAGCTATTTGTACATTGTCACACCTGCTTTTGTGATTACACTGTAAATTTTTTTATTTCTAGAATACGAAATGAGGTTTTATAGTTTGTCCTAAATGCTTTTTGATGCATCACATGTATAAGTTTTTGATGGATGTACCTGAAGTGATTCCTTTTCCTGTCGAGCAAGTCCAGTGTTTTTTGCAGTGCTTGGTTTCTTTTTTAATGTGACAATTGCGTGTGGCACTTATTTAAATGGTTGTTCCATGTATATTGAAAGAATAAAAAATGTGACTTTTGCAGTATCGTATTTCCAATATAAACTACAATGTAACAAGTGGGCAACGTTATCCTGTACCAAATAAATCTGCTCCTGTATACATAACTGTTGGAGATGGAGGAAATCAGGAAGGGCTTGCTGGAAAGTAAGTTATGAATGAAACAGTATTCAGTATGATCTTCAGTCCATTTTCCTTTACATGTATGGTTTCTAATATTTCAACTTCTGTAGAGATTTTAATTTTTGTGCCATGGTCCTATCTGTAGGTTTCTATACCCACAGCCAGACTATTCTGCTTTTAGGGAGGCCAGCTATGGCCATTCAACGTTGGAGATAAGGAATAGAACACATGCATTTTACCATTGGAATCGCAATGATGATGGACAACGTGTGGCTACAGACTCTGTTGTATTTTACAACCAGTACTGGTGAGTGGAAGGCATGTTTTTGGTCGGTACCTGGTTCTGTTGTGGTTAAAGACATCTCTATCCATGGACAAAAATCCAATAATCTAAGACCCACAATTTTTCTGCTTGGAATTTGGGGCCTTTGGCAAGTGTTATCCAGGTTACATCTGTTCTTGGTGGAGGTTACAGTCCAATCAAACTGAAAGTCTCACTGCAAATTCCTAAGTCGATGATAATTTTAAAGTTTATAATTTGAATAGTTAGCTTTTCTTGTTTTATAACTTTTATTTTGTGTTAATTTTATAACAAATTGAATGTCATTCAGGTCAAGCAATCAGAGAAGAAGAAGATTGAAGAAACACCATCGCAAGACTATTGGGGAACTTATCTCTATGTTATGATACGGTCAATTCACATGGCACCTTGGCATACTCAGGTTGCTCCTATGGCTTTGTAAAGAGTTCCAAAGACTGATTCTGAAATTGCAGTCGTGTATGTCTGGTTTGATCTGGTGCTGGTGCTGCTCTGACACGCACCCCAACCACGTCCTTTCTTATGCAAGTTCAAAATATTTTCCTTTTTTTTTCTTTTAATAAAAGTAAAAAGAAAGGACAGATAAGCTAAGAAACAAGCTAAAATTATATATATTATGAATACATACATTTGTGTGTGTGTGTGTGTGTATATATATATATATATATATAATATACACCTTCGCTGCACTCTCGCACCCAAATTTTTTGGGATACGTCGCACCAGCACCCACACTTCGCACTCATGTGGCATAGGTCCTTGGGATTAAGAACTCTGCTTGTATATGATTTTGTTTTTTATTCTGTTACAAATTGGAGAGCACCAACATGATCCGTTCAATGGGTTAAGCTGATGACAGGAGGCCCTTCATCTTTATCTAAATATCAGTAGTTGACAGTATCCAAGGGTGATGAACACTGACCCGTGTTGTAAATTGTGTTAGTTGATGTGCATTAGTCGACCAGAGTTGATGCAAAAGGAAAAAAAAAATGAAAATTAATTTTTTTAACTTAGAAATACAAAACGAACTGAAAAGTAGTACCAAAAAAATCAAGAAGATTACCATTCCTATGAAGAATCAATGATGTTTCAGTTAAGAAGAAATCTCTGTAGGAATCGGTTTCTTACAAAAGCTACATGTTATTCTCAACTGAAAGTTCAACTATTCATTAGTGTGTATTATCTTCTTGCAGGTTGCTTGAAATCATCTCTTCGAAACGACAGAATTCTCCGATAAAAATGAAATATTTGTTACTTCTCAGTGAAAGCAACCTCCTATGCACAGAGTAAGTGAAAACCTTTCCTTTTCCCAATGGAAGATCAATTTGTTACATACAAATCTGTCCTCAAATTTTATTTTTCTTCTCAAAGGCATTGGAGCTGTCAGCTTCCTCTCCACGTTCTAAGAGTATCCAAGGCTTGGTGGTAGGGACCTTTTTTTTTTTTTTAAGTTGAAAATATCGTGTTGCATTGTACGACACAACCATTTTCAAGGGTGTATTGTATCGCTTTTGCTAAAAGTTACATTAAGTAAATACTGATGGTATGCTCTGTTACATACAGTACTGGGTTGAGCTGTATCTTTGACAAATTTTAGGAAGGTGTTGAATTATAATTTGCCTTTTCCTGGTAGCACGTCAATCTTTTAAGTTCTTCTTCCCTGGTCCGGCTCGCTAATGATGATAGTTAGGCTAGTGTTTTTTGTATAGGTGTCATTAGCTTAGATGGTCTTTCTAGTCATAGTGGTGAACCAAACACTTCAATGAACTGCTGGAACTGTACAAGATGAACAGATTGAACCTGCTGCCCGAAATACTAAGACCCAGAGACACAGGTATCTAACTTCACACTGCCCCAATTCTAGTCAAAGCAAAGTCCTTGGGACTGCCGAAAATGCACCAGAGTCACTAATATTCATCTTTGTCACGGTAGAGGCCAGTAGAAGATTTTCTTTTGTGCATTCTGCTAAGCAGTAAGCAGAGGAGGGCCAGTTCTCAGCTTGTCTTTGCAGATTAGTTATATCGGTTAGCAAGCCGGCAGAATTCCTGTGGACGACAGAAAATTGTTGGCACCATTTCTGAAGATGTATTTCCACTTTTCAATTACCAAAAGAGCTTGTTTAGTGTGGTCAGACGGTTCAAGTATCTGAAGGGCATCACTAAGATGGCATTCAACTGTGCAACCACTGGATACTAAACGGATGAAAGTGAACAGATGTTCCCATGGCTTCTTAACGGAAAAACGATTTAGAATTAGAGGTTTGTGATGAATGAATTTGAAAACATCAGCAGTAGAGAGAGAGCTGAAACGAACTTAATTAACGGAGCCAATGTACAAAGATACACCAGCTCCCAATGAGTGTTGAGAGGGGAACAACAAACCTTAAAACAGAAATTAAGTAGAAACAATGGAAGGTAGAAACAAATACATCAAATCCTGAAGGTGGCTAGCTCTCTGATGAGAGAGACCTCACTCCAAACCGTGGATGCAATGGCCGAATGATTGCATGTTGCATTCCTAAAAAGAATGTCATTCCTGATAGTCCAAAACCACAAAAATACAAACAGTCAGATCTTCCAAAGCAGCCTCCACCATTAGATATACTAATATGCTTTGGACCAAGTAATAAATTTCTAGCAAGGACCGAGATGATATTATTGGTGCTGAAGTTCTCCATGTAGCAAGAAAGACATGATGAACCTTGTTGTAGTACCAAAACAAGTGAAGAGGGGATTCTTTATATAGGGCCAAAAGGCCCCCTAGCCCATGAAAAGCTAGGTTTAACCCCACCATGGCCTACAAATGGATCTAAATAATTTTGAAAGGTCTAATAAAACAATAGACAATGGTTTCAGAATCTCTCTTTCAAGCACACCTCTGCTCCTCCAAAAACTTGTGAAAGTTCATAACTGGTAGTGTTAAATAAATCGAAATTGTGAGCAGAAGCCATCAAAACAGTAAAACTTACCAAAGTTAGTGATTATCCATGTAATCCTGTGAATTAACAGAGGACAAGCTTTTAGGTTCAAACTTTCAAATTGGTTTACTCTTCAAGTCTTCATTAAAGAAAAGGAGGTGGTTGTCCGTCAGCTCGATCGGGAAGCAAATCGCATTCGTAGAAGCACCTTTTGGATTTGGACCTTCAGGGTAGTGCTAATCATAGTTCGCATATGAAGGCTTCTCTTGAATAAATCAATGATTTATTCAACATAATCACAAGAACCCATTATTTTTTTTTCAAAAACCCGATAAAAACGTCAAAAACAATGAAAACAAAAAACTCAACTTTTTCTCTTTTTTTAAAAAACCTCCAAAGTGATTTTTTCGTGTTCTTTTCAGGTTCTTTTTTTAAAAGCACTTACGCTAAATTATTTATGTTCCTTTCTACCATTACTGAAACCTCATTTTTATCATTTTATCAAGTTATTTTTTCATATTTTCTTGTTAACTTTTCATTTATTTTACTTTCCTATTCTTTATTATTTTTTCTCTTCCAAAAAATTGCCGAATTTTTCCTTTGATTTTCAGCTCGACTGAAAAATACCCCGAAAAAAAACTCACCATTTAAAATCTGTTAACGATACTTGTGACTATAAAATCAATCATATGATAGACATATCACATTAGAGGTCCAGAGTAAACAAGTTAGTAATCAATCATCTTACTAATTTCATTTATACAAGTTCCAAACTAATCATTTGAAAGATTTGCTTTTCCTATTAAACTAATAACTTTGTTTTACTAAATTCTTGAATTTTATCAAATGCGATTAGTAATTTGGTTACTTGTAAAAAATTCTCATGGGAAGTCTCTGTTCTACTTTTCCACATTTCACATATGTAATTAAATTCACTTTTCGCATGTGCAGTTGTGTTTCCAATTTATACATCTGTGTTCTCATCTCAATCTTTACTGATTACAACCTGACGATGAATGACACCTACAAGAAGCAAAGGTTCATCTTCTGAAAGTATCTTTTTATGAGCCTTACGAGTGGTTCGGCTTTCCCACTAGTTAAACCAGACCTTATCAATTTAGCCTTTATCGTTAAATTAATGAATTATCACAGTTTGCTGGTTAGTTTCCAACTCCTAAATAAAATTCATTAGAGTTACAAAATTAATCATAATTTAGTACTTCTCGTGATACGAAACCGATTAGTGCATTCAAAAGCCATGTTGATAAAAATATTTGGCCAGAAATGTGCTCAAGAAATCTAGAGATTACAAAAGCCTCAAGCGAGGATCTAACATGAAATCCAAGCTACACAATCTGGCTCGCGATGGAGGAAAAACTTCTTAACCTATTAAGACCTGAAATTCTTTTTCAGGTACCTCTTGGCTGCCAAGCATGCAACCAAAAGAATCACGTTAACAGAGACAACTTACGTTGAACAACCTCAGTTGTCCAGCAAGCCACTTCGATCTTAAAAATGAAGGCCCGGAATAAACAGGAGGCTGTTGAAATATGCTGGACCTTTAATGGTTTCGTGCAAAGGAAATTTGCATGGGATGTGACGCGTGAAGCAGATGGAGAAGCAAACGCTTAAAAAATACTAAAAGGGACAAGTTTCTGAGTTCTTTCCACCATCAAAGATGTCCAACCTTGAAATTCAAGCGTCCAGATGAAGGATGTAACTTTCAGCAAATTCTACGTGGGTAATTTCATTGTATTAATGAAACAAACAATGAGCAAAATGTTGTGGCTTAAGGATTCCCACTTAAGATCGTCCGTTTAAGCGTTTATTGATTGCACCTTAGAATTACTAAATTGGAGTATATTCTCATTTTGTTCCCCTGAATTTTCGAGCAATTGACAGGCAGGGGCCTGGTTAACCTCAGCATACAAAAAAATCTTGAGCTTGAACACTTGAACTGATCCCCCCACTACATCCGACCTAAAGTTTAGTGTATTACATTTACCTTGTATCAGGACAGAGAATATATTGGTTAGCATACAAACAACTGGAGTATAAAGCACATCCTCCTATGAAATATTAGGATACATAAATGACACACACCAGATCATAATGGTGCATTCATCTCTCTGCCAAAGACTTACCACAATGATCGGAATTGCTTAATCGCAAAAAATTTAACCATCCACTAGGAAAATGGTTACCAACCATTTTCCGAGTCATATAAGCACCAAATTCAAAATTTCCAAGACAAAAAAAGCCGTTTCTCGACCAGGAATTTTGATGGTCATCTTACAGGTGCCCTTTGTAGATGCAAATTAAAAACCACAAGGGCATTCCATGGCAATCAAAACAGCCTCATGTACAACACATGATAAAAAAATGAATACCATCATTACATCAGTAGTTCCCACTTTGACTTTGTATTACCCCCACTTTCTTTAACTCCACTCCCTTCATCTCACATGGTCTACAGTAGGCCGTTACTCACTTGGGGCACTGATTATTGTCGTACTTACATGATAGAAGCACTAAGAATTTTTACAACAAGCTCGGAAAGAAAGCTAGAATAGAATAGGCTTCATCCTTACAATTTTATTTCAAGACGCCAGTAAATTGATCAACTGCAACAGATTGGTCATTATCTGCAGTGAATATGACTGGAATCCTGGGGATACCACCGCTCTGCATTCCCATTAGTTGAAAAAGCCATGTACCTTTCTGGGCTGTCTTGGACTTCAAAGTGATATCAGGAATCACGATATATGGGTTGCGGAGTCCATTTAAGATGCAAATGCAGCTTTCCAGATTTGGCATCATCTAGTGGAAATTCATCCTTGTATTCTCCCACCATTATAACCTTTGTGAGGGTCAAAATGCATCTTCCCATATAGTCCTGAGTTGAACACCAATAAGTATCAGGGCACACACTATGCAAATAACAAAACTTATACACCACTAAAACAAGAAATGACAAGTCACCAGATTCTGATTCACATGAAATATGGAAGCTAGGTTAAGTGGGTACCCAATATATGCTGATTATAAAAAAGATCAAGAATACAAAAGATAGATATGACTGCAAAGTCCCTCCCCACTCAGTCAAGCCTATCGTTTCAAAAGGAGCTGAGAGGAACATCAGACCGGTGTACAATTCAATTATCAAAGACTAAATTTCTTGAACTAATACTACACAGCTTTTAGCTTTCCTTCATATAGTGAACAACAAAAGTTACAAAATATGTACCTTCTTCAAGGTGTCATGATCCTAAACTTCAAAAAATTACCTTCTTAAAGGTGTCATGATCGTAAACTTCCAAAATCAACATGTCGTGCAACCCATCCTCAACAACAAAGTCAAAGGTTTGGTTCCAGACAGGGTTCAGGCTCTCATTCACGACCTGCAAACATTTGATTAGTTGTCTCTCCAGCTCATTAACTCAGGAGGAGATTTTTCAAAAGAACAGAAAAGTGCAAAAAATAAATACTCTGGTCTTATTTTTAGCTTCTGTTTTCTTCATCTGAACCACAACAAAAGGATCAGACTTTCCCAGTAAATCCATTGCAGGCAAGTCTTCTGCCGAAATTACAGTCACTGACAGTACACCCCTGATTATGACATCCCTTTTCCTGTGCACTGCGTTCCTCTCAGCATCAGTAGTATCAGTGCCATTTGCTCCACTTTTAAGCGCTTTCTCTAATGAGGTCATTGAATACCTTGCATCAGCAAATGGATTGGTAAATCCATTGGGCATGCCATAGGGACAGTAGAGAAGCTCCAGTTGTACCTATCAGACGAGATGAGAATTTAAGAAAATCCATGAACATGTTGCACGTGTCAATTTTTAGTTGCAGCAAACTGATCCTGTTGCTCACTGCCAATATAGAGCTTCTAAATTTGCTGAATTCAACACTGCCTCTCTTCACTAACGGAAATATCATCTAAAGCCACTCCTTTCCTCAACTTATGTGATAGTGGAATGATTTACAGAAAAGCAACAGTTACTTACTTGACCACGATACTTGTTATCTCGCTGAATCTCCAGATCTTTTACTAATTTCAACCACACATCTTTCACTTTTCCTGGCACAAGGTCTTTCAGTTTTATTTGAGCACAACCAATAAGCTCTGATGCTTGTATTCCTTCATCATCATAGATCTTCACCACTAAATGTTGTGTGGTGGCATCCTCAACAATAAACTCAAAATGTTCATTCCAGACAGGGTTCAGATCATTATTCTGCAACAGAGGTCACAAAATGAAAAGCTAAAGAATAAAAATAGAAACAATTTTGAATCATAAAGAAATGTAGTTTTAAGTTGGATCTTACAATTACTCTGCTCTTCTTCATTTTATCAGGCAATGGCCGTATGTATAACACAGCAAAAGGATCAGATTTCCCTATGAGATCTTTGTTTGTCAAATCTTTTGCCTGCACAAGCTTAACTTCTAATGTTCCAACAGGTTTCAACTCCAAGTCACTGCAAAAAAATAGTAATTTCTACTTCAGGGCAAGCAGCTTAAGCTAAGCTAGCAATATTGACAAACTGGATGTGGAATTTGTACCTGTAGTCACCAGGTAAAATGGGAATAACTTTTCGAACTGGCCACGTTATTGAATCCTCAATAGCATCTCGAATCATTCCCTGATAAAAAATGAAATCAGCATGATTGAATTTGGTACCACATATGCTGTAGAAAAACCTAACTTATGCTTCGAAAACACACAGTGGAATATGAAAGTACGACCATAAAGGACTATAAGCATGATTGCCATGTCAAAGAATTTGAGCATCATTAATGAGATGGGAACCTCTATGGCATCAGAAATCCCTGGAATTGATGATATTTCCCCACCAACAACCTTAAGTGTGAAATCAAGCTTTTTCTGCAAGAAAACAATCTACAAGTTAGTATGCAGTATTTATCATGTCGTAAAAACAGGATGACGTTGCAGGTATAATGGGAGGCAAATCTTGTTACTGAATGAGAAAGAATTTACCTGTATCTTTTGTACAGAATCAGAATCTATTGGCCTTTTTAAATATTTTCTTAATTAAATAAAATAATAAAATTATTTATTGTGATTATTTTTATGAAATAAAGGACTGATACGGCTGAATAGGTCAGCTGCAGAATTGCTCTATCTTTAGCAATTAAAAGGAAATTATCAGCCCTTATAGTTTCTATGCAACGCAGAAACAATAGTTAAGCCGACACAGCTTGCCATTGATAATATTGATAAAGACAATTAAGACAGACGAGTCACCTTCTCTCTCAGTGAATATGAGATAGCACCTATTTTTATGAAATAAAGGACTGATACAGCTGAATAGGTCAGCTGCAGAATTGCTCTATCCTTAGCAATTAAAAGGAAATTATCAGCCCTTGTAGTTTCTATGCAACGCAGAAACAATAGTTAAGCCGACACAGCTTGCCATTGATAATATTGATAAAGACAATTAAGACAGAAGAGTCACCTTCTCTCTCAGTGAATATGAGATAGCACCAAAGCATGGGAGCGCCTCCACCAATGGTCTGAATATTAGCCTAAACACCCCAGTAAAGCCAATGTCCTTTACCTGTAGAGTATGAAGAATATAACTATTCGTAAAGTAGTTACCTATCAAATAGTAAACATTTCATGTCAAATGTCAACATCTAACAATTCCAATAACTATGTGCTTCATAATTAGTCACTAATATCACCAATATTTTTGACATATCATGTCATTAGAAACTATACATCGGAAAACAGAGTTTCAGAGATGAACTTGTCAGCATTGTCACATATAAGGAAAACCTTGCGAGAAAAATGAATATGAATGTTCTTATTTTTATATTTGTTCTTCCAATAGATACACAATTCATTTACACTTGTGCAAAAAATTACTACCTAATCATGCCACTTTCATGTTTATTCTGTAACATCTTATTCTTTTTGAACTTCTTACCACAAATTTCCTGAAGTTTTTCCAAATATTTATAAAAAAAATTCCTGAATGGGAAGATCAAATAGCTTTTTTTTTTTTGAGAAAACTACATCTACACATGGTCTATTAGTGTGAATACACAAGGAGCTTTTGCACTATAAGCATGTTCAGAAGCTTTTTCCTACAGGGAAGACATTCAAAAAGCAACCTTAAGAAAAAAGAAGCAAGATATAGGGATTTCACAATATGTGAGCACCAGTTTGCACCAATCTCAACTACCCAGCCATGATAAATCATATGGTTATAAAGACTGTCAACTCAAAAGAAAGTTGCTAATCAAAACGTGTGATTGTTAGTTGACTTTTGAACTTGTGAGCCATCTGATCAAATTGATCCAATTGTTGAGGTTAATACACAAAAGAGCTCAACTTCACATAGGTTTTAAAATTGGTGTATATTATACATAAGCCTCGTGCCTCTGCATCCAAGTTTTCTGAAAATACTCTGCACCAGTGTCTTCACCCACACCCGCACCCATGTGACATATTCTAATGTGTCTGTGTTGTGTATTTGTGTGTGCACGCATGGGTAGCATATGTGTGCATATGAATGAAGGTCTGTATCATCCATTACCTGGATAGGAAGAGAGACACCAACTCTAGTACGAACATCAAGTACAATGCTTGGATTACCATCCCACTGCATCTCCAACTCCATGGTTATCCCACTGTTGCCATCATCTACGATTGATACCCCTGTTGAGACATACATGATTTGTATGAACTGAAGAAGTTTGTTTCAAAGAAAACTGTCCTTTCAGGTGAAGGACCTTGGAGACAGAGACATCTCTTTCGACTAAAACTATCACAACAAAGAAAATGATATTCACACTTTAAAAAAAGTTTGGCATGAAAATAATCACAACTCATGTAACATACATTGAGAGTGTAACCTATCATCATAGATTCATCACATTATACCTACCAAATAATATTTTAGGTCAATAGAAAATAACCTCATATATATTTTGAAAATAAAGTGATTGCTATCTGTCAGCCAGCTCATGAGAGGTTACTAAGAGCTTAAGACTACTAACGTCAATTTAAGGCACTAAGCAATTTGACTTCCTTCATGCATGCTTGTTAATGTTCAGTGTAAATAAGAACTTTTTGAACTGATGAAATAAGCACATATTATGAACTTCAACAGAAGCCACTATGTCATCTCACTGGTAGTCCTATATTTTCTTCTTAGCAAATAAATACCCCAGAAAAATGGTGGCACCAAGTTCCAGAAGGACTTGAAGCGTAGCTAGATCAGAGCATATCACATTTTCAATTTGTTCCAGTGAAATAATTGCAAGTGTAGTTTGATATTCTTGACAGTAGATACTAAATTGCTTAGGAGATTGAATAATTGAATAAACAGGAAAGAAGGTAGATCTTACCAGTAAACTGTGGAGCAACGGTACCAAGGGTAAGCTTAGAAAATTTAAGAGAGGACAAGATCACTGGCCGATATTGTTCAAGAACTGGCTCCACAGAACTTTTAATCAGGTCAGATGCTGCCTGTAATGGATTTAAAAAAAATAAAAGAGAATTTCAGTTGTAAAGATCTGCTTGTACATTACCCCAGGCATCATTAAAGGAAGAAAAGCAAAGAAAAAAAAAATCTATGCCTCAATTAGGAAATGAAAGATATTTAAAGCAAAAGTTGCATGGCGAAAATAAAATACCTCATTAACATAAGGCCAGATCTTCACAAGTTCCTGGTTCAGCCATTTCAACTGAAAATTAGAAAGAGTCAGTTTCTGGAATTCGAGAAACACCTCTGAAGTTCAGGCAATAACACAAAACAGAATATGTTTTTACTTACCTTTTGACGGTCAGAGAAAACAACCCATGAAGGATAAAATGGAGCAGGAAGAAGTTTCCGTGAGTCTTCCACTGTCATTCTAGACAAGGATGCTATGGCAACAGCCTGTGAAAAATGAGTTAGTTTCTATTAACAGTGGCTGTAGGTGACCTTATTTGCAGTGTGAGTAATAAATTCCACTTCACTCCAATTTTCCTTTCTGATTTGATGTTTCTTTACACCGAACATCACCACAAAGTCTTGATGAGAATTGTAACCAGTCTTATGTTCTATATTTTAAGAAAGGCATCCATTTCGAGAAAAGAAAAGTTGTATATTAAGAAAAATTGTAGAAATAGTTGAGTAAGAAGAGACAGGATACGTCTAAAAGATTAACGTACGTGACAGTTTGAGTTGACAGTGTGTTCCAAAATATTTTCTGGAAAAATGTGCCTGGAATTAGGTTTAAGGCATACTGAATTTACAGAAGAAACACGATAACCAACCAACCTAGAATAATTTTTTCAATGAGAAAGTAAGTTCATAGATGTCCCAACAACTTTCCCATGTTAATCCTTACAAAAAAATGACCGAATCTATTCAATAATCACGACGCATAGGCTAGTGTTCTCTACTCAGAGGTTTGATGCCGGACCTTTTTTTTTTTTCATGACAGCAAGTTTTATTATGCTGTAACAAATATTTAAATAAAGGCAGTCAATGGAAAAGAGCTCGTGATCTTGAGCTAGACGTAGTGAAACCCCAAAAGAAGAACTAATTTTCAGAAACTGCGAGACATAAACAGAATGTAGACCGAGGAAAGTTCAGAGAATCAACAAAATCATAATTAATCCATCACCAAATAACTGCTTATCAAGAAAAGGATTCCCATAGCGAGCGCTACAGCCATCCAACTGTTGTTGGCAGCGAAAGAACCATCAGAAGTAGCAATCGACGTAGACCTTCGCGAATACCCAAAAGAACAAAATGTGGCACTCCCCTTGACAACCTAAGCCACACTTACATCACAATTGTGATGACAACCGGCCATACAAACCCAATTCACAAAGAATTCTCAAACCCTTGCCGAAACAGAAAGAACGAGATCAAATCCGGAAAAGCAACGAACAAAGAGAAACAGTCCCTCACCAGATCTCTCCTGATTTTCGACCGAGCATTCTCCGATCGAACAAAGACGACCACGACCCCTATTCCGAAAGCAATCCCGAGAATCAACCCGCTGAGGAATCCCATCCTCCTTTCTTGCCTTCCTTCCGCCTCAAGAGTCAAAAGAACAGAATCGCCGTCCTTTCGGCACTCAAAAGGTCATAGAAGCAGCTGAACCCTCCGCTACCACCCACCATCCGAAAGAATCGGCCTCCTCCCCCAGTAACATTCTGGAAACAATGAGCTCGACAGAGATTTCTTCCCGAGGTTGACAATCAAAACAAAAAGGTCAGACTCAAAAAAGGAAAGGACAGGCGCGCTGGGGAAGCGAAAGTGGAGGGATCACCAATAGAGACAGCGAAGAAGGACACGGTAAGCACGAATTCCTTGCTTCTCTTGGATTCTCCTCCGAAACAACAAGAAGAAGAAGAAGAAGAGCAAGAAAGAAGAGTGTGATGCTTCCACGATGATTAGAGCATTGAATGCATTCGCAGAGGGGATCTTGATGCTTAATCCCATGCCTTGGAACTCCCATTTGGATTATTTGCCTTTTTCGTTTTTCCGCAGGGACACTTAAGGTATATTACCATTTTCATGCCTAGGTTGTAGATATTCACAAATTCGTGCCCATTTCTTTTGAGTATTTTAACTGGGATTTCCTTTGCAACTCATTTTAACTTGATTTTTTGGGTGAAAAGGGCGAATATTTAATACTGCCACTCAAATAAAGTTAAATATTTCACTTATTAATTCTTTATAGAGTATACTTGGTGCCTCAAGACACCGCATTTATTATATTTCAGTTTGTCTAATATACAACATAGGAGATTGATGCATTGTAGATTTGAAACAAAAACCAGTTGCTTAGTGAATTTCGAAGATCATTTTCACTTGAATTTCAACATTTAATTTTTTTACATAACGATGGTTTCCTTATTTTATTCAAATAAATGATGTTTAGAATATATAATTTTTTTCACTAAAACAATAAAAAGATAATAAGAAATGTAAATAGTTCTAATCCGTGTCGAATTTTGGATTACTGTTTGGATCCGACTACCATTGCTTCGATATTTATATGTGATTCAATGGAATCTTCGTCAGATTTGGTTATGAAACTGCTGTTAGCAAAAAAGACAAGATCCCATGCAAAATGATTAAAGTGTAAATGCAGGTACTAACATGATAAATCTTTAAAAACATCACTGAATTTTGCAATTGCTTATAAAATGGAGATAAATTATTAAAGCCGCTTAGTTCTCCTTTTGTCTTTTTATTTATATCTAACGGCTTTTTGCCGACATGACCATTTCAAGGGGCCCAGCACGATTTGGTCCGACTGGGTCTGGGTCCCACTACAAACGGATCGCACATTAAAATAAAGCATCCGATCCAAACGTTGCCGACATTCTTGGACCTGGATCATTTAAAATAAGATTCGGATTTGAATGTTTTCCAAAAATTTTCTCTTGAGATTCAAGCCGATAAACGATCTGAATGCAGTCTTTACGGGTGAAGGAAGCAGGATCTGACTTCATTTCTTTATTGGAATTTGGATCCGGTGGTAGGATATGAGCTTCAAATCCAGATTCAATTGTACACTTATCAGATCTTGTTTCGATTCAGTTCCGACGTGGGTAGAAGAGACAAGTTGAACCGATTATGGAATCGGTTGTAAGCAAATTTGTTTTTTTTTTTTTTTAATGTTTATTTAGAGGAAGAATCTGAGAATCCAAATCCAAAGTCCAAATCGCTATCAACCGAGGAATCTGAGAATCCAAATCCAAAGTCCAAATCGCTATCAACCGAGGAATCTGAGATCTGGCATTAGTTTAAGGTTGTGTTCTTCCAGTTTTACATTGATAAAAAATTCCGATTCAGGCTGAAGCAGTATTGACCGGTAAAGGGAAGGAGCCGGCAGTAACCACATGTATCGGCCGATACGGGACAAATAAAACGACACTTTTCTAGATCTAGAATTTGATCTCTGTTTGTCAGATCCCCAGTTATTTTATTTCCTAACATCAAAATTGAATAGTTCAAACTAGTTTATGTCCTGAAATGCTAACGATAAGATTTGGATTTGCAACTAGATAACACGGAAGGATCCAGACTAAGCTATTGACTTGGCTACTTGGGGCTTCATCATCAGATCCAATTGTGATAGTGGACTCATGTATACGAATCCGATGAACAATTCACAATCAATATGGCAGGGAAAGGCAGTTGGATCGGTCCTTGTGAAATCAGTTTTGGTTCTAGATCCAAAAGAGCGTTTTAGGAAATGATAGGTTGTTTGACAATGGGAACGGTAACATACAACACTATAATATAGTGTTTCATGAATCTGTCTCAATTTTTAAAACAGCTACATGATCAGTACTATCCACATTACCAAACAGCCTCTTAATGACGCCAAAATAGGATACAGAAAAACTTGGTTTTGGTAGGTTCATTAAGATTGAAAAGATGAAAAACTAGCTGGAATGATCCATGTGATTCAGAGACAATTGGCTTTTATAAATTTGGATTTAGTATCCAAATTTCTTTTGCAACATATTTAGCTTATCCAAATCCACTTCTTTGTACCTCCATTCTTGAAGCCTTGAACATTTATTTTCTATCCTTTTTGTTACCAAGATTGTATGATATTCTCAAGTCAACCGCTCTCAAATTCGACAAGGAATGTGAAGTGAGATTCCTTAGTGGAGTTGGTGGCATAGCTTTTGAAGTAGAAAAGTATAAAACAAAGGCTTTTTCACATTTTTATACTTCTTAGTGAAACTTGTAAGTGCAACAAAAAGACTATTTAATGTCTTTTCAGTATTAAAAACAACATGTGAGTGTTCCATGAATTTGTAGATTCATGAGACACTTATTCAAATGTTTCATGAATCTGCATCAACTTTACGGCAAATGCATGAAATACTCTCATTATGTTCCTAATGTCAATTGATCGTTTATGGAGCAGAAAGTTGCCTATTTAGTTTTTCTACCATTCATAAAGGTGTAAATAGTTTGGCTTTGGTTGGATTCAATCTTACCAGATTCATCTAATCACATTCCATTCATTAATATCTCAACACAAGCCTCTTATTTTCACCGTTGTGACCTAAGCCTGGGTACCGGGCCCAAAAAAACCAGCTTGGGTCAGCCAGATAATATATAGGGCCGGCTCGAGTTGGCCTAATTATTTTATTATTATTTTTATTTAATAATAATATATATTTTATTATTAAAAACATGTTTTATATTTAAAAATATTTTTTATTTTAATGGGGGGTCTGAGCTCAGGTATTAGGTATCGGGCCCGAGCTTAGGGGGTGGGCTGGGCCAACCCCATGCCCGGTCAATTGTGAAGCCATGGGTTTGACAAAGAGGGTGCGGGATTGACAAGTTAGTGTTGGGTGTTCGTGGTTGAATGAAACACAGATGTTCGACTCTTTACACAGGTTTGTGTAAAGGGCAGTGTTATCATTTAAAAAAAGGTATTTTTGGCCATTGTATGAAAAGAATTTCTTTTCGTTTTCATTTTTGCCCTTAGAAAGTCGTTTGTTTCTTTTAGACACTGACAGTCATTTTGGTCATTTTGAACCGTAAAACTCACTGTTCGGAGCCTTTGAGCCCCAGCACGTAGCCATTTCTGGCCTTGAACATCTCAAATTTTACCTGGGGCGTTGAAGGTATTGATGCTGAGGATTTTGCCACTCTAACTAATGCTAACAACTAAAATACACATCTTAATATATTCATAAATGTTGAGCATAGTTGTGACCTTAGAGTGGGGGTTGGCAGGCGGCTAGTTTTGGTCTCGGTGTACTCTCATGACGTTAACTCTACACATTATAAAAAGGGGCACACCGGTATACAATTGAATCATGGCATGAACGTCGCCGTAAGACACAAAAAACAGGCTTGGTGCCAAAGGAAGTGGGGGGTTTAAGCCTATGCATCGGGTCGTCCTGGCCCGATAAAGAGTCGGGATCAGGTTAGCTTGACACCTGAAACCCGAGCCCCGGCCTGGCTTGACACGTAAAACCCAAGCCTGAACCCTTTTCGATTAAATTAAAAAATATGTTTAAATATAAAGTAATATATAAATATAACTAATTATAATAAAATATTATAATTATATATAAAACTTAATAAAATATGTATTTAAAAAAAATATCTAGCCGAACCGAGCTTAATCAAGCCCACCCAGGCTGGTCCAATGACTTATCAGGCTGGCTCGGTGCCGTTTTTTCGAGTCCAAGTCGGGCCAGGTACCGGGTACCTATCGGATACTCGACCTGACGCCCAGCCTTATAGAACTTGAGTTTTCTTCCTAGAACCGCTACTTTTATTATCATTAAATGTATGTTGCATGAACTCTCCAGTTAGTATTGTAGAGTCCAAAAAAGGGAATGAATTTCAGGAGATGTTTAGAATGTTTTTCAAGCAATGAAGGGATTACTTGTTGTCAAGTGGGCAGATCTCATGAGAATCACTGTTTAATCAAAGTGCAAGTTGTAGTTGTATAAGATCGATCGATGTCTTTGCTGCTTTTAATTAAGAGAAATGGGTTCAGCTTTTACCTTTGACTGTTCACGAGAGGCAAAGCCAACCCCTTCTTCTTACTCTTAGAGTTTAGGGCTGCTTCGTGACCTTGGTGGCCGTATAGTATACTTTCAACTCGAGTGTCGTGCATGCCACTATTTGCAGTCCACAAGAATATAATACATGAGAATCGAATTGAAGATGCGTCATCCATGCAACACTAAGGCCCACCAACTATGTTATGTTCGTTGGGACCAGTTCAATATTAAAGGTGTTGACTATGACTTTGCCTTTGAACTATTGTGATTCCATCGGAGGATTCCTATACATAAAGCTTATTATTATATACCTGGATTAACATCGGCATTCTCAATTACTATATCAATCATGCACTTATAAGGAAACTATGGCTGCATTTTTAGGGGCATTTGATAGGCCTGTAATGGGTGGGATTTGTAAAATACTGCCATTAATTGCAAACATCGGAAAGTATCCCAACAATCACAATTCGAGCAATGTCACCTGCAAAACCTTGTTCTGAACGACACCGATCTCTTTATAAGTAAAAAAGTTTTTACCGTCACTGAACAGCTTGATTTAGTGACAGTAGCTATGTCACAAAAGGAACTATATCAATGCACTCTTGGAGATTGAGTGGCGAGGTGTGCACGCAACAAATATGCACCAAGAAAAAAAAAGAGGAGGAGGCTGTGGCATTTTAACATTTTTTTAAAAAGTTATGTACATTTTACTCTTTTTAATATTTTTCATAATTTTCATTTTATCCTTTCAAATGTCAAAAGTCTTTCTTTTTTCACTTTAATGGGGGCATTTTAGTCTTTACAAAACACAGCCATAATTTTGTGTAAAATTTCTCTAGTCATCAGGGTGAATCTATTTGTTTAGTACATACTAAATAGTACTTAGTGCTGATTTCTTCGTCTGCTTTTAATTGCACATATCCACCAAAAATGGGCCTGTAGTTGTACATTGTTGCAATTTCTGGAGGGCTTCACTAATCACTATGTAACTTCATGTAGAAGAAGACCATGCCTAAAATAACTAGTAAGCAATTAATTGGCTGTGAATCAATTATAACAGATGATTTTCTTATTTTCCTTATATGCAACATGGGTTTCTTAAGACCACATTGATTAATTAATGAACTTTGCTTCTATTTCTGATCATTTTTTGAAAAGCTTTTGATAACCACACCACCTGAGTGAGAGGTTAAAACCCTCACTCTAGTGGCGAAACTAGAAAAATTGGTTGGAGAGGCATTTGTTTAAAAATATTCAAATTTGGTGGGACATTTTATATATATATATATATATATATATATATATATATATATATATATATATATATATATATATATATAAATATTTAAGATACCTATTTAAAAAAAAAAAACTTTTAAGAAACTCATGTGGGCAGTTGCCCACACCAGTCACCATGTGGCTATGCCACTGCTTCACTCCTTCTCACTTGTCTCTGGAGTACATGGAATTGTACCTTTCAATTCAACAATAGCTTTGTCACTGTTCGCCACGAATAGCTGGTTGGGTTTTTGTTGTTAACCTCCTGCCCACCTACAACCAAAGGTAGTCGACAGTCAAACATGGCAATAGCGACATCCGATCAAGTTTTAAATTTTTAGGCTTTAGTGGCGGAGATTAACAGGAAGTGGAAGAGGCCATGCGCATTAGCTTTGCCATCACATTGCATGTTGGTTTTCTTTCCTTTTCACTCTATTCACTCTATCAAGTGTTTGGTTTTGGAAAATTTGTAATCCAATTCAGAAGACAAACACGACCCAATTAATTTTCATATATATATATATATATATATATATGGCCGGATGAGCAAAGGGAATGAGGAGGCTTTGGCTCTTGCCCAACTAGTAAGACCTGAAATTTGAAGGCGACATTATCCATGACAACACTTGAAATCATTATTTCAGCCCATCTTATTCTTATTACATAGAGTTGGGAATAGGTTGACAAGAGTTTTTCATATCCAATTCTGATCCACCCTACCACGACTTGGATCCAATGGGCTTTAGACCATCGATTTGATGGATGGTTTTTTATGGACCTGTGGGCCTTAGCTGTTTCTCGACAAGAGCCTCATACCTTCATCCACTTTGGGCCCAAGATCCACACAATCATGTCCAAACAGGGCCATAATAATGCAAGGGAGCACAACTAAACCCGGGCATAGAGTCGGGTACCCAACGGGTAGTTGATACTCGACCTGAAAAAACCAGCCCAGGTCGGCCCGACCAGGGCCCGATAAACTTTAATTATTAATTTTTATTTTACTAATAAGATACATTATTATTAAAAATATATTTTATATTTAAAAAAGTATTTTTGTTATTGTAACTAGACTAGGCCCAAGCTTGGGCTCGAGTTTCGAACATCAGGCCAGCCTGAACCCGGCTCTTACTACAACATTCTTTTCTTAATCTTCTTAATTAATCTGCGGAGCATCATCCTCAGCTTATTTACCTCAACGCGGACCAACATGTAAAGCATAGGGAAATATGTATGTGTCGCAGGTTCGATCAGCTATGCTATAAGCCTATTGACAACAGAATGCAAAAATAAATAACTCTGGATCTAAATTTCAGATCAAAATCTGGCACGGTCAGGTGTAGGTGTAGGGGCCCCATACCATACAGCATTGGTAGCTAGAAGTAAAACCTACTAGTCCACACCTACACCTACAAGAGCTTTGTCATTCAACGCCATGCTCAATCATTGACATCCTTCCCGCTGTCATCAATAGCCATGTGAAACTTGGACCAATGAGCTGGACCTCCAGATCCAACTAAACAATGTTTTTTTATTTAAAATTGTAAAAAAAAAAAGGTTGTTAAATAAATAGAGAACTGACATAGACCTTATGTTTAAAATCTGCAGTGTTTGATTTATCCATGATCTTAAGGAAAATTGGGATAAAAGTGACATGCTAATTGTTATCTTCGAAAGTAAAGATAAACTTTTCCTCTATTCAAACACTGTATTTTTTCCAATAAAGGTGCTAATATGGCATTGATATGGGTGAAGTTGAAGCAAGTTTTGCAGCTGGGAATGATAGTTGTTGCCTACCAATTTAGTTTCACGACTTCAAAACCATTTAAGTATTTGATCTCAGAGAGGCTCCCGGTTTCTAAATGGGTTTTGATTGTGTGGCATCACAGATCCAAAATCGTTTTGAAAACGGATCCGGTTCTGTTGCATTGCGGATCGTATTGACTAACTTGATAATTGGCTTCCCACATGTAATAAGAAGCCGCTTCTGCCACAAAGCCTCTTTTTGGATACTGGATCTGATAGGACCGTATCCGTGTCAGAGCGGTCATTTCTTGGATCTGGGATGGGTGTGATCTGGATATGGAGGTGTTTGGATTTTGATTTGCGTGATTCGGTTGGATCCGACCCGGGAAAAGCCGGACATATCCGACGAGCGATGCGGCGGCGTTGTATAAAGTCCGCATGTCAGGAAGTTTTAAAAGATGTCCTTCTTTTTGTGATGAATTTCCACAATTGAGCTCATGTTTCTGTTACGTGCCTAACTTTCTTCACAATTATCAAATTGAGTGATTTGTTTCAAAAAAAATGTTTTATGCTACGGATGTTGCTATCATTTTAAATTTAAAAAACCAGAAAATTACTTTTAAGATCAGATCAAAGCAGCGGATGGGGATTTTAGCATGAGTTAAAAGGATAATGATAAGAACTAAGGATCTATGGGACTGCTTTGGGCACGGCGATCGTATTCAAAAAAGTTAAAAGTTTAAGCACTTTCTAGTATTATAAGGAAAATGTGAGACTTAAATGAAAATTCCCTGAATGAAACTGATGCAGGGGAGGTTGACGGTTCGCTGCTTCCTTTTAACGGACGCCCGGCGAACGGGAGAGACGCCTGATATTGCTCACTGTCTCCGGCCGACACTCGACTGTTCATTCTCTGTGTGCGGCAGAGACAGTTGGCGAGCCATTTTGCTGTACATAGTCGCCGGCGGATACGTAAAGGGGAGAGAGAGAGAGAGAGAGAGAGAGAAAGAATGGCTAGCGACGGAGAAGACGACTCCGACGGCGTCATCGTAATGAGCGAGCCCCTACTGGCGCAGCAGCGGCTGCCGTCAAGTAAAAACATGACCTCCCAGCTAGCCCTCGTTGGTGCCAATGTCTGCCCCATGGAAAGCTTGGACTACGAGTGAGCTCTCATACTCTTCTCTCTCTCTCTCTCTCTCTCTGTGTGTGTGTGTGTGTGTGTTTGGTCTATATGTATAGAGAGATGGTAGTTTTATCTTATTTCAATCAATCAAGATCTCAGCTCTTCCCGCTGATTTTGCCTCCTCCGTCAAGAATCATTGCATTTATTATGCATATTACTTTGGCAGAGCTTATATCTGTTTTTAAAGTAATGAGGAATTTTGCGGATTTTCTCTGTATTTAGCTAAAGAATTGGCTTTATCAAGACAACAGAATTATCTGCTCTTCTGTTGATGTTTTTCCCTTGAGACGGACTTGTTCTTTTAATGTTTCTATGAGTTATACGGAGTTTAAATTTCTGGAGTTTTTGCTTCTTGGTCTTCTGAATCCTTCTTCTCTCTGGTCTTCAGCAATTTTTCTGATCCTTGTTCCTGGTCCTCTCCTCTGTTCCGAGGACTTATTAACGTGTTCATAGCGTAGAGATCAACAAAGTTTGATTTCTTGTTTTGCTAAACGAGAGAATGATATAATTGTCTTTGTTGGTTCCCGTTGAAGCTAATTGCCATAATTTTGCTTATCAAACAACTGGTATATTTGCTTCTTTCCAGCACTTTTATGGTTTTTTCCAGCTATGTCCTCCTCAAGTGGGTATATTTAATTTTTCTTGATGCTAATGATATTTAATTGCCTTCATCTATTAGCTCTGATCTAGAATGGAATCCTCTGAATTTTGGCATCCAATCTTTTGTTCGGCTTTCCTCTTCTCATCGTTGGCATGCTTACAGGACAATCGAGAATGACTTCTTCAAGCACGACTGGCGGAGCTTGGGAGGAGTTCAAAGGTTTCAGTACGTTCTTCTGAAGTGGACCATTTGCTTTTTGATCGGCATTATCACAGGCCTTGTTGGATTCTTCAACAATCTAGCGGTGGAGAACATTTCAGGATTCAAGTTTCTTATAACCTCAGATATGATGTCAGAGAAGAAGTTAGTCCCATTTGTTAATTCATTAGCGCAACAGTCCCTTTCATGCTCCCTTTCTTTAATTCATTTTTGTAGCTGTTAACAAGTTCTTATTGTACTTCTGTAGGTACTTTCTTGCTTTTGGAGTGTTTACAGTGATCAATTTTGTTCTCGTTCTATTCTCTTCAGTAATAACAGTATGTTTTGCACCATCAGCAGCAGGATCTGGTATACCGGAGGTCAAGTCTTACCTAAATGGTGTAGATGCACCGGGTATCTTTGCCCCACGAACCCTGTTTGTGAAAGTAAGTTTGGGAAGAAACGGACTTTCTCTTTACTTTCCTATTGCCTTCCTTCTATTCCCTAATTGTTAGTTGTTACTCCAAAATAGAAGCACTTCAGTTAAATGGTTTCTGTTTCATGATTGGCAAATATTTCAAGTTATTGCTTCCATTCAATGATAAGATGTAGTGCATTTATCTTTACAACACCACGAATGCTTCAAAGCCTCCTTCTACTTTTCCTTATGCATGTTGCATGGCAATGGAAGCTTCCAGCCCTGTGATGTAATAATACTGCTGATGATGGGATATGCCTGATCGTTTTCCAACTGTATGTGCCCCATCAATTTTTCTTATTTAATTAGATGTTTCCATTATATTTAGTTAGTGACGAGTACTGCCTTAGCATGCCATGGGCTTACAAAAGGATTTTCCATTCAATTGATTGCTGATAACTGCATTATCAGTCTCATTAATCATGCTCTATGGCGGTTCAATGTTGCATTGCCTAATGGATAAAACATCACGAAGTAGCTACTTTTGTTAGTTGCACAAGTCTGTCATCATTGTCTCTTTCCTTTTCCTTTGCTGCGGTAACTTGATATATGTAGCCGGCTCCCAGCAAGGTTGTTGCAGAACTTTGTACAAATAGGATCAAATTCTATCTATGGTGGGAATCAATTCCTCATGAACATAGGTTTGGACAATATTGCAAGTTAAACCTGCTCTATGCTTGGCAAACATGGAACTTTTGTGTCTTTAGAAAGAGCTTCATTTTACTGGGGTTCTGTTGGATATGCATATACTATTGTCCTGCTATCTTTAATTGATGTGGAAATGTCTGATGGGGTTCAGATCCACCACAAAGTAGCCATAAGAAATGTACTTAAGTTGTTCTTATATGTAACCTATGTTTTAATTCTAGATGAATGAAGGTGGAATTTTGCAAGCTGTCACATTAATTTAGGTAAAGTAAATTTAATAATTTCGAGTTATCTTTTAGCACATGTAAGAACGAGATTTCAAGCCCAAGCATGTTTAAACTCTTCAGCTTCTGTGTACTGTTTTGTTGCAGATAGTTGGTTCTGTTGGTGCTGTATCATCGTCACTATACATTGGTAAGGCTGGTCCATTGGTGCATACTGGTGCATGCATTTCAGCTCTCCTGGGACAAGGAGGATCCAAAAAATATGGCTTAACATGCAGGTGGATACGTCAATTCAAAAATGACAGAGATAGGCGGGATTTTGTAACATGTGGCTGTGCTGCTGGAATTGCTGCTGCTTTTCGTGCACCTGTAGGAGGTGTGCTTTTCTCTATTGAGGAGTTATCATCTTGGTATGAAGTTTTTGGTTATTACTTGTATGCTATCCAGATGCCATTTCGCTATTTTCAGAATAATTGCATACTTAAAACAGTACAAGTCCCTAATTGTGCATTTAGGATAAAAAACAATAAGTAATAGTAATACTTATTAGCATCCTTTATCTCCGCATAGACATGACCTGCATGCACCAGAGACCAGACATGAACCCGTAGGTTCCTGTTCCCAATCATTCATTTTTGACAGGTAGGACTGTTTCTGTTTTAAAGTCTTCCTAATGGAGCTGCATAAAGGTTGAGCCACAGAATCCTGTAGACATTCTTCAGCAGTTGTTACAACCTGATTAATGAGTCATAGATTAGTTATTTAAGCTCAATAAGCGTGTTTACCCAAAGTCAATTTTCCGGTTTCCAGGAATGATTCTCAAAGGAGATGTTTGATATATCACTATCTTATCTTTTGTGGAAGCACTGATGCTCTCTGTTTTCCAGGTGGCGAAGTGCTCTACTCTGGAGAGCTTTTTTCACAACAGCAATGGTTGTTGTAGTGCTACGTGCACTAATTGATGTTTGTAACTCCGGAAAATGTGGCTCATTTGCAGAAGGTGGTCTAATTATGTTTAATGTTAACTCAGTGGATATTGAATATCACCTAAGTGATCTGCCTCCTGTGATCTTTCTTGGAATTATTGGGGGGCTACTGGGGAGCCTCTTTAATTATCTACTGGACACGGTGCTTAGATTTTACAATCTTCTTTACAAGTAAGGCTTCTTCTGGAGATACATGAAAACTACTCTTTGGTAATTATGCTATTCACTCCTTTTGCAGATAGTGAAGTATATGTTCGTTTTGCAGGAAAGGTATTGCGTATAAATTGTTTCTTGCTGGCGCACTTTCTGTTTGTACTTCTTGTTGCCTATTCGGATTGCCATGGCTAGCTACATGCACCGCTTGCCCAACTGATAGTGAGGAATCATGCTCAACATATTTCAAAACTGGGAACTTCCAAAGATTTCAGTGCCAAGAAGGTTACTACAATGATCTTGCCAGCTTAATTTTCAATACCAATGATGACGCCATAAGGAACCTTTTCAGATCAGGCACCGACCATGAGTTCCGCTATTCATCAATTATTTTGTTCTTTTTCACTTCCTTCACTCTTGGAATTTTGAGCAGTGGTGTAGTAGCTCCATCAGGCCTGTTTGTGCCTATCATCTTGATAGGTGCTACTTATGGGCGCCTTGTTGGGAAGGTCACAGGTTCCTATGGCACACTCAATGAGGGACTTTTTGCAACACTTGGAGCTGCATCTTTCCTGGGAGGTACAATGAGATCAACTGTCTCTTTGTGTGTGATAATTGTAGAACTTACCAATGATATCTACTTGCTTCCACTGGTCATGCTGGTTCTGCTGATATCTAAATCAGTGGCTGATTCCTTCAACATCAATGTTTTTGATCAAATTGTTCGGATGAAGGGGCTTCCATATCTTGAAGCCCATGCAGACCCTTATATGTGGCAACTGATTGTAAGTGATGTTGTCACTGACCCTCTATGGACCTTAAACGGGGTAGAGAAAGTAAGACATATAGTGCATATACTTAAAACAACAAAACATAATGGGTTCCCTGTGATTGATCAGCCACCTTTTTCAGACTCACCACAGTTGTTTGGTCTGGTTCTTCGTGCTCATCTCCTTGTGCTGTTGAAGAAGAAAGTTTTCTCTGAGACATGCGCCCTTGCTGACATGGATGCTCTTCGAAAGGTCTCTTCTGATGATTTTGCAAAGTCTGGATCAGGTAGAGTTGACAGTATTGAAGACATACATTTGACAGAAGAAGAACTGGAGCTGTTTGTTGATTTGCACCCTTTCACCAATGCTTCACCTTACACAGTTGTGGAGACAATGTCATTGGCAAAGGCCCTCGTACTGTTCAGGCAGGTTGGTCTACGGCACATGTTGGTTGTGCCTAAGTCGTCTGATGTAAGAAACTTTTTCCACTTGAAACTTTCTGCTTACCATTACTACCATGTTGTTTACTCCTATCACCAAGTATGTTCACTTATTTAGAAATTTTGGTTTTTGTTTGACTGTAGAGAGCTCCTGTTGTGGGTATATTGACCAGGCATGATCTTATTTCTGAGAACATCCTAGACTTGTATCCATATTTGAAAAGAAGCAAATTGAGGAGGCATCGATTTCATCCTCCTTCCTTGATCAGATTGTTTAATTCAACAGCGCGGGACTAATGTACAGGCCATATCATGATCTCTGGTTAAGCCTGCACAATCATTATTTTTTGTTTGATTTTTTCCGCTTTCCTTTTTTCTTCCTATTTTATCATAACAGAAGTTCAGATGGGTAAAATTCATCTGACTTGCTTCGTTGCATTTATGACGATGTTTCTCATGAATGTATTCTGTGGAATGGGTCATCAGTTCAGTTTGGTCTTGGGTGACGTCAAGATGAAAGCTGCCTTCTAATGATAGTCCATCAGGTATGCTTCATTGTTCTTTTAACTGTCTTTGCGGTTCAGCCAATTGGTCAGCAATGATAATAAACTGCCAGCTAAGTGCACAATTTTTTGTAAACAGGTTGTTCACTAACAGGAGGAAAACAAGGAAGTCCAGCATATTGGTATTCTTGCAATCTTAAGCAGAAACATTATTCTTGATTGTGGCCAGGATACCGTGTTTCTGGTCTCTGTAGCCTGTAAGCATTTCCCACAAGTTGGTTACTTCATCAAAATTTTCATCAACGTTGCAAACTGGTAAAACCATAACAGTGCAACAGTATGCCTGCTTCTGCTATCAACCGTTGCTGTGCCATACTATTATATCACCCGTTTTTTGACGATAATATCTTTTCATCTTATTCAAAAATGGGTCTGACTACATCAAGCAAATATGACTTTTTGGAGGGGTTCACTAAGGCTGCTTGATTGCTTGAAGATGATTGTGATTGCAGTTTGTCCAAGACACTCTTGTGAAGCACAGAATTATGCAAAGTTTCTCCAAATGGCTGAATCTCATGGATTGGCAATCTTCCTCAAGCAGAATTCTGTTGGGTACATGTCAGATGATCATGCATTTTTCTGGCTCTATTCTCTCGCTGAAATTCAGGCTGCACCAGCAGGCTTATGAGTCTAGTTGCAGAATTGTTTGATGAAGAGATGCGGCATCAACTTCGGCCTTGTGCCTGATCAGAAAGAATGTGGAGCAGGACAGTCTGGCTCTTGGAGAGTTTTGTCTAAAGTTGAGAGAAATTACATTGCTCAAAGTTCACTTGTGCTCTGTTCAGGTTCTATAATGAACTGCAAAATGAAACAATCCGGAAAAAATGATCTGATCTTGTAAGTTTGCCAACTAAACTCAATCTTCTGTCATAAAATGAACTCTGTGAACGAGCAGATCTACAGTATACCTAGGCCTGTTCTTATAAAATTACATGGACCGGACCTGGGCTATACTGACTAAAAGTATTTTACATGTCTTGAAAATTGTGGAATTTTTTATCTGTGTCTTGGATGAGGCTTCCCAAAATTTGGTTTGTAAAAGCTTGACTCTGAGATCAACTTTATACTAAGCTTTCATGCAATTTAGAAAGCCAGGTTTGTGTTGTTTTGAGTAGCAATCCAGCAACCGGTTACCTCATCGTAGGAGAAAGAAAAAAAAAGAGAAAAAACAAGAAAAGTAACCTCTTTCTCTAAATACTTGTACAGAGCAAATCTTAGCCATTTGTGATGAAACAATTTGCAGCAAAACAATATGGTTCTAGATCGTCAACCTTATGTACGGTTTGATTAGAACTGTTCTATGGTTACCATGCTGGAAACCACAACTCAAGATATGGCTAGTATCAAAGCTTTTTGCTGAGAATGTTTGGTTATGGATAAACTTGACCAAAAACGAAGTTTGGAAACTCGCGTCCCTTTTGACTAGACAAGACATTGGCTCATTAACTCAAGCTTCCCCTTCTGGTTCGGTTTATTCACTAAAATGTTAGCATCAACATTGTTGCTAACTAGAAAAGCAAGTAAGCAAAGGCCATAATAATGTTGTGCAAATTTAAATCAGAGGTTTCTGTAAAATAGTGCTTATGAGTTAGCATGTGAAAAATCAGTCTGAAGATTAGCGAACTTGTTTATGATAGATAAAAATCCAACTGGTAGCCAAATTTGAAGGAAGAAATTGCATTCCACCCAAGGCCTAGCCAGTGATGAAGCCAGAAATTTGTGGCTAAGGGGCACAATTATTTTAAATTTCAAATTGTAAGAGGCACTTATGTATAGAAAAAAGTAAAAAATTATGAAATACCAATGTGTAAATAAGGCAAACTTTTTGAGCTGTTGCAGGCAATTGCCCTCGACAACCATCATTCACATGCCTTTGCCACCGCCGTGGAGCCACTAATTTTTGTTTGGAGGTGGGGGCGGCGAACAATATTTTCAAAATTTCTATAGGGGAGCAACAATACTTTTCAAAATTTCTACATGGGTCGATTAAACTTTTTCAAAATCCTAGTGTAAATCCTTTTTATTTTCCAAAACCTGAGGGGGGCAATGGCCCCTGCGGCCTTTCTTGGCTCCACCATGGTTGCACCTGTGTTAATTTTCACCCCACAATACGTGACTTAGCCCTGGGCAATATAAATGGCGAAACTATTGGCACCATGAGTTAAATACAGTAAAAACAAATTATGACAGCAGATGCTTTACAGCATAGGAGGGCTTAGGTAGTGTTTGATGGTATAAAGCATCTGCTGTAATACTTTGTTTTTACTGTATTTAACTGCATTAAAAGATGTGCATCATAAGATCAGATTATAGTAATAGTAATGTGGATCTTAAATTCACGCTACATATAAAAAACCATGGATTTAAGGTTAGATGGAGGTGTTCCACCTTAAATCAACTGTGCAGACACACCCATAGAGACAAATTTATGCTTCTAAAACAGTGTAGGATGTCACTTCGATTTGTAGGAAGAGATTTACGTATACAGCAGCAGAAAACTTTCTCAACACTGAGCTTTAAAAGAAAAGCGCATACAAGGAGAAAGACTCACATACTGCCACTTTCTTTTTCATTCTTCTCGTTGCATGAAGAATTAAATTAGCATGCAAAGAGGTCACATAACATCAATAACCATAAAGAAAACTCTGTTATCTGAATCAGATCAGATTTTTTTTTTTTTATCATTCTTCTCGTTGCATGAAGAATTAGCATGTAAAGAGGTCACATAACATCAATAACCATAAAAAAACTCTGTTATCTGAATCAGATCAGATATATTTATGTAAATCCAAATCTGAATCTGACTAGATGTCATTTCTTAAATCTGAATCTGTTCTTATTTATTAATCAGATATTACACATCCGAATTTTTTCAGAACGGTTCAGTCTGGTATTAGATCCAAATCGGATATATTGACATCCCTAGCTGTCCATGTAAGAGGACTTTGGTTTCTCCAAACCACATAAATCCTCTGGTGTTCTTCATTTTCTTTTCAATCTTGTCAGTAAGAGAGGGCCTCGCTCCTAACAGCAATCTAGGACTTGTAGCTTGGTGTCTCATGAGAAAACATTAAATATTGGAGATGTTGAATCAATTTGTTTGTAGATTGAATCGATAATTGTTATTAATCATTTTCACAGGTATATGTGCCAACCCACAGCTCCTCCCATGCTAAAGTGCTTATGTTTGCTAATCAATTTGATCTGTCTAATTTTTATTATTGTTGCAATGTTTCAATGTTCTCTTATTTGAAAACTTTCATGTTTTTATTCAGATTTTGTTTTAGATAAACATTGTACAATCTAATATCTTTACATTTTCAAAGCGGTTCTTAACATATTGTCGTGTTATTCCAATTCAGCTGTGTATTTTTATAGTCAGACTTGGCTTCTAGTGCATTCAATTTAAAACCTGATTGAGTTAAAATATAAACTTTTTCACTAATATTTGAATTTGGATCTGAACATTTGAATGTCTCATAAATCAAATATAATAAAGAATACATTGATCTGATTAAAATATGATCTTGACATCCTTATGAAGACCAAATCTTGAGTCACAAAAATTAAACACACATTAAAAGAGCACTTGGATGATAGCCTAAAACTATAGTTTATGTCTTTAAAATGTTATCACGTCTGGATAACATAAGAACTAGGTTTTATCAAAACCTGGATTTGACAAAACTTGGATTTCATAAAGGGCCTAAAAAACCTTCCATCTCCCAAGTTTTGTGGGAAAACTGATTTTTGACCTTTTCCTAAATTCTTGTCTTGTCGTCCAAACTAGTTTTAAAAATTGAGTTTTAACTAAGTTTTTACAAAACCTCGAAAACTAAGTTTTTTGGGGGTGTTATCCAAATGCCTCAAGTTTTTATTTTTTTGTTCTGATATATTCAAAACCTAATGGCCACTAATGCACAAAATTTTTAATAGTAGAAAAAAACAATTTTCATTAAAAAAAGTTTATATAATGACGATGACAATGGTATGACAGTGAGTTCATGCGATGATTGTTGGAACTTTCAAGTTCGAAAGCTACAGTCGTCGCCCCATTCATGTGTGCTCATTCTCTGGGCTTTAAAAAGGTCCTGAAGCAAGTTCTGTGTTCCCAAAAGTGAGGGGTGCAAGAGGACAATGACCTCTCTTATGAGCGGTTGAAAAAAGATTCATTCACCCGCAAGAAAATAAGAACGACAATGACATGCATTATGATAGTTATTGCTCACAAAAGCTATTTTCTTGGACATAATCTAGAATGATGCTTGACATGACACCTGTGTCATCCATGACTCATCACTTTCATCTGATGCTACATTATTACTGATACCAATGCAGCTCAGGACCCCAAAGACAGGGACAATGAAGAGCTTTTAAGTTTCTTTTTTGGTACCTAAATTGAAATAAAATTCTAACGAATTTCCTAAGTAGGGGCCGTTTGGTGGTTGAAAAAATAAAGGATTTTTTTTTTCATGCGCCAAATGGTTGGAACTTGAAAGGTTTGAGGAAAATTTTTGAATGGTTTTGGGGCGAAAATGGTACCAATTTCGTATAAGAAAAAAATATATATTTGAGAATGAAGTCAACTAAGAAAACCAATGGGTCTGTTCACTCCAATTCCAATACAGACTTACTAGGAGATGGCCTCAAATATTACTCATTATTGACGTAAGTCGACATAAGGGTTTTTGTGAGTGTGTTGATAGGTAGTCAGTTTTCGTTTCGATTTATCAGAACATAAACTCCTTATGCTGCAAAACAAGAGGTACCGATAGGCGATATACAAATTGAAGTATAACGGGGATGCCGTCCCAAGACACCGAAAGCAGACTTGGCATCCTGAGGATCGGCGACTATAATTGGCAATAGGATTAAATATTTCTCCTGCTCAATTAAGACAGTTAAATATATGGCTCTTATCATTGAATGCTATAATTTTCTTTGCCATTAGTAATTAAATACGTTGGATCTTATATGCTGAAACAGTATGTAATAACCTTATATGGGGATCACATAAATGTATTCTTTTGGACTATTTTCCTTGTTCATAAAGATTAAATTTACTTCACAAGCTCTTGAAGGCATGTGTATCATGTGACTAAGTGCACCGCCAGAAAATTCTCCATAATATGTGATGCTAAATCTGAGCCGTAAATGGGATAACTTTAAATGGAAGAGATATCCCAACCAAAATGAATTTATGAGGCATATCACAAGCATTTATATATGGTGATTTTTTGTTGTAAGAATTTTTTTTACTAAGCATTAAAATAGCTAAAGCAGATATCAAATTTCTCAACCAATATCGCATGACATTTTTGTTACTTAATGTTGCATTTGAAATCATTATCAAGGAAAAATGAGGGATGACATCATTAATATTACAAGGCAAACATCAATTTATTGACCACAAGATAGGAATGAACTAAGAAAAAAAGCCCTTTCAAAAAATGATGTCTTTAATTAGGATGTTCAACAAATCGAGTCAAGTCGAGCTCGATTCGAACTTGCTCGATTAAACTTGATTTGAACTCGACTCGTAAACTAAACAAGTCAAGTTCGAGCTTAATTGATGACCCGAGTTTGTAAATGAGTCGAGTTCGAGTTGGATTAATTCGATTCGATTAAACTTGATCAGATTTGTTTAACACTATACTTATTTTTGTAATTTCAAAAGCTTAAAATGGCTTAAATAAAAATGTAAAGATTTTAAGCATTCATATATATTAAGAGACATGAGCTTAAACAAGTACCTATATCTGCACAAAAGTTTTTTTTCTCTCTCTCTTGCTCAGTATTAGAACTTTTCCATATCGAACTGCGGTACAGATTGAACCGTAAAATGTATACGTCTCCCACCACAAGAAGGCTTCTCCATCTCAGAAATAAAGAAATACGCTAGGAACGAATATGAGTGTAAGTTTTGTTGAATAAATAACACAAAGAAAAAAGTAAAACTTCACTTTTCTCATATCAGAATTTGGGGATATCTCGCTTCAGTTTGATATTGTACTAATTTTTTTAATCGATTCTTCTATTTTATCATCTTTTATTTTTTTCTAAAACGTTTTTCTTTATTTCTATTTTTTTATTTTTTTTTTAAAATTAAAAAATATCTTACAAATCAATATGATTCACAAACAATTTTGATTCCGGATTTGCTGAATCTTTTGGCTTTTCACTTCAATTTGAAAACCAATTTTAAATTTTTAATAACATTGAATTTCGAATATGGTGTAATTATCTCGTGTAATTTTCTCAATCTTAGTGTACTTTTCTTTTTCTTTTTTCTTTTTTCTTTTTCACATTTAAACAACCATCCAATGACAGTTTTGTCGCTTGCCCCAAATTAGTGCTAACAAAGTCGATTCTTGAACCGAATCGATGAGTCTACCCATTCAACAAATCGATTGTGAATAAGAAAAAAATGTTTCACACTGTACTTTAAAAAAAAAACTTGAAAAGTATACAGAATTAATTAAAAATAAAAAAAATCTTAAAAAGTATTAAACAATTAACACTTGTACTCTTGAATTAGCCACTAAGTGCCACATATTCAATTCCAATAGGCTGATTCTTTCCAAGTGTATGGAGAGGATACTGATGCGCCCTCTTTTTTCTGATTTCCATATACATATATATGTATGTATGTATATAATTAAAAAAAAAATGCCAATATGTTAGAAATAAAATGCATGTCTTCGTGAGGTTTGATGCAATGACTTGGGTGGTAGGGAACAAGTCACTGGTTCGAATTCCATTGACATCGACCCCTTATACCAATAGATGTAATCAGCAAATGAGTTAACGTGCATGGGAGCTTTAGACCAGGTATGAGATCAACCTGGTTGGAGGAGGTCAGGGATATCAATATATTCGATTTGTATAAGATACATAATCTAACTGTTCTAAAAAAATTGCACATGAAAAAAAAAATTGATATCTGATTAAGAAATCAGATTAGATCCAGATTTTAAAAATAACATTAAAGACAAAAAAAAAAAAACAACACTCATAATTTATCTACATTTTTCAGCAAAATGTAAGAGGATAATTTTTCCAAGTTACGGACATGAAAAGCAAGCTAGGGATATATATTCCCTAATAATAATGGAGAATCAAGCACGTGAACGTAGGCATATTCCAGCTCAACCTTAAAGGTGCGCCGTTTGCGTGTGGGCTGATGAGACTGGGGACAAGAAGTCGTGGTGCAATTATTTGTTTATGTATCTTTTAACTTCCTCGTTCTTCTCTTCTTTCCCATATGAAATGACAAAAAGTCCCTTAGCTAACCAGCATGGGCAGAGGAACGGAATTTCTCCACGTAGCTCACTCGCTGTGATGCTCACCTCAAATGAATTTCACCTAAGATAGGTCAGGTCACTTTTCTTGTGACATATGCATATAAATGATTTTTGGCGTTAATGAATTTCACCTAAGTTAGGGTCAGGTCACTTTTCTTGTGACATATGCATATAAATCATTTTCCATATAATGATAGCAAACCTCGCATAAGATAATGGTATACAGCGATGTACGAGTCGAGCCAACTCAAACTCGCTCGAGCTTGAGTTATAAACGAGTAGAGTTCTAGTTACAAGAGATCGGCTCGTTTGAACTCAACTTCTCGCTCATACCTTGTTAAAATTTTAGGGTGTTTCGGTATTTTTGACGAATTTAACACATTTTTTATGGTTTTTATTTTCATTTAATGAAAAAAAAATATGAACCAAGTCAAACAAGCTTAAGTGAGTTGTGCTGGAGCCCATACTCAGTTTACTAAGTCAAACTTGATCGAGCAATATGTGACTTGACCCGAGCTTGAGCTGGCTGAGCGCCAAGCTCGGCCTGTTTGTAGTATATCCATGTATCCAAAACACATGTGACATCTCTACATAAATTGATTATTTATAAATTAGTGCATATTCATAAGATGTTCATACAGTGTTTCATAAATCTACCTTAATTTTAGTTGTTATTGTTGCCCAACAGCCTTAGTATGGTTCTATATATTGCACATTGCGCTTCATGAGCCGATAGACTGATACAGTCAGACCGATATGACCTATGAATCGGCAGATTCGGCCTCATGTAGGCTGGCATTCAAATAAAATTAACAATAGTTGGTATTTATTGTTCTGCCTTTTACCTAAAAAGTTATTTCAAGGCACCATATTGAATTGGACCGGCTCATATCAGCCTGGTTTAATATATATATATATATATAAGATCGAAGATACATTCGAAACAAACTGCCATATTTGATGTTGGTAAATAATAAGTTCAGTATTTAAGCATATTTATTGTAGATTTCCATAAATTTGGGAATGTCAGGCAGACGCCATTACATGGTTTCGTTTAGTGGGGCCTTCATTTTCAGGCGGTGAATTATTTATCTCTGGTTCACGCTCACCTAGAAGGTTCCTTTTACAAATTTCAAAATAACGTCCTAACTTAAACCGGGCCTTACCTTCCCCTTTTGTCGCCGGGAGGGTGACTTTGTTGCAAGGTGAAGCATAGGTACAAAATTTTAAAAGGCATCAATATGTAAATGAAAAAAACTACGCAAAAATATCAATATAAAATTTGGGTTCAGTGTGAGTATTTTGTTGAATTACGTATCTATCTATTTACCTATATATATATATAAAAAAAGAAAGAGAGAGAGGAGCAAAAATTCTCTAACTACTTTCTTTGGTACCAAAAGGAAAAAAGAATTACATGCGTTCCTACCCTTTTCTGGATCAAAAGAATTAGAGTTCATAAATTGAAAAATGTCAAGAGTTCAATCTTTAATAGTATGCTGTTATTGACATTAATAAGGGTTTGCCTCAACCCGCCATGCTCATAATGGAATTGAAAGAGTATGCCAAACTTGAAAGAGTTGTCAATTGCGTTTTAATAGGGGTGAATAACAAGTTTGGACTAGTTAAAGCTCGGCTTGTGAATGAGTTTGAGTTGAGTCATTTGCTTAATGATTCGAGCTCGAGTTCATGAGTTAGCTCGTTCAAATAATCGATTTGAGTTCGAGTTCAACACGTAACGGCCGAGTCGAACTCGAACCTTAATCGAATTTGTCGACCCTTAATCAAGACAATATATTCAAACGAGTTTACGAGTTTGTTGAGCCTTAATCGAGTTGAGCTCGAGCTCAACACATAACGATAAATATCAAATCTATTCAAACGAGTTTGTCAAGCCTTAATCAAGTTCGAGCTCAACATGTAACGATGAATTCAATTCTATTCAAACGAGTTTGTCTAGCCTTAATTGAGTTAAGCTCGAGCTCAACATGTAACTGTCGAGTCAAGCTTGAGCTGCTTCCGTCGAACTATTCTCGAGCTCGAAGCGAGCTCAAGCTGATTGAACTTGGGCTTGACTCGGCTCGTGTTTACCCTAGATTTTAAGTTGACATTTACGTTGGTCCGTCACCTTCACCATTTGGATGCATGGGTGAGAGACTTTGAGGAAAGTTTGTATGAATGAATTGCATAAACGAATAAAATACTTATAAAAGCAACTTAGAGTCAAATTCCAAGTCATTTTCAGGAAGCCCCACTCTTTGATAATATGTACACTGTTGTGACCCATTAGAAGACAACTTTCGGAGATTGCATGACACCAAAATTAATTTGGCAATATATTGGAGGACATCAATCCATAAAAAATATACAGTGAATTAATAGTATTTCGTGTTAAAAGAAACGGATTGAAAATCACGATAAGGTACTTAAATATGGTAACAAAGATAAGGCGATTGGACATATTCAAAGAACACCAATCTTCTTGTTACATATATGAAAATCGAAATCTGCCGGATACTGAATATTGTATGATAACTCAATATTTAAAAAGTTGTGATTAAATGTGACATAAAATACGGCCAAAAAACACCATAAATTCTTGCTAAGGCTTTCATTGCATGGTGTTTTTAACGACAATTTTCAAAATTTTGTCTAATATCACTATGTCGGTGTATATATATATATATATCACAAAAAAGCACTATACTTATAAAGTTGTAACACAATTATTAAAAATGAATATCGACCCTACCCACTGGTGCAAGATATATCAAACAAAGTTTTTAAAGGTTTTCTAAGGCTTGTTTTATTTTTTAACTAAAATCATAAGGGGGCTGATCGAGCTTGAGGCTTGTGAAAAAAATCAAGTTTCTAATTCGAATCCCATAGATGTCATGGCTTTGCATCTAGGAGAGAAAATGTGGATTTATTTTTAAACCGCAAGTGGTTAACCTCCGATTCACCTGAAAAGTTTAACCTTTTCATAAAATATTCAACGTTCTCTCAGATTTCGTCGGCTTTCCGACACTCCGTAGAGAAAGAAAAGCTCTTTTTTCTTCATTGAATAACAAGTTTGAATAAGTTTGCAACACAGCGTCTGCTTTATGTGATTTTTAAAACTAATCCCTATCTTTTCCACTCCACCGTTCCTCCAAATTAGTTGATTCAAAACATTATAATAAGTTTCAATGGAAGGGAAGGCCGGCAGAAAATTTATTTTTATAACTTTGTAAAATTTTAATCTATCATATATAAATATTTTGACAAATATTCTATAGTAATCGTGGTTAACAGTATTGAAACCCTCTTGTGTTAAAAAAAAAAAACCATTTTCTAAAGGCAGAATTTAAAAAAAGACAATTCAGAAAAAGTAAAAAATACTTCACCCATTTTTGAAGCCCCGTAGGAGTGTCATCTTGTTAACTTGTTCTGTCAAGTCCGTTAAACCTGTTGTTAACAACTGCGACAGCGTTGGAAAAATTGCTAAAAAGAGAAGGTACCTTTTTGAAATATGATCCAGAGAAGAGGGGCATTTTGGAAAAGATGAAGCATTAACTAAAGGGCGTGGATGGCATTTCCGAGATTACGGAGGAGGGACAGCGATCGCGAGCGAAGCGAGAGGGCCCGCATTTCTAGAAGTCCCGCAACTCTTGTCACCCTCTTCCTCTCTCTTTGCAAAACGCTTCCCTCCCTATCTTCGCTCCTTCCAGAACGAGACAGAGTGGAGGACGAAGCTCTGCTGCGACTCCATTGCTGCAAAGTGTTCTTCGACTATCCTTTTCGTCATCATTGAGTCTGCAGAGCGTGGAGGATTCTCTCTCTATCCCTCTCCCTCCCTCTCTCTCTCTCTCTCTCTCTCTCTCTCTTTCTGTGTGTGTGTGTGTCTGTGTGCGGGGAGTTGAGGGTGGTGGAGGGAATTGGCTGGGATGGCGGGGAACGACTGGGTGAATAGCTACCTGGAGGCTATCCTGGACGTGGAGCCAGGGTTCGGCGGGGGCGCCAAGTCGTCGTTGCTGCTCAGGGAGAGAGGCAGGTTCAGTCCCACCCGCTACTTCGTGGAGGAGGTCATCACCGGGTTCGACGAGACCGATCTCTACCGATCATGGGTTCGGGTGAGTTTCGATCGACGGGCTTTTGTTTGAGGTTGGGAGGCCCGTGCACTGATTTAAGTCGAAATGACGATTTTTTTGGTCGTTTGTTCTCGTGTTCTGGGTATTATCTGATATATTTTTTTTTTAGGATTTTTTTAAAGTTGGATAAGTTGAACTCAATGGTTAAACTGTGTTGCAAGATTGAGTTTTGCACTTCCGAAGTGAAGTCCTTTGGTAGGGGATTGTGTTTGGATCTGATTTAGAATAACTGGTTGTCCTGCTGTTGTAGAATGGCTTATCTGCGGGGATCGAGGAAGGCGTTTCTTGTTAAATACCGCCTCTACTCTTTCGTTTTTTTGGTTTCTATTTGAGATGAATCATGCCTCCTTTATTATTTCGTTTCCGGATTTTTACTAGGAATTATTTATCTTATGAAATGAAAACGTTGTCATTGGACTATTTTTTTCGTCTACTGATAATTGGACATCATACTTTTATGGTAGTAGTTCATGACTTTTTTGGGTTTAGTTTGATTGATCTTTCTTTTTGGTGAGTTTCTTCTCTTCTGAAATCCTTTGCATGTATTTACGCGTTTATTATCAGTATTTGGTTGATAAATCTTATTGGTTTTGCTTAATTATTGAAGAATTTGGGCCCTTCAAGGTGGACTTCATCGTTGGGATTTTTGAAGTATTGTCCTTAGCAAGTTTTTCTTATGCTGGTTTATGCAGGCAGCTGCAACAAGGAGTCCTCAAGAAAGGAACACGAGGCTAGAGAATATGTGTTGGAGAATATGGAACTTGGCAAGGAAGAAGAAGCAGGTTAAGTTGTTGCGCCTTTGTCTCCATCTTTATGTTGATCTCTGTTATAACGGTGTTATTTTTCTGCTTCAAAGGCAATGCTGAAATGACGTTTTAATCACAATTGGTTTGGTGTATTTTGGTTCAAAAATGCCGCTTGAGATTGATGGTTGGTGCCTTCATGGTATTGTTAGCGGAGTTCGTGTTCTTCTTATTCTTCTATTGGATTTTATCACTAGTAATGGGGTATTTATTCTTATTTATCTACAGGGGACTTCCGAAGATCTTATTTTTGACTTTTAGCTTTTAAGTTATTATTTTTTTTCCTGGACTTTGAACTTCTTTTGTAGATGCACTTGGCACTTTCTTCTTGAAATGTCGAGTTTGTTTGGCTGTTTCCGTCACATCTTACTGAGAATCTGAAGGATTTGTAGAATCTCCAGGAATCTCACGTCATGTAATGAGGTCAAAATGATTTACTTTTCTAATTTCCAAGTCCCATGTACTGAGGTCAATGGATGTTAAGTTCATGATATATAACTTTCCTGCCATAGCCAGCTTATGAATTTGCTGCCGATAGGTTTTCACGTTTCACTTCAGAATTGGTGTTCCAACTTCCATATGTGGCCACAAACTGTTTGGTTGCTTGATCAACTAAGTTAAAGGAGATCCTTCTTTGAGGGGTTATTGAAGCTGCTATGTTTTGTATTCATTACCATTAGCTGCCCTTGTTTATTATTTCTTTCACAGAGTACTTTTGAAGTGCCTGGACCTATTGAATCAAAAGAATGAAGTTGGAAAACCTAACATGGATAGCCTTTTTATGTCATTTTGAATAAGTCAGATCGAGAGCGAGGAATCTCAGCGTACGGCTAGACGCCGTCTTGAGCGTGAAAGAGGGCGTCGAGAAGCGATTGCTGATATGTCAGAAGATCTGTCAGAAGGAGAGAAAGGTGATGTAGTAAGTGATATTTCAAGCCATAGTGATGCAAAGAAAAGCAGGATTCCTCGCATCAGTTCTACAGATATCATTGAAACTTTGGCCAGTCAGCTCAGTGAAAAAAAATTTTACATTGTTCTGATAAGGCATGTACTTCAAGTTTTGGACTTACATTCTGCATACAGCATATATAATGTCCTCTTTGCACAGAGTGAATCATTGTACAAATCATTCTCAAGCATGCTGATTCATCTGTCGAGATACCATGGTTTTAGAAGATGAGGAAAAATATCTTCCTATCATGGATGTCTTAATCTAATTTCTTCCTTTTGTGTTCTTTGGTGTAGTGCAATTTGACATCATTCCAATATTGGTTTTTTGTTATGGTCACTCTCATACTAATGAAAATGTTGGAGAACATTGAACAGAAAAATCCTACTCCAATACATTTTACACCCAATTGGCATTGTTGGTTAGGACTTAGGAACAGGATGTCCAGGCACTCTGGAGTACAAGTTTGATTATCTATGTATTTCCTGAACAAGAAAATCTTAATTTGACAAGTTTGTGTTATTAAAGACCTAAGCATTTCTTAATGCAGTTCCTTTATTCCATGCGAGCAACATATTTATGAAATTGTTTGTCACTAATGTCTGTTAATAAGCTTTACATAACTTTTTTTTTTGTTCTGTATCTACATGAAAAGCAAGCTTGCTTTATTGCAATCTGGTAAAATTATGTGTAGTTAAACTGTTTAGATTCATTATCAGTTCTAGGTCATCACTAGAGAATTAGACAGCTAAGGTAACTACAATATCTGACCAGTGATTTGATAAAGGAGTCGACAACTTCAGGGTTTTGAAGAACATTTGGAGAGCTTGTCTGCAGAACTTCAGATAAATGTATACAAACTTTTACAGTCTTTAATTGCCTGGTGTATAGATGCCCTTTGTGGATTATAACATATGATTGCATATAGATAGACATATAGGTCTAATGCATGCAAATAGGCATATAAGTTATAATCATGCATTAAAATATGTGTCGCATACATGCACATGAGACCTGGAGGACACAATAAATTTGTGGGAGAAATAAGCAGCAGTTTTAAGTTTCAACTTTTATGAGGAGAATTAGGGAAACATGACAAATGCAAATAAGAATAGACAAAGAAAGAAAATGACAATCACATGTCTCAAGAAAGAAAATAACAATCATATCTCAAACTTGCAAGCAGAAAATGCTGAAGGATAAAGAATGCATTGTACATGTACTTCAGAAGAAGTGGGGCGTAAGGTTCAATGATGGAATAGTAACTCTGTAAGATATAAGTCTAGAAAGCAAAGACCACTGTCATTAGTTTGCATTGTTTCAATTCATCTTTCAATTATCATTAGAAATATACTTTTATGAAATTACTGCAACAGTGTGAGATTGATATATCCTTCTATTGTAAGACTAATTCATATGGGTTTATTTTTTCCGGAATTGATGAATAAGGAGCCTTCACTATTGAACTGGTCTGTTTGTCAACAAGTGAGTCTATCACTTAAAGGAACAGTCACTTTGTTCCATAAGGTCCTACACCAAACAAATTGAAGGCCAAAAGGACAAAAGTCGAGATCTAATTCAACATTTTAATTGCAAAAGTTGGACACATGTAGATGAATATGAAGATTAGAACTGAATCAACTGATATATATATATTTTTGTTCCTGGAGACATCTTATCTCCTGGTCAAAGTTGAAAATTTAGAATTATGTACCATTTCAACCATCAAACTAGTAAATTCTGAATAAGAATCCAGTAATTTGTAAGGGGGCTGAAAGTAATGTGTGGAGGCTTGTGGTTAAAGGTTTTGACACTATTGAACAAAATTTATATTTCAGATTAGTGTCTTTAACTATATTGTAGCTACTTTGCAGTTTGTACACATGGTGGGCAAACTCTCTAGATGCGATAAAGATGCAATATTCTTTTTATATATATTTTTCTTTCCACTCTGATGATTTAAAATGCATGTATTATGCATGTAAATATAAAATTATAAATATATGTGTCAATAAATTGTTATTTGTATGTGGGAAAATTTGAAACACATACTGCAATTGAGGTGCACATATTAGCAGCTTTATTTTGTATAATTGTTAGCCAAAAAATTTCAGTTTCTATTTCTTTTCTGCAGCATTCATGGTCTTATACGTGGTGAAAATATGGAGCTTGGTCGTGATTCAGATACTGGTGGACAGGTGTTTAGTGATTGTCATGGACTTTTAGCTTTGAAGATAATTGCATTGGAAAGATTTTTATTTTCTTTTTTAGATGCTGCAGAATTTTGCTAAGCAACATTTTATATATTATCCTTAGGTCAAGTATGTTGTTGAACTAGCAAGGGCCTTGGGCATGATGCCAGGCGTCTATCGTGTGGATCTGCTAACTAGGCAGATATTGGCACCTGATGTACACTGGAGCTATGGAGAGCCTATTGAGATGCTGACCCCTGGAAAGTCTGACAGTATGATGCATGAAGCAGGGGAGAGCAGTGGTGCTTACATTGTTCGTATACCTTTTGGCCCGAAAGATAAATATGTAGCCAAGGAACTACTTTGGCCTCATATTCAAGAATTTGTTGATGGTGCTCTCAGTCACATAACACATATGTCTAAAGTTCTTGGAGAGCAGATTGGAGGTGGTCAGCCTGTTTGGCCTGTGGCTATTCATGGACATTATGCTGATGCAGGGAACTCTGCTGCTCTTTTATCTGGGGCACTGAATGTCCCAATGCTTTTTACGGGCCATTCCCTTGGCAGAGACAAGTTGGAGCAACTTTTAAAGCAAGGACGACAGTCTAGGGAAGAAATATATGCCACGTACAAAATAATGCGCAGGATAGAGGCTGAGGAGCTATGTCTGGATTCTTCTGAAATAGTCATCACCAGCACTAGACAGGAAATAGAAGAGCAGTGGCGTTTATATGATGGTTTTGATCCGATGCTTGAACGTAAATTAAGAGCTAGAATTAAGCGTGGCAAGAGTTGTCATGGTCGGTTTATGCCTCGCATGGTTGTAAGTAAATATTTTTGGTAACCTTAATGTTATGAAATTTGATTGCATGTTGACACTTATAGATGTTCAGAAACTATAGTGCTTCAATTCAATAAATATTTGTCCCTTTGATATTTTATTTATCCATTTTATCTCTAAATACATATCATCTAACTGAGCGGTATGTCTTACTGTTCACTTTGCAGGTAATTCCACCAGGTATGGAGTTTGGTCATATTGCTTCACATGATGCTGATGGTGATGGAGAAGCAGAAGGGAATGAAGACAATCCTTCTCCTGACCCACCTATTTGGTTTGAGGTCTTAAAAAGTTTACCTTCTTATTTCTTGTGATCTTTTTGTGTACGTTGTATTACGTTTTGAGATTATTCTTTAATAGCTGAAAGATGGAAACACTGTCCTTATTTTTTGTTGATTTTTTTTTTAAACATATCACAGTATGTTGTGTTTCCTGTGTGTTTTTTCAATGCATGACAGATAATGCGTTTCTTTTCAAATCCCCGAAAGCCAATGATTCTTGCACTTGCCCGCCCAGACCCCAAGAAGAACATTACGACTTTAGTCAAAGCATTTGGAGAGTGTCGGCCTCTGAGAGAGCTTGCTAATCTTGTATGTTTTTAGTGCTTTTATTTGCATTATTATCTTATCGAATTGACAACTTCAACTCTTTACAACGTTCCCATTTTCCTATGGTGGCTTGCTGTTACGTAGGTTTACCAGGAACCAATAAAAATTCTTGATCTAATTTATCCTATCTGTGTGGATTCAGACCTTGGTGATGGGGAATCGTGAATGTATCGATGAGATGCCTAGCACAAATGCATCTGTGCTCATCTCAATCCTCAAATTAATAGACAAGTATGACCTGTATGGTCAGGTTGCTTATCCAAAGCACCATAAGCAGTCTGAAGTTCCTGATATTTATCGTCTGGCAGCAAAGACAAAGGTATTAATTCGTGAATTTGATGTCCAAATTTGATTTAGGTTGTTCTATATTAATGCCTTTGAAATGTAATGTCAGCACCTTTTTTAATCTTGATTGCTTTTCTAACCCATTATCTCTCTCACACTTCCTCTTCTGGTGCAATATCTCATCTGTCTATGTGTATCTTATAGGGTGTCTTTATCAATCCGGCTTTTATAGAGCCATTTGGTCTCACTCTGATAGAGGTAATTTGTGCTATATTCAACTTGAGCACAGGCATATTTGCAAATATGATGTATAATTTTGCTGTATGCTCTCTGAGAACAGGCTTCAGCTCATGGACTGCCAATTGTTGCTACAAAAAATGGAGGCCCAGTTGATATCCACCGGGTTTGTTTTTCCCCATCAATCTGTCATTATATTTCTTTCTGGACTTCATGTATGCTTATATTAATATTTATTGCAGGTTCTAGACAATGGCCTACTGGTTGATCCTCATGATCAGAAGGCCATTGCCGATGCTCTGCTGAAACTTGTTGCCGATAAGCAGCTTTGGACCAAATGTCGGCAAAATGGACTCAAGAACATTCACCTTTTCTCATGGCCAGAGCATTGTAAAACTTACTTGTCCCGTATAGCTAGTTGCAGACCAAGACATCCTCAATGGCAATTTCAGCAGGATGATGCCGGACTAGACTCACCAAGTGATTCTTTGAGGGATATTCAAGATTTATCTTTAAACCTTAAGCTGTCATTGGATGGTGAAAAGAATGAGGAAAGTGGCAGTATGGAGTCTGAAAGTACTGCTGAAAATGTGAAAAGGATGGCAAATGCTGTCTTAGCCGCATCCAAGAGAATCATAAATTCAAGTCACAAAACTGTGCTGAATGAGAAGGTTGATCCAACTGGCAACAGTAAATTTCCTGCTTTGAGAAGAAGAAAGCACATATTTGTTATTTGTGTGGATTGTGGTGCCACTGCAGATCTTTCCGATGTTATCCATAACATTTTGGAGGCTGCGAAAAAGGATGGACTCTCAGGCCCTGTTGGGTTTATACTGTCGACAGCTCTCACAATATCTGAGGTGCACTTGCTTCTCATTTCAGGGGGCATGAGTGCTACTGAATTTGATGCCTTTATTTGCAATAATGGTAGTGACATCTACTATCCATCTTCAACTTTAGATGAAGCAGTCATGTCTTCAGAACTACCTTATGTGGTTGATTTAGATTATGTTAACCATATCGAGTATCGCTGGGGTGGGGAGGGCTTGAGGAAGACTTTGATTGGTTGGGCTGCTTCTGTTGTCAGCAGAAAAGGAGAAAATGAGGAACAAATGGTCATAGAAAATGAAGAACGCTCAACCAACCACTGTTTTGCCTTTGAAGTGAAAGATCCAACCTTGGTATTCTTATTTGATCTTTTTGTATCTAATTTTCTTTTCAATATTTTATAGTTCTGTTCATAATATCTTTGACTGATGCTTCTTCCATCCTACCAAGCAGTATCCTCTTCTTGTCAAGCATCATCTAAAATCGGTAATTTCATTTACAAAATGTGAACTGCTTACTCTAATGTTGCAGGTACCTTCAGTTAAAGATCTCCGGAAAATGATGAGAATACAGGGTCTGAGATGTCATGTTATATATAGCCAAAATTGTTCCAAGCTGCATGTTATTCCTGTCTTAGCTTCTCGGTCCCAAGCTCTCAGGCAACTTGATCTTTTTCCTTTCCTTATTTTGTTTAGTTTTATATTAATTTTTACTGATATTTTTATCAACTAGAAAAACAATATTTTGAAGACATGTTTGGTTGCTTCTAGCTTTATGTCGACAAATCATTGTTGTATTTCTGAAAATGCAGGTACTTGTATATCAGATGGGGCACTGAATTGTCAAACATGGTAGTCTTTGTGGGCGAAAGTGGTGACACAGATTATGATGGGTTAATTGGAGGTGCAAATAAGACTGTGATCTTAACTGGGTTAGGGGACAGCAAGCAACGGCATCCATATGCGAACAAAGGTTATGCAATAGAGGATGTGGTGGCATTTGATAGCCCTAATATTGTCCGCACGGTTGGTGATTCCAGGAGTGATGACATATTGTCAGCTTTGGTGCAACTTGGTATCTGCAAGCTCTGAGGATGGCTTGAGTTGCCCTATAAATAAGGACGTTTTCTTCCCCCTGTTTCAAGAAATGTGCACCTCTTATTATGAGGTGAGCTGCTAGCTTTTGATTCCAATGCGTTGGCTGGGTTTTGCAATTCCTATTTGTGATAAGTTCCATGATTAACCCTTACCCAGGTCAGTCTACGTTAGGACATTGACTTTATGCATTAAGGTTCTCTAGAAGTGCCAAATGGCATAGTTGTGTAGTGCGTACTGTTTTCATGCAGCTGGACGTGGTTATTTCTTGGGGAACACCTTATATGTGCATGAATCGACCCAAGCTCTCCCAAATCAACCCAAGTTTTAGACGATAGTTTCATCATTCTTGCAAGCACTGGTAGGCGAGAATTTTCTTGAACTTGCTCATGTAAATGAAAAAACACCTGCTGATAATGAACCCCAAAATCTTGAAGAGAAGGCTAGAATGAGTACCAAAGCGCAAAGCACCATAGGTTCAAAAAACCCTTTTCAGACACATGCACTCACAAGGGGCACAAAGGAACAAACTAAGAAAAAGAAGAATCTGATTGAAACAAGAGGGAGTACTGCAGCTGATTTTTGAGAGAAAGGATTTTGCAATATATGGAAGAACGGAGCCCCATAACAAAAAAGGTGGAAGCATAGATTAGAAGAAATGAAAGAAAGAAAATACAACTAGAGAGAACATGAATATGTATACATATTAGGATAAATATATAATTGTACTTAGATTATATTCTAACATCTCAGAGTTCCATTCAGTTCCACAACTTGCTGTCATTTCCAGTGTTGTGCACTTTTTCTAAACCTTTAATGGGCTATAATAAAACTTGGTAAGATTTCATATTTTCTTCCGTTAGTTGATGACATGCATAATCTATATGCAGGTGCTTGGGACATCTTGCTTTTATGTTAGAGGCTATTTGCTTCCGTGATGGGTGACTGGTTCAGCTGGATGAGAGTTGAATAAGAAAACATGGGAACGTCAATAGTAAATAAAACTTGAACTTTGTTTGTATTGATGAGTGTGGTACGGCAGCCTTTGCTGGGTATGATGGAAGGCCACATTTTTGTACATACATCACTTGATTGTGTCTATCACAAACCGGACTCTTTCCAATATCCGGAGTGGCGCAATGCCCAATCATTGATGTTTATGTATTTTTTTAAATATTATCTTGCGGTTCTGATGCATTTGACAAGGTACCAGAACTTTTTTGAAGGCAATTGTTGCAAAAAAAGGAGGTGCTTACTTTCGTCTGGATTAAGGAGGCAAATTTGTCGGACTGGGCTATCTACATGTTTCTTTCGTCTCTCATTAATAATGGGTCTGCTGGTTGAAAATCTGAGGCAAGAATGATTACGAATGAACTTTCCATGCCTCGTCAGTCTGATGGTTTTGATCTCATTACCTGGCAGCATCTTGCAGCTACTTTGTCCTGTAGGAATGACAAAACTCATGAATTCAATCAAAAGCTACTAAACAAAATTTCTGAACAGGTTGACCATGCAGATGAACTACAAAATTAGATGGATCTGACTCTTTGTTTGTTTGACCTCGTCTGACTTGTTGCCATTCCCATCGAAGTTACTGAGTTTTCACACTTGAGAGTCGATGGGTTCGATTGAGCTACAAAAAAAAAAATTGATACAGAAGATGAGGTGCACCGTTAGCCTGTCGAAGGGGTGAAGAACAAAGAACAGCAAAACGTAAACAAAGTCTTAGGGCCTGTTTGGTAGGAGGGAAAGGGATGGATTGAGCAATCCCTTTTTTGTTTGGATGACTAATTAGAAAGGAGGGAAAGAGAGAGAAATGGGCAAAGAGAGGAAAGAAAAGGGAAGGATTGTTTAGTGTAAATCTCTCCCCTCCCAAATCGGACGGATTGGGAAGGAAAGGAAAGAAAGTAAGTGGAAAAGTTTTTTGTTTCCACACTACTCCTCCTTTTCTTTCACCCATTTCTAAATCCATGTGCTATTTAGTCTTTTTTTTTATTCCATTCCTTTCCCTTCTCTTTCTATCCAAACAACCTTTTTTAATCAACTCTTTCCATTCCTTTCCATTCCATTCCTTTCCCTTCCCTTTCTCTTCCCTTCCCTTTCCCTTCCTTTCCATCCATTCTTTTCCCTCCCTTTCCCTCCTACCAAACAGGCCCTTAGCCCTTAGATCACTGCATTCATTTCTGATCTTGGATCCCTCTGCAGTTTATTTATCTATTATATAACTTCGTACTTTCATATAACTACCTGTCAGCAATTCTAGAATGCTAAGGGAGTTGACTCAATGGGCGGCGTGGGAGTTGGTAAGAGGCCAAAGTTCATTTTGAGTTTTTGAGACATCAACTTTTTGTACTGCAAAAATAAGGGTACCAACATGCAAATTATAGGGGGATGTCACCTAAAGTAGGCTTAGGTTGGGGGATGGGGGAAAGGGTAAGAGGCTTCGCCTCACTTGTTAGGCATTATGATGAAATACTTTTCCTCACCCAACTACTTGCCACTTAACACTTATCTGAGGAGGCAAGTGGTTGAGGGATTTAGAAGGGCTTTTGCACATAATACATCTAACTGCATAACCTTTTGAAGTATTGCAGATAAATTGGTTTCTCGCACTTCAGGGTGTCCTTGTGGAGTACCACATCCATTCAGTCCAGTCCTCAACTTGAAAATTCTGTCAGCTGATCTCTCAACCATCTTTTGATTTATACCATCAACTTATTTCTGATCCATGAGAAATTTGTAGTGCTCTTCTGCCAAAGGAGGAATAATATGGTTTTACCCTGGTTGCAAAAACACTAATAATTTTCAAAGTCTTTTACCAATATAGGGCAGCATGTGTTCTCCGATTCAGTTTGCTTATAATAGATTTGTGAATCTTAAAGGTAAATGATCTATAGTTGGTTGATGGAGCATAGGCTGGTAGGTAGTCAGTTTCAGTTTCAAATGTTTGAGGCTTCAACTCCATGTGCTGCAAAAAGGGGCTACCAACATGCAAGTTGAAGCACTGTAGGTGAGACACTCAGAGGCATAAAAAGCAGGCCCTGTACCCTAAAAATAAGAGGGGTTGAAGGCTTTCAGTTGAGCGATGGGTAGGGCTGGGCATTGGTTCGAGCATCGACAGGTACCTGATACCCGGCCCGATAACCCGGACCAGAAAAATAGGTTGGGCATGCTAGAAGGGGGCCGATATGTTTTTAACATGATTTTATTTTAAAAATAATATATATTTTATTAATAAAAATAATATTTTATATTATATTATATTTTTTGTTTTAACCGGGCCCGGCCGGGGCTGGGTTCGGGTTGTCGGGCTAGGTCCTGACTTGGGTTTCAGGCTGTGGTCTGGCCCGAGCCGGCTCGAAGCCCAGGCTTAGCGGTGGGTCATTGTCAATACATGAAAACAAGATACAAGAGTTCCTTCCAATGCAATTTTTTTTCTTTGGATCCATCCTCAAACCCCTAGTCTTCACAAATTTGATGCAAGTCCGAGACGTTATTTCCGTTGCTCAGATTCAACGATTGAAACTTGGTTCTAACAATCTCAAGCTTTCCTGCAAACTCCATTGATGGAAAACCATTAACCTCCATAATTCCTCGACCAAGAACTTAAGTTTCTTGCCTTTATGTCGGTCTTGAAAAAATTATGTTCTTATTCTGATCTTCCTCCGAACTAAACTGGAGTATGAGGGCGTCATGGCAGGAGTTGGACCAAGATCTGACGTGAAGAGCTAATTGGGTTCTCATTTCTAAGTGCCATAGCTGGCTGATTCATCAGACATTGGTCCAGCTTGAAGAGGATGCGCCTGAGCTATCTTATTGTTGCAACATGTAATGCAACCTCGTGAATTTGAGACCAACTCCAATCAATAACTATGAATAAACTTGTTAGAAGTGAGACATGATCTAAGATCGATTGATCTTCCATTCTTCTCTACATTGCTTGCTTTGGCATAGAGATAGTGGGTCACCAGATAATAGTTCAAAAGCCTTTGTAATTATCGAATATTTAGGTGAAGGCAGATTTGCCTCCTCAAGGGGCATAGGGCAACTGGACGGCAATGTGGTTTATTAAAAGGGTTTGTGGTTGGAACTCTATAGTCGTTGTCACGTTACAGTGTGTTACTCCTTTAAGCTTTAAGCTGTTAATAGTAAAAAAATGTAAAAATTCAAGTTGAAGGATATACCATGGATCTACTTAAACCACAAGGCAACTCTAAACCAAATTCAAGTTAAGGATATATCTTCGTTCCACCTAAATCCCGAAGCAACCCTAAGCCCTGGCTTGGTTTCTCATAAAAAAGAAATTAGGTGGGATTTATGCATGTATTAGGGTTAGGGTTGCTTCTAAATGCTTAGCAATTCACGTCGAATTCTGAACTCCTGAACCAATTTCTTATTTTTTGATAAAACTTTGAATGATGTCAAAGTTGACTTGTAAATTACGTCTACCCATCTGATAAATTATTCGTAAATTATTCACTGCTGTGGTGGAAATGGCGTACAATTCCATAAAATTGGTGAACTACTTTTCTTTTGGCATATTTATTGAGGAATATTCTTGGCCAATGTTTGATGTCATTTATGAGAAAAGTTTTCACTCCTAGGCCCATGTTTTGCCTATAATTTACAACCGACTTTTACATCTTTTGTAGTAAGCGTCAAAATTTCATAGAAATTGCCAAATAATGATTGAAGTAAACTTTTGTTAACCTGAAAAACAAAAAAACCATTAGCAGCTAATGCTTTCTGGTCATCAGCTAAATTAGCTTTAGACTCTTATTTTATAATCTTTAAGAAATATGTGATCCTTATTAAGAAAATAAAAAAGATTGTTTTTTATTGGCCCCAAAATGGAATAGGGTCGAATCTAGATCCAGATCGCCTAGAAGGTGCACCCATACTGCTCAACGTGGATATGGACCTTGTTTAAGCAGAAGAAAAATTCAAAATGAGTTCAGATTATAACAAGCAAAGCAACATTAGTTGTGTTTTTTTGCATGAATGAACTACTGATTTTAACTGTTGAAATCATGAATATGGTCGGACTTGACGAGCTCAACTATTTAGTGACTCAATAAGCCCAATTATCGGACTCGGCAGTGGCCCGGATCCAACCAAACCAGAACAATTGGCCGCCACTAAATCGTGTTTGATAGCCTCGGATCACACACCTAAAACCAATCTACAATCTCTTATAAAGGATCCACAATGTAATCAAACACCAAAACTTACCACTATATGAAAAAGAAGATTTGAGATCTTCAGTTTGTGTTTGAAACCTCACAATTGAGGTCGGACAGGAGGGAGGTCAAACCTTAAATCCGTAGATCTGAGAACAATAATGATCTCAAATCACCTCAGATCTCAGATCCAAGACTATCAAACGGCCTCAATCAAGTCCATAATTGACAAATTATTAACCCCCACCTGTGATGTTTTATAATAGAAGCAATGTGAGGTCATCACTTATATCAGTTGTTTGAAGTACGTGTTTGAGAGGATGTGCTTAATAACGTGCAGTAGAGTGTGAATGCACAGCCAGTTGCTTTGATTACATAAGAGAAGAGAAGAACGGCAATTAAGAGGAGGCAACTGCCACCCTACCCACCACCTTTCATTCACATCCATTCTTCCTGTTAGCTGCAAAATGCAAATGCTGGGCACCTAATTCCCAACACCTTTCACTTTGTTGTAATCTTTAAGATACTTGGTCCACCAATAGAGATGGAAATGGTTTGCATTCAGAGTCACATCAGACTAAATCCACCAGTTCGTCACTAACCGGAGTCCCGATGATCAAAATAGTATAGATTTGCCTCAATGGGTGTAGCGCAGCTGGTCGTGCTGGTGAGAAACCGATCGTCAATTGGATTCACATGGGCACTACTCCTTTATGGTAACATCCCCGACAATCAAGTTGAAGGGTGCGAGGTCCCAAAACAACCATCGATCGCTGTGGTGGGTTGGCTTTCGCCTCTTGCGAGTTGCCAGATTAGCATATGATCCAACATTCACATTTACTGAGGTTTGCTCGTCATATCGAACTCGATTCAGATCCAGTTACGAAACTGCATGCAATGGCAGAACTTGATTAGTAATTGGATCTGAATTTCAAAGCAAATCAATGGCTTTGAAATTAGATGGTTTGTATTGATGTTGAGGATGAAAAACAGGATGAGTTTGGATTTAATTGGTTGGCAGCACCACAATACGCGTAACCTAACTGTTCACCAACTTCATCAAATTCCGGTAGAGATACCGATTTCTTGGATTTGCTGTGCACATGGGTTGTTATGCATTTGGGTTTGGATTTGAAGTGGTATCGGTATCAGATCTAGCATTGAATCTGATTGAACCAACTACGGGAAGGCCAACCCTGCTTACTCCCACAAAGACTACAACTACTGAGCATGAATAACGAGCGAGCCGACCTCGAGCTCATCTTGATTCACATATTGCTTGGCTTGAGCTCGACTCAGTAAACTGAGTCTGAGCTCGATAAAATGAAAACTACAGTTAAAAACATGCCTTTGAAGATTAACAAATTGGGAAGAATGATTAGAATCATGTTTAAAGGAGTTGGGTTGGTGCAACTCATACTCGGCTCGTTTATAACTCGAGTTTTAATTGAAATTTGAGCTTCATACGTTTATTCAATGAAACAAGTCGAGTTTACACGGGTGAGTTCGAGTCGAGCTTGAGTTGGCTGGACTCGTTGTACATCCCTAACAACGACCACAACCATGCAGATCTGAATTAGGACATGAGATTGGAACAAGGTCCGGTATACATGTTCATAATCAGGATTACAAATGGATCAGATTCATGACAAGGGTTTGGATCCTTTCTGTCTATTCCAGATCCAACTTATCAGTGCATTTAAAGTATGAGCTGTTGGTGTGGCATGAAGGAGTCCAGGTGGGCACCCATGTGCACCATGTGCACCAAACATGGCCAGTGGTCCCTGCAGGGATTCGATGAGAGGTTGGTAGGTAGGAATAAGGCTGAACCCAGCAGGACCACTCGGACCGACACGACCTGTCGATGCTGCTGCACTCACATTTAATACTTGGCCTGCAAGTGCCAGCTAAAAATTTATTTTTAATCAACTTTTCATGTATTTTTTGTTACAAAAAAATTGTTATTATAAAAATCAAACCTTATATATACATATCAATATTTTTTTTATTCCGTTATTTCTACAAATTTTCTCAATCACTTGAACCATTTTTTCTATTCATCTTTTTTTAAAAAACAAAAAAAAATCGAACTTTTAAATTTCTCAAAAGAAAAAACTCGGGTAAAGACATCAATTTGGACGTGTAAAATGAATTCAACCAATAATACCCAACCATGCATCCCTTTGCATTTTCATCTATCGCGGTCGGAAGCGTTATTTGACTCTTTCCACATATTAACATTAAACAGTTCATGAATCTGTGTCAATCTTTTCTTTCAAAATATATTGATGTTTTGAAACATGAATCTGTCATAATCTTTTAAAAAGATTTATGAAACAATTTATAACATATTGTCACTATTCTTGAATACTCTCAACATCCTTTATGAACATAGTGGTGTCAATATCACGGCTGGTATGGGCTCACATTTTTCTTAGATAAATCATTTTTAAATGTTTTATACGTTTCAAAAAGTGAAAAATAAAGTCATACATGTTCATATATGTTAACCCATATGTCGTATCGGTTAGCAATTTGATAATAAGATGTTTAATTTTTACGTGAATAATTACTCGAGTGAGTGGTAACGCTTTTATTTTTTCGAGATTTTCAAGTGTTTCAACTTGCATGTAAGACTCATTCCTTTTTATGATACAAAAATGTGATCCCTAGAAGTCGACCAGTTTGAGCTAGGCCGCATCGAATTTTAAGCTGTAGGCTACTACCCACGTCAGCTCCTGAAATCATGTATTGTGGATTAAGCTGGACCTATGTTAAGACACTTATTGTCCGACCTTATACCTAAGTAAGTGTCTCCCACACAATCATCAAGAAGTAAAAATCGGTTAGTGCCCCTCAGCCAAAAATTTGTAGCTCTGCGGCTGCGGAGTAGTCGGATCAGGTAAAAACTGGACCGCGTTGACCGAGTTAAGCCCACCGCGTTGACCGAGCTTGGGCGTCAGGTTTCGTGTGGCAGCAAGGCTGCGTTCTTCCTGATTCTGGTGATCAAACAAACAAAAAGTAAATTTATTCAAGGGGGAGAAAGTAGGCCACCTGTCAACCTGAAAAGAGGTGGGGCCCACCTCCCCCCGCCAAAGGATGATAATTAAGGCCGACGGTTGGGGGGCGTCGCCAACCAACAAGGACTGCGTGGTGCGCGTCGTTTAACAAAAGTACCGAATTACCCCTGCATTTATTCTAATTTATTTTTTTAATAAATATTTCAACCACAGTTGACCCGGCCATTACGTTAGAGAAAAATTTGGGAAAGAATATTCCTGACAAGTTAAAATATCATGCCCCTTTTTATGTTAAAATTAAAAAAATAAGAAAAAGTGATACAACCGGATGCATGGCGATACGTATCCATCCATCTTGAAATCAAGTCTGAGAAATGTATAGAACCCACGGCTATGTTGATCTTTCCAGTCGTTAATATATTAAAATGAAAATATTTCGTGGTGAGAACAAATAAAAGGTAGGAAGTTACAGAACCAACGTGCGATATATTTACTCAAACTCAAACAGCTATTCAAAGTATAGTGTCATCGAAGTCAGCCCCCCAGATCAATTTGCATCGCCAATTCGAACATAATCAACAGTAAACATAACCGATTATATATATATATATATATATAGAAAGTAGTAGAACAATTTGTTGTGCTGTCCTACTGACCAAGGTTTAAATGCATTAAACTGGACTTTTGTCCGGACACCGAATTGTTCTTAAATATCAAACCAGAAGCAAGAGCCTTCTAGACGGGGGAGACTTATTTTCCCTGCTAGCCAAAGGGTGTTTGATCCGACTCCCTCTCTCTTGAGAACCCAAGGACAACCATTACTTGTCGAAAGTAAAGTGGTTTGTGACTGATCTCCTTTTCAGACAGACCGTCAAGTCAAAAACTTGGTGACAAATTTAAAGAGTCGTCAAGGAGTGGTACTTAACCAAAAATGGATGATCCCACACTGATTAAACGAATGTATTATTCGGGGAACTAAATGATTGATATCGCTTCGGTTTAAATACAAATAGAAGAAAGAAAGTACAAAAATGAAGAATATGACAAATATATATATATATATATATAATGAATGACACGCGTTTTGGACTTCTGGAACAGTGGAATTAATAAAATATGCCAAGTATCATAATGGCAACATCCAGCTGCTCAACCAATGTGCCAGACCCATTAGTAGAATTCCAATTTGAATTTCGCCTTCTAGTTTTTCTTTTCTTCTTGCTCTCACAAATATTATTACTGCATGGTGTTTTTCTATAAATTCAACCACTATAGAAAAACGCAAGATGCAAAAAAATTGGAAAAACTAAAAGAGAAAATCATGCAAACAAGATGCGTAAATTAGATTTTTTGTAAGTGATTGAAGACTGATGCTGTTGGATTTTATGGACTGGTAAAACCCAATGTCGATTTAAAATTTTCAAATTTGTTTTGTTGTTTTATTTTCATATATTTTCACCTTTTTTTTTTTAACACTTTAAAACGCACACAAAGGATACATTTAAACAAGTAAAGAGTTCAATCAATCTTATTTTAGCATTGACTTTCATTCCTTTTGTTTTCTTTTCTTTCTCCCTCTTTTTTTAATCTATGACCATAATTTCAGCTACCTTATGGTTGGTAGACATTTATTGCAAATCTGACCTTATTGTAAGCGAGGAAAGAATGACTAAATTGTCAAAATTTGATGCAAAAAGCAATGTTTGGAAGATTTAAAAGATTTCTCCTTATTATCACTTTGCCTTTTAAAGAGGAGTCTTTCTAATTCAATTCTCAGTCAACTGATGTTTTTGGATAATTTTGAAGATTAAAAGCCTCTATGGTCGAGAGTTGCGTCGACGTCAAGTGAATGAGAACTTCATGTGCTTCAACTTGGATGAATGTAGGACTCACCTCCTCTTCAGTATTTCAAGTATTTCCATACTCAACCATAGGGCTGCACACAAGCTATTCCAGCCTGAGCTTGCCCAGCTCGATCAGTTCAAAAAACTTGAGCTCAAGCGAACTCATGTCGAGCTCCTTATAGCAAGCTCGAGCTCGAGTCAACTGCACAAAATCGAACTTGAACTCGACTCGCTTAACCTATTTAACTCTTTTAGACTTAATTCGTTTATCGTTAACTCATATAAAGATTAACTCGTTTAACTTGTGTAACTTGTGAAATCGGGTTTGACAATATTATATAGAGTATCGGTTTATGAGTAGAGTGAGTATGTACGAGTTAAATCCGTAAAACTAGAACTCGTTAGTGTAGCCTGAGTTGGCACCGCTCCTTATACAGCCTTACTCAATTACTCCTTCTAGTTAATAAAATAATGTTTCATAAATATTTCTTAAAAAAAAAAAAAAAAAAAAAAGACCTTCCCGTGCCTTCCGCCTCAACGTCGAAGGACAGACTCGCCATTTAGCAAAAGATGGCAATAAAAGCGAGATCAGCAGACTCCAGGGAGCAGCAATAACTGTGAGACCCGGCGCATCAGCGTCACCACGGTACTCACAGTGCCGGAATCCGACGCCGGAGCTCGAAAAATCCGGTGGTCGACGAGATTGGTGCAGGGGATCGAGGTGTGCATGGACGCTGCGAGATGAACGGCCAAGGTTTGTGGAGGAGGAGTCTGGTGAGTGAGAAGATCATGGCGGGCGAGCTCATCTCAGCGGATCACGGGAAGGGTTTCAGCGAGGCGGAGGGAAAGCAGGTGAAGAAGAAGAAGAAGACAAAGAAGGAGAGGGTGAAGGGGAAGAAGGGGCCGCAGCTGCTGCCCTACGAGGCGCTGCCGGATTATCTGAAGGACAACGAGTTCATTCTCGACCATTACAGGGCCGACTACTCGCTGAAGCAGGCGTTCCACAGCTTCTTCTGCTGGCACAACGAGACCCTCAACGTTTGGACGTGAGGTTTCCTTGCTCGGCTTTAGATGGGCATCCTCTTTTTCTCTTTCAGTCTACTTTTTTTCATGAATTATTTAATTTCAATCTCATTTTCTCTTGATTTTTGCTTCGATTTTTCAATCTGTCCTGCTGTTGTGGGGTCTGGAAGATTCTTATTAGAACTTCCCGTTTAAGCTTAATGGGCATGCAGTTACATAGTTGGTTTCATAAGGGCCGGCCCTCGAAACTGTTTTCTGTTTTTTTTTTCTTTCATGTAAAAATATGTTTTTTCTTTTTTAGATGATCGAGTTCTTGGGATTCTGATGGTTATTGAGATTCTATATGTTTATATTATGTAGGAACAATATTCTTTCGGTATTTGAGGTGTTGAATCCTACGAGTTAAATTTAATTTGATTAAAATAATTTGAAACAAGGAGATGCTTATATAAGTCCATGGCGTGTTTTCTGCAGGCATTTCTTGGGGTTCGTGTTGTTTCTCGCCCTAACCATTGCAAACTCCACCGAGGTTCCTGAGATTGCAGATATCCTTTGGAATTTTTCCAGGTATTTATAAACATAAATATCAATGTAAATGTAAATGTACAGTGAGATGGATGCCCTTTCTTACATTCTCTTTGATGATATTGAGATTTAGGCTGCATTTATTGGCAATGTAATTCTAATTTAGAAAAAGGAAAAAACGAAACACAAGTAAAATTTTGAACATGGGTTTGTTTATTACTTTTTGCGCCTTCAGAAAATGAAATTTGATATAAGTCTTTTGAGAATATCTTTTCTTGCATACCCATGATTTATCTTCATTTTTTAGCTACCTTAAACATTTCATTAATCCATGCAATTAAGAATAAACTTCCCATGTAATATTGACCAAACCCTAACACACTACGCCTAGCCATGATGTAGAAGGTTTTTTCTACTTCACATATTCAACCATCTTAACAAACTTTTACTGCAAGTCATGGCAGACATATGTTGCAAATCTTATGAAAAATGGGTTCCTCGGCCAGTCCCATTGAAAATATCATGATATTAACGAGAACAACAAGAAAAAATATATGAAAAAACCATGATATCTTGAAAAAAGAGGAAAATATATTTACCACATTTTTTTTACGTTATTTGGACATTATTTCTCGCTTTCCCCTATTTTTTTTCATTTTTTCTCTTTCTTGACGTTGATATCATCATGTATTCAAGTTTGTACTTAAACTGAATTCTTGTTTATCATTTTTATCGTCATTAAAACATTTTTTATGATTTCATCTACTTTTGTTTAGGCTTTCTTATTAGTTTCTGATTTATTTTATTTTTTACTTTTATTTTTTATTTTTAATAGTTTTCAAGACCTTCTTTATGGTGAAAATTTTTTTGCTGAAAAACCCGAAAATATATCAAAAAGTTGGACGGGTCAAACAATAACATATATGTTTGCGGGTGATCCTGCAGGGACAAAGAGATATTGTAGGATTTCCATGCTCTTTTCTAATTCTTCTTGCTGTAAAACTCCTGGTTGAAACTTCTTTGCCTACAAAAGAAGCTTCCCTGTTGCTTCAGTCCCATTTCAGAGCAAGTCTTAATTTGACTCCTTCTATTTGCAGGCTTTCAGTCAGGTCAAATAAGTAGAGCCCTTGTGGGGCGGGCAAGAACTTTGTAATTGGCTTTGTTCCCCTACTCATGACAGAGAACTAAAGCTTGGCATGCAAATTAAGGAAACAGTGAGGTCATTGGCCATGAACAATAAATTAAGTATTCATTAACTAAAGAAAATATCTGTACTTTAGATCTAGGGATTTTGTGCATATTTAATTTCAAGCACCCCATGTGGACCATATCTCATCCCAATCTATATATATATATATATATATATATATATATATATATATATATATATGTAGAATCATTGGTCGTATCATGGGTAGAAGTAGGTGAACTACCAAACCACTGACTGGTTGAAGTTTTTGATCATTCAAGTTCTATATTTTTATATAGATGTCAACCTTTTATTTTCATGTTTTTTTTCCTCTGGATGTGCTTTGGTTTTTTCCTAAATGGGCAGGGTGGGGTTTGGCAAACAAGATGGTTCAAGGTAAGAACAAAGAAGTATAAATTACAAGCACCAAGGAGTTCCTTAGTGCACGCTTTCTCAGTAAAAGAGAAAGTACCCAACCTAAGCTAGTGCTTGAAGTTGCAGCTTGTTAACCATGGCAATATTCTGAAAGTCTGTGCTATTGTCATGGTTTTGCAAGCAAAACTTTCACAGAACATATTTAAATGAAGGTGGTGTATAAAAAAGAGAAGAGAATGAACATGGCAAGTCATGTGAAAGAATAAAAATATTTACTTAGCGTCACTTAGATATAAGCATGAATATCATGACACCATCAAAACATGTTCTGCATTATAATGTCATGGGGCAGTTTAATGTAGTTGGAACACGCATGAAACTTCATTGCCATTTTTCAAAAATCGAGTTAATCCAGGATATTGCACTAGATCTTGGACATGCATGAGGGAAGAACTCTTAGTATGCGTTATATGCAATTCTCTGACTATTTTGCTATCTTTTCTGTATGGATTTTTTCAGATCATTTTCGCCGGTGGATATAACCAACGTTTCTTATACCCTAAACAACACCTTGCAGGTAACGATCGATTCCTTGTGTTATCTAAAATATTAAACTGTTGCTTCTTTCTGAAATCCCTGAGGAGACTGGGGCAATGGATAGGTTAATAGCAGCCCATATTTGTTGCGGATTCCAAACACATCAAGTTATTGTGCTGTCAAAAGGAGGTGTGCAAGTTAAGCTATAGTGGAAATGTCACTCGATATCTTGAGAGATAGAGAAAGTGTGACGGCTTTCGCTCTCTTCTTGAGTAGTAGAATAAAATACTCATCATCCTTACTTACCAAATTGCATCTGAATCTCTAAAACTTAATTTCTTAGCCTTTTTGAGATTTCCAATAGACATTGAAAATACAATCCCCTGGCTGTTGTTCATGTTCTTTAATCAAAATGATGTACTTGAACTTCCTGTCGCCTGTTTGGAATTCCTCTGAATCTGAATGAGTCCATGATCACAGAGCACAATTCGTCTGGACTTGGCGAAGGCCACAACCGACCTTCACTCCGAAGGGCTGCCGGTAACCAGGTGGCCACTCTTCGTGTTCCTCGGCGGCTCCATGTTCTGCCTCCTCTCCAGCAGCCTCTGCCACCTGTTCGGCTGCCACTCCCACCAGCTCAGCCTCTTCCTCTGGCGCTTCGACTACGCCGGCATCGCCATCATGATCGTCGCCTCTTTCTTCCCACCAATTTACTACATCTTCCAGTGCGAACCACAATGGCAGCTCATCTACCTCGCCGGTATCACGACCTTCGGTGTCTTCACCGTCCTCACTCTCCTCACTCCGGCGTTCTCCTCGCCAGAGTTCCGGTCGTTCCGGGCCATGCTGTTCGTGGCTATGGGCTTCTCCGGCTTGATCCCGGCAGTCCATGCACTGGTTGTGAATTGGTCGGAGCCTAGGTGCTTAACGGTACTCGCATATGAGTTGGCCATGGCAGCTCTCTACTCCACCGGCACCTTCTTCTATGTCAGCCGGATTCCGGAGAAGTGGCTTCCCGGAAAATTCGACCTCGCCGGACACAGCCATCAGATATTCCATGTATTTGTGGTTGGTGGTGCCCTGGCTCATTATGGTGCAACTCTTGTCTTTTTAGATTGGCGTGGATCGGTGGGCTGCCAATGACAAATCCAGCATGGATCTACCCATTAGAATGCAGCTTGTTTTCTGCAGGAAACTAAGTTCCAAGTTGGATGATACAACAAAATGAAGTTCGTTATCATACACATTTTTTAGTGCACCAAAGATTGCAATTGCATATGTGGTGATAATTTATTCATGGATGTAAGTGTATAACTTTGAAATGTATTGTTTTGTAACAATTAATAACATTGATGTCTTTGCCATGTGTTGCTCCAAATTAAAGATAATGTTTTCGTCATGATCCGAGAACTTGTTAAATGCAAGCTTGGTGAGCTCAGTCCGGAAGAACCCCATGTAATAATTTGGGGGATGGTGTATCCATTAGACAACCATGAGGAAAAGATAATACGGGATATTGTTGTTTGGTTTTAAAATGAAAATATACTCTTGCCATTTTTTCTTTGAAATTTTGTGTTCGAATCTTTGACTCAGAATATTTAAAATTTTGTGAAACAAACTTACAATGTGGATGCTAATTCTCACAACTAATTATTTATCTTTCTCCGACGCAAGAACGAGAGAGACCAGTGAGACCAACCTCTTCGAAGCAACCTTCAATGGCTCATGCCCTGAAAATTACCAGTTATTTTCCCTCAGGTTCGATTGTCGCTTGTTCAGGACAATGTCTGCGTATGAGCTCCCTCAGAGAAGTACAGGCAACTCATGGGCGCCTTCTGAAGTCAGGATTCAGGGAGCTTACCGTCCCGTGGAACAACCTGCTGAAGGGATACTCTGATTTTGATCGCCCGCAAGAAGCACGCCAGCTGTTTGACGAAATGCCCCAGAAAGACGCATACACTTGGAACATAATCATCATGTCTCTGGCTCGGTTTGGATGGATTGAGGACGCCCGCCAATTGTTGGACGAGAATCCCACGAGATGCACCATCTCATGGAACTGCATGATGTCTGCTTGCAATTCCAAGGGACGCCATCTCGACGTTCTTAAGTTGTTCATTTCTATGCATCAAGAACGCTACTCGAGGAGCGGATTCAGCTTCGCGACGGTTCTTAACGCCTGTGCTAAGTTACCAGTCCGAGAGTTCAGTAAGCAAGTTCACGCAGATATCATCCGAACTGGGTTGGCCTGGAACCACATCGTTGGTAGTGCACTTATCAGAGTTTACTCTGCACATGACATGCTCGGAGATGCATGCCAAACGTTTCAGGAGATCAAGTACAGAGATAGTGTTTTGTGGACGTCCATCATATCTGCTCATGCCCAGAATGAAGATGGTATCGCTGCACTCCATCTGTTCCAAATGATGGAGAAAGAAGGCCACAATCCGAGCCAGCTTACGTTTGCCAGCATCATCGATTCATGTGCTTCGTTAGCTGCACTGAAGCAGGGAATCCAAACTCATGCACGGGTACTGAAATCAGGCCATGAACAGAATTTGATAATCGCCACCGCCCTCATCAATATGTATTCCAGATGTGGTTTTTGGAATGAAGCTTCTCAGATATTTGATTCAGTTCATGAACCAGACGTAATCATGTGGAATGCAGTAATTTGGGGGGCTACCCTCAACGGCCAGACTGAAACAGCAATTTATCAATTCAAACGGATGAGAAAAACTAATCTGATTCCGAACCACAGTACATTCTCGGCCGTCCTCTTAGCATGCACCTACAGAGGCTTGCTGGATGATGGTATGCATTTCTATAAGGTCATGAGTAAGGACTATGGTCTGCAACCACAACCAGATCATTGTGCTAGTATAATCTGTCTTTTTGGACGGCACGGACAGCTTGACGAGGCGGTAAGCCTGATGCAAAGAAGCCCGTTTGAACCGAACTCGGCAATGTGGGGTGCACTTTTGGGTGCTTGCGTTATCCATCGCAATCTAGAATGGGGAAAAAAAGCAGCCGAATCTCTATTCCTAATGGAGCCACTGATTTCTACTCCTTACGTCCAGCTGGCTAACATCTATGCTTCAGCTGGTATGTGGGCAGAGGCAGCTCAAATCAGGAAAGACATGAAAAGCAAGGGAATAAAGAAACTCCAGGGTTGCAGCTGGATTTGTACAAGAAATGAGGCCGGCATGAGGGGTTAACACCAGGCATGTGTATTTGGTCTTCTACACGCATTTCTTAGGCATGCTGTTGTTTCTCGGCTTAGTGATGGCAAACTCGATGCAGGATTTCTGAGATTGGAGATAGTCTTTGGAATTTTTCCAGGTATATATACGTTTATGGCCTTTCATATGTTAGATGGAGATGAGTTACTAGTTGCTTTATGAAAAAGGGAGATTAAATGTTAATTTTATTGAACTTTTTACTAATTATACCTAATCAACAAAATGGAAAAAAGAAAAAAAACTTCGGTTTGGTGTCGAACGTGATTTATTTACATATCCTGAAATTGAATTTAACATGTCTTTTATAATTATTTCTCAACCATACCTGTGTTCATGTTGATTTTGCCATTAACCCTGTGAGATTTGGTGCCTCGATCCTTTCAGGTAAGGTGCTCCTGTATGATATCATGACTCGGAACCAGCACCACACACTTTGCCCCCAGCTGGCAACGCGTAAGAAAGATTTCGCTGCTTCATATATTCAACCATTTTAGTATGACATATTTTTGCTACAATATACTATATATGTCTTAGCAAATATAGTCCGAGACACCTTCCAGTTTAGTTTGATGCAAGATTATCCTTCAAGAATTTCCTATTTGTTGGACCCTGTGACCCAACAGATGCATGTTCACCATGCACTGTCCTAGTTGTCCATTCGTGTGAAACTCCTGATAGAAATATGTTGCTGCTTCATATGTTGAACCATCTTAACATAACATATTTTGCTACATCACACTGTACATGCCTTTACACATCTAGGCTGGTATATCTTTCATTTTAATTTGCTACAATGTCTCTATTTGTCTTACTAAGCGACCCCACCAATGCATGCATACCATGCTCTGTTCTAGTTGTCCACTTGTGTGGATCTCCTAGGACCAGCGCTCTTACTCCCCTAAAAGAGTTTCCTTATGGCTTCAGTCTTATGTCAAAACAAAGCAACATCTGACATTTCACAAATCACACACCTCTATAAGTTTGCAGGCTTTTTCCGACCCATCAGCTAAAGTACACAGAACCCTTATGACCCCAAAAATCAAGCTCTTGGTTCGTCAGTATATTGATTACCAAGAACTAATGCTTCGGTTCACTAAAGAAAATACTAGACAGTTTGATATAGGGAAGTTTGTGCATATTTGAGTTTAAACACCCGATGTGGACCATATCTCATCCCAATGCTTTATATCTTTTATATATCCTTGGAGGTATCATCGGTAGAAAAAGCTGGTGAACTACGAGAAGTCATTGGCTCTGAGTGGTTTGATAACATCACCATAGATCATGTTAATCAGCAGCCCTAACGTCGTTTGCCTTTTTTTTAAGCCTTTTGATGAAATCCAGGTTGTAGTAATACAGTGTGTGCACTATAATTCAAAGTAACATGGCTTCTTTAGTTAGTGGCACAAATATCAGCAGATTATGTGATTATGTTCAGCCTTCTGACTGTTGTGGGTCCTTTCTGTACTGTTTTTTCAGATTGTCATGGACAACAGATATCAACCACGGTTGTCAAACTTACACAACAGCTTGCAGGTAATAGTTGCTTCCTGATATCAACCAATGTTTCTCATGCTTAAACATCACCTTGCTGGTAATCACTGCTTCCTTATAATAAATATTGACTAATTGCCTCTGAATCTCTAAAGCTTATTTGGTTTTTGCAGACTGTGAAGGGGCCTTGGAAAAATTTTAAGTTTTTAATTAATATTTGGACGTTGTTTATAACGGCCTGCAGAATTTTAGGAAACCAATTGTCCCGGTCCTGTCCCTTCTCTTTTATCGGACCTCAACTCCATATCCAGCTTAACAAACTCATAGTTGTAAGATCTATGTTACTTTGATCATAATTCATAAAGATGTTGGATTTAGTATGATTGGTTCATAGAAACAAATATTTTGATACGGTGGGGAGGGTTGACACCGTCAGAACAAGTGGTTGTGATTCAATCACCATGGAGATTAGAAGTTCTTGTTCAAGACAACGGTAGGTGCACCTTCGGAGTTGGAGAGGTTGGGAAATTGTCTAGCAGGCTTTACCCTCCTTTCTTGAGGGTTTCGTGCCCTGATATTCACTTCAGTCTTCGGAAAATAAAATGGCTGGTTATGACTGAAGTGACTACAATTTTTTAATGCAAAAAACATGATACCAAAAAAAATTCTTTTGTCGTTCCCTTTACTGAAATCTACTATGCAGATTTGATTCCATAGTCTCAAAATGCCGAGCTTTACCAAATGCATTGTGTAAAATTATATCTTTATGGTTCATTTTTGTTAAAATAACTCACAATGATAACTTTCTGAAAGTGGTTCTATGAGCAGCATAAGCAGTGTTTATGGTCAAATTCAATTCAATATGAGAAGACTTGACACTTACACATATACACATATATTGCCATCACAACCACTCATTGTGCCATGCCACATTGTATATATTTTTTGTCCTGACATTTAATAACACAAATGTTTTTGACGTGTTGTAAGCTATGCATACACTGTCTGAAGCTTTTCCGATGCAAACCTGCAGGAAGAGAGGTCTCCCAAATCTTTATTAACAAAAACTGAGCTGTACAGAACAAAGGGAAACAAAATAAAGCGCTGATGCTCTACTGAAACCAGCCACAAGGATCAGTAGCAATGCTTGAGGCCATGCCAAAATGCAAAATCAAGCCACAAGCTAGTCAGTCTAAATATGAAATTGTATCTACAGCTCTGTGCATCGTAAGCAAAAGCCATTTTATAAGCGGAATCTCATTTTAAGATACATGGATAATTGTGGAGGATTCCAGCAAGTGAGGGAAAACGTCTCAAAAGACTATTTCTGTCTTCCATTGTTCTTGTAAGCAGGCCTCTAAGTTTTGTAGAGTTAGTAATGATGCCCAAGGATACACCAGTTGTCGCCACTTTCGTCAAGACGTGGTTGAGCACCTTGAGTTCCACAAATTTTCGCTTTTCGCTTTTCGCTTTCCGCAACTTGAGTTATCTTAACCGAGAAGATCTTCTCGCTGAATTTTACACGAGAAAAAGCTGAAGTATGTTATCTTTAGTTCCTATTCCTTATTTAGATATTATAAAAGTCTGAACAGATTCATGATTGCAGAGCAGGATTTGATTGGATCTTGTGAAGGCAAAAATGATCTGCGTTTCCAAGCCCTGCAAGTGCCCAGAAATCACTCTTTGTTCACTGATGGTTTCATGTTTTGCCTCGTCTTGAGCAGCCCTTGCCACCTATTCGGCTTTCACTTCCACCGCTTAGCTTTCTTCCTTGGCGATTGAACTATACAGGGATTGCCAATTATTATGGCTTCCGTCTTCCGTCTTCCGACCAAACTGCATCTTCCAGTATGACCCACGAAGGCAGCTCATCTACCTTGCTGTTATCACAACCTTTGGTGTGTTCACTGTCTTAACGTGTCACTCCTGTTACCACTGTGCTCTTCATCGGAGTTCCGATCAATCCGAGCCTTGCTGTTTATCACAATGGACTTCTCAGACTTGATCACTGTAGTCAGTGTATTTGTTTGTGAATTGGTAGCTGCCAAGGTGGTTAACTATGCCACATGTGAGTTGTCTATAGCATTTCTTTATTCAGCTTGGATTTTCTACTTAATTCAAGTCCCAGAGAAGTGGATGCCTGGAAAATTCGACCTCACTGGGCAATGGCCATCGGATACTCCATGTATTTGCTGTTATTGTTTGCCTCACTAGTGCAACACTTGTTTCCTTGGATTAGTGTGGGATGGTAAGGTGCCAACGAAAGTCACCGTGAATTTTCTTATTATGCAGTCTGTTTATAACAGACATTTGTGCATTCAGGCTAGTTTATTAGACCAAGTGTCTGAAAAATACATTAGGATTCAAAGTGTCTTAGAAGTACATGTTGAGACATCCTGTCTACCTATTCAAATATGCGTATGGTAATGAGGGAACCACACCTTGTAGCTTGGTTCATCGCACTCAGACACCTGAAATAACACACTCTCTCACACATTAAACCAAGAATCTTTTTCTTGCCTAACGAAATATGTGGCAATTTCACAGGCTTGCAAAACTTGTGGGTTTTGGGAGCTGTCTTATATATAGGTGGTGATGTTTGGTGAGCCGAATGTTCCTTTGTTGGAGGTAAGTTTTTGTCATCCTGGGTGTCTGGTAAGAGGAACATTGGGTTCTTGAAACTTAGAATCATGGGGCACTGAATTCCAAAGGATGCAGTGTCAAACACACCATTGAGCTGTACTTTATTGCGAGGTGGAACCTCAGATTTGTGGAGCTTAGCCTATGTTTGTTGGAGGATTGAACCTCAGATCTGTGGAGCTGAGATCATCGGCAATCACTGAGGATGTCAGATACCTTGGTTTGCAGACATGCTTTTAGGGGTCGTTTGGCTGGAAGAATACTTTGTAAGTTTTCCATGTTTTTGACTTAAAATTGAGACAGATTCATGGAACAAATTGTTTTGGTGCTACGTGAATTTGCCTCAATCTTTAAGGCAGATTCATGAAACACTCACAAAGTATTTCTATTGTCAACCGACCTCTTAAATACTTCATTACTCTCAGTTTTTGTTTCACTTGACACCTTGACATCTTAGGTGAGAACCATATTTCAGTTGAAAATCTGGTTATCAACTGTTACAGAAGCAGCCGTAAAACTCCTAGGACGAACCTCCCCATAGTCCAAGAGCTTCTCCTGGTCCGGCTTGCACAAGAGGAATGCACTGGCATAGGCAACCTTTTTAACTTCTCCTCTCAAGCTCAGCTAGAATCCTGGAAGAAATGTTGAAAGAAAGGTTAAGCTTGTCTTGAGGAACTGCATCCACCGTTTACAGTCCATACAAACCGAAATTGAACCAATGACCAAACTTTCACCAGCCTGTCAGTTCGACCCAGTTATGCTATGCCCCTTGGGGTGCACACATAGAATACAAAAAGTGATGTGGGAAGAATAAGCAGAAGACAAGCCTGGAGAAATGCTATTAAGTGGGAAGTAAGATGTGTTTATAAAACAATAATACAAGAAAAGAAATTTGCAAGCAAAATCTACTAGCAAATAAGCTATGAACAAGTCAAAATGAAAACAGTTAAAATATAAATAGAAGTTAATGAGGAATTAGCCATATACTTATAATAATAGATGCTGCATGTATGATTATGAGACAACATAAACCACATTAGAGAAAACTGGGAAGCTAAACTATCAAATTAAAGTAAACTGGCGCTGAGGACCAAATTTACCCTTCTAAATGAAACGAAGCACAGATAGGAAACATGTTTCCTCAGGCTTACTCATTGAAGGAAGCCCGGCTTCTGGTTTCCAAAACATATTTTTTCGGGAAGTGAAATTCGCATTTTAGGTAGAAGTCTTTACACTACCAACTAATGAAAAAATCAACAATCTGATCCTGAAAAAATCAACCAGATGCAAGGCTGATATATATATATATATATATATACATATTATTTTAAATAAATCTAATATAAGTTCTTGTTTTAGATCAATTGTTAAATTTGACAAGAAGAAAAAGAAGAGGACACAGACTGATATATAACGATATGTATCAGACTATACGCCATACACAAGAGCAAATTAATAGATACAGCACCAACACATTGCATTTTGAGATGGTATTGAAGTAGAGGTAGGGTTGTCAATAACCAATTTGGATCAGTTATCTGACCGAACCGTTCCAAAAAAGTCAGATGTGGAAAAAAAATTAACATTAGTATAAGAAATTAAAATGGATTCGGGCTTAGAGAAATAACATCTGGTCAGACTCAGATTTAGATTTGGATCAGATTTAGTTTTAAATAAATATTTTATATACAATGCTCTTATATTTTGAATATCATTCAGATTTGGTTCAAAATTTAGATTTAGATTCAGATATGAATGTAAAAATCGGATTTGGATCGTGAAATCAGATTTCTGATTCGGATTCAGATATGGTATGACTTTTTTTTGTTTGAATTCAATTTCAAATATGTGAATATCCAAAAACACCAATATGGTTAAGGATATATCAAATTCAAATTTGCCATTGACATCCGTACTGGCTGAGTGTTTGAGTATGAAATTAACACTAAGCTATTCTTAAGGATATCAAGAGTCAAAAAATTTTCTTATGTACAAGAATCGATTCTGGACGCTCTTTGTAATTTTGTTCAGATTTTGTAATGTAGGTGAAATATTCCTGGTTTTCTAAAAGATATTTTCGAAGCAAAAACTGTCTTTTCGATCATGAATTTTCGACTTTTGAGTTTACATGGTCACATATATTTTGCTTGGTTTGGGGCAAGATCTCCAAATAAGATCGATTTGATATTTTGGTTTCACAAAAAATCAAAACAAAGCTTCTTTTGTCTCTACGAGACGCTTTGCCTATATTGAAAACTTCATTTAGAAGACGAACAACATTTGTTTTTTCAATAGTTTTGGAGTACGACTTCAAACTCATAAAACATACTTTTGCCTCCAAAATACGATTAAGGAGTGTTTGGAGTCGGGTTGATGAAAAACTCAGTTTTGAGAAAACAACGGTTCCAAAAGGGCCGTGAATAACTTGGCTCCCCGAAGTTTTTCTAAGAAAATATTATGTTGATGTTGTCAGCTAAACACATAAGGCAGGTCTCAAAAACTGATTAGAGAACCAACAAGCCGCCCTCCCTTTTTTCTGCTCCCACCGTTCAGGACTGCTTTGAGATCTGAATGGTCATAAACTCGAATGTCGAGCATTTTTTAAACCCATGGAAATCAAACTAAGGATGTATGTGACACTTAGACCTACCAACTATGCTGCATCCTTCAAAACGATTAAAAAACAAAGTTTTGTACTTGGTTTTTATAATTTTTTTTTTTTTTTTTTTTTTTGTAGGATGCTCATCTCATCTTCAGCATTAGTTTTGGAAAAAAACAAAATTTGAATGTCTAATTGAAAAAAAGCTGATCTTATTGGCATTTCAACCGCAGGCCTTCCAAAGTTCCTCAAAGTATCAGTGGATTTGTGTAAAGCGCTTGAAAGAAAGAAAAAGATATGCCGGAGCAGGTTGCCATTGAAATTTAAACACTTGTACTGATAATAGTGCAGCGTCATTTGTACAGGTCATGATTCAGTGAAAGCACATTTTTACAAGCGAGTCCGTGAAAAGTCGTGGATTGCCAATTTCATGCAAACTTCATCACTATAATAATTTTATATCTTTTAATCAATAATTTCTTTTTTTTTTCCGTAAATTTTGCTTCTCATTTTGTCCTCATGAGGAGCTATATTTTATGTGTCCTTCAGTAAGTCTTGGCAATGGGATCAGGTACCAGACGGTATCTGGTATCTGGCCCGGTTTGGCCCAATTAACAATTTTTATTTTAATTGGGTTAGGCTCGAGCTCGGGTATCGAATATCAGACTCAAGCTCGGGTTTCGGGCATTGGGCTAGGCCGACCTGATGCCCAGGTCTATCCTCCAGGGTCAATTTTATAAATTGGGTAGCAAAATCCGCTTCGTTCGCCTCCAAATATATCTAGCTTTGATTCCATGTGTTCGCACAGGGGAAGGGGCAGAAGCCTCTGAGGCAAGAGAGGACAGCAGGGGCCATGGCGCCCATCCTTATGCTTTGAAGAATTAATAATTTACTTGACTATTTTTTTTTTAAATGTTGGTTTAGTCCTTGTAAAACTTTTGAAAAATAAAGGTTGATCTCACTGAAAAGTTTTCACAGATATTATTTAATGGGTTGTAGGATTATTGGACTCTGTCAAAGATGAAATCATGGTTCCACCCTCAGTTGTTTCATAGAGAAGAACGCGCAGAATGAGCATTGGGTCGTGTCATTCCATACATTCCATGGTTCAAGGCTTGAAAATTTGGAAAGCTCCTTCTATCTTATGACATCTTGAGAAAGTTGATCGAAGACCCTATGTGCTCCAAGGAGTATGACATAGCTGGTTGGCCCACTGGCTCATACTACTGGTTCGATTCCCGTGGATGTCAACTCACTAAGTCAGGGCAGGAGTAGGAGTGCTACCCTTAAGGTTCTTTGTTACTCGGCAGATGACAAAGTCTCTCAACCTTGGTGTGGTTTTTTACAATTGCAAACAAGAGAAAAACTACAACATTGTCGTCCCTCTCTCTCTCTCTCTCTCTCATCTCCCTAAAAACCAAGTCAATTGCTACCACAGGTGCAGCCATCAGTGTTTTCCCCCTTTGTCTTGCTTCTTGGTGCATTGAATTGCTATTAAACAACTGCATGTTTCAGCATTGCAGCCATTGCTATCTTGGGGTGATCTCAGGGCCACCTCCCTTTGTTTTTCTTCTTGCACTTCTATCTGTCCCTTACATTAATCTCCCTTGTATTGTTTTTCCCATCATTTGTTTCGGAAAGTACTTTCTTGTTGCATTCTGGAGTTTTCCTTCGGGGGCCTGTTTGATGTATTGGAAATATAGAATTGGAAAGAAGTTTTCAATAACTTATTTCAGGAATTGAAGAAATGGAAACAAAATCCAGATTTCCACATCCGCTTTGTGTTTGCTGGACTTGGGTTTATGTTCGAGGACATAAATTTCTCAGTTTCATAAAAATGAAAGATGAAAAAAGGAATTGTTGGAGATCAAGCATTACTTTGAAGCCAACGGTTGTTTTTTTTTTTCATCCCAATTTTTTTTTTCCCACCCCTTGGTGTGGGATGAAATTTTTGGAAAGAAGTTTCTAAAAACTGACCCAATCGCAAGTTTGACGGCCAGATTTTTTTTTTTTTAAATTTGAATTTTGTTTCAAGTGTCCCAGTCAAACGGGCGCTTAAGGGAGTTCACCCATTGTTTGTTTTGGAAAGTACTTTCTTGTTCCATTCTGGAGTTTTTCTTTAGGTTGCGTTTAATAGCCTCGGATCTTAGATACAAGACTGCTTTAAACGCGGGTTTTGGGAGAAACAAATTGAGGGTCTCAATAAAATCGATGCAAGGTCAGATGAAGGAGACCGGACATATAATCCACGGATCTGAGATCAGATCAATTGGAGAAAGCAAGTTATGCTTGCCTCAAAGAGGCACAGTATAACTGATGGGGGAGGGGAGGGGTACACATAGATGATACATATTCACTTGGAGCTCTCAAAGTGACTCACTGCCCACACACGCTTGTCGCAACCCAGGACCTTAGAGAACGCCTGTTCACCGGAAGAAGCATGCAGATGTGATTTTGTTACTGCAGGAAATAATAACTTTACTTCTCCACAAAATGTCAAAACGAGAAGATTTTCCCTCTCAAACATTTTGAGTGATCTACAATTTTTCCAACTTAAAAAGCTTCTCTATCTCTTTCTCATGACAAGGTGCCTCGTCTTTTTGCTTGTCCTCCTCTCCCTTCTCCTTTTCTACGTATTTTTCCCACGCACGTAAACAAAGGAGACAAAAAAAGTTCTGAACTATTATCATACCCAGCCTTGGCACAACGTATAGGTGTTCAAATCCAAGTCAAGTTGGAAATCTGGTGATGATTTTACCTTATTATAGACATAAGACATGGAACTTAGTCCTGTGAAATCTGAATCAAAATTCCAAGTCTGAACCTGAATATGAGTCTGGCTTTAGTTAACGACATAAATGGTAGATTCAACCTGACTAAAAACCCGAGAAACCTCGTCGCTAGCCGAATCCGAATTCTGTAACATGGACATAGAAATCTCATCCGAGTCAGCCAGTTGATCTAAACCAGTAAGCAAGACCGTTTCATTCATGGCGGTATAGCTCTCCGTCTCTCTCTGCACCAGTAAGCAACATTGTTTCATTCTTGGCGGTCAAGACTTTTTCATTCATGGCGCGCGGTATAACTTGCTGTTGTTGACATACCTTAGCGTTGAAGAGAAAGAAGTTGCAGGCGCTATGAGAGAACACGTGGCAACGTTCCTCTTGCTGTTGGTGGCCGCTTTCTCCGTGGCCATCTTCATCTCTTACAAGGGCAGTGGCACAACCTCCCCTGTTCTCACCTTCCTCATCGCCCCTGCTACCACGTCTGCTCCTGCAACTCCCGGAGCCGACCTCAATATCGTCTCAAATGCTCCAAAAACCGAAGTAGGGATACACTACAAACCCACTTCTTTTAAATTTTACATCATCATTCATTGATTCATTTGAAATTCCCCACCAACCAGCTTATGTAACTGCTACTGCTACTGTGCTCTCTCTCTCCCTCTCTCTTTGGCTGCAGAGGAAGAAAGGAGATGGAAAGAGAAAGTTGGAGAAGATGGAGGACGGTCTTGCCAGGTCGAGGGCGGCCATTAGAAGGGCTATCATGGAGAGGAACTTCACCTCTCGGAAGCGCCAGAGTTTCGTGCCAAGAGGCCCCATCTACCACAACCCTTACGCCTTCCATCAGTAATCAACTTTTCTTGTCTTCTAAAAAACTAGTAGTAGTAGTAGTAGTAGCAAACCATAAGTGGAAGTGAAACGTACCACTTATGAAAATGTTCAGTAAGAAGCCAACACCAATGAATTCCACATTACCATCCATAAAAACTCTGCTGACCTTACAAAGACAATAAAGAAACAAGGCATTCCCATGTCAAATTGGCTTATGAGCACAGTAATGGTGTTAACAGGAGCTACATAGAGATGGAGAAGAGGTTGAAGATATGGGTGTACAAGGAAGGCGAGCCACCCCTTTTCCATGATGGTATATTCCGTGGGCTGTATTCAGTAGATGGCCATTTCATCGATCAGATGGACCATTACAGTCCTTTCGTTACCAACGACCCAGACAATGCCTTGATCTTCTTCCTCCCCTTCAGTGTTGAAAGATTGGTCAAGTTAGTCCACCAAAAGGGGACTTATTATCAATCTATCCAGACAGTAATGAGGGACTATGTCCAGTTAATATCCAGCAAGTATCCTTATTGGAACAGGACTAATGGTGCAGATCATTTCTTGCTCTCCTGCCATGACTGGGTATGCGAAGTTGATCCTGTTCTTCTCCTTCAGTTTCTCACGTTGGTATGCAGCCAAATGCATCTGGTATTGGGTAAAATTCACCTTGCCTCATAGTCAAAGCCAATGCAGATACATTGAGAAATCTGTGATGACCTTGATGCAAGATTAATCATCGTTTGATCTGTTTCTGCATTTTTATGTGCAGCATTTGTTTGCGCTGAATCATTGGTTGTATTTTCATCATCCATACAGAAAAGATATGTTTCAGAGTCAACTTATTTTAGTAAAAAAAGTGTTTCATCCTTTTACTGTCTTTTACAGTCAAGGATGTGAACTATTGATTTCCCATCTCTTCCAAAAATCGAGGCATGGAAAACTCCAAATCCAGTATTTGATCTGTTGTGTCCAAATTTTGATCAACAAAAGCGGTTAAGATTTCAGAAATGAACACTTTGAAAGCGTTCTTCTGCATCAATGCCACAGGGGCTTTGACAATACATTGTCTTGGAAATTTGTATTCACATAGAACCCACATTATGCACTTGAAAACAACGCAGTAAGAGTCTTTTTTTTTTCTTTGTTGTTTAAAGTTAATTTAGGCCATTGGCTGGATTGTTTCTGTAAAAATTTGAAAATTCATTGCTCAATTTTGGTGTAATGTGATTCATAACTATTCACGCCTTTAAGAAGCAAATTATTGGCATAAAACTGTAGTTGATCTAATTCATGGTCTGCATTAGGGAATTAATGATGTACACGTCTAATTGATTAAAGGCATCAACAGACTACATGCTATGTTCTTGTTAGGATCTCAAATAGAGCACGGGAAAAATGATGTAAGGAACATAAAACACACACACACACACAAAGCACAAGACACAACTGCAATGACCGTGTCATATCAGAATATTTGGCAGTCTCCCTTCTGTTTTTCTTACTTTTTGTTATATGTAGTTGATACATTTTATCATCTCACTTGCTTTGTCCTTCAACATCTTCATCTGTATCCTTGGTTTTCAGGCACCATATGTGACAAAAGACCAAGATCCCTTCAAGAATTTGGTTAGAGTAATGTGCAATGCCAACACCACCGAGGGCTTCAACCCAAGGAGGGATGTCAGTCTCCCAGAATTCAATATCCCGTTTTACCTCCCTGTTCCTGTTCGTAATCCATCGCCACCTTCTTCGAAAACATTGCTGGCCTTCTTTGCTGGAGCAAACCATGGCTCCGTAAGGAAGTTCCTCTTTGAGCAGTGGAACAGGAAGGACCAACAGATTCAACTCTTTGAACACCTACCAAAAGGCCTAAACTATACAGAGTTTATGATGAAGTCCAAGTACTGCCTCTGCCCAAGTGGGTATGAAGTTGCTAGTCCCAGAATCACTGAAGCCATAATTTCAGGCTGTGTTCCTGTCCCGATCTCTGACGGTTATGTGCTACCTTTCAGTGACGTTCTCGACTGGACTCAGTTTTCAGTTCCAATTCCAGTTCCCAGGATACCTGAAATTAAGGAGATTCTCAGTGCCATTCCTGAGAGCACATACTTGAAGCTGCAGGCAAATGTCATGAAAGTTCAGAGGCACTTTATGATCAATCGCCCTGCAAGGAGGTTTGATGTCATGCATATGTTGCTTCATTCCATATGGCTCAGGAGACTTGATGTGAGGTTGACTCAGTAGCGGAGCTACAGTGTGGCTGGTGTGGGCCAGTGTCCATGTCAGGCCTTCAAAAAGCTCATTGCAGTGAAGCCATACCTGGTTTCAGTCACATGCGATGCCCGCATCAGTCCGGGGGTTAGCAACTCAAACTCCTCAGCCAAAAAATCCTGGCTCTGCTGTTGGGTTGGATGATATGTAGCCATCCATTTCTTGCTTGAATGTGATCTCTTTTGCTTCTCAAATTGTTTTTTATTTTATTTTTATACTTCAGTGTATTCCTCATTAACTCAGTTTCTGGGTCCATTACTACTGGGCTTACACATTTGATGATGGATGTTTTGGTTCAGAGGCCATTTGCTTGGTCACTGCTGTACAAATTGCCATACCTGAGATGTAAAATCATTTGATAATCTTAAACCTTAAGGCTCCAAGCAAACATGAAAAGGAACATGGTGCATAAAATCAAGGGCATGTACATCTTGCAAATGGATTTCCTGCGTTGAACTTGTTGTCCAGTTAATACTTATATGAGCTTAGATCCATAAAATGCTTAAGCATTGGGTTATTTGAAACAAATGTTGCAATGTAAAGATTGAATCCACATTGTTGATTAGTTAGGGTGAAAATAAAAGTTATGCTTTGTTGATGAAAAAAATGGCCCTTCTGAATTTACTTTCTTTTGGGTGTTTTCACAAATTAAAATTGACATTCCAGACGTGTGATAAAATCTTGTATGCACTTACGATTTCGGTAGTTGATCGCAAGTTGTTTCTATCAAATCAGCTATGCACAGTCGCAGGTGTTTGTAATTTTTAAGACTTCATGCAATTATCTATAAATAAATGAAAAGCTAAGTAGTTGTTGGTCAATTTTCTATAGAAGGCAAAGACTGATTTTGATTTTTTTAGCAGCCCTGCACCACAACTATTAACTCTAGGCTCCTTGTTGTCTTTTTGGGAGGGAAAACTACGTCATTATCTGCATGCATACCTATAACACCACTATAGCTAGTTTGCAAGTCCAAGACCTCGAACCAATCGAGTTGGCTTGTGAACCCATCCTTTCTTCATGTAGGAGAGCGCTTTCCATGTTATGCCGGTTAACATGAGAAGCTAGGTTCCCAGCAGCAAGGATGGGCGACAAGATTGGCTTGGGCTGGTTCTTTGACGCTCGGGCCATTTTGATAAGAAAAGGTCACTGGTTTGGGCAGGCTCAAGTCGACTGCTGAGGGCTTGACTCGGCCCTATATATATATATATATATATATATACACAGCCGCCTCACATAAAAACTCTCGGCGTCAGGGGCGGAGGGAGGGGGAGGGCCACCTAGGCCATGGCGTTACCTCAGCCAATTAAAAAAAAATTACATTGAAAAAATTAAAAATTTTTGGTTACGGCATGTATTGTTTGACCTTACTTGGATTCAGAGGTTTGATAGTTCGGCCTGCCCCTAAGAAAATTCCTAGCTCTGCCGCTGCTTGGTGCGTCATCGATGACTTCCTCAAAAACTCTTTGTGTGTCACCCAGGGTTCTATTAGAAGTTCTTCACATGTCATAGAGGGGTTTCTAATAAAATGTTAAGGGTTTTAAATAAGGATTGATATTGAATTAGGTATTCACTGACCTAAAGCTCATAATTTTACCCGGCCAGATATAATTAAGTGGACTGAACTTAGGCTGCTGATAAGGGTGGGCATCGGGCCGGGCAGCCCAGCCCGGGCCCGGCCCGATAGCCTGGGTCTCTACCCAGGCTCAGCCCGTTTAAAAATAAAAAAAAAATTTTTAATCATAAAATAAAATTTTTAAGTATAAAATATATTTATTAAAAATAAATATATATTATTAAAAAAAAATTAAAAAATATATTTTTTAAACTTAAATGGGCCAAACTGGGACAGGCAGGGCCGACCCGGGCCCGGGCCCAAAAAATCCTGGCCCGGGCCCAACAGGGCCGGGCCGGCCCTGCGGCGGCCCAGCCCGACCCCCACCCTTAGCTGCTGGCAAGACTTCAAGTCAGTTCAAAACTGGTTTTGTCGAGCCTTGGACCAGCCGTCCCGCCCACATTCCCAGCCTAAGATCCCACGCTTAGCACACGAGTATTTTATTAATTTTATTAGGGGATGTTTTTCAGTTCCACTTTTGCTTCTGGGGTCTTATTAAAGGGACATTTTTTGTTATTTTTAAGTCATACCACATCGTCCCTTGCTATGGGCCATAGCATCTAACCAGATCCGCTTTTAATTAAGCTTATTGATTAGTGGCTACGGATTGATCAAAGGCCACATGAGTAGTAATCTTCGGGTTTTTATTGTGGTAATTCTGACTGAGCTTGATGTCGTTGTCCATCTGATAGATACTTCAATTGTTGTTTCTTGTGGCTTCAAATGGAGGAAGCTTTCAATAATCTACCATTTCCTGAAACTAAACAAATTTCTCCAGCAACAAAGATGGAGACGGATTTCAAACGAAAGGGCCCTTTTGTTTGTTCTCTCGTCTTCCTTATCTTTCCTTTGCGATTCGAACAAAGAGATAGTTCCCATGTCAGCACTCAGCGTGAAATCAATCCCTTTCTGTTCTTGTTCACATTTTGCAAAACTGTTGAACATAATGTTGAAAAAACAAATGAATCGGATCCAAGTTGGGAGCCGTGAAATCTTTTGATGCTTCCAACTCAAGCCCTCATTTGACAGTTTTGATGAAAAATGTGATATTTGAAAAGAAAAACCGTGCAAAATTCCCCTCAATATACAAATCTTCCCAGAGAAGAAAAGACAGCAGCAGGAACTGACTAGAAAGCAACCTCCATGGTTTCTTGCTCTGGCCAAAACCAAAAGCTCCGGTGCCATGCTAATTGCTATGTAAGGGAGCTTGAAACGAGAGAAAATATAGAGAGACACGACCAACATGAAGGAATACATCACAGCAGTCCTGCTGCTGTTCATCCTCATATTCTCTGTGGCCGTCATCAACTCCAACACAGGTGGTAAAACCTCCCCTGTTCTCACCTTCCTTCTTTCCCCTGCCACATCCTCTACCAGCGGCTATCTCAAGACTGCATCAGATGCTCCAGCAACAGTAGGAATACAAATTCAGTTTAATGACATATACTTTTCTCTTCGTTGATTCGACTACCCATCTGTTTGATTGCTCTGTCTGTGTTTCTCTGTGTGTCTGTGTGTATCTGCAGAGGAAGTGGAGGAAAGATGGAAAGACGGGCAGGTGGGAGAAGATGGAGGAAGGTCTAGCGAGGTCGAGGGCGTCCATCAGGAGGGCGATCCTGGAGAGAAACTGCACTTCTCGGAAGCGGCAGAGTTACATCCCCAGCGGCTCCATCTACCACAATCCCTACGCTTTCCATCAGTAATGAACTTGTTTCGATTTCTCTGAAACGAAGACGATTGCTTTAGCTGCGTTTATAAAAAGAAACAACTTTTTCCTGCCAAAGTGGGTGACGACGATTCCGAGATTCCCCTGTTGAAGCTCACTGTTCATGAACAATATTTCATCATCAACGGGTCCTGGTCGATTTTTTGAAGCCGAAGATCATGAGCCCGATTTCTGGAAAAAGCTTATTTTCCCAAACTGCTTTTGATTTGGAAAATTTAATGTCATATGGATATGAATGCTAAACATGACGTATGAGGCTGGTTGGAGCATATGATGCTACTTTTTAGATACCAAAAAGGTGGATGGGCAAAGATTAGTTGATAGGTGTTCAGCCCTCAACTCTGAAAAGCGGAAAAAATATTAGGGACTTTGGTCTGTACAAAGTATCACACACACACACACACACATATATATATATATATATATATATATATATATATATATATATATATATATATAACCGTCCGTCATGTTGAACCTGAATGGTCATATAGTTAGGGCTGCACACGAGCCGAGTCGAGCCCAAGCTTGGTCAGTTAGAACTCGACTCGGCTCAAAAAACTCGAGCTCGGCTCAAACTCGACCCGAGCTTCTTAGAGCAAGCTCGAGCTCGACTCGACCACACAAAATTGAGCTCGAACTCGATTCGTTTAACCCATTTAACTCGTTTCGGTGTTAACTCGTTTACCGTTAACTCATGTAAGCATTAACTGTTCAAACTCGTGTAAGCGTTAAATCATATAAGTCGTATAACTTGTGAAAACGGTTTTGACAATATTATATAGACTATTGATTTGCAAGTATAAACTAATTGAGTTTTTAAAATTCGAACTCGACTCGTTTATCATTTAGAGTATCATTATAAGCTTGAACTTGACTCGTTTATAAATGAGTCGGAGTTTTTTTGAGTGAGTTTGAATCAAACATGAGTTAGCTCTGCTCGTTGTGCAGCCCTACTTATAGTACACCATTAGACTCAAATGTCATAATGTCAATGTCATGTATGCAATTGTTTGCAATCTGGAGTAACAACCACTTTTGCAGTCAATCATGACTTCTATGTGACTGCCATGAGTATTCTCCTCGTTTTTTCTTTGGCATTCTTTGGCATTCAATACAAAAAGAAGAAATTATAGTCAAGATTTTCGTGATCTATGCAAGTGAGACAGCTGCTTTATAATGAAAGGTTCGATTCCAGGCCAGCACAGAATCAAACCTCTAACCAGAAACTTGAATTACTTGCAGGAGCTACATAGAGATGGAGAAGAGATTGAAGATATGGATCTACAAAGAAGGTGAACCTCCCATGTTCCATGAAGGCCCATGTGGGAATATATATTCAATAGAAGGCCAATTCATCAGTGAGATGGATGAGAATGGACCTTTTGTCACCAGGAACCCCGAAGAAGCCTTGGTCTACTTCCTTCCCTTCAGTGTGGTCAGAATGGTCGGTTTTGTCTATGAAAAGGGCTCGCTTGATCGGCAATCCCTACCAGACATAACGAGCGACTACATCCAGGTCATATCGGCCAAGTATCCATATTGGAATCGGACCCATGGTGCAGACCATTTCATGCTCTCTTGCCATGACTGGGTATGAAGAAGATCCATCTTTTACCTTTTTTCTTTTTCGTATTGAATTCAAATCTACATTATTAAGGATGTGAGAGGAATGGTTATGTGGTTTGCATGTTTTCATTAACATATAACAATAGAATTATGGTATGTTTCTTTCACCATGGATTTGAGATTCCCAGTGATATGAGATCCCCGGTGATATGAGACCTCGGAGATCACCAGGGATCTCAGAACCATGAATTTTAATTTTAAAAGCATGGATTTGAGATCTAAATTTGTTTGTTTGGGCGGGGGGGGGGGGGGGGGGGGGGATGGGAGGTACAAAACTGCGGATCTCATATTCTTGGTAATCAAACACGACCTTAGGGACTTATGAAGCAACTTTAATCTTAACAAAGACAATATTGTGTCACTATCAAGGGCAGAGACACAAGTTTTTTCATGTCCAACAATGAGAATAAAAATTCAAGGCAAGAAAACTTTAGGCAAATGTTCACTATAAGAAAAGGAATGATTCAGTGACGTGATAAATGTGTTAGGAATGAGATTTGTTGACACTACATCAGTGTAGTTAGGAGACAAAAAAGAAATGAAGTGACTTAGAAAGTAGCATGAACAATGCATTGAATTTAGTGACGATCCCACGAAGTCAGTGATGCAAGGGTGCACTACTGACGCAACCAGTTCATGTCAATTTTAACTTGATTAATTTGCCTTCCACGATTCTTCCAACATTTTGAGGGCACTCCTCTCTTGAAGTTCAGGCACCGTATGCTACAATCGGCCGACCTGTGTTCAAGAATTTGATCAGAGTTCTGTGCAATGCCAACTCCTCCGAAGGTTTCTTCCCAACGAGGGATGCCCCTCTCCCAGAATTCAACATGGGGCATAAGCTTCCGGTTCCTGTTGTCGATCCATCGCCGCTTTCTGCAAAAACCATGCTGGCATTCTTCGCCGGAGGCAACCATGGCGTAGTAAGAAAAATTCTCTTCAAAGAATGGAAAGACAAGGACCCACAGGTTCAGATCTTCGAGTACTTACCAAAAGGCTTAGACTACGGAGAGTTCTTGAGGAAGACCAAGTATTGCCTCTGCCCAAGTGGGTACGAAGTCGCCAGCCCCAGAATCACAGAGTCGATACTCGCCGGCTGCATTCCGGTGCCGATCTCCGACAGCTACGTGCTCCCCTTCAGCGATGTGCTCGACTGGACTCAGTTCTCCGTCCCCATTCCGGTGTCAAGGATACCTGAAATTAAGGAGATTCTCAGGGGCATTCCGGAGAGCACGTACTTGAAGTTGCAGGCGAATGTGTTGAAGGTTCAAGGGCACTTCGCTGTGAATCGCCCTGCTAAGAGGTTTGATGTCATGCATATGTTGTTGCATTCAATATGGCTCAGAAGACTTAATTTGGGACTTGAGGATGTCTAATGTTCATCTTCTTTCCTGTTATGTATTCTTACATTTCAATTATATATGTGCAGTTCCACATTGACAGACAACCAAGATTCCCTAAACTGATTGAACTTTAGTAACTTGATTTCCCTTTTGTTTTTTTGCCTTTTTCTTGTTATATGCACAGGCCTCCCTCATGTTGCCAAAGGGAAGTGCACAAATGACTAAAATGCCCTTGTATTTGAGCTGAACGCTTGGAGTACCCAAATGACAAAAATACCCCCTTTCCACCCGGCCTTCTTTGGGAGATCCCATATAAAGTATAAAACTTGCTTCGGATGTGTTTTTTTTTTGGGATTAAATCGACTGAGAAATAGTAAAAAAAGAACACGAGAAATTAACATATCTGCGTTCTAAATGCACCTAAAACGTTCTTTCATAAATTTATAAATCCAATATAAAAGATAGGGGAAATTGGTAGATCCAATATTTTTTTTGCTAAAAAAATAATTTAAACAAAATAAAACCATCATAATATGTTTATTAAAACTAATTTGATGTTAAACATATTTTATTTTATTTTTAGTTGTTTTTACAAAAAATGAAGATTTTTTCGTGGTTAAAATTTTGATGTTACATGAACCATTCAATTTGATGTTTTCTCAAAAGATGCTTTAAGTTCAAAAAATAATTAACTTAATGTATGTTTCTCATCAATTTATTCTTGAGATCATAGCTGTAAGTTTAGATGGCAACAAAGGAAAAGTACTTTAATCATTGGATTTAAGCAGTCTGGTTTTTATCCCTAACCTAGTAATCTAGGTTGTATAAATTGCACATGTAGTTACTTAACTAATTTTACTATTAATAAAAAATAACTAATTTGAATAGTTAAACAAGAGTTAGTAATCATATTTTGTATAATTAAAGAGGCCAATAAAAATCAGTCAACATACAATTTGTTGATATACATGTTATTTTAATAAAGTTTTCTATTAACCCAACTAATTTTAGCAATAACCTTGGCCTTGAAATCAAAATTACAATACATTAAATTATTTTTAAAATTCATAAAATCCAAAAGTGGGCCAATATGAGCCGATTCTAGCCGAACAACTGCACTGCTTGACAAAAAAGTTATTCCCGTTGGACAACCCCAAAATTTAAGTGTATGGTTTTAATAATATCAAAAGGTGAGGCGTGTTTTTTGTTTTATAATTTTAATGTGCTGTTCACCAAGATAGAATATTGCACAATTAAAATATCACAAAATGCCGAGCAGCAACCATATGATCGACATACCTGAACTTGTGGTTAAATACTTTTTAACATATTGTTTTTAAAAATTAATATAATTTTTTTAATTGACTGATTTTACCGGGTCAATTAAAAGACGCTATTTACTTGGTTGACTCTTGGACAATTTTTTTAGGATATTTTTTAAGGATGGTATATAAGTACCAAAATTTCTAAAGGGTGAAATTAAAATTTTTGGAAATGCTAAATTATTTTTCAAAGAGTCAAGGGACCGTGTCAAACTCAAATTTGCATTAGGCGATTAAACCGCGGTCCGAATACGAATATGATTAGTAACTAAATATGAATTTCTTTATCAAATCCAACTAAATAAATAAATCCATCTGATTCACAAAGTAATTAATTTAAGAAAATATGAAAAATGAAAGACAAACACTTCAGTGGTTGTTTGACATGAGTAACAATATGTTACTGTTGTTGTATGTATATTCCTAAAATCAAGAGAGATTTATGGACCACTTTACAAAATAATCTACAAGTCTATCATATTTTTTCAAGTAGATACATAAAACAGTAACATACTATTATCGTTGTGTTGTCTAGTGAACTCATTCACTTACACACATGAACCACCTGGTTCACACACAAAGCTAGCGCAAACTGCTTCATACCATTCTAAGTTGCAAACGTCTATGTAACCGCAATTGTATGACCAGTTGATACTATGAGCGCTTTGGGGCACCCCAAGATATATTTTAAAAAACCGCTATATAATTAACAGGACCAAAACCCGTTGCCTTACCACTTGGGCACACTCCATTTATTTTATTCAAACACGAATATAGGCAAAATGATTGAATTCATACAAATTATTCAACAGTCTCTCGAAGGAAGGAGGTGAGAACCCTTTTTTTTAATATTGGACTGCATCGATATCAGTGATAACATACCAGTAGGATGACATTTATGCACACGATAATCAAACTAGAGAACCCCAACCAGCTAAGCTATACTTGTTCCACTTTCATTTACAACACAAGTCGTTGAGGACGAACATAAAAAAAACTTAAGCTGGTTATATGCACCGGCTTATAAGGATCTACCACATATCACATGTCATGTAACCATCTCTCATAAAAATTGACCTGTCAGGCCTTTCTTTATTTCAAGCTTTCAAATTCCACCATCTTCTGCACTGAAGGAACACTCGGAGATTCTTACCAGTGACGGGGATCTTCTGCAGTGATCAATGGCTGCAGAAACAAGAAGCGATTTGAAACATACCGCCCACGCGTGTTGGTGCGAAGAAGAGTTTTTGAGACCAACCGCGGTAGGAGGCCACTGTCGGTTGCTCTGATAGAGGCCCAAGAAGGAGAAGAAGAAGCGAATGCAGCAACATGAAAGGAGCCTTGTCAGCCTTTCTTTTCGTGCTGGTTCTCGTACTCCCTGTGGCCGTCTTCAATTTCTACAATGGCAGTGGAACAAGTTCCTCCGGACTCTCCTTCCTTCATCTCTTCCCTGTAACCATGTCTGCCCCCGCTCCCACTGATTCTGCTCCTGCACCCATGCCTGCCCCTCCCGCCGACTTTGTCCCTGCACCGATGCCTGCGCCTCCCATCGAGTCTGCCCCTGCAACACCCAATGCCACACTTAGCACCGTCTCGAATGCTTCGGTGATTACAGTAGGAAGTCGAACTCAGCTAATTAATCTCTCTTTATCTTCTTTCACTGATCAATTGAAATGGCCAACCAGTTTTTCTGACTGTAACTGCCCTCTCTGGCTGCAGAGGAAGAAGAGAGGCAGCGGTGTTGAGAAGAGCAGGTTGGAGAAGTTGGAGGAGGGTCTTGCCAGGTCGAGGGCGGCCATTAGAAGGGCTGTTGTGATGAGAAACTACACCACTCGGAAGCGCAAGAGCTTCTTGCCGAGGGGGGGCATCTACCACAATTCTTACACATTTCATCAGTAAATCAACTTTGTCTTTGCCTTCTTTTACAGAAAGTAAAAAGAACTAGTGATCAAGCTTTCTAGGAGTTGATCAGGCCTTGATCACTTCAAGAATCTTTTAGCAACGAGCTTATAATTTGTAGATGGCATTTGAATCCTGTTACTGATCAGATGTGGAAATGGTAGTTATTATAGTCATAGATCTAGTTACTGAGCAGCCGTGCTTGGTGTAAACAGGAGCTGCATAGAGATGGAGAAGAGGCTGAAGATATTGATCTACAGGGAAGGGGAGCCACCCATTTTCCATGAATGGGAGTGTACTCGATTGAGGGCCATTTCATCCAAGAGATGGACAAGCAGAGGCTGCCCTTTATCACCAGTGATCCAGAGCAGGCCTTGCTCTACTTCTTCCCTTTCAGTGTTCAAAGAATGAGAAGATTTGTCGCATCCAAGGCCGGCGTTGTGGCTCTTCACCGAATGTGGGCAGTCATCAGTGACTACGTCCAAGTGATAGCAAACAAGTTCCCATATTGGAACAGCACAAATGGTGCAGATCATTTCATGGTCACCTGCCATGATTGGGTAAGTAAAAATCTCCACCACTTTCCTTATGTTTTTCTTTACTTCTTCACCGGTCCGTTATTTGAAGCCATTGTGAAAAGCACATTTGCACCAGCCATTATTGCTCACATCTAGCTGTAAACACTGATTGGAAGCGGCAAGTTTGCATGTGCTAATTCCACTGCACATTCTGCAAACTATAAAATATTAATAGGTCTTTATGACAATCATCCTTCAGTTGTGCACTTAATTTAGTTTTTATGACTGAGAACCCCATCCTTGTCATTCCACTCTTTTAAGTGAGATGGGGTTAACGATCCACCACCCAAAAAAGAGTCCCAAAGATCACTCCATTCCTCCCTGGACTGTTTTAGCATCACCAATGGTAAATTCAACTTAAATTTTTAACCAAGATTTGCTCAAGGTTGTCGATGATCAAGAGAACAACACAGGACATCATCCCTCCATCAGTCTTCATCAATCCAAGACGAGTTCCTAGATTTGCACCCTCACTGACTCAACAGCACGAGCATAGTCTCCAGCAAATCGGGTTACTAAGATCCACTCATTAATTAGTGTTGATCTCAATGAATCCATCTTAAAATCACTTTTCCCAATGCGTATTATGGTTTCCTAACATCAAAATATGAGGTGTCTATCCATTTTTCTAGAGCAGGCCAGGGAAGGCATTGCGTGCAGATCCGGATTCAGCTATTATTTCAATATTATTAGTGGCCCTGATTCAGATCAGTTGTCCCACATGAACATAATGTGACGATGGGTTTACAACTGGTGGTGTGGTGTGTTATTTTTGAAGGGCAGTCTCCTAATAGAGTGCTGATTTGGGTTGAGGGTTTCAGCTCTCGAGGCTCATGTGGCTCTCTTTCTCAACACACACACACACACACACACACATACACACACACACACACACACACACACATATATATATATATATATATATATATATATATATATATATATATATATATTAGTGCATGTTGCATTCATTATCTTGAATACAGTTTATATATCTTGATTTATCAAGTCAATTTCAATTTGAATTGGGCTCTTTTTGGTCATGTTTAGGCACCATATGTCACTGTAAAGCAAGAGCTCGTCAAAAGTTTGATGAGGGTGCTGTGCAGTGCCAATATCTCATATCTCAGAAGGCTTCAATCCAAGAAAGGATGTGCCACTCCCAGAGTTCTACTTCAAGTTTCGTCTCCCAAGAGCCGTCAGAACCCCAACTCCACCTTCCTCAAAAAGGGTATTAGCATTTTTTGCAGGAGGCAACCATGACTCCGTTAGAAAGTTCCTCTTCGAACATTGGGATGGTAAGGACCCCCAAATTCAAATCTTTCAACGTTTGCCTAGAGGCCAAAGCTATAAGGAGCACATGATGAACGCCAAGTACTGCCTCCGCCCAAGTGGGTATGAAGTCGCCAGCCCTAGGCTCACTGAATCCATACTGGCTGGTTGCATGCCGGTGCCGATTTCCGATGGCTATGTGCTCCCCTTCAGTGATGTTCTAGATTGGTCTCAGTTTTCGGTTCCAATTCCAGTTCAAAAGATACCCGAACTTAAAAAGATTTTGATTAACATTCCTGAACATTCATACTTGAAGTTGCAAGCAAATGTTATGAGGGTCCAGAAGCACTTTGTGTTTAATGACCCTCCCAAGAGATTTGATGTCATACATATGTTGTTTCATTCTATATGGCTTAGAAGACTTAATGTGAGGTCACATGATTAGTAGCCATCCTTCTTATTCTTCACTTGCTTGTCTATTCTCCATTGTTAGCGTTCCCTTCCAACACCGAAAAGCAAAGCAAGCGTACCTCATCAATTCCACCATTGAGACTTTCTTGGAAAAGGCATTAGTGACGCACCTGAATTAAATAATTTAGAATGGTAGTATTAGTATGCTAAATGAGCAGCAATGCAAGAAGCAACATGATTCGTTCCTTTTTATCAAGAACATGGCATAAAACATAGCACTCTTCCATTAAAAATAAACTAGCGAAGTTTGGGATTTGTATGCTATTGTTTACCCAAAGGAGCAACTCTAGATCCTCGAATATTCGGAAAAGCTGTTAGAGGTAAAATAATTAATCCGATCACTTGCCCCAAACTGTCGACTCCAAAGCCTTTGTTGAGAGAGAAAGTGAGGGCATTAGCAAGAGAGGAGAAAGTAAGAGCGATTATATATATATATATATATATATATATATATATATATATATATATATATATATATATATATATATATATAAAGTGAAGCATTAATTATGAGACATGGATGCAAATTAAGGGATTAGGTTAAAGTTCTTTAGTTAAAAAAAACTAAAAGATTCAAACAATTTTTTAAGAACTTATAAATCTGCATGTATGCGCGTCACATTTTAATGATCCAAGTGCCCTTAGACTGAAATAAGAAAAAATCTTTTAACACTTGGTAAAATCCATGTCATTCTCCAAAAAGTTTATAGGAGCAAAAGAAATTTTTGCTTGCCCAAAAATTGAAGCTGAATGCAGAAAATAAAATATCTCAATCTTCAGAAAGAAAATTTCTCAAAATGCATGTTAGTTGAGAACACGCTTGGCATAATTAGGATTTTGCTTTTTATGTTGGTATGAGTTCGTCATACTGGTGGCACAGAAAGGTGTTGACGTACCATTCTTATATATATATATATATATATACATATATATATATATATATATGTGTGTATATATGTATATAACGGTTCAAGATTCGGATATGAATGAAAAATCAGATTTGGATTGTGAAATTGGACTTCGATTTGGATATAACTTTTCTTTGTTCATATTTGAATTCGAATATGTGAATATCCGAATAAGCAGACACAGTTAAGGTTATGTTAATTCAATCCATTAACATCTCTACAACTAGAGTATCTTAGCCACTGTTTGCAGTCTAGAGAAATAGAGTTTATAGGAATGGAACTGACCGTCAGGCTCTCACCGACCTTCTGAGATGCCCCTCAAGGCAAATTTGGAAACGGTTTAGAGATCCATTATGCATAAAAAGTTATTGTACACTTTCTGCTAAGTCCAATGGTGGCCTTCCATGGGTAAAGAAATTGCTGAATGCCGTACCCCATTTCCCTCCACCCCTATGCCCCATATTTTGGGGTGGATTTATGAGACAGTAACAAAGTGTTATCATTGCAAAACTGCTCCTTAATAACAGTAACAATTTGTTACTAATCCATGAATCTATCATAAATAGCCAAACTGTTATATGAATATGCCTCTTTAGTGTAGATTCATGAAGCAGTAACAAACTGTTTTCTTTGTCAACCGACCTCTTAACTCCCCATCTCCATCCATCGCAAGACAACTAACACATTGCCCTACCAACATATATATACTACGAGGTGAGGCATAGGTATCTAGGTTCTTCAGCTCCCCATCTTGATTTACTCTGTTGGAGAAACCTATTCTTTGCTTGATTTATGCATGGCAAATTCTAATCAAGTCGAACCACATAATCAAATTAAACTTATCAAACATGCAATTTTCTTGATTTGAAGCATATTATTTCTCTTGATTTCAGTATTGGAGATAAACCTAGGCATGCAGTTTTTCTTGTTTCTGATTAATTGAACTTTATAATGATGTCTTGGAATTCACATGTAGTGTGTGTATATGTGATGTACATGGTTGATTTTGTAAGAATCAACCAACGAATTGGTGAACAAACATGCCAAGATAAAAATAAAAAGGAAAATTGTGGGAGTATTTGTTATAGTCCACCCTTTGAGGTGTTGTCAATCTCATATACCAATCATCCAACTGGCGTTTAACTTATGAGATGAACCACTAAGTGAAATTATATTGCTATGATTGATGAAAGCAACTTGCACTCTTTGAGATTTGAGCCGGGCTAAATCCTGCACCAACTCCCAAGTGAGTGTTTCACAATTCAATTGCTATTAGAACTCATTTTTCAATAATATTAATTTGTCAAAAGCCTTGAAAATTCTCTTCTAGTGCTCAACAATTAAAGCCTGGGCAACGGGCCCTATACCCGGCCAGATAATATATCGGGTCAGGCCGATTAAACTTTTTTTATTTTTATTATTTTAATAATATATATTTTATTATTAAAAAATATTTTATATTCAAAATTTTTTAATTTTATATTTACAATTTTTTTATTTATATTGGCCCAGGCCCGGTTTCAAGTGTTGGGTATCGGGCCGGGCCCAGGCTCAAGTTTCGAGCATCGGGCCGACCCGATTCCAAGGTCTATCAACAATCTCCAAGATAACAGAAGCGCTATTTCTAATGCAACCAATCCTATTATAGTACAGTTCTTTCGATCTAGATTCGGGAACAACACCCGGGATCTTGCTTATTTAACTAAGGGCCCGTTTGATTGCCCAAAATAATTTGGTGGAGCGGTTGAAAGATGTACGGGCAGATGAAATTTCGCCCGCCCGAAACAAAAACCATCAAACACCCTGTTTACGATAAAGTGAGCGGGTGAAATTTCACCTGCTCGACATTTTCCTTTCGAAAGCTTCTGTTCATTTCACCCATGCATCTTCCTTCGCAGTCGACGAGCTCCCACTTAGCAAAGGCCGTCGCTGCCGGAGAGGGTTGAAGGTGCAGCAGAGGCGTCCTCTCTCTCCAGCCACTCCTAGCACATCTCCTTGCCCAATTCATCAGTACCCAAGAGAGGAAAAGATGACAACGACGATGATGTTGAGACGTCCCAAAAACGAAATCTCAACAAGGACAACGACCACAAGCAGGAGGGGCATGAGGATGCTTCTCCTCCGCCATGATTTTGATAGTCATGCCCCCTCGATAATTGCTTTGGCCGAGTTTGCTCTCCCACCCATTTTCTCTGACCCAAAATCAAAACCACGAAGGGGTGATGAACAGGAAAAGGAAGCGAACGAGAAGACCAGAGAAAATTGAAGGCTCGCTCTCTCCAAAACCTGTCGCTTTAGTTCGAATTCTCGAGTTTCGTAAGTTGATCATATCTCTCTCTGCGCTACCTGTCCTCCCGTGCAACTCTCTCTCCCTCCCCTCCTCTCTCTCCATGGCCTTCTTAAAATTATTTCGGAAGGGCAAAAACATTATTGTTGGGCTGCGAAGTTGGGTGTTCATTATGCGGCTTCTTCTCTGATCAATTTGTATGGGAAATGTGGGGCTGCTTGGGACGTGCACAAAGTGTTTGATAAAATGTTTTGCAGAGATGTTGGCTATTGGAATTCCATGATTTCTGAGTTTTGTCAGAATGGCCTTGCTTCCGAGGCTGTTGTTGTCTTCGAACAGATGATCACAAGGAACGAGCATCTGGAAGGAACAAAGGCATTCATTGTTGGGCATAAGGCTACAATATGAAGAAGAGCAGTTCTAATCAGGGGGAGGAGAGGAAGATGACCAAATTGATTTTTACAACTAAAAATTTTCTGCTGTTTTATTTTCTGTGTACTCTGATACTGATATGGTGGTCAATCCAGTTCAACATAATATGTTTTGTAATCTCTAAGATATGGTCCATAACAATTTCATTCAATACTTAGTCATTGATTTCCTCTTTTCATCAATACTTGGGAAGAACGTACCTATATCGCGCCGATCAACTGCCTTAGTAGTTGCAGTAAAATCTATATCATGCCGATCGCTTTAGTGGTTGCAATAAAATCATTGGGGACTTGAAAAGAAAAAAAACAATATTTATCACGTTAAATTGTTCTTGTGCATCAAACATGGTTAAATTTACCACGTTAAATTCTTCCTGTGCATCAAACAGAGCCTCAGATTGGAAGAAGGAGAAATTTCATCTTGTAAATTTTTTCAGAAAAATTTACCACGTTAAATTTCACCCGACAATCAAACGGACCCTAAAGAACCAAAAAATTAGGTATTTTTGCTACCTAGCATCTTAGAGTATGTTTATTTTGCATAATAGGATCGATCTTACATATTTTACTACAAATATCAAGGTTTGGGTATTCGTCACTTAGTTTTAGAGTATGTTTGTTTCACTAATTCTCATAATAGGACATATTGTCCTAAGGGGCATGTCCTAGTTGGCCGAATTGACATAACAGGGAAGGGGCCGGTCGTCAATTCAAGTCCTATAAATGCTAAATATTTCATTTGACTGCAAACAATGAGTATGTTCATGTGACGCTTAGTTAAGCGGTGTCCCGATTCCCACCAAAACCCTAAGGTTAGGGAAAAAAAGGAAAAGGTCTCATACTCTTCAGGATATCTCTTCCCAAGAATAGGACATCAAGTGCAGCCATTCACCAAAAAAAGAAGGAAAAAAAAAAAGATATACCTTCTCTTGAGTAAAAAGTGTAATTCAACGTACCAGCTTGTCTTGAATTGCACTTGCTTTGTTTATTCTCTAGTGCTGGTGTTCCATTCAAACACCGAACAAGAAATCAAACATACTATCACTCTTACAGGACACCTCTGTTCAAACCACTTAGATCAACAGGAAGGTGGAGACATGATTTTTTGGATATATCTTGCAGTTTTTGCACAAATGGACGATGTACAGGAACTGTTTTTCTTCCAGGCAAAAGGGAGAAGTATTTTCTACGGGAAACTAGATAAAATGAGCCGGACTCCATGGATTTAACAAGAACATTTATACATGGCAATTCTTTTTCTAAGAAGAAAGGAAGAATATGATATGAAACATGCTTGATGCACGACCAGAATATTAAACTTCAGTAGCCCTCATCGGAGTGTTACTCAAAGTCTTTAGAGGAGTACATGCTGTGTTACGTAAAGCATCACTAAAAGTAGTAGCGGCAGTGCTTTCCTTCGGTATCATTATTTGCATATGCCCCAGTTGCAAATTTTTGAAAACCTTTCAGTGACGCTCAAAACTTGTCATTATAGATTCTTTTACACCTTTGAAATATTCTAACAGTGAATTAAATTGATTGGCCATGGATTAGTGAGGCCGCTTTTGGAAAATATTTTTCTACAATTATATCATATGCTAAAAAGTCAATTGCTTTAACAATCTGTTTGGTTGGAGGAAAATGAATGGAAAGAGAGGGAAATGGTTGTCAAGCCGGCGTTTGGTTGGTTAATTAAGAATGAGGGTAAGGAAAGTAAAGCAAAAAAGCCATGTTGATTGGTTGCAAAGGAAAATAAAGAAAATGCAGGGAAATGAAAGAATAACTCAATACAAATCCAATCCCTCCAAAATTCTGGGGATTGGGATAGAAAGAAAAAGTATCCAAACAAGTTTTATCTGTTCTTCATTTTCCTTTACTCTCTTTTTCCTCCTGGTTTCATTCCGGGGATTGGGATAGAAAGAAAAAGTATCCAAACAAGTTTTATCTGTTCTTCATTTTCCTTTACTCTCTTTTTCCTCCTGGTTTCATTCCCCTCCGTTTGCTTTCCATTTCTTTCCATCCCTCCCTTTCCTTCCTTTTCCCTCCATCCAAACGTAGCGTAAATGCCTTGGTTAGAACGTCTAAACAAGATCAACCACATGGTATAGAAAGTGCATTAGTCATGAGGAGTCATATGCTTAATTAAAACAATTTTTCCGCTTTCACATCTTTCAAGCAACATTTAGTTAATTCCTCTTAGATTTTTGTTAAAGAAAATGGTTTTTGTCTAAAATCATTTTTTACAAGAATTTAAAAGACACTAGTGATCTGGGATATATATATATATATATATATATATATATATATATATATATATATATATATATATATATATATATATATATATATATATGCTCCTAATTAGTTGAAATTCAAGAAAAGAGCCTGAATGGGCCCATTTATCAGTCTAGTTCTGGTGGGCATGCGGAGAACAAAGCTTGATGATCTTAGATGATGCAAAACTTTATACTTTAATTTGCAGCTACCAATTTTTTGTTTTTTTCAGTTAGGAGCTACCTAAACTTTAAAAATTGTAAGTGCCTGGGATTCATCTCTCAACATCGACTTCATGAACTGCTAGCATTATTTTATTGAAACTAAATATTCGTAAGAACCTAATCTCCTTCTTTACATATATATTCTTTTTCTCATTCTCTACAAGCAGAGATGAAGGCTGGAGTCACATACACCCTCACCTAATCATTCTGCTTGCTTCATAAGGGTTGGCCATTTTCATTTTGATTCTGATTGTTCATCAACTTGGAAGGAGTACGACAGCTCGGAGGTCTTTGGGCTCCTCATTTAGTCAATGGAGTGAAATGGCTCGATGTAAACTCCATGGACTTTTCGAGTCATATAAAGAATTGAAATCAGCTGGCTATAGACGGATGGATTTTCTTTTTTATATTATGTCGCTAAAGACCGTCACCAGATGTGCATTTACAATAGTCGGTTATTCGCCATACTTTTCGAGACAGAATATGAACCTTTTGAGACGGTTTTTAGCAACAAAAAAAAAAAAAAAAACCATTTGGCCATTGAGGTAGCAAATTAATTTTAATTTTCTATATATAGGCATAGAAATAATTGGCATATTCTTTTATTGGGAAAGGAATCAGTAATTCACTTGAATGAAGCTAATTAGCATCGTACTATTAGTGTATGCTACATGGGATGGCCAACAATGCAAGAAGCAACATGACTCACTCTTTTTTAAACAGATTACATACTTAATTTCATGGCCTTTTACAATGGTACACAAGAAGAAACATACAAACATATTAATTTTTATTGCAGATAGATTTATATGTCGCTGTATGAAAGTGTTCTTGAGCTTCAATTTCGTTATAAAATTTTCAAGAGTGTTGCAAATAAAGAATAAGAAGTAACTGAAAACATACAAATAATCTTTTTAATAGATTGTTTAAAATAACTTAAGTTCGACATTTTCCTGATTAATTAATGACATCTAGAAGTTTACCTTTTTCGAACCAATTAATAAAAGGTCGCTAGCTTATCCTGTAAAAATCACAAGAGAAACATGTGGATCCGATCTCTTAACCTTTCTTTTCATAATTTTATAGTACCAATGACTCAATGAGGAAGATAAATAATTAACTAACTAATTTCGATATTAATAAGAAATAATAAATCTGAATAGATAAACATGAATCGGTAATGCTATTTTGTGTAGTAAAAAAACGCCAATAAAAATTAATAAGCCAACATTCTACTTTTCGGTACTGATATTGTTATAGTAATTTTTGCCATTATTAACGCAACTTAAGTTAGCAATTACCTTTGGTTTAACTTACGACAATGTAATTAACAATGTTCGTATCCAGGCCTCGACGATATAACCCAACGCTGCATTTTTTAAATTAGAATTAACATATAGTAAATAATTTTCTACTAACATGTTCCAGTGAAAAATAAATTTACCAAAATTTATGATTTGTAAGCTACTGTTGATCCGAATCAAAAACTAAAGTTTCTAATATTAAAAAAAACTGGTATATGTTAAAAAAATGGTCCGATCATTTAGAGAGAGAGAGAGAGAGAGAGAGAGAGAGAGAGGGAGAGAGCACCAGCTTACCGCTAAAAGCTTAAATACATGGAAATAGAAGAGGGAATGGAACCTGAAACCTACAATAAGAGAGAGTGACAGAGAGAACTTTTAAAATGAAACATTAATTAAGAGAGATAGGTTTCAAAATGAAGCATTAATTAGGAGAGATAGATGCACAGGAATTAAGTTAAAGTTCTTCAGGTTTTCAATAAAAAAAAAAGTGGTAAGCTTTGAAAGAACCTAAATCTGCATGCCATGTGAGTCGTTTTTTTTTTTAATTAATAATATGACAATAACCTTTACCAAGCTTCAGTGATTATTTTGACATAAGTTAAGAAAATTCTGCTTTCCAAAAAGGAGTATTGTGCAAACAAGAAAATATCCTAATATTCAAAATCAAATAAACTAAATGATCACCTTGTCATTTATATGAATGCAAGGTTAGTTGAGCACATGTTTGAGCTACCTCACCGTGGTTAAGTACCTTATAATTAATTATTTTATTTAAATAATATTCGATTTAGGTCGGAATGATAAGAATTTGGACCTAATTAAATAAACTGTTATACAAACTTCAGATTATTTAAATCCAAACGATGACGTTTTCCCACTAGTTTAAGCAACAAAAATGGGGCACCATAATTAAAGGCAAAAATAATATTTATTTATTTTTTTGCTTAAGAGTATTAATTGTTTAAATTTTAAATTTTAAAGGACACAAGTATGTAAACGAGAAATAATGGCAGAAGCTCATATCTGTCTCGGCCAACGCAGCCGAAGGAGTGAGCAATCATAGGGTCGCCGTGGGGCAATGCCATTCATTATTGGAGTTGAGCGATCCTTTTCAGTATAGCTTCCAATCAGAGACAGAATCTGCTCGAGAAATCATGGCAGCAGAAACAACAAGTGGCTGCCACAGGGTTTCTGAGACCAACTGTGGACGAAAGTCTTGAAGAGACCTTTGTCAGTTGTTCTGAAAGAGCCCTAAGAGGAAGAAGAAGAAGAAGAAGAAGGCGCGGGCAACAACATGAGGGAAGACTTGTCAGCCATTCTGTTCCTGGTCCTGCTCGCATTCTCAGCGGCCATCTTCAATTCCTACAATGGCAGTGGCACAAGCTCCGCTGTCCTCTCCTTTCGTCTCACCCCTGTGACTATGTCTGCCCCGGCTCCCATTGATTCTGCTCCTGCAACTATGTCTGCTCCTGCTCCTGCTCCAGCTCCTACTGATTCTGCTGCTGCGCCGATGCCTGAGTCTGCACATGAAATGGCCAACGCCACACTCAGCACCGTCTCCAATGCTTCAGCGACGGCGGGCTCGGGCTCGGTTAACGAATCTCTCTATCTTCAATTGAAATGGCCAATCAATTAATTTTCTGACTGTTACATTCTTTCTGTGGTTGCAGACGCAAACGAGAGGCAGCGGTGTTGAGATGAGCAGGTTGGAGAAGCTGGAGGAGGGTCTCGCCAGGTCGAGGGCTGCCATTAGAAGGGCTGCTCTGGCGAGAAACTACACTTCTTATCGGAAGCGCCGGGGCTTTGTGCCGAGGGGGCCCATCTACCACAACTCTTATGCATTTCATCAGTAATCAACTTTTCTTTGCCTAATTCTTTTAAAGAAAGGAAGAGAACTAGTTTCTCAACTTGTCATTTGTATGCTACATTTAAATCGTTTTACTTATATGTATAAATGGTAGTTTATACTAAACTGAAAAATATTCATTAGCTCCTATTATTGTAGATGTTATACATGAACTATCATGCATTGTACTATAATAAACAGGAGCTACGTAGAGATGGAGAAGAGGCTGAAGATATGGATCTACAGGGAAGGGGAGCCACCCATTTTCCATGATGGTTCTAGCATGGGACTGTATTCGATAGAGGGCCATTTCATCCAAGAGATGGACAAGCAACGGCTGCCCTTCATCACCAATGACCCAGAGCAGGCCTTGCTCTACTTCCTTCCATTCAGCGTTGAAAGAATGGTCAGGTTCTTTTACAAGAAGGGCAGTACTGTGAACGTTGTAAAACTCATCTCGGTCGTGATCAGTGACTATGTCCAGGTGGTAGCAAACAAGTACTCATATTGGAACAGCTCCAACGGTGCAGATCATTTCATGGTTGCCTGCCATGACTGGGTAAATCAAATCATCCACCAGTTTTCTTTTGTATTTTCTTTTAATTTCTTCATAGTTGTATGCATTTGCAACATCGAATATGTTTGCCTACTGTGATTGCTAAACCGAAGAAGTGTTCAAATATGCCAAATTTATGGTACTTGAGGGAAGCATGGATCAATTTATTATAAATGGTGATTTGATGAGATGTACCCCTAAGATTCTGGGCTGCCTTGGAATTTAATTGGTAAGCAAGACACTCTTTAACTAAAGTGCAGTGCATCTTCCGTTTGTAATCTAGAAAAATAATGCTCACTGGAATCGAACAGTGACCCTTCAGCTTGATCAGTTTTTCTATACCTCTCGAGATAATTAGTGAGTTATAACTAATCTATGCATGGTTTAATTGGTGAGAGTTATTTTAAGGGTTCCACCACATAACTGGTCCCAAACTATCCTCTATTCTTGGGGTTGGCATGATTATCATGTTGCCCCTAATAATCTCTCAGCTCAATGTTCCAAAATTTTTTGGCCAATACAGCACTAGCCTTATCAATAATTTAATGTCAAAAGCTCCATCTCCCAAATAATACTACTCTAAGAGTAAGCAAATCATGTTTAAGATACGTGCTTATTATTAAAAAAATATTAATAAACAATTCTTTATTAACTTAGGAAAAAAATAATATATATCATATTCACAATATATAACCTGCTGAAAAGCATCACATAAATCTCATAACAATTCTCCATTAAATTATGAGAAATTATGGTACCGAGTTATCTATATATATATATATATATAGTATCAAAACTTTAGGTGCTACCGTTGATTATTCTTCTATTGACAGTCAAAAGAAAAACAATGATAAAAATTATTTTTCTCCTCGTATTTTAATCATGTATATTAAAAAGATCAATACCAAAATGAATCCTTAGAGGTCCAGTACTTACGAGTCTTATATATATATATATATATATATATATATATATATATATATATATGTGTGTGTGTGATAGACACATAGCTAAAAATTTAAAAATTGTCACTTAGAAAAGTTACTACGTGGAACATTAATGATGGTTTATGACGTATAAATGGTTACTGGTGATTTGGGATAGACAGATTTCAGAATGCATTAATGTGGAGACAACTGCTCCAAGATGAGAATGAAAGCAGCAAGAATATTAATGCTTGTGCTAAATTTCTAACAACTGCTTTCATAAAATCATATAATATTCGTGGGTCTTTATAAATTCATCCTTAATTAACTTTTACACAACTTACACAACCTATCTTTGTTAATTTTTTATGATAAAAAAGGCCCTCCTTCCCCATTTTGCTTCTAAGGCAGTAAATTCTAAGCAGCTCATGGTTGCTGGTGACCAATACGACGTACGATGCGGGACCTGATCCTTGCTTGATGGATCCATCAACCAATATCTTAAATTTCAGCCGTCTCTAACTCACACCCACAGAGCATGGTACGGTTTCTTGACATTAGAAGTATGAGCTGCCATTTCATTTTTTTTCTGCACATTCCATTAAAAGCATCGTTAGTTTAATTCCCATAGAGTGTTACACCTTTTAATTTGACTGGAAAAGGCAGCATGCCCTACAACCTAGTTGAAAAGTGTATAATAAGAGAACCTAGGTGGTCCCAAAGCAGTTCTACACCCCATGAGCAAAGAAACAATAAAAGATTTCATTCTCTTACTTGTGCAGTGGGTTCCCTCCTACTCACCAGAATGTTGGTGAAATGTGTGCAGATTTGAATTGATTTCAATACTAAACTGGATGTGACGAATTATTAAATTGTCCGACTTTGTTGACCTTATGTGACTACAAACTGCAGGTGTGAGCTTTAGGGTCATGATAGAAGACAAGGGTCTCTCTCTCTCTTTCTCTCTCCATGTGTATATATATATATATATATATATATATATATATATATATATATATATAAAATTGATATTATTGTGATGAATATATTTAATCTTGAATTACCTAGACAAGGTCGGCTGTCCTGATCTTTTTACTGATGTTTAGGCGCCGTATGCCACCGTAAAACAAGAAGTCATCAAAAGTTTGATCAGGGTGATGTGCAGTGCCAACATCTCAGAAGGCTTCAACCCAAGAAAGGATTCACCTCTCCCAGAATTCAACTTCATGTTTCGTCTCCCCACAGTCGTCAGAGTCCCAACTCCACCTTCCTGCAAAAGTATGTTAGCTTTTTTTGCAGGAGGCAACCATGGCTCCGTCAGAAAGTTCCTCTTCGAACAGTGGGATGGCAAGGACCCGCAAATTCAAATCTTTCAACGCTTGCCCATAGGCGAAAACTACAAGGAGCACATGATGAATGCCAAGTACTGCCTCTGTCCAAGTGGGTATGAAGTCGCCAGTCCCAGGCTCACTGAATCCATACTGGCTGGTTGCGTGCCGGTGCCGATTTCCGATGGCTATGTGCTCCCCTTCAGTGATGTTCTAGACTGGTCTCAGTTTTCGGTTCCGATTCCAGTTCAAAAGATACCCAAACTTAAAGAGATTCTGATTAACATTCCTGAACATTCATACTTGAAGTTGCAAGCAAACGTTATGAAGGTCCAGAAGCACTTTGTGATTAATGACCCTCCCAAGAGGTTTGATGTCGTGCATATGTTGTTCCATTCCATATGGCTCAGAAGACTTAATGTGAGGTTATATGATTTGTAACCATCCTTCTTCTTCCTCAGTTGCTTGTCTATTCTCTATTGTTAGCGTTACCTTCCAACATCGAAAAGAAAATAATACGTATCTCAATTCCACCATTGAGATTCATAAGGTGTGGGCGTTATTAGCGTAACTGTTGAGTTTGCAAATCAAATAAAAGATCATGGTAAAATTAATGAGAGCAACTATCCGGGGGAAAGATCCGTGCATCAACTCAACACAAAAGCAAAGATTGAAGTCATTCCTAATGTTTAGAAAATGGATTATTTTCACGGGGCTCGAAGCATTCGCAAAATTTATTTCCATTTTGCGATGTTCATATGGTTGGCCATTTTCATTTTGATTCTGCTAATTGTTCGGCTACAACTAGCTGAAGCACTACAGCTTGCAGATCATCGTGCTCCTGAAGCCAATGGAGTCAAATGGATTATAAGCAAACACTGTTGAGTTTTAGAGTTCTTATCCTTCACATATAGAAAGCAACCACATCTCTTTTTTATAAAGGAATTAGTAATTCACTTGAATTGAATAAATTGTTAGTATGCTGAATCTGCAGCAATTCAAGAATTCCTTTTCAAGAAATATGTATACAAGAATAAAAAATACATATAAATATACTTTATTATAGGCATATATTGTCTACTACTGTACTTGAGTTCTAATCTTGTTGGAAAATTCTAAAAAAGGCAGCTACAAAATCAGAAATAATTGAAAGCGTGCAAATGTACATAAGTATCCACTTAATTGTGTCCATCGAGTCGAACGAACTCGTATATTAAATTAATTGAGCTCCAGCTTGAGTTAGAACTCAATCTATAAATGAGTCGAGTTTTAGTTACTCAAGTTCGATTTTCTTGTGTCTTCTCCGTTTGTTAATTTTTAGGGGTAAGTCAGCAATTTTTGATGGATTTTTACACTCTTTTTATGGTTTTCATTTTCATTTAAAGAAAAAAAATTCAAGAATCAAGTGATGCGAGCTTAAACATGTTCACCTTGTACTTTTATTATTTAATTTTCTACTAGTACAATCGAATGAAAAAATGAACCAATGAAATTTATGATTTCTAAATTACCGCTGACCCAAAGCAGAAACTGTAAAGCCTCTAATATTCGGAAAAGCTGTTAGAAGTAAAATAATTAATCTGATCACTTGCCTCAAACTCTCAACTCCAAAGGCTTGGTGCAGAGAGAAAGTTAGAATATTAACTTAATGATCCAAATGTCCTCATACTGAAATACCAACAAATATTAACACTTGGTAAAATCCCATGTTATTTTAAAAAAAGACTATGGGAGCAAAAGAAATTTCTGCTTACCCAAAAATAGAATATTAATGAACAAAATGAAAATTTTCAATATTAAAAAATAAAATATCCCACAATGCTGGTTAGGCAAGCACATGTTTGACCTTCTTAGAGTTTTCTTTTTTATATTTGGAATGAGTTTAATAAAGCTGCTCAAAGAAGTGTCAAAGCTCTCCCCTCTTTCTATTGTCACTGAGGTCAAAAGCTGCTTCGGGACTTGGGTGAACCTGTTCAACTAAACTGTCATATTACCACCATTCGCAGTCCAAAGGAATAACACCTATGAGAATGAAACTGACGAAGACTTTCACCGGTCAACTAAGGCCAAGGTGGCCTTCGGTAAAGAAATTACTCAGTTAAAATCTTGATTTCTTCTCTTTATTGTTTATATTTTATCTTTCGACACACTTTTGCGGGATTATCTTTTCCAAACATGTAATAACGAGCTATTTTTTATTTCTAACCTTGCAGCCAAATCAACATTCACATCCATTGGCTCTGCATGACTAACATCGCACCTTCGAAGGTAAAGCTACAAGGGAGTTGCCGCTGGTTTTGATCATTTTCTTGAACACACTATCAAATCTGAACCCCTCCCACCAGGGTGGAGCTAGAAAATTTTGTTTATAGAGCACTAAATATGTAGGTAAAAAATTTCAATTGGCCTTGAGGCAATGACCAGAATCTCGTGGGGGCTGATCTAGATAATGGAACTCAAATATACCCAGATCCAATTAAAGACAAGGTTTTAAAGTGTGCTCGCTGCGGCGTTTGCCCCACATAGCCCACACTGCTCGCTGCGGCGTATGCCCCACATAGCCCACACTTGCTTCTGCCCCTGCCTCTCAAAAACCTCATATTGGAAAGGTTGAAATGTTTCCACCTATTTGCCCTATAGCCACTGGATGGTTTTCATGATGTGCAACTCATTGGGCATAAAGCAAGATATTGTGCAATATGGGAAGATGAATAACTAGTAGGCAAAGAAGTGAGGAACTAACTAGGTTTTTTGGAAGCTGTTTAGTAGCATTCAATGATCAGCCCAAAAATTGACTAACTAGGTTTCATGTAACATAATGTTCTTTTTATAAATCTACCTTAAATTTTAAGACATAATTACTAGAGAGTAACAATCTGTTATGGATGCCAAACAGCCCCTTAACAATAGCACTTTATTATTGTCGGATGAATATGCCTCAAAAAATGAATCAGATTCATGAAACACTTATTAAAGTGCTTCATAAACTTACACTATATTTTAGAGCAGATTAGTGGGACAATAACAAAGCATCACCATTACCAAACAGCCATATAAGAGACATATAACAGTAACAATTTGTTACTGATCCATTAATCCATCCTAAAAGACAAATTGTAATATGAATCTACTCTTTACTCTTCAGGTCTGAAAAAGTATCAAACTGTTCCTATTGTCAAATGATCTCTCATTAACTCCTTCACTTGCAAGCCAACGCACACCTTACCTTACCAACATATTGGGAAATGAGGCATAGCTGGCTAGGTTCTTCAGCTCCCCATCTTGATTTACTCTCTTGGCTAAACCGCTTCTTTGCATACTTTATGCATAGCATATCGAATCGAATCAACCTAGATAATCCAATCAGCTTATCAAATATGCTATTATTCTTTATTTGAAGCATATTATGAATTTCTTTTGGTTTCAGTATTGGAAATAAACCTAGATATTCTTGTTTCTCATTAATGGATATCACAAAACATGCCAAAATTGAAAATAAAAAAACTGTGGAAGTCTTCATCGTAGTCCATTCTTTGAGGCAGGGGTGGAGCCAGGATTTTTTCTTAGGGCGTGCCGAATGGTCCAACGAACTGTAATACATTATATATATATATATATACTCACACACTTTAGATATTTGCAAACCATTGTGTAGTAGAAGTGAACATATGTCGTATATAATTGCCCACGTCATGAATGTGAAGCGCGACCTCTCCTACGACACATTTTAATAATTGTTTGTATCATTAGCACAAAACACATTCTGTCCTAAACAGATAAGGAGTTCTATTTCTATTACAGTGATGTAGGTGTGAACATAAAGTGAACATACAAATATCACAACAAAAAATGTAGCAAACAAAGACAACTACAAACTAGAAAACCAAAATAAATATTACTTACTTAAAACAAGCAATTTTGCATTCTTTCTATATAACACAATTAGTTTTTGCCTTTATTTTTGTTGACAATAGTTCCATATCATCATTCATTCACCTGCACAATAAAATGTAAATAAAAACTATATTATTTATTATTACAACTAAATAATAACTCAAATAAACATTAACATAAAAAGGATGCAACAAAATACTTTACCTATTGTAATTGTGCTCTACGGCTTTTCATCTTATAAAAGACATCAATAATATCATCTGAATCAAACATTTGAGCAATTTCTTTCTCAATATACAAAAGTAGATAATCTGCAAAGAATTCATCCTCCATTTTGTTACACAACCTTGTTTTAATAAGTTTCATAGCAGAGAATGTTCTTTCTATGGTTGCAGTGGAGACAAGAAGTGTTAGAATGAGACTAAGCAACCTGTATATATAAGTATATTCTTCACTTTTTCTACTTCGTATCAATACTTCAAATACATCCAATAGTGTACCCAAATTTTGAAAACTTGGATGATGACAAATATCATTCTTGTAATGTCTCAACTGATAATTTAAACCCATAAAATCTGAGTCTAGAAAATGTTCAGGATAAAATTTATGTGCAAGAGTGTATGCATCTCGTGCATTAAACGACTCATATTGATATCCAGGGTTGAATGTCGACATCAAACGAAATATTTCCATAGAATTCTCATTAAATATACTATTCAACTCTACCAGCTGATAATCAATGGCAGTAATAAAAATATCTACATGATAATGATGTCTCACTGTAATGAAATTACATTAATGACGAGAACGTGATCCTCTTACAAAATATTGAGCATCCATATCTGGAATAGGTATATCATGTATCATACAAAATGCTCTCACATTATCTATAAATGAATCCCAACCAGTTTCTCTAAGTTCTTGTAGAAACTTTTTTGAATTACAAACCAAAACCATTGCATTTAGAATGTCTTGTCTTTCTCTCTGCAATGTCTGACAAAGAATATCACTCTGTCCCAAAATTTCTTGTACCAAATGTAAAATAAATACAAAGTCAAATGATGTTATCATTTTGTAAGCATCCGGGCAGATAGGGTTCGATATTTAACAACGACAATCGAAATTTCCAACATTGAAGTTTTTCTGTTTAAAAATTCCTCTGTTAGGTTTACATATAATTCAAATACATTCGTGTAGCAGGAATACATCTTCTAAGCATCAACGCAACTCTAAACCTTAACATCAGCAGGAAAGTGCCATCATGACCCATAGAGAAAAGGAAAATGACAGAAAACGTTAAGAAAAAAGAAACACAAAAACAAAAATATGAAAAAAACGGCCCCACCATATTTCACTAAGCAACAAAAATGAAGACTATTATAATAAAGAATGGAAGAAAATCAGGAAATGGCCCCACCTCTTCCTAAAGCCAACAGCGTGCTGCGCCTGTTGTCTCTTGGTCTCTCCTGCAGGCTGCAGACCTGCTCTGCTCCCTTTCTTTCTCACTCGTTTTCTTTATCAGACCCTCTCCCTCTCTCTTTGTCTCTGGTTTTCTCCTCTCTAGTGCGTGGGTTTTCCCCTTTTTTGAAAACTAGGGCAAACAAAAGGGGGGAGGGCCATGGGGGTTGGAGTTGGATCCGGGTAGGGCCAAATTGAACCCGGATCCAAATATTACATATAAGTAATAAAATTTTTAAATTTATACAATTAATTTTTTTTTCATCCGCCTGGGGTAGGGCCATGGCCCAGGCGCCACCCCCCCCCTCCCTCCCCCACTGCTTTGAGGTGTCATAAATGTCACATGTATACAAATCATCCATCTGGTTGACTCTACATTGCTATAATTGATGAAAGAAACGTCCACTCTTGAGGCAGGAGCCAGGGCTAAAACCTGCACCACATCCCAACTGCGTGGTTCACAATCCAATTGCTTGTGGAACTCATTTTTCAATAACGTTAATTTTGTTGAAAGCATTGAAAGTTCCTTTTCCAATACTCAACAATCGCCAAGATAACCAAAACCTTTTTTTTTAACACTTTATCAAAACCAAAAGGCCAAGAAAGGTATCCAAAAACTTTTTTTAATGTAACCAATCCTGTTATAATATTGTTCTTATGATTGAGCAAGATAAGTTATTGAAACAAGATCCCAGATCTTGCACATCTCTCCAAGGAGTCCTTTGGCGGTAGAGGTGTCATGAATTTGCCCCAAAAATTAGACCAGATTCATTGAACATTAATTCTAATTTCCTGTTAATATATCTTTGTTTTTGGAGTAGATTCTTGTGACGCTCACAGAATATCTTTACTGTTAAATTAAATGACTCCTAGAAAACCAAATTAATTTTGGTACTTTGTCACATATTTGTTCTCCTGTTTTGCAGAATAGGACATGGATCTTGCATATTTTACTAAGGATCATCAAGATTTGGACTTATGTGGGGAGTGGAACAGTCTGTCAACTAAGTATCGCGACCAGAAGAGTAGTGCGCTACCGAAATCGAATTGGTGCTCGGCCACTTGTAGACCAGAAGAGTAGTGCCCTACCGAAATCGAATTGGTGTTCGGCCTTTTACCGCTTCACCAGTCCAACCAGTTACACTACACCCATCCAAGTCATTAATGCTAAAAAGGGCAGCATGATATATGCAAAATTTTCAAGTTTGGTAAGATTAATTAATGTGATAGGATCATGTGCCTGTCCTTTTATCTTATTTTTCGGTTACTAAAAATTCGGATATATGCAAAATTTTGAAGTTTGGTAAGATTAATTAATGTGATAGGATCATGTAGTGTCCTTTTATCTTATTTTTTGGTTACTTGAAATTCGGATATATGCAAAATTTTCAAGTTTAGTAAGATTAGTTAAGGTGATAGCATCATGTGCCTGTCCTTTTATCTTATTTTTTGGTTACTTGAAATTCTATCAAACAGACAAACCGTCTCAGCCCAATAGACTACTAAAACCAAATATATCTGGTCTTGATCACCACATTGCGATCGCTATCAGATTTATTAGATCTGATAACCCATCGGACTTGGAAATAGCAAGCCTCACTGGGACGCAGTTACTTGACATCCCATCCTCCTCCTTCTCTTATACTGTCGTTGGAATGACTAGCTGCTGCTTTCTCCTTCGGCACATTCTCCATTTGGACAAGATTTTTGGGACTTCTGTTTCCTTCTCTCAATAAAAAAAATTATGGAAGATAAAGACTCCCGATCCCCCAAGGGGGCTGATGCAACAGTTAGAGGTGGGGCTGGTAGGCAGCCAGTCTTCATTTCGATCTCTCGTGGCATCAACCCTATGTGCTGCAAAAATAAAAGTGGAACCGAAAGAGAAACAACTTATATGCAAATAGGGCATAGCAGGAGAGGCACGGTACCCAAATAGGGCATAGCAGCTTCTAGCTCTCCGGAAAGACTCCCAATCTACATCACCGACAGCACTTCATGATGCAATTATGTTATAGTATTTAAGTCACAAGAATGTGGTGTCCATGATCTCATGTATATATATACATATAATATATATATATATATATATATATATATATATATATATATATATGTTGTAGTTGGTAGTAACTCAGTCATTTTTTTAGTTTAACATATTTCTCTAGTAATAAAAAAATGAACGGGTCTTATGACACCAATTTTTTTATCGTCTTGAATTAAAACATACTTTATATTGAATTAGTAGTTGCTAATATAGTAGCGTGCACAGAACAAAGTCTGACGATCTTAGAGGATAAAAAACTTTGTATATTTATTTGTGGCTACCATTTTTTTAATTTTCAGTTTGCAGCTACCTAAACTTTAAAAATTGCAAGTGCCAGGTATTCATCCATCAAGATCGACTTCATGAACTGCTAACATTATTTTTATTGACACCAAATATTCATAAGAACCTAATCTCCTTCTTTACATATATATTATTTTTCTCATTCTCTCCAAGCAGAGATGAAGGTGCTTGAGTCACATGCAGCCTGACCTAATCATTCTGCTTGCTTCATAAGGGTTGGCCATTTTCATTGTCCATCTACTTGGAAGGAGTACCACAGCTTGGAAATAATTGAGCTTCTCAAGCAGTAAATGGAGTAAAATGGCTTTATATATATATATATATATATATTTATATGTCGGACTCGAAATCATTCGGCTGGTTGGATCGAAATGAAAGGTGCATTCACAATGACCACTACATGGCCACAGTTTTAAGGGACGGAATACACCTTTTGTGATGACTTATAAGGACATAAATTTAAAACATAATCATCTGACAGCAGAGAAATCAATGACATTTTCTCTTCTTGGAAAATGAATAAATAATTTACTCGACTGAAGCTAATTATATACTTAATTTCACAGCTTTTTATATTAGTATACAAGAAGAAAAATACAAACATATTTTACAGCTAAAGAGTAAGAAATTGTTGAAATCGTGCAAATAAACTTTTCAGCGGATTGGTTAAAATAACCTAAGTTCAATTTTCCGTGATTATGTAATAACAACTATAAGTTTACCTTTTTTAAATCAATTAATAAAAGTGTGCTAGCTTTTCCTTTAAAAAGAACAGAAACATATCGGTCTGATTTTTTAAGCCTTTCTTTTCATGATTTTGTAGTACCAATGAGGAAGATAAATAGTCACCTAATTAATTTCTGTATTAATAAAAAATAATAAATGTATTGGTAATGCTATTTTATGTAGTTAAAGAGTCCAGTAAAAAGGTTACAAGGGGTATAGCGCAGTTGGATGGCAAGCTAGTTTTACATTTAAAAGGGTTCAAGGTTCGAATCCCATGGCCAGTGTCACAATTCAGTATGTTGTTCATCTGTCTGCAAATGGTGGAAGTGTAACACTTGAGTTGAAGGATGTACATACCATAACGGCTTCAAAGCATGCATGCATGCATGTAAAAACATTAGAGACACAAGGGTATGACCTTGGCGGTTTTACATTGAAAACAGTTTCCCTTGCGTCAACATTAAAAAAAAAAAAAAGGCCAATAAAATTTACGTATCCAACATTCAAATTCTTGGTAAACTTCTTGGTATTAATATTATTCTAGTAATTTTTGCCGTTATTGCCTTAGGTTTAGATTATGACAATGTAAGTATCAATTTCTTTATCCAGTCCTTTGACGATATGATACCACGCTGCAATTTTTAAATTAGAATTAAAGTGTTCTAAATTTGTTTTGGAACCGTTGATTGAATCAGTAATTAAAGATTCGAATATTCGAAAAAGGTTGTAGAGATAAAATAATTAATCCATCATTTGTCCCCAACTATCAAATCCAAAGCTTTAGTGGGGAGAGAAATTAAGTTTGGGTGTATATATATATATATATATATATATATCGAGAGAGAGAGAGAGAGAGAGAGAGAACTCGTAAACGTTGAAAGAATATAATCTGCAGGCCATGTGAGTCACATTTTAATGATCCAAATTCCCTTATACATGAAATACCAAATACAAAAAAAAAATATGGTCACATTATATATATATATATATATATATATATATATATATATATATATATATATATATATATATAAGCAATCTTAGTAATAAGACCATACCACTGATGAAGCTTTAGTGATTATTTAGATATGGGTCGAGAAAATTCTGCTTTCGATAATGGAATATTGCACGGACAATAAAATATCTCCATATTCAAAATTAAATAAATTATCTGAAACTGCAAGGTTAGGCGACCACATGTTTCACCTACCTCACCGTGGTTAAGTGCCTTATAATTTATTTATTAATTTTTTTAATAAAGATAAACTTTAATAGATTGACTTGGCAGAGTCAATACGAAAATTCATTGAGTTGGCTGATTCTTGAACAACTCCAACGAATCAATCTCATCGATTTGCCAAAGTTTATACCCTTACTAGTTGTGAACCAAATCCAATTTTGTAATCCAAACCCGCATCGAAGAGATCCCCTATTTTCTAAAAGTGAGTTTGGATTTTATCAATATAAGATCCGACACTTTTTATATAATTGGATCACGCCCTCATGGGGTCTCAGTCAGACAACGGATATGTTAAATAGAAATCCGAGGCTACATCAGATTGTCAAATCATGGATTTGTAATCAGACCCATCCTCCCTCAGACCAGGCAGAACAGATTTGAGATCCAAATCCGCTGTCTGTTTAAGCTGTGGATTTAACCTAATGTATATTTAAAATCAGTTTTGGATCTCAGATCGAGGGTTATCAAACATAGTCAAAAGAACTCAAATTTGTATTAGGTGATGAAACTAAACGCCACATGTGAATTCGATTAATTATTAAAACTTGAATTTATTTATCAAATTCAAGTAAGCATATTTGAAATCAAACCCGAAATCAAGTATATTTGATCCATATACTTCTTCTATATGTAGAACAAAGATTTAATTTAGTATGACAAAGTTTCTTTGCTTTTCTCTGTCTTATTCACTGCAATTCTTTTTCTTCCACTTGGTTTTTCCTTCTTTCCTCGCACAAGCACATAAAGTAAACGAGAGGGTGCCGACACCTGCGGAAAGATATCATAGAATTGGTTAATGCCACTCATTGGAGTTGAGCGATCCTTTTCAGTAGAGAATTTCATCCTCCTCCCCTTCTTCCCTCCTCGTGCCATCCTCCCCTCTTCTCCCTCTTCCCCTTCTTCCCCTCTTCTCCTTCCCCCTCCTTCCCTTCTTCCCCTCTTCCCCTTCCCCTCGCGTGCCCTCCTCCCCTTCTTCCCCTCTCCCTTCTTTCCCTCTTCTCCTTCCCTCCTCGCTGTGCCCTCTTCTCCTTCCCTCCTCACCGTTTCAGAAATATTTTGTCGTTTCCATTTTTAACGGTAAAAAAAAAAAATTCTTGATGAGAAGGAAAAATTTTAAAATTTTAAAATTTTTTTTCACTGCTACAGTAAATTTTCACGGCGGCCCTAGAGAATTTCATCATTCCAATCTGAGACTTCCGAGTACTCAGGCCGGCGGAATCTGCTCAGGAAATAACGGTAGCAGAAACAACAAGTGGCTGCGATGGGGTTTCTCAAACCAATTGTGGACGAAAGTCCTTAAGAGACCCTTCGTCAATCCTTCCGAAAGAGCTCTAAGAGGAAGAACAAGAACGGAAGTAGAAGAAAAAGAAGGCGCACCCAACAACATGAGGGAAGACTTGTCTGCGATTCTGTTCCTGCTCCTGCTCTTATTCTCAGTGGTCACCTTCACTTCCTACAATGGCAGTGGGACAAGCTCCTCCGCCCTCTCCTCCTTTCGTCTATCCCCAGTGACTATGCCTGATTCTGCTCCAGCTCCCACTGATTCTGCACCTGCAACTATGTCTGCTCCAACTCCCACCGATTCTGCTGCTGCACCGATGCCTGAGTCTGTCCCTGAAATGGCCAATGCCACACTCAGCACCGTCTCCAATGCTTCAGCAATAGCGGTAGGAATATTATGGGCTCGGTTAACGAAACTCTCCATCTTCTTCTGTCACCGATCAATTGAAATGGCCAATCGGTTAATTTTCTGACTGTTACTTCTCTCACTGGCTGTAGAGAAAGACGAGAGGCAGCGGTGTTGACATGAGCAGGTTGGAGAAGTTGGAGAAGGGTCTTGCCAGGTCGAGGGCAGCCATTAGAAGCGCTGTTCTGGGGAGAAACTGCACTTCTGATCGGAAGCGCCGGGGCTTCGTGCCAAGGGGGCCCATCTACCACAACTCTTACGCATTTCATCAGTAATCAACTTTTTCTTTGCATTCTTTTAAACAAAGGAAGACAACCAGTGTTCAAGCTTCCTATGAGTTGATCAACCATTCCCAACATATCATTTGGAGGCTATATTTAAATCGTTTTTACTTATATGTACAATTAGAAGTTTATACTAAACTGAAATAATATTCACTAGCTCCTGTTATTATAGATGTTATATCTGAACTTTCATGCATTCTACTGTAAACAAACAGGAGCTACATAGAGATGGAGAAGAGGCTCAAGATATGGAGCTACAGAGAAGGGGAGCCACCCATTTTCCACGATGGTTCTAGCATGGGCCTGTATTCCATAGAGGGCCATTTCATCCAAGAGATGGACAAGCAGAGGCTGCCCTTCATCACCAGTGATCCAGAGCAGGCCTTGCTCTACTTCCTCCCCTTCAGTGTCGAAAGAATGAGAAGGTTCTTTTACAAGAAGGGCAGCACTACGAACGTTGTAAAACTCATGTCGGCGGTGATCAGGGACTATGTCCATGTGGTGGCAAACAAGCACCCATATTGGAACAGCTCACACGGTGCAGATCATTTCATGGTTGCCTGCCATGACTGGGTAAATCAACTCATCCACCGCTATCCTTGAGTTTCTTTTATTCTCTTCACCAGTTGTATGCATTTGGAATATCGAATATCCTTACCGTCCCGGTGGTCGGTAAACCAAGAGAAGTGTTTAAATATGACTAATTTATGGAATTTGTGGGAAGCACGATCTGAGGGTCAATGTGCTGCCAGATTTCTGATGGCTTAATTGGAGTATGGATACTGGCCTTTGCAAATGTCAGAATGCAATGTGGAGACTACTTGCTTTAATATGAGAGTGAAAGCAGCAAGAATATAAATGCTTGTGCTGAGTTTCTAATACCCACATTCATGAAACCATATAATATTCATGGGTCTTTGTAAATTCATCGTTAAACTACTACTCAACTTATCTGTGCTTATTTTTCTACTCAACTTATCTGTGCTTATTTTTTATGATCAGCAACCCCGTCCACGTCCTTAGGCATCAAATTCTAAGCACATTTGCTCATGGTTGATGGTGACCCAACCTTTGATTATGGACCCATCAACCCAGATCCTAAATTTCAGCCCTCTCAAACTCACACCCATGAACACTTTCTCCGGCTAACCAGACCACTGGCAAGCAATCATCATTATTGATGCAAATGAACCCATACTCAAACATTTTCCAACACATGGTACGGTTTCTTAGCATTAAAAGTATGAGCTGCCCATTCCAATTCTTTTAATAAGGAGCTGAACATTCCATTAAAACCATCCTCAGTTCGATTGCTATGGGATGCTACTTCACTTGACTTTATAAAGTAGCGTGCACGACCAGTTTGAGGGGTACCATACCATGTGACCACCCTGGTTTCAGGTCCCAAAGCAGCTCTCAATGCCACGGATAGTGGAAAGAGCGCCGATTTCCGGCACTGACTTGGGTAGTGGATTCCCTACCACTCAAAACTGTTACGCCCAGACTTGGATTGATTTCAATGCCATACTGGACGTGATGAATCATTCATTGTCTAACCTTCTTGACATTATGTGACCAAGGGTTTACAAACTGCAGGTGTGAGTTTAAGGGGTCATGATGGAAGACAAGGGTCTCTCTCTCCCTCTCCATATATATATATATATATATATATATATATATATATATATATATATATATATATATATATATATGTATGTATGTATGTATGTATATATATATATGTATGTATGTATGTATATATATATATATATGTATGTATGTATGTATATATATATATATATATATGTATGTATGTATATATATATATATATATATATATATATATATATATATAACATCCGTACTGTTGAAATCGTTGTCTTGAATACATATTATCACCTTGAATTACCTAGTCAAGGTCGACATGAACTGTACTGATCTTTTTAGTGTTGCATGTTTAGGCGCCATATGCTACTGTAAAACAAGAAGTCATCAAAAGTTTGATGAGGGTGATATGCAGTGCCAACATCTCAGAAGGCTTCAACCCGAGAAAGGATGTACCGCTCCCGGAATTCAACTTCAGGTTTCGCCTCCCAACAGTTGTCAGAACCCTGACTCCACCTTCCTCAAAAAGGACGTTAGCATTTTTTGCAGGAGGCAACCATGGCTCCGTCAGAAAGTTCCTCTTTGAACAATGGGATGGCAAGGACCCGCAGATTCAAATCTTTGAACGCTTACCCAGAGGCCAAAGCTACAAGGAGCACATGATGAATGCCAAGTACTGCCTATGCCCAAGTGGATATGAAGTCGCCAGTCCCAGGCTCACTGAATCCATACTGGCTGGTTGCGTGCCGGTGCCGATTTCCGATGGCTATGTGCTCCCCTTCAGTGATGTTTTAGATTGGTCTCAGTTTTCCGTTTCAATTCCAGTTCAAAAGATACCCAAACTTAAAGAGATTCTGAGTAACATTTCTGAACATTCATACTTGAAGTTGCAAGCAAATGTTATGAAGGTCCAGAAGCACTTTGTGATTAATGACCCTCCCAAGAGGTTTGATGTCGTGCATATGTTGTTTCATTCCATATGGCTCAGAAGACTTAATGTGAGGTTATATGATTTGTAGCCATCCTTTTTCTTCTTGAGTTGCTTGTCTATTCTCTATTGTTAGCGTTTCCTTTCAACACCGAAAAGCATATCATACGTGCCTCTATTCCACCATTGAGATTCACAAGGTGTGGGCATTATTAGCGTAACTGTTGTGTTTGCAAATCAAATAAAGGATCATGACAAAATTAATGAGAGCAACGATCCAGGAGAAGGATCCGTGCATCATCTCAACACAAAAGCAAAGATTGAAGTCATTCCTAAAGTTAAGAAAATGGATTACTGGGCTCGAAGTATTGCACATCAGCAGGCTTTAACGTCAAAGCCTATTGATGCCAATGATTTAGCTACCTCCATTCTTGGTGTTGGTGGGCTTCCGATTCATGAATACGAGGCTTTTCAAACAGCTCTTAACACTCGATTAGAAGGTATTACCCTGTGTAACCTTCTTGGGATGCTCCGCACTCATGAGGCATTGCTTCAAGACATTGAAAACATGTCTCCACCTTCTACTAATGTCACCTCTAAATCGGATGCAACAATAGGCACAACAACAAATACAAATGACATCCTCAAAGTACTTAAACAAGTGCGGAAAACAAAAGTTCTCTTGTTTTGCATGTGGTCACACAGCATAACTGTGCTATACAACATGTCAATTATGCCGAAAACATTGTCATGGACACCAGCGATGCAAGTCCTTTCAGAAAGACCAAGACAGTTGCAGACTCTATTTCACACTAGAGCTATTGCTCAAGCAGATACTAGTGGATGGTACCTAGATGCGAGTCCCACCCATCATGTGGCATCGGAATTTAGTGTCTCAGTTCAGCATATAAAGGGATGATCAAGTGAAAATAAGTAGCGGGAAAGGCCTCAGTACATTTACTATTGGCAAGTGTTCTTTTTTCATGCACCTTATAGCCATGCATTTGCTCTTAAAAACATTTTATATACATCCGACGTTACAAAGAATTTATTTTCCGACAACAATCTTTTTCGAGGATAATGGTGTTATTTTTGAATTTCATTCTGACAAGTGTTTTGTGATACTTCGCAAGACGGGAAACATTCTGATTGAGGGGAACAGTGATCATGGCCTGTACCACTCAAATTGACAAGATTAGGACTCATCCATGACTTAGGATTGTTTCGCTTGTTTGTCTGAATTTGGTTTTCCATTTCTTGATAAGACTTCAAACACTGGTTGAAAATTAATTATTTCTGATGTTTGGGGACCTTCTTCTCATATTTTGTGCACATGGGGATATCGATATTACATCAGCTTCATTAATGCTTGGTCTCGTTCTTGTTGGATATTTGTTATAAAACACAAATAATGTTCTGAGTGTGGTGCAAAATTTCAAGGCAAAAGTTGAAAACATACTTAGATCTCAAAATTAATCAAGCATTTTCAAAGTGATTGGGGAGGCGAATAACAGGAACTACTTGTTACTGTTTCATGCATCTAAAGAACAAATTGTTATATGAACCTACCTCTTTGGGGCCTATTCATAGAGCAGTACCAAGCTGTTCCGATGGCCAAACAACCTCTTAGCTCCCCAACTCCGTCAGTAGCAAGCCAACTAACAACTTGCCCAATCAACGTATTGGGAGGTGAGGCATAGCTGGCTAGGTTCTTCAGCTCCCCATCTTGATTAACTCTCTTGATAAAACCTCTGCTTTTGCTTTATGCATAGCATATTGTAATAAAGTTGAACCACATAATCTAAATTAACTTATCAAACACGCAGTTTTTCTTTATTTGAAGCATATTATTTCTCTTGATCTCAGTATTGGAAATAAACCTCGATATGCTATTTCTCTTGCTTCTTATTGATTGATATCTCCAAGGAATTGTCTCATTGTTTTGTGAACAAACATACCAATCATCCAACTGGCGTTTTTCTTATGAAATGAACACTAAGTCAATTGGTGTTCCTATAATTGATGAAAGCAACTTGCAACTCTTGAGACTCGATCCAGATCTATAATCTGCACCACATCCCAACCGCGTGTTTCACAAAGTTACCAGATCAATCATCTTACCAGATTCTTCCAGTCTATCAAAGTTACACAGTAATGCATCAGACGGTGTAGTTAATTCCACCCACTCGATTTAATACATCAGATAGCTGTGAATAGATGAACTCAAAGCCGTTGTTAAACACACCGCCAGAAGTGTGCAGTGAGAAGCTGGAAGATTTCTCCATCCAAAGCCAGACATTTTTCCACAAATCATAAACATGCATATATATATATATACATATATATATATATATACATATATATATGTGTGTGTGTATGTGCGCGCGCGCGTGCGTGTGTGTGTTCCTAATTATTTGAAACTTTGAATGCAACTAATTAGCATGATAGTATTAGTATATGTTAAATGAGCATCATGCAAGAAGCAACATGATTGACTCTATTTTAAGAAAATTACATACTTAATTTCACAGCCTTTTATACTATTGTACAAGAAGAAAAATACAAACGTATTAATTTTTATTGCCGATAGATTTATATATTGCTGCTGTGCTTTTTGTTGGATTGCATGTAAGTGTACTAACTAGAGCTTAAATTTCCTTGGAAATTTTTCAAAAGCATTATAGAAAAAGAATAAAAAATATTTGAAAACATGCAAACAACCTTTTCAATAGATTGTTTAAAATAACCTAAGTTTTACTTTTTCCTGACTAATTAATAACATCTATAAGTTTACCTTTTTTACATTAATGAATAAAAGGTTGCTAGCTTTTCTTTTATAAGGAACATGAGAAACATATCTGTCTGATTTCATAAGCCTGGCTTTCCATAAATTTTATAGTACTACATGAGGAAGATTAGTTACCTAACTTATTTTGATATTAATAAACAAATAATAAATTGAATAGATAAACATGAATTGGTAATAATATGATATTTTGTGTAGTTGAACAGGCCAATAAAAAATAATTAGTCAACATCCAACCTTCTGGTATTAAAATATTCTAGCAATTACATTAGGTTTAGCTGATGATGATGTAATTATCAATATATGTATCCAGGCCCTCGAGGCTATGATGCGACGCTGCATTTTTTAAATTAGAATTAAAGTATTCTAAATTATTTTTAAAATTCACAAAATCATTTAAAATATGGGGCGATACAGGCTACCTACTAAGAATTTGTACCGGCGAAACAACATTGTTTGACAAAAAACTTGCTTCCGCTTAACCGTGCAAAATTTATGCCTTTTTTTAATAATGTCAAAAGGTTTGGTGCATTTTATTTATTTCTATGTTTTCTGAAAATTGTAATTTTATAATTATTTTTTTACCAGTATAAACCAATGAAAATAAATGAGTAAAATTTATGATTTGTGAGATACCATTTATCCGAATCAGTCACCAAAACACAGAAATGCGGCAAAAAAGAAAAAGAAAACAAAATAAGCAAAGAAAAAAAATACCCAAAAAAAAAAGAGAAAATGCATAGCTAATAAGCGGCAGAGTGCAATCGCTGGCCGAGGTAAATGCAAGATACAAATCAGCACCAGCTCCTAAAGAGCTGATCAGAATCAAACTGAGCTCATCAACCCGACCAACTACGCTAAGCCTTTTAGAGAGAGAAAGAGAAAGAGGCCCTTCTCCAAAAGCCCGACACCCTTAGCCCTTGACCCTCCAACACTAATAGGAGTGTTGGGTAACACTTATGAGGATCTAACCTGAGACATAGAATGTGAGAGAGAGTGAGAGTATAAACTTTGAAAATGTATAAACTTTTTAAATGAAACATTAATTAGGAGAGGTAGGTTTTGAAATGAAGCATATTTGTGAGAGATAGGTGTGCACAGGAATTAGGATAAAGTTCTTTAGTTTCTCCATTAGAAAAGAAAATTAGATTGTCTAGAAAACTCGTTCAGAGAACCTAATCTGCATTCCATGTGAGTCACATTTTAATGATCCAAATGCCAAAAAAGAAAGCCACCACCACTAGGTAAAATTCTTTGTCATTTTCAGAAAAAAAAAATGCAAACAATCTTTACTATGACCATCCCCCTAATCAAGCTTCAGTGATTATTTAGATATAAGTTAAGAAAATTCTGCTTTCCAAAATAGAATGTTGCACAAACAATAAATGGGGGTTAGGCGAGCACATGTTTGAGCAACCTTGACTTGGTTAACTACCTTATAATTTATTATGATTTTTAAATTAAATAACGATTTTAATTAATTGAGCTGCCTTGAGTCGATACGAAAATTCAGTAACTTGGCTGAAGTTATGATGGATAGGCTTGGGCTGATGCCCCGCCCGGTTCGATCAGGGTCGGGTTCAGGCCGGCCCGATGCTCAAAACTCGAGCTTGGTTAATTAAAAAAAAAAACTAAAATAAATTTCAAATATAAAATATATTTCTAATGATAATTATATGTTATTATTAAGTAAAAGTAATATAAAAAATAAATCAAACTCGTTGAGCTGATTCAAGCAGGCCTATACATTGTCGAGTTGACTCGAACAGAATTTTTTTTGAGCCCGATCGAACCAAGTACCGAGTATCTGTCTAGTACTCCAACCCGATGCACTAAAATTTTATGATATAACCCCACGTAGTTACCGAATCAACCCTCCGACCTCACCACTGATCTCAGCATTGAGTCTAATTAGTTTGCCGACACCCGCAGAAGCTCATATCTGCGTCCGCCAACGCGGCCAAGGGAGTCCTGGGCAACCAATGCTATTAATTGGAGTTGAGCAATCCTTTTCAGTTGACAATTCCTTTCCTTTCCAGTCAGCAGAAACGCTGTGATGCGGTTTCTCAGACCAACTGTGGGTAAAATTCTCTAACAGACGCTTTCTCAGTTGTTCTGCGATAGCTTCAAGAGGAGGAAGAAGAAGGGGGAGAAGAAGGCTCACACAACAACATGAGGGGAGACTTGTCAGCCATTCTTTTCCTGCTGGTGCTCCTATTCTCTGTGGCCATCTTCAATTCTTACAATGGCAGTGGCACAAGCTCCTCCGTCCTCCCCTTCTTTCGTCTCTCCTCTGTGACTATGTCTGCCCTCGCTCCCACTGATTCTGCTCCAACAACTATGCCTGCCCCGGCTCCCACTGATTCCGCTTCCGCAACTATGTCTTCCCCAACTCCTGCCGATTCTGCTGCTGCACCGATGCCTGGGTCTGCCCCTGCACCTGTGCCTGAGTCCGTCCCTGAAATGCCCAACGCCACACCCAGCACCGTCTCCAATGCTTCAGCGATTACAGTAGGAATCTTACTGCCTCGATTAATTAAACTCTCTATCTTCTTCTTTCATAGATCAACTGAAAGGGCCAACCAGATTCTCTGACTGTTACTTCTGTCTCCGGCTGCAGGAGAAGACGAGAAGCAGCGTTGTTGAGATGAGCAGGTTGGAGAAGATGGAGGAGGGCCTTGCCAGGTCGAGGGCTGCCATTAGAAGGGCCGTTCTGGGGCGAAACTACACTTCTGATCGGAAGCGCCGGGGCTTCGTGCCGAGGGGGTCCATCTACCACAACTCTTACGCATTTCATCAGTAATCAACTTTTCTTTGCCTAATTCTTTTAAAGAAAGGAAGAGAAGTTTCTCAACATATCATTTGTATGCTACATTTAAATCGTTTTACTTAGATGTATAAATGGTAGTTTATACTAAACTGAAAAAGATTCATTAACTCCTATTATTATAGATGATATACATGAACTATCATGCATTGTACTATAATAAACAGGAGCTACGTAGAGATGGAGAAGAGGCTGAAGATATGGATCTACAAGGAAGGGGAGCCACCCATTTTCCACGATGGTTCTAGCATGGGCCTGTATTCGATAGAGGGCCAATTCATCCAAGAGATGGACAAGAAGAGGCTGCCCTTCATCACCAATGATCCAGAGCAGGCCTTGCTCTACTTCCTCCCATTCAGTGTTGAAAGAATGGTCAGGTTCTTTTACAAGAAGGGCAGTACTGTGAACGTTGTAAAACTCATCTCGGTCGTGATCAGTGATTATGTCCAGGTGGTAGCAAACAAATACTCGTATTGGAACAGCTCCAACGGTGCAGATCATTTCATGGTTGCCTGCCATGACTGGGTAAATCAAACCATCCACCACTTTTCTTTAGCTTTTTCTTTTAATATCTTCACCAGTTATATGCATTTGCAACAACGAATATGTTTGCCCTACTGTGATTGGTAAACCGAAGACGTGATCAAATATGACAACTAATACCCACATTCAAGAAATCATATAATAGTCACAGGTCTTTGTAAACATATTCATCCTTAATTTGCTACACAACTTGTGCTTTGTTTATTTTTTATGATGAACAAACATCGTCCTTGTCCTTCTTTGCTTTTAAGACATTAAATTCCAAGCACATCTGCCCACGGTTGCTGATGACCAAGACAACGTATAACACGGAGCCCCCTCCCAGAAGCTCGGTCGATCGGTCACCAAAGATCTTAAATTTCAGACCTCGCAAACTCACACCAAGGAACGTTTTCTCCAGCAAACCAGGCCATTAAGACTCATTCACCATTATTGATGCAAATGAGCCCATCCTCAAACATTTCCCAATGAAGAGTACGGTCTTAACATTAAAAGTATGAGCTGCACTTTCCATTTTTTAAGTACGTGAAGGAAGTAGATAGCCTGCAGATTCCGATTCATTTCATTACTAAACTGGACGTGATGAATCATTAATTGCCTAATTTTCTTGACATTATGTGACTATGGGTTTCCAAACTGGTGTCAGTTTAGGATACTGTAAAAATTATTATCTAGAATAGATTTTATCTTGAATTACCAACAAGATCTGCATGAACGGTGTTACTGTGCTGATCATTTTACCGATGTTTAGGCGCCAAAAGCTACAGTAAAAGAAGAAGTAGTCAGAAGTTTGATCAGGGTGATGTGCAATGCCAACACCTCAGAAGGCTTCAACCCTAGAAAGGATGCACCACTCCCCGAATTCAACTTCATGTTTCGTCTCCCCACCGTCGTCCGAGTCCCAACTCCACCTTCTTCAAAAAGGATGTTGGCATTCTTTGCAGGAGGCAACCATGGCTCTGTCAGAAAGTTCCTCTTCGAACAGTGGGATGGCAAGGACCCCCAAATTCAAATCTTTCAACGCTTGGCCGTGGGCCAAAATTACAGGGAGTACATGATGAACGCCAAATACTGTCTCTGCCCAAGTGGGTATGAAGTCGCCAGTCCCAGGCTCACTGAATCCATACTAGCTGGTTGCGTGCCGGTGCCGATTTCCGATGGCTATGTGCTCCCCTTCAGTGATGTTCTAGATTGGTCTCAGTTTTCAGTTCGAATTCCAGTTCAAAAGATACCCAAACTTAAAGAGATTCTGAGCAACATTCCTGAACATTCATACTTGAAGTTGCAGGCAAATGTTATGAAGGTTCAGAAGCACTTCGTGATTAACGACCCTCCCAAGAGATTTGATGTTGTGCATATGTTGTTTCATTCCATATGGCTAAGAAGACTTAATCTGAGGTTATATGATCTGTAGCCATCCTTCTTATATTTGCTTGTCTATTCTCTATTGTTAGCATTATGTGAGGTTATTTCCATTTTGCGATGTTCTGGCCAATTTCATTTTGATTCTGCTAATTATTCAGCTACAATTAGCTGAAGGACTACAGCTTGGAGATCATCATGCTCCTGAAGCCAGTAGAGTAAAATGGCTTATAAGCAAACTCTGTTGAGTTTTAGAGTTCTTATCCTTCAGATATAAAAAGCAACCGCATCTCTTTTTCGGAACGGAATTAGTGATTCACTTGAATTGAATAAATTGTTAGCATGTTAAATCAGCAGCATTTCGAGAAGAAAAAATACGTATAAATATGCTGTATTATAGGTATATATTATCTACTACTGTTACTTGAGTTCTAATTTTGTTCGAAAATTCTAAAAAATGCAGCTAAAGAATCTGAAATAATTGAAAGCGTCAAGATGTACATAAGTATCAACCTAATTTTTTAGGAATAAAAAGGGTGACGCGAGTTTAAACGAGTCCACCTTGTACTTTTATGGTTTTCATTTTCATTTAAAGAAAAAAAATTCAAGAATCAAGTAATGCGAGCTTAAACGTGTCGACCTTGTACTTTTATTACTTAATTTTCTACTAGTACAATCGAATGAAAAAATGAACCAATGAAATTTGTGACTTCTACACTACCGCTGAGTCGCTGACCCAAAGCAGAAACTGTAAAGCCTCGAATATTCAGAAAAGCTGTTAGAGGTAAAATAATTAATCTGATCACTTGCCCCAAAATCTCAACTCCAAAGGCTTGGTGGAGAGAGAAAGATAGAGTAGTAGCTTGCAGTGAGAAATTAAGATATTTTTTTTTAAATGAAGCATTAATTACGAGACATAGATGTAAAGGGATTAGGTAAATTTCTTTAGTGAAAAAAAAAACGACTAAAAAAATCTTACATTTTTTAAGAACTTAACCTGCATGCCATGCGCGTCACATTTTAATGATCCTTCATACTGAAATGCCAAAAAATATTGACACTTGGTAAAATTCCATGTTATTTTCAAAAAAGACTATAGGAGCAAAAGAAGTTTCTGCTTACCCAAAAATGGAATATTAATGTACAAAATGAAAATTTTTCAATATTAAAAAATAAAATATCTCACAATGCTTGTTAGGGAAGCACATGTTTGACCTACTTAGAGTTTTCCTTTTTATGTTTGGAATGAGTTTAATATTGGGGTACAGAAAAGTGCCGACATTCCATTCTCACAAGAAAATGTTGTACTGATATATATATATATATATATATATATATATATATATATATATATATATATATAAAAGAATCTAAATATGAAATGTTTAGTAAAGCCGCTCAAAGAAGGGACAAAGTTCTCTCCTCTTTCTATTGTTACTGGGGTCAAAGGCTACTTCAGGACTTGGGTAGACATGTTCAACTAAAATGTCATATTATAGGAAGTTATTGTACAATATCTGCTAAGGCCAAGGTGGCCTTTATTGGGTAACGAAATTACTCAGTTAAAATCTTGATTCATTCTCTTTATTGTTTATGTTTTATCTTTAGACACACCTATGCTGGATTATCTTTTTCAAACATATAATACCAGGCTCTTTTTTATTTCTAACTTTGCAGCCAAACCAACATTCACCTCTATTGGCTCTGCATGACTGCCATCACACCTTCAAAGGTAAAGCTATAAGGGAGTTGCCGCTGGTTTTGATCATTTCCTTTAACACATTATCAAACCTGAACCCCTCCCACCAGAGCGAAGCTAGAAAATTTTGTCTATTGGGCACTAAGTATATACGTAAAAAATTTCAATTGGCCTTGGGGCAGTGACCCGAGTCTGGTGGAGGCTGATCTACATAACAGAACTCAAATCTATCCAGATCCAATCATTAAGGACAAGGTTTTAAAGTGGGCTCTGTGCAGCGTAGCCACTAGATGGTTTTCATGATGTGCAATTCATTGGGCATAAAGCAAGATATTGTGCAATACGGGAAGATGAATAACTAGTAGGCAAGGAGGTGTGGAACTAACAAGGCTCTTTGGAAGCTGTTTGGTATCATTCGATGATCAACCCAAAAATTGATGTAGATTCATGAAATCATGTAACATAGTGTTCTTTTTATGAATTTACTCCAAATTTTAAGGCATAATTGCTAGACAGTAATAATCTGTTATAGAAGCCAAACAACCTCTTAACAATAGCACGTTATTATTGTCCTATGAATATGCCTCAAGAAATAAATTAGATTCATAAAACACTTATTAAAGTGCTTCATAAACTTAGACTATATTTTACGGCAGATTCATGGGACACTAAATATCACCGTTACCAAACCGTCATATAGGTGTCGTATAACAGTAACAAATCCATTAATCCATCCTAAAAAACAAATTGTTATATGAATCTACTCTTTTAAGTCAGATTCACGAAATAGTAACAAACTCTTCTTGTTGTCAAATGATCTCTCACCAACTCCATCAATTGCAAGCCAACACACACCTTACCTTACCAACATACTGTGAAGTGAGGCATAGCTGGCTAGGTTCTTCAGCTCCCCATTTTGATTTACTCTCTTGTAGAAAACCCTTCTTTGCTTGCTTTAGGTATAGCAGACTCGAATCGACTCGACCTAGATAATCCAATCAACTTATCAAATATGCTATTTTTCTCGATTTGAAGCATATTATGAATTTCTTTTGGTTTCAATATTGGAAATAAACCTAGATATTCTTGTTTCTGATTAATAGCTATCACAAAACATGCCAAAATTAAAAAAAAAAAAAAACTGTGGAAGTTTTCGTCGTAGTTCATTCTTTGAGGTGTCATAAATCTCACATGTATACAAATCATCCATCCGGTTGGCTCCTACATTGCTATAATTGATGAAAGAAACGTCCACTCTTGAGACTGGAGCCAGGGCTAAAACCTGCACTACATCCCAACTGCGTGGTTCACAATCCAATTGCTTGTGGAACTCATTTTTCAATAACGTTAATTTTGTTGAAAGCATTCAAAGTTCTTTTTCCAATACTCAACAATCGCCAAGATAACCAAAACCTTTTTTTTTTAACACTTTATCAAAACCAAAAGGCCGAGAAAGGTATCCAAAACCTTTTTTTAATGTAACCAATCCTGTTATAATATTGTTCTTATGATTGAGCAAGATAAGTTATTGAAACAAGATCCCAGATCTTGCACATCTCTCCAAGGAGTCGTTTGGCGGTAGAGGTGTCATGAATTTGCCCCAAAAATTAGACCAGATTCATTGAACATTAATTCTAATTTCCTGTTAATATATCTTTGTTTTTGGAGTAGATTCTTGTGACACTCACAGAATGTCTTTACTGTTAAATTAAATGACTCCTAAAAAACCAAATTAATTTTGGTACTTTGTCACATATTTGTTCTCCTGTTTTACAGAATAGGACATTGATCTTGCATATTTTAGTAAGGATCATCAAGATTTGGACTTATGTGGGGAGTGGAACAGTCTGTCAACTAAGTGTCGCATACCCACCACTCGTAGACCAGAAGAGTAGTGCCCTACTGAAATCGAATTGGTGATCGGCCTTTTACCGCTTTACCAGTCCAACCAGTTACACTACACCCATGTAGGTCATTAATGCTAAAAAGGGCAGCGTGATATATGCAAAATTTTCAAGTTTGGTAAGATTAATTAATGCGATAGGATCATGTGCCTGTCCTTTTATCTTATTTTTTGGTTACTTAAAATTCGGATATACGCAAAATTTTGAAGTTTGGTAAGATTAATTAATGTGATAGGATCATGTACTGTCCTTTTATCTAATTTTTTGGTTACTTGAAATTCGGATATATGCAAAATTTTCAAGTTTAGTAAGATTAGTTAAGGTGATAGCATCATGTGCCTGTCCTTTTATCTTATTTTTTGGTTACTTGAATTTCTATCAAACAGACAGACCGTCTCAGCCCAATAGACTACTAAAACCAAATATATCTGGTCTTGGTCACTACATTGCGATCGCTATCAGATTTATTAGATCTGATAACCCATCGGACTTGGAAATAGCAAGCCTCACTGGGACGCAGTTACTTGACATCCCATACTCCTCCTTCTCTTATACTGTCGTTGGAATGACTAGCTGCTGCTTTCTCCTTTGGCACATTCTCCATTTGGACAAGATTTTTGGGACTTCTGTTTCCTTCTCTCAATAAAAAAAATTATGGAAGATAAAGACTCCCGATCCCCCAAGGGGGCTGATGCAACAGTTAGAGGTGGGGCTGGTAGGCAGCCAGTCTTCATTTCGATCTCTCGTGACATCAACCCTATGTGCTGCAAAAATAAAAGTGGAACCGAAAGAGAAACAACTTATATGTAAATAGGGCATAGCAGGAGAGGCACGGTCTTCACTCGGGCGGTGGATTAGCTTCTAGCTCTCCGGAAAGACTCCCAATCTACATCACTGACTGCAATTCAAGATGCAATTATGTTATAGTATTTAAGTCACAAGAATGTGGTGTCCATGATCTCATGTATATATATATACATATTATATATATATATATATATAATATATATATATATATATATATATATATATATATATATATATATATATATATATGTTGTAGTTAGTAGTAACTCAGTCATTTTTTTAGTTTAACATATTTCTCTAGTAATAAAAAAATGAACGGCTCTTATGACACCAATTTTTTTATCGTCTTGAATTAAAACATACTTTATATTGAATTAGTAGTTGCTAATATAGTAGCGTGCACAGAACAAAGTCTGACGATCTTAGAGGACAAAAAACTTTGTATCATTATTTGTGGCTACCATTTTTTTAATTTTCAGTTTGCAGCTACCTAAACTTTAAAAATTGCAAGTGCCAGGTATTCATCCATAAAGATCGACTTCATGAACTGCTAACATTATTTTTATTGACACCAAATATTCATAAGAACCTAATCTCCTTCTTTACATATATATTATTTTTCTCATTCTCGCCAAGCAGAGATGAAGGTGCTTGAGTCACATGCAGCCTGACCTAATCATTCTGCTTGCTTCATAAGGGTTGGCCATTTTCATTTTGATTCTGATTGTCCATCTACTTGGAAGGAGTACCACAGCTTGGAAATAATTGAGCTTCTCATGCAGTAAATGGAGTAAAATGGCTTTATATATATATATATATATATATTTATATGTCGGACTCGAAATCATTCGGCTGGTTGGATCGAAATGAAAGGTGCATTCACAATGACCACTACATGGCCACAGTTTTAAGGGACGGAATACACCTTTTGTGATGACTTATAAGGACATAAATTTAAAACATAATCATCTGACAGCAGAGAAATCAATGACATTTTCTCTTCTTGGAAAAGGAATAAATAATTTACTTGACTGAAGCTAATTATATACTTAATTTCACAGCTTTTTATATTAGTATACAAGAAGAAAAATACAAACATATTTTACAGCTAAAGAGTAAGAAATTGTTGAAATCGTGCAAATAAACTTTTCAGCGGATTGGTTAAAATAACCTAAGTTCAATTTTCCGTGATTATGTAATAACAACTATAAGTTTACCTTTTTTAAATCAATTAATAAAAGTGTGCTAGCTTTTCCTTTAAAAAGAACAGAAACATATCGGTCTGATTTTTTAAGCCTTTCTTTTCATGATTTTGTAGTACCAATGAGGAAGATAAATAGTCACCTAATTAATTTCTGTATTAATAAAAAATAATAAATGTATTGGTAATGCTATTTTATGTAGTTAAAGAGTCCAGTAAAAAGGTTACAAGGGGTATAGCGCAGTTGGATGGCAAGCTAGTTTTACATTTAAAAGGGTTCAAGGTTCGAATCCCATGGCCAGTGTCACAATTCAGTATGTTGTTCATCTGTCTGCAAATGGTGGAAGTGTAACACTTGAGTTGAAGGATGTACATACCATAACGGCTTCAAAGCATGCATGCATGTAAAAACATTAGAGACACAAGGGTATGACCTTGGCGGTTTTACATTGAAAACAGTTTCCCTTGCGTCAACATTAAAAAAAAAAAAAAGGCCAATAAAATTTACGTATCCAACATTCGAATTCTTGGTAAACTTCATGGTATTAATATTATTCTAGTAATTTTTGGAATGTAAGTATCAATTTCTTTATCCAGTCCTTTGACGATATGATACCACGCTGCAATTTTTAAATTAGAATTAAAATGTTCTAAATTTGTTTTGGAACCGTTGATCCGAATCAGTAATTAAAGATTCGAATATTCGAAAAAGCTTGTAGAGATAAAATAATTAATCCATCATTTGTCCACAACTATCAAATCCAAAGCCTTTGTGAGGAGAGAAATTAAGTTTATATATATATATATATATATATATATATATATATATATATATATATAAGCAATCTTAGTAATATGACCATACCCCTGATGAAGCTTTAGTGATTATTTAGATATGAGTGGAGAAAATTCTGCTTTCGATAAGGGAATATTGCACGGACAATAAAATATCTCCATATTCAAAATTAAATAAATTATCTGAAAGTACAAGGTTAGGCGACCACATGTTTCAGCTACCTCACCGTGGTTAAGTGCCTTATAATTTATTTATTAATTTTTTTAATAAAGATAAACTTTAATAGATTGACTTGGGAGAGTCAATACGAAAATTCATTGAGTTGGCTGATTCTTGAACAACTCCAACGAATCAATCTCCTCGATTTGCCACGGTTTATACACTTAGTAGTTGTGAACCAAATCCAATTTTGTAATCCAAACCCATATCGAAGAGATCCCCTATTTTCTAAAAGTGAGTTTGGATTTTTTATCAATATAAGATCCGACACTTTTTATATAATTGCATCACGCCCTCATTGGGTCTCTGTCAGACAAAGGATATGTTAAATAGAAATCCGAGGCTACATCAGATTTTAAAATCATGGATTTCTAATCAGACACATCCTCCCTCGGAACAGGCAGAACAGATTTGAGATCCAAATCCGCTGTCTGTTTAGGCTGCGGATTTAACCTAATGTATATTTAAAATCAGCTGTGGATCTCAGATCGAGGGTTATCAAACATATTCAAAAGAACTCAATTTTGTATTAGGTGATGAAACTAAACGCCTGATATGAATTCGATTAATTATTAAAACTTGAATTTCTTTATCAAATTCAACTAAGCGTATTTGAAATCAAACACGAAATCAGTATACTTGATCCATATACTTCTTCTATATGTAGAACAAAGATTTAATTTAGTATGACAAAGTTTCTTTGCTTTTCTCTATCTTATTCACTGCAATTCTTTTCCTTCCCCTTGGTTTTTCCTTCTTTCCTCGCACAAGCACATAAACTAAACGAGAGAGTGCCGACACCTGCGGAAGCTCAGATCAGCCTCCGTCAACACAGCCCAAAGGAGGGAGCAGTCATAGAGTTGGTTAATGCCACGCATTGGAGTTGAGCGATCCTTTTCAGTAGAGAATTTCATCCTCTTCCAATCAGAGACTTCCGAGTACTCAGGCCGGCGGAATCTGCTCAAGAAATAATGGCAGCAGAAACTACAAGTGGCTGCGATGGTGTTTCTCAAACCAATTGTGGACGAAAGTCCTTAAGAGACCTTCGTCAATCGTTCTGAAAGAGCTCTAAGAGGAAGAACAAGAAGAAGAAGGCGCGCGCAAACGACATGAGGGGAGAGTTGTCTGCCATTCTGTTCCTGCTCCTGCTCGCATTCTCAGTGGCCACTTTCACTTCCTACAATGGCAGTGGCACAAGCTCCGCTGCCCTCTCCTTCTTTCGTCTCTCCCCTGTGACTATGTCTGATTCTGCTCCAGCTCCTACTGATTCTGCTGCCGCGCCGATGCCTGCGCCACCCACCCACTCTGCCCCTGCACCGATGCCTGACTCTGCCCCTGAAATGCCCAACGCCACACTCGACACCGCCTCAAATGCTTCAGCGATCACAGTGGGAATATTACCGACTCCATTAGTTAAACTCTCCGTCTTCTTCTTTCGCTGTTCAATTGAAATGGCCAATCAGTTAATTTTCTGACTGTTGCTTCTCTCACTGGCTGCAGAGGAAGACGAGAGGCAGCGATGTTGAGATGAAGAGGTTGGAGAAGCTGGAGGAGGGTCTTGCCAGGTCGAGGGCGGCCATTAGAAGCGCTGTTCTGGGGAGAAACTGCACTTCTGATCGGAAGCGCCGGGGCTTCGTGCCGAGGGGTCCCATCTACCACAACTCTTATGCATTTCATCAGTCATCAACTTTACTTTGCCTTTTTCTAAAGAAAGGAAGAGAACTAGTTTCTCAACATAGCATTTTTATATTACATTTAAACCGTTTTACTTATATGTATAAATGGTAGTTTATACTAAACTGAAAAATATTCATTGGCTCCTATTATTGTAGATGTTATACATGAACTATCATGCATTGTACTATAATAAACAGGAGCTACGTAGAGATGGAGAAGAGGCTGAAGATATGGATCTACAGGGAAGGGGAGCCACCCATTTTCCATGATGGTTATAGCATGGGCCTGTATTCCATAGAGGGCCATTTCATCCAAGAGATGGACAAGCAGAGGGTGCCATTCATCACCAATGATCCAGAGCAGGCCTTGCTCTACTTCCTCCCATTCAGTGTTGAAAGAATGGTCAGGTTCTTTTACAAGAAGGGCAGTACTAGGAACGTTGTAAAACTCATTTCGGCCGTGATCAGTGACTATGTCCAGGTGGTAGCAAACAAGTACCCATTTTGGAACAGCTCAAATGGTGCAGACCATTTCATGGTTGCCTGCCATGACTGGGTAAATCAACTCATCCACCACTGTTCTTCAATGTTCTTTGTAATTTCTTCACAATTTCATTGCTCAGAACTTTTTCTATTAAATAGATGGTTACCAAACTTTCAATTGACCATGGGGTAGTGACCTGGATCTCATGCGTCCACCCGGTTTCAACATTAAATTTTAAGTTTTCAAAAATGGCTTCCGTTGCCTCCACCCCAACTTATTGTGATTGGCAAACTAAAGAGTTGTTTAAATGTCACAAATTTATGGAACTTTTCGGAAGCACGATTTGAGGGTCAATGTGCATGCTTGCATATTTCTGCATTGTTTTATAGGAGTATGAATACTAGTCTTTACAGATGTCAAAATGCATTGTGGATACAACTTGCTCTGAGATGAGAGTGAAAGCAGCAAGAATATTAAAGTTTGTGCTAAATTTCTAAAGCCCACATTCATGAAATCATATAATATTCACGTGTCTTTGTAAATTCATCCTCAACTTACTACACAACTTATCTTTGTTTATTTTTTATGATCAGCAACCCCGTCCTCGTTCTTCTTTTGCTTTTAAGGCATTAAATTCTAAGCACATCTGCCCATGGTTGCTGGTCACCAAGACGACGTACAATAAGGAACCTGATCCCAACTTGACGGATCCATCACCCAAGATCCTAAATTAATTCAGCCCTCGCAAACTCACACCCGTGAACACTTTCTCGAGCAAACCAGGCCATTAAGATGCATTCATCATTATTGATGCAAATGAGCCCATCTTCAAATATTTCCTAATGCAGAATACGGTTTTCAACAATAAAGGCATACCTACAGTGTTTTGACATTAGTTTATCTAATCAATGTTTCCTTCGTCTCGCCGTGGTTGAGTTTCAGGTCACCTTTTCACGTCATGCCCTTTCTTCTACTGTGTTCTTGCAATTTCATGACCTTCCGTTATTCATAGTCTTTCATACTAACCCTTCGTTCGCCTTCTTTTCATTTATTGTCATTCTTTCCACTAACCTTTTCTTAGGGTTGTATCTAGAGGTTGTGATTTATATCTTCTTGACGGCTCATTTGGGAGCAGCGCAACAACAAAGTCTTCAGAGACACCTCCTCATCATTGAATTCTGTAGTATGCCTTGTATACGCCGATGTCCACTTTGTTGTTCAATTAGAGCACCGTCTTTCGCTTCTTGTCGTGCCACTCTACTGCTTCGCCTATCCACTTTCTCTCTCTCTCTCTTCCCCCCTTCCTCTGCTATATTGTTTTGTTGTAATGTATATTTTATTCTTTTGTTTTGCTTTTGCGGTTCTTGTATCTAAATGACTTTTTGTTTTCAAATTTGTTATGCATTCTCATTTTATCGACCCTATCAACCTCTCTCTCATATATATATATATATATATATATATATATATATATATATATATATATATATATATATATATGTCGTCAAAAATTTGATGAGGGTGATGTGTAGTGCCAACATCTCAGAAGGCTTCAACCCGAGACAGGATGCACCGCTCCCGGAATTCAACTTCAGGTTTCGTCTTCCAACAGTCGTCACAACCCCGACTCCACCTTCCTCAAAAAGGATGTTAGCATTTTTTGCAGGTGGCATCCATGGATCCATCAGAAAGTTCCTCTTTGAACAGTGGGAAGGCAAGGACCCCCAAATTCAAATCTTTCAACGCTTGCCCAGACGCCAAAGTTACAAGGAGCACATGATGAACGCCAAGTACTGCATCTGCCCAAGTGGGTACGAAGTCGCCAGTCCCAGGCTCACTGAATCCATACTGGCTGGTTGCGTGCCGGTGCCGATTTCCGATGGCTATGTGCTGCCCTTCAGTGATGTTCTAGACTGGTCTCAGTTTTCGGTTCCAATTCCAGTTCAAAAGATACCCAAACTTAAAGAGATTCTGATTAACATTCCTGAACATTCATACTTGAAGTTGCAAGCAAATGTTATGAAGGTCCAGAAGCACTTTGTGATTAATTACCCTCCCAAGAGGTTTGATGTCGTGCATATGTTGTTTCATTCCATATGGCTCAGAAGACTTAATGTGAGGTTATATGATTTGTAGCCATCCTTCTTCTTCTTCAGTTGCTTGTCTATTCTCTATTGTCAGCGTTCTCTTCCAACACCGAAAAGCAAATAAAATGCACCTCAGTTTCACTATTGACATTCATGTGGTGTGGTTATTGTCTTTGGATATGGCTTGCAGTTCGTGTTCATATAAACTCCCATATCTCCTAGTAAGCATGCAAGGAAGAAACTGTTTCTTCTAGGCAAAAGGGAAAACATATTGTATGGGAAATCCAATCAGATCAGCCAGACTCTTTGATTCATGGATACAGCAAAACCGGTTATACATGAATTGGATTTTTTTTTTTTAAGGAAAAAGGAACATAGAATATGAAACATGCATTATACCATTGAAATCTAGAAGTGAATCAGATTGATTGGCCATGGATTCAAATCAGTGAATGAGCTGGCGAGTTTTGGAAAATATTTTTGTTGACCACGCAATAGTGCTGCACATGAGCCGAGTCAAGTTCGAGTTGGGCCAGTTCGAGCTTGTCTCAACTGAAAAAGTTCGATCTCAAACTCGACTCAAAATTGAGTTGAGCTTGACAGAGCATACTCGAGCTCGACTAGATGATACAACATCGACCTCGAACTTGACTTGTTTAAGTCATTTATGTTAAACATGTCTCACTTCCTTTGACTTGTCTAATTGTTACTCGTTTAATTATTTTCTCATTGTAATTCAATGTTTATTGTATAATTGCGTTAAGTTGAGTTTAAACGAGGGGGGGGGAGAGTGCAGAAGGCCGGCTTTGGCTCGATGGAATACTCTCACCTTTTGTGACTTAGGGGTGTAGCACCTATGAGCATCCAGACGAGAATGTGCAGTTTACACATCCCCGTCCAACTTTTCTATGCCCTTTGAGCTGCTTTTTTGGATAGTGATTGGGTCAAAAGTTTAAACAAGTTTTCCACTTTCATATTTCACTAGGAACATTTAATTACTTTCTGCTTACTTCGCATGGTTGGCCATTTTCATTATAATTCTGCTCATTGTTCAGCTACTTGGAAGGACGAAAGCTTGGAGATCATCAATGCAGCAAAATCGCTTATAAGCAAACTCTATTGAGTTTCAGAATCCTTATCCTTCATATATAGAAAGCAATCGCATCTCTATCTTGGAAAGAAGAATTAGTGGTTTACTTGAATTAAATGATTTAGAATGGTAGCAATAGTATTCTAGATGAACAGCAATGCATCAAACAACATTAATGGTTCCTTTTTAAGAAAATACTTTTTATAGCCTTTTACTACAGGTAGATTTATATATAGTGCTGTTATTCTTTTTGTCAGATTGCATGCAAGCATACTCGAGTTCAAATTTTGTTGGGAAATTCTCAAAAGTGCAGCTAAAGAAACAGAAATAGTTGAAAGCATACAAACTATCCACTTAATCTTTTTTGTGAATAACAGGAGTGTGAGCCCAACTCCCATATAAGGATGTACAACGAGTCGAGCCAACTCAGGCTCGAGTTGAACTCGCCCGTATAAGCTTGACTCATGCTATAAAATTGTCGACCTCCAACTCGAGTTAAAACTCGAGTTATAAACTAGTCTAGTTTTAACTACTCACTCTTGACTTGTTTAAACTCGGCAGGCTTGTGTCTTCACGATTTGTTAATCTTCAGGGGCATGTCGACAGTTTTTGACTAATTTTTATCAGCTTTTTATGGTCTTCATTTTCAATTAACAAAACAAAGCATTAATCAAGCAACTTGCAACTTGAGCTCAAGCTGGCCAAGCTCGAGTTCGGCTCCTCGTTGTACATTCCTACTCCCACCAGTCTTGCACTGTAAAACATACAAATGACCTTAATTTAATAACTAATTGTTAAAAGTACGCCTAGTTTTTTTCCTGATTAATTAATAACAACTATAATTAAGTTTACTTTTTTCAAATCAATTAATGGAAGGTTGCTTTGTTTAGGCGTGTTTTTTTTATTATTTCTAATTTTTTTCAATGTTTTCCTTTTACTATTGTATTTTCTACTAGTACAATGGAATGAAAAAAAGAACTAACGAAATTTATGATCTGTGAGCTGCCGTTGACCCAAAGCAGTAACTCTGGAGCCTCCAATATTCGAGAAAGCCTGTTAGAGGTAAAATAATAATCTGTTCACCTGCCACAAACTGTCAACTCCAAAGCCTTTGTGGGGAGAGAAAGTCAGGGTATTAACTTGAAAGGGGAAATTAAGTCAAGTTTGATGCTGGGATGTAATTATCCATGGTCTAGAAAAAAAAGGTAATAACTTAGCGTGTTGTCCATCTAGTAAGCTTTTATTTAGAGTTATATATATATATATATATATATATATATATAGAGAGAGAGAGAGAGAGAGAATACTAATTCTAGATTACTTTATCTACAAATGAATGTCATGATGTAATTACACGATCCTTAGTAGCATAGTGGACAAGTTTAAGAATTAGCTAGAGCGTGTAATGAGTAAAAGACCCACATGGGCATAACTTACTGACCTAGGGATGTCAATACGTTCACCTTGAATCAGATATCCATTCAAATCCTTATGAAAAAAATCAGATATGGAAAAAAAATTAGTATCTAATTAAAAAATTGGATCGGATCCCGATTTAAAAAATAACATCAGACCATATTCGGATATATATAAACATCCAGTCGGATTCAGATATTTCTAAACAAATATCCTATAGTTAATGCTTGTACATTTTGAAAATTGGCAAAATTTAGTTCAAAATTTTTTATTAGGATTTGGAAACGAATGCGAAAATTGGATTTGGATTGAATTCTGATTGTAAAATTGGATTTCATATTTAGATTTAGATATGACTTTTCCTTGTTTGTATTCTAATCAAAGTTTAAATTTGAATGTGTGAATATCCAAAACAGCAGATGTGGTTAAAGGTATATTCAATTCCATCTTTTGACATCTAAAGGTACATTCTACGGTATTCACAGATCTCCCAAAAACCCAAGAACGACTATAACAGCACGCAGCATGCATCTGATCTAATAATTACATAATTTTACAAAACCAAGTGAAAGATTAAAAAGAGGCCAGAGCTAGAGATGATGAACTTCATAAGCAAAGAACAGTATAAGCAGAGCAGTCACCATTTTTTAGCAGCTGATATTATTCAGGAGAAATCTTAATTTGGAAATTGTTTTGTGAAGCTGTCCGACAAAAGGCCAAAGATCTCCCCCTTTCTACTTAACCTCGGAGTCTCGCTACTTTGGGACGTAGGTGAACCCATGGTATACCCATCAATTAGAGGGTTGCATTACCACCATTTACAGTCTAGAGGAATAGTGTTCATGAAAACTGAACTGACTACTATGCTCTCAATGGCCCACCAGCTCGACCAACTACACTATGTCGCTGAAAACTAATTTGGAAACTGTTTAGAGATCCATTATAAATAAGAAGTTACTGTACACTATCAGCTAAGGCCGATGGATGCCTTCCATGGGTAAAGAAATGTCTCTATGTTAAAATCCTTTTTCTGTGACCTTTGTTGTTTATTTTTTTATTTTCTACATACTTATGTCGGATTCGCCCTTCGGAACATACAATCACAAGCTTTTTTTTATTCAAAACTTTCCAACCAACCCAACATTCACTGCAAAAACATAGGCATTACCAACAACCTGAACATGTCGGTGAAACATTGTCATGAGTCAGTAACGGTTTTATTGACGTTTTGGTCAATCGTTGGTGAAGATAGTGACAGTAAACATCAACACCGACATACTGGAGCAACTGTTGATATAGGGACCTTCATCTACGTGCTCAACACATAAGTATTGATTATTACCAACGTCCAAGTGCATGGATGATTGGCTCTTGCTGCTGGTTTTGATCTTTTCCTTGAACAAAACCAAACCTGAACCCCTCTCACAAAACCCATGTTGAAAAGACTAAAATCTTTCCACCTATCTGCTGTATCACCATTGGATGATTTTCAGGATGTGCAAATCATTCGGTGTAAAGCAAGATTCTGTGCAATATGTAAAGATAAATAACCATGATGCATGGAAGCGATGAACTAAATAGGTTCTTTTGCAGTTGTTTGGCAATAGTAGTATATTGTTTGGCAATAGTAGTATATTGTCACTGTCTCATAAAAAATCTGTCTTGAAAGATGAAACTGATTCATGGACTACTTGCTATAGTATTTCGTGCACCTCTCTTATATTTAGGGGCAAATTTATGGAATAATAACAAAGTGTTACCTTTGTCAAATAGACCCTTAGTAGCTGTATAGTAGTAACAGTTTGTTACTGCTTCATGCATCTATACAAATTGTCATATGAACATACTTCTTTGAAACATATTCATAGAATAGTACCAAACTGTTTTGAAATGCCAAATGGCCTTGCTCCATCAGCCGCAAGCCAGCTAACAACTTGCCCAACCAACATACTGCCATCTCGGTTAACTTTTTAGGAGAAACCCCTCCTTTGCTTGCTTTATTTTGTAGTAGATTCTAATCCAGTCGACCCACATAATCAAACTAACTTGTCAAATATGCAATTTTTCTTGATTTGGAGCATATTATTTATCTTGATTTCAGTATTGGAAATAAACCTAGCTATGCTATTTTAATTGATATCTGCAAGGAATTGTGATGGCCAATAATAATGATGCATTGGAACTCACATGTAGCGTGAGACCTAGATGTGATCTTAAAAAGCGCGGTTATGAGAAACCACGTTTGATGGTTGTTTTATGTTCTCTCTCTCTCTCTCTCTCTCTCTCTTTCTCCTGCCATGGTTGTCGAGACAACGATGGAGGGCAGCGATGACAACGGCGGTAACGAGATGATGACAGCGGCCAGTGGCGGCGGCAACGAAGACAGTGGAGATTTTTTCATCTTCGGCGGTAGTTTCTTCATCTTCGTTTCTCTCTTTTTCTCCGACAATGCAGGGTGTCGACTGTCGATGGCACGATGGGTTTGTCTGGCCTCTCTCTATCAGTACGGCCTCGACGGCGATGGCTAAGCCGCCGATGATGACAGCGGAGAACGGCGATGACGATGGTGGAGACGATGACAACGAAGCTTTTCTTCATCTCTGGTGGTGGTTTTTTCATTTTCGTTTCTCTCCGTCTCTCACGGTCTGTTTTGGACAATATTTTTCCACAATTGTATCATATGCTGAAAAGTCCATTGCTTTAAATGCCTTTGTTAGAACGTCTAGGCATGCAAGATGTTACAGGAAGTGCATTAAAAGCTTAACTAAAACAAGTTTTCCACTTTCACATCTTTCAAGCATCATTAAGTTAATTTCTCCCAGAATTTTGTTAACAAAAGTCACGAGAAAGTTGAACTAACATGATCGGTTTAATGGAATTAGAGTTGTCATTATGATGTGATATAATCCATGTGCCTTTCCTTTTGCCTCGTTTTTTGGTTCCTTTAAATTCTATCAATCGGACCAACAGTCACAAGCCAACATGTACAGCTACGATTACCAATTAATCAATTATTGAGATGTATCTCGACTTGATCTAAACCACATTAATCCAAGTAGGAAAATCTAGGTCTGATTGATCTCTTTCAGGTTTAGTGTAGAAATTTTGCTACCAGATCTGATTAGCAATCGGACTTGGAAATATGAAAATAGCAGTCTTCTTGTAACCCAATTAGATGACATCTCATCTACCTCCTACTCTTTAAGATGGACTTAGGTTCAGGTAGGTCCAACCACATGTGGTGCCCACACTAGATCCGAGTCGGTGCCTGCAACCACTCACTCTCCTAAGCAAGAGATCAGTTTGTGCCTCTGAGCTAAAATTTTTTGACTCCACCATTGTTCCTTGGCCCTGACTTTTGGTGGCCAGGCCCGGTACTGGGCCGGCCCGATGCCCACCCCTAATTTTAATGATCCAAATGCCCTTATACCTGAAATAGCAAAAAAACAAAAAAAAAAAGTCACTAACACTTCGTAAAATTCCTTGTAATTTAAAAAAAAATGCAAACAATCAAATGTGTAATTTGGTTAAGCTTTATTTTTTGAATTAAAAAATAATTTAAAATATTTTTAACTCTTTTAAAACATACGAAAATAAAATTATCTATTTACCAGGTTGGCTAGAATCATCTATTTACCAGGTTGCGACTCTATATCTGCCAAGTCAGCTGTGATCGTCATTTAATTACATATTCAAGTTTGCTGTCTTTTAATTATCACCAACTTTAATATATATATATATATATATATATATAAACACTCATATATTGCTTTTCTTCAATTTTTGTTGATGAAAAAAACAAACGTGAAATCCTGACTGACTTATTTTATTCAACTATTTACATTATAAAAATTTATGAAAGTTAACTCTATAATCCGATGACTTTAGCCCATCTGTCTAATGAATCGGACCCCTGGTCCCTCTGACTGCAAATCCATGATTTTCACAAACTAAAGTAAATTTTTGATGCCCACTCGAGAAATCCACCGTTTGTTTGAGCTGTGTAAATATGTAAAAGAAAAAACTGCTAAAAGGAATCAAAATATAATATATAAATAAGAAATGTGTATTGAGTCTCATTAGTCTAATTGAAGACACCCACAGAAGCACATACCTGCCTCCGCCAACGCAGCCCAAGGGAGGGAGCAATCATAGAGTGGGGCAATGCCACTCATTGGAGTTGAGCGATCCTTTTCAGTAGAGAATTCCATCCTCTTCCAATCAGAGACTTCCGAGTACTCAGGCCGGCGGAATCTGCTCAGGAAATAATGGCAGAAGAAACAACAAGTGGCTGCGATGGGGCTTCTCAGACCAACTGTGGACGAAAGTCTTTAAGGGACCCTTCGTCAATCCTTCTGAAAGAGCTCTAAGAAGAAGGACAAGAAGAAGAAGGCGCGCGCAAACGACATGAGGGGAGACTTGTAGGCCATTCTGTTCCTGCTCCTGCTCGCCATCTTCAGTTCCTACAATGGCAGTAGCACAAGCTCCTCCGCCCTCTCCTTCTTTCGTCTCTCCCTTCTGATTATGTCTGCCCCGGATCCCACCGATTCTGCTCCTGCAACTATGTCTGCTCCAAGCCTCCAACTCCCACCGATTCTGCTGCTGCACCCATGCCTGTGTCTGCCCCTGAAATGGCCAACGCCACACAGCACCGTCTCCAATGCTTCAGCGATAGCGGTAGGAATATTATGGGCTCGGTTAACGAAACTCTCTATCTTCTTCTGTCACCGATCAATTGAAATGGCCAATCAGATCACTTCTATTACTTGTTTTGCATGTGATAGCATAGGTCACATGGCATAACTATGTTGAGTGGCAGAGTCAGATGGGCACTATTCATATGTTATCATAATGAAGGGGCACTTACATGCATAACAAAGTAAATATTAAATAATATTAATGTAAAAATAAAAGAAATTTGAGAAGTAGGTATGGGCAATTACTCACACCAGCCTATATGGCTTCGCCACTGACTATGCTATGAAACATGTCAATTATGCCGAAAACAATGTCATGGAGACCAGCGATGTAAGTCCACTAAGAAAAACCAAGACAGTTGCAGAAGCATTTCACACTACAGCTATTCTTCAAGAAGATACTAGTGGATGGTACCTAGATTCAAGTGTCATCCATGCCTTAACCAGTTTAGCATGTTTGTCTAATTTTGGTTGTTCAGTTCTTGGAAGACCTTCAAATGACATTTATGAAGCATGTCAAATGTTATTAGTTTTTTACTTGGCCATATGTAAGTCAACAGTGGGCAATTATCTCTTTCTTCTTAAAACCCTTATTTTGCTTTATGAAAGGGCTCGACATCTTTCCCCTTTTTTGCCTCACGCCATCATCTTGTGGTATGCTATTTTGGTGGAGAAACTCAAGGAGTGGCCTGCGATTTTGGTGAAGCGTCTCAAGGTGTCGTCGTCAACATGAAGACTCCACGACCAACTCTCTCGCTTGCTGAAATCTCTTGTGGGCAGTTATTATCTGTGTCGTCTCTAGAAGAAGAGGTATGTTTTTCAGTTTTGGGGTTATGTGAGGAACATACAGAAAACAGAGAGAGAGAGATTTCGGGCTGAAGGTCACGCAGTAGCATTATTGTCTTGTAAGGGGATTTTTGTCTATTTTGGCTTCTTGGATCTCACTGTATTTTGATGCTTTATATAATATGAATCCTGCTGGTTTCTCCCCGTGGATGTAGGAAGACAAACAGTCTATCCGAACCATGTAATTTGGGTGTCTTCTGTGTGATTGTTTTCTTGTTTCGCTCTCTGCCATTCATTTCACTATTCACTCTCTTGATATTACGAACACATATTTGTTTACAGAGTGGCTGTTTTTCACCTTACTCTGTTTTTGCTTGCAATCTGGTCCTAACATACGCAACATCTGGTATCAGAGCCAGGTTGCAAGATTTGTGTTTGTGATAGTTATTTTTGTTGACTGTGACGTCAAATATGTCAATGACTAAGTTTGAGGTGGATAAGTTTGACGACAAGATTGATTTTGGTTTGTGGCAAAAACGTGTAAAAGCTATTTTGGTTCAGAACAACTTGCATAAAGCCTTGCTTGGAAAAGAGAAATGAGGGATTAAAGATGTTGATTGGGATGAGTTAGACCTGAAGGCAATGAGTACAATTCAAATTTGCCTAGCTGATGAAGTGATGTATAATGTTGCAGATGTAGATACTACGACTGATTTGTGGGTTAAATTAGAAAATTTGTATATGTCGAAGTCTCTCACAAATAAGTTGTATTTAAAAACAGCTCTATAGTTTACGTATGTCTGATGGGACAAATCTGCTTGAGCATCTGAATGCCTTCAATAGGTTAATTACTCAACTTCGCAGTGTTTGTGTTAAGATGGATAAAGAAGACCAGGCCCTTCTTCTTCTTTCATCTATGCCTAAAGTGTATGACCATCTTGTGACTACTATTCTCTATGGCAAAGACACTTTAAAGCTGGAAGAAGTCAAGACTATTTTGCTTTCAAATGAAGCCAGACATAAGCCAAATCATGGAGAAAATTTAATGGTAAAGGAACATGGTCACGAGAGAGGCCGTCAAAAGCATAAATTCAGCAAGAAGTTTAGTTTTCGATCCAAGTCAAAAGGTAGAGACAACAGATGCAGATATTGCAAAGAAGAGGGTCATTGGAAATTTGATTGTCCAAAGCTTAAAGAAAAATACAAACAAAAAAAGAAAGCAGCCGAAGAAGCAAGTGTAGCATCGGATGTCGATGGAGATGTGCTGGCCATTTCCTCAGGTAATAATCTCAAATCTGATGTATGGATTTTAGATTCTGGATGTTCATACCATATGTGTCCTCATAAGTCATGGTTTGATTCTTATACATCACGTGATATTGGAAAAGTGTTGATGGGAAATAATACAGAATGTAAATCAGTTGGAATTGGAACCATAAAAGTAAAAATGTTTGATGGTGTCATTAGAACTTTAACAGAAGTTAGACACGTTCCAGATTTAAGAAAAAGTCTTATTTCTCTTGATACACTTGATGTTAATGGCTTTACTTTTAGTGGTGCTAATGGCATATTGAAAGTGAAGCGAGGAGTTTTAGTTGTCATGAAATGAGAGAAAGTTGGATCTCTATACAGGTTGATTGGAGAAACTATAACAGGGACTGCTGCCATCTCATCTTCTTCATTCCTTTCTCATGATGATACTGCATATTTGTGGCATGCTAGAGGGATTCAAGAGTTGCATAATAGAAAGCTACTCAAGGGCATCAAATCATGTAAACTTGAATTCTGTGAATGTTGTGTTCTTGGAAAACAGTGCAGAGTTAAATTCTCAACCTCTACAAAAAGAAGTAAAGACATTCTTGAATATATCCATTCAGATGTATGGGGGCCTGCACCAGTTACATCTAAAGAAGGAGCTAGATTTTTTGTTATATTCATTGATGACTACTCACGAAAAGTTTGGGTATATTTCCTCAAGTATAAGTCTGAAGTATTTGAGATTTTTAAGGAATGGAAAGCGGGAGTGAAAAATCAAACAGGTAAAAAGTTAAAAGTGCTAAGAAGTGACAATGGTGGTGAGTATACGTCTTCTCAGTTTGAAAAGTTTTGCAAAGTTGAAGGGATTACTCGACATTTCACTATTTCAGGTACACCACAGCAGAATGACGTGGCAGAGAGAATGAACAGAACTTTGATTGAGAGGGCTAGTTGCATGAGGTTGTTTGCAGGTTTACCAAAACAGTTTTGGGCAGAAGCTGTTAACACTGCATGTTTTTTAGTAAATAGATCTCCTCCTACAGCATTAAATCTGAAAGTGCCAGAAGAAGTATGGTATGGTAAGCCAGTTGATTACTCTAACATACATATATTTTGGTTGTTCTATTTATGTGTTATTGCAGGAAGGAGAAAGAAGCAAACTTGATGCTAAATCAAAGAAATGCATCTTTCTTGGATACAAATCAGGCGTGAAAGGGTATAAAGTTTGGAACCCCGACACACAGAAAGTGGAGATCAGCAGAAATGTAGTTTTTTATGAAGCATCATTGTTAAAGAAAATTCAAGATTGTGATAAAGACATTGAAAAGACAAGTAAATAAATTCAGCTTGAGTGGAGTAATGATAAGATCAACCAAATCTTGGAAGAACCATCACAAGAAAGTGAGGAAGAAGAACAACCACTTGAAGAACCTTATTCTATTTCAAAGGGTAGAGAAAGAAGGGAAGTTAGATTACCTTTAAAATTTCAAGATACAGTAGCATATGCATTTCCAGTTATGTCTACTGACTCACTGACTTTTCAGGAAGCAATAAAAAGCAAGGATAGTGAAAAATGGATGGTTGCTATGGAAGATGAAATGAAGTTTTTTCAAAAGGATCAGACATGGGAATTGGTAAGTCTTCCGTAAAGAAAGAAAGTGATTGGCTGCAAGTGGGTGTTTAGAATAAAAGAATCTTCAAGTGTAGGAGAACCACCAAAGTGCAAGGCCAGGCTGGTAGCCAAGGGCTATGCTCAGAAAAAATGAGTGGATTTTTCAGAAATTTTTTCTTCAGTTGTGAAACATTGCTCAATTAGAGTTTTGTTAGCCATGGTAGCTATTGATGATTTGGAACTTGAACAACTAGATGTTAAAACTGCATTTTTACATAGTAGCCTAGAAGAAAAAATATATATGCAGCAACCAAAAGGATTTATTCAAGCGAAAAATGAAAAGTTAGTGTGCAAATTGAAAAGGTCACTCTATGGCTTGAAGCAAGCACCACGACAGTGGTACAAAAGATTTGACACCTTTATGTTGGCACAAGGCTACAATAGGAGCAGGTATGACAGTTGTGTTTACTTTCGTTTTTTGAATGATGGTTCCATTATTATTTTGATGCTCTATGTGGATGACATGCTTATAGCATGCAAACACATGTTAGAAATTGCTAAGTTGAAATATTAACTTAGAAATGAATTTGAAATGAAATATTTGGGGGCAGCAAAAAGAATTCTAGGTATGAAAATTCGTAGAGATCGAAAGAAAAAGAAACTATGGTTGACACAAAAGGAGTATGTAAATAAAGTATTGGCTAAATTCAATATGAAGAATGCAAAATTAGTTTCTACTCCACTTGCTCAACACTTTAAGTTATCTTTAAAAGATTGTCCCAAATCTGAAAAAGGGAGCACTATTATGAGCAAAATACCATATGCAAATGCAGTTGGATGTCTTATGTATGCTATGGTTTGCACTAGACCTGATTTATCTCATGCAGTAAGTGTTGTTAGCAGATATATGGCAAATCCAGGTCAAAGACACTGGGAGGCAGTTAAATGGATTTTGCGATATTTGAAGGGCTCATCAGATGTTGGTTTACTATTTCAGACAGGTATAAATATTTCTGATACTCTGATTGGCTATGTTGATTCAGATTACGCAGGTGACTTAGATAAAAGAAGATCTACAACATGGTATATATTTACTCTAGGTGAAGGTCCAATCAGTTGGAAAGCTACACTACAGGATATTGTTGCTTTATCAACAACTGAATCAGAGTATATTGTCGCAGTAGAAGCTGCAAAAGAAGCAGTTTGGTTAAGAGGACTTGTTCATGAACTGGGTATTATGCAGGAAAATGTCAAATTACATTGTGACAGCCAAAGCGCAATATGTTTGGCTAAAGATCCAGTTTATCATGGAAGAACTAAACATATAGATGTCAGATATCATAAAATCAGAGAGTTTGTGGCAAATGGTGAAATTCAACTGAAAAAGGTGGAGTCACAACATAATGTGGCAGACATGTTGACGAAACCTCTCACCACAACTAAATTTCACTATTGTCTGAGCTTGGCTCAGATTTGTGCGTGTTAAACATGTTTAGAGTCCAAGGGAGAATGGACATTCATATTGAACAGGATTGATCTTATATGTTTTCTGGATTATGACCAAGCCAAAAAGATGGAGTTTTGTTATTAGTTGTTGACTTGGCCATATGTAAGTCAACAGTGGGCAATTATGTCTTTCTTCTTAAAACCCTTATTTTGCTTTATGGAAGGGCTCGACATCTTTCCCCTTTTTTGCCTCACGCCATCATCTTGTGGTATGCTATTTTGGTGGAGAAACTCAAGGAGTGGCCTGCGATTTTGGTGGAGCGTCTCAAGGTGTCGTCGTCAACATGGAGACTCCACGACCAACTCTCTCGCTTGCTGAAATCTCTTGTGGGCAGTTACTCTCTGTGTCATCTCTAGAAGAAGAGGTATGTTTTTCAGTTTTGGGGTTATGTGAGGAACATACAGAAAACAGAGAGAGAGAGAGATTTGGGGCTGAAGGTCACGCAGTAGCATTATTGTCTTGTAAGGGGATTTTTGTCTATTTTGGCTTCTTGGATCTCATTGTATTTTGACGCTTCATATAATATGAATCCTGCTGGTTTCTCCCCGTGGATGTAGGAAGACAAACAGTCTATCCGAACCACGTAATTTGGGTGTCTTCTGTGTGATTGCTTTCTTGTTTTGCTCTCTGCCGTTCATTTCACTATTCACTCTCTTGATATTACGAACACATATTTGTTTACAGAGTGACTGTTTTTCACCTTACTCTGTTTTTTCTTGCAATCTGGTCCTAACATACGCAACAGTCAAATGGGTAAGAGTCATGCTCTTCCTTTTGATAAGACTTGGTTGTAAATCTTGAGAATTAATTATTTGTGATGTTTGGGGGTCTTCTCCTATTTTTTGTACATATATCAATATTACATCAGCTTCATTGATGCTTGCTCTCGTTTTTATTGGATATTTGTTATAAAACATAAATCATGTTCTTAGTGTGGTGCAAAATTTCATGGCAAAAGTCGAAAACATACTACATCCCAAAATTAATCAAACGTTTTCAAAGTGATTGAGAAGGGGAATAACAGTAACAATTTGTTACTGTTTTCATGCATCTGTCCTATAGAACAAATTGTTTTATGAACATTCCTCTTTGGGGCATATTCATAGAACAGTACCAAGCTGTTCCGATTGTCACACAAACTCTAAGCTCCCCAACTCAGTCATTGGCAAGCCAACTAACAACTTGCCCAACCAAAGTACCGGGAGGTGAGGCATAGCTGGCTAGGTTCTTCAGCTCCTCATCTTGATTTACTCACTTGGTGAAACCTCTTCTTTTGCTTGTTTTCTGCATAGCAGACTCTAATAAAGTCAAACGACATAATCTAATTAACTTATCAAACATGCAGTTTTTCTTTACCTGAAGCATATTATTTCTCTTGATCTCAGTATTGGAAATAAACCTAGGTATGTTATTTCTCTTGTTTCTGAGTGATTGATATCTCCAAAGAATTGTCTCAACCAATATTGATGCCTTGGAATTCACATGTAAATGTGATCTACGTGGTTGATTTTGTAAGGATCAAGCAACGAATCATTTTTTTTTTTTTTGTGAACAAACATACGAATCATCCGATTGGCATTTTTCTCATGAGATGAACACTAAGTTAATTTGTGTTCCTATAATTGATTAAAGAAACTTGCACTCTTGAGACTTGATCCAGATCTAAAATCTGCACCACATCCCAACCGCGTGTTTCACAATTCAACTGCTTGTGGAACCCATTTTTCAATAACCTTTTCAATACTGAACCATCACCAAGATAACCAAAACCTTGTTTTAATGTAACCAATACTATTATAATAGAGTTCTTTAGATCCAGATCCGGGAAACAAGACCCAGGCTCATGCTAGTTGCTTATTTCAGTAAAGAACCGAAATTTGGGTATTTTGCTACCTAGCATCTTAGAGTATGCTTATTTCGCTATTTGGCAGAATAGGGCATTGATCTTGCATATTTTATTAAAGACATCAAGATTTGGATATTTGTCACTTGGCCATTTAGGTTGGGCTTGATTACCGCGGATCTGAGATCTGCAGTTTCCAAGTTTGATCCGATGTTAAAATATTTAATTCACAAGAATGTGGTGTCAATGGTCTTACCAGATTCATCCTGCCTATCAAAGTTAGATAGTAATGCATCGGACGGTGTATTTAATTCCACCCACTTGATTTAATGCATCAGGCAGCTCCAAAGCCAGACATTTTTCCACAAAACATATATATATATATATATATATTGTGTGTGTGTGTGTGTGTGTGCGTGTGTTCCTAATTATTTGAAACTTCGAATCCAACTAATTAGCATGATAGTATTAGTATATGCTGAATGAGCATCATAAAAGAAGCAACATGATTGATTCTACTTTAAGAAAATTACATACTTAATTTCACAGCCTTTTATACTATTGTACAAGAAGAAAAATACAAACATATTAATTTTTATTGCACATAGATTTATATATTGCTGTTGTACTTTTTGTTGGATTGCATGTAAGTGTACTAACTAGAAATTTTTCAAAAGCATTACAGCGAAAGAATAAAAAATATTTGAAAACGTACAAATAACCTTTTCAATAGATTGTTTAAAATAACCTAAATTTTACTTTTTCCTGATTAATTGATAACATCTATAAGTTTACCTTTTTTACATCAATTAATTAATTGTTGCTCGCTTTTCCTTTATAAAGAACATGAGAAACATATCGATCTGATTTCTTAAGCCTTTCTTTCCATAATTTTATAGTACCATATGGGGAAGATTACTTAACTAACTAATTTCGATATTAATAAAAAATAATAAATTTGAACAGATAAACATGAGTTGGTAATAATATGATATTTTATGTAGTTGAACAGGCCAATAAAAATTAATTAGTCAACATCCAACCTTGTGGTATTAATATATTCTAGCAATTACATTAGGTTTAGCTTATGATGATGTAATTATCAATATATGTATCCAGGCCCTGGACGATATGATGCGACGCTGCATTTTTTTAATTATTTTTAAAATTCGTAAGATCATTTTAAAAATGGGGCGATACTGGCTAGCTACTAAGAATTTGTACCGGCGAAACAACATTGGTTGACAAAAAAAGTTGCTTTTTAACCGTGCAAAATTTATGCGTGTTTTTAATAATGTCAAAAGGTTTGGTGCGTTTTATTTATTTCTATGTTTTTTGAAAAATTTGCTTTTATAATTACTTTTTTACCAGTATAATCCAATGAAAATAAATGAGCAAAATAAAACCGGCCGTACGTATTCCTTATTTTTTCATTTAAAAAATAATTTAAAATATTTTTAACTCTTCTAAAACATTAAAAAAAAAATAGAAGGGATAGCGATACCCTATTTTCTAAAAGTGAATTTGGATTTTGACCAACATAAGAACCGACATTTTTTACATAATTGTGTCACGTCATTATTGGGTCTCAGTCAGAAAATGTTGTCAGATAGAAATTCACTTGCCCAAGTAGCCAGTAACCCAAGCTGCATAGGATCATCCATTTACCGGCTCACGAGTCAGATCTACCAAATAAGCTGTCACTATAGATATATATATATATATATATATATGTCGTGTATTGCTAAATATGAGTGAACTTCGTTATTTTTTAAACTGTGAAATTTCATAAACTTTATTAAATATACACAAATACGTATATACTACATGGTATTCAATAGCTAACGGAAAAAGGCAAACATGAAGTCATGATGGACTTACTTAACCCAGCATAGTTACGGAGTCCACCGTCCGACCTCATACCACTGATCTGAGATCTCAGCTTAAGACATCCATTTAATGTAAATATGTGAAGGAGAAAACGGACGTGTATTGAGTCTAGTGAGTTTGCCGACACCCGCAGAAGCTCATATCTGCGTCCGCCAAGGGAGTCCTGAGCAACCAACGCTATATTAATTGGAGCAGAGCAATCCTTTTCAGTTGACAATTCCTTCCCTTTCCAGCCAGCAGAAACGCCGTGAAGGGGTTTCTCAGACCAACTGTGGGTAAAATTCTCTAACAGACGCTTTCTCAGTTGTTCTGAGAGAGTTTCAAGAGGAAGAAGAAGAAGAAGGAGAAGAAGGCGCACGCAACAACATGAGGGGAGACTTGTCAGCCATTCTTTTCCTGCTGGTGCTCCTATTCTCTGTGGCCATCTTCAATTCCTACAATGGCAGTGGCACAAGCTCCTCCGTCCTCCCCTTCTTTCGTCTCTCCCCTGTGACTATGCCTGCCCCGGCTCCCACTGATTCCGCTTCCGCAACTATGTCGGCCCCAACTCCTGCCGATTCTGCTGCTGCACCGATGCCTGGGTCTGCCCCTGCACCGGTGCCTGAGTCTGTCCCTGAAATGCCCAACGCCACACCCAGCACCGTCTCCAATGCTTCAGCGATTACAGTAGGAATTTTGTAGAATCGATTAATTAAACTCTCTATCTTCTTCTTCTTTCACTGATCAATTGAAAGGGCCAACCAGCATCTTGGACCGTTACTTCTGTCTCTGGCTGCAGGAGAAGACGAGAGGCAGCGTTGTTGAGATGAGCAGGTTGGAACAGTTGGAGGAGGGCCTTGCCAGGTCGAGGGCCGCCATTAGAAGGGCTGTTTTGGGGCGAAACTACACTTCTGATCGGAAGGGCCGGGGCTTTGTGCCGAGGGGGTCCATCTACCACAACTCTTATGCATTTCATCAGTAATCAACTTTTCTTTGCCTAATTATTTTAAAGAAAGGAAGAGAACTAGTTTCTCAACATATCATTTGTATGTTACATTTAAATCGTTTTTAGTTTATAATACTAAACTGAAAATGTTCTTTAGCTCCAGTTATTATAGATGTTATATCTGAACTATGATGCATTGTACTGTAAACAAACAGGAGCTACATAGAGATGGAGAAGAGGCTGAAGATATGGATCTACAGGGAAGGGGAGCCACCCATTTTCCACGATGGTTCTAGCATGGGCCTGTATTCGATAGAGGGCCAATTCATCCAAGAGATGGACAAGAAGAGGCTCCGCTTCATCACCAATGATCCAGAGCAGGCCTTGATCTACTTCCTCCCATTCAGCGTTGAAAGAATGGTCAGGTTCTTTTACAAGAAGGGCAGTACTGTGAACGTTGTAAAACTCATCTCGGTCGTGATCAGTGATTATGTCCAGGTGGTAGCAAACAAATACCCGTATTGGAACATCTCGAACGGTGCAGATCATTTCATGGTTGCCTGTCATGACTGGGTAAATCAAATCATCCACCACTTTAGTTTTCTTTTTATTTCTTCACCTGTTATATCATTTGGAACATCGATCTTTGCTTTACTGTGATCGATAAACTGAGGAACTGTTTAAATATGACTACTAATACCCAGATTCATGAAATCATATAATAGTCACGGGTCTTTGTAAACATATTCATCCTTAATTTGCTACACAACTTGTCCTTTGTTTATTTTTTATGATGAACGACGCCGTCCTTGTCTTTTGTTTGCTTTTAAGACATTAAATTCCAAGCACATCTGCCCACGGTTGCTGATGACCAACACGACGTATAACACGGAAGCCTGCCCCCAGCTACTTGATCGATCCGTCACCCAAGATCTTAAATTTCAGCCCTTGCAAAACTCACGCCAATGAACATTTTCTCCAGCAAACCAGGCCATTAAGATGCATTCGTCGTTATTGATGCAAATGAGCCCATCCTCAAACATTTCCCAATGCAGAGTCCGCTCTTAACATTAAAAGTGTGAGCTGCACTTTCCATTTTTTTAAGTACGTGAAGGTACTATTGCCTGCAGATTCCGATTCATATTTCAATAATAAACTGGACGTGATGAAGCATTAATTGCCTTACTTTCTTGACATTATGTGACTATGGGTTTCCAAACTAGTGTCAGTTTAAGATACTGTTGAAATTATTATTATCTAGAATAGATTATATCTTGAATTACCAACAAGAACTGCATGAACAGTGTTACCGTGCTGATCATTTTAGCGATGTTTAGGCGCCAAAAGCTACAGTAAAAGAAGAAGCCGTCAGAAGTTTGATCAGGGTGATGTGCAATGCCAACACCTCGGAAGGCTTCAACCCTAAAAAGGATGCACCGCTCCCGGAATTCAACTTCTTGTTTCGTCTCCCCACAGTCGTTCGAGTCCCAACTCCACCTTCCTCAAAAAAGATGTTGGCATTCTTTGCAGGAGGCAACCATGGTTCTGTCAGAAACTTCCTCTTCCAACAGTGGGAGGGCAAGGACTCCCAAATTCAGATATTTCAACACTTGCCAAGACGAAAAGGTTATACTCAACACATGATGAACGCCAAGTACTGCCTCTGCCCAAGTGGGTATGAAGTTGCCAGTCCCAGGCTCACTGAATCTATACTGGCTGGTTGCGTGCCAGTGCCGATTTCCGACGGCTATGTGCTCCCCTTCAGTGATGTTCTAGATTGGTCTCAGTTTTCGGTTTCAATTCCAGTTCGAAAGATACCCAAACTTAAAGAAATTCTGATTAACATTCCTGAACATTCATACTTGAAGTTGCAAGCAAATGTTATGAAGGTCCAGCAGCACTTTGTGATTAATGACCCTCCCAAGAGGTTTGATGTTGTGCATATGTTGTTTCATTCCATATGGCTCAGAAGACTTAATGTGAGGTTATTTGATTTGTAGTCATCCTTTTCATTCTTTATATATATGTGTGTATAATAGAAACAGAGACAGAGCCAGAATAGTTGATAAAAACCAAACATATAAGCAGGAATAAATGCTAGATGCCTTGATTTTGATGTTTTTTTTTTGCAATTCAACCTAAACAAAACAGGTCGATGCAAAATATATATTAAGTTGATCATTTGTTAGACTTTAATAGTGTTTTTGTAATTAAAAAATGAATGCCCCAATAGCATCAACATTTTGATAATATAAAAATTCATATTTTTCATAAAAACAAATTGTATCCAAACATGTATTGTATCAAAATAAATTTTTAAAATATATTAAGATGTTTATATTTTATTTAAAACAATGTTTTAGCAACAAATTAAAGGGTTTAGTTTTTATCCCTAACATAAATGTTTGGTTTATAACGATATATATATATATATATATATATATATATATTCTATTTGACAAGGCAACAAGAATAAAGCTACTCATATATATTTTAACCGAATAATTGTTCTAAAATTTTGTCAATATGTTTATAAGAAAATTAGTAAGAAAACTACATGAGTTCATATATTTTTTATTTTTTTTATACATATTGTTAAAATTCTGAAAATTGTTCGAACAAAAAACTAACTTCTCGATCAGTATTCCAAAAAAAAAAAAAGTCTCAGGTCCCAGAGCATTATTTGTAACAGTACAGTTTACAAAGCACTTTCGTTGGTTATGATTAGAAGTTGCATCACAAACCATACAAATTTTGTGCACCAAACTACAATAACAAATACCCAAAATTATAAAGAAGCGACAAAATGCCTGAATTATCTTGCGACGCTCATGAAAAACTTAAACCTTAAAAAATATTCAAATTGATCAAATTGGCCCAATCAATCATTGAGTTCCTTTTGTTCTTACGGTCCTTTAAGAATTCTGTCGATTCGATTGATTACAGGTGTGGGTTGCATGTAGGGCTGCACAAGTCGATTCAACCAGTTCGATCTCGACTCGATTCGTGTCAACATAACAAACATGTTTATTTTAAACTGGTTTCTTTTAACTAATTCAAACGCTAAACCATCTAACAAAAAATCCAAAGAAAGAGTGCATATTCTGCATCCAAAGGAACTAGTCTTATAACACTCTTTTAACACTTCAAGCATAAAATTAAACTCAAGCTCAACTATTTTATAAATGAGTTGACTTTTTATGATCAAGTTCGAGTCAAGCTCGAGTTGCCTCAACTCATTGTGTAATCCTGATGGCATGTGACTCGAACCTAACTGGTTCCTAGAATAAATTATTAGTTTTCTCATTTCTTAATAAAAATGGTCTACATACAAAGCAAGTTATATATAGAGGGAGGAGCGTCAAGAGTACCCAAAGGACCGGCTTGGGGTAGGGGAAGGGAGGTGGTGCGGAATGACTTTGGCATTTAGGAGCGAAGTTAGGAATTTTTTTTTTTTTTGTAGAACTAAACTATAGTTTCAAAATTTTAACATGGATCAAAAAGATAATCTAAATGAGTGCTTAATTCAATTTGACAATTGAAGGATCTTTGGTATGCAATTGACCAAGATATTTAAATTGTTACTGTATCTTTGTGAGATTTTGGTACTTTAATTTAGTTGTGATAAATCAATTGAATTCGATTTTCAACATACTTAAATTATTCAAATCCAACTCGTACGGAAATGCAAAATGAAAGAGATTGAACAACTTTTTGTGGTATAAAGCCTAGTGAAAAGTTTCTGCAATTATGGGGATGGTGACACTACGTAAGAGGCAGAAGCAAAACTACTACTTCAAAAGGCTGGAAATAATTTAACATCTGATTAAAAAATTGGATTGGATTCAGATTTTTGAAGATGACATCTAATTGTACTCCGGTTTGAATCTAATTTTAAGCAATTATATGATCGGATTTGAACAGTTTTAAATAAATATCTTGTATCTAATGTCTATACATTTTCAAAATGGTTCTTAATTTATTGTAATATGGTTCAGATTCAATCGTACATCTAAAAGTCGGGGTCTCATTTAGATATAAAAACGAGAGACTTGAATGAAGTATACTCGTCTTCCATCAAAATTTAGTTCGGATATGTGACCATAAGATAAATCGTCTCTTGCAATTCCATCCGTCGACGTCGCTAGACATGACTGTTTGTTTTTCTTGTTGTCTTCCTCTCCCCTCCTCTCTTTTCTCTTTTTTTAGAGGAATTCTTCAGATGGGATCTCATGCGCAAATTTAATATCTTCTTCACAGAAAATTGAGACAAAATTATAAAAAGGAGAAACAAGAATGGTGCAGAAGCGTAGATGGCAAGTGGAGCAGATCTAGTTAGCAGTTCTGCAACAGTATGCAGTTCTGACCTCTGAGTCTAATCCTTTGCATCTGAATCTCCGAGTAATTATGTGATCAGAATCTGCTCCGAAAGTGGCAGCAGAGAAAAAATGTCCTCCATCGCTGTCAACCTGATGGGCTGTTCAGACAAAATGTGGAAATCCTTCACGAGATCTTTCTCAGATATGGTAGTCTGTGTCGGCAGACCTGCGATCACCTATTTTGCCATGTAAGGGAGCTCGAGAAAGAGAGAAAGAGGACGCCGGCAATATGAGACGGTACTTCAGTGCCATTGTTCTGTTCTTGGTGCTCGCTTTCTCCGTTGCCATCTTCAACTCCTACAGTAACAGTACCCGTACGACCTTCTCTGATATCACCTCCCTCGCTATTCCTGCAACTCCGAACTCCAGTCTCAACGCCGCCAGCAATGCACCGACAACTGTGGTAGGAATACAAATTCAGTTTGATTAAGCTTCTTGTCTTCTTCAGCCATTGACTAATTGAAACTTCCGGCCAGTCTATCTCATGATTGTTACTGCTCTCCCCCCCCACCTCTTTGTTTGCAGAGGAAGAAGGGAGATGCCAGAACTCAGAAGAGGAGGTTGGAGAAGATCCAGGAGGGTCTTGCGAGGTCGAGGGCAGCCATTAGAAGGGCTGTTCTGGCGAGAAACTACACTGCTCAGAAGCGCCAGAGCTTCGTGCCCAGAGGGCCCATCTACCGCAACCCCTATGCATTTCATCAGTAATCCGCTTTGCTTTGCCTTTTCGTAAAAAGAAAGAGAACCAATTGCGTTTTCTATCTGTTGACATGGATAAAGTTTTTCAGACATGAACTTTATCTTTTTGTTTCCAAAGGCAATCTGCCCTTTTTGAGAATTTGATCATGCCCTTTTTGAGAAATTGATCATAGGATTTTGTCTTCGTTTCTTTTCACATGAGATTAGGCTGACCCTGTCAGATCTCGCCAATAGAATCACACCTTGAAAGTTGAACCATTAATCTTGTAGAAGAGTTCAACCTCAATTTTTTCAGTATGATAATCACTGATCAGTTCCTCTGCAATGAGGCAAGGCCTGATTGAGGTCCTTTTCCCCTTTTAGTTTTTTATTGGAGGAACCTACACTTAAAGTAGACATACTTTGTTTGCTTGCCTAGCGACATAAGACTCTGAGATCAGTACCTCCACTCCTGGAGTTTATGAAATCAAACCAACGATCGGCCCCTTCCTAGCTGCTGGATGGTGTATTTCGGCTGCGTATGAGCTGATATTTCAATAAAATAATGGCAAAAATTACTTTTCCTTTTTCATTTGAAACTGCCTAATACAGCCCGGCAGGAGCCAATGGCTGTAGTATTTTTTATGTTCAGGTCTCTGGTATAAACACTGAACAGGATATTCACAACGTTGGTTCCAATGCGGCAATTGAGCCATTATATTTAGATGTGAAACTAAGATCTTCCTAAGAACAAAGAATGCAACCGTATTGCAATGTCGTTTTCTTCTCCAGCTAAAATAAGCAGAGTCTTCCATGGTGCTAACAGGAGCTACATAGAGATGGAAAAGAGGCTAAAGATATGGATCTACAAGGAGAGGGAACCACCCATCTTCCATGACGGTGCTAGCTTCGGCTACTACGCAGTGGACGGCCATTTCATGAGGGAGATAGAGAAGCAGGGCTTTCCCTTCGTCACAAACAACCCTGAGAATGCCTTGCTCTTCTACCTTCCCTTCAGTATTGAGAGAATGGTTGGCTTGGTCTATGAACCGGCCACTCATGATCGGACCTTTCTCAAGACCATGATCAGCGACTATGTCCAGGTCATATCAAGCAAGCATCCTTATTGGAATAGGACAGATGGTGCAGATCATTTCATGGTCTCTTGCCATGACTGGGTGTGTGCGCAAAGATAATCCCTCCACCTTCATTTGTTTATGAAATTTTTACGGAGACTTTCTGCTTTTGTTGGTATAAGAACACACCTTTGAATTTCAATACCTTTCATTCAACTACCTTTTTCTGTAGTTAACAATTCATATCTAGTTGTGTTTTTGTTAATCCTTCAAGAGTTAAACATGTTTCTGTAATGCTTTTGACTGTTTATTAAACTTTTCTTGGTGATTTTCTCGTAGCAGTGTTTTCATTATTTGTATAATTTTGAAAGGGGCATCTTGGCCTTGTCAAATCATTTTGAAGAAATTGTTTAGTTGGCTTGGTCATGTTAGTCGGTTCCCAAACTGAAAATACACTTGCTTACATAACCATAGAGTTAGGAAGCTAGTGTGGACCAGCAAACTTACTTGCTTGCATACCATAGAATGAGGAAGCTAGTTTGGAGGCTTGCCCTTCAAAGAGGTCATTTGATTGGTGGAAAGAACGCTTTTGAACAGTGTTCTACTCCATTCCAGGTGTCTCAAGGTGAGAGGTTGGACGTTTGGAATACGTAAAAGTGTTCTTCAAGAGCACTTCTTAGTGTTGTTCGCATCCGTTGTTTGATAGGTCACGCTTGAACAGAGCACCTTATTCTTGCAGCAAACAAACGACCTTTTTGAGAGACTGTCTCCAAACACAATGCCCAACTTTGTCATTTCAACTCTCCGGTAAAACAAACATGGAGACTTGCATTCTTGTGTCTGTCATCTCTACAAATTTGGCCCTAAGATACCAATGAACAACTACAGCAGAATCATTTCTTGGATTCTGTATTATTCTCCTTCAAGAAAGGAGTTGTGAAATGTGACTCCAGGAGGACCAATCCATCTTCACATTGTACCTTTGTAAAGTAAACTAAATAAATGTTTACATGGCAGACCTCTTCTCATCTAAGAAGTTCAGATTAAATGAGACCAAATTACCTCCTTTACATTAACTTCAAGTAATTAAGAAAAAAAAAAAGAGCTTGCTGAGAAATCAACTCCAAGAACTGAGTGGTAGTTCAGATAAAACCCAAGAAGGTACATAGGAGATGTCACTTAGACTGTCAATGATCAACTCGATAGAATGCAGCTAGATCCCCTCATCTATATCCTCAAGTCTTAAGCCCTCAACTTGCTTGAAAACTCTTTCTTTTCTTTTTCTTTTTTTCATTTCATCCAGCAAACTTGACTAGATAGCTATGTGTTTATCATTGTCACTTTCTTGTTTCTCTTATGTGGTGTCTAATAACACGCAATTAAATGTCTTCAAAGAGGTGCAAGTACATAGTATGAAGGTATCATGATGACAGAAGATGAACCGATCCCTTTCTGGGTGAAAACTCCATAGATTGGTTTGACAAAGTTCATCAGGACACATAATTAAAGACAATGGTTGTAACATATTTCCTTGTCAACCCAGTCACAAGAATTCACAGATAACATAACGAGTTCCTTCATATAAAGTGATTTACTTGTTCAAATTTTAGTCGTTAAAGCAAATTTATAGAAAAATGGAATTTGAAGAAATATGACTCATAAGTAGAAAGGCTTAATTGAGAGCAAAAAATATGCCTTGATGCACCTAAACAGTGCCCAAATGCCTGAAAAATCTTCAAGAGCAGAGGTCTAGAACTCTGAACAGTGTGTAAAAGCATAAAATCTGCCATTCGTAGCCACTGCCCATGAGGGCCAAAATCTGTCTCTGCTTTACTAAATTCGGTATCTCGTAATGGCATCTCTTTCATATCTTTATCTTGTGTTATTTTGATTGCTTTCACATTGATTTAATTTATTTGAGACACCAATATCTTTGATTGACTTATATCTCTTGACACAGGCACCATATGCCACTGAAGGCCTAGATGTCTTGAAGAATTTTATTAGAGTCCTTTGTGCAGCAAACACTTCAGAAGGATACAATGCAAGAAAAGATGCGAGTCTCCCAGAGTTCATCTTTAGATTCGAGCTCCCAGGGCACACTCAAAATCCTTCCCCACCTTCATCAAAAACCCTGCTGGCATTTTTCGCTGGAGGCAACCATGGTTCTGTTAGGAAATTCCTTTTTGAACAGTGGCATCATAAGGACCCACAAATTCAACTCTTTGAACGCTTACCAAAGGGCCTAAACTACACAGAGTATCTGATGAACTCCAAGTACTGCCTTTGCCCAAGTGGATATGAAGTTGCCAGTCCTAGAATCACTGAATCCATATTGGTTGGCTGTGTCCCTGTACCAATATCTGATGGCTATGTTCTCCCCTTTAGTGATGTTCTCGACTGGTCTCACTTCTCGGTTCCAATTCCAGTTCCAAGGATACCTGAAATCAAGAAAATTCTTACTGCAATTCCTGAAAGCACATACTTGAAGTTGCAGGCAAATGTCTTAAAGGTTCAGAAGCACTTTCTTCTTAATGTCCCTCCAAAGAGGTTTGATGTTATGCACATGGTGTTGCATTCTATATGGCTCAGAAGACTTAATTTGCAGCTGCATGATTTGTAAATGTGCTTTGACTTCATTCGAAGCTGCATGATTCATAAATGTATTTTTCTCCTATTCAATGGTTTTTTTACTTTTCAATCTGTCTTCTGATTTTCACATGGTGTTTGCTTTTCAGACAATTACCGAGGGCCTTGGTTTGTCACGACTCTTCTGGCGAACCATTGTTTCGTTAGCTTCCTTGTGTAAAATTTGGCATTTAAAAAGTGAATAAAAAAACTATGATTGGTGCCTGAATAAAACGTTCAAAAGCAATCAGCGTTTACACCATATTTGCTGCCAATGTGTAAATTTTGCTTAAAACTAAAAATTCTAGCCATTGGTAGGTTTTAAGAATAATGAAGGCGCATGTAAAACTAACTTATTTAAATATGTCCATTGCTATTGGAGGTTGTACATTAGAAAATGCAAGCAGACATGTCTTCCAATATTACTGGATTACCAAACATCAACATGAAAGAATAAACAATATCGACTGATAAAAACTAAATATTTCAAAGAACTTTAATCTCCTTCTCTACACCTTTTTTATTATTTTCTCATTTCAGAAGTCGAAAGCTCAAGTCATGTTTACAACTCTTAGTCATTCTGTTCACTTGATAAGCGTCGGCTGCTTCTGCTATGATTCTTGTTCAATTATTTGGAAGTAAAATTTACAGATCCTTATGCCCTTTCATCGATGCACTCAAATACATAGTTGAATAAACCCCTTGATTTCATAGTCCTTATAAGCATAGAACAATGGTAGCGGTTATTGGGAAAGGAACTAGCAGTTCATCTGAATAATTCAGCATAGTCGTGCTTAAATGAGCAGTAAGGCGTACCTTTCATTTGGAGAGAACAAAACAACTCAGTTCTTCTTTGTTTACGTTATTTACATGTATCTTTGACTTTATTTGAAGTTCAAAGAGCAAGCCTTTGAGAGTCCATCGAACTGTTACTGCTGCCACTGTTGATTCGGAGGAAACGACTTGCTTGAGGATAGGCCTCCTACCCACTATTGAAAGGATTAGGCTGTACAAAGAACAATGAAAACAGATAACCACAGTTCATTCATTGACAAGCTATGCTTAGGGCCACTGCCCTGCCCCAATGCACTTCCAACCAGAAGATCTACAGTTGTTACAGGTTGGAAGAACTACAGTTGTTACACCTGTATCTAGCCAAATGGAATTCTTCTTCAGTTGCTTACACTTGACCAATCTGAATCAAGTAATGTTTTTCTTCACAACAACTTTCAACATGACCTTAGTGACAAGCATTCATCAACCCCTAACTATTTCAAAGCAAGGCCTTCCTCTTGTTTCTATAGTAATAGATTTTTCCAAGCAATAAGACGTTTCTAGTTGCTAGCTTTATCCCCTTGTCAAACTATTGTCTGCATGATAAGGTTCCATTTTTTAACGATAGCCTGTTCTGAACAGAGTACAGGCGGTAGCCAGATGTTTAGTTTGTTTGGATTTGGTCATCAATCTCAGATCCCAAGATAGTGTCTGCCAATTATAAAACCTTTGGACAAAAATGGAACACATGAAAGATCATTTCTTTGATGAGACAAATTTTGTATGAATAGTCCTGCATTCCATCGTCTCAGTTTGGCAATGATCTTCTCTCGTGCCTCCGGTGAAAAGGGGATAACCTAGATTATGTCAAAGCCAACTGCATTTCATCCCAAACATGCCAAATGCACTGGATAACATTTTTAACTCCATATGGAGTAACGGAGGATTTGTCTGTTGCTTTCTCTTCAAATTCATTCAGAGTATGATTCAGGCTAATTATTAGAAGAAGTTTGAAATTACATGAACAAATAATATAATCGGAAACCGCCAAGACTGGAGAGAGCTTATTCATTGCTAGCAGCTTTGAAATCTGAATGTGATTATAAGCAACCTTGTGCATCACTTTCCATATAAACATCTCAACAATGGTCAGGAAGAGATAGGGTAAGAGGTAATCACCTTGATGAAATTTGTGATGACCATAAAAAAATCTTCCATCTCTACCATTGTCACACTGCATATGAAACTAGAGCAGATGCTTCATTACGTTTTCCGATGTTATGTTCAAATTCCGCGGGGCCATGGTTTGGAGAATCTGGTCATCCCTATTAGAAATCCATTGAGGCCCCAGCGCCTTCTCACTGTTGTATCCAAACAACAGCCTTAATCTCCTCATTTGAGACTGGGACGTAAGGAAAACATTTTCTTCGTTAGATAGATATGCAAGGGGCCACCCGAATACATTCCAATGAGGAGAAGAAGGATCGACTTCATTAGGCTCCCAAAAAAAGTTAGAACAATCTCAAGAATGTTTGTCATATTGTTAGTCACCGCAATACAAGACATGGTGTGAATTGGAGTTCCGATCTCCTTCCGCCAACCAAGCCACCTTCAGCTTTTTCTTCCGCCATCCTCCTCTAAAGTCTGCTCTACTTGTTCGCGAACCATCAACTAAAATGTTGCATTACTACAATTTGCAATGGGTTTTACAATGAAAAATAAAACCCAGGAAAATCAAATTAACAAGCAGACTCCAGCCTACGGTTTATGCTATGTTTACGTTACCAAGCATATGGATTTCCATCAACCAATCTGAGAAAACCCTCCATGCATTCCTAACAACGATGATAATAAAGAGAAAGCTCCGAGCTGAATTTTCTTATACAAAGCCTCAACCAGAGCTCTCAAAAATCCCCAGAAATTTTCCTTCCCCCACATATGTCTGCTTTTCTCTCTCCCTCTCTTTCTCTCTCCCTCTTTTTTTTTCTCTCTCTCTCTCACATCAAACTCTTTGTTTTAACCTTTGGATGTTTCGGCATGATTTCTTGTCTTTGCGTATGTATTGTCTTCCTTTCCTTTATCTTCACTATCACCTTACAGGTGTCCACAACGTGCGAATCTAATGCACATACATGAGAGAGAAATGACCATTGTGGGCATGAATACAAATGTCACTATCAACTTTTATTATATCATTAGAGACCACTTATCCAAGGAGGGGCCGTCATATAATTTCTGAAATTCGTACGTGGGCCAAATGAAAATATTTGGAAAATTACTAAAGATTTTCGATCATAAAAGCTGGTTCCTATTAAATAAATTAAGACTGATAATGCTGACAAATAATTGATAAGAAAAGCAAATGTGAGCAATATTAATATCAGCACGGTGCCCCTAAATTTTTTTTTAGTCTACAATTGCGAGAAAAGTGAAGAAACCTATTCAACCGCACTAACATTCTGAGTAAAAAAATTTCTTCGTATAATAAGGTGGCGGCAGTTTTCATAGGACCACCTTCTTTGTTTTTTCTCTTGTACGGTACTTGATTAGAACAACAGAAAAATTTCACAAGTCTTGTTCTCGCTTCTACATTTAAGCTGCCAATAATTGAAATATTATTGATGTCATTTTTTGTGTGGAGGAAAGGTGGTGGCTTTGGCCCTCTTGTTTGTTACGTGATAAAATGAAATACTCTTGTGGCTCACCCAAATTCGACAATATTGTCTGCCTATTTAGTTGAACAGACCAAATCAAATCCATTGACAGTTCTATCGAGGAAGATGGACAAGAACCTGTGACCAAATCTCTACCATAACAACAGTATGAGCTCCAATAATTTAGCATAAGTAACTTGGCAAGGTTAGCGAATCCATTTTTACTCTGTTAGGTGATCAACAAAGTCTCTTGTGAATCATCAACTAGCTAAAAAAAATTTGCATGTATGGATATCACCTACCGCCATTTGGCTAAGTGTAGAGTGCGTTTGGAAACTTCAAAAATGGTGTTAAGGAACGTCAATGGATCTGATTTGCATTAGATATCCGATTGAATTGCTTCAAAAAAGTCATGTATTTAATAAGAAATTTAACATTTTTCTGACAATTAATTTGGATTTAAGAAATAACAATGATAAAATTCAAAGTTGAGTTCGGTTTTGAATAAATATTCAATCGGATTCTGATTCAAAATAAGTTTAAGTCTGGTCTTAACATAATCAATGTATTCCGTCGTGTAATTAAAAGTTGGATCCAGATTGGGATATAAAGTAAAAATCAAGTTCAGGTTTAATGCAGATTGTGCATTTAAAAGTTGGATTAAGGTATATAGGCTTTTTTTTGCTGTTCGCATTTAAATGAACATTTGACCAATTCAAATTAGACTGCTTGGCACAAAAAGCATTTCCGATCGATCACATGATCATAGTCTGTTCTACTTTTTCTTTTTTTAATTTTTTTATGTATGGCAAAGATATATATACTGAACTCCAGATATGTGGAATGATACAGTACATTTTTCATAACTACTCTAAAAAAAAAATGCTGCCCTCAATATCTTTAATAAATAGAACGTTTGGAGTACGCGAGTTATTGACCGTCACTCTAAGGATCAGATCTCAAGGTGTTTGAGGACGAGACAGAAGGCAAGAAGCAATATGATGAGGAAGAAATTTTCAACCTTAGCTGTGCTGTTGGCGTTTGCACTCTCCATGGTCGTCCTCCATTACTCCTACAATGGCGGTAGCACGTCCTCCTTCGCTGCACTCACCTTCCTTCTTTCATCCGCCAACGCTAGACCCGCTTCTTTCTCACCTTCCACAGGGAACACCAAGAGCGTCGTAAATGCTCCAACTTTTCCTATACTACATAAGCACAGTATTCATTCTCTTCTTCATGCATCGACTAAAGTAAGCTCCCAACCAGTTCATCTGACTGCTGCTGCTGCTGCTTGATCATCACTCTGTGATTCCAGAGGAAGAGGGGAGGCATTACTCGTGAGAAGAGCAGGTTGGAGAAGATGGAGGAAGGGCTTGCCAGATCGAGGGCATCCATTAGAAGGGCCATCCTGTTCAGAAACTACACCTCTCGCAAGCGGCAGAGTTACATCCCAAGAGGCTCTGTCTACCATAACCCATACGCCTTCCATCAGTAATCAGCTCTGCATTGCCTTCTGAGAAAGAAGAGTACTCAGTTCATCTTCCTAGCTGAATTTCTCATGCGTTTGCTCTGTTGCCATTTGAACCTTACCATTGGTTCCTACTCTTTTAATTTGAAAACTGAGGCATGCTTATTGCTTATCACCCATATATATATATATATATATATATATATATATATATATATATATATATATATATATATATATATATATATTCTGTGTGGGTGTTTCTTACAGAGAACATTTTAAAATACAAAGACAAAGAAACTGATTTCAATTCTAATTTACTGAAGTACTTGGCAGTGACCTTCTAAGATTTTGTTCCATTAGTTTTCTAAGAAGTCACTCAGAATTAATCGCATATCAGTAGCCATGTACCACATATTGGCACTTCCTTTTAAGTTTCTTTCAGAAAAATAGAATCCACCTAGTTTCAGCCTTTAGATATTAGCAGATCAAATTCGAATTGGATATACTCTTCATCATGTCTGTTTTTTTTTTTATATTTATGTATTCAGATTTGATTGCAAATGAAGAAAAGTCATATCTAAATCTAAAATCCAATTTCACGGTATAAATCCTATTCCAAGCTGATTTTTACGTTCATATCTAAATCCAAATCCAAATTTTGAAATATAAGATATTTATTTAAAATTAAATCCAATCCAAATCCAAAACAGAGTCCGATCGGATGTCAATTCTTACATCTGAATTCAATCCAATTTCTTAATTGGATATTAATTTTTTTTCTGCATCCATTTTTTTCGGAACAGTTTGATCGGATGTCCGATTCAATAGGCTAAATTGAAATCCTTAATTCTAATCAGAATCTTGGTGTTGCAGAAGCTACATAGAGATGGAGAAGAGGTTGAAGATATGGGTCTATAAAGAAGGTGAACCACCTTTAGTCCATGATGGTCCATATAGTGATATATATTCGATCGAGGGCCAATTCATCAACGAGATGGACCAACATGGTCCCTTAATCGCCAACAATGCTGAAGAAGCATTGGTCTATTTCCTTCCCTTCAGTGTCACCATAATGGTTCGCTTCGTCTACAAAAAGCGTTCTTATGATATGGCACCTCTCCAAACGATAGTAAGAGATTATATCCAACTCATCTCAACTCTGTACACATATTGGAATCGGACCAAAGGCGCAGATCATTTCATGCTCTCCTGCGACGACTGGGTAAAGATTGTCCGCCATTTTCTTCCTTTGATCATACTTCCTGCATTATTGTTCTATCTGTAATGATTATAAATCTGAACATGGAATGGAGCTAAATATATAACCTCTGAAAGTGGAGATCTAATGAACATTGTGTTTTTGAAATATATATGTTCCAAAAACATCTGAATTATTAGCAGAGGTTCGTGATGCTGCCAGTTAACAGTTTATTGTCATGGATGAAATTTTGTCTTTGTTTTATTGTTTGTCGCGCCATAAACATCTTCAGTTTTGCTTTGTCTTGATGTTCAGGCACCGTATGCTGCTAGAAAAGACCAAGATCTCTTTAGGAACTCCATTAGAGTCCTCTGCAATGCCAACAGCTCGGAAGGCTTCAATCCAAAGAAGGATGTCCCTCTCCCAGAGTTTAACATCAGGAACTTTGAGCTCCCAGCTCCCATTGATAATTCATCCCCACCTTCATCGAAAACCATCTTGGCATTTTTTGCAGGAGGTAACCATGGTGCCATTAGACACGAGCTTCTCCAACAATGGAAGGGCAAGGACTCACAAGTTCTCGTCTTTCATCGCCTACCAAAAGGCCAAAACTACACAGAGCTCATGCTCAAGTCGAAATACTGCCTCTGCCCAAGTGGGTATGAAGTGGCCAGTCCCAGAATCACTGAAGCCATACTTGTTGGCTGTGTTCCTGTGCTGATATCTGAAAGCTACGTTCTTCCCTTCAGTGATGTTCTTGACTGGTCCCAGTTCTCTTTGTCGATTCCGGTTTCCAGGATACCTGAGATCAAGGAGATTCTTAGCGCCATTCCTGAAAGCATATACTTGAAGTTGCAGTCAAACGTCTTGAAAGTTCAGAGGCACTTTGTGATTAATCGTCCCCCGAAGAGGTTCGATGTTATGCACATGTTGTTTCATTCCATATGGCTCAGGAGACTGAATGTGAGACTGCATGATCTCTAGACATCTCTCTCTTCTTACCCTTTGCAGTTCTTAGTTTCCAATTTATTTTCTCTTCTGCAATAGGGAAAGTTTTCAAGAACATACTGGTGATTATGAAAAATTCACCTGATTCTTCTTGTGTCTGTATAGGTCAATGGATCCTGGCTTTCTCTCATTCAAGTCGGCTATTGAAGTTGTGAAAACTATTTGAAATAGACAGCTTGTATGACGGCCCTTTTGGGACAAAAAGGAACTGTATTTGGAGTCTGTTTGGTGGGTGTGGGGGTTGCATCAAATACTTGATGAATGGAATGTTTCATTGACATATAGGTAAAAGTTTTACGGCATTCAAGTACGATGGATCATCAAGCACCTACACCTTAAAAACTGTTCAAATAACAGAACAATAGCTTTAATTTTTGTTGGAACCATCTCGTATTTCAGATGGAGTGCCAACATGAAAGGAATTTTTCAAGGGACGCATGCTCTTCCAAAGAGCTTACTAAGTTTAGAGATCTCATATCCGTTTTTCTGCTGAATCTCGCACAAAATCATACAGAAACATGAGAAAACGAAGATTCAAGTCACTGAACTCTAAGAACATTCGGATAAAAAAAATGCCAACAGTTTGTCTTTCCTTTAAAATCAATCAGCAACTTCTGTTTCCATAGCCCTTGCTCGGGTTGCTCGGGTTGCTCTGGTTGAGATCTGAATAGTGACTTACATAAGAAGAATGACAACTGGTTGTCATTACAACGGCTGCCATCTTCCATAATCTTTGAGCGTAGGTCAAAGCACCAGGGCACCCGCTAGTTCTCATTATAAAGAAGCCACCATTAGGTGTAGGGCTGTACGCCGACAAATAGGCGAAAAATCGTCCCACTTTGGTGTGGTGGGAAGTGGGGAAAGCGGCTGCCTTCATAGTCATAATTCATAACCTCGGTACTTCTGCCTCATCTGTTCCAAGATTCTGTCCCCTTGCTGCTTTTGTTGTGGGGAAGGTGGGGGAGGAAGGATGATGAGGAGGAAGCCAACCAGGATAGAGATGAATGCGGAGGAAGATGGGCAGGAACTGGAGGAATCCAAGAAGAAGCAGCAGCAACAGCAACGGTTTCCGAAGACCCCCACGCAGGCAACGACTCTCCTCCATCATCTCCAAGGCAACAAGGATTCCAAGCGTCAGAGGATCGGCCTCTCTGACTAGTCCCATTACCTTCTTATCAACCCTCATCTTCTGGTAAAGCATCTTCGTGGCCATCTCTCTCCTTATTGTTCATCACCCACGTCGTCGCTGGTTGTTCCTTTTTCTTAGGTTAATTGCTACTTGTTTATCGTTTCCCTTTTTCACTGTGGAGACGCACCGCGCTGGTCGTGTCTCTCAAGGATAAGTCTATGCAATTTTGATGTTCAAGTTGAGAAATTGTAATTCAACTCTAAGCTTGTGGAATCCATCCTCACTACCTCATAGATGAACGTCAATGGTTGCTTTCTGGAGAATAAACTTTATTCACCTGAAACTTGGAAATGGAAACCTGCCTCCATCTTGACTGCAAGTACCAAAGAACTTGAACAATTATGCTCTACCTAGCTGCATCTGCATGTCGTTGGAAAGAAGACATGGTTGTAATATGAAGTGTGCACCTCACTTATTCCTTTTAAGTTATTAGATTTTAGGAAGGATAGAGCAGCAGGAAACAAAACGTATTGCATTTAACGAGTTGTGGAACAGAAGTGGAACTGAGAATCTAGAAACTTGGTAATGAATTTTGCAGTTTTAGTTGCCTGAGTTAAAGGACTTTGTTTGGCCTCATCCTTCTCCCTCGTCAATAAGTAAAGGCATTGAAACATAACAGAGGTTGTCAGGTCAATATACGTACAATGATGTAAATCAAGATTGCAGGTTCTATTATTTGTTTCTCTCCAACCGTCATTTATTGAGAAATCTGGTGTCTGTTTTGAAAAGAGAACTGAAGTTTCTTAAAGTGAACCAGTGCAGAGAAAAAGGGAGGACAATGGAAGGGGAAAGCTTCACGATATATGTCTCAGATTGTGGTTTCTTCTTGTTCAACAAATTGCTTAGGACTTGGAGGCAAATAATTAAAGCCTAGGATTCATTGTTGTTACTGAAACAGCAGTTGTAAGAATTTCCTCTGAGGAGCTTCTTTTTCCTTCTTCTTGGTCAACTATTTGCTTTAGTGCAAAAATGATTGACAAGGAGACAAATTCAGCTACCCGGATGCCACTTCCTCTTCTCAGCAAATTGCATAGGAATCAGAGAGGAAGAGATAACAACTAGGATTCACTTATTACTTAGTAGCTTTAGAAAATTCCTATTGAGGAACTTCTTTTTTCCTAAACCAACTAGTTTCTTGGCATCCATATTTTCAGTTAGTAGTATTACATATAAGACATGTAACTGTATTCTGTATAGGAGCCAGTGACACTACTAAATGGTGCTCTTATTGGAAAATCTCATTTCTTTCCAAAGAAATTAGAGTGAACCTCTTGTTGTTTACTTTTATGGTCCTATATGCTCATGCAGATCCTAAATATTTTCGCAAGATTCTGATAAAGATGAATAAAAATGAGAGAAGGTAGCAGAAAGACGTGTATATAGATGCTTCAACATCCATAGTATCTACTAATTAATGTATATCTTCAAAAAGCATAAGCAAACTTATTCAGGTATACATTGTTTTTTTAATTGAAATATTGCGAAACTTTGGTTCTTTGGTTGAGACCCAATTTCAAACACTTCCTGAAGAAACAAGGAGTAGCTATTTTTTTTCCAAATTATATGGATATTGGAGAGGCAGCAATGCTGTCTTCGGACGCCTCAACAAAAGAGTATCTTTGAGCCTTAATGTTTCTTGTAGACCTCCATTTTCAAGCAATTTTGCCTTTGAAAATTTGACTCTGTTTTAGCGCAAGATAGTTACTCAATCCTCTCCCATACAAAACATTATTTGACAAAACTTGTGAGCTACAAAAGACACCCAAATGTGAGCTCTTCAAGGTCGTTGGGTGCTTATACTACCCACCCATACAGTCAGTCAATCGACATGCAAATTAAAGTATTTTCATAAAAAGGAAACGGAAACTTGTCATCGAAGGTCCAAATTGCCGCAGATAAGATCACTAAAAACGTATATGATTCCATTTCACAATCTATTTGTGTTCAACATTTTTTTAAACTTACCACTCCCTTTTATTTATGTTTTTTAACCAAAAAAACATGATTTTTAAGCTTAACTGTGATGCATTTCAGCTATTAATTTCGGATAACCAAAATAGCACGTGCAAACAATGAGAGAGAAAGAAAGAGAGAGAGAGAGAGAGATCCAATGCCCATAGCATATAACTTATCCAATCGAAAGAATAAGAATAGATAGTGCATACCAATATTACAGATGGGGATGAATGCAATTGGAAATTGCAGAGCCCCCGACACCAGGCTTACTCGACTTCAATAAGTTTCACTCGGCACAGATATTCTTACAACTGATAGTGATATCGTACACCTCCCTCTCTCTTCATCCTCTTCTTCCTCCTAAATACCATATAATTTGAATGTAAAAAATTGAAATCTGTTGCTAACCCGACATATCTCTCCCCAATCTCCCATGAGTTGCTTAAATCAGAGTACCATGTGAACCGTAAGCTGGAACAGGCATGCCTGGTCCATAAGAATGAACTCCAATGCCACCATATGGATTACCAAACGGGTTGAGCGGCTGTTGCTGTTGACCGAGCATCATCTGCTGCTGCTGCTGAAACATGAAAGCTTGCTGCTGCTGTAAAGCTGCCATCTGAACAGCATGAGGCGGAGCAATTGCATTTGATGCATAAAATGGATCATGAACAGTACGCTGCATCTCAAAGGGGTTGGAAGCCTCCTGCCATGGATGGTAGCTGCCGTTCTGGTTTGCCCTCTTGGAGATGGCATCATCATATAAGCTGTCCAGTGTAAGCTTGTCCAATCCTCCAGCCTGTTCACGAGTAAAGGGTATTGTCAAGATCACTCTGGAACGGGTTAGAACTGGGCAACAATTTAAGCAGATACTGTTTGACGAGCCAGTTTGTTCAGACTCACTGGCCTTGTCGGATCTCGCGTTGTTTCATGTCCCTATGTGCAAGTGCAACAACTGTGGTTCTACATTATTGTACGTCGACTTTAAGCTAACACCATCTAATGAGCTCAAGTTGATTCTCTATGTGCTATTCAATTTTCCTTTTATGGATTCTGTCAATTGGCAGTTTGTTGAGAACGGTTTTCCAAGCCTTGCCAAAATACACAACTAGTGGCAGGATTTAGTAGTCAGTTACAGAAAAGAGCATAAGTTTACAAACCGTAAAACTGATTATGTCTGAGAAATTTGAAGGTAATTTTAATAAAGCTGCTAGATAGAGTATGAAAGTGCAGAATGCCTTTTTCAGGTGAATATAGAGCAGGAAGCAAAAGCAAGTGAGAAGTATTAGCGATTACTCGAAAGAAGAAAAGCATGTCATCGGCATATCTAAGTTTAACAACTATTAATCCTTTTTCAATTTAAGGTATTATGGTACAAAGAACATACATTTTTTAATTAAATTTTTATCTGGTTTATATGTTTGTATAAAATTAGCATTCACTATAGAATACTCGTTATCATGGTTTAGCAGACCAAAAGGGCTTGTAATATTACACAGCAAATAATAGATGAATAAGGGTCAACAAGTATTATACCTAGCAGAGGTTTTCCTTCAAGGTTCAGCCACGTACAGTTTTGGACATACCAGAAGCGACAAATTTGCATGCACTTAGAAACACATCTCCCTTAGAAGGTCCGAAAATAGTTAATTATGGAGGTCCACAGTTTCCCATACTAAGGCTTCTGCTAGGCGCTTCCACAAAAGCACCTTACTTTCTATGACATTCAATAAATAGAAAAATTTACATTTTCCATTTTACTTTATGCTGCCTAGGAGAACTTATTGGTTATAAGGGACATTGCATAGCTATAGCTGGTCAGGTGGATTGAGGGCAAGAAAAGAATGTGTCGTCAATTCAATTATCATAGACGCGATGCCTTTATATTAAATTAAGTAAAAATACTTATTAGATGACAACCATTGGGCTTGCACCAGACATTGATGCAGGGAAGAGGCAAGCTCCATCTCTCATCTGGGTGGTAGAAAAACTTCCGTTGCACACTCGGAAGAAGAGACCCTATTGAAATGAATACCTTGTTGCTTTCACCTTCCATTACTTTGCATTTCGTAGGCATGAAATATATTACAAGAACTTAAAATTCAGAGTGGACCTATGAGATAAATTTACGAAATCAGGCAAACACAACTGCGGCTTTGACCCAAAACATTATAAACCCGATATTACTAAAAAGATAAAAAGTGGTCTCCTTTTTCTATGACTTCTTTCAGATGATCGGCTTAAAATCCGGTTAAGCCTTTGACCAAAAAAATGGCACAAATATTATAAACGTAAAGGAAAGTTTAGTACCAGTTTGCTGTCTACCAGAACACCATCATTGGAACTTGGAGTAGTCACAAGCGCCAACTCCCAACCAGTGGTCGTGGTTGCCGGATCAAGGCCAGCTGGTTTTGGATCTGCTCATAGATAATAAGAGAATTTAAATTATTTGATCAAAACCATCTTAAATTTATTTTCTCAATTAAAAACTAACCAGAAGGAACAATCGCCAGTGCTAGAGCATTCTTCTCATCAAGGACTGATGCATTGGGACTGGGATCTTGCAACCCCTACGAACAATTGAATCCGACAAGGCACGTTGGCATAAGAATAAGCAAAAATAACAAGAACCACAACTGAGCGTTGAGTAGGAGAATTACTAATAAGTCAACTGGCTCAGATTTAGGAGTCTCCATTTTTACTGGCTCCTCTACTGGTTGTGAGGATGGAACAGGTGATTCCGGTTTCTCCTGCTGGACATCCTGTACCTCTGGCAGCTTCTTATACTCTAGAGCAAGAACAACTTTAGAAGCATCCTTCCCATCACTTGCCTGACTCCAAAAAAAAAAAAGAAAACAGAAATGGCATTATGATGAGAATTATTTCATGAAGCCCACAAGAAGGTTTGTCTGGAAAATTAGAGACAATCACAAATACTCCTAAATATTTTCAACACGAATCTGGAATGGCATAATGCACTTCAACGAATCAATAGGCATAAGTAATCACCTTTGTTTCCATATTATCGTATCACTTAGCTTTGTGAAAGCAAGGTGAAGATAAAATGAAAAAATGAAAGAGAAAAGAGGAAAAACAAATCATAACGAAGAAAGTGACTAAAATAATGACAGGCAATACAGAATTTTTTGTTTTATAAAGGAGGAAAAAATACATTTCACATCATCAACAAATTTGAGAATAAAGAAAACCCTGCTTTACTTCCAAAAGAAACAGATTAGGGATCCGTAGTGAGGAAATTTCATGGATGAAGTTTCTGAAATATACTATCCCTCTTTAGTACGTTTAGTACTTTACCCAACAACTTTTACCTAAAACCTATCAATATCCTTCATGCAGCATCATGGTCCTCTATCACAAACCTCTAGTTGCAGATATTATATACGAACAAAATTATGCCTATACCGTATCTCTCTTGACTGATGAAGCACGTGGAGCTTCTTTCACGTAATCCTCCATTGCTGTAAGGAATGATGCAGGTGGCTGCATCAAGTAGCCAGGAAATAAAATGCCAATTATTACTCATTTTGAACAAATAGAAACCCAACAATAGTATTTACACAGAACATTTTGAGAATTAAAAAGAAAAGGAATAGGTAACAGCATAAGGCACCTGTTCAATCTTGACAAACTTTTCTCCACGCCCAACATCAAGGCCCTTGCATACTTCATAAAACTTTGACAAATTCTCAGCCTACAATAAACAATGAGACAGGTTCGTGAAACCGCAAATAAATAAGAACATAGGAACACAGTAGAATAATGCTTCCGACAGTACCTGCTGTCCAGATCTTCGGTAGATATCAAGAGCTCTGACAGCATCATGACGTTGCATCTCAAAGAACTGCAATGGTGTGAGATATCAAGGCATCATTTAAGATTCTCACTTATCACAATAAATGTCACAAAAGACGCTGAATTTACCTTATCAATCAGATTGATTGTGCCATCGCTTATAGCATTATAAATCTTTATAGTTTCTCGAGCAACCTATACCATAATACCAAAAAAAAAAAGACAGAGAATGAGAAAACTAACTTGTGCTACAAGGATGAGATCTATCACTGTGGCCCTTTGGTACAAATTCAATTTCTCCTTCTCACGGACTAATATATGAAAATTCACAAATAAAACTTAAAAGCATGACTTCAAGAAGTAACATAATGAAACAACAAAACAGCATTGGGGTGCCCCTGGACCCGATGGTTCAGCAATTATTACCATTGAAAGTGCTAACTGGATGACAAAATTATATACAGCAGCTCCTTGAGGCTGAAGACACAACAACACAAATATACTTTTAGTGAAAAATATACTTTTAGTGAAAGCAACAATTATGTGTAATGACTAGAATAGGCCTCAAAAGCCCGGTGAAGAAATTATAAGTGCGTAAAATTGTTACCTGGCAAGCAAGAAGCCGGTGTAGAAGCTGTTGCATTGCAGGCAACTGATCAAGTAAATCACCTGTGTCCAGGTCCCTTGTTCTCTGCCAATAAAATTATAGTGCATTCATATACGGTTGTGCCCTTTAATGTAGCAAGGCTTTATCAAGCAAGAATCAAAATAAATAAAAAAAATAAGCAGATATAATGGGGAATAAAGCTTCAGTTTTTTATTTAAGCAGTCGAATCATAAATTTCACCACAACAAACATTCGGACATTAAATATGCCTTCTACCTATCAATGTTTAGTTTTTAATTTTTTTTCATTTTATGCGTTTGGGAAGGATGAATCGATCCCCCAAATAAGTATACAAAATTCCACAAAAAACCCGCAAAATTCCACAAAAAAACCTGCAAAAATCAAGACTGGCTTGTCCAGCCATGTCACTGTATCCATGTCCGGCATGTCGACACGGGTACTGCAGCCTTCCGGATAGGTCTGTGAGCTTAAGATGTGCCAAAACAGGTTCAGAACTCGAACACATGAAGATGATGGAAAGCTAGAGCTCAATAAAATGCTTACTGGTCCGTCTGTCTCGATGTCATACTTGAGAACACGAAAGCATTCCAATTTCTCTTCCAGAAACAATGCATAAACCCTTACCCATGCAGAGTAGTCCCATGCTAAACATAAGATTATGAAAAGTAAGATCAGAACATGCCTTAAACTTGAAGTTTTATTATCAAATAGCATCAAAATGAGATTACCATTTGGACTTGAGTCATCCTTAAAATGGGACAAATTGAGCATATGGCCCCTGTTTCTGCTGTAGTTTATAAGTTCTTCACGAAAAGTGGGATCTACTTCTCTCAAAGCACGATGGATAACAATAAGGGTCTTCAATGCAACCTGAGGTACAAAACAATTAATTTCAGTGACATTGATGGCACCAAACTAGTAGCAAATTCAGACAATAAATAGCGATCACGAATTCAAATTTAGGGCCAATATTCAAGCTGCCTTTACATCTAGAAGCGACTGCTGCAACTATGATTTTGGTTTTGTTATGAAAGCTTCTGATATAAAAGCAACTAATTAATCAGCCCGCAACTTGAGATTTTAAATACAAATTTTAAGGAAATTAACATCCACCCTGAACTAAGAAGCACCAAAGCTGCCACAGAAAATGCTGTAAACTTTTTTCAATATGTTTAAACCAGCATTACAGTCAGCAATCTTTTCCACTCAAGCTTCCCTATCCATCAAATGTACTAAATTTATGTCACATGGGTGCTGCCAATACACTGTCGTACCTGAGATGGGCGTACCTAGTTCAGGCTCACACCAAGTTCAGCTGTCAATGGTCAATGTTTATTATATTTCTTGTTCTAGTTTGAATGCATGTTTTTAACTTTGTCGATGTAAACTACATATATTTGTATATACATATACACCCTTTTGTCACCTGCACCCAAGTTTTTGTAAAAATGGTACACCTGCAACCGCATTCAAACCCATGCGACTTGGTATTCAATGAATAAAAGGTTAACCAACATCAAGCACATTTATCAATCAGCAGAAAAATAATCATCTGCCACTTATTACTAGGCGCCTGAATTTCTCCCTATTTCAACATGGAGACCATCCAAGAATGGGCACCTCCATATCAATTACAAGGATGGAATCACAGACCATTCCTTTTTCATCAGTAGGGGCCTGGTAAGAGAAGAACGCAGTCGGCAAACACTACGAATTCAGTTATGTATATACCAACTGAATCCTCAACTTTATAATTCAATCAGCAACAGATACACAGATGAAATGAATTTCAGATGGAAAATCATTTTTCTAGATTCTGTTGCGGTGGATTCCTACTGAGCTTTGTTTCAACAGCATGACCATCCGGTTACTCTAAATATAGAAATTCACTTTCATCTATGTTTTGTTTGCTTGCCGCTGGATCACTTAGTTTTGGAAAACCAGGGCGTTTACTCCAAATAGATCCAATCAGTACATCCTATACAATTTGATTGTGCATAACACAGTTCAATCAGCAAATTAGAAATTAGGAGCAAATCGTGTTGTCTGAACAAAATACAGAATAGAAATATTCAATTGTCTTGAGCAGTGGCCATCGACTGTTTAGTTAGATAGATAGATCTTAGCTTTTTAGATCTCAGTCCATGGTTCGATATACTCATCAGAACAATCAGAAGGTGGCCAGAAAGCACAATGGAGAAAACACCGAAGGCCAACATTAATTTCTTCACGAGCAAAAAACGCCGTGCTGAGGGAAACACGGTACAATTCAACAGGATCAACGCAAAGATCAAAAGTAACCATCGACTTACCGCCCAATTATGCGTCTTCGAAAGTCGGCGCGCAAGAGCATGAATACAGTAAGCCACATCCGCCCTCGGCCTCGAAGCAGAGATCGCCGAGAAAATAGCTGCCGACAAAGGACAAGGGGAACATAATCACAATGACGTTCACGAAAACAAGAAGCAGGCTTCACTTTAGCACAATCAACGCTCAACTTTGAAAAAGAAAAGCCAGAGAGATGAGAGAAGAAGCTCCTAACCCTGAATGTGCTTCTCCTTCGCCGGCCGCTCCACGTGATTCGTCGCCTTAACAATTGCAACGTCCAGATCCTTCAAGATTACCAAAACCGCAACAGATTAAATCCATAAATCCGCGCGCGCGCACACACACACACACACAGAGTGAGTGAGAGAGAGAGAGAGAGCCTGACACCTTGAAATCGCTGTTGACCTTGGCCAAGCCGACGGTGGTGGAGTCCTTGAGAGCACCGAGGGCCTTCCTCAGACTCTGCTGCGTCCCGCCCCCCGACATCCTTCTCTCTCTCCCTGCCTGTCCGGTCGTCGGTCCCTCCTCCCGAAACCGTCAGGTCGGTCGTCCGACTGGCCGGAAAAGCTCCGGTTCCTGGCCGGAGCACCGCGGGTAGAGTGGTGGCGGAGGTGGTCCACGGCGCGGCGGCCTTCAGCTTCTGACAGCGCCTACGGCTACCTGCTCCTCCTCCTCCTCCTCGTCTTCCTTTCTAGTGACTGCCCGTCGATTGCGTCACTGTGTATGAGAGAGATTGGAGCAGTGGGGTTGGCTCGTTAGCTTGCTGGCCCCCACCAATCATTTAAAATTCTACGAGAAATGTCTACTACAGTCCACTATTTTACATAAATTCTGTTTAGTACCCAACTTTTGTCAATCTTTCCATACGAAACCAATTTCCTAATCGTTAGATGCACTTCCGTTTCTTACGCTTTATATGACAAGAAAGTCTTTTAGTATGCCTTCGATTTTTTATCTCTGGAAATGTTTGCCAAGACAATTAGTTTTTTAGAATGTTAATTGGAATGAAACAATTGAATTAGTGTTTTATCATGAGACTGAAACAAATTGATAATTTATGCTTATAACTTTAACAATTTTTAATTTGTCCCAAGAAAAAAATCTCAAAAAAATATTTGGTTCTTGTACAAATTTTTAAAATACCATTCAACTTCCCTTTTAAAGAAAATTGTGTCTAAAACCGTGAATTGCTCGACCATCACCTTTTTCAACGGAGAGATGCATGGATCTTTCCTTTTCTTTTCACATTTTCATTTTTTTATTTTTTCTCTTTACTATTACTTAAAAAAATAAAAATTTCAGTTTGATTCAAGCCGTCTGGATTGCTACGATTTTGCCATTTTCCAGAAAATCAATTTCTGGAGAATTTTGAGATCCCCTGTCTCCAGATTCAACGGTGCGGTGGGTCCCACGGACTTCCTCCAGTCGCGAGGCGACACGTAGCCTCGTGGGAATTGAAACGGAAATGATCTGGCCATGCGTTGTGAATTACTAGCAGGCTAGGGACTTTTTCATTACTGACGCGCATGCCCTCTCCGTCGACTCCGGATCCAATTTATTTGATCTAAAAGAGCGGTTTTGGATCTTCCGTCGAGGTCCAAATTGAGACGCCGGTCAAGCTGGACCGGATGTCGTCTTGAGCCTTGACTTTGTTGACACCATCTGGTTCGATCCGCGTTCTGGGTTGACTTGACTGAACCGAACTTTGATGTTTACCGAACCTATCACCAGAGGCGAGTTGAAGGAGGTCAAGAGTTCAATATCAAAAGCATTCGCTTTTGGCGGTAATAGAAACATGAGAGGAGGGCTTGATCCAACCTACAAGATGCATGACCAATCAAATCTAGAGTTCGGATCTCAACGTTTGGTTAGAGTCATAGAGAAGCTATAAGCAAAAAATCTAGATCTACCAAGATAAAAGTAGCTCTGCCTATTAGATTGAAAGCTTCTTGTGCAAATGGAATCGGATGCTGGCAAGACTTCTTTTAAAAAAGCAACCAATTGTCTCAAATTTTTCTCCACTTGAACAGCTGCGAAGTCAGAAATTTCTTGCTAAGGGCACTCTAAGTGTAAATTTCAAAATTGAAATGGCACCCATACTTAAAAAATTAAAAAAATAATGTGCTTTTTATATATAGATAATGTAAATTTAATGGTATGGTGTGGGCAATTGCCCACTCCAGCCACAACATGGCTCCACCATTTCTCTAGAATACCAATAAAGTTTTTGAAAAATGTTATGGTTCTTTTTAAGCAGCTAAGAACCCCTTGATCTTTCATGCTTCCTTGAAGTGAGAGCTAATACTTATGCAAATTAGTTGATGCAAATTAGTTGATTGGAGATGTTAATGGATTGGATTTGAATCGGATAACCCTTTACCACATCGAACTTATCGAAAGTACTAGAATTTACTACATATAAATGTGATCTAAATCCGATGTGGTTTTTTCAATGAATCCAGATACACAACATAGCCTGAATGATACTATAGTATGCTAAGATTTGACTTCCAACATACCTGATTATTGGATATCAAATACAAATTATTTGAAACTATATTTGTATTTGAATTCAAATATAATCAAGTACTTATTTGAAATCAAATCTGAGTCCCAACCCTGTCAGATGTCATTTCTTAAATTCAAATCCCATACAAATTTTTAATTGGGTGTTGAATTGTTTTATATTTTCTAATTTTTTGAAACAATTAAGTTGAATCAACCGATTAAATGTTAAAATCGAAAAAAGACAAATAAAATTCATTTTTTAAATACTTAAAATAAACGTGTGGAATGCGAACAAGTTTGACGTTGAACGGGCGGGGTATAGGCTAAGACAGGATGTAAGTAAGAACAAGGTTCGGGTCGGGGCGATCGCGCGCAGATGGAGATCCACCGACGGCAGGGTCTTTTGGTCAATAAGCCAGCGGGCCCCACACTCGCCTCTCAAACCAAACTCCCGTTGGTGGCGGGGTCCACGAGCCCACCAATCAAGCCGGTGGTCCCCACTGCTTAGCTGGCGCACCGACGCTCTCTCGGCATAATGCGTGACAGCTCAGCAAGTCGGCGGGCGCCAGTGGGACGGGGTTGACAAGGAGCCCCTGGGATCCACGGGGTGTGGGGCCAGGACCCGGATCCATGGTTTGATTCGAAAGTATTGGAGCGTATTCCATTCGGTTCTAACCCGAACCCCATTCAGATCCACCATTATGGCCGAAAACGAAAGCAAGGGGACGGGTTGGATCATACGTAAATGAATCCATGAATCCAATTCGTCAGTGAGCATGCCTTCTGTAAGCTATTTCATATTTTTTAATTAATAAAATGAAAGACAAGAAGAATTACAAAAAAAAAGGTAAAAAAAATTATGAAATCGATACTAATTGGTCAAATTCAATGTATATGGATTCGATTTGAATCGCCCTATTTTGCATGGTAGCGATTTGAATCGCATAAAAAAATTTATTGAATGGGCATCAATATGCAATTACATGAAAGCATAAGGTAGAGGACCAAATCCTAAGAAATTATGAAAGGTGTGGGAAGGGCCCTCTCTTTCTGGTAGATTCAAAGAACAACTATTTTATTGCTCGAGTTTGAAAATAATGTGATCTTTTACCGAAAGTTTGAGTGTGCATATATATATATATATATATATATATATATATATATATAGAGAGAGAGAGAGAGAGAGGGAGAGAGAGAGATCAATGCTAGTTGATTAATAGTTAAAATTTAAAAATTCATTACTAGAAGGACGGTAAACAGTAGGCACTCTATAAACAACAGTCATTGTTTTTTAGCCACAAATTTTTAAATTTTAACCATTGAGCGGCATATTACCAAGACATATGTAAAATTGAGAATGAAGAATGATTCCTCCATAGTAAAAGTAGAAAGATGACTGAGATTTTGAGCAAGAAACAACCAAATCTTACCATGAAAACTTTTCCTTGGATTCTCAAGTTGTTGATGATTAAAAATGGATTATGAAGAACAAGATCTTGAGATCCCAAAAAGGACCATCTGTCTTTTTGTTAACATGCACGATTTATAATGGGGTTGCCCATAATTGACAACTTGACAATAATAGAGGGGGCGGCGGACCAAGAATAGAGCCCGCATGGTGCATGACACGAGCCCATCTTAGGACCCACCTCTCCCTTACAGGACCCACATGACTTGTAGCATCAACCAAACTCATTCACCAGCCATGCAAGTCCAGCTCCTTTGGTCCACAGACTTTAACAACCATGAATTACTTTTATTTATAAAATCTTAATAATTTTAAATTATTTCTGAAAGTGGGTTTGTAATATTAATGTAAAGAAATGTTTTCTTTATTAAAAAAATAAATAAAAACTTTGGGATTCAAACGCCGTTCATTGGATTGTAGTGTCCTTGTGAATAAAACCCACAATATGATCAATCAGTCAGTAAGTAATTAGATTCTCTAATTAATTAAGCACCTCTTTTATGATCCCATTGTTGGTTTTGAAGATATGGGCAGCTTGGAGAACAACAAAGCCAAAAGGAGACAAATAAGAGGAGAATATCACTTAAAATTGCTAACTGGAAAGTCAATTCCAATAGATAGATCTCACTTGAATTGTAGCAATAATATTGTAAACAAAGTTTCTAAAAAGGTGTCTTGCTTTCAGTAGAATCACAAAAGCAGACTCAGGTTTTAACTCTTTTCATTTGAGCACTCATTCTCTCTGTGTGATAATATACATGTGGCTAAATAAAATATAATTCAGATTAACATGAGTACGTTTCTTATTAATCCTTCTACAGATAAGCATGATGTGGAGAAACATTTATGAAATCTCCCAATCAGAGAATGAAAGAGGATCCTCTAATGGGGTCAATAATCATCAGTGTTATTAAATTCCGCTTGAATTGGCCTATTTTAATTGGACAGGTGGAAAACCATTTATGGCCTCATAAAGAGCTCCACTTTCAATTTTTAGATTTTTTTATAAATATTTTAAGGTTAAATTTCTTATTGTTATCATCTTTTTTAGATGTTTTTGACTTATTTTAGCTCGCCTAAGGAGTGTTGCGTAGCTGGTCGCGCTGGTGGACTGGTGAAGCTCTATCATCAGTGCGATTCTTGTAGGTGTTACTCTTCTCTATACAAATATGGTTGGGTACGGGCCCAGGCCGCTGGCGGGTACCCAGCCCAACTCGGGCTCGATAATTTTTTTAATACTTATTTTATTAATTTATATATATATATAATATTTTATAGAATTAATTATATTTATATATTATTTTATATTAAAAATATATTTCTTAGTTTAATCGGGCCGTGCCCGGGCTTGGGTTTTCACGGTCGGTTGGGCCTGAGCCCGAGTTTCGGGTGTCCGGCCAGCCCGAGTCCAGCTCCTTACCAGGCCTGGGCCAAGCTCAGCTTCATAAGGCAGCATGTAAGCCTTGAAAAACAGTCCTCTATGTCTGCACCTTCCAACTTTTGGTGGAAATTACATTCCAAAGGATAGCAACCATAATATGTCCAAGTCCGGCTCCTTACCAGGCCTGGGCCGAGCTCGGCTTCATAAGGCAGCATGTAAGCCTTGAAAAACAGTCCTCCATGTCTGCACCTTCCAACTTTTGGTGGAAATTACATTCTAAAGGATAGCAACCATAATATGTAGATTGAAAAATAGAAACGGTCAGATGTGGTTGGATAGCTAAAAAAATTAAAACAATTTTTAAAAGTTATTAAAAATAAGAGCATTGACAATAGTTTATAATGATGTGACAGTTTATGGTGCTTTTATAAACAATTTATGGCGATTTAACGGATGGTTCTAAAATTTTTAGTCCAGCAGCCACCTTATTTCAATTTTCTCAATAACATGTATTTCTATATTTTTGTTTTAAAGAATGGTGCACCCTAAACATTTTGTTGTTTTGGAAGATCATCTTCCAATTTCTTCCCAAGTCAGATTTGGAGAGGAGAAGACACAAAAAAAAACAACATTTACCATGTTAAATTCTTCATGTGCATCAAACAGTGTTAAATTTACCATGTTAAATTCTTCATGTGCATCAAACAGGGTTAAATTTACCACGGTAATTCTTTTCGCCCATCAAACAGGGCATCAGATTGGAAGAGGGAGAAATTTCATCCTTTAAATTGTAGCTAAATCCGCTATAATTTAAAACTTTATAAAATGGGGAAGTATCGGAAATTGTAGCTAAATCCGCTATAACATCAAAGGTTTTAATTTTGTGATGAAAAATGTTACAAGCTTTTCCCCGCCCTTTGCCTTGTGCACTGGAAAAACTCAGAACAAAAGAAAGATGGCTCACTTTTGCCTGTAACGTATAATAGTGGACCTCCAAAACTGATGGTTTATTTGAAATGTAGGAGCTATTGATTCCCCATCCTTTTATTTCATTTTCAAATTAGTGTGTGTGGATATATATATATATATATATATATATAAGTTGAATAATGACTCGTCACTCACTCAGCTCACTCATGAATGTTGTCCGATCTATTTTGATGGATGAGAGATAGTTGAGTGACAAACAAGGAAAAAATGATGATAGACAATTTCGTTATCTAGTAATAGTTCACACCTTCTTCTCTTTGTTTTCTTTTTCTCAACGATCAATCACGATAAATTTGGCTAGTAACGCCTGTGTGCCTGCCCTATTGCATCGGTCATCGACTTAAAATCCGTTCAAAAACTGTCCATTAATTTTGCCTTCTGCTAAAAGGCATAGTTCAGTTCTGAAACTTCATTCAACTTGGAGGATTTAGGTCGACCCACCAAGAGCTTAGTTCTAAAACTACTCAATTTTTTAGGCAATTCAACTGGTTAGGTACACCCAAAGCTCATGCATCCCATCTCTCAAAAACAGCTTTAAGATTTGGCAAGAAAACACTTAACTTTATATTTATTTCATTTAACCACATGTTTTTTTACATCACATGTAAAGCAGGTGTGGGCAATATGTGGTCATTTGCCCACACGGGTTCACGAAAAGTACTTATTTTTATATTGACACCTGAGGGCAATTTTTTTTTTTGTTCATTTACATACTGCTGCTCTTTAAAATATTAAAATTTTATAAATAGTGCCCCTTAGCCAGAAAATTTTCTGCTTCGCCGCCCCTTATGTAAACTTAATTACGTTCTTGTTATTCCCTTAAAAATGTTGAACATATTTTTAAAATTTTTGAATACCAATTACATATCAAAGAAGTTGCCATTGTGGTAACCTGCCATGGCTTCTAGCTGGAGCATTTTATGCGCCTGCAGACCAAGTGAAGTTTGAGGCTGCAAATTTGAAAGCTCTACCTAAGGAGGTGGGGGAGGCTTCGACCTTCACTCAGGTGGTGGGATTATAGCCTCACGCTCACTTGAAAATCCCGAACAACAACACAATCATGGATGATTACCACTGGAGTCTAGGGATGGAATCAGGCCAACTTCGGGTCGAACTCGGATGTTGACGCTTGCTAAAACACCGGGGTATTAGCATGCAATCAGGTTTTGATATCTATAAAAATCTATTATAACATGAAACTGGATTTTCATATCCTCAAAAATGAAGTAAAAATCACATTAAAACAAAAACAACTAATACCACTGGAGTCTAGGGATGGAATCAGGCCAACTTCGGGTCGAACTCGGATGTTGACACTTGCTAAAACACCGGGGTATTAGCATGCAATCAGGTTTTGATATCTATAAAAATCTATTATAACATGAAACTGGATTTTCATATCCTCAAAAATGAAGTAAAAATCACATTAAAACGAAAACAACTAATCCAATTCTTGATTTGAGTAGATGTGGGATAACAGCTGACTGAATCCATGAGGCACTAGACTTGTAGGATTGCTTCTCATATAGTGGCAGTCTCAGTGGAAACATTGTGAGAACCATGGACCATAGGAGCATAGAAAAAGACCCCACAGACTACTCCCTTTCACTATCATGCACAACAAAGTCCAAAATCTCATTTTTAATGTGTTTAGTTGATGGAAGTCTGTCTGGAAATTTAAAATTTTTAAAGAACTGCAGTATGTAAACGAGAAAGATATCTTGAAATATTAATATATAAAATAAGCACTTTTTATTGGTCTGTATGGACAATTTCCCATGAAGAACCCCTAGTGGTTTGTTTAGTGAATGTCTTCAACAAAAGGTTGTAGCATCCCAACTATGCATACTAACGGCTGGCAAAGACGACTTGAAAGCATCTCAATTGGAAAAAGTTTATTCGGGAGACATCTATGCATAGATGGAACATATCAAAAATTTCAGCATGTTGGTCTTGCATTTGACCAATGGAATCCAAAGCCAGGATCTCCAACTGAAACTCATGTTTTTTTTTCTGGAACTACGGATGTCAATATATCCGATTTGAATTGGATATCCAACTGAACTAATCCAAAAAAATCAGATATGGAAAAAAAAAATAATATCCAATTAAGAAATCAGATCGGATTCAGATTTAATACATGTCATCTGATCGGATTCAGATTCGGATTCGGATATACATAAACATCTGATCGGATTTGGGTACAGATTCGAATCAGATTCATTTTTAGACAAATATCATGTATCTAATGCTATTAACTTTTGCAAATTGGCAAAATCTGGTTGAAAATTCGGATTCGATATAAATATAAAAATTAAATTCTGACCGGATTCGGATTGTAAAATCGGATTTCAGATACGATTTTTTTTATATGAATTCGAATCTGAATATGTAAATATATAAAAAAAGATATAATTAAAGATATATCTGATCCGAATTCGATTCCTTGAAAATCCAATCTGGAACCCAATGGAACAAGCATCACCAAGAAACGGAAACAACATGGAATCATGATTTTTGATGTCAGGAATGAATTTATAAGCAGAAACAGTTCTGACATACTATTTAAAGATCGTTCTAAAACCTTCTAACGTGTGTGCATTATTTATTGTGGATTTTAGAACAAATATATAGTAGGATACATACCACACTACGGGGAAGGGCGTACACAAGATTTTGAACCAAGCTGAGCCCGTTCGATCTCGGTATGAGTCTTAGAACGCCTGGCTTGAGCTTGGATCGAGGCCAAGTTCGACAAAAGAAGTCGAAACATCTCTCACTGGCATTTGAAAGTAAAACCAACTACTGCATAAATAGTTTTTTGTGTTGTGATATTAAGGCACATTTGTATATGCTCATTTAATCAACCTAAAGGAGCTTTGCGAAACCAAGCTTTCGAGCTAAATTGTTTAGTTAGACCCTTGACTCAAACCCAACTTGTTCAATAAATTAACGAGCTCAAGTTGAGCTCAGCACAAGTCAAGAAGGAAGTGACTTAACTCGTTGAGCAGCTTACCTTACGTAGAGCTTTAGACCTTTTTCACCTTTGGAAGAGCAATTTTCTCATGGGGAGGTCCCACTTTGGGCAACCCATGACTGCCACTAAAAAGAATCTACACATCTTTAACCTTGTCCATCCAAAGGAACTTTCGAAGTTGTGAAATCCTTGTTAAAAATATATGCATTGTCCATTGAAAATATGGAGAGCGTAAAATTTGTAGAACCTCTGATATAAAACCAGTCCCAAATACAATTAGACTTTCAAAGTCTATTTACCTTTTTAAGATTCACCAGCTTTGAAGTAGAGAAAATTAAAAGAAAATGAAGAAACACACATAAGAGAGAGAGAGAGAGTACATGCTTTTTAAGTTGATTCCTAGGTTTTTTATGTGACTTTCAGTACATCATATGCAAAATAAATTTTCAACGCATACAAACTTGCACTTGATATCGTTACAACTCTGCAAATACTCCTTTAAAATTTTATAAAAAGCTGGAAGGAAATCCAGTCCTCAACTCTATTGAGAATAGCAGCCAAAAAAGCCTCGAGTTCCCTCCCAACCCTAATAGGTATACCCAGCTTGTGCATAAAAAAAGGGTGATGCCCATAAAAGGGAACCTGTGACCATCTAGCAACCATGTCAAGTACTGCAATAAAACACTTGAACTACTAGAATATGAGCATAAATCTCATAGCTTCCTAAATAATGATGGACAATAACAGGAAAGTACAAGATCCACAAGCTCCTTTCTCCAAAATAAATTTAGAAAAACAAGGATTAAAAGGGCATGCCCCAGCAGATGCCAAGAACCAGAGGGAAGAAAAAACTCGTCCATCTCCACACAGGTTCAGCTACACAAGCGAACCTGTCATAACAGAAGTGCCTTGACCATACAAAGTATCTTGTCTGACGTGAGAAGTTTATTCCAACTTATGCAAAACATGAGTGAAATCAATGCGAAGTCTTCAACTCAAAGAGGCTACGTTTATGAGCATATGGAAATTTATTAACAATATTTTATTAATCTAGAGAACAACTCAACACATTTTACAACAATTACCTCCATGAAAAAGGGGCAAGAAATGAAAGTTGACAGCTGAATAAAGTTTTTACATTGGATATTGGCTACAAAATTGTAGGGCACGAAGAAATATGCTGTGCCCGATCAACAAGGTGGGGCAGTAGCAGGACCTGCATGATATACAATGGGAACATCTCTTGGCATGTAGGGATGGCATTTTAGATATTGGATGACCATCATTTGTTTATTCAGAGAATGTTATATGTCGAGCTCTGCTATATGAAACTCTATAGTCTGTCCCCGAGGAAAATGGAATTAATAGCTCTACAATTGAAATAATCATGATGGCATGGATTTGACGCATAAGCACCATAACTGGAGGGTCTTGACAACATGCTAAGCTCTCTTCACCATTGCAACTGCAAAGCAGGTATGGTGGCCGAAGACAAATGATATCTCGAGCGAGGGGTCACAGGCACCAACCTGATGAATTACATTTAACGCAATCCTATTGTGCTCAGCAACCTGTTCTATCTGGCGAAGCTCCGATAGCCTCTCAGGGTCCCCAGAAAAGGTACCTCTGAGCTCCTTTGAAATCCTCTGGATGTCCCGGAAATAATTGTATCTCACTATAGCCTGATTTACACAATGTCAGTAAGCAGCGACCTAGTGAAATATGAATTTCTAAAAGTATTCCGACACTAACTATTCATCACAATCACTTACAGAAAAATTCACATGGGCTGTTGAGTCCTTGAAAAGGGGGTACGAAACACCATCAGGCACACGTGCTTTTAGAAGGAGATCAAAGTGCTGGAAGAATCTCTGAATGGGCAGAAAAATTTCTGAGAAAAACTTCTCACTGGGTATAAATTTCTTCTCACATAAAAAACACAACAGATGGAAGGGGTAACAATCAAACAAAAAACTGCACATGCCTCCTGCTCGGTACTGAAAGCAGACCACTTTTTCACCAACTGGCGTTCATTAGCCAAAGCTGCACTCATCTAAAGGAAAAAAATGGACCAGTCAATTCACAAATGGTAAAACAATTATGCTTATTTGAATTTGACAGGGCCATTCAATTTACCATTGCAAGCCCTTCAGAAAGGTAAATGTAGCACTGAAGCAACAACATCTTTGGTGAAAGTCGAGCATCTCTTGCCATGTCCTTGGAGTTTTCCCTTCTTTTCTTCCCTTTTCTTCTGGCTAGTTGATTTTATTTGTGGATAGAAAGAAAGGATCTTAAACAAGCTCACAAGTACAGAGAAATAGAGAACAAAATTTGCAGTAAGGAAGGTCCAAGATGGAAATCATACTGATCCTCAGCTACAAGAGCAAGGAAAGAAAACCAATTATATACATGCTTTTGCCTACTTTTATAAACTGAGTTATCAATCATTGGACTCATGGATTTATAGTGCTATCCTCGTGTGTCCAAGAAAGTTTATGCTGATCTTATGTTATTTTATCTCAATTTGTAAATTTTTAAGTTCTGAAATTTTAGGAATTCATTTACTGGCCCAGAAATATGATATTTTATCGTTCCATATGCCTGCATCTACCAAACAAAGGTTTTAATATATTGTTTACAAAAATGATATATAATTTATCTAAGTCTAAAAATCTTTTTGGTTGGAAGTCAAGACATCAGTGTTTGTGTTTTCACACAAGGCATAGCCTCCAGAGATTAACATAAGATTCACCTTGGGAAAAGAAAACATAGGTGATGAGAACAAACACGAGAAGACCAGGGGTACTCTACATACTTTGAGTATGTTACAGGCACATCCTCCATATGGTAGCAATAGATACACAAGTAGCAGGAGGCTACACATGCATAAAGCAGATGAGTTCATCAGGGGATTTGCATTGTAAAAGATGTAAAATAGAACAAAGCACTCACATGCATCAGAGTTTTGAGATATTCTGAGTTGAGCTTTCTCCATCAGTTTGACAAATATAATGTAAAGATACCTGTCCAAGTTAGATGTGAACTACATTATTGCTGAAAACAAAGTCACATAGCATGAACCAAAGTCATTTTCAACCAACATCAGATACTGACCAGTAGACCATGCAGTATTCACCAGGGCCATAGAGTTCCAGCTCAAAACCAAGCATGAGGTAACGAGCAGCAATCCAGTAAATCTGTTCTTCTGTCCAAATAAGTAGATTTGCTGATGTATTCGCCCACGAATTCTGCACAAGCTGCTAACTAGTTAGAAAGCACTAAAATGCAACAGAAAAATTGAAACACTGAAACCCATAGAACAGGATACTGTACCTCATCAATGGAAACACTGAAGGAATCTCCAGATTCTTTTGAACTACTTAAATCCAGCTGAAAATGACAACAAAAAATGTAAACGATGTAATGTATAACAAAGCATCTCAAAATAATATAAATCAGTAGAAAGTTGGGGAACAAGGCAGGAAAAAGAAAAGAAAAAAATCCTCAATCAGAGATAGGATTAGCAACAAATGGACCACAGGATTTGCACCAGAGGCGATGTTTTATTTAATTTTTAAGTTAAATATTTATTGAAAAATGTTGTAAATTGCACAAACTCAAACAATTTAAATATATAAGAAATACTAGAAAAATTATAAAGAAATGAGGTTTTTCTACTTTCTTACAAGAACATTGATAAAGATTTACAATAGCCAGTAAAATTTTAAAAAGAAACAAGAAAATGGAAACAAAGGTTTTAAACTGTAAAGTACACTAAAAAGTCTTCTTTTAAAGAACGGAGAAATTATTTTGATATTTACAGAGAGGAATTCAATTTGATGATACCTTCATAGGATCACAGCACTAAACAAATGAAGCTTATACTCATGTTTTTCCGCACTAGAGAAAAGTCAGCAAACTAAATTGTTTCAAAACAAAATCTTAAATTATTAAGATGCTTTCTGTTCATCTTCTATTTAATCTCTAATTTTGTCATCTTTCTAACTGAGGAATTCGTTAATGTGCATGTTAGATGGAAAAGTCCTGCCAAATTGTTAAAGGTACAAATTGGGTCTTAGCTTCCTGTGTTTCATATATGGCCTTTCATGTTCAATGGGAGCTCAGTGGTTAACTGTAAACTTTTTGCACTCCCATATCTAAATTTACTACAGCTGTATTATGATTCGGAGTTGAGATTCAAACCTATCTAGACAGTTCCTAACAGCTAGATATCAAGAGATTGGGGACTACCTTCGCTCTCCTCATTTTCTTGTAGACAGGAGGTTCTTGCCCTCATTTTAGGTTCTTCTTGCACACTTTGCTAAGAATAAGCATATCAAATTTTAGTGCCTCTGTGCAACTTTTTCCTTCTTGACAGTGCCTTGCGGCACTTTTTGTCCTCTCAAATGGAGTTGTGCTAAATGCTCTGTTTAAGCATTCATTGTTGCTTGTCAAGTTCTTTCTTTGTTCGTCTTACTAATAAATAGGTTATACTTATCTTACAGACATGACTGGGGAATGGACCAAAATCACCTGAACAACACATGCTCAAGCAATGGGCTAAGCCTTGTTTCTTCTTGTCCAAACAATGATATGATGAATAAAGGTCTTCTCTTACTGCAGCCTGCAGGAAGAATGACCTAGCTATAACAAAGAAAGCCAATTCGAGTTTGTCCTTTTGTTGCCTAATCCAAGTTATGCTGGTGAGAGTTACCAACAGATACCTTGATTAGTCTGCATGCAAATAAAGTCTAGAAGGACAAATCTAAATGGTGCAACTGAAGCTGCATTATTTACAAGTGATGAAATCTTCTATGTTCATTTGAAAACAAGTGTTATTTGCATTTAACTATAGGTGCAACCAAGTCCTAGAGTGTTGGTCATACAGACGTTCAGTAACGTTGAAGGACTGATCGCTTGTATCATCCGACAGTCCACTCTTGATATGACATTACTGAAAGTCCATTATTTCATAGCCAACAGAAGATGACAATGAGAAGATCATACATATTTTCCAATAAAAACACCAAAAACTGGGATCTGTTCGTAAGTTAGCTTCATAATATGTTATAACTTATAACGTATAATGCAGCCAAATTAACTCATTATGGAACAGAATTTACAAAGAATCTGTTCAGTGCCAAGAACCAAAAACCCGACTAGGGTTATTCTACTGTTTTAAGTTTGGCACCTTGTCACCTATATTTAACACTTCACTTCTAGAGGGAGAGAGGGAAAAAGGAAGCAGGATTATGACTTAAGAAAAAACAAGGTAACCCCAGGCTAGGGGTTCTTAAATGTGATATACAATCCAGTCTGTTTAGACTCAGACAAAGGGGTGCAAGCTGCGCCATCAGCCTAATGAGTGGAATATGTCAGGTTCAAACTAGAACCTTCGTTTGGGTATGGCTTACTCACATACAGGTTTTAGTACGCCAACACCTTACAGTCAATATTTTGGATGGATAAGGATGACCCAATCACACAAGCCACTCATATGGGACAACATAACTCCATACTTATCAAGTATCAACAATGACAAAGTTTGTGTAGACTGAACAATACAAAATAGAACAATTTTTGTGAGTTTAGGTGTTGCTTATACACTCACATATGATAGCAGTGCTGCATTTTGTCAGCAATGATAATTTTTTGCTGACATGCATGTGCACACATGTACATACACATAGATACACACACAGGCATGTGCAACATGTACAAACAAAATGAAAAACATCTCACGACATGCATACATGTATGTATGGAGAGAGGGAGAGGGTTTATTTACTTTCATTGGTACCTGATATCAACAACGTCACAATAATGGGTGAGCTTATTCAGGTGCCAAACCAAAGAAAAAGGCTTTATGTGCCTAGACATGGAAAATCTGATGGACATTATCTAACATTTTAAGACATTCGGAAAGCAACATCAAGTCTTCATTGGTCTGACAGTTCTAGCCCTAGCAAGAAGAAGAAAAAGGAAATGTCCAGTGTGTCAAGAATTGTCAATGCCCAATGCGATGGACACAGGCACATCTTAACACAAAGAAGAGATCACTAAAATCAAAGAGTAAATTTCTCTTTCTTTTTTCTCTTCTTTTTTTTCTTGGCAATTGTTGTATATTTTTTGCACATTTACGTCTGTTGTTCCTCCCTTGCATGTAGAGATTTTTAACCTGATGCATCTAAGAGTTTGTGAAACAACAAGAAATAAGCCCCAAACTATACATCCATCTGGAAAGTCTTCTGAACCTAAATGCAGAAAGTCAGGTAATATTTTCCCGGAAAATTAGATTCTTCAAATTTAACCTTTCAACCTTAATAATCATGAGGATATAAACATAGCAAGAGAAAGAAAAGGAAGGTTGTAAAAACATTAGACAAAATTAAAATCAATGTGAGAACTGAGAAGAGCTTTTCAGCTCCCAAAACAAACCTGCCCTGCAATGATACTCCAGTCTTGCAAGATCTTTCCAAGCTTACGCCTTTGCCATGCAGTATTTGTGCAAAGAATCTTTAGCAAACTGATCAGTAACTACGTAATCAAGGACAAAAAGTGAGTTATAAGATGACAGACTTAAAGGAAAATATGAAAGTTAGTGCTTAATCAAAGAAGGCACTGGTGGAGATGATAACAAATCACTGAACCTGTCCCAAACGTTGTATCAGTTCATGCTTCTGTAACTCTGTGTTCTTCATAATATGAGGCAGTGCCGTAGCCTGAGAGATCACTTCATGGAAAGGATCTCGCCCATACAGCTTCCCATCATGAATCAGTAGAACCTGTTTTATAATAACCAAACAGAGAGAACTAGAAACCTTCACTAAAAGCAAACAAGCTGCAATACTTGATTCAGTAACTAAGAGTAAACGTAAATACCAACAAATGAGAAGATTAGCATGAAGAAATAAACTAACCTGCAGATGAGCTCTTGCAACCAAATCAGGTTGAGATTTTTGGAATTTAACAATGAACTCAAGAAGTTCTTCTACATGGAGATCTAAAGATAATGCACATATGACATCCAGATCTTGCAGCAATTTCTCGAAATATTCAAGTGTCTGGTGAAACATGAAAAGCACCTTAGAGTACTGAAATAATAACAATATTACATTTTTAATTTCTTCAAAGTGTTCACCTTTGTCCAGCTAAGGATTTTTATTGCACGTGGAGGTGTCGGAGCGGATAATCTAGCATTTAAGTTAGCATCAAATCCAGCAGGAGGACAACCAGATGCTGTAGTTCTGTCTTCAATATTCACTTGAGATGTCACATATGCGTTACAGACAAGGAACCCTGACGATTCACGCATAGCTGCAAGCTCTAACAAGCAAGAAGCTATGTGTTTCCTTGCAAGTTCCAGACCCCTTCCTTGAGGTTTCCTCAAACACGTAAGAACATGATGAAGGTGCTGCCAGTAATACACGTGACCATCAGGCTAGATGATAAGTCAATAAATTTGTTGTTTCAAACAAAAAAAAGGAAGTGCAATATATGACGCAAGCATAGATCATACTTGGTTTTTGTGCTACAGAATGCAATTTGTAATAAGCCTCAAACAAAAAATAAAACGTAACTTGCACAATAAACTCCCATGGAAACAAATTCCAGCACATTACTTTAGGCAAAAACTGGCTACCTAAAATGCATCATGCTCTAGGTGCAAGATACACCTGTAAGTGGTCCACAAGACTAACCTTAGAAATGTGATTGCTACACCCACTGAATCGACTCTTAATCATGATTTTTCTATTCTAAGACAGTAATTTAAAAGCCAGAAAATTCAGGCATTTGATCCATTATATCCCTATAAAGTCCAGTCTGTACTTTTGAAAAGATGCACAAGAATGGAACTCTAGGCTCCTAAGCACAAAAATCACTAATTCAGTAACTTCATACTGAACCTTCAGGTATAAGTTTCATCAGCCGAGCACAGCAAGCTCAAGACTACAAGATACTTTCCTCTACATCTTCAGACAACAATTTACACTTAGAAGCCATGTTTCCATCCAAAAGATACAATCTAAAATTTGGGTAAGAATATTTTCAATGCACAAGAATAACGATCACCAAGTCTCAATATAATGGGTATGATCATGTTATTGAGATTTCTCTGCCATTTTTAATAAACATACACTTACATACAGTTTGCACAGACATCAATGCAAGTTTCTGTATATGCAGTGCCCAAAATGATAGTTAAAACAAGTGTCGACTGTCAAGGTATAAAGGCAGACACATTTGCAATGGACAAGGATGACAATTATAGAACTAGAATCTGCAACATGCTGTTGAAGCTTGTATTAGACACCAATAACATTAGACGTCATGTCACTATTCTTTAACAAAACTACTATTGTTCTTCCATTTTTATGCCTATTAAAACTTGCTACCAACTTGTTATAAGAATCCACATCCATTTTGATCACATGCGAGCAGCAATACAATCCAGTTGCTAGAAATATTAGTTTCATTTCACACAGTTCCTACAGATTTCTGCATACATCACGCAGTTGCTGACATCTATAGACATCATTCCCCTATTTTTGCATGATGCAGTTGTCACGATTTATTTTGGTTGCTTTCCTCATGAAGCATAAATTGGAAGTGCCACAACTAACCCTCGAAACCCCAAACCCCACAAATAGTAATAATATCATGTTTCATTTCTCTCAAAAAGTGCTTCATTTTGTTGACACGTTCACATAAACCCCAATGCGCTAGAACCCATTTTAGACATAGACAGACTGCATTATACCTGTTCCCAAGTATTCATAGGCTTAAAGTCAACATAGACAAAGATAGGACCTATAACCAATGCAAGGAGTAAAGCATCGTTTATGAGGAACTTAAACCAAGATTACCAATCTTGCATAGGAAGATGAGCCACAACTTTACCGTGTCTCCTCTATGATACCATTGAGTTCCCGCCTTCTTTCCCCCTGCACTTCCCTTCTGCTTTTTCTTGTGTTTCTTGCAACTTTTATGCAGTTTCTTTAGCACTTCTCAAGCACTTCCTTAATAACCATGGGTTTTTGATATTAAAAAATCACAAATATTTTTTAAACAAACCATGTTCTTCTTAGTTTTAAAAATAAAAATTGCCATTACATTGTGATTTTTATATTTTTATTTGTTAAAATTAGTGATTCTTATTATATGGAATAAGGATGCAAATCAGACCCAGAACAGGAGCTAGTGGTTTTGGTTATGTGGATCTAACTTGTCCATTTAAGCACAGAAGCATGCAGTTACCTGAACCTAAGTTACTCGGTGGTACTGTAACAGATAAAATTGCAAAGTCACACAAAACCTGTACATCAGCATTATATCACAAAATAGAGCTAGAAAAACATGGTTACTCATGAAATGACTGAACTTTAATCAATGGAAATCAAAGTTTATTGCAGCAGACATGCATATCAATAGAACAAAATAGGAACAGAAGGGAAGACCTTACGGAAGCGTAAGCGACATAAAACCGCTCTGCAATATCCTTCTTCTAAGTCAGGATTTGCCTGCAAAGGCTCAACATCTGCATCCACAAATGACTTAAAATAAGACTATGATTGAAAATTATCATAGAAATACCAAGACAGATATGTCATGCACAAAGCTCCAAAGCAGGACAGGATAAGAGAAAGAAAAAATATGCAAACACAATAACTAGCTAAGATATGCATAAATATACAACAGGTTTCACAGCCTGTCTGATAACTCAAAGGGCATGTGCAAAAGAAGTTCATCAATTAGAATCACATAGGTTCTGGAAAAGTTTTAACTACTTTTTATTGACATAACCCTAACAGGCAAGTTGCCTCAAAGTGGATGCTTTAGATCTAAGGCCCTTAAGTGACAAGATCACAAGCTTACAAGGTCACGAAAACATTGGCCAGCAATAGCATTCATATGCCTTAACGTGTTAGCAGAAGAACTAAAGCCTTAATTGATAAGATAATGAGAACATTAACCAGAAATAGTAAAAAGAAGAAGTCCTTCATTGCAACAACCTACCAATATCAAAATTTTCTCTTGACCAAACTACCTTCTTGGTAAATGATCAACCATTTTAATAAGGAAAGCTATATAAAAAAGATTCACGTCATGAAAAGAAAAATACAAGCATAAATTGAAACCATACACAAGAAAACAAAACTCAGCCTTGGTTTCATTCACTCGCAATTTCCACTGTATGTCTCACTTGTAATTCCACCTCAAAGCAGGAAGCTTGCATGTTAAGAAAAGGGATTGGCAGCATGTCAAAGGCCATTTGCCCACCCAAATGGTTGAGATAGATGGCCATGAGAACACAGCCATTTTTAATTTAAAGGGCTGTTGATAAGATAAAGTACTCGAAGAAATATAGTTTAAAAAGAAGGAGCTCATAAATGGTACATCCATCAGAGGGCACATAAAGCCTGAAATGAACCAGATTATGCAAATTGTAAAGCATGAAATTTTATCAGCAAATAAGTTGCACAAAAACATATAAAGGTACCTCTCAACCAAAGAAAGCACATTGTGCTGAAATAAAATTAGTGATAAGTGAAACCTTCTCATAAAAAGGATAAAAAGTAGAAATATAAGCTACCTTCAATTGCCTTCTTTTTAGACAACAAAGCTTTACAAGCACGCAACTGACGACAAACAGTTTCTTCCACTGCACTCAACATTGATAAGCACTTCTCATCACCTTCCTCTTTCAAAGAAAGGCCAAACGCCATTATAAAAAGATCCTCTTCCTAAAACACAACAGACAAAAGCAGGGTCTCAACCTTGATGATTGCCTAAATCATTACAACAAATAATATAAGACATGAAAGGCCATCCTTGCTTCCGAATCTTAAAGAAATTTGAGTGGACTCCTACATTTGCTAAAGCTGTTCAACAAACCAAGTGACAAAAGTATCACAACATGAGTCTTCAAAATAAAGGGAAAAAAGAAAAAGAAAAAGCTTATGATACATAGGAAGGGCTCAGTTAAATCTAGTGTTCTTGCTTTTTGGAGATCCAACTGATCATTAAACAATTGCACACATGGAGTCCTTTTTTAAACAAATGATAAATGCTTACAATTCAGAAACCTTATTTTCACAAGCAATTAGCTGAAGCATTTTCTTCTTTTGATAAACTACACCTGGCTTTTATGGCATCAGAGTCATGCCAGGAAACAACTGCAACTAGCACAATTCTAAAGGGAAATGCTTCTGGTGAAATACTGCCACTAAGAGTCTAAGACAATGGCACTAACAATCCAACAAAAGCTAATGAATCATGGAACAATAAACAGATACCTGCTATACAGAAGCATAATTTGATACCATACAGCAAAAACTCCCACAACCCAAAGAAATAAAAAAGAAGCAGTATTTTCAGATAGTAAGAGAAATACAAGAGAACAATGACTAAAATACACACAAGCACAATGAGGCAAACACACACCAACAAGCCAATACACTGGAAATGTCCTCTTTCACTAGCTTCTATGAAGCACATCAGTGTTTAGAAACTTTCCAAGTCAACTTGTTGACTTGGATGAGAATCATGAGACCAACCCCTTATTGGGTCAACCCAGTAAGAGGACTCGGTTATGGATTAAGCTCAGCCCACTCAAAACTCATTTGACTCAGCCAAGTTGCAGGTCAAACAAACTCGGGCAAGTTTTAGTCGTGACTTGGGTGACCTGTATCAAGTCACAGGCCACAGCAAATTTGCCAAGTCATGTGCATGAAATTTGGTAAATGGCAAGCAGGTAAAAAGATGCATTGGCGAGGTCGGTTGGTAAATTGAGTGAAACATAAGAGAAACCTGATGAGTTGATGACCAGATTTCTCTTTTACTCTGTGAGCATTAGGGCTTTGGACTTAGGTCTAACTTTCTCTTGTGAAACCCTAGCCTCATCCTTCAGACAGTTTCTGGCAAAAGCAGTGATTCTGGCAACTTCATCAACAACTCACTAGAATCCAATGACATCTAAGGTTTTTTCTTTTTTTACTGATTTCACTGTTCGTCCTTTTCCACATTTTCCAAAACAAATTTCTACTCTCTCTCTGCATTAATGGCCTCTAAATACTGTTTTTTTTCTGAATATAATTTATCAGACCACATTTCGGCATCGCTTTCTCCCTCTACTGATGGCCTCTGTACATGATGAGAGACAGGTGTGAACAGGGTACTAAACTCATTCCAAAAGATTTTGAGACCAGAATTCAACACATAGAATAAGCAACTGTGTGTTTTTGCCATGTTTAGGCTAGAACTTTCATTTGATTCTGATTTTTGACCTAGTGGAAGGTAAGACAGAACCTGTAGCCTTAATAATTCAAAAGCAATTGGTTTTTTAGTGTATCAGCAATTCCGTAGTGAACAATGAAAATCCATGTTTAACAATAATTAAAAAAACCTGGCCCGAGTCATCAAGTTGACTCATTGAGTCATGACTCATGAGTTGATCATGGACACGACGAGCCCCAAGTCACCGGATTTTAAAACATTGGTGCACTTTGAAAGTTGCTAGTATTGCCTGATGACTAGGATCAACCAACAATCCTAGCTTTCTTAGTTCCTTTGTTTCACCACACTATTGGACAGTAGAAAACGAGGCCTAGATTGCAACCCTTTAAGCATGTAGCAATCCTTTTTTGTCTCTTAGAATGTTAAAAATGCTTCTCAGTCATCAATATAAAGCAACAAAAAAAAAATCAATACAAGCACATTCTTATACAGGACAAAATCATAAAACCATGAACAGAACCATCAAATATGTAAGGTTGTAAGCAAAATATGAAAGTATAGCAAATACATTAACATCTAAGGAAAAAGAACAAAACCCACTCATTAAGAAACATGGCAATTAAACAAACATCTTCCATAGAGAACGATATAGCTTGTCAAACAATTGCATAGACAACAAAATCTTGTGAAAGAAACTTTCAATATTAACACAACTTGCATTGATATGTCACTAGTTGGGATGAAGCTAGATCCTTGATTGCCTCTTCACCTGATTGCTGCCTAATTTGCTCCTGGTTTGAGGTTGACTACTGGCAGACAGGATTTTGGTTTCTCTGTTAAAAATCCATCTGTAGGATTAATGTTGAAAGTTTCTTTGATAAGGCTTTATTAACTATCAATTGGTTTGACAAACTTTATTGTTCTCTTTGATGAATGTTTATTTGATCACCATGTTCTTTCTCATAATTTTTTTCTGTGTTCAAATCCACTGTGGTGTCTCTGATACACGGGTGCACCTGTGCACCTGAAGTGTTGGTATCGACTTGCCTGGGGCAAGACATGGGTGTCTGTACGGACACGCCTCCGACACTGCACGTACACATGCCTGGTGGTGTCGGGTATGGTCAACGTACCCAGGGTCATACCCGACCTTTTCTGGACATGGTGAGCGCTGACCGACTCCTCTTTCATCCATTTTTTGGTACCTTTTTTCACTGACCGACTCCTCTTTGACTTTCTTTTCTTAGCCAACTTCTCCTTTCCTGTGCGTTGCCCCTGCATCATCTTCATCTCCATCTTTTATGTCATTTTTTTCCTTGCTTCTTTTCCCACTTTTCACTGGCCAATGATTTAAGTCCTTCCATTCTACAACACATTACAACTGCCATGTTCTCTTTTCCACTTTCGTGACTGCAACTGCATACATGCTGTTATATATTTCTGTGTCTGTAGTTCATTGTTACATATATCGTGTACGGGTATTATATGGCTAGGGATTTCTCAGGTATAATACGAAGCACACCAGCAGCGTGCGTTGCGCTTGAAATTGATCCTTCCTCCCTATAACAATGTCTTGACATTAGCACATCATTTGCATGCCTGCTTTCCTTCCCCATGTGCAAGAAGTTCCTTAACAACCTACTAGAGCCCTTCCTCTGACCGCCCTAAAAAAGAAAGCCTTCAACAAAAGCCAACCGTGCAAGGCGGTAGAGTCCGTGTGCAGTGTCAGCATTCTCTCATGAACGCGGCATCGAGGGGTTCCCGGGTGGGAAGCCCGAGCGGAACCGGTCACTCTTGGCTATACCTCGGGAATATCTTGGCAAATTTTTAAAACATTTAAAACATTTAATAAATCCTGAAAATTATAAAAAAAAGTAAAAATTAATAAAAATTACGAAAAACACATATAATACGCCTTTTGGTACACGTTTTTTGTTTTTTGGCATTTTTTTAAAAAAGACGCGTCTAATTGCCGTTTTATACGACTGACTTATAACGTGTTTTTTCTGTTAATACACATTTTCTGTGACAATGCTGTAATTATATGTTCAATATGCAACATAGAATTTATATATTTAATACAATATAATCATATGCATTGTATTGGATTGTAACCTTAATGAACGTATTTTTTCATATGTGTATGTGTGTGTGTGTGTGTATATATATATATTATGTACGGCCAGCCGTGCCCGTGTACCCGTGATTTTGAATTTTGTCTGCACCCGTACCTATAGCTGCACCTATACCCATGTGACATAGGTACAACAAAGGTTTAGAGTGAAAAAAGAAGCAAGAAAAGAGAGGGGGATTTTTAATTTTCAACTAAAAAACTGGACAACTTTGGACTTGGTCAAAGTTGACCAAGTCCGAAAATGGACAAAAATGATCCCGGGTACGTTGACCGTACCCGGTACTGCGTTGACCACACCAGGGCCGTACCCGTACCCTTACCGTACCCGTACCATACGGGTACTCCTCCTTAAGAGGAGTACCCGTGTGACAGTGTTGTACATAGTTCCTCACAACTTTTCATTTAAAATCTTCCATACAATGTTCCCAAAATTCATTCCTTCTCTATAACTTGACTCTTCGATAATAGTGTGAGCCATAACCATAGCGATGTCAATATATCTTAAAAGTGTGACTTGTTGCTCCTTCTAATCTTGATGATGCGACGGAGAATCAAGAAAGCTGATATATTTGTATGTTAATTACTTCCATACTGTGTTTTGTGAATATGTTATTCATTTTGAAATTTTTTGACACACACACACACACACACACACATATATATATATATATATATATATATATATATGTATATATATATATATGTCTGCATGTGTGTACGGCCGTACCCCCGCACCCAAATTTTTTGAAAATGGTCCGTACCCGCACCCGTACCTATGTGACATAGAATGCAACAAATGTCATATTTTCAACATATTCAATGAAAACCTGCTTAAGATATGTACCTCATGAGTACGGGCATCAGAGACAACTGAAAGGATGGCATGGCAGGTTGTGCGCACCATTCTGCAATAAGAATGTAATAAAGCATTTGAAGATGTCCTTTGGAATCTCAAAAGATATATGCAAGAGAAGACCGTCTGTGCCAGAGAATGACCCTTGTGCCAAGAAGCCTATAAGAATAACATATATTCATCAGCATCAAATCATGAGAGATGTCATTGGTCATCACAATATCAAGAGACATCCTATACCTCACAAGCTAAAAGATGATCCATGACATCAATCATACACTGAATATCAACTGTTCTGTCAGAACTGAAAGGAATGGGTGCAGCACCGCAATCAATAGCTTCTTCAATGGAACGATAGCCACATGTTTCCATACCAGAATCCATCTTTGGATCCATAATCTGCAAGAGGCCATTGACAGTTACACTTGCTTAAAGAACAATTGAACATATAGTCAAAAGAGATGCTCAATCAATTCCAGAGAAATCACAAACCCATGTTCAGAGCATAGTACAAGTCCGAAATAACTGAGAAGGTAATACCTTTTTAAAAAATTACAAAAAATTCACATCCAAGAATTTAAGCAAACAAACATATAGCAGGATCTAGCAAATGCTTTTGTTGTAATATTGCTTGGAAAATGAACACTTGAACACAACTATGAAAACAGAAGCAACAGGTGTAGCATTGAGAGAAACAAAGAGGTTGAGATAAGAAAACACATCATATATTCATCTAGATTCAATAGATATGGCTCATATGCATTTCAAAATAAATTGTTTCAGCAATTCATAGGCAAGAACAATGCAGAGATCTAGAATCAAACAAAATTGGAAGGAACATGAAATGAAAAAACTAAATCAGACAAGACTAAAGGAAGGTAGGGAAATGTCAATCATGTTGCTTACACATAAACTAAACAAACACCAGATGCTGGATATAGAACATCCTCTTACAAAGCACCAGTAAGGATTAAGCAGCAGAGTTGCAAGCAACTACGGCTCAACTTCTTCGAAGGCCGCTCCACTCCAGCATGACTAAGGCTGCACATGGGCCGGGTTTCCTGGATGAGTGGTGCTAAACTAGGGGACCCAAGCTTGACTCAAGCCAAGTCAGGCCTAGAATACATAGACCAGGCATGGGTAAAAATCAGTATCAGTTAAAACACCCAACCTGCTTCACCCATTTATAAATTCCTTACAGAGGCAGGTAGGATGGGTCTTCTCTTAGAGGCAAGAAGCTTGTTTAGAAAATGAAGAGGGCGTGCACAAAAAAAGAAAAAACAAAAACAAGGAGAAGGTTACGGCTAACATGGATAATATATGCCACTTGTGTCCAAGTACCAGTCAGACTGACAGGTACTTGGGCATGGGTGTCAGATGGCAAGGTATAGAACATGGCTACTAGAACGTAGGTGGGGTACCCTGGGTCAAATCTAAATCCAATGTAACTAATTTAGAGGAAATTCAAAATTTTGAAAATTAATCCTCTCAAATCTTCAAAATTTTGAAGCTCTATATCTATTATACATGGAGGCACCATTTTGGGTGCTGCTTATATATATATATATATATATAGCTTCATGACTTGATCAAATCATACGTTTAATTTCATGACTATACATGTATAACTTCAACACGTACATTTAGTGCATGCATGCCCAGTCAAAAACCCATACCCACATTTGTTGAAATTGTGGTGTTTTACCTAATGTTGTAAAATAGTCAACATAACCCATGTTGTCCAGGTCCAAAAAGAATTGCAAGTTCATATCTTGTGTTATTACAAACTCATAAAAAAATAAGAAAAATACAACATAATAATTGAAAATTATGAAAAAAACTCAATATTAATAACATAAATTGTACAAACATAAAAAATAATTGATGAATACATGTTACCTACAACTTGCATGCATTCAATTGGAAAAAAAAATCAACAGTGTGCACTTATGTAATTCCCAGTACTTACATGTTTATCAGAATAAATAAGTTTCCATTACCTATGGCATACTCCTTGGAGTTTTTAAGCATTAAAAGTCTAAAAATTTGAATATCTATCTTTTGTTTTGAAATAAAACTTAGCATCTTACAAGAAAAAGCTCATTTTTATTGCATGAAATCACCCTTAGAATTTTTTACTTTAGATGTGAAAGAATGACTTGAAAGAATGACTTTTTACATTGACCATAATATTCAATCTTAAGAAATTTGTGTAACTTTAAATTTCAAAAAAAAAAAAAGAAAAAAACTTCTGAATTTTTTTATGTTTGCAGGGTATAACACACAAGATCCTGTAGTAACTTACAATATAGGGGATTTAACATAAGTTGCACATAGATACAGTTTGTTATGCCCAAATACGGTATAGTTACACCCCTGAAACCACTTTCAAGGGCGTGAGTATTGCTTTCCTCCATAGTCATGTCATGCAAGGTAATGTAATATATGATATGCTACATCACACAACACTGGTTTTACCTTTTGTATGTGCACCCACATCTATGTGAATTAGGGTTGTAGTCTCCAATGACCCTCCATAATGACTTGCAATATTGCAGCTTGAGCTGCAGCAAGAGGGCAACTCTCAATGGTAATTGCACATTCCTATTGAGGTAAAAGATGGACATAGGAAAGAAAAAATGAAGAATACTTATGAATGGCTGTCCTGCATGCTAATCGATGTAAAAGATGAATGACGGAGGAGTTAAGGAAAAATAGAACGGCTATTGAGCAGACAAAAAATGAAGGCACCAAAAACAAAGAAAAGGAAAAGTCGTTCAAGTTGGTCGGCTTTCAAATTTTCAAAAGGGTTTAACAATGTTACAAATATTGGTTGTACAACCAGGCCACCTGATTCTCCCTGTTTTCATTTTTCGCATAAGTGATCACTGTGAAGCTTCACCCTCTAACGAGGCCACCACCGACACCATGATCATCAATGACAACCTATTATAGTGGTGATTCTAATGGTGATGAATGGGGGGAACAGGTGGGGGCTCTATTCCTACCTTATTTCACCTCAATGCATTCAACAGATTCCTCTCTCTCTCTCTCTCTCTCTCTCTCTCTCTCTCTCTCTCTCTTCCATGTCATGCATGAATAATCATCACCTTCCATGTTGCCTCTTTTACATCACGTTTTCTCATGTCATGTAGACTAGTGGCCAAGCGACATACAAGGTAAGGGGCACATGCCCACCCTTACTTTTTAAAAACCCATATATAAGTTCATGTATTGACACAGTAGTGCCCCTACGAAAATAATATGTTAGTCTTACCAAAATTTCTGGCTCTGCCACTGAAGTAGGCATACACCATTCTGGGCAACATAAAAGCTCATCTTTCATGCATGCATGACATGGAAGAGAGGGAGAGAGAGAGACTGATTGGTTTTTTTTGCAAGACTAGAACTTTGCTAAATTTAATTGGATTTATTTGAAAAATTGCGCTAAAATCTCATACACATATAACATATTATAGTTTTACTTTTAATTTAAAAGTAATAACAATTTTTTGGAATATGACGCAAAATACTGCATAAAAACTAGAAACAGATCTGCTTTAAGTATGTCATACAGTTTCATGATGATGCAGAATCTGATATTTACATGGCTTGTTTTTTTGTCTTATTCAGGTTTAAGCAGAACTTGTGTGTTAAGATTCATATATAGTTAAAGGCTTAAAGCTAGTTAGCCTGAGTCAGGTCATATTCTCAAGTTCAAGCTAGGTTCAATGACATTTTGTACCAAAATCGAGTAGGATCAAAGTCAGAACTGGGCCTTGATACCGAGCCTTAACCTTAGTAGGCTTTTGCACATCATTAAGCACAAACCAATTAAAACTCTGTTGGCTATGACATACACCCATAACTCCATGCCTCTATCCAAGAATAGAAAAACCTCAAATCCTTCAGGCACTACTAAAGAAACTATGAGCTAGAAGTTTGGAATTTTTTTGCTATTTCATCCACAAACATGAAGATGAAAAATGCAGAACACTAGCATGCTTAAGGTGGTAAAGTCTGCCAAAACAGAGTGAGATATCATGAGCTAGTATGGAGAAATTTTGGGTGCTCTGTGCTCACTTTTTAGATGTTATAACCCTCTAATTTATTCTTTATTATCACCTCCTGTTGTGTGTGATATCATCTTATCATAGAGACAACTTAGTCAAATTCAGGGCTTTTTCCTGTTATACAATTGGAGGTACAAAACATTCTATAACAGGGAAACTGAGCTAATGAAACAGAAACATAGTCAGAATGCAGATAATCTACTGATGTCCTTATTGGGCAGTAGCTATACAGTGGTACTATCAGCATGGTTAGCTGAAGAAAATTACTAAGAAAACTATTTAAATTTTAGACGGTATGTAGGCTTTTACTTTAAAGTGGGTGGCATTGTTGTAAAAAGTGTATCGCAAGCCATTTTGATCTGGTCAATAGATACATCGTGTCACAAAGTATCATAATGCAGCGTATACATACTGTAAAACTATTTTTTATTTTTAAAAAATCATAAAAAATAGACTCTCTCTCCCTTTCACGCTATATATTGATTACCTTCCTTGTGAGTATAATTCCGTTTCAAAGCTGAGTTTCCCTGTTATAGAATGCTTTCTACCTTTCTATCTCTCTCACACACACACACTATAGTTGCTTCCCTCATGGGTTTCCATTTAAGTTGATATGGATCTGATTTCTAAAGCTTACATAGTCCTTTGTTGGAAACTGCATCATTGCTACCATTTAGTTCTATTAGATTTCCCGAATCATTTGGTGTATCTTCACATCGTGTCCAAGAAGGACAAGGAGCCCACCATAATGCATAGAACAAGCACTCTTACACAGGGGCAGGATCTTCTTCAAGGTCCATCTAGCGTGCCAACACCCATACTTATTTAGTTCCTATTTTCTCTCTTCACAGGTATCTTCTTGGGCCTCTGACAAAGGAAATTCTTTTTGTATGACCAGATCTAACCATTTAAAACGGAATCATCCTGGATGAGACAAAGCATATTAGCATGGATCACAAAACCATGCACAAAGTTGAAATGCTGATACTCCAAACAAGGATAACTACTTCTATGTGCCTTAAATTAGACATGTTTCAATAGTTAAACTGAATTTACTATTGATGTTCTAAGCACATCCAACCATCACTATAACAGGAATTTCTCTTTCTCTAACTGCTGAGTGCACAATCTACAAACTGTGAAGCATACTGAGTCTACTGACATCAGCTGCAGAGTTAGATAAACCGTATAAGATGAAGTCCCCATGTTTCGTCTCAACGACAATCTGAATGTTCTGTACATGACTTTGATCCTAAGCTGATCATTTGACATTTTTCTGTACCAAAATGTTCTACAGCCATTGAATGATTTTCTAGCTCAGTTGACACTGTAAGGAATTTCATGATTGTCTGTTAGGAAAGGGTAACAAACTATTAAGGAACAGGAGACAATAGAGATGACAATCATGACATAGCCACTACTTTTCCTACTCTTACAAGAATGTTTTGCTAACATCATGTAAACTGAAACAGGTATCCTCTGCAATACACCAGGCCCATCCAGAGCAAACAATGAAAGATGAGATGAACAAGAACATAAGAAAGCATAACCGTTGGCAACATTTAATCTAACTGTAACATAATAGTACAACTTAAGAAAGGAGTAATAACTAAGGTCCAAAAAATAGTCAAACAAGAAAAAGAAGAAAATCAATAAGCAGGACTAAGAAAAGCAACCAAAACACAATAACAGATGGCTATCGGCAAAAGAACAATCTACCAAATAATAATAATAACAACTTAATCAATTGTCTCCCAAAAGAATTGTAAAACTGTACGGAACCTACGGATCCACGCTTTATTAATACCTCCAAAGCAGACATAGCTGCAAAAAGGCTAAAATTCTCCCCGTGAATGAGTTCGCCGCCCTGAATATCTGCCAAAAAAATTAAATAGTCTAATTGAACAACCATGGCAACAAACACAAAAACATGCAAAAACCAAACGAGAGAAGAAACGAACAATAAATTATCGAACAGTGAAACGGATGAGCTTCCACATATTATCAAACTAAAAAAAAAAGTATTCTCTCATATTTATTCCTTATTCTGTCGACGATCGGAAGGAACACAAATTCCTTGTCTTTCTACCGAAATAAGAACCTAACGGATTTCACCATTGAGACAATTCAAACCAGCGAAAAAAGAACAGAAAGGGAAAAACTACTTGGGAAGAAAACAAGGAAAGATTTTCTGTCCAAATTCAGATGATCAAGGAAACAATGTGCTCACTCATGGTCCACATAGTTGGATTAGTTGGGAACGTGCGTCGCAATTTACTTCGAAGAGTGTATCCATAAGCATGAAAACACAAAAACGAAGAAATGAAAGAACTTCTCCTTGGTCACGAATCCACAACGATAAAGACTTAAGGAGCGGAACAGAAGCGCAACTCGAGCCGCGTGATCCAACCAAATCTGAAACGAGAACCAGGAGCTCCTGAGGACCAGACTCACCGCTACAAGCCTCTTGAAGCAGAGCAGAGACGTCTACCCAAACGGTCTGCTCGCCGGATGGAAGTGGAGGGACCCGAACGTCTCCTTTCGAAGCCATCACCTCCTCCCAATTCGGAGCAGCTCCTTCAGATGCTTCCCTCGAAGGTTTTTGATGTCCGGCCGAACAGAAAGAGATATTCACCTGATCCGCGACCGTGGCGGGAGATGCCACGACCTTTCCACTTTCCACTGCTTCCCGCCAGCGAGTGTCTGACTTGCTATATGGAGCTGCGAGAAGAGGCAGCCGAAACAGGCACTCTCGCACCGGAAAATGGGGGCTCACCAGAGATAAGAGATGTCCTAGGCTGTGGCAATGCACTCAGGAGCCGTTCAACCGGCCGACGGAGAAGGGCTGGAACCGGGAAGCCGTGGTACTCTCTCCGGCGGTCTAGTTTGGACTTTGGAGACGAGCGAGAAACTTCATTTCTTTTGGGTTACCAACTTAGGGCACGATTCCAGTGAGAAAGAAAAGAATCTGTTTTTCCAAGAGAATCTTTTCCTAAGAAAGTGTTTCTTATATGATATGTTCAATGTTTTCATATGATGTGAGAAAAATAATTAATTAATTAATTATCAAATGATCTTTCAAACAAGTAAGTTTTTAATTGCAAAAAAATGACTGGTATTCAATGAAGTTTTGATTTTTACAAACTATACTTTTCCTATAACTTTTCTTCTTTTAGGCTAAAAAAATAAAATAAAATAAAAAATTGTTTACGAATAATTTGGGATGGGTTTTAGTATTTTCCCGGAAAAAGTTTTCCAACTGCAGTCCATACTGCTAAATTGCGTATCAAAAGAGAATGAAATCTTGATTGAATTAATAAAAAGTACATGTGAGTATATCCATGGGGCGTCTGATCAAGTACCAAAATCATATCTTTGCTAGGACCCATAGTTCCTCAAGTCATGCAGTTAGATACGTTTGTTTGGAACATTGCTTTCTAACTAGGATCTGGAATTACTTGATCTTGGTCATCTTTAAACCCTAGTGTTCCCTAATTTAAGTGATATTTCAGTAAGCCTTGGAAACGTTGCTTTCTAGGTAAAATCCCCAGTTCATATTTAATTTGGCTTATTTTGTAACTTGGTACACTCTTTCAGTCCCAATTCTCAAAACTAAGCTTTGTTTAATTTTTGGTTTCCCATCGCTTCAATATATACATAAAGATTGAAATCTACTAGATGTTAGATGTTGCAGGATGACTAAATATTAGAAATCTGTTCAAAAGGATCCAGAAGCATGATGAGGACTTGGCTTTTTCAACTGAGTCCATGAAGACTCAGTGAGGATTTTTCCATTGCCATTCCAGGGCAAAAGGAAATTGTAAACTTATTTAACAGATCACTCCTCTCCCCTTGTAGCACAAATGACAGATATTAATTGCTTTTTATGAGCCTCATCTAAGCAAAACAACGCCATTCACAGGACTGGATTTTAAAAATTATCTGAACCTCAGAAACTTCTGAACCTCAGTCCCATCTCACAACATAAAGGAATCTGTTTAAAGTTTGAATAATGTACAGATGCACGAAGTCTCAGTTCAATGGACAAGGAAGACAGGATTTCCTTCCTTTCAAATAATTTATATTTATATATTTCATTTCGTTATTTATTTGGACAGCGCAAAACTGTATGGTACTCAAAGCTGAGACCAGTAGTTACAACCAGATTCCAGCAATCTAATAACACAAAATTAATTATATGAATAATCGATTATGGTGAAACAGAGCCCAGACATATGAGTAGAACTCACTACTCACATGGAGAACATAGAGTAATGCTGTTCACGTGGAGGGAAACCAAGGGCTGCCTACACCATTTACATGACCATTGCTGTGGATTGCAGCTCCACTGGGTAGAATGGAAGGCGGCAATCCAACAGCCATTGGAGGAGCAGTTCCATATAGACCTAATGGAGAAGGGACAGGATGGCTTGTTATAAGAGGACTGCTGCTTCCTATACGCTGTTGGAGTGCATGTATTAGCCGGAGTCCTTCTTCATGTATACGTGACAAGGTCTCCAACTCTTGCATTGAAAGAGCTTCCAAGCCCACACCATATAGAGGAGCATGGCGAGACATTTCTTCCTGCAATGATGCTTCAAGAGTATGGATATATTGCTGCAGCAGCAAAAAGACAATCAGTACATCAAAAGAAGAAAATGGAGAACAATGAACTACCATAAATGCATTAAACATTCCCCACAATTAAAAAATTCATAAAAAATTTTGTCTGACCAGAAGCACAAGTATATCCAGTGTCATGTACTGCCATCATGATATCGCAACCAAATTTCAATGTAGAACTAAATATTGCAATAATATGATGGTCTGATTAACCTTGAAATGGATAAGGCAACAAGTACGGACATAAAGATCTCAACTTCTACCAGTAACATCAGAAAAATCCGATCCATTCTATTCCAAAGAGAGCATGAGAAATGAAAACAAAAAGGATAAGACATCAAAGAGTGTCTAACATCTAAACTACAAGTCAGCTGATATCCTAAACCATCAGTTGGCTCAACATAAATGTTAGCTACACCAAACCCCAAATTCATGACAAGTTGTTAGTTGTGCCTTCTCAAACACTGTCAGCAAAAAACAAAGAAGAATAAATAATGCTCAGAAGTTGATAAGAGCACATGTATTCATGCTCTTAGGAGACAACTTTGATTTGTTTGATAGGAATTTTTTGATCTAACTCATTATACACCAAGCACAAACATAACTGACTAGAAACGAACAAAATTTGGCTTCCAACGACCTTCAAGAATGCAAGTCATCCATTTGATAAAAGAGGATCAACTGCAGTGTGATCTGAGAAAAAGATATATTGATGGTGCAAGCAAACAATTCTTAGATAATAAAAGGAAATTTCTTTTGTTCCTTCCATGAATTTAGTTTCTGAACATTTGATGATAATGTGCGTAAATACATGTATGACAAATTCAGAACAGATAGTAGAAATACAACTTCATAATGATAACAGGAAAATTCCAATTCAGTAAAATCATCGTGTTTGGAACTGTAACAATTAGCCTAAAAAATTAAGGTGTAGGATATGGTGTTGTACACAGCTTTATGCATAAACTCATTGTTTGGGACATACTAAGTGCTGATAAATGGCCTTTTATTAACCTAAGAATCAGCTTCTGTTACCAGTTAAGTTTGGCTATTAAATCACCAGCTTCTATTACAACGTGCCACCCACAGTCCCTAATAGGCTGTGATGCATAGGCAATATGTATAAGCATGGTCACCGATAAAAATGAGAACCCCTAGAATAGCCTCGGTGGAGTCAAAATAGGACATCAAGATTTTCTATACCTTGATTTAACAAATATATTCAACTATTAAGAACTTCCATAGACTATATGGTAAACTAAGAGCATGTAAAAAACTGTACTAAATAGTCATATTAATTATTATGTATACATGAAATAATATAGTCCATCAATTACATTTCAACGGAGTACTATTGTTTGGTCAATATTTCTCTTTGCACTAAAGAACCGAGGTATGACACGTTCCCACACCTACACACATACACAGATACAGAAGGAGAGTAACCTGGCATGTGTTCAATTTTGATTCCATCCCATCAATGTAGGCTTCACATCTGGCAATTTGCTCTTCCTTCTCTCTCTTCTCGCCCTCAGTTTGTCCAACAGTTTTTGTCAACCTCTGGACTTCATCCTCAAGTGACTGTCTTACTTCTTCACGGGTGACTGTTTCTGTAGCGAAGCGCTTTAACTCCTCATCAAACCTTTTCCGTGCAGCTTCTGCATTCTTCAGCCGTTCAGCAAGTGCATTTTTTTCCTTCACTACTCTCTGAAGTGTGTATTAAGCCAAGTTTAGTAATGACAAACAATAAATCACGCAAAATAAAAAATGCAACTGAAAACAGGTTCAATTATTCAAGCCCAAACAGTTAGAAAATGAAAAGCAACACAGAAGCATACCTCGATTGGAGGGTACAATATTTAATTTTAGTTTCTAAAAGATACAGATCTAGCTAGAAATATAGAGAAACCATCCATTCAGTCATCAAGTTTCACGAAGCATATTCTGGAAACAAATACGCTCCATGCTGGCTAAGACCAAACAGTCAGCTCAACATCACACAAAAATTTAGTCTCCAGAAAATGCATGAACATGGGTTACAAAAATGCATGAACGAGGGTCACCATGATGTTCCAAAAAGAAGCCAATGCCACCCCACCTTCTGCAGTCAAATATTAATGCTTACTTGATGATGAAGAAAATTAAATTCCAAAAAATTTTCAATCAAATATGCCTTCTCAAAAGTATCAACAATGAGGTCCCACAATTGAAATCAGTATTTAGCAGGAAAAAAAAAAAGCTAAGTCCAAGTCTCCAAATAAAGCAACCATGTATGAGATCAACCAATTTTGTAAAAAAGATGCAACATTTCCTGTCCCTGTTTGAAACACTCAACGGCAGTATGAAGAAATTCTTCAAAATTATACAGCCTTAAATAACAAGTTGAAAAGAACATGACATGGACTGGCAACATTTTACAGAACATAAAATATTGGATTGCAAGCCTTTTGTTGAGACATGTACAGTTCTAACTTCTAAGTCACCTGGACGCTACAATTTGACTGCCGCACCCATGTCGACACGACTCGGGTGCTGGTGCGGCTCGGATTCGCACCCGACTCGGGTCAACAAGAGTCGGGTGCGGCTGACCGCACCGGTTCATTTTTGTTCATTTTGGACATGCACCCGACTCGCATTTGACTCGAGTCGGGTGCGGTCAAACCTCGTCAAGCCTATTTTTGTCCTTTTTGATATTTTTTATTTTAAAAAATTTGAACATTAAAAGGAGGGTTTAACATTTTTTTTCCATTTCTGTGTTCTGTCATGGTTTTGTTGTTTTTTGTTTACTTGTTTAATGTTTGTACTTTGTAAGCATGTTAATGCTTAATATGTTACATTCATATACACAATACATTATAACTTATAAGTATGTAATATATAATATTCATATATAATTTATCCATAAAGTGTGCAGTGTAGAGTGTATAGACTATAGTGTATACCAATGTTGTAAGAGGCGATAAAGCGAGGCGAGACGAGGCGTTAATTGAAGCGTAAGCTTCACGAACAAATTTGTGAATTATATAATATTTATAAAAATAACAAAAAAACTGAAAAAAATGACTACAATACTAAGCAAATAATTAAAAAACATTACATGCAAACAACAATAATTTGTAAATTCAAATAAATGCAATGTCATATAATTAGCACATAGTGTAACAAATATTAACAACAAACACATAATGTAACAAATATTAACACTATATGACAAATTTGAATTATTAACAAGTAACAACTTATTGACAAGCAACAACATATTTATAAAAAACAGCATAAACTAAGACATGTAAAAAATTTGAATGAAAATATAATAAGTTAAAGATGCATTAGATGCACAAGATGATGGCAACGGTGTGGGTAGATTGTCTACTTTCGGTTCAATATTTTAATCTTTATCTGTAAGACAGAAATTTGGATGGTCCCGACTCACCAACACGATCAACCTATGCAGTTAAGCAGAGCAAATCTGATTTAGGATAAGATACAATGGATCAGACCACCCAACACCACTTATAATAGTGTTGTAGTCTTTTGCTGCTCAACGCCACTTGCAACACATGGCAACATTGGGCATGAGGACCACCATCCATGAACACGTCCAACTTCAAATGATGGCAAATGATGACAAATGGATATGACTGCAATGCGTGAACAAAATAGGTTGAAGAGGGCGGCCCCGAAACTCCCTTCGGCCTCCCCCTTTCTCTCTCTCGGCCACGAAAGAAAGAAGGCATGAACAGTCGAAACTCCCCTCTGCCTTCCCCTCTCTCTTTCTCTCTCGGCCACGAAAGAAAGAAGGCATGAACAGCCGAGCAGTATCAGACACCTTACCTTGAAAGGGCAGAGAAAATAGTTGATGGATTTTTGACGTTGGAGATGGCTCCACCAGCCGCAGCTCCAAGCCTCCACCCTCTAACAATTTCACAGGTGCAGGGATGGTTGAATTTTACAGATGATTTGAGATTGATGATAGGGGATTTAGGAATGCAAACCTTAAATTAGGGCTACGTGTGAAGCCCCTTGATCATTTTTATTTAATTTTAAACTTTTTTTAATTAAAAAAAAAACTAATAAACTGACTTTGTGCTTGAGGCGTACGCCTCAAGCATGGAACGTGCCACAGGTTGAGGCGTACGCTTCTACCAAGTGAGGCGAACGCTTCAGGGATGCGTGCGCCTCACTGCGTTGCCTCAAGGCGTTTTTTTTAAAAAAACGCCTTGAGTCGTGTTTTTTTTCCATGAAGTGTACGCTTCTTATAACATTGGTGTATACTCTAAATTTCTTAATTCTTATAAGTGTGTGTGTCTATATATATATATATATATATATATATATATATATATATATATATATATATATATATATATATATATATATTATAATAATAATAAATTAAGAATAACAAATAAATATTCTTGCCGCACCACTGCACCTAAATTTTTTGGGATGTGCTGCACCGGCACCGGCACCCGCACTCCACACCTAGGTGACATAGGTATCATTCCATTCTTTTGAGAAACACAGCTTTGGAATTGTCAAACAGAAAACTGTTGGCAACTTTTTTGGCTTTTAAGAAGAGCTGGTTTTGGCTACCAAAAGGTAGTAGCATCTGGAGTTAAAAATAATCATGCCCTTTTATCAAAGCCAAACCCAGGCAAGGTTCATCAACTGCCAAGTAACTAAAACTCACTGGTTCAGCCATTGGTAGTAACTCCCCAATTCTTTGATTAGCACAAGTTCATCCCCTTGACCAGATGATGTTCAAAATGATGACTAACACAATGTGATCCACTGACAAGTGTATGCTTGACCCATCAACTCAAGTCCATTGATTAGATCCATTCAGACCCAATCTCACCGATTATACACTGGCTAATGAGTGGCAAAAATACAAAAATGCATTGTCAAAAGGAACTTGCAATGCATTGAGGCATTTGGGTAGTTATCTGATGCATGGATGGATTCCATCACTACCTCCTTCTGAGGTGGGGCTTTGAGATAAGCAATTCCCACTCATGGCTTTGCAAAACACACTTCCAGAAAACAGAGGCATCATGGGATCAGTCAGGCTAAAGAGAAGAAACTTCTGAAAAATAATGAGGAGTTTTTTTCGAAGCTGAAACCACAATAGTGTAAACAGAGAAAATACCTGAAGAATAACCACGTCTTTAATCAGAATATAGATAATCTTTCAACACCTTATTCAAGTTTTAATGCTAAAGATATTAGCAACAATGATTCTATGATGATAAAACTTAATTTTAAAAGAATGTGTAACCTCCCAAGCCATTTCAGATTAATGTTTAAGGATTTGTGGTGTTTACATTAAATAATCAAGAGAATAAAATTGGGACAAGATCTGTACATATTTATGTGAAGGTAAGGTGTTATATTTAAATTAAGCATATAAAGTTAAAGAAAATGATAGGTTGAACCTAAATTATCTTTTTCATGACAAAGATAACTTTGGTCTCGTACACCTAAAGTTCTTTGCAAGCATCGTAAGGGGGAAGAAGCTTTGTTCTTCCAGAGATCTAGTTGACCAGGAATTTAAAAGAAAAAATATCATAATAAATAAAGAATGATCAAATAGTAATGCAACATATATGCATATTGCATAGTAAAGATGGCATTTGTCTTTCATGCTAATGTGGTAATCCATCCAGCAATCCATTGTCTGCATTACATTTTGAAGACTGGAAAACCCTTTTTTCTGAATCTAATTATGGATAATTCAAGCTGTCATTGACCGCTAAAACATGTTGAAAAATGTAAAGTTTCTACAACAGTTAAGTGCCATGATATTGTTGCACATATGGAAAATTGTGTTTGTAAAGAAATAATATTATAAAAGTCAAGCTAAAATGTTTATTCTTGCTCAATTCTTATGTTTCTTATGAAGGCCAAATGGGCGTTGCCACCCAGACCACAGAAGTCCTTGTGTTCTTTGTGGAAGTTTTATGTAGCCCAAGTTTGTGCTTTCACTTGGAATTTTTTCTTAAAATAGTATCAGACTCATAAGTATTTGAGATCTACCCACAAAATTTAAGAGGAAGAATCTTCAGTCTGCTGTAAATTAGGTGCTGCATTGCTCCTCATGCTTCAAGATGGCTCCATTACAAATAGAATACAGTTTGTAAGCTTCACCAATCTGATGTACGGACTTGTAATTTTGTCAGCTCTTGATTAATTAAGAATGACAACAACCACAGGACTTTTAGAGTTTATATGAAGCTTCTCATTTCTAAAATGGCAGCATTATGGGGCAGACTTGCACATTCAAATACCTGAACCAAATGAGGCTATGCAGCTATTCTATCACTATGAAATGATTAATATAACTCATGTACTTCATTGCAAAAACCGAAAAGGAAAAAAAAAAAAAAGAAATTGAAATCTCAAACAAATACACCAGCCTATCTCAAACCTATCATTGTAAAATATCCAGGAAACCACTGTTGTTCACCTGGTTCTTGCATGGCAAACCATAATTTGTCTGATTTGAGAAAAGTACAACACAGGTAATAAAGAAGGGAAAAGTCAGGCATAGAGTCTATAGACCAAATTTTAAACTTTAAAGTTTAAAGCTTAAACCTTAAGCTTATTTCTTGACGTGTTATTAACTTATTATTGCTTATTAATAATGAATAGTAAATGTCCATTACGTGTGATTGTGTTTTTATACAGAACACAGTTTCCTTATTTTTAAAATTTTTTTCTCTATTTTTTCTGATTTTTCAATCCTTTTTATTGATCAAAAGAATAATTTTACGATACGTTTATGATACATGGCTTATCTACTGGCCCGACCAATAGAAGCTACAATATGCTTTTTACAACATCAGACCAAGTTTAGACAAGCAAAAATCTAAGTTAGATATAAACCCAAAAGCTTAAACCAGTAACCACGTTATATAGGACTAGCAAGAGATAAAATTACCTTTAACTCATCACGTTTACGGGACTTTAGTTGTGCAAGTTGCATCTCTGCATCATGTAGACGGTCTTGAAGGACCTTTTTTTCAGCAGAGATTTTTGCAACTTCATCATCTCGTTCTGATCGGACCCACTCAATTTGGTTTTCTGCTTCTCGAATTTGTTCTGTCATTTCCTTTCTTTCCCGAGCAAAGCGATCAATTTCAGCTCTCATTTCAGACTACAATGGTTAAGAAGAGTTTTACAATGGTTAAGAAGAGTTTTATGTGAGGTTATAAAAGAATTAGCAAGGATTTAGGACAGAAAAGTATCCAGTCACACTGAAAACACAAATACAATACCTTAAGATGGTGGCTTAATGACTCTGATTCACTTAACTTTTGACATAAAATATTCTTTTCTCTCACAAGCCCAGAAATTTCAGCTTGTTTCTCTTCACAGGTGCGCATCTTTTCTTCTTCATTTGCACATAGTTGATGCCATAGTGCCGCACGATCAACATTTGCAAGTTCAGCAACCTCACGCATCATGCTTAGAACAGGTCTTACAATTCCTTCTTCATGTACAAGAAACAAAAGGATTTCCAGATCTAAATCAAGATCATGACAACTGTCTGTCGTACTGGTTACACGCTCAACAAGTCCTTTTAGCATTCGTCCACGACTGACCTCATCATCATATATTTTGAACATGATGGCATATAGCATTCTCACAAATTCTTGCACTCGGGAATTTCTAGAGGATGCCAAAGCTTCAGCTAGACTAAGAACTGGGACAAAATCATCATCCTCTTCAGATAATGGCTGGTTCGGTTTAGTCACCAAAATATCCTTGTTCTGAGAACTTAAAACCATTTGGGAAGTTGCTATTAGCCTCTGTGAATGCCTCCTTTCCAAGACTAAAACCATTGCTTGCTCCCCTATTGCCCCTTGCGCAACAGCCCTCTCAAAAACATGTGATGCTTCCATAGCAAGGCTAGGTATAGAAAGCATTTCAAATAAGATAAAAATGTCAGACATTTGATGGCATGCAACAGCTACCTGATCCTCTGGAATGGACAACTGACTAACAGTAATTCCTTGTTGATCACATGCAAAAATTTGCTGTGACTCTGTCATGCAATTACTGACCAGAAATGGGTTGGAATCAATATCCCTCAGCATAGTCTTAGCAGCATCTGGCCAAGCAATAGCAGCCTTTCTTATAACATCCAATACACAGTCTGACACCTTGACACCCAAACTTTTCAATCTACAACGAATTGCTCTAACCTACATTGAAAAAAATAGAATCAGACATATTAGCAGGAAAAATCGGAAGAGTAAAACCAGGAAATGCTCATAAATGTACATACTGCTTGAGGCAGATGTTGGCATTGAGAGGCAGCTCTAAATACAAAACTAATAGCTGCTGCAAGTGGCTCATCATTTGAATCTGGCAAAAGTTGAAGGGCTTGGCATAATACTTTTTCCCATACCTCAGCACCAAACTCCAGCTGGCTAAGGGCACTTAAAACCTGAAAAACCAAAAAAAAAAAGTGAGATCAGGTTTTCCATCTGGAGTAATTTTGCAACTAAACAACAAGAAGCAGCTTCCAATGAAGAGGATATCTTTGATAATGGAAGCACAAATATCTTACAGGCAGCCGTAACGAGGGTTCAGCATCGGGTTTCTGGATACGATCCAGCAGGGCATAAGCAGCAAGTGGATGTTCCGAATAGTCGACCAACTTGGGTACAAGGGCAACTAAATCTGGCTTAAGGTGTTTTGGTGCCCTATCAAGAATAACAGCAATTTTTTGAGCAGACTGTGGTCTTCGCCTAGGCTCTGGACAGCCATGAGGAACAGCACCATCCAGGGCTCTCAGTGAATTAACTATCAATCCCAAAAGCTCCTCAGATTGCTCTGGCCACTTTCTCTGAATTCATATACTACAACAAGTTAGCATGTTATGTAAACTATATATCTAAGAATTTCATAGAAGCACGAGAAATCCTTTGCCTTTACCTTTACATTTTTATTTGACATATCATCAGCCAAAGCATCTGACGCAGATGTTTCTGGGGGTGAGCTAGAATGGCTAGAAAACGTTCCAAGTGAATCTATACTCTTCATATCAGAGCTCTGCACAGCTTGTGCATTGCAGACTTCATTCTGCACAGTATCCAAACGTTGCTGAACAGGAAAATGAGTCAATTCTATCACCTCATTTACTATAACTGGCTCCAGAGAACATGCTGAGATGCTACCACTTGCATATTTCGATCTTTCATCAGAAGCCTCATCAGCTTTATTTGCTTCTGAAGGCTGACAGCACTCAACCATTATATCTAGAAGCAAGTCAATAATTGCTTGCTGCAGGACCTTAACCCCCATTAACAAATTCATAAGGCTAGGTGAACCTGCATCACTTTTGCCAGCATCTTTCTTGCTGACAGCATTACCTGATAGCTTGGTAGGAAGAAGTAAGCGTTTTACTTTCATTGGATCGTCGAGATAAACGCGTAGGCCAGTCAGAAAACCAGCTATGGCACCTGCATCCATGAGAAGCTTCTCTCTCAATGTCACTTGAGGTTGTGAAGGATTCTCTCCATAACTGAGGTGGACGCCAGCTCTTGCAAGGAGATTTTTGAAAATATCTTCTTCATCTCCACTAATTCCCTCACTGTCTTCAGAGTCAATAAGTTCATCAGGGTCAGTTGATAATGCATCTTGATCATCATCAGAAGCCAAAACCTGACATGAGCAACACCAGACAATTGAGCATAGAACTGGTTTTACCAATACTAATATCTGTTCAGCGCAATCATGTTTCAGTAGTGGTCAACCACATTAAATTCCATCCAGAAAGAAAGTAGGGAACTTCCAGTTATAATAAATGGCAGGGAGAAGAATAAATAGGTAAATTTGTTGTCATACCTCCAAATCTGCAAATTCAAACCAAGGGCAACAATCCAAAATTTCGCAGATAAAAACAACAGTGTCACGTACAAGAAATCCAGCATCAGCCTCCAACATATCAGACACCTTCATGAATTGGAGCACGGAATTATTCCATGTCTTAGTGCAGATGGAGGACTCTTTCCATACTGTATTTGATGGTTTCTTTTGATTAACCACGGCCATCCGATATCTGACCCAAAAGTTCTTATCAAAATCATTCCCTCCTGATTGATCACTTTCCAAGTATATGCATATTGTATCAAAAGATTCATAAACACCTGCAAAACCATCAAAAGTTTGTGAATAACGAACCTACAAAAACTGTGGCCACACAAAAATGTTTCAAGATGTACCAGATATGCTGAGATTATCAGAATAGAGAATTAGATAGCTTCGTCTATTAAAGTAACAGAAAGAATAACCAAAACAACCAACACCAACCTATCCTCAGCTCACATCCACCAGCTTGGAAAAATTTGCTGAAGATTTTCCTGGTCTCCATGATCTCCTTGAAAGACAAGAAGTTCTCCACTTTCCATGTAAAGGCTGCTCGACGTTTAACTGCATCTATCAAAGAGCCTCCACTATTGATTTCATTTTCCTGATCAGGGAACTCTTGCATCATGGAAGTTTCCTTCAATATAAGAACCTCAGCAGAGAATACAACAGTGTCCTGCACAAGAAATCCTGCATCCTGATCAAAGAGACTAGTGAGCGTGACAAATTCACGCCAACCCCAGTCTTTCGCTGCTTTAGAGTATCTATTTTGAGACTCCTTGGTGACAGATTTATCTTCTATTTTCTGATTGACAACTGATAAACGGTGACTCACGAAGCAACTCCACTCATTGGAGGTATTACGAGAATCTGTTACTTCAAGAAAAACTGAAAGGTGACATGGTGGCTGAGACTGGCCTGGTGTCAAGCAACCGTAGACAAATTATAAACTTTCTCTAAAGAAAGGCACATGTAAGCAGACTGACCACACATATGACATTAAATGTCAAAAAAATAAGAATTCGTTCTAATATGTAGATTCCCATTTAACTCACTATAAATAAAATTTGGAGTAAAGCAGTTTTAGAAAGCACTGGCAAAGAACTAAGAAGGATGTTAACTTTAGATATTAATCCTTAGAAGTAATACTCATCCACTTTTGTGGAACAAAAATTTCATCACAGCAGTAGATACAGAGATCAATATGGACAAAGAGGAAATAACATGAATTGGTAAATATCAACTTAAAACATTTTTAGGGCGGACAGTAAAAATGCATGACGCTAACAATGAACACAATTTGAATAAATTCTAAAGATTTCAATTTAGGGCAGACAGTAAAAATGCATGACGCCAACAATAAACACAATTTGAATAAATTCTAAAGATTTCAACTTCTGGGAAGAGCTCAAGTTTGCAATTGTCAGGCATATGTGGCGAAGAGAAAACTATTACCTCTAGGATAGACAATCAGTCGACAGTCTCGATTGCCAATTTGAAACCTCTTGCTCTTCACACATAGTCCCGTGATTTTCCTCTTCTTCAAAAGATCCTTCAATCTTGTGAAGTTTTCTATTCTCCACGTGAACTTCCCCAGATGCCCATCAGATTTTCGTGCATTGCCCCGACCAATGAGCTGCCCTGCATTCTTCGAGAAGCTGTTTGTTTCTTTGATGACATGGAATGATGCACAAAATGTTGCAGTATCATCTACAAGATAACCCATATCTTGAGAGAGAAAATCAGACATTTTCATATAATCATTCCAACCCAGGCTAGTATTATCTCCACTCTTGTTATCCGCTGCAAAGCGACCATAAGAATCCCGGTGCATATGGTTCGAACCAGCTCTCTGGTTCAAAACAGACATCCTAAAGAGGCACCAACAACTCTTCTCCTGCACAGCTGATTTCTCGGTATCTTTACTCTCCAAGCACATTGAAAGATACTCAACCCCGTTCACTGATGATTGATAGACGCTAATCCGCAGATTGCACTCTCCAGCCGGGAAAACCGGGCTCATAATTTTCTGGGTCTTGATCATCTCCTTAAACAGAGAAAAGTTCTGCACCTTCCAAGTGAATTTTCCGCTAAGGACGTCAGGAACAGGGGCAGCCACCGCTTGGAAATCAATGTCCCGCGAGAATGACACAGACTCATGCAGCACCAAGATATCGGCAGTAATAACCATGGAATCATTCGACAGAAGGCCCGACTTGGCGTCCAATATTGTGGAGGAGGGAGTGAAATCGCACCAACCATGAGATTTCTTCTTGCTCGAAAATCTATGCCAAGAATCCCTCTGGATTGACTTCGAGTCGTCGTTCTGATTAACAATACACAGCCTATAGCTAGCAAAGCAATCCCATTTCGACGAAGAAGACCCCCGGGGATCAGTAATCTGAAGATATATGGAGAAATAACCAGGAAGGGCCTGAGAATCACCTTTGGGATAGACAAGCAATCGGCAATCATAGCCCCCCACCTCGAAGTACCGACTCCACAGCGTCCTCGCCTTCGTCTTGGTAAACTGACCGATGGTCCATCGGCACCCGGCTGCGAAGTCACCCCGTTTCTCCACGACCACCGACTCTTGCCCACCCTCCCTCGGCTCCTCCGCATTCTCTCCGCCCCTGGCCACGGATTTCTCCGGCCGTCCGGATACCGACTGCTCAGAACTTCCACCAGAAGACGAAGTCATCCCTTCCAAAATCTCTTTCAATTCGAACTTGAGTACTTCCTCCATCTTGGTGTCCATGAACCTCCCTTTTCCTTCTGATCGATGCCCACATGCCCAAATTTTTAGATTTTCACCTGTTCGGCTATTCATTCGTCGTTGGGACGTTGAAATATGACGAGATGTACGCACATTGAACGATGCCCGGACGAGGAAACATGTCCTGTCTCTAGAGTATAGAGATTGATCGATTATGGGCAGAGAGAAACAAGCATTGCGCACCGACCTGGTCAGAGGCTTCTCGTACTGTGCAGGGGGAAAGGTGGGGAGGAAGGGAGGTGAGAGAGAGAGAGACAGAGAGAGAGTGGAGTGTAAGTTTTGGGTTTGCCTTTTGGCTGGAGTTGGGCCTTGGGTTTGCGTTTGGGTGGTGAGAAGGTGAGAGGGACACGTCCTGAATTTTGGCGCTAGTTTGCAATTAGGAACAGACGAGTGGTTTTTGTGGGGAAACTGAAGAACTAGAGCTCTCCCACTCTCCTTTCATGGCAGACTTTGACTGAGATGTGTGTCATAATATTATCTTTGTGTCATGCACATGATGTCAAAGAATGATATCTCTTGGGGAGAGATGATTGGGCCCAGAGAGTTTAGAAGGAGAAGGGATGAGGCAGCAGACATCCAATGGGTTATTATTATTGCACACTGTACGTGCCATGTCTGGTTCTGCCTCCAGTAGGATTTAGTTGGTGGGCATACAAGTGGCCGCGACAAGGCGTTCGAAGTCCCTCTTCTAGACACTATTGAGATTCACTTTACATCATCTCCGTTCAGAAAATGTTGATGCTACCACAGCAAATTTCATGCTGCAGGTTGCCGGCCATGTTCAAAACCTTGTTCTGGCTCAAGGCGCTTTGAAGTTTTGCACATGGGAGATGCAAACATGTTACATCAGAACACACTGAGAATCTCACATATGAGGTCGTTTGACATCGGGAATAATTTATTGCTGTTCATTAAACACAATAACAAAGGATTTGGAAATTTTGTCTTAAGCACATTCATGGAAGAGTAAAAAATTATTAATGTTGCCAAACTTATGGAACATGTTTTGTCACTTATCTTCACCAACTCCGCCTTCCAAATACTATGAGGAAACCTTCTTTCTTAATAAATGGTGGGGAGCCTGCCTCCCAGCATCCTTCTTTGGAAATACTATGAGGAAACACCTCTCACTCTCTCTCTCTACCCCTTCTGTCACTTTGCTCCACTACACAAATCCACATAGGAGAAACAGAACACGTAGTCGGAGAACGAGGAGACAACCCCCTCCCCCAATCTCTCTTTCGGAGGTGTTTAGATCACTCACAAGAAGAAGAAAAGAACTCAAGAACCCGGTGTACAACTTGCCCAACCATCAAGCTCCCAAAGTATTACATGCAAAACTCTTACAAAGTACAGTGACACGTGAAGAAATGAACCAAATAAAAGAAATGAACCAAATAAAGAAAACAAGTATAACATCCATCAAACACATGTAAACATCAAATGCATCGATCACGTACGCCGCACCTAGAACACCTTGGAAATTGGGCTAGATTTCTCTGATACATGCGTCAAAGAGGCTGCAAGTTGGTGGAAATTTTTGCTACCTCCTCTCAGTTGGGAATATACAAATTGATCACGATGTCAGATTAAAGCACGACTATTAGCCGGAGCAAAATCTCCATTTCCTCAACTACCATGCACACCATATAGTAGCAAAATCACTCCTAACCATTGTGTTGTCTGGTTGCACACGAGACCAAGAACAAAGGGCTAGCCTAATATCCTAACATTGTTTCATCGACCAACATTAATCAGCACGGATTAGCATGTGGTCAAGTTGTCACCTAATAAGGGTGACACCTGCCTCATGAGTGAATCACGGTTACATTCAGTTCATAAATGTAAGGATCAAATCTTCCAACTGACAGAGCTAAAATTTTTTGGCTGAGGGGCACTTGAGTCACCAACCCAAGTCTGATGTGGGTGCCCCATATAATTTGAAGTCATTCCAATACTATGTTTAATTTTGCCAATGAAACTTTTGATGGGTTGATATGGGCAATGCCATACATCTCCATCAGTACTGCCAATGTTGGCCAATATCATAGTTGACCATTGAGCACCTACAGACTTGCTATGATTGCTCTCTTAGATTTTGCCAGGCATCACTACATGATTGGATTGGCCAGGAGCGGACGCGAGCCTTTTAAGGCTTACACGTAAGTGTCATGCACTCCATAGCTAAAATTCTATGGTTACTTTACGCTCATGCATCTAGGAATCCCTTGAACCCATCAATGGAATAGAAAAGAAACATAAAAACATTGGAGAAGGAAAAGAGATGAGAGGAAGTAAGAGAAACCCAGTTGAATTCATCTGTAAAAGTTGATCACAAATAGTTGAATTGATCTTTCTATATATTCGTCAACAAAGGGTAGAAACTCGCCAAACACACAGTGTTGGGCATGGGCTGTAGGCTTGAACTGTTGACCATGGGCTCGACCTGGCTGGTTGATGAAACCCTAGGCTAGCACATAAGAAACTCTAGTTGCATCAAGCAAACTGCCTTATGTTCTCTAGACCCTTCCCTAAGTTGCCCCAATTCATTGAATCTAGATCGATATTGTGCCTAGCTAGGTGCAGGTTGGCTTGCACTCAATGAGGTTGTAGTTTACATGTTCTACCAGCTGGGCGTTCATGTGTCGGCATGCACCCTTGCTCAACATTGGCCTAATTAAGCTCTCTCACTGGTTGCTTTCTATGGCTTGGCAGTGCAAGTTAGGACTCTACTGCAACAATACACTAAATTAGTGGTCCTTGACTTCCCATCGACGTGCTCGACAAACACCTACAGCTCCTTAGCAATGGCTGATCATGGCTTGGTGGTGAACCTCGGTGGCTTAACAACGCTGCTGACCTCCCACAACTAAGTCTACTGCCTTTATCTGTGAGCTTACTGCTTTTAACTTATTTCATTCCACAATCTCAACTGGTTGATTGGCATGACCAGATGGTCTGTTTGGCACTAGCTGAACCAGCCCCTAGGCTACTCAGTGGTGGAGCCAGAAATTTCTGACTAAGGGGCAAGATTAATGCATCACAAAAACTTTTACATGGCAGTTAATATATAAATAAGAAAATGACTGTGAGGTACCAGTGTAGAAATAAGAAAATTTACGTCGATTGATGTGGGCAATTGCCCACACCAGCTTCCATGCACTAGAAAAAAATTAACGCATTACCGATGGAGAGAAAATGTCGGTAAAACATGGCCATGTGTTGGTAATGGTTTTTCCTACGTTTGCGTTGATCGCTGGTGAAGATAGTGTCGGTAAAATATATATTTGAGCATGTTCAAAGAAACCGACATAAAGACACAGCTGGTGGAAATATATCTTGATGATTAATACTTAATTGGCCGTGTAGAAATAACTCTATTTCAAAGGTGTCTGGTTTACTTTAGTCCAACAGTAGGAATGATGTATTCTGTCCAAATAGAAAAGAAAGGAGAGACACTTCACCTCATTAGTATAGGCTCCAAATGCATTCGACGAGAATTAAATAAGGTGTAAAAAAGAGGGATATGATGCTAAAGTCTATTGCATTGACCTGAGAGCTAGAGCAAAAGAAAATTATGGAGTCTGCTGACCTCTTCAAATTGTTTAGGCAACACTTTTTTTTAGGTTTTTTATTCACTTCTTCAGATCTTTCGGGCACTTACATGGTCTTTGCTGAGAAATTTAAAAAAAAAAAAGCCCAATGGAGGGGCTCAGTTTGGTGTTACATAAGTCCCTGATTTCTACCACATTGCTTCTTACACGTTTTGACAATCTTCACACACATATATATATATATATATATATATATATATATATATATATATATATATATATATATATAAGAGAGAAGCCAGCTGATCTACTTGATGGGACAATTCGTATGATGGTTCTCCTGCCATCTCACGCTCCATAGCTTTGCATATTCTGACAGCCCATATATTTGTAAATTGCGCAGCAAGAAATGGAAATATCAAAACATCATTAAAGTCAATGATCTTCTTCATATAAATAGATCTTTTTCAAATAACAAAGAATTTCAAAGTCTAGGGCTGCTTCGTCTGCACCCAGCTCTCAAAGCACAAATGGACGACCCAAGGGAAAAAAGAAGAGGGGCTTCGACCGGTATCTCCCAAATAACAAAGTCAGAATTTCAAATTCATGGGCTGACACTGTTGGAAAAATTGCATATACTTGCCTCGATTGTTTCCCTAAGGTCAATTATGCTTATGACCGCTCAACGGTAAAAAAATCAGTGCTAAAATTAACCACAAATATCGTCCCAATTCATGCTACCACCCTCAACCAGAACGTTGCCAAGATTAATTTAGAGATTAAAACCTTATTTTTCTCTTTCTTAATCGTTTTCACATTCCCATGTCCCATCTCTTTTCACCATGCATGCAAGAACTGACACATGCATGCAAGAACTGACACATGCATGCATGGGAATTGATCTTGGTCTAACCCACGGATTACGCGTGGATCTAAAACTCAAAGTCCAACAGATATTAATTTGCCAGAGCATCGTTCATTTAAAGTCATGATCGATCATCGGAGCATGAGAGGGCATTCGTGGTAACGAACAAAGGATTACAGACGATGAGGATCGGGCATCTGCGAGAATGAACAAAGGATACTGGCAAAAACTAAGGATATTTGATGAAGTCAAACACCCGAGCATTCTTCTCATTAATGGTCGGGGCGTTTAGATTAAGGTGTCCACATAAAAAGGATGAGCTTTTCGCATTTGAAATATTAATAAACATATGTAATACCATTCCTTGAACACCGCTTAACCCGACGAAAAAGACCTCTCGTTTCTCCAATTCGCCGCAAGATGATGAAGTTTTCTCGGTGCCATCTTCATTACTGAATCTATATCTCTCTCGCTCTCTCAATCCTCTTATGGTGAACTGTTCTTTTTCCTCCCAACCTGTGATTTGGGAGAATGGTAATGCTATTAGACGATACTCTCTCTCTCTCTCAGAGTTTTCTTTTAAGATGTACTGTTCAGTTTCCTCCCAACGTCTGCTTGGGGACAATGGTAATGTTATTAGATGATCTCTCTCTCTCTCTCTCTCTCTCTCTCTCTCTCTCTCTCTCAATTCTCTTTTATAAGTACTATTTTCCTCCCAACCTCTGGATGGAGAGAATAGTAATGTTATTAGATGACAATCTCTCTCTCTCTCTCTCTCTCTCTCGATCTCGACGCAACAATAATATCTGTTTGATGTGTAAGCTCTTTTCTCTTTCTGTTATCTATGATTCATGGATGACAAAAATAACTAAAATGTGTCAAGAAAAGGTCAAACACCAGATGATAATTGACCTTTGTATTTGGCTATTGAAGCACATGTAAAGAGCAAATGCTAAACGTAGATTTGCTATGGCTGACGTTCACATGTCAACGAATCTCTTCTGCTCGCGGTCTTTTGCATTTTTTCGTGAAACCTACGTCCATATGATTTTAGTAATCCTCATGCTTGCTTACCACTTAGCATTTTTTCCAAAATAATTTTTTGAGGCTATGTCATTTTATTGCTCGTTTGACTCGTCCATATTTTCAAGACGGTGCCTTTGCAACGGTAAAGCCGTCAATTAGATGAAATTTGTATGTTAAAGAAACATGCCTATCGAATGATTCCTTACAAGGACAGGGTCACAGGATCTTTCTTGACAGTTTCACAAGACCACAAGGCAGGGACTATTTTGCAGAAGAGGGAAGAAACTAAAAAAGGAGTATGATTCTGACATTTCTTCCCAGAGGGAGATGTCCCATTAAACCCAAATAAAATCAAACATTGCAAAAAATGATCATATTTTTCAAAGTTGTATTGGGCATAAGATACCAACATTAACATGGGCTTGTTATGCCATTCTGCAAGGCCTGAACCAATAGAGAACATGAACTCTGGTTCATTCCCTAGCAATCTGGGGCATTATCAGGCAGGTCAAAGCTGGGCCATTTGCAGAAGCATCAATGCCAGAGGCTGTTTGGCAACAATAACATACTCTTACTGTTTCCAAATGGCCCGTTGGGAAACGATCACTGAACTGCCAGAGCCCCAGTCCTATCAAATAAAATACACATCTGATCTGCCACAAAACCCAAGCTAATCCAAAATTTGGTTAAATTCTCCAATGAATGTAACCAATTTTTGGGTTAGATGCATGAGACAGGAATATAATGTTATTGTTTCCAAACAGCCCATTGGGGAACAATCAGGTGAACTGCCAGAGCCCCAATCCTATCAAATAAAGTACGCATTTGATCTGCCTCAGAATCCAAGCTAATCCAAAGAACCAATACTTGATCATTGTATTGAAGCCAATAATTCTGTGGGCAGGAGCACTTATGCTGAAACCATGGAGCCAACTTTGCTTGGAACCTATATTTTTATAATACATTACATTTGGATGGATTTTGGTGTGTGCAGTTTAGCATGGAAGCCTATGTGATGGATTGAATTTAAAAAAAAAAAAGTGGTTAGAATTTCAGTTCTCTTTGGCTGTACTGAATTCCCAAAAATTCTCATGCATCGCTTCTTCTTGGATTTCAAAACAGATTTCAATAACTCAACTGATTATAATACTTTCTCAAACATCCTAAATGAGATGAGTTTTTCTGTCAATTGAAAAGGATTCAATTAATCTGAATCAGAACTGTTTAGATGCCAAATGGAAATCACAATTCTTATCAAACTGCAGGGCTTCCAAAACCTCTAAAGTTCATCCTCTTCTTCTAGCTTCTCGATACTTCTCCAGAAAGGATGAGTCTGATTTGGTTATTCACCCGAGCCATGTAGAACAGCAGGCGTTAGGTTTCCGTTCCTCCTGCTTGGACATGACCTTTTTTTGGAGATAATATTCATCGCCTGTCATTAAGCATGATCCAATTAGTAGAGGAGCCGTAGAGCAGGCATTTATTTCTCCTTTGTAACAGCAACTTACAGGATCTAAGTTCTCTTCCATTATATATTTTTATAGAGATTCTCGGGAATCAAAATCGAGGGAGAGAACCAAGCTCGTAAAAATAAACTTATGAGTAAGGAGTTATCAAAACTTAGCATATGAAGAGATCAATCTACAGTAAGGAGTTTCTGTACAAAGAGAAGCATTCTTTACATTTTAAGCATGCTCACATTCGCTGAGAATCTAGTGGGCGGATCTACATTCTCCAACTAACATATACATGGAAGGATAGCTTATGGTAACATCTAGGATTCTAGTGCTTCCATCCCCTTCTATTGACAGGAGGTTTTGACTCAAATCTGGAGTTGGAGCTTGGCCTGAAAACCTTGGCTGAAGCAGACTTTGAATTATAATTTGAGCCGATGTTCCCTGGGTCAGCATGCATGCCTGTATTTCTCTTTACCGGAGTTACACCAGTGGGCAGACGACCATAGCAAGGGACACGTGAATGTAGCAACGGATTGGTTGGTGCTGAGGGCCGAAATGGATTTGCTAATCCGGATGGTACCTTGTGAATGGGAGGCTGGGGAACTATATTTGCAACTGTTGATTGAGGTTCCTGCAATGGAAGCAAAGGTCCACTTGCAGGTGGAGCCCTCGATTCTACTGGTTCCTTCACTTCCAGATATGGTGGGCGCCATTCAGGCATAGCATCATCATCATCCCACAACTTTCTAAGATAGGAAGCAGACAATGGTGTTGGCACAGATGTAGCCACAGTCGTACCTACAGATCTGGCTCCATTCAGCTGCCCGCCTGGGCTCTTCGCCTGAGGAACAGGCAGACATGGTGGTTCACAGTCAGATTTCCGAATCATATTTAAAATAGAAGTTCCATGAGTATCGGTCACTATAGGCTTGGGAAGCCTGGGAAACTCAGAACCTTGTGGAACCAACGTGGGCCTTGGGATTATGTCAAGCAGTGCGGTGGTTGCAGATCCATCACATTTCCTTGCTCCTAGGCTGTCAGATGAATGAACACCAGCAATTTGGCCCTCACTATCAACTGTAGGAGGCATACTGCTAGTGCATCTTGCAAGGCCGCATGTTTTGCTAAAGTCAAACTCTGGAAGATCATCATCATCAGATAAATTTGATGTCTGCTGATTTGATTGCTTTCCAGGTAATTTATGGCCAGCACTCATCACTTCTTTAGACTCTGTAGCTGGTTTCTTCGCCATGGCCTGAAAATTTGAATTATTATTTGTCAAAAACTGCCTGCCAATGTCCAGCAAATAGCTTGAATCTGGCCCTGTAAAGGATAAGCCTGTTGACTTTGAAGTTAAACTGCACAAAGAAATGCCAACTTCTGGAAGTCCATTGCCACACGTTGATTCACTTTCTTCACGAGTGGCAGCAAGGGGTACCATATAACCACCTGCTGAATTAGCTACCGGTCCCTGACTAACATTCTTTACTGGTGCATACACATGCTTGGCAGGTGGAGCTGATATAAGCAGTTTAGGATCACTTTTTTGCACAGTACATGATGGTAAAGGTGCTCTTGCATCTGCACCTTGCAAGCTGCTTGTAGAATCCAATTTTTTTTCTGGAGAACTCTGTTTCCTCTTTTCAAATGATTTTTGCCTGGAATTAGGGTTTCTTCGCCACACAATGCAGCCAATAAGCAAATGGTTGCCTCGTGCTGTAGCCATGCCTTTGTAGAAACCATATTTTGCAAGTATTGTAATTATGGTTTCAGAGCGTGGACAGATGTAAAGATCAATACCTGGACAGACCTCTGCAAACCCTATCCTCTTGCTTTCTTCATAGCTCTTGGCCACCTGAAACATAATTTACTGGAGGATAAGAAAGGGAAGACCAGAAGTTAACCTGACAGATTCCTCGTTTCCTCACCTCCTCCATGCCCACTAACCCAGCCTTTGAGGAACTAACACTCCCACAAAATGATACCACCTGATGAAGAAAAGGAAATGGTATGTTTGAGCTGCTTGCTTCAACAAGAAAAAGAAAAGGCTTATGCAAGGATTGACATCTTAATCCCTCCCACAGCCAAACTAGCTTGACCAATATATTATGCTCAACCATCCCAGGGCACAAATCTTTATCGGCATGAATAAAGAGATATGACATGTTTACAAAGCATAAATAACGTTAACATTTGAATAAAAAAAGAAAGAAAACATAGGTAACGATTGACATCTTAATCTCTACATTTCTCCCACATGCTAACTTAACCTACATTATGATCAACCATCCCAGATTACAAATGTTTGATCTGCAAAACAAGTACAGAGCACTGACATGTTTAGTGAGGATGTGTGAACATTTCACTCAGATCTTAATAAGCTTGTGCTTTATGATTATTTCAAGAAACATTTAGTTACTCATTTGGAAAAATCTGAATATCATAAACTCTAAAGGGCTATCCATCTCTAATGTCATGAAGGCTCTTGCTTCTTCATAATTCTCTGTCATGTTCCAGATCTCATGAATGTTATAAAACATAGAGATCACTGGAAGCAGGAAAATTTAAGAATAATCATCAAGTTACTTCGACCACCTTCCAGAACCCAACTGATGCCATCAATTTTCTAAGCAAGTCGGCTTTTAAAAAGTTCAGTAGCTACCATCTTTCATTGTGATCAGCATCTTGTAGTTAAGGATTCAAAAGCAAAAGCTTGGTATCTATTTGATGTCGACATAGCATTTGCATATTGGAAATATGTTTGGCATAACAATTGCGACTGGTCAATAGAAAGATGGTTACAAACATGCAGGTGTACCATCAGTGCACGGTGGCGAGAACGAGGAAGATCTTGAATGAACTTCTCAAAGGCCTCCAGCCTTACTCTTCCTTTGACCTCTATATGTTCAGGCCAATTGATCTTTGAGTTCTGCTCACCACTGCACAAGAATTCGATTGATATAAGTTGCATTTTCAAAGCGTAATCTGTTTATATATTTAAGAAATCCTAGAAATGAGGTACATATAACCCTCTATACCGCACATTTACATCCCAAAGCCAACATAATATTATGATAAAAAATAAAAAAAAACATTTCTTGCCTGTTAAGCTAAAAAAGAACTGTACCAAGAAGGAATGCTGATGAAGCACCAAAAGTCAAGCAAAATGAAATGAGAAACGTTGAAGACAAAAAGAGCATGGTATTTCCAACCAAGAACAAACTGGAAAATTTAAAACATATACACAGGTGGGATAAAATGCCTAGTTTGAAGGCTAAAAATGGTAGCAGCCCTTACCCTGCTATGTTTGATATGTGGTACAGTCATAAGACTCATAACAGTTAATAAATGAACTTAAGATTGTAGTTTTGGAGGTTCCAAAATCTTCCAATAATCATGACTTGAAGCTTGCATGCAGTAGACTACCACCTGGATAACTGAAGGATCCTCTTGAAAATCCAGGATCCAGAAAAGTGAGGTAACAGGCATCGTTGATCAGAACTTTGAACGCTATTGTCTATTTTTTTCCCAATTTACAAGAAATTTAGAAATTCGAAAGTCCAGCAGCAAGTTTAAGGTAGTCACCGAGTAATCAACATTTAGCAAGGTTGACACTTAAGATGATAAGATATTGATCAGACTGCATACTCTTCTTTCCCAAAGAGTTTGAATGCCAAAAATACGACTTCAAGATATTTTGTTGGGGAAAATGAAAAAAAGTTCGGTCACATCTCAAAAAACATTGGTGTGCAGTTGGGCTAACAGTCAATTGGTTCTTCTATCCACACATAATCACTGCCTTCATCTAACCTTTGTTCAACCCTGTTGCCCAGCACAATCAACTACCCCTGTGACAGAATACCATCCTAAGCACCACAAAAACTTAACCTTGTTCAGCAGCCCATCCCTTCTCACTGTCTGATACTATTCCCATTGTCCTTGAGGCACACAAGCCACAAGCACATGCCTTATCTGTGAAACCCACTTCTTCTGGACTAGAGGATTTTGTTCTTTTCCCTGGACAACATGAGCCTTAACAGAAAGGCTTAGAAGAGAAATTTCGAGGGAAAAAAATACATTTTGGCTGAGATATCATAATGTACCAACTAAACTCCTTTTAGCCATGCTATAGATCCTTGTATTGGATTCAAGTCCATTTATAGATTTTGACACTGATCCCAACTGTAACAACCCAATCCAAAGATTCCAAACTAACCCAAGAATTAGTGGAACTCAGGCACCTTGCAGTCTGTTTTATTTGTAAGAATCTTCACTAAATCATGTCTCTCCGGCTGAAAATAAGATAGATTGAGAACAGAAGATAGAAAGCAAGACGATGGAGGAAGAGATGCAGTCGGCCAATGCAGCCCTGCGATCCTTAATCTCTATTAAAAACATAACATTAACCTAATTAGGTTACAACAGATTTGTACAAAATTTATAAAATATTACAAGAATGCCACCGCCTAGTATTCTTAGGCGTGTGGATATAAAAGAAGTGGATCGGGTCTGAACAAACCCGATCCCCATACGCACAAACTTAACAGCCCCCCTCAAGTTGTGCATGAGATTTGATCATGCACAACTTGTTCTTCAATTCCCAAAAGTGCTGCCCTATGAGTCCTTTGGTAAAGAGATCAGCTATACGTTCACTGGTGGATATATAAGCAAGCAAGATCTCGGCTTCTTCAACCTTCTGACGGATGAAGTGTTGATCAATCTCTATGTGCTTGGTACGATTATGCAAGATGGGGTTGAAGGCAATTTTTATCGCACTTTGATTGTCACAAAGTAATGAAGACCGAACAACAGGAAGATTGAGCTCTCCAAGCAAATGTCGTAACCATGACGCTTCAGTTGTCCCTACAGCCATTGCTCTATACTTTGCCTCAGTGCTAGATCGCGCAACCGCACGCTGTTTATTACTACTCCAACAAATGAGATTAGAATCAAGAAAAAGACAGAAACCTGAAACTGATCGTCGGTCATCGGGATCCCCTGCCCAGTCTGCATCAGTATAGGTATATATGCTATGTCCAAGTGAAGCATTTGGACATTTTGTGTAGACTAGTCCATCTCCAAGAGTAGCTTTGAGGTACCGTAAGATCCGCTTAGCAGCATCCATATGTCCTTCTGTGGGTGCATGCATAAACTGAGAGATCTGATTTACAGCATATACTATGTCTGGGCGAGTAAAAGTGAGATATTGTAACATACCAACAATGCTGCGATAGAATGTAGGATTGGAATATGCAGCAGTTCCATCAGAGACAGTCAATTTAGTGTTCAGAACACTAGGAGTAGTTATGGGTTTGCAATTAATCATATCTGCCTTGTCCAAAACATCAAGCGTATATTTGTGTTGCGTAAGAGTCAATCTATCATTCGTCCTGTCAAGTTCAACACCCAAGAAGTACCATAATTCGCCGAGATCCTTCATCTTGAATTCTTGCTTCAACATATCTTTAACATAAGAAATATGTGAAGAAGAATTCCCACTTATAACAATGTCATCAACATATATAAGTAACCAAGTGGTAGCTTCTCCGGTATGGTAGATAAATAGAGAGTGATCGAGAGAGCTTCGGAGAAAACCAACTTGTTGTATATGATGAGAAAACCGATCGAACCATGACCTAGAAGCTTGCTTCAACCCATATAGAGACTTGTGTAATTTACAAACCCATTTTTGAGGATCATGGGTACTATAACCGGGAGGTTGCTACATATATACCTCTTCCTTTAGAATCCCATGAAGGAAGACATTTTTGACATCTAACTGATAAATAGGCCATCCATATGAGACTGCAAGAGAAATAATTACACGTATTGTTCTCATCTTGATGACCGAACTGAATGTCTCATCATAATCTTCCCCGTATTGCTGAGTGAAGCCTCGCGCCACAAGGCGAGCTTTGTATCAATCAATGCTACCATCTGGCTTATATTTCAGTTTGTAAACCCATTTGGAGCCCACAACATTCTTATCATCTGGATGAGGGACAATCTGCCATGTCTGACACTCATGCAAGGCTGTCATTTCCTCATTCATAGCTTCAACCCAACATTTTTCCTTACTCGCATGTTGATAACATTTTGATTCCACCTTTTTGCTGACTTCTGTCATAAACAACTGAAAATCCAAAGAAAAATTGTTATAGCTCACCCATCTGTCAATAGGATGTCGTACGCGCTGTGATTGGCGTGGAGCTGCAGTAGGGACTGATCGTCTAGAGTATATCAAGCCTCAGAACCGATTATCTATAGGTGGATCATTGGGCTGAGAAGATGAAGGCAGGCTATCCAAGGAAGTAGTGTTGTCTAAGGAACTACTTACAAGTGTCTCGGGCTCATTTACAGCTTGCTCCTTTCGCTCAGGAACATTTTCGCCCCTTGTCTTAAGATTTCAGCATGTAACCAAGTATCATACACCTCATTTTTGTCATTGAGTGTCACAGAAGTAGCCTTTGGATCCTGTAACTTGCTTTCATCAAAAACAACATGCCGTGAAACATGTACACGCCCTGTTTTAGGATTGTAACACCTATAACATTTGTAGTTTTCTGCATACCCTATGAATCTGCACAAAACAACACGATCTTGAAATTTGTTTCTTAAAGAAACATCAATATGCACATAGCACACACATCCAAAAACACGCAATTCCTCATAACATGGTTGTTCCTGATGTAATAGAAAAAATGGTGACTTTCCACCAAGCAAAGCCAATGGTAGTCGGTTTATAACATGAACAGCCGTATGAAAAGCCTCAGTCCACAATGTCATAGGTAAGTCTGTGTCATGCATCATGCTGAGCACGCTTTCAACAATATGCATATGTTTCCTTTCAGCAATTCCGTTTTGCTGAGGTGTATGCGGGCATGAGATTTGTCTAGTGATCTCATGATCTAGTAAGTACTCAGTAAATTTATTAGAAATAAATTCACCACCACCATCACATTGAAAATGCACAATATTACTGGAGTATTTATTCCGAACCAAGGCATGAAATTGAGTGAACAAGCGGAAAACTTCTGATTTGTGTTTCATGAAATGGATCCAAGTATATCGGAAATATGAATCAATAAAAATGACATAGTATCTACTCCCAGAAGAAGAAGGAATTGGAGCAGGCCCCCAAACATCGGAATATATGGTGTCAAAAACCTTTGAAACTCTTTTATTGATTGATTGAAAAGGAAGGGCATGGCTCTTACAGATATGACAACTCGAGCACATGCTGGACTCACTAACTGAACTCAGACTAGACTTATCTAAGAGTCCGTCTGCAACAAGACTTCGAACAAAAGACTGACTACAATGAGCTAACCGACCATGCCAAATGGACGGCTTATTATACTCAGCAACATTGACTTCACTATGACTTGAAAAACATGAATCTGAAGAGTGAGGTTTTGACAGCTTTGGAGCTTCTTCAAGGACATACATATCTTCTTTGCGAGTGCCCTCAGCGAATGTCTTCTTGTTTCGAGCATCATTGACATAAACAGAATATGGTGTGAATTCAACAGAGGAATGAGTGTCATCAATAAGTTTGGACACTAGATAATATTTTTCTTGACACTAGGAACAACAAGGACATTCTTTAATGGAATGGAAGAAGAGCCCATAGATATTTGTGCATTTCCAATGTGCGATATTGTGTGATGGGAACCATCTCCCATGACAACTGAGCCTTGATCTAAATAAGGGAAAACACTAGAGAGATTACCTGTGTCACCAGTAACATGGGCTGCTGCTCCAGAGTCCACATACCACTCTCCTTGCTCATTTTGTTTCAAGTGGAGTTTAGATAAAGTTATTAGAAGCTGTTGCACGTCTGCTGAAACATTTGATGTCGGATTTGAGCCAGATGATGATGAAGCTGGCCCTACTGCTGCCTTGTTCTCACGCCTGATCTTATTATTTTTGTTCTGAGGATTGTGCCAACATTCTGATTTTACATGTCCCCTCTTGTTGCAATAGAAGCAAGTCGGAACCCTTCTAGGCATAGTATTCATGCCCTGCGGTGTTGGGAGAATACCTCTTCCCATTCCTGCCTGAGAAGTCCAAGGACGGGTGTGATTCCCTTGCAGTGCATGTGTTCCTGTGATCAGTACATTGTGGCTGTTGGAAGGAATCAAACTCTGTCGCTGAACACGACTAGCTTCATGCTGAAAAAACTTGGCCTTCAGATCTTCAAAAGATGGGAGGACAGGAAGAACTTCCAAGGCTGTACAAAATATGTCAAAATTTGTTCCCAGTCCACTTAAAGCTTGTTGCACCTTGTCCTTGTTGCTGATGGGATGTCCAATGGCAGCAAGCTGATCACTTACACTTTTTATTTCATTCAAATATTTCAAGACTGTACGTGTCCCACGCTTGATGTCCTGAAATTGCCTTCTTAATTGCAAAAAACGTGCTTCCGATACTTGAGAATACGTCATGGCAAGGGTAGACCACAACTCCAGGGCTGTTAAATCATCATCAATGCCTCCTAATACCTCCTCTGACAAAGTAGAAGTAATGTAGGCAACAAGGGACTGGTCATGAGCCAGCCAAACTTCATACTCAGGATTGTTTTCAGGGAGAGTTTCATATTCAAATCTAATCTCACTCCCAGCCGGAGTCCCAGTAGCTTGATCTCCCACAACGGTCTTCTTCACTTCACGGTAAATGTACTTTGGAGGTGCTGGAGTAGTGCCATCGATATGTCCATAGAGTCTATGACTTCTAATAAATGGGACAATTTGACGTTTCCAAGTCAAATAGTTACTATGATTCAGTTTTTGAAAGATAAGTTGGGAGAGAAAGCTGGAAGATAAAAGGGAAGGAGCCGGCTGATCCATGGCTGAAAAAAGGGGCAAGAAATACGAAGAGGGATAATGAAAAAGGGATGATTAGGGCAGACGACTTGGGGCAGAATTTAGGGGAGCGGTAGAAATTAGGGCAAATCACGTCAGAAAGGAAGATTTAGGGGAGAAACTGAATTTAGGGCTAATCACGCCAGAAAAAGGGGATTTAGGGCAGATTAGGACAAATCACATCAGATTGAAAACACTCACCGGAGGATGCTGCAACCTGTCTCTGATACCATGTAAGAATCTTCACTAAATCATGTCTCTCCGACTGAAAATAAGATAGATTGAGAAGAGAGGATAGAAAGCAAGACGATGGAGGAAGAGATGCAGTCAGCCAATGCAACCCTCCGATCCTTAATCTCTATTAAAAACATAACATTAACCTAATTAGGTTACAACAGATTTGTACAAAAATATATAAAATATTACAAGAATGCCACCGCCTAGTATTCTTAGGCGTGTGGATATAAAAGAAGTGGATCGGGTCTGAACAGACCCGATCCCCATACGCACAAACTTAACATTATTATCATAAGAAAGGCAATGAACTGAGGAACCAAGATACTATTAGCATAAGATATAAACCCTGGAAAATTTCTCAAAATCTTCAATGTTGGATTGTTCTAAAGTCCTTTCATCATGCATAGCAAAATAATAAAAGATGGTGGGATGATTCAATGATCACTTCATGCATATAGATGCATTCACATTTTTTCACCATGCGACATTATGATGAACATCTCATGACTTTTGGCTTATGCATGGTGTGATTTATTTGTTGCTTGTGATCATTATATGCATGTATATTGGCTGTTTTATTGACCTCATATGAGATTGGTCTCAACTTGCACCATAAGGTGTCAACTCAAACCTAACCCAACCGCCCAGTATGGAGGTTCTCGACTTACTCCATAACCAGCTACAATTCCTGCCCAAAAGGGCTACAAACCAAAATGATTGGTACTATGAGATGCCATTATATAAGCTCCTTAAGGTAGCTTAAATTCTCAATATATGACCATCCCCAATTCCTGTCACATACATGAGGCCTAAGAAAAACACATAATTGCATGTTGGATCCAGGTTTGAGTGATCTTCAATAGCTACCTATTGCATGTTGGGATCAGGTCTAAATGTTGAACTTAGGTTTGATACCAGTTGTAACGACTGAAAACTAACCAAAGTACTTGATGTGGCAGATCCAAACCTACTCACTCAAAAAGGCCATGAACCTGGAATTCCAATAGTACGAGCACATAGGGACATAAACCTAAAAAATTCTTAAGATTTTCAATATAAGACTATTTCAAGTTTTTCCACACACACGCGGTGTTCCAATAAATTCTTTCAAACTTGTTTTGATATAAAATGCATCAGCATCAATGATTTGTTCTACCATTGAGTACCGATAATAGTGATTATTCCTGGTTTAGTTATACAAAAAAGTTAGTAAAAATTTCATTGGAGTTATAACATGAAGTAAAATTCGATTTTGACCAGATTCCGTCTCACTTTATGTTATTCATTGATTTTTTAAAGCACTATTTTAGATGGAACAAAGTCCAACAATTATATAATTGAAATTTGGTTGTTTTATAGGAGATCCATGGTTTAAACTACATAAATTTCATCCTTCGTATGATTGTATCAATGCACAAGGAAAGATCCCCCATAATCTTCAATCTTGTAATTAATCCTACCATGCAACCCTTTAGACATGCTATGACAAGTAAGAAGTTTACCATGATATAGGTAGATTGTTAATCATTTTTCATCTGGAAAGATTTAAAGGTGGTGATATTTTTTCAAAGAAAATATTGCTATAAGAAATTGTAAACCATGCTCTTGTTCGCTAGTAATGCTACCAAACAAAACATTGTAATAAATGATAAGTAAATTATATACATGTACTGTCATTTAGCAATTTACAGAGCCCCACCCCCCCCAACCTCCCTTCCCAGCTGCCTAGAAGGCAGGTCTTCAATGAAGCCCATTTTTGTAAACTAGGTTAAACCAGGTTTGATCCAGGCTTATCCGGTCATTCAAAGGGCTCCTTATACATGTGGTTGCAACTTTGGCGATGACACAAACAATCAAACATACTGAGATTGTAAGATTGAGTCTTGAAGCACTTGCAGAGCAAACTAAAGAGGGATATAGATCAACAAGAATTAATAAAAGAGGATACAATGTGAAGTGCCAATCACATACAGAAGGGGCAAGCCAGGTGGTTGTTGGGAAATCTAGCCATCAGAAACTACCTTGTTATTATAATGCCCTTTAGACAAAAAATAAATTACAAAAAAAGATCAAAAAAAAGTAAAAAGTCACACATGTATAGTTTCACAAATTTAAAAAATAAAAATATAATGTGCTTGTACTCGCACAAACATATTTATGGAAGACAAAGAAACTTTATACCACTTCTTGCATTTTGAGGAAGTTGTCTAAGAAAACAGAAAACCAGGAATTGAGTGAAAATCCTTTGCATTTCTCCAACTTGTCAGGGCCTATTTTCAGCCAATTTTCAGCCCATGCAGTGCTCAAGGCTGCCCTTAGCCTTCAGCTAGCCTATCCTTCCTTCAAAGTAGAGAAAGCATTTTTTTCTTCGGAATGTTCGATTGAGGGGAAGGTATTTGGCAAACCATGAACCAGGATGACTCAACAAGGACTATTGACGAGCTATGTGACATGGCTACATGGGATTGCCCCCACATACCCACTCTGGTGCGCCAGTAGTTGGGTACAGTTTGGATCGGGTTTGGGTCATTCCTGAACTAAATCGTAAAAATCTTTTATCTGCACAAAACTCATCGAGCTCTTCATCAAAGCTTGACCTGACCATTTTCCCTCTTCAATCTTCCTCCTCCCTGCGATGACTAGCAGCAGCGTCAACATCTGGTGATGTACAACCACGTCCGGCGGTGCACGCCCACAGTCAACGGCCGCCAGGTAAATGTTTTTTTTTTCTTTTCGCTATTACAAATTTGGGTTTCATTTTCTTGATTTGGAGTTTTTCATTTTTCTGATTTAGGGGTATTTTTGTTTGAAGATTGAACTGTAAATCTGTGGACCCATATGTGTTTTCACCTTTTGTTTGATCTATGTGTGTTTAGTCTATTGGCTGCCAGTTTTGTTTGGTCTCATTTCATCATGGTTGTTTTGATCTATCGACTATGTTGGCTGCCAGTTATCTTGTATTTCTTTCAACTCTCTTCATTGACATCTAGTTATAAGAATTGACGGATTGTGAGACTTTGAGTTTGTGATCAGTTTAGTAGAACAGCTGATGCTGCCGACCAGCCAAGCATAGGCACAAGCCTAATTGTGTTTTTTTCTTTTTGATGTTTAGCAATTGTTAATATTAATCTTGCAATTCTGAACTTAATTTAAGCATTTAAAAGTTCTTTGAAGAGTGATCGCCTGATCAGTTTTCTAGTTTTTTGTACCAGCTGACCACTTATTGTTTTATTCTTTTTTATTCTTGAATTTTCTGTTCATTGTATTTTTCCTGTGTTGCATCTTTTTATTATCTTTAATGTAATATGACAAACAAAGAAAAAGAATCTCTCAAACTACTACAAGTTCAGGTTGTGGATCAGCTATATCTACTGCACATGAAGACCAACCATTTTGGTCATAAGTAGAAAAGAAAGGGAAAGCTCCTGGAGATGGTGGAAATGTCATCTTTGCTTATTCTTTTTGCGGGAAAGAGTTTAATGGATCATATACAAGAGTGAAAGTGCATCTGTTAAAAATCAAAGGGCAAGGAATTCAAGTATGTAGACATATAACAAGTGTTTGGATCAGTTGAAGGAAGAACTCTATGAGAAGAAGAAAATGATGGCATTTGGTTTTATTGACATTCCTACAGTTTTACATGATGATGTTAAGGATGATCCAAAAAAAAGAAAGGCTGATGCTACTCAAAAATCAATTAAGGAGTCATTCGGTTTACAAGGATGACAAGAATCAGATCTAAAAGTGGCAACATTTTTCTATGCTAACTGCATACCATTTAATGTAGTTAGGAGTCAATATTGAAGGGATTAGTTAAATCTATTGCAAACTGCAACTTGCCTGGGCATGTTCCCCTTAGTTTTGAAAGGCTTCATGTTAAGAGTATCAAAAGTTTGCTTGAGAGAAATATGGAGTTTCTATTCTCTCTGATGGCTAGATAGATATACAAAGGTGTTCTCTTATTAATTTTATTGCAACTTCAACAAATGGACAATCTTCTTAAAAGTGATAGATGCATCTGGCGAATAAAAAAGTGTTGACTGTTTGAAAGGATTTTTCGTGGAAATAATTGAAGAGGTGGGGAAAGATAAGGTTGTCCAAATAATTATTACAGACGATGCAGCTATATGTAGAGCAGCTGGTATTGGTGTAGAACATGATAATCCTCATATCTTTTGGACATCTTGTACAGTCCAATCTAAATTTGGCTCTTAAGAATATATGAAATCCACCAACTAAAGAGCAAGATCCTCATGTTTATGAATTATGTTCATCGATTGCAGACTTGAAAAAGGATGTGAGGAACTTTAAAATTTCATAGTAAATCAGCAACATGTACTTTTCATTTATAAAAGCATCCTGATCTAAAGTTGTTAAGAATTGCACGTTTTGCATCTTTAATTGTTGTAGACAAAATGATGAAAATGGTTAAAAGTGCATTGATCAATACAGTGACTGATGATGATTGGAATTTCTATCGTACTGATGATGATCACAAAGCACAAGTAATCAAAAAATTGATTATTGATGACAAGTGGTGGGATAGAATCTTTTATCGTCTTGCATTCACAGGGCCTATTTGGGAGATGTTGAGAGTTTTTTATTGTGATATTTCAACGTTGCATTGTGTTTATGAGATGTGAGACAGTTCAATGTGAAGCAGGAGCAGGAACAACAGATCCCTTCATGATAAAACAGATCAAATTTGCAAATTAGTTGTTACCATTTTGTTCATCAAACAACTGCAATTAGAACTCAATAGTCAAATTTTCACCTTATTTTTCCAATGCAGCCAGGTAGAACAATAGCTATTATTCAGTTCTTCCTGTCATCCACTAAACCATCTTAAGGCCATGCATTGGAATAGTTGGCACATGTCAGAGCTGCTTATGAATATAAAGTTAAACCTTCTTCAACTTCAGTCTGGTTATGTTGACAGTCTTACAGTTGTTTAAAATATGAACTAATGGTCAATTAGTTCTTAGTAGTTCTGCTTAATAAGACAGGCAAGTCCTGCTGCAATGGAGCCTTGTTCATCTAAACACAAAAAGAAAATTTGGTAAGTTGCCCTGGTAATGAAAAATTGAGCATTATGTATATTCATGTTGAGTTAGTAAACCAGATGTCAGGTGCTTGATCATATAGTTTATTGTCCTTTTCTTACCAGTTGGGGTGTTTCATGATAAAGTTCATTAAGCCAACACCTGATATTATTCAGTACCTGATTCTTAGCTTCACAAAATTTTAATGGACACAACCAATCTCAACATCTACAGAGATCAATGTAAAGTTAAAATCGACATCTCAGATTGATCGCTGTTATTTTTCCTTTCCCCTTTCCAGATCAAGCTCAGCTTGTATTCTTCTGTATAATTCACATTTTTTCATGTTATGTCCAGATCTTTATCCACATTTGACTCCATGAGTGCCATTAGGTATTTAGACAAAAATATCAGCCAGTCTTGGTGATTATAAAACCATTGCACAAATTGACTTCAAATAAACAACCCATGCAATTGGTTTCCTACCCCAGCCTGTTATGCAAGACAGAGAAATGTCCTAAACTGTTAAATTACTTTTACATTATTGAAAAGGTTTGTATTATACACAAGGCATTACTTGATCACATGAGATGAAGTAAAACAAGGAGAACGTAAATTAGCAGAACAGCCACTTGAAGCAACACAATATAAGAAATCTTTCAAAGTGATGTCCAAGTTGGATCATGCACAGATGAAAGCAACCAGTTGAACAAACTCCATAATGCCAACCTTGTCTTCAAACTAACACAAAAAACTATGACTATGAACGATGCCTTCTTTAACATCATTGGAATATCTTGATATAGGTCATGACGACAAACATTTTTTGTCTTACAGGTACAGGTTGATTGCAGGGTCAACCTCTTATGGCTTAAGGATCTGAAGAAAAAACGGCAGTCGAGAATATCTACCTACACCCATCCTAATACCATAAACAAGCCTAGAACCACACAGTGAGCAATAATCAGTTACCGAGAAGTGCCTTATTCAAGCAATTTTGTCTTTAAATAATTTATAAATGGTAAGGTTTTGTACTCAAGGACATTTTCCTGCAATATTTTTCGTTCATTGAAAAGACCATTTCTTTCACAGCTCAATCATGTTCAACAATAACAGTTTCCACCAGATGTCTAGTGTCAAAGAAGAAGTACAAATATTCCCTGCAGGAAGACAAGATGAAAGATCATGGATAATCTTATAAAGGTTCAACAAAATGCCCCTTCAAGTTGCTCAGAGTTATCTGTGCATATCTTATATTACTATACAAAGCTGTACCCATTTTACTTCATATACCAGTATTTGAACTTCAAAAATGCATTTCTGCTTGTTCAGCTGGATAAGTAATATGCTGCAGATTTTCTTGGGTTTATTATCTAATGCACTGACATTCCATGAATTTGCCTAAATTTTAAGTCAGAAATGTGGTTTCAAATTCTTTATTTGTTATATATTTAATGGACCTAAAGATTCTAAACAATATGTGAAAGTTTAGTTTCAGTAGGTGCGTAATTATTTGTTGGGCATGATTATTTTGATCACTCGTTTAACTACAATTATGTGTTGATCCAACATTAGCTTGACAAAATATAGCTTATGAACAAACTATATTACCAGTAACTTCTGCACAATCGTCAATTACCAACAGCCGAATCGCCAATTTATGGAAGTTTGGAACTATTTGTGACCCAATAGGTTTACTTTCAAGATGGCAAGATGCAACTGATTCAACATGATATGCTTTTTAAGAATAGGCTTAGTCTTTTACGTGTATTCTAGTCTCAAATAAAAAGGCAAGTTCAAAACTAGAGCCACCTTAAATAAGCCATTGGGCATAGAAAGCTTAAGCCTTTACTGTCATGCACAAATGAGACCAAATGAACACAGATGCCTCTATTTGTATCTTAACACAATAACAGATTTGGCAGGCCTAACACAAGAAAGTTTCTTGCTTACCCTTCGGCTATCAAATTCAGAACTAAGGATATAATTAAGTCTAAGCAGAAGAGTGTCAGGTTATCAAGTAATCAATGTTAAAAATGGAAGACTCTAAATCCTCTATGGCCTGTGATAAAACTCACTCACTTTCTGACTCCTGAACCTTTTTTGCGGTTGCAGCGAGATCACATGATTCAGCTAAAAGATTAAATGTTCTCAAAAACAATGTCAATCGGAATTAGTATATATCTTGAAGCAATACCTCTTCCTTTAAGTTGTGTGACACGATATAATTAGCAGGTCTTAAATGGAGGGATGATAATCGCTTATGACAAAAGGATATTGTTTTAACAGTCCCTTTTCATGGGTATTCCAATATTTCACGAAAAAAAATTGTGAGCTCGACAAGTTATTGGCATGTCCACTAATTACATGTATGACTCCTTTCCCACAAGAATTACTAAAAACTTACTGTATGAACATCATCATTGACTCGGATTGAATTTAAACGTATTTTCATACTTCTATTTTTTTACAACATCTAATACCCAACTAGCTTCACAACACAAGTGCCGTGGAATAAATTCTTAGCAAAGATCTGTAGAAATTATAGAAGTAAAAAAATTCATGATTGAAAGTTCTTAATACATCAATTAAATAGGCCATTTAGTGAGATCAATAAGTCGATTGCTCGTATTTGAACTACTGTATCCAAAAAAGAAATGGGACACTAACTCTTTGTAGAAGCTTAACAATTTTACAAATGAAATAGACCTCAATTTTTTTTATTAGCCTTTCAAACAGATCAAAGTTGCTTGTTGTTTAAAAAGGTACCCCCTTTCTAAAGGTTTGCTTTTGTTACTTAGCTAGAGGAGGTATCACTCTCTTTAACATTTTTGCATGTCTTGAATAACAAGAAAAATGATTAATAGAAGATACAGAACTACTGATATCCTCATATCTGATTATCCATCAAACTTTGTTTCTCAATGTGCATTTCTTATCTACTTGACAAGAAACAGACAAAAAATTGAACGAACTATAAAAATTAACTATATTCATTGATTGGGGTCAACAAACTTAAGACACGTCTTCTCTTTCATGACCAGAATATCATTCATCTTCTTGGCTTCAGGTAGAATTGTGGTAGCTAATTCTAGAGGAAACAATACCAAAACCATGTCTGACTCTTGAACTTGGTTTTCAAAATTCAAGCATGTGTTGTAGCTTTTCATATGTGGAAATGATTTGGGAACAATTTGTTAAGTAGAAATTTGTATAAAAATGATGTCATATTAAAGTAAGCTTAATTAGATTACTCAACAGCCTTTTTGCTAGAAGGCAAGTTAAGGTCTGTTAGAATGGGAACTTGGGTCAACTTGGGTTATTACACAATTTCAACCCTAAGGCCTAGGGTCCGAGGACTCCCTCTCCTTAAAGGTGTAGTTTGTAACATCATGTATGCAGGAATGACTTGGGAGTTGGGAATGATCATATATTTAAGAAACTTGTACAACATTGTATCTGTAAATATCTGGACGTAGTTAATACCTTTTGTCCTCTCTTATGGCTTCTTTTTTCAGTGCTGAAATCAAAACTGTCAGGCAGGTTAGGATCCACAGGCTAGCTACTTTGGTGAATTCTGGTTGGTCATTGCACACATATTCCATAAGGAGGATATCCCATCTACCAGATTAATGATGAAAGGTGTCCATAGTTGGCAAACCCGTGCTCGGAGCGAATTGACTTGTCAACTCGGTCGAGTATTCAAATAACCATAATGTATGTTTACTGCAGCAGAATCGGGCGTGTCAGGGACAAGTTGGGGCAAGTCAGCCAAACCTTGACTTGTGGCTGGATTTGCAAATGATCTGAGCTGACTCGGGCAATTCCCGAGTCAGACCGGCGAGTTTGGCAACTATCATGGTGTCCACAAAAACTATCATGGTGTCCACAAATGCTTGGGCCAAACTACCATGATGCCTTTTAGTTTTGGTTCGTTGGCCTTTTGGGTGTCAAACTGAAGCATAATTGATAATATAAGTGGGGTAAGGATTTTGCCCAAGTGTGGGCTCAGGTCAGGTCCAGAAATGGTCAGTGCACGGATGCTTCCAAATTACTATTTTCCAAGAATTTATACAAATTAGGTTAACGATCATTTAGCAAGTGAACAATTTCTGTCAAGCTTCTTAGGTTTTTTATACAGTTGTTTCCAGGTGAACAATCACTATGTCAATGTGGTGGTGTACTTTCTAGAATATTGATTTTTTGCAAATGTCACTGCAACTTTTGATCTACAAGAAAATGGGTGAATCAAAGTTTTCAATAACTAAAAAGTAAACCGAAAATTACATATAGGCTATCATCACGTGAAATCAACAAGGCCATGCCACATTAAAATGATCAGGCCAATGCCGATGATGATAATTTTCCCATCTAAGATGCTTGCAGGTACAAGATTAAAACTGGCAACAAGCATCAATTGATAAGGAACATTAATGAAGTGCAGATACAGAAGGATGGTAAACAAAAATAGAAGTAATGAAAAATTTCCATGTGCCAAACTTTCTATTGAAAACTTATTGTCTTAGAGTGATATGCTGCAAATGTTAGTTGAAGATTCCATCTCTTTTGTCATGTTGCAAACTGGCAACAGTAATTCGTCTATTTTGGGTAGTAACAAAGCAGCATAATCCAACACAATCTAACCAGATACTTCTGGCTCTGCACACCTGGAAACAGCACTAAGGATCTGCAATACTGGTGATATCGATACTGAAAACCCTCCAAACAGATAATTATGATTGTAGGCACTTAAAAAATGTCTCAAATTATTACGGCACTATCATGCTGCTAAATAGCACTTTGGAAAATTGTCACGTTAAGGATTAGAATGATGAAGAAAATAAAAATATTTCACCAAAGATAGACAAGCCTGATGCTAATGTAGCCTTATGGACATTGCAGCTAAGCCCATTACTTACACAAGGGCTTGACATTCTTGGGTGGTAAAGTACACAACTATAGGCATCACATTCATAGAATAGATTGTGTTGATAGTTTGTTTCTGTACAATAATCGAACATGAAACTAAGCAGGACCAGTTGTCAAGCTCAATATCTCAAAATTTACTTTCCACCACTCGTATAAATACGTAACATTTATTTTCATGATTTATAACTAAAGATGTCTTAATATAATAAAAAAATGACATGATCCACGACCATGTGAGATATGTTAGATGACCCCAAGCTCACACAGAATATCATTTGAAGCCTGACAAATAGACCAGCATTAAAAATTGTTTTTTCACAAGGATCTTACTGTTTTATTCTCCTAGCTCAAATTCAGTAAAAAGGACAAGTCTAATAATAGTTGCCCATATAGTACCCTGAGTATTTGGCAACAGTGCATAGTGTTGCTTAGATTACCTTCCGGCAATGAGAACCATTTTTTATTTTTAACCGCAAATGCATCATATTTTTAGTTTAAAAAGAAGCACACCTTAATTGTAAATAAGAAAGGAACAACAAAGAAATATGTTAATAAAACTCAAAAAAATATGTGTTGATTCTTTTCCTTTTTCATTACAGATGTGAACACAGAAGACTAGCCAGGTTCAGGTCCTACCTCCAAGACTAAAACCACAATAGGTGATGGCTAGACTGAGAAAACTTCTAATCAAGTTGTAACAGCAACTAAAATTTATTCTGTTGCATTCATCTCCAGATGCCAGATGAGGAAACTGTTCCTGACAAGATTTTCTAAGTGGTTTCTTTATGAACCCAAAAAATCCCATAACTCTTCAATCTATTCTTGCATCAACGACTATACAGGTGTGACTAGTGTACCCATCAAGTTCACTTCAATTAAAATGTATACTGGATACCCATTACCCACTAAAACTTTACATGCAGAATCTTTCAATACATCTAACAGTTTACAAAGATGAATTACAACATAAAATACTTGACCAACCAATATTTTATATAATAATAAAGATCCAAAGATACTGGTTTTCAGTTTTGATCAATAACCATCACAAATCGTGGGGTAAATGCAATAAAATTCATCTCTTCGGACTTTCATAGCCTCTATGTCCAAATTTCTTGACATTAACTTATTAAAGATAATATTTTGTGAAAAAAAAATTTCCACTATAAAAAAGAAAAGGATACTCTTCAACAGGCATTTATCACTAATGGAACAAGAATTTTACTGTAAAATAAACATTTCTAATGCTTTATGTATGTTTATACATAAATACATAAACTTTGTCAAACACAGAACTGCTGAATATTGCAATATTTCAAAAGAAAATGAAGTGTGAATAATTAATCCATACATGAAAATGAAGAGGTTAACAAATAAAATAAAGGACCTCTTGAAGTAAGCGACTGTTGCAACGGTTAAAGATGCATTTAGTTGTAAGAAACCATTCCAAAGTGCCTCCTGAGATGATGGTACTGCATTCTTGTCGTGAAGATTAACTATCCCAGCCAATGAAGAGCAAGGAAGGTCTTTTTGGCCCTTACGCTCTTCACTATCATGAGAATTTGGACCCTGGTATTTCCTGGACGAAGCGTGCTTCATATTTTCAGTTTCTGAATCATTTTGGCCAGTCTGTTGGTTTAAACTTCTCAGCTCAGAACCCTCAGATGAGGCATTACTGTTATTTGAATCTATTTCCATCAAGCAGCCACAATTAATGGCAGAAACTGCGTTGCCAACTAGTCCCAAAACATGCTGGGCATCCATTATAGTTTGTGTGGACTTTGAACTTATGCAGCGACCAATAGCAGCTTGACGACAGGTTTTTTTGAAATGTGGCTGAAAGTTACCAGAACTACCATTAGCAAATACAGATGATTGAGAAACCTCAGCGTGAGCATCTGAAAGTTTGTTGGCACTGGTAGCACCTAGACCTTCATTATTATTGTTGAAGCTGACAGAAGATGCTTTGTCTCTTATGTTTGGATGGTCCAGATTATCCAATTCTATACCCAATCCTTGAGCATTCTGGCTAACATTGACAGCTGAATTCATGTTTTTGTAGCTCAAATGGTACAAGTCCTTATCAAGCAAAGGACTTACCGATGAAGGCTGCAACCCTGGACGTGATATCATTTCTGAAGTCTTCATAGGTGTGAAATAGTGAGGAGGAATAATGCTGCCTGCATCCATGAGAGACGACGTGCTTGCAGGAACACAATCCTTTCGACCAGAAACCATTCCACGACTATAACTAGAAAAAGATGTAGCACTTCCCACATGAATATCTTTTACACCAGGATATGACAGGGGCGTTTTGCCTTGACTTTCATGAGATAGACCACATGGTTCTTGTTGTACATCTGAGAAAGAACCCTTCATGGATCAGTTGAAGAAAGAAAATGGCTCCACAGGAGGAGCAAGATTTTACGTGGAGGGCCAGGAATATGAGTATTTAAGACCGTGAATTTATGAATACCAAATCCAGGAGAGGCATTCTCACCTTGGGGCAATAGGAAATTGTGATTTGACATCCTCCCTGCAGCATGCCCCTGCAGATTTTCTCCAAGGAGTGTTCCATTAATTATATCATTATCAGTACCTCTTTGGGCAGCAAGTTCCTGATTCCTTTCCTCACTCTGAGATAATTTTTCATAATAAGAATCACTCATGTGTCCCAAGCATGCAGCTTTTCTTTTATTTGATGAGTCCCCCACAGAACGTTGCTGAGCAATAACATAATCGTGAAGTGGAACAGGATCCATTAAAAACTGCTCTGTGAAAGCTCTGCGTTTTTCAGTACAAAGTTAACATGTATTGGAGTACAAAATCATCATGAATCATGTTAATCGTGCCATTTGTCTCCTATTACATGATACTGACATTTTTAGGGCTGTAGCAAGAAGGTCAAAGTTTATTAAAGTAGGACATGAATTGACTTGCATATTATCCCTTTATGTATTCAAAGGATTGTCATAACTACCAGTGATATTTTCAAATTATTGTGATGACATCACCATCAAACAAATGAAACAAAAAAAAAAGTGAATTAATCATGAAATTATGAAGATATCGCCATAATGAAGATTTGCAAGAAAACATGTCTGTGTCCAAGCTCGCATGTTTCATAGCTGTATGCTACTCACAGCAAGTTGATAGCATCTTCAAAAAGCCAATTGCTGTGTCTTTATTCGTAGAGTCCACTTTCATTTCAAGCTTTCGAAAGAGAAATCATGAAGCAGAAATTTCTCCCTAAGAATGGAACGTATATATGCCATCATTCAAAAGATGCTCCACATTCGGGTTTCACATTGTGAGCATTGACTTCAGTGAATCATAACTCCCATTTGAATCAGTTAATTCCTGAGGATTAGCAAATAAAAGAACAGTTAAAAAAAAGTAGTAGGTACGTCAACGAGAAAAAAAATAAAAATTACAACAATAATGGGTAGTCAGGTATACAGCATTTTATGCAGATAACAGGACAGGAATAGAGTATTTTATTCATTTATACAGCAGCGGTACAAATTTGAACAAGGCAGTTGTACGGACTAAAAGATAGTTTAAGGGCATACCAAGATACTACAATAAATACATAAATGACATGTTGAAAGGCATGAAAACTAGAGCAACCACCCAACGACGAACAACCCAATCTAGCAAAAATACAGGTCGACCTCAGCATGCCTGAGACATGAATTCAAATTCAACTCGTAAAACGCAACAAATAACGCAAGCACAGCCATATTGAAACACACACATTCAAAAGAACGCGAGGAAAGGGAGAAGGGTCGAGAAGAAGAAGAAGAAAGCAGCAAAAAAAATGTCGAATGAAAATGGAAAAACCCGAGAACGACGATAAAAAGAAGAAGACGAAAAAAGGAGTAGCCCCAGCAGCAAAAGCACACGAAAAGAAGCAACACCAAGCGGCAGGAGGACGAAGAAGAAGGAAGCAACAAGAGAGAAGAGGAGGAAGAGAACTACGAAGAAATGGAGAATCAGCAACAGAAGGACGAGCTCTAGTGAAGCCACTGAAGAACGAACAGCAGCAGATTGAAGGTAGAAGATAGAAAAAGGAGAGTGTGAGTGTGTGCTTGCGTACCTCGAAACCGTGAAAGGTGGGCGCTGGGCTGATTCTTCCTCTTCTTTCAAGGTGAATATGGTAGTTTTCATGGATTAAAAAGTAGATTGTCTAGGGTTGTAAACTACTCTATCTAGTGCCGGAGCGATCTTACCGAGGAAGCAATACATATCCGAACCAAACGTTGCATATCGCTGCTTGAGGAACAGGCCATCAAGGGTTGGGGATGAAAGCGCTTTGACTTTGTTCTCTGTACTGGAACCCACCAGATTGGGTTGAAGAGCCATCTAATGGCAGCAGGTTGGGGCCCTTTCCACGGCTGGCCATTCATTCTATTTATTATTGTGGCAAATCTGTGCATCGAGATGTCAAATGAGATTTATTTCGGCGGGATATGTTAGCCCTCAACACAAATATTATTTTTGAAAAAATGATTTTTTCTTTAGTAGTTTTCGAAAAAGTTATTTTTTTTATAAATTTTGGGAAAATTTTGTTAGTTTTTTTAGTAAAAAAACATACCTTTAAATTTAAAAAATAAAAATCTCAAAATCTCAAAAAAAATCGCAAAATTTGTGATAAAATAGTGAAATTTTTATTTTGGCAAGATTTTCAAAATCTCATGATTTTTTTCGGTTTTCATTTTATTTGATTTTTTCACAACTATCAGGAGATTTTCGAAAATCTTACTATAGCTGTAATAATGATATCAAAATAATATTTGGCTTTCGTACGGTAGATAGCATATAATCTTGTGTGGGATTTGGATAGAGAGCAGGCAGCTGTTGGTCTATCTCTTCCATTTACAATTAAGGGGTGTTTGATAAGGCCCGGAAAATAGAAATCTATAATTAAAATTTTCATTTTTTTTAAATAAGAATTACATTATCAGGATTTTGATTCCAAAATTATTATATCATTTTTTAACCAATATTCCAAAATTATGAGTCTACCTTAAGAAATAGAATTGTGATTGCAGAATTTTAGAATTTTTTTCATCTCTCTATAAGGCACATGTCATGATAGTTTTAATTTGCCAATTCTAAAACTTTCATTCACGTTTTATCAAACACGTTTTTTTAATTTCAAAACCAAATTTCCAAACACAAAGGAAAACTATAACTATAATTTTTATTCCAATCCGAGTTTGAGGTACAATTTTGGTTGTTGAATTTTAACTTGAGAATCAAAATACAAGACCATCAAACTTCAACTGACACCAAAACAAATAGATTTCACTTTCTCGTTTAATTTAACGTTGAGTAACCACTAACCACTAGCATATTGTTTGGTTTGTCCTTATAATTATGCTTATTTTCGCCTATCGGAAAATATTCCTTTCTATTGCACCCATTGGAATTCACGTTCTTATTGTTTGCCAAAGTTGCTTTTGCCAAGCGTACGAATGTCAAGCACAAATATAACATGTGAGGTGCCATCGAAGGGAACTTCATTTTAATGGCACCACCAATTCTACGATGCTTTTAGGAATAAGATGATGACAAATTTTTAATTTTTAGTCATTTGATTTCGGTTAGAATTAAGCTTGTGTAAGAGTTCAATATAGAGTTCAGTGTTGGATGCCAAATGTTATCCGATGGTTAAAAATTAAAATCTATCACTAAAAAATAATCGCAATAAGAGCATGACCGATGATTTTGATACAGCAGCAATTCATATTGCTTTTGGCAACGGTTTGTGGTGTCTTTAATGGATTTTCAAAATTTATATCTTTACGAATATATATAATCATGTTGAAAATTTGAACAGCAGAATCGCTCAACCATCTAACCAACCAGGACTGTTTGATCGAACATGATAGATGATTAAGAGAAAAAGAAGGAGAAAAAAGTGATTGATATTTTCACCATCTAGTATTATTATTAGTTCATATCTTTTTTTTATTGTTTTCTTTCATCAACTATATATATATATATATATATATATATATATATATATATATATATAAACGTCATTGAAACGTGGAGGCGAAGCACCAAAAGTAAGTAATATATGCTGAGGAAACAAGGAGTTGCTTGGGAGCATCTGCTATTTTCTAAGGAACAGAATGAAATTAGAAATACTCCTGCTGAATAAAACTGTCTTTTAAGCTAAAATAGTTAAAACCACAGCAAAAAACAAAACAAAACAAAACAAGGGAGCTGTTTTCCAGTGAAAGATCTGCTGCCTTCATGTGATGGCGTACATTCTCTTGGAAGCTGCTGGTTGGTTGATAGTTTGCTATCATTTATGTCAAAACTAATACAATGGAGAAGGGGCTTGACCTTCTTCATAGGCAAAGAGGCTTAACCTATAAAATCAATTGCTAAATTCTACCAGTCTCTGCCATTAACGTAAGCAAAATTCGTAAGCTACATGACCAGAAAGAAAGTAGAGTCATCAAATAAATTAAATAAATTGCACCCAAAATTGCCTATTTTACAGTTAATCAAGACCGGACGGAAAACCTCCATCTCTTCCACTTCAGCAGCTCTTTTTCTCTTCTCTATGGACATTCTTTTCTGAAACTCCATCATCAAACTTCAGCAATGGACGAAATTTGTCCCCCAAGTATGACTCGCACGCTGCATACGCATCAGGTCTCAATGCCTTGCAAAATGCTTCGCCAAGCTTGGAACGAGCAATCGCTTGCAATGCTGATATGAAAAACCGGCGCACGTCTGACCTCCTTGAACCCTTCGACATGGGCTTACTCAACAGCTGCTGCATTAAACTACACAAAGGCAACAGGTTTTCCCTGAGAAACTGCAACCCACCAGGGGCATCCTCATCTACATGCGTCTTTCCGGAAACCCAAGTCTTCAGTATGCTTTCGATGAGTGCAAGTGCTTCAGTCATCCGATATTCTGATTTGGTGCTTGTGCATTTCTCCAGCAGAAAGCTAAAAAGCCTGTGTCCAGTCCACGGGTAGCGCCTGAAGATCTCTTTTATAAAACCAGACTTCAAACGAGACTTCTTGTTATTGAAGTAGTCGTCCAACAAGGACTGCAGCATATCTGGTACTCTAGGTAACTCCTTCCGAGAGAAATTTCCATGAAGAATTTTCAATATCCAGAACGATGAATTCTGAGCAAGTATAGAAACTACTTTCTGCCGGGATCTGGATGACAATCTTAGACTCTTCTCCAGCTGGGTTTCCAGAAGGGATGACTGAACACCATCACCTTTTGGATAATCCTTGCTTTTGAACAGTTTCTTTTGTAGAATTCCTGCAATTCTCTGCCCGAGCTGCTCACTACCCTCTGTAGCATATGCGTTAACAAATGTCTTTACCAAGTAAGGATATGCCACCAGGACGAGCGGATTGCCTGAGAAGTAACAATGTTAGTCAAATATCATCAATAAGTCATCCGCTAAAATACAGAAATGCTAGCAGGTTCAAAACCAAAGTAAAAAAGGTGTCATAATCAAGGGACTAGACTTTCAAGCTTGCCTGCATTCTTATGTAGGAAAATCTCCAAAAGTGAGAGAACCCGCAGCTTGAAAAGCACGAGCTGAGACTGGGCAGTATCACTACCAGCAGCATTTTTCCGGTCCTTGAAAATCTGTGCAAGATATGAATCCATCCTGAACATTTCCTCATCATCCATTCCACCATCAGAATCATCAGATCCCAAAGGTGCCCCAATTACATTGGCAGCGACTTCTTGGTCAGCTGACTCTCCTGCATCTTCATCTTCGGAACTGCTCTCGCTTTGATCACCATCTGAATCCCCTGCTTGATCCACATCTTCAGATTCTTCAATCCCAAGGAAATCATCTTCATCATCATCATCAATTTCCTCTTCATCAGTTACAGACCGGTGACGAGAAGGCTTCAGATCTTTTTTTACTACACGCAGCATACTGACGAGCCCAGATTCTGTAATCTGGTCACAAAAGAACTTGAAAACCTGCATCATTCAAAAGAACAAAGACTTAAAAGCTAGTTCCCACCAAATTCCAAATAATTACAGCCGTTCAATGATTTCAGTTATCCAGACAAGAAGAAAACATGTTACACTTGGGTCAAATTCAGTAAAGTCAGCAAGAAATGCAAATGACTTATTTGTGTCCGGATATGTAGATATAGAATAAGAAAAATCCAACTGCATCCCACGGAATGGTAATGATGCGCTAGCAAAAAGGCATGACAAAAGACCAAATGAGCAATCAAGAATTTATTAGAAAGTCATAGAAGTTGATATAGCCAACACTATGCAACAAATGTTCCTCTCCTCTCATGCAGCTAGCTGTCTAAATGCATCATATTTGCCTAAAATGGTCATAATATGGACTACTGAAATCAGGCCACATTTTCCCCATTAGCATGGATAACACGTCATCAAATCATCCTCCTATCATGCTCAAGACCACTGGGACAATTACATAACCAAAAAGTACCTGCTCAATGGAGAAGACCAAAGGAGCAGATGACTGGGGCAGCAATGAGAGCAAAGTATCTACAAGAACATCCATGAAGGCAGGGCTCCCAGTATCATCATCATCTTCTTCGTCATTTGAATCAAGATCAGTAAGAGTGACAAAAGCTTTCTTGCAACATATTACAAGCTCAGAAGCAGTCTCACTGAATTCCCCTGGCTTTAGGAGAACTTGCAAAAGCAACTGGATTAGCAAGAAACGCATTGTATATACCTTACTACCATCAATCTCCCGTTCCTCCTGTATAATTTCAATAAAAAGTAAGTAAATTGCAGAAAAACAATAAACTTTCTGCTCACACGTACTTACCAGAAAATGTTTCATTCATGGCACATCATCCACAATAAAAAGATATTTACAAGCACATTCTACAAGCTTTTCTTGACAGTACATGTCCATCAAATACTTATTACAACTTGCAATCTATGTCACATTGCCAGCAGGTACTAAAGGTAAAACAGAACACTTCGGGAAAAAAAAAAAACTATAGGTACGGGGTACAACTCGGTAGAAAAGATAAAAGCAAAAAAAAACTTAAAGGCCACATTTGGATGCCACTTCGAAATGGCGTTTTGAGTGGCAAAACGAGGTTTGGACATCCAAACCTCATTGTGGGAGTGTTTGGACGACAGCAGACTGGATTTATTGAAAACCTGGTTTGGCCCAAAACAATGTAATAACTAAGTTATGAAAAACTTGCGCCCCCCCCCCCTTCTCTATCTTGATTTTTCACCCCAAAACGACATTTTGGGGGTGACAGAAAACATCAAGGGAGAAAATTTGTTAAAAGAATAAATCATGTATGCGAGAGCCTTCATGGCAGAACTGAACTCCACCACGGTAGGAAGAACGCATCAATGTGGGTGACAAACATCGTTCACAGGTGGTAGCAAGAATGCATCAATTGTGGGTGACAAACATTGTACGCAGGAGACGTCAGTAGCGGAACTCTAGTCCACCACGAGTGTCTGTCGAGTGTCGGTGGTGAACTGAATGGCAGCGCCAAGTGAAGCAATCAATTTTTACGGTGGCCATATACAGAGCATCGGTGGTGGAACAGAATGGCAGCAGCAAGTGAAGAAAAATTGGTTTTTTTCTAAAGGATCTTCACCACAGCCAAAACTAATAGCCACAAGGACCAAACGCCAACATGTTGAGCAGTCTATTTTTAACACTTCCATATTCACCCGAATGAAGTCAGTATTTTTGGAAAATAAGTTTTTTTTTTTTTGCTAAATTATAAATGATTTTTTTTATCTATTGTAGTTTAACTGTCCTCAATGCTCAGCTGAAATTGAATTTAGAAGCTTCATGAATAACCTTGTTTTTGTCATCCAAACAAAAACCAAGTTTAAAAACTAAAAATCTGGTTTGGTTGTTGTCATCCAAAACAGGCAAAGCAGGTTTTTAAACCTGGTTAAGAAAACAAGGTTTGCACAAAGCTCGTTTCATCATAACCAGGTTTTAAGGGAGTGTCATCCAACCACCCCCTAAGTTTATACATCAGAATTTGCAAATTAAAAATTTTGAAAAAAAGAAAAGGTGTTCATAACTGATAATCCAGCAATCCCTACATTCTTTACAGTTACTTCCCAATGATTACCAAATTATTTTCACTATTAGCACAAGGGGAACTCCCAGACAAAGATGCATACATACACAAAACAATGTGCATGACATAGACTGCATACTGAATAATACAGAAAATAACTTGTACAAATTTACAAAAAAATGAATAGCGAAAATAAGCCTAAGAAGTGCAAGCTAAATAAGACAAACAATAAATTGTACAGAAAATTTAGAAACATTTATGTGATTTTCCATTTTGAAAATGTTAAAAGTGACCGAAAATGACCCGGATCCAGGTGGTCAGAAACATTTTAAACAGCCCATGCGAGCGTTCCTTCTTTGGTTTTAGATCCGATTCCAGATTATTCCAGCTTTTTTCTTTTTACCACTTAAATTCAAGTTCCTCAAACTTTCAAACCTAAAAATCTATTTTTAAACATAAACCCAGGCCCAACACCATTATCTTGAATCAAGACTAGTCCTTACCCGCATCGTAGAGGATGACTCTTTTCCAACCTGGGGGGAATGACGCATGAATGATGCCTCCATATCCACATTTTAGTTTTTGGATTTTTTGTTTGCATCCAGATCCATGGATCCACTTTTAGTACATGTTAAGATGTTTAGAATCTCATTTGTAATTGGTCTGGAGTTTAATGAAACCTAAATCTTCTTTAAGCTTTCCCTTGTTACAGTTATTTCTGTTCCATTTTGTGTTCCTTTCTATTTTCCTAGTTTAATTTAGACATTGATTGTGGGTTAGAAGAGCAGTCCTCTTCCCCAGTGCATCAGAAAATGTGTTTTTACAATGTACAATGGATAGGAAGATGGCTTGCAACACAATCTAAAGTTGAATACCCTATACAACTATTGAGGGCCAGGCAGAGTAGTGCAGAAGGTCTGAATATAATACCATCTTTAAGAGTCTGCTTTCCATCGACTGCAATTTCTTGAATGCCTCTTCATCCTCTTTGCTCAATGACCGAAAGAGTGAAACCGAAGGAATGTTGCACAAAGTGTCCAGAAAATGCATAAAGTAAGAACCCAAATCATCTGTCCTGAACATATCGGACTCACTCTTTGTCCCCATGCTTTTTTCTGCATCTGCCAGTATAAGTTGTAGTTGCTGAAAACAAATCTTGCGTACGTTGCCAGAGCTATCTGTCTTTGGCCATTTTAGCTTCTCTTGCAACTCAAAGGATGTCACCTCTCTGCCCAAAGAAGCAGTAAAGAGTCCTTGAACAGTTAAAAATTTCAAGATCTCCCTTTGTATGTGCAGTTTTTCTTCCAGTTCCAGCGTCAAGTATTTGAAAACACGAGGAAGGCTGTCCACAATCCAACTTCTCAGAATATCTGGATTGCCTGAAGAATCGGTGTAGCTGCTATCGTCCAAAGTAATCATTTCAGAAGACTCAATAGTAGCCTGTGCTGATCCTTTATCCGGTAACCCATTTTCATCAATAAATAAGCTCATCAAGCTTTGGACAAACAACATACAACCTGAAGCAGAGTTAATCTTAGAAACCAAGTCCTTAACCATGTGAGTATGTGTGATGCAATCGAATCTCCCAAAGCTATGTTGCTGTAAAGCTATGATGACAGCAACAAGGCGATCCACATCTCTTTCAGCCCACTTAGACAGCTCCTGCAGAAAATATTGGGCTGCCTTATAAAGCCAGGAGTCTTTGGTGGATAATATATCCATCAAACATTGAATTAGCTTGTAGGACAGGATAGCCTTGCTACATGAAGCTGGCAATCTTGGGAGCAGCAGGAGCAAAATGTCAAATGCCAGATGCTTACGATCATGAGATGACATTAAAAGAGATCCATCAATGACAAGGCTACAGAAATAATCGAGACGCTTGGAAAGGTTTTTCTCTGTGGAACTAAGTTTTCTACATTTCTTAAGTGCCTGAGTGGAATCACTACATGCTGCCCCATCTTTCTGTAAAGAAACATCCGAGAAAAGGATGTTCACCAATACAGGCCATACACTATGCATTCGAGGCTGACAAAAGGTTGTTTCCTGCAATTCAAGAAAAATGCTGAAACACCATAACAGGAAATGCCTTGTGACCTCATAACATTATACACCTATAAAGAGGAAAAAAGTAAAGCAGTTAAAGAAAGGGTAGAAAAGTTTTTTACTATCAAAAGATACATGGTACTTTCTTCCCAATTTTCTTTGAAGTGCAACGCTCAGAGCAGACAGACTGAACAAGAAACTGCACACGTAATTGAATAGACTGAGACTCAAAGTACATAGGGAAAAAGGAGAATTTCTCAGTCTTAAAGCCCACGATGGCCACACAAAACCAGAGGAGAGAGAAACGGACTTAGCCTAAACCTCATGAAAAATCAGAATAATTGATGCTACCACACATTTTCTGGTATAAGAAAAATTATGAAAAAGGAGTACACAATGAAGGAATTACCTTTAAGCATGGAACTAGAGAAGATAAGCAATCTGGAGTAAACAAGTTACTAGGAGTGAAGGGTGAAGGCAACAATTTGCAAAATATCTTGTTATCCACAGATGCTTTCTCTCTTAACTTTAAGGCCAGATATAGTGCATCTGGATTTTCATTACTGATTGCTTTATCAAACCAATCTGCCAGTACTGGAGCTTCTAGAACATGGGCTGTAACAGCATCTACAGGTAACTGCAAGACTAAGAACTTCAGCTTCAACCACAACACATGGAAGTGTGAACTTTGAACAATTAGTCAAGTGCCTAACTTCTACATTGTTATTGACCAACCCAAAGAACCTTGAAGCAAATGAAACATGAATAAATAACAGAACTTTTTAAGGAGCAAATAGAAGACTATTTCAGCCAGCCCATTAATTTCGGAATAAAAAGAATTAAAATAAAGGAAGAACAGGAGGTCTCACATATAAATAGCCAACAAAGCACCAACAAGGTACTTAACAGAGCCAATTTATCAAAACATGATCTAGTGAAGAATTCAACCTAGCTCAAGTCAACGCCTCCTGAAGTTATAAGCAATGAAACTAGAAAGAAAGCAGGAGTAAGATAAACTCGTAAAAGTCAAGACAAAAATAAAAAGTCATAACTGAATGATTGGCATACTTTGTCCTATGCCACATCGGCGCAAAGCACAGTCACAGAAGACACTTTTTTAAAAAAAAAAAATCCATTTTGTACTTCAAAAATGGTCACCCATCTAAAACTATGAAAAACCCATCTTTTCACATTTTCTATTACGGCATTTTTATTTTTGCATTTTTATTTTATTTTTAGGAGTTTTCTTCTTAATTTTTTAAAATCTTGCTGAGTTTTTCTTAAGAAAAACAACTTTCCCATATTATACCCAAGAAAAAACTCCCTGTTTAAAAACCCATAAATGATATTTGTGATTACGGTGCAGAGTTTAGGTGCAGGTGCAGGTACAAGTGCAGTTGTAGTATATAAGACATCATAAGAACACAAAACATCATTAAGTTTAAAGCAATCTAAGAAAAGAGATAAGTGATATTATGATCATGTCAAACACATCACTGGCATATAACACAGTCAATAGTTAAAACTGTAGGTTTAGCAAAAAGAGATCATGTCAATCAGATCCTTCATCCACAACATTTCAGACTCCATAGGCAAACAGCATCAATAACAGAAAAACATCAACTAAAACTCCGCATTTACATGCACAGACACAGAAACACCAAAAAAAGTGGCGGATGGTTGTCTAATCAACTTCATTGATAATTCACAAGGTTCCATGTCTAAAGTTAAATTTCTGAGAACATGGATGACAATTAATAACTTGTCTTTGGACAATCGATTAAGTTGATCGGACAACAATAATTACTACACATAGTCATTTATATTTACTTAGTTCACACACACAAACAGGCAAATACATGCATAGCATATATATAAGTATCATTAGATACTCGAAAGATTTCAGCTTATAGCATGCAATGTTACAGTGGGTGAACTATGTGGCTTATGTTTATGATTTATATTTTTATTACCTTTATGACTTTATCTACCTTCCAATTTTGACAACTTAGATTTCAACATTTAACCAGGACTTTCTAACTTAGTGGGTCCTTTTTGAAAAGGATGCAATATAAGTGCCAATGATTATATATATATATATATATATATATATATATATATATATAGTAGAAAGGATTATTTCACAAACAACAGAACTAACAACAGGCTGTCATTCTATTAATAGTTCAATGGAAAATAAAATGGGGGTTGTTACATCCAACTGGCATCCAAGTTGTGTTGGCCCAGGTGAGGTCACTGTTTTGGTGACTCCATGTTACTCAGGTGTACTGCTTAGATCCCCCATCTAGCACTTGCTGCACTTCTAACTACGTAGAAAAGAACACTACATGGGACGGAGACAAGTATATGTAAGTTGATCAACCATAGAAAAACATTCAACTTAAAGGAAATATAAAGAGACTAAGATTCATAGTCAAAAACTTGCTCCAGTCCAATATTTCGATGAAAAGTATATTAATCAATCAAATAAAATCCAACCACATATGTTAAGTTGAGCTGTGATACCCACCGTATCTGCCAACTCCAGAATAATTGAAACAGCTGGTTCACGTAAGTAACTTTTCTTATCAGCAAGTGAAATAACAACCCTGATAAACTCTTTTATTGTAGATGTTTTGTTATTCAAACTCCAGTCATGAGCCACCCGACCTGATCTAGCAAGGGCTCCATAAGCAAATAAACGTCCCAAAAGACAATCTCTAGCTTCCTGCACTAACACAAAGAAAAGATATTTATGTGCAACAGAAGATATATTCCAGCACAAACACTATACAAAGATCTTTAGCATCAGAAATTAAGACAGAAAAAAAAAAATCATGTAGAGCAGCACATTCATGCAATATACTTATAGCATGAACAACATATAAAGAAGAGAAGATGCAATCATTAACTTAGTGGTTAAATGCTCCTAGGCCCTAGGAGGCCACCATTTCAATTACATAATGCCACCTAGATGTCCACGAGAACAAAAAAGTCATTAAATTTTCTCCTTATTTTGTTGCTTCTTCTTAGTCCTCTTTCTTTTTTCTTTTATTGTTTTTGAAGCACTTACACCCTACCTAGGCACCATCTAGTCCTTTTTGAAGGTCCACCACCTAGGCCCACCTAGTGCCTTTGATCACATACGTCAATTGATAAGATCGATCTTTGGAATTAAGGGGCTAGTACACTAAGCAAAATGAAAGAGGAAATGGAAAGTGAGAGTGGGGAATACTGGAATTTAGAATTTCACTGCAGTTATGGCTTACTCAGCAGTTGTTTATGTAGTTTTTTTCCAGTGCAGATATCTGTTTGGTAGAGCTAGAACCTTTTCCAAAGCTTGCAGCCTAAGGCATCAATACAATTGGAAATACATTTCCTTTTTAATGTGAACAAGAAACAAACCACTACTTCGTGAGAAGTGCATTCTGGTAACTGGTTCCTCATCTTTAAATAGTGCTCTCAGAAATGTTGCATTCATGTTTCAGGAAATAATTTATCCAGAGCTTCCCATGTAGGACTAATGTTCCCAGTGATTTTGAGCAGCACCAGACAACACCTCTGGAGGATAGTTTGATTCATGCATAGAAAATTTTTCAGTTTTCAGAATGGGAAAGAACTTTTCCATGACATAATATAATCAAGGAATTGTGACGAAATGTGACAAACTACGTAAGTAAACTTGGCATGGCACTCCCTAATGAACATCATCTTTAGCAGCCAAAATCATAGAACCAGAAAGATGAGCACGTAGTAGCCACATACCAATTGTTTATGGAAAGAAATAATCAAAGAAAAAAATCACCTTAATTAAGAATGCATAAGATTAAAAATTTCTCCATACCATATTAGATTTTGCAACAGAAAACAATATTTACAGAATATAAATATTTATCCACACATTTGTTCACACACAGAGACAACATTCATTAAGGAGAGGATGATCTATACATTAGCAACATATGAAATATGAAACCATCAATTACCTGTCCCTTCATTGAAGAAGATACCTCCAATAGATTGTCTATCAGCTCCAGTATCGAATCAGTGTTGATGCATTGAATAGTTCCCAAAACAGCTGTCAAACCTAGTGCAAATCCTTGCCTAGCACACTGAACAAGAACCACTAGACATTATTGTGCTGGTAGAACCAATCACCTCTATTCTTACTTTATTACACTAATCAAAGGATGTAACCTAGATCCACGAAAAGCTAAACCAAACCCCTAACATCTTGAAGGAAGAGACATTGAAGCAAAAAAAAAAACATCTGTGGACCTATTTGCAGTAATCTCGAGAACAAACTTCATATTTCCGATTGTAATCTCCCTGAGAAGGATCCCACTTTGTTGAGAACTCTTGAATAAGGATTAAGGGCCCACCGTTACAATTAAGGGCCCACCGTTACCATTGGCCCATCACATCAGGCTCAGGTATGCTGAACAAGTGACATGATGTTTTTTCATTTATGCAAAAGTGAAGCACATTTGCTGCCCAAAAGGACAATGTTGGAAAGTAAAGGTTTCCATGTGTTCCAAAATGACATAGTTTAGCTCAACCCCATTTGATACTTGTCAGTGAGGCCCATATTAGGGAAATCAGGAACTAGTAAAAGCCTTGACATTCAGAAAGTTTCACGAATGTCATTACTGACAACAAAGGGTTAAGAAATCAACTCATGAGCATGTCAATTTCCATTTCGTAGATATTTTCAGATAATTCAGCAAATGGCATCTGAAGACCAACAGCTCCATATAAAAGCTAGTCATTACTAATAGCTCCATATAAAAGCTAGCCATTCACTAAATATCCAGAAAACAATTGTCACAAAAATCATGATGCCAACAGGTGGTTGATGAGATTGATTATCTTGCTAGGCAAGATAACCTTTACAGATTCTTTTGTTGTGGCAGCTTCAATTCACAGAATCTCCAACTTGTGAATAACTTAGTCAGCCTTATTTCATTGCTATACACATTAATATAACTAATGAAAATGGAAGCACGAGTCTTTAATGGGTAAGACCACCGAACTATGATTCATTGCAAAATAATAGCATTTCAAAAACATATTAACAATAAATAGATGACATATCCAACAGTAACAGTATTTTCTCTAAAAATCCAACCAGTTGCAAGTTTCAAAAGCTGAGTATTTTTCATACACGACGTAAAGATGATCGAACATCAGCTTAACCAAAAAGAAGATGAAAAGAGCAAGTAAAACACGTATTTGCATGCTTCTGTCGCATGTAACACGCAAAAAGCAAAGCCACCAAATTCATCCCTAAGCTACCTGTTTCAAATGACTAATTCTACACTAAGAAAGCAAAAACCAACTTTATCCCTACGCTCCCTGTTTTGAATAACTAGTTCTACACTTAAGAAAACAGAACGCCACGAAGCATACGGTTCTGAGAAATATAAGTAACAACCGATAAAGTTGTAAGAATTTAATAGAACACTGAAGCTACTCCGAGAAACCGAAATCTACCTCCCTTGAAGATGAAACTCCACGAATAAGTCGTCGAAGAGCATATCTCAAAGACGGCGCACAGCTTTTCAGACCTTCGTCCTTTTCTGCTTCCAGCTGGGAATTGCCCTCATACACCGTCCCACCTGATTTTTCATAAGCCTCCTGTACTTTCTGCAATTCCTTGACCAATGCTTCCACTGCAGATTCTCTAGCCGACACTTCCACCGAAGAAAGATCCCTGAAAATATCGATATGGAATCCCTGCACACTCTTTGACGACGGTTGCAAGGCAGGCACCTGATCGGATGGACCAGTTACCTTCTTAGGCACCAATTCCTTGGTCTCAGCGGACTTAATACGATGTCGCTCCTTATCCATCTGTTTTCTTTTCTTCTTCTTCTCCATATCCGATTTCTGAGCGACAGCAATACCATCACCACCTTCCTTCCCCTCGTTGTCTCTTCCGAGCACTTCTGCATCTTCCCTTCTCTGTTTCTTCAAACGTTTCTTGCCTTCAGACGCGTTTTTCTTTCCTTCCATTGCTTCAACTGAGATTGAATGACTCTCCCTTTTGCTTCCCATCACACTAAAAGTTATCTCGGGCCCTCGGCTACCTGCAGTATATCAATACTTCAATAACAATAAAAGAAAAGGAGAGAGGCAGACGGAGAAAGAGCAAGGGAGATGTAAAAGGAAAAATCGCACACTTGCCGGTAGAGTCGCCAGAGGCCTCTACGAACTCACGGCCGAGACGGGAGACCGAGAGAGGGACACGCCGGAGGGAGAAGAGAGAGGACGCCGAAGGAAAGCGACTACGGTTCGAAGGAGGCGGACGCATTTGTATGTTTAAAAAAACCTACAGCATGAAGACGCGTCTTCTCGAGTCCAAGCGAAGATGGACACGGGCTCAGTGCGTTGACCGTACCTGAGCTGCGTCCCTGTCCGCACCCGTGTCCTGGATAAGGCGCCAAAGTTACACAAATCCTCGAACTTAATAACATTGATGACAACAAAAAGCATAATTAAAATCAATAAATATAGTTTTAAATTGTGCAATCTCCTCTCCATGTCTTATGAAAAAAATATTATAAAATACATTTTTTGTTCATTAATAACGCCTCAAAAATTTAGTTCGTATTGAATATTGTGAGAGATCTTCAAAATGATTGTCTTGGTTTCTAACCTTTTTTTAGATTGGAGCTGAAATTACTAAGAGACGGGTTGAAATCTGTCAAACCAAAAGCTCGAGCTCAGTAGTGAATCGAGTTGTTATACTAAATCGTATATTTTATTTCTGAAAATCCCAAAAAAAGAAACCATTTCTTATAAAAAGTATGTTGCCATTATTAGCGCTTCACTGGCATGTTTCATATAATTATAACTTATGACACTCATGCTAGATGACATGCCAATAAACATAAAATGCGTCAGTTTGTATTTATGCATATAATATAAATATAAATATTGTTATATATTAGTTATCACAATATAAGTATAATATGTAAAAATATACCCATTTTGTTTGTATTTATAACGTGTTGTATTGGGAGTTGCCACAAGTTGGTGTTCGTTTGGGTAGCTTTTGGATGAACCCCTTAAAAAAATGGATTTTGCTAAAACCTGGTTTTGTAAAAACCAATTCTTGGTTTGAAAACCTGGTTTTAATGTTTGATAACACTAAGAATTTTACACAGACAGCATCTTCTGATGTTCAAACCACACAAATTACATTTTAGAATTTGATAAATGAAAAATATGAAACTCAATTGTGTCTTTTGATATTCTGCCCTTTATGGTAAAATCATTTTACTAAGTTTTAATTTCATCTCGGTCGTATAGCTAATAAGTGAAGGATGTTATATATATCAAGCCCCTTTGTGTTATGGCAGGTAAGAGAACCGATATATATCGTCTGATAAAAGGCCAATATTATTCATATGGAGAGATTTTGTTGCTAATACTATAGAGTAAAACCCCAAGGCTATATGTGTTTTCTTTAAAAAACCATATACTCATGCCTTATATTTATCCAATATCCTTGCTAATTTATTGTCTTGTGCAAATATAATACAAAGATATGATTGTGATGTCGAATGTGACTTGTTGTGGAGCATGGTACTTTATTGGATTGATATAACATTGAACCTCAAAAAGGAGAAAAATGAAAATTGTGGTGTGGGGAGGGGGGAGGGAAGGGGATTGAGACATTTTTTTTTTCTCAAACAATGAAGTGTAATCTTCTCACTACCACCTAAATATTGAGGTTTTTTCTCCAAGCTGGTCACAGAAAATTTTATAGTGTTTTAAACGGTGATGTTTTTCTCGAATATTATACGATGAACTTGAAATAAATGAGAAGAAATATATATGGTAAAATTTTAATAAATTAAACACTAAAAACAATAAAAAAATAAAATAAGCCAGAAACTAACAACACAAACATAAAAAAAAACAACACAAACATAAAAAAACAAGTACATTTGCAACAAATAAAAATAAAAAGATAAAAAAACAGTTTGGGATAACTAATATTGGCACAAATCAAGGATGAAGCCGTGGGCGGCCACAGTATCTTTATGTACTCAGAATTAATATTATTCACAAAACTTTATTCAAGAAGTGGCATGCAAAGTCTATTTGTATTAATGATGAACAAATGTGATATTTCGCTTTACTAAGACGACCACAATTAGAATTAGTGCATTTTGATTTGGGGACTTGCCCCGGAAACATGTTGGTAGTTGTTGTTACATCACTTTTATTGATGATTTTCATTTTTTTTTTGTATGTTCGAAAATAAAAGTTTAAGTATTCCATATGAAGTTCAAATAGGAGATTTGAAATCGTTTCAAATAATTTTACAAAACATGGTTCTCCAAATTGAAAATGAAAACAAATATAAAAATTACCCGTTCAAAATATTTGAAAAACTTGGGGGTCGATTACCAAACTACATGAAATATAAATATTATGTGAGTGCTTCATGAATTTGCTCTTGTAAATATGATCCAAACTTATAAACGTGTTTCATAAAATCTACCTTAATCTTTGAAGTAGCTTCATTTAACGCTTATAATGTGTTTGTGTTGCTAAACGACATTGAAATGAACAACTTGTCCAATACTCAACCAATTAAACTTAAATAAACAAGGTTTAATACTCTAACTCACGAAAAACAATCTCATTCTTTTATCAACTTGTTAAGAGGAAAACTTCCCCTCTCCTGTCTTTTAATTTGAAATTAATCATTTTGTACAGGAATCTTAAATAAAATGCAGTAACTTATATTCAATAAGCCTTAACAAGAGTAGCGAAATCGAATGCTTGTTAAGTTTTACTCTTCATTTTATGCATCTGGAGCAAATGCCTGCTATATATAAAGAATCCCTTTATTAAGAAGAGTATAAGAAAAACTTGACCCTTAATATAGAAAAAATTGCATAAAGCCGCTTAAGAAATATTTTCCCGTAGTTTGAGGCTCGTTGTTTCTGAAAATGTGATACGAAAGGGCGGGTGATTTGGACAGGAACACCGAACGCAGGACGCCATTGAAGATATCAGAAGACACCAACTGCACCATTCCTAGTGCTTGTCGGAGCAAAGGATTGACCGCCTTGAAACGATTTACTTGGGTGATGTCGTCCAGATCATAAGGGGCTGAAGTCATTTCACTTCGGTTGGTATATATCGCCAGCTGAGAATTTGAAGAGGTTTCACCTACAAAATCTACGCTTCTGGTGTCCAAACTGCTTTCACGTCCAGTCCTTCTCCTTCTCCTCTCTCTCTCACACACACCCCTTGTTCGTGCTCTGTTCATTTTCCTCTGCTGCTTTCTGTTTTCAATCCATCTGCGGCATTCGTTTGAGGTTTCTTAATTGTGGTCTTTGTTGAGGTGCATATTGTTTGTCCAACAAGCACTTGTTGTTGCTGATAATGCATAGTTGACTGGTGATATTGCTTTCACAATTTCTGCATCGAAGTTTGGGTACACGTGGTTCGGAGCAAAACACAAACCAGAGTTGGGGATCCTGGCAACTTCGTGAATATCTGAGTTTTTGGTTTCTGAGATTGGGATTGAAATTTTTGTTCTTTAAGGCAGTTGTAAAGGGCAGTTGTAAACGTGATTGTATAGAGATGCCGCTGTCTGAGCCCCTGAGAGGCCAATGGCTGTTGCCTTCCCTTTTTTCTTCGTTTCTCTTGACTGTTTCAGGTTTCAATCCATGTGAACATACTTGATACATCGTCCTTTATTTTGTTTATTCTGAATATTTTGCTTGATCACCAAATATAGTCGGTGTGTCCCTTTTTCTTGGTATTGTTATGCAGGGGCATGACGTTCTGGTTTCCTCAATGGATTTACATATTAAATTTGAAACGTTTAACGTAAAACTTGCACATTTTCTTGTCGCTTGCTGCTTATGCATCAATGACAGACAGGAACGGGAATGGAAATGAGAAACGTCAGGGAGTAGGAAAGACATCTTTAATAATATATGAGGTATTTAGTTTCTCGGATAATAGCATGCTTGTTAGTAACTCAAGAGAGGAATTAAGCGGCTAACAGTATGTTTTCAACAAATAAAAAATTAGCAGTGAATACAACAAAAACCTAAATATCAGCTATAGTAGGAAGTAGGAACAACACCCATAAATTTGTTGGTATGCATCTATGCTTCTCTTGTTTCCTCAAAGTTGATAAATTTGACCATTCTAGCTATATTCTGCTCCAGAGATCTCAAGATCCATATATTTAATGTTCTACCTCTTTTCTGCCTTCGCATAACCTTCTGTTCATAATTTTCCTAATCTTCTTGTTCGACCCATTTAAATATTCTCCACAGAACATACCATCAACATACCATCTATCATATTCTTCACAAATTCAACCCAATATATGCAGTCAGTCCAATTATACTTCATAAGAATCAATGCTAACTCTGTTTTTCCACTCCCAAACTTTCAGTCAAGGGCAGTAAGAGAAAATCCAAATTGAATTACAATAATACAGCCAGCAGACAGCTACTGATTAAAATGACACTGTACTAGAAGGATTTCAATGGAAACAACTGTCCATCATAGAAAAATATTTGTATCTCATCTAACCATCAACCAAACTTTTAACACCATTTTCTTGGCCTCGAAGACTAACAAACCAACAAAGGCACTTCCAGTGCTATACTCAAACGAGTCAAACCATGTCAAGATTTCTCAATTATGTCTTAAAATGAAAGTAAGATTGAAAAGTCAGAAAAATTATTTATTTTGAAAATAAATGAAACATAACCAATATTCTCCTAGATTAAGTTCTAATAAACTTCAACTCAACTAAGTGGATACCAACCTACTAACTTGCATGTGAACTCCAGGGATAAAAACAACCTTAAACTCATTTACATGCTGCAGACCTCACTCTAGTACCATTTTCAATTAGCTTGTGATTAGTTATCACAAGTTAAAAGGTGTTTACTTTCAAAAGGTATTGAAGAAACAGGAGTTAGATTGTTGCCTTTCTGCCATGCTTTTTTATTGCTTGTAACGAAGAACCACAGAAAACTTGGAGTCTGATGGATCAGAAGTTTCTGATAGAGGGCATTCTCAAGTTAGGGTAGTAACGACAAAATTCTGCTTTCTCATTTAAACTTGAGAAAGTGTTGCAACTGTAATATGCAATTGTTGGATCCTAGGAGATCTAGGAATAATAACATTGCAATCATATAGTTTGTGTTACCTGAGAATCCTTCAAATATCATCATCATATATAATTATTCTCTGACATACTTTCTCTTATGTCTGCATTTGCTCAAATAATGATAGTTGATTACTTGATTATAAGTAGTATTTAGTGATGTAGATTTTTTTCATGCTTATTGCATTCCTGGAAGCCTCAGGGTTCAATTTCTATTGCAGGACTTTCTTTTTCCCCTTGAAGACCACCAACTAATTCTCGATGGAGGAGGAAGACCCTGACATCCACACAACATCCAGCAATGATTCCAATGATGAGGTCATGAGTGAGATCCACTTGGGCTGCCCTCCTAGCCACATGGCTCCATATATCTCTCGCTTCAGGCTCTATTCCCCTCATTTAAATGCCACAGGTGTGGATCACATTTCTGTTCATCCGATCTCCGAGCAATCATGAACAACTCTGGGATCCAGAAGAAATGGATTTATCAGATTGGTCAACAATTCTTTGTTGTGGTTTTTATTTTTTTGATTCCTTACCTTGGTGATGCTTACTGGAGCTTTTGACCTAAGCCTGCCATTTTAATGCTTTCTTCGCCTCATTTATTTCGAAGCAGGTGATAGTTTGGGAAGCTTGTGCGCATCAATCATTGAGGACAAAGAAGGCGATCTTGATGTTCCTCGTCGTAAGAATCGAGGTGAGTATTCACCCTGTAATTCTTTTAGTTGATTATTTTCCTCAAGAAAGAGATTTGGTGTATGTACATGCATAATTGAGCAAAAACAATGACCTCTACAAGAATTGATCTGGATAGAAGTTTGCATCAATGTGACCTGCTGGATCAAATTCTTTTTTAGTTTCTAGGTAGTAGCTAGAGAAGGTCATTCATTCCTGAAAATTTGCAAGGAAACATCCTCTTAGAGTAAAAGTAATTGGCAGTAAAAATTGATTATTATCATATCTTCACCTTTTTGCACCTGAAGTGTGTGAAGTAGGATTCCAAATAGTCTTAGGTTGAAGATTTTGAGAAATATTTAGGGACTTAAATTGAAGATTTCTTATGCTGATTACAACTTAATGTCCTATTTTCTAGCTTTTTTAGGTTCTGAACCTAAACCGACTAGGCGGTTCAAATCAAACACTTGGCCAATTTTGGCTAAGCAGTTAAAGTTGGTAGTTGGAGCCAAGTTCAATACTCCAATTTTGGGTCTAACATGTAATTTCGTGTGTTCTTTAAAGAGTTGGACTGTAACACCCCAAGTGTGTTAGTAGAAAGAACATGTGTTCCTTAATGGTGGTGGTTCGCCATAGCCTAAGTGCAGGAAGTAGTGAGATGAAGATGGTCATAACTTGAAAAAGTTGAGAAATCTTCAAGGTCATATATCTCATGTGCTACACAACTTAGTGTCCTGGTTTACAGCCTTTGTAGAATAAGAACTGAAGCAGATTAAGGGATGGGTTGGGATATGTCAACCAGGTACTCAGGTCTGTTTTAGGCTAAACCATTACAAAAATAACAGAGATGCATTGAATTTGGAGTGAGAAGTCTGATCCAAACCATGGGCAAGTGCTGTGGGGCACAACCACTCTGTTGCTGCTCTTTTCTTCCTTGACCAAGAGGAATGCTGCACAATGAGTTGAGTAACTTGACTTGTTTATCAAACAGGTAGAGTTTGAACCATATTTGATCATAGCTGAGCCGAGCTTGATCATTGTTGAGCTAGGCTTGAACTTGTCTTGTGTATGCCCCTGACTGAGAGAGGGAACTGGCCATGTAGTTCTTGAGAGCTGCAGCTTTTGTAACTGTTCATGATGATGATTGTGCAGGCAGGAAGCATAACTGCAGCAGTACCTGCACACTTAGAAATGAGGCACTGTTGGAACAGGTGGTGTTAGGTAAACATAAGGCAGCCATGCGTGCCCAAACATATACCGAATGATCGTGCTTGTTAAACATGAGACTTCCAGAGCATAAACCTTGCCGTATAAATGAAAAAAGTTTCATCCTCTGCAGCTGCTTGTTCCCATTTCTCTGTTGGGATAAAGTTCAGCTGTTTCTCCAGGAGAATCATTTATGCAAAAAATGGGCTGGGAATCACTGATAGAAGCTGGAGGAAGGACTAGACCTGTTCATAATTTGTTAGAAAAACAAATCCCTGGATGTTACACTGATTTTGGGTTGAAGACACAATAAACAAGAAGAGAATACAAAAGACATAGGGACTCACAGGGTCGAGGAAGCATCAGATTCTGTTTTTCCCTTCTTCCCCTTAATGAACAAGTTACAAAAATATTTATGGTTTTCCTTTTTATATTGGATAATCCTGAAAAAATATGTGTATATATGCCCCTGGTCCACCCCTAAACCCCTGCTCCACCCATAAACCCCAGACAGGGCGGTGCTGTGCCCCTTGCATGGAGAAATTGGATCCTCAGAAATTTACGTGATGCATAAAAAAAATTAGGCTACACACTCCAACATTGTTATTATGACATTGTGGCAATAGGTAAGGTTGCTGATGCTTTATTTGGTGGAAAAAGTGGCAACTGTGAAATTAAGGTGATGACAGCACTTGTTGCAAGGAAAACTGGATGGTGAATAGAGCTGATATAAATTGCAGATTGTTTCAAAGAGGAATCTGTGGTGTCTAAGATAGGCTTCCACATAAATCAGCATGGACTGCACATTATAGTTTCTACAGTTGATGGGCTCCTTATGAGTTGGGTCTACATTGATAAACATAATATTCTAGATTTTTGAAGATGTGAAATTCTTTTTTGGCAGATCAACCAACATCCTGTCCATTATTAATCCAACATAGAATTACATCTTCAATACCGAGTGTGGGACTGCAGGTCAGATATGGTTGCTGGAAGGCATTTGTATATTTATAGCCCTTTTTAATCTTTTTCTAGTCTCTCAGAGGGCTTATTGATGATTACGTGGTCATCATCTTTTCTCTCATTCAGGTCTGGAAAGCAGCATTTCTATTGGTTGATTTCATCTTACACCAGTTTTTAACATCATCAGATTTCTCAAATGAAGTTGCGTTAGAACTTGGTTCTGGAACAGGTACATGTAACACACTGAATTAGCTGTACAAATAAATGCTAAGTTGTTACTTAAACAATTTAAAATTAATATGTTTACTTACCTGTATGTTGTCTTATAATTTAAGCAGGGTTGGTGGGGATTGTACTTGCTCGATTTGCCAAGATTGTCTTCTTAACAGGTATCTGTTCTGTCATAAACCAATAGTATGATTTATTTTTGATACATTGACTTCTTCTTTGAGTCTTTATAGTAGCCATCCAAGATAATTTGTTTGTTTTGCCAAATTTTCGAGTCTCATCCATGTCAGAGTTACAAGATGCACTTGTAAATCCTGGTTATATGCTTATGTGGCACATTTTATTTCAATGAATTGTTTTTTGCAGACCGTGATGCTGAAATACTTGATAATTGTGCAACCAATGTGCAGTTGAATAGAGAATTGTTTAAATGTGACAATGTTCTTGTTCGTGAGCTCGACTGGAAGAAGTCATGGCCACCAATTGTTGAGTCATCTGAGATGAGGTAGCTTTTGGTTTATTGTGCACGACACACTGAATCAGCCATTGGCAATAATGTTACTTTCTTGTTCCTTATTTTTATCACCAGAAATGGCGTTCTTGTTTAGTTGCCGGCAAGTTTGCTATCTGATGTGGATCAACTCACTGAGTTGGTGCACAGCTGCAGGTATGCATGGAGTTCTTCAGAGATCCATATGGCAGAGCAGGCTTCTCTGCTTTTAGCAGCTGATGTCATTTATTGTGATGAGCTTACAGATTCTCTATTTGATACTTTAGAATGTTTGATGTCAAGAGGTTCAGAGAAGGCGAGTGGAACGAACCTTTATCAGTGTTCATTTGGACTACTGACAAATTACTAACTTCATGGTTTTTTCAGGTTCTGTATCTGTCCTTGGAGAAACGGTATAACTTCACTATTGATGCGCTAGACACAGTTGCAAATGGATATTTGCACTTTTTGAAGTATTTGGAAGATGAAGGTGAACTCTCTTCCATGTAAACATCTGCTTTTCTTTTTTCCAAAATGTTATTTCCTCTGTTAATATATGCTGGCAAAGGATTTTCTTCCAGAAAGCGCAGAAGGATCTGCAGCTGAACTCAGCCTCAGGTCGGCATATTTTGTTGGTAAACGCATAGACATCAAACAGATACCACAGTATGTGCGAGAATATGAGAGAGGGAATGATTTGGAGATTTGGCAGATTAGGTATGTTAGGTCTATGACCACATGAGTGTGATTATATTATTTTTGATTTTATAAAAGGTTAGTTGTTCATATTCACCTTTAAGGCTTGTCATAAGGAGTGAAAAGCCTTTTGGCAGTTTGTGACTGGAACAGTACCGTTCTCTTCCCACATTAGTGAACTTTTGCTATCTACGTGAAAGGCTGTAAACTTATGCATACATCGATGTGAGAAGAGAGAGAGAGAGAGAGAGAGAGATTTTGTATGACGTGAATGAAGTAAGTACATAAAATAAAGTAGAAAAGTTTCATTGGATGACAAGATAGATTTTTTTTAATCAGAAGAGAAATATGGCCATGAAATTCTTCCACTTCATCCCTTTGATTTGGTTTTCCACTTCTAGTGGACTAGATGAATGCATTGATCTTTTTTTTCCTTGATAGGCTAAGTGCCTGATCTTTTTCGAAAAGGATGAGCCAAACAATTTCACAATTATACTTCTTTCGGTGAATAAAATTAAAAACGCCATAGACGTCTACTTTTGGTGCATTCTCAAGCAACTTGTGTTTGCGCACTTCCAATGGAAAGTTGCGTGGGAGGTAGGCTCCCTACTTTATTGCAAAGGAAATAATATGCACTCCGAAAAATAGAGGGGATGCACAGGATCTATACAGTTAAACCATCAACAACATCAACCCTGCCACTACTGAACAAAAGAACAAAGCAGTAACAACCGAAACCCAAAGACAAAAACAGTGACAACCGAAACCTTAGCCAAAAGATCAACCAGCTGTATCTGCTGTCTGTCTCTTTATAGTCAAGGAACAGTCTTGCCACTTGCACTGGGATTTTCATAGCAGATATGGTCATGGGGGATATCCATTTATTATAAGCTCTTCCGTACAAAGCATCTCCATGCCTTCTTTCTATGGATCTTTTGAGTCTTCGTTTCCATCCAACATTATTGGACATGATGACAACGCTGGCAGTTTCTATTGGTGTGCTTTCTAAACACCATTCAAGAAGATCGAACTCGATGTGTCCCCAATCATTGCCGGCTTCCTTCTGCAAGCCACTACAGTGCTCGTGTCTTCCCTTAGCAGGGCTGCTCCCGCCTTCTATCCATACCTCTCTTGTGCGAGACTATAGCAATAAGAATGGTACATTTGTGCATGAGAATCTGAATGAAGAGGTGACGTGTGCTAGCCATATTGATTACAAGATCTACGCACATCAATTGTGAAACGTCTTCCATGAACTTAAAAAGGCCTTGAATGTGTAGTTTCAATTTCAAAGGCTTAAAAATTTGATGCTTCTATTGATGTATCAGAACCAAAATAATCTCACGTATCAAAACCAAAATAATCTCTCTTTATCTAGAAGGATATAAAATATTCTATCTTAGTGACAATTATTTTCAACATTTGTGGATTAATTCCTCGTGTCCTTTATGGTTAAACAAGCTTTCATCAAGGGACTTTGTCGAATTATCCTTGGTGTGTAGGTGATTCAAACACTTCAGGTCTTCTACTGTTTCAGTGAGAAGGTTCCTTTTGGCGCTTCCTTTCAATGGTAGCACGTTACCTCTCAATCCTATCATGGACCTATCTGGACCAACTTTTGATCTTAGCTCATAACAGCACACCCTTTTCACGAAGATCACTTGCCAAGAAGCTGCTATGATCCCATTTAGATGCTTGACTTCTCATTTGTTGTAGCGTTACTGTGGAGGCCTGTAAATGCTTAGTCAATGGCAGCGATTCTTGGCAAATAAGAAAAAGGGTTTTGATGCAACCGAAGTAGTCCTGTTCTTGTTATTCACTTCTTACGGCCATGAGAGGGATGTTGGTGCTCTATTTCCTTCAGTTTCCCCCCACAGTAAACGCTGCAGTCCAACCAAACAGGCCAATCGGTTCGAGAGGCATTGATGGACCTGATGTCATATTGGTACCTGCTCTAAAGCTAGTGTCAGGTTGTACAAGCACCTCATCTCACAGCGTCCTGTGGTGCAATTGGTCTATCATTGAGCTCATCTTTTCTGCTACTTGTGCTTATTATAGGTCTGTTGCTGCGCTGCTGCAGAGAGCGAGCCGTGGCTTCAATTTCTCAATGACGTACGCCATGCATTATTGCAGCAAGCAACTTCTCTTCAGGTCCCCCGTTTTGACATCTTGTAAATTGTGGTGTGTCGGTGGATGGAAGGTGACCTTTCTCCCCTTAAGGGCAATAAGGTTAGAGCAAGGCCTCAAACTAATATCCAACTTCATGCACCACAATACTCTCAAGAAAATCTTGAAAAACTTTCGGCACAAGGGCATCGATATCTCAAAATGGCAGGTGGAAAGATAGTGTTACAGAATCTGCACCATGTTGACAGTTGTAAAGAATGCGATATCTGGGTAGTCCCCACTATAGAACCCCTCTTTGTGAGTATAAAAATGCAGCAATGCACCGACAGAGAGAGAGAGAGCGAGAGAGAGAGAGAGAGAGTACCCCTTCCATTAGTGGATTTGAGTAGCAGAGAACTTATCATCTGTGGGCAATCAACGACGCTTTCACGCAGTCAATGTGTAAAATAGTTCTTTTACTTCACCCATCTGTAATTGTTTATGTTTTTAGAATTTCAAACTCTGAGCTCGAACTTAGTTCGAATCAATTTGGGCTTAGTTTTTGGTAGTTTACCTTATCTTTTGCGTACTTCTTGATTTGCAGGAAGTGTCTTTTGGCAATCAGGAAGCACGCATCCTATCTTGGTCACTATAACTTTTCTTTCTCATGGATGTCTGATAGGTATTGTAAGAAAAATCAATGCTTGCTTAAAAGACATTGAATCGATCACCAAATTGGAGAACAAAATCTCACTGGTAGATCTGTGTCTCAAGCTGCTCGAGGCTGTAAATTGCTCAATACATCTCATAAACTAAGCTGTGGGAAGCTGATTATGGACAGTAGATGCTCCTTCTGGCTAGCCGAAACTCCTATAAACTTCTTAGATAATAAGCATTAAATTTAACACACATCTCATAATTGCTCACGTAACTGAAACGTCTGTTTTCCAAACAAAAAGTTAGGAAGTTCAAATCTTTAAACAAATCAGCTGGAACTTGCTCAAAGCTTAGAGAGTTAGAGTTGAAGATTCATTACTCAGTCTAGAACAATGTGTTCCACATGACAATGGACTGGCGCAAACCCGGCCTCTTTACCATAACTTCTTTAAGAGTTGAAGCTCTGAATAGTTTGTATTAAAAAAAGAGAAAATCTTGAATTTGGCAGCCGTTGTTCCTTCGGCTCATTTGCAGGTCCTGTTATCCTACTAAAATCCAGCATTTCCAGATTCCGTTTTTTATGAGATCTTGTCTTGCCTTCTGTTGCTATCCAGGGGCCTCCCATCAGTTTCTGCTTGTCCCACAGCCAGCCATGATGATCTAAACAGGACACCTAGCATGATGAGACCTTCCAAACTAACTTTTTGTATATTGCAAACAATTCACAGCTCACAGCCGTTGCCTCTTACTGTCATGGCTGTCCACTGTTGCTTTTCTTCCTGGCAGTTTCTCTTCTGTGTGTGCCATCTGTCTGAATGCTAGATGCAGACATCCCACTTCCGGCCAAAGGGTGTAAATGGTTTTGCTGTCTCTTTTCATTGGCTGTGCTTGCTTCACCTGGATTCTGATTTCCTATATATATTATTAGTTGATTTGAGTCTGGCTTGTTTAAATCTCTGTATTCAAAGTAGAATTACGGCACATATGAATGTAAATGAGGGATTTATGTGGATATGACATGTTTGATTGTCGTTTTATTTTAAATCTGTTTAGTTGGATCTAGTAAAGGAATGCAGATCTTAATAGTAATTGGATTCGCTATGCATTTTTGTAACTGAATACATGGTTCCAAGTCTGGTCGATATTCAACCGTTATCTGATAAAGATCTGATCTGATTACTTTTTTGCCAAATCTTAATATAGTACTGTTACAATGGGGTGGGGTGGGGGTTTGGGGGTGGTTGGTCTCAGACTCTCAGGACTGAATCCAAACTCAACTAGATAGGATCCGATGAAATCAAGTTCGGCAAAGATTAGATTCAACTCAGAGGCGAAACTTTCACATCCATATTTTAGACAAAGAAGTTAATGAAGCATCAAGCTTCGCAGGCATCAAAGTATTTATTTTCATGTTCTGTTTATGTGGGCATTCTTACTATTAAATATATCGTATTGTGACTATCCTACAGAAAATAAGAACTCACGCGAATCAATTAAGCACCTGATGCAGCGCGTACGTAAATGTGTTTTTGCATCAGTACCGGATCTTGTCAGATCCATGTCGATTTAATAATTTACCTTCTAGATTGTTATCTGTAGATATGTAGATTTTAATTGGGTAATGGATCAAATCATATCAAAGAAGCCAACTTTTATTAGATTGAGGCGTTATTTTTATCTGTTACTTGAAGTTCAGGTGCTTACCCTTTAGAGAACAATTTGCTTAGGTAATTATCCACATTTCTATTTTTTTAACTCATGTTGATAATATAATATTTAAGTAGATGATGGTCTATTACTTTAGAAAGTTTGAGATGAATGAGAATAATCTGGTTCCATTCTCCTACATTTTCGACATCCTTAAATAATTTTAAGATGTTGGTAGCTTTTGATCTGACAAATCCATTTTAGATCTGCATCGCTTTCTCTGATAGCGAGACTGTCCGAAGATGACAAGCATATACGTTTGGGACCAAACAACAGAATCTGGAGCTTGAAAAGTTAAAAAGTACCCCTATACAACACGACAGAGAATGTTAATAAAACATCCATCTCCAGGTGAGCACTAGGTTAACAACTCACTTTAAATAAGGTCCGAAGACGCCTCAATTCCTCCTGCTCCTGGGGTTATGAACTGTATTTGGATGGTATACCCTTCAACTTTATGGTTACAACCCATTTTTTACAATCCAAGAGAATAACACCCACAAGAATCGAACATGTGACATGCCTTTTATGTGCCCGACCAGTTATCTTACATTTCTTAAGGTGCTAAAACCTCCTCTTATAAGGACCAAACAGAGAAGAGAAAAAGAGATCAATTTTCCTTCATCCCCAACACGGCACGTTCAAAAGGGGATCGAACAGATGAACAGTGTGTTCATATCAAGTAAATTGGAGCAATAACATACTTTATATTATGTCGACAGATGAACAGTGTGTTCATTATCGACCAGGTGAACAGTAAGTAGATTCATCATCACGATCAATTTATACATCTCTTTCCCAGAATCATAAGCAATATATGTCGAAATTAGTTCTTCTTAGTTACTGGAACACAAATCACAAATAGGCTGTTCTTTTCATATTCTCTGAGATTCTCAAGAGCTCGACCTAATCAAAGGCCAGACAGTCTGATGAAGCTCTAGCAGTTTCTTATTTTCTTTGGACTAATACAAACTCATAAATATCTAGAGCGCAGACCCCTTCAAATTCAAGAACCTTCTCTTGGGCTCGGGATTCACGTGATCTACAACAACTTGAAATTCTGAATTGAAGATCCATTGAACCTCATGGAACTTTCTCTCTGGCAAGTGCTGTGGAGTTCAGTCTTGTGAGAGGGAAGAGAACAGTGGAATTTGAACCCATTACCAGTCAGCTACCAGCCAAGGTTCTCCTCAGTTGTGCTAATTGCTTGGATTTGAAGCAAAAACAAGTATCTCATTAGTAAATTTGTTTCAGTGCCAAGGTGTTGAATTTTACCGATCCAATACATTAAGAGAGTTGTTTGACAAATGCCCCAAAGGTCGGAGTACATTCACGGACACTTAGTTTTAGTGTTCCATGAATCTATTCCAAAAATTGAAATAAATTCATGAAATACTACAATTAGCTGTTTATGAATATGTCTCAAGAGCGGATTCAAGAAACACTCACAAAGTGTTTTATTTGCCAAACAATTTCTAAATGGTTGTTTGACAATAGGAATATACTTTTCCATACATCTGCCCAATAGATTGGTGCAGATCTATGAAATAGTGTTATATGAATCTACCACATTTTTTGGAGCATATGCATGTAAAATTATGTTATTGTTCCCACTGTCAAAGGACTCGTAAGTACGTGTTTGATAGCTTGGGATTTGGGGCTGATCTGAATTCCTTTTTTTATAGGAGTCATAGGACCCACAGAGTAAACAAACATTGGATTTTCACTAGAGGTTTTGAAATCTTTAACATACGGTCAATACTTCACTAAGTATATTTGTCTTTTGGGGAAAGATGGGGGGACGGAACATCTGAGCCTTTGAGTGACAAAAAAGCTCAAAATCAGAAAAAATATCACTTTACTGGCTTGTTTGCGAAGTAGTTGAAGTGACTACCCTTGAAAGGTTCAAATGACAGCACATTTTGTTAGTCATACAAAAATATAAATGGCTTCTATCAAATACCCAAAGAAAAAAAGCAGGAAGAAAAGCTAAGCTCGATTAATCATAAAGCAGCTAAAGGCTAACTAGTTAAGTGTCATAAAAATTATGTCTTACAATTACTAGATGCTTATTTTTCTATTCTAATTGATAGATTTTCTAGTTTCATTTGTCTATTTTATAAGAAAATGATAATCTAATAGAGGATGAACCATTTTCCTCAAATTGTTTTTACAAATTAGAAGGTCACATATTTAGCCTCATAGCGTATGGGAAAAATTAAATTAATCAAACCTGTTCCTTTTTCGCAAATTCAATTAGGAGACAACATTGAATCATTTACACTCAAATATGGCATAATAAAGGATCTCTCCCTCTCTCTGTTATTTCATGTCAAAAGTAGTCTTAATTGTGTTGGTTTCTATTACAATAATCTTAACAGTTTCCATCATGCATTTTAAGAATGACTAATGATAGGAGCTTAGGGTTTTTTTTTTTTCCATTCATGAAGAGGCAATAATCGTGAATCTGGAAATTGAACAAATCTGATCCCTCATTTTACTATATACCAACAAAAGAAGGACCACGTAGGAAACCTCTGCACTAACCACGAAAACCCCATAAAATTGGATTGCCTCTGAAACGAAAAGGAATCAACCCTATGGAAAGAGCTATGCAGTAATATGAAGGCTATCTAGTTACGTTTGAATCTGAATTTCCACGTACCATTGCATGCCAGACAGATTTCAAATAATTGTATTCCTTACTCTCTCTCTTTCTCTCTCACCAAGTGATGTGATGGGTAGTGTGTTGTAGCCACTTATTCGATTCTTGGAGGGTGTTATTTTGCTGGTATTGAGGAGTAGTGTTGATCTTGAGATTAAGGGTGTCATTATAAGGTTAAGTGGATCGGTTCTTGTCCTTCTTTTTTTTTCTCTCTCTATATAAGAAAATTGAATAGTAACTTTTATTTTTTTAAAGTTCTCCAACCATCTAATTAATTAGTGCCGATTGATTTAACATGATGGATGGTTAAGAAAAAAGAAACAATGAGATAAAGGTGATAATTGAATGGTGACTTTAGTTTTTCAAATCACCTAACCATTTAACCAGTACCGTCCTACTCAACATGATGAATAATTAAGAGAGAAAAAAAGAAAAGAAAAGATGATGAACATTTTTGTCATCTAATTTTAGTTTACACATTTTTTTCTTGTTTTTCTGCAACTATTTATTTACTTCACATGAACAGCCCTTAGATGACTAGGCAACTGTAGACAATTATATATATATATATATATATAAAAGGCGTTCTTATGCCAAACTTGATGGGGTTTTGGGCCATTTCATTTTCACTTTTAGTTTGTTTTATCTTCTGGCTTTCAAGTAAGTTTGTGGGTTACTTTCCCACAAACTCAAGCGTATTATGAATAAACTGCAAAAGAAGTTGCCAGCCTAAGCGTACTCAGCTTAAAATCTGATTATATATACCTAAGGATAGAGGAAAAAGGTTATCAGAAGTTAACAGAAAAGGTGGCGATCGAGCAAAAGAAGAGAGAGAGAGAGAGAGAGAGAGAGAGAGAGAGAGAGGCAGTACGCCTGTAAAAGCATGAGCTCATGAATGTTAGGTAACGAAGGTAAGGAATCTGGATTTTCACTCTACAGAGAACGTAGACGAAAGAAATGTGGTGGCACCAAGCAGCCGACCGATCACATCAGCACTTTAGCAGAACGGCTCACGGACCTCGCTAACCTACAATGGAGACAGCCGTGCCTTTGCAGACGCTCATCACGGACTAGCAGTGTATTCCCATCTTCCCAGCTACCTCCTTTCCCATCTCATGGCTAGCTACTATTTTCACTCCCATGCTTATTCATTTCCTTCTCCTTCCTGTAAAGTTTCTCCGTGACCGACGTCGAGGACGACATATTTATTGCACCCTATTCTGATTGTACTCAACCAACTGTGCATGCATTGAGATTGTTTTTTCTTTTGGATTCGTCGCCCATGCATCTTAGATATTGTTTCTTTCTTCCATGATTTAAATGCCTTTTCTGGTTCATCTCTCTCTCTCTCTCTCTCTCTCTCTCTCTCTCTCTCACACACACACACACACACACACAATGAGCTCTTGGCCCACCGTGAGTTTTAATTTCATCGTCCTCCCTCTTTTTCCCTTTCCATGCAACGATTATATATATATATATATATGTGTGTGTTAAGGATTCAAAGATGTCTATGCCTGATTCGTTTGATGATTAAATACTGATACTGCTAATGCTCTTTTAGTGATTATTTTTAGCGATATTTTTACCTTTTTAACTATCTATCAACATCTATCATCCGGCAAATTTGAATTCCCACACATATAAGTTCTACTTTTACTATTATCAGATTGGTCAAATATATGAATGAGATGCCTTCGGCAAAAGGAATATTTTTTTGGGCAGAAGCTTCTCTCCACACCTTTACTTCCATCCAATCATTAATGTCTAGCCACACAATTGATATTATTTTATGGTTTATGCAGGTGTACATTGTGTGTGTGTGTGAGAGAGAGAGAGAGAGAGAGAGAGACCAAGCTCCGATGCTAGTTTCAGGTAGATTTACCTACATTCTTCCTACGTGCAAAGGCTATGAAAAGAATTCATTAGAGTACATGCTAGGAGAAGTTATAACTACGCCACCAAATTAAATGTTCGACGATTCCCGACTACAGTTTCTAGAGCGAAAAGGAAGATGAAGGGTCATGGATAGAATGATCAAGCAAATGAAAAGGCATGGACTGGTAATTCACGGGTGATGGAAAACAGGAAAAAAAAAAAGTAAAACATCTACTCTGAATTTAACATTTCATATACTTCTGTACAAGAGAATCATCACCTTGTTTTCACATCCTGTCATATGTACGCCAACTACCATCAATGGCTATTTCACCTCAGAATTTTTCCTGTTCACGTGAATGGTTGCGGTTCTATCCCTTTCTCTCATTCATCTCTCTATCTATATAAACATAGGCCTCACTCGTCCCTTTGTACCCAAAAACTCTCTCAGTGAGAGGAAGAAGCACCATCGATGGCTTCTCATCCCTCCAAGCTCTATGCACTCTTCCTCATTCTCATCGTCTTCGTCTCCACATCCCCTCCAATCTTAGCTTGTGGGTCCTGCAGGAAAAATCACAGGAAGCCTACCAAGCCCATCCTTCCACCTGTGGTCATTAAGCCACCCATCACAAAGCCCAATCTCCCCCCTGTGGTCATCAAGCCCCCCATCACAGTTCCGCCGGTGACAGTCCCGCCAGTGACAGTTCCACCGGTGACCGTTCCGCCAGTGACAGTTCCGCCGGTGACCGTTCCGCCTGTGACAGTTCCGCCGGTGACCGTTCCGCCAGTGACAGTTCCGCGGCTTCCGCCAGTGACAGTTCCGCGGCTTCCCCCAGTGACTGTTCCTCCGGTGACCGTCCCGCCGGTGACTGTTCCTCCGGTGACCGTCCCGCCCATCTTAAAACCGCCAATCAACCTTCCTCCTGTGACTATACCTCCTATAACAGTTCCACCAGTTGTGAAGCCGCCATCAACTCCCTGCCCACCAACATCACCAACTACTCCAACCCCACCATCTACTCCGGCCAAGTGCCCCATTGATGCACTCAAGCTGGGTGCTTGTGTTGACCTCTTGGGCGGTCTGGTGCACGTTGGGCTGGGTGACCCAGTGGCGAACCAGTGCTGCCCTATTCTCAGTGGCCTCGTGGAGCTAGAGGCTGCTGTCTGCCTTTGCACCACCATTAAGCTTAAGCTGCTCAGCATCAATCTCGTCCTTCCTCTTGCACTGGAGCTTCTTGTCACCTGCGGCAAGAACCCTCCTCCTGGTTTCACTTGCCCCGCTTAATTGAGGTGAGCATACTGTCCTTATTTAATTAGTTCTTGGCTGCCTGATAACTATGCATGCATCCACTGCTCACTACGGCATGCACAGATGATGGCTTCGATCTTCATCATGGTGATGATCATGTTTATGTTGCAGGTGGAGTACTCATGTGTGGAGAGATGTGTGGGAGAGACATGAAAGGATGTCTCAGTGGTGGTCTTGGTTGATTTTGAACTTCTGATTCTGTGTACAACATTTGTTCTTGTATTAAATTGGTGCAAGCAGTCTTGTTTCGTGTCAAACTTTCTGTTCCGTTCAGTTCTTCCATTAGATTGAAATGACTTAAATGTTCCACATAAACGTCTACTTTCTCTCTCTCTCTCTCTCTCTCTCGCTTGCCCCCTTTGCTTACTGCTGGTTCCCTCTTTCCTTCCCTGGTTGATGAGCAACATTCCTTTGTCACGAGTATGGCATGCTCAGATTCTCCTCACGAAGTATTTGACTACTCCAAGGAGAACTTTTTATTCGAGGGATCACAATTTGGGTCTCAACTTTTTGTTTATTTTCTTGGGAGGGACCTCAGTTTTACATGATAATTCTCAAATGCGGGAGACAATTGTTTAACTTGGAAAGTATAAAACGGTTTAAACAGAAGCCCACTTTTCAGTAGTTGTTAAAGCGAAACATGCATGAGGAAAATCAGAAGCATCAGTCCTGTATTTGTAATTATACCAAAATAGGAGGACTTAGCTGAAATTGCTTTCTTATTACAATAAGGTGAGCAGGAACGGACTTGAATTTAAGCAGGTTTGCTCTTGAAAATCCAGTTCTCATTTGGCCAGCTCATGATTTTATATGAGTTCACTTAGCTTGTAGAAAGAAAATTAAGCAGCAAATAAAACCCAGTTGTTTAAACAAAAGCCAAAGTACAAAAAACAACTTAATTGAGCAATATAATAACCAAAGAATATCCACACATGGGCAGTAAGGAAGGTTTTTCCTAGAACTTGAAAAACCACAATTTCATGTTTTCGCACTACAATGGCCACAATGAGTTCATTGAACAGAAAAGGAGTGTGTGATTCATTGCACCTCAAGAACTACGGATCTTGAGATGAGCAGATATGAGGTAATCAATGGATGCTCCCAAAGGGCATATGGCTTGAGGAAATGAGGAGCTGTGCATCTTCTTCTTCGCCTCTGTCACTGGCCTTATCAAGACAGCTCATGTAAGTCAGATCGCTATCTTAATTATTAAACCACTTCAAGACGAGTATGGTTATGAACTGATTCAAGTCACCAACTATTGAGTTGGTTCCCATCTGCACTACCCCCATGTATCTTTCAGTTTCATCAGCAGACAAATCCTTCGTAAATCTATGTTTGTGCAATTTCTATGGCAATTGATTCATGAAGTTCACTGGAGACGCTTCTTTTGGGGAAAAATAATAGTTTCTCCTTGTACTGGAACATGGCTCTACTGATAATTCAGATCCTGATATGTAGAAAACCGACAAAATTCATGCATGTTCTGCGACTCGCATTCCCTTAGCATGTGATCTTTCGCTAGCGTACTGCCTCACCATTCACTACCGAACAAAATGGTTTCCTTTCAGGGTCCTTTCTTTGTTCTTTCTTTTGAAAAGAAACAGAACAAGCGAGATTTCCTCTAAGAAGGTCCATTTCATCACCAAAGACGTGAGCAGGTGTGGTAAATTCTGACGCGAATGTGGACGCCTCCTTCACATGCTACTTCTAAGTAACATTATTCTGTGGCGTATGTACCATGGTGGTTGTTCTGCTATTTGACAGCGAGTTACAAAAAATTACCACAACTGCAGCAGTAGGAAAGAGATAAGTTGTTAACACATCATTTTAAAGGTTAACCCAACTGATAGCTCTCTGTTACTGAAGCAAATGGAAACTGCAAAGGAAAACAGTTTCCTGATGTTGCCTCATTCTCTACTTGTTTCCACGCTGAGATCATCAACAAAGCTGGAAAGATGACCACTCAAGGATTTTCACATGGTATCGTACCAATGGTTCTGAGTGTTGCTTGATCCTTCCTTGCTTCAGAGTCTCTAGAATTTTGTCAACCTGCTTTAGTTTGATAGTGAACATTCTGTACTGTCATGGTGGAAACTGGAAAGGTTGACACTCAAAAGCAAGAATTGGGCTCAAACAAATTGGAGATTGATAGCCCAAGTCCCTTCTTCCTGAATCATTAATCCAGTAGACCACGGTCTGTTCTCATGTCCCAAGGAGCTGCCATGACCATGGCTTTGAAAGCTAAGAACAAGCAAAACTTCATCAATGGTTGTTATCCAGAACTACACAAAATTGCATGAAACTCTAATAGTGCGTTTAGATGCAACAACATGGTTTTGCAATAGACTATCATGAACTGGCTGAGTTGAAAAATTTGTTCTCGACTTTAAGTTTATAGGGAACAATGCTATATACTTCACTATCTCTTTGGTGTTTTGGGAGACTTCAAAGAGCGATATTCATAGCCATGCTCTTTGTTCACCAAGATCTAGACTTTAAGTATTTGTCTTTCCCTGTTCATTTGCAGAGACATGAAAATATATGCAAATCAGATAATTGAGAGAGAGAGAATCGTACTATCTCTAGTAGGAGAGAATCGTACTATCTCTAGTAGGCCTCAACGACTTATCTTATAGCATGCAAGGCCAATTCTTACTCTTGGACCCTTGCCTAGCAGGGCAAAATTTATGCTCGTCTCTAAAAGAAAAAAAAAAAAAACAGGATAGATTTTCCTATTAACCAAAGAAAAAGCTTATCCAACAAGTGATAAATCTAACGTGATAGCAGGCAGCCAAGGCAAGTGAAATTGATGCCGGAAGCAGATCAAAACGAAGATCAACAAGCAAGGAAAGGTGTCAGGAGAAGATGCGCATTTGTATCAAAAGAGAAGTTCATATCCTTGTCAAAAGGAAATATCAACCGTTTCTCGAAATGAGAAGGGCCTGTAGCCATGTATAAGCAGTGCTGCAGCAACCACTTCATGTCATACCAAAAAAAAAAAAAAAGGAGTTTTATTATCGTGAACATAGGTCTTTGTAGACAGAACCACGTTAAATCCTGTCAACCCTTGTTCTTTTCTCAAATTTGCTTTTATGGCATTGAAGCCATTGGGAGGTCCTCGTTGTTCATTGTTTCTGCTATATAGCACCACTCCTACTCCTTAGTTAGCATTAACATCCTTCGCTCTCTCTCTCTCCCCCACCTATACATATACATACATACATACGTACGTACATACATATATATATATATATATATATATATATGAGTTCGTTGATTTGTAAGATTTCAATGTAAGGATGTCAAGTGCTTAACCATGTCCGCTTTTTTTCAGCTATTATTAGGTTCAAATACGAACAAACAAAAGTCATATTCGAATCTGAATCCGAATATGAATCCAAAATCCCATTTCACAATCCAAATCCGCTCTGAATCCAATTTTTATGTTCATATCTGAATCCAAATTTTAGACCACATTTGGCTGATTTTCGAAATATAAGAGCATTAGATATATGATATTTGCTCAAAATAAATCTGATGGGATGTTGTTATTTTAATCTGAATCCTATCTGATTTCTTAATAGGATATTAATTTTTCCCATATCTGATATTTTTACAATGGTTCAATTGAATATCTGATCCAAATCAGATATATTGACATCCTTAATAAAATGGCAGGAGGCCAAATCTTCCAGCAAGGTGTCTCAAATTGAAGTCCCAAATTCAAAATCAGGCTAGATGAACTCTTATATAAATAAAGCAAAGGCTATTGCTCACTAGTTAGCATGAGCCTCCAAACCAATCGATTGATAAGATTTGGTTTTTCAAATTCTTAAAGGCTTACCAAATGAATATTTGAAATCTAAGACTAGTATGGAGACCAGAAAGGAACTTACCTCTTGATGTACTTACGCAAGCAGTCATATTCAAATTAAGAACAACGAGTTGAACCCATAGTGCTGACCATCAATTTCGCTTCCAAAACCAATTCTAACGGCAAAATATAATTTTAGTGGTTCTGGAAAAAATTAATATCAAAACAAGAATAAGAAAATGACATATTTGAGCCCTCTTCTTTGTAACAGGATACGAAGATGGCACAGCTAAAAACAAGTCTAGGACCAGTTTGTTTAAAATCTGATGTCTACATGCGTTCAAATTCAAAATTTGGGTCATGATTTGAGAGGATCTCAAAGATAAGTATTAGGACTGTACAACGGGTCTAGTCAACTTAAGCTTCACTTGGTTAAGCTTGAATTGAAATCGAGTGGAGCTCGAGCTTATAAATGAGTTGAGTTTGAGTTACATGAACTTGACTGGATTAAACTCAAGTGAAATCGTTTAATATAGGTTAGCTTTTTTCTTTTTGTAATTTCCAAACTTAAAACCAAGGAAAAAGATCAAGTCAAATGGAAAGTTGGTAAATGAGCTTAAACGAATTGAGTTCGAGCCGGACTTGGTCTATCTAGTTGAGCTCGAGCTGACCTTGTATAGCTGGATTCGAGCTTGAGCCGAACAATATATGAGTTGAGTATACTGAGATCTAGCCCCATGTACGCCCCTAAAAGTATTTATCTTGTTGCCAATTTTGAGAAGATAAGAATTTTGGGTACCAAATTCAACTAAAAGGATTCAATATAGATTGAATTTCCAACTTGTGAGTGGTCAGATCCTTGGATAAAATAACTCATGTCATCTAGCATTGGTCCTGTCTGTATCAACGAACTACTTAGTTTTTATATGATAGCAACTGTAAGATAAAACAAGGATTTAGTTCATTCGGTTGTGCATTACTCATGTACGATGTTGTGACAGATAGGAACTAATGAAGCAATGGAAAGAGAAGGGACTTTCATAAGAAACATTTTCATTCATTTGAAGAAGAGGGACAGAGCAAAAGAGAAGGAAGAGAGAAGCTACCTTCATTTTAATGGATCTAATCCTTTTAGACAAATCACCAGAAGCAAATAACAGAACCATGGGAGTAATGGTAATTTTTTCCACCTGCAATATTTCCCATCTTTTCCTAACCAAAAATCGCTTGGAATATTATTGATTAGGAATCGGAAAAAGTTGCAGCAGATGCCGTCTGCTGTTATGACTAAGATGACATCTGGATATAGACTGCTTCATTTGACATGTCAAATGCATGTACTGTTGAGTTGCACAGCTTTATAGCTTCACACTGAAAGTGGGAAAAAGACTTGCGCCAAGAATATTTTGTGCACAAATTTTCAATGAAAACGTCTTATTTGCTTTTGTGCACATGAAGACACGATCATAAAAGAATGAGAGAGAAGATGAGAAGACTCAGTTGGCACAAAAATTCATTCTCTGCTTCCATAGAAGTAACGAAGGTATAGAATTTTTACGTACGGAAAGTTTATGTTTCGGGTGATAAATGACTGTATTTTTTTTAGTTTAGTTTGCGTCATTATGTCATATTCAAACATTGATGTAAAAGAATAACCTGAATTCACCCAAGGTATGTAATTAACAGCCTTCCATGATCATGAAAGGAGGAATCGTTCAGGCAATTAACATAAGGGTGGAGGGAGAAGCTTTGGGATCCTTGCAAAGTTGGAAGAAGTTTGGTAGGCACAAGCGGTTGCAGCTTTAACATCATTTACATCTCTATGCAGATTACAAAATAAATGTTTCATTTAAAATAATGAAACAAAAATTATCCTTTGCAAGGAGTGGGCTATTCTCAGGTGCAGATACCACGTCCTCTCGGAAAAGTGAAGACTGATGGTTCATTTAGATGAAATTTCTCATTTCTGGATAGCTGTTGAAGGAAAGAACTCGACACTTGGAGGAAAGGATCAAACTCTTGTAAGGCAAGAAGCCATCAACAGCAGGGAAGATTTGCAAGCTGTCAAATCCTTAACGGATGGAATGACCAAGGTGAGGAAGACACTTGAAAGGCAAGAAGCTATTAACAGCAAGGAAGAATTGCAAACTGCACAAGCTTCAACGGGTGAAAGAACTAAGGAAAGAAAATATTATGGAAATCACCAAGATAAAGAAAAACAAGAAAGATGTGAAAGTCGTATCCAAAATTCTTGGAATGGTCGTGATGAATTGTTAAATACGACCACCCATCATTATTGTACAGAGAGAAAAAGAGAGAGAGAGATTTCTAATGAAAACTGAGTGAAGCAAACTTTATCGAGGACGTAGGCACTCTGCCGAACCTCGTAAAACAGAGTGTCATTCTGTTGAAGCAAAGATCCTTTTCTTTCATGGTATCAGAGCTCCAGGCTCCTCTCCCAAAATCCAGAATTTGAAGATCCTGATCAGTGCTAAACTATGGTCTTTCAAGGAACGTCTTCAACATCTCAGCCATCAGAAACTAGTATGCATCCCTCTCAATCGCTTTTCCAATCACCCAATAGTCTCCAACATTTTCTGTCGATCAAGTTAACCGGAGAAAATTATCTCCTATGGGAGTCACAGTTTACTCCCATCTTAATCACTTATGATTTAATGGGCATGGTTGACGGTAACACACCTGCCCCTGAGAAACACAAAAATGGGTCAACTGAGATTAACCCTGAATACCGAGAGTGGCTACGGCGTGATCAGTTATTGGTCAGTTGGCTAATATCATCTCTGACAGAGAATATTCATAGTCAGATTGTTGGTTTAAAGTCCTCCCATGAAATATGGAAAGCGTTAAGAGAATCTTACGCTGCTCATTCCCGATCTCGGGTTATGCAACTAAGATCACAATTTCAAGATCTTAGAAAAGGGGAAAAGTCTGTGGATGAATACTTTCAAAGGGCCAAAAACTTGGCTTATCAGTTGGCTGTTGCATCCAAACCAATCTCTGATGAAGATATGGTTATGCAGATTCTTAAGGGTCTCCCATGTGAGTATATGGCATTTAGAACATCTATAGAGACACGTTCAAATCTTGTCTCATTGAATGAATTACATAGCTTACTTTTGATTCAAGAAGCTCGATTCAAAGAAAATGATGATATTATGGATATCAATGCAAATGTCGTTATGAAGAACAACAGTGACAAAGTTCAGGGACAGAATGTTCATTGCAATGAGCAGATTTATAACAGAAGCAAATACAAAAAGAATTGGAGAAAGGGACACAATCACTCTAGAAGTAAACCTGTGTGTCAAATTTGTGAAAAGATTGGACACTCCGCCAAGAGCTGCTATCGCTACACTAATCTGCTCTCCAAGGATCAAAGGGGAACGAGACCCCAAGCCTATGTTGCTGCACCTTCAAGCAACTCTACTGCATCAGATGATGATACTTGGTATCCAGACTCAGGAGCAAGTCATCATATTACAAATGACATTAACAATCTCTCTTTATATTCACCATATCATGGGAAGGATGAAGTAAAGATAGGCGACGGATCAGGTTTGTCTATTCAACATATTGGCTCCTCTTGTGTTTCCAATAATCTTTATTTGAAGGATATATTACATGTGCCTGGAATTACAAAGAACTTATTGTCTGTACATAAATTTGTTAAAGACAATAACGTTATATTTGAATTCACACCTTCTGCTTGTTACATTAAGGAACAGGGCACAGGGGAGATCATCCAGCACGGGCAAAGTAAAAAAGGGCTGTACCAGATCAGTTTGCAACATCAGGATAAGCAAGCAAATAATGCTGAGAAGAAGGCGACTCATACCTGGCATCAACGCCTAGGACATCCTGCGTTTAAAATTGTTGAGTCAGTTTTAAATTCTATGAATATACCTTATGACTCTTATTTTGATCATTTTGTGTGTGAAGCATGTCAGAATGGCAAGTCACATAGGCTTCCGTTCAAAAATAAAATCGGCTCTCACACTGAACCCTTAGAAGTTATCTTTTCCGATGTTTGGGGACCAGCCCCGGTATTGAGCTCTAGTGGTTTTAGATATTATGTCATTTTCATTGATGGGTACTCCAAATATATTTGGTTATACTGCATGAAGCAGAAATCAGATGTGTTAAAAATTTTTACTACTTTCAAGGCACATATTGAAAATGTTATTGAACGAAAAATAAAATTTTTCCACTCAGATTGGGGTGGAGAATTTCAAGCCCTCTCAGGGTTTCTGGAAAAACATGGAATTGGGCAAAGAGTTTCATGCCCACACACCCCACAACAAAACGGTATGTCTGAACGCCGCCATCGCCACATAGTTGAAACTAGCTTGAGCATGATGGCTCATGCTGGAATACCGAAAAAATATTGGGCACAAGTTTTTCACTCAGCTGTTTTTCTCATAAACCGGCTCCCATCCAAAGTTTTAAGATACAAGTCGCCTATGGAAGTTTTGTTTAAGCAAAAGCCAGATTACAATTTTCTCAAGGTTTATGGCAGTGCTTGTTACCCTTGCCTCGATTCTTATAGACAAAACAAACTAGATTACAAAAGTGAGTTATGTACATTTATTGGATATGCTCCCAATCACCATGGGTATTTGTGCTTAAGAATGAGAGATCAAAAAATATTCATTTCTAGACGTGAAGTTTGATGAAAACAGGTTCCCATTTCTTGAACTTCAAGGGGAGATTATCCAGCATAGACTTGGGAATGGTGACAAAAGTCACCCCAACATGCAGATCCTTGACGTGCCATCATTTATCATAACAAAAGAAAGGAGCTCATATGGAGAAATGCAAAACATCAATGTGGACAACTCTGAAAATATTACCCATACTACACCAACTGCAGGTGATATAGAAAGTGAAGCTGAAATTAATGAACAGGCTCAACCTTCGCAAGAAACTCAGTCTCTAGAGGGTTCATATTCATGCGAGGAACAATCGTTAGGTCGCACACATCATATGATGACCAGATCTCAAACAGGCAGTCTAAAACCGAAAGTATATTCATCAAGCAAGCATCCACCACCTCTTGCTTTACTCTCGCTAGTTCAAACAGAAGTAGAGCCAAGTGATGTAAGAGCAGCCGTTCAAGATGACAGATGGAGAACAGCTATGCAAACAGAATTTAATGCCCTCGAGAAAAACAAAACTTGGTCTTTGGTTCCAGCAAGTCAAGCTAAAAGCATTATAGGATGCAAGTGGATTTTCAAGATAAAAAGAAATGCAGATGGGTCTATTGAAAGATATAAGGCACGTCTTGTTGCTAAAGGATACTCTCAAAAGGAAGGTCTAGACTATTTTGAAACCTTTAGTCCTGTGGTAAAACCTACAACCATTAGGACAGTATTAACTATTGCTGTTAGCAGGAGGTGGCCCATACGGCAACTTGATGTACAAAATGCCTTCCTTCACGAAGATCTGGAAGAAGATGTCTATATGTATCAACCTCCAGAATTTGAAGATCCTAACAAACCAGACCATGTTTGCAAATTGCACAAAGCTTTATATGGACTTAAACAAGCCCCTAGGGCATGGTACTCCAGATTAAGTTCACATTTACAGAAGCTTGGGTTCAGAATTGCCAAGACTGATACTTCTCTTTTTATACTCATTAACGGTACAGTTGAACTCTTTGTACTAGTTTATGTAGATGATATCATTGTGACAAGAAACAACAAAGAAGAAGTATCAAAGCTCATATCTCATCTCGGGCAGGAATTTGTAGTAAAGGATTTGGGTAAGTTGCATTACTTTCTTGGGATAGAGGCTATAGAAACACCTAATGGTCTCGCTCTTACACAACAAAAATATATCTTGGACCTCCTAATGAGGGTCAAAATGGAAGGAGTTCGACCTGTCTCTACACCAATGGCCACAACAACCATCGAAAATTCTAGAGAAAAATTTTATGATGATACTCTTTATCGTAGTACAGTTGGAGCATTACAATATGTAACTTTGACACGTCCTGACATTAGCTTTGCTGTTAATCGGGTGTGTCAATTTATGCATTCTCCAACGGGAAACCATTGGGCTGCAGTAAAAAGGATTTTAAGATACTTGAAAGCCACCATCCATGAGGGACTATGTATAAACACTTCACCACAATTATCTCTTACTGTTTTTACTGATGCAGACTGGGCCGGCTGCCCTATTGATCGAAGGTCCACCGGAGGATATGCTGTCTTCCTTGGACAAACATTGGTCTCCTGAAGCTCTAGAAAACAAAATGTAGTATCCAGATCCAGCACAGAAGCAGAGTACCGAGCCCTAGCAAATGCAACAGCTGAGCTTCTATGGATGAAATATTTGCTACAAGAACTCAATATACACTCGACAACAATTCCAACAATATGGTGTGATAATGTGGGCGCAACATGCTTAGCTTCTCATCCAGTGTTTCATACCAGAACCAAACACGTGGAAATAGATCTTTTGTTTGTACGAGAGAAACTTGCAATGAAGCAACTCAAAATTCAATATATATCATCCAAAGATCAGGTTGCAGATATATTCACAAAACCTTTACCCAAGCATCGGTTCGCATATCTTAAAAGCAAGTTGCATGTGACTATTAGTCCCATGCACTTGAGGGGAGATGTTGAAGGAAAGAACTCGACACTTGGAGGAAAGGATCAAACTCTTGTAAGGCAAGAAGCCATCAACAACAGGGAAGATTTGCAAGCTGTCAAATCCTTAACGGATGGAATGACCAAGGTGAGGAAGACACTTGAAAGGCAAGAAGCTATTAACAGCAAGGAAGAATTGCAAACTGCACAAGCTTCAACGGGTGAAAGAACTAAGGAAAGGAAATATTATGGAAATCACCAAGATAAAGAAAAACAAGAAAGATGTGAAAGTCGTATCCAAAATTCTTGGAATGGCCGTGATGAATTGTTAAATACGACCACCCATCATTATTGTACAGAGAGAAAAAGAGAGAGAGAGATTTCTAATGAAAACTGAGTGAAGCAAACTTTATTGAGGACGTAGGCACTCTGCCGAACCTCGTAAAACAGAGTGTCATTCTGTTGAAGCAAAGATCCTTTTCTTTCATGGTATGTTGTGGACGCTAAGCATGTGAAGGTCAGATAACTTACGTGACACTCATGGAAGATCTGACCACTTTACTTCGCAGTAGACGGCATACCATAGAAGGATTTGCCTTAGAAGCAAAGCGGGATGCACAAGAGTTAACTGATACGGGTATTTATCTGTCCTTTGGCTTCTGCGAACATTAGCAAAGATAGTGCACGACATAATGAGCTGTCGTCGCTTCTGCACATCTCAGGATCACGACTCGAAATTTCCCAACCCTCTTCAAATGAAGAATAGTTCAATTTTTAACTGCACGAGAAACAGCTCTCTCGTTTTGTATGAAAGTAAATATCAAGTATGTTCGCAGCCACGAACTCAATGAGCATGTTAATATAAAAATGTATAAGATTGATTTGCTCATTCTAGAAAGAGAAGTACCTGAAACCCCATTCACATGCTTGACCTCAAACATCGATGGATTGCTTATTGGCCCACACAAACTAGGTCTTTATAAGCTTAGATAAAGTGCGCATGCATGGCATTAGGTGAATAGAGACGTAACCATTGCTTTAATAGAGAGACATGTAACAAATTACATGATAGGTTCAGTCTGCCAAAAGGTTTTCCAACTCCATGCCGAATTCATTGTTTTCTGCATCTTTTGTTGGCACTTCTATGCCAGTTTTTTGATAAAGTTGCTGTTTTTGCATCTCCCAGAAGCCTGCAATCTTCTCCACTTCATCTCCTACCAGATTGGCGTCTCCTATATGCTTTATGTCTTCAACGGGCAGGGTCTTCCCAGCAGCTTCATATAGCATAAAGGAATAATATAAAAATATATATATATATATATGTGTGTGTGTGTGTGTGTGTGGAGGGGGAGAGAGAGATACCATCAATAGCTATCTCCTTTTCCCTAGCATATTGTTTTGAGATTTTCTTCAGTTCCTCTAGGTCCAGTGCTGCAGCCTTTGCCAGAAAAAACAAAAAAACTCTAAGATGGAGAATTAAATAACACAAAACAAAAGAAGAAAGAAAGAAAGAACTTACCATATCCATGTGCACGTACTCCTTAAACTGGGTTTTTGAAAACAATCTGCTTGATCAGACGAAGCATAACTTTTAGCCTTTTGAAGCACAAATACAACAGTCAATCTCATTAAGAATTCTATGTATAGAGTTCTAGGATACTTGTCATATGCGACTCGCATTTGCACATTTTGCAGTTCCGTAAGTTCAGCAATCCTCTCTGACATAGAATCTTCATTGTTATCCACAAACCCAAACAGGAACATGTTCTTTGAGAGCATCCTCCTGACAAGAGCAGGCACGTCTGCAACACCATTTCTTTCTGCATCCTGGACAAGCACCCTAAGCTTCTTTAGCTCACCTGCAAAATTAAATCAAAAGAGATGGTTAGTGATTAGAACCATCAAAATGCTCGTGTCACATTAAGTAAATACTTACGGATAATATTATGAGAAACAGTTCTAAATTTCTAATAAGTCAAATGGAAGTGAGAAATACGATAAACAACCAGCAAAATCAACTCCAGAAACTAATTATGGAGCATAATGACAGTTACACAAGATGTATAGTTGGCAATAAATATTAGAAAAAAAAAAAGGATTCATAAGAGGATCCAAGTTTAATAAGTACAGCATTTAGAACTTGATATCTAAATGAGTTGGTTACGCAAAAGACCTAAGCATTCCAAGAACCCATTTTTCTCATCCATTATATGTGTAATAGGATATAAAGGTGAAGAAGTTTCCTCTGGTAAAAGTAATACTTACCTCATAGTCCTTGCTGTAATATAAATGCCTACTTGCAAGTATGCTGACAGCATGTGGATGAGGCATTTCTGTTCTTTTCTTTCTTTCATCAATATCAACATGTAGATATGTCAATGTCCACTTGCTATAACCTAGGTGTTAGATTGAGTTTTAATGCAAAGTGCAAACATCAACTCTGAGCTTAAAATAACTGATTATCAATTCTCAGCTTTAAAGAACCTATCCATGAACAATAATAGGGTTATTCCAAAGATAAGCCTCTGAAATCAATCATGTAGATCATGTTCTCATAGTTAGAAATTTATAAAACAGTCCTATTTAAAATACTTTCTGAAATCCAAAGTCCACATACTTGCAGTCCTCATATTCCAGTTAATTTTAAGTTGGAGACACATATTGACAGGCAGATTCATGTTTCCTATGATATTGCACCAAGATAAGGCATTTGATAGAAAGATAACCCAGAAATGTTAGGTAGATTGAGTCAGATCTACAAAAAGGAAAGACTTGCAGAAGCGGCGAGAAATGTTTGGAATCAGGTAGGAGATGGTTGGAGTCTCAAGACTAATCTATCTTGCCCCCTCCAATAGGCTCTTGGAACTCAAAGGAATGCACAAACTACGTTTTTGCTTTAGCTTCATCTCATTGTTGCAGAACGAAAGAAATTCAGAGGCATATATAAAAAAAAAAAATTGTAATCAATGTAATGCAGTAATATAGCCCAATCCCATAAATGAAGACAAGTCATACCTAGTGAAAGATATATCTTGAAAGCCGGTTTGAATGGCTGCGTCTCATAAAGACAGTAGAGACAATATATTGCCCCCAATCTTTGAGATAGAGAATCTCCAAATACCATATGAGCTGTCAAAGTCAAAATATAGAAAAAGTTGTCAAGCCATACAGACTTTTATCATTTTGATCTAAGACAATAAGTAAAATCATTAGTCGAATCTCACGTTAGAGCAGCATACAAGTTGCATGGGCATATAAAGCTTGCATAAGAAACGCTGAATCAGTAGCAAAAGGCTTGGCCTCATAAATAAAAGAAAACTTGTGTGACCGCCAGATCTTCTTCAGTTCGTCCAAAGTAGTAGCATTTTGCTGCAATTAATGAATGTTGAAGATAATTTTTGTTTCAAAAAGAAAAAGGGTGATTGGAAACCAAAGTAAAAAAAAAAACATACCCCAGAGAACTCTTCCAAAAGCTCATCGACATCTTTCTTGAAAGGAGAAAGGTCCATTGCAAGCTTTCAACTTCACCTAGATCAAGTAACTACACCATAATAAGTAAATTTTCATGTAACAAATATTATTGTCATGCCAAACTACATCCAAAGAAGAAAATCGAAGGGCTCCAGGCTTCGATCAATCACCTTGTGTTTGCAAATAAACACATAAGCCATCAAAAGCATGAGCTCCTTTTCCAATAAATTCACACAACTACTTATAAAAAATAGCAAGCTAAAAGAACCCATTCACAATTCACAATGGAGCAACCACCTATTTCATTTTAAGCAAAAACAATGCACCGATGATTCACTAAATTGGTTAATGCCATTCGAGAATGTACACATTACACGGAGATCAAACTGTTGATCACACAACTAGAAAAACTAAACACCCTTTAGGTTCTAGTGTACATTCTCACTGAAGACAAGAAATATCAAAGATGATCTCATGTGGGTGTAATATTGCATGATGATGGAACACAAATTGAAATGAGAAACCAACAATAACTCGAACACATAACATATAAAGTGGAATCACAAATTGAGTCTCTTGGAGATAGAGAATGAACAACAATATTGATTCAATCAAGCTATCTTAATAAGCGTGTAACAGTAAAGAGATAGTGGAACTCTACTTTAAAAGTACAGCACTGAATGTACCAATTAAGGTCAAATTTTAACCTTTTTGCCCTGCATTCTCTAATTAAAAAAAAAAGGTTTGTCCTGATCAGACCAATTTCTTTAAACGGGGCATTTGATGGTCATAGAAAAAAATTCTTACGAATTTTATCCAGGAAAAAATTCCTGAAATAGGGTGGAAGAGACTTTTTCCTTCATTCCAAAATGAGCTAGTGTTTGACGGGCATAGAAAATTTATCCAAATACATTTTTTGGTTGTTTGATGGGCCTAAAAAATTCTATATAAATTATAGTCAACCCTTCAGAAAAAAATGTCAACATTCTACGCCAAAGAACGTTAGACTTCTTAGATACAATGGATGCCGTGAACGCCAACCTTCTTCCTCCCCAGCCCTTCAGCCCTTCTACTCACTGCCCACCCATTTCCCATTACACACAGTCACAACGTGGTTAAAGAGGAAATGCTAAACAGAACATGCTAAACAAGTCAAACTGTAGAACAGTAAAAATCAGTGCAGGCTGCAGCAAAAAAAGTCACTGATTTAATCATTTTAATGTTAAAAAATTAAAACATAACACTTAGAACAGAAAAATAGCATTATTCCAGGCTTAGCAGCACTCATAAGCCTTGAGTGGCTGTCTGGCTCAGTCATGACGCCAGAAACCAAAAAAATAGAAACAGAAAACAAATAAAAACAGTCAATGGAACATTCACTTATTCAGACGGCAGAGACCAAACTAAGATGCATCGTTATAAACTAACATGTAATGAAAAAAACGAACAAAAAGAAAACGAAAAGACGTAAAAACTACGCGCATAATAGACTAATAAAACAAAGAAAGGGACTGTAAGATAGGATTTGAAGAACCAGAGAAAGCTGCAGGAAAAAAAATTCTACCGCCGGAGGAACAACACACCTGCCGCCCACCGGAAGAACAACACACCTGCCAACCGTCTGGTTGCAATCGCGCCGGAGGAACAACCTTCCGCCGACCGTCGAAAACACAGGCGTCGGTCACTGTAAGGGTGCTTCAATGCGAGAGAGAGCGTGGACGGAGGAAGGAGCGGGAAGCGGGAAGGGGCATGATCGTGCCCTAAATACTTTTTAAAAAAAATAAAAAAAATAAAAAAAATCAACGGACAAAGTTCATGACGCGTTGACAAAAATGGTCGGGTGCGGTTCGCACCCTGGCTTCTGTTCACTGCGCCTGGATGCGAATCCGAATTGCACTGAACTTGCATCGACGCTGGTGCGTTAACAAAAACTGAAGAGTCCGTGTGACTTTGGAAGGATCAAATGAGAAATTTGAAGTATTTCAGGATTTGATGAAATACATAATTTTGTTAAACGTGTATTAGTTTACAGCTAACAATTTTTACTGTAGAAAGAAGAGACACAAAGATCGTTTTGGAGCTTAAATGGCAAGCTTGAAAAAAAGAAAAAAAGTATAAGAAAATACCATACATTTTAAAAAATTCCTAAAAATTAGGGATAGATAAAATAAAGAGCAATATACATAATAATTAACAATAAAACATAATAAAAATAAATAACCATAGTAAGTTATGATTTATGAACTATAGAAAAGTCGCCAAACATATATAACATTATAAGTTTATAATCTTTATTAAAAGCCCAGACGACAAACAATGTCGATAAATGGTAAAAAGAATTATAAATCAAGCAAGAAACAGCCTTAATAAGCAGAACAAAGAGAACTAGGAAGAAAACAACGTCAATGAAAGGGTAAAACAATTAAAAATCAAACAAAAAGCAACGTCAATAAGAGGACATCATGCTTAGCTAATGTTTTCCTATCAAAATGAGACAAAAAAAGTATAAACTACCTGTTATAGCATAACAAGGAGAGAAAGAGACAGAGAGAACTATCGTCGGGGTGGCAATCCAGAAGAGCAACCGAGAGAAAGTGAGGGAGATGGGGAACAAATGTTGCTCAGCAGCCGTCAGAACAGTGTTGCTCAGCAGCTGTTCAGAAGAGGCAAAAAAATCCCCATTGCTATAGAGGGTTTACGTGCTCAGCTGCCGGGGCCTCGCCCGGTGTCTCCTCTTGCCAAGTAAAAAACCGAGTGTGACTTCCCCGATTTGGTATCCTTATTGGGATCCCTTATTGGGATCCGACGACTAGTTTATGAGACCTGACCTCTCATGCTATCAATATATGCATCAGGCTGTCCGTCACTACAAAACACCCCCCAAGAGAGACTCCTCTTAACGAAGAAGAAAGGAGAGAGTCTCCAATTGACATGGGCCAACTGGGGCTGTTATTGAATAAAATAACAGTTCCGCGATAGGTGGTAAATTCAAACCAGAGCTCTTTAATCTTCACATTTGAGGCATCCCCATCACAAAAAAGACAAGCCCCGAGTCCCAAATAGCCCCAGAACTAGGAGTTTCCAATGAGATGATCTCTTGAAACCATCAAATCCATGAAACCGCAAACGAATTACCACTATCCACCAAGGCAAACAAAGAAAGGGAACAACTTCATCTTACTAACTGAGAAAACTGAAAGAAGTGAATTTCCAACAACAATTGAAAGTGAAGCTCGGAATGGGAAATCATCGGCCACCAAATAGCTAAATGATGGAAACGGACAACAAAGAAAGCAGAAAATTAGGGCAAAATCGGGTCATGAAAGCGACTCAGAGAGTGGGAGACAGAGCCACACTAGAATTAGGGCAAAATCGGGTGGTCCTCGGCGGCTTCTTCCGGCAGCTAACGGTGAGCAGGTTGTCGACGGCGGTTCCGATGGACTGTCTCGCAGCGCGGATGAGAGAATCATAGTGGCTGCTGGGAAGTAGCCATTGAGAGAGCGTGAAAGAGAGAGAGAGACACACAGAGAGAGCAGAAGACATCGAGAACGCGTGAGAGAGAGGTCACTAAGTACCAACCACGGATTGAAGGGCCCTTCAGCCATGGTCATTAACTACCAACTAAAAGAAAAACAAAGCTTATAATTAGGGCCGTCATACAAATACGTAGAAGTCTTCCATGAATGAAATATTCATCAACCATTCCAAAGACCAGGAAATATTTCTTCAACCATGCAAGACGCATCCAGTGGTTCCGGTGAGCAGGAGGAGAACCCAGAGCCCGCGTAAAATCTAGAGCTCTCTTTTTCCTTGCCTTTATGGTCTAGAGCTCTTTCTGAGTTCTGTGGAACGGCAATGCATGCCAATTAGTACATTGTTGGGTCTCCATTTGCAACATAGTAATTAAAACACCCTTAGTTCATACTGAAAAAGAAAAAAATGAATATAAAAAAAAAAGAAAAAAAGTCTATAGACGACATTTTTTTAATAAATTACTATTTAATATCACAGAAAATGCAATAAATTAAATGGCTGTTTAAAACTAAAAAAAAGCATTTTTTCAAAAAAATGTTAAACCCGTTTTTAACGCAATTTTTTCTCGTTTTTTTCACTTTTTCATTTTTTTTAGTTTTTTAATGCCAAACAGTTTTTTTTTAATTTTTTTATTTGTTCTTTTGATGTTTGTGTTATTAGTTTCTCACTTATTTTATTTTTTTCTCATTTATAGTTTTTATTTTTTTTAAAAAATTTAACCTATTTTTCTCGGGTTTTTTCCGTTTTTTTTCAAGTTTGTTGTATTATACTCAAGAAAAACTCTGAAAAGTTATATGTGACTATGCTAAAATGTCATTCCTTGATCTTCCATACGTCTCATATAGGTCTGTCAGCACATATCTTGAACTTTGCACAGTTTGCCCAACAAATCAAAAATTATAAGTTATAACATCTCCCTCTAAAAGTTGTTGAAAACTTAAAAAGGCTAGAAGAGAGAGAGAGAGAGAGAGAGAGAGGCACACACACGAAAATCTACATCATAGAGGAGGCTGAAATATGTAAATGTATATGTGAAAAAGAAAGCCATCTAAATAGATGAGTGAGTGTGAGATCATGACCCTTTATTTTCAAAGATAATAAAATGTTGGTTTTGTTTTCTTATAAAGCATGTATGTACATTTTCTTTTCTTCAGACAAATTCAAACATTTTTAACCCATTTGTATGGCTGGAGTCTAAAAGATCATCTTATTCCATGGCCAATAAAGTTGGGTAGCAGAATTCACACACACATCACATGTATATAATGCAAGAAAACGATGACAACCAGTTATCAACTCTTTTCATTTCCATCTTCACTAAAATGTTTTATGATGAAGATCTTAAGAAGAACACAACTTACAGCATTCGATGGTCTTGTACCTTTTCAATTCTCTCCAGTGGCAACAAAACCAGTTCTTTGTTCAACTGTCTATGACAGAAGGAAATTAAGAGAAAAGATGAAGGGAGAGGGTCGCCTCCCAGGCAATCTCAGGCCTACCAATATCTTCACCTTCAACATGCTACTTCTGTACAGCACACGACAAAACCAGAGCCGCTCCACATTTTCCCACAGCATTCTTGAGCTTGCACGACATGGAGGCCCGTTAGAAAACGGAAGCCTTCATCACTCTCAAGTTCAAGAAAGCTGTGGAAAAGCATGAACCGTTCCTCCTGCAAATTAGAGAAGTGCCAAGAGCAAGAAATGCAGAGATGGAAAGAGAGGGGGGAACGAAAGAAGCTGCAGCAACAAAGGAAGCCTCTCTGTGACGTTCGTGCAGCTCCAAAACCTTCCATATATGTGAAAAATGGATCCCCACTCTGCGCTCTTCCTTCCACCTCCCTGTTGCAGTACCTGGAAAAGCAAGGAGAACAATTATTGCCTTCGTGGATGCTGGGTACTGTCTGCAGCAGCGAGGGAGAGTAAAAAAAAAAAAAAACTGCATTTTCAGCATCATTATTGAGAGCTGAGGTAAATATCACGAGGTCCACTGTTCAATGCAGAAATAACCGGAGGAAGAAAGAGTAACTCTTATTTTACACTTTGGTATAGCAGAATATGTGTATATCATTCAAAGAAATATCATATCAGGAAATCACATCACTGGAGATTCTTCACCAGTGGTATTATTAGCATCTCAGGTCCTCCTGCGTCACATTTTCATGGAAGCAAGTGCTTGCAGTTCAAATAAAACTGTATAAATTCTTCAACATGCACCCACAGCTTAAACTCTCAACAATTTTAGCCATTTTTATTTCAATCCCATGTGATTTAAGATAAAAAACTAGGGAGGCTACCGATGTGCAAGTTAAAACATGACAGAAGGGGCACCCTCGGTCCTGTACCTAACCTTATAGGAACAAAAGATTGGTGGTAGGATGAAACACTAATCTGCCCCAAGAAAGGTTTGATGTCTTTCACTCCTAGATCCGAGATATTCTATCAAATGAACGTTTAAACAAACAGTGGATTTCACAGTTGTGGAATTCAAATTCATGTTAAGCAGTAAAAATCATGAATTTGAGGTAAACAAACATAGTCTAATTGATTGTTTTGCGTTTCGCAACAGTAAGAAATTGTTATTATTCTATAAACCAGCTTCAAATATTGGGCAGATTCAAAAACACTATGTTCTAATAGTGTTTTATAAATGTATCCTAATTTTGAGTCATATTTATGAATTTGTTACTGTTGTCAAATGACTCGAATGCAGTTTTGTTGTGTTTCCGAAGGACACGAGAACGCTACGTCCTTCGTATTTTTCTGTCCAGCATTTGGTGGTGTTACACTTCTTGTAGAACACAACGTTCTTGGAACAGTGTGTAACTGAAACCAAACTCTCTCTAAGAGTGAGAAACAAACACTGGTCACCATTAATTCAAGGGAAAGGAATTAGCTCCTCCAAGATTTAAGAACAGAAAGGGTCAATTTATATGTCTATTTGCAGATGTTCTAAAAGAAATAAGGCCATTGTGGATTAAGCAGCCATAGTACATGACTGGTAGAGAAGGCCAGCTGCGAGAACTCTTGTGCAGTCTGAGAGATCGAGTACATCTTCCAATGTGACTTTCTTCTTCAGATTCACCAAAGGGAAAGGTTCAAGTAGATCAATATTTTATTAAAGTATTGGTCCCCTTGGCAATATTCTCTTACCTTTCTCTGCTGCTCACTTGATACTCTGCAGCCTTTTCTGTTGGCATATATTCCATACATATATTGCAGCAGCAACATGGGCAGGTTTAAACGATTGAGGAACTATCTATACAGTGCATATCAACATCGTTTAGGGTGTGTTTGTTTCACCGTGGATTTGAGATTCATGATGATCTAAGATTACTAATAACTCAAACCCGTTGGTTTGAGGTCCACTGGCGACGGCCCCACGGTGATGTGGATTTATGATCTACACTATTGAGATCCACATTATGTTCAAACTATTGTCACAAAAAACGCGTTTTATTCGAAAAAAATGCGTATAAAACGTGAAAAACAAGTCAGCCATATAAAACGTGAAAAAAAGGTGTTTTTATAAAAAACAGTCAAAAAATAAAAAACACGAAAAAAACGAGTATAATATGTGTATTATACGAGATACAGGTATAATATGAGTACAATACTGGTATTATACGCGTTTTTTCATTTTTTGTATTTTTCATTAATTTTATTTTTTTATAAATTTCAAGACTTATTAAATGTTTTAATTTTTTTAAAAATTCGCCAAGATTTTCCCGAGATATTCCCGAGACATATAAGTTTACCGTATCATACTCAAAAAATTTCTCGCCATATAATACAATATCTGTACACGTTTTTTGCGACAATTTAACTTTAAACTAAGGATATTGCAACAGTCTTGAATTTGAGACTGAGGCTATCAAACACTACCTTATTACTCATCTTAATTAAGTTCTTCAATTCTTGATGTTCGTAACCTCTGACCGAACCCAACCTAGAGACCAGTATAGAGTTCGGCCCATCAGACCTGACCTGCTCGATTAGTCTCCAAGCTTGACGAGTAAAAGCTCAATTAGTTAGCCCTTATCTTGTTTTTTTTTTTTGTGATCTTACTTTAATTATCAAACTACACTGTTTTACAACAAATACATTGTACAAAAAAAAAGACTTATTTATTGTTTTGGAAAGTTATCAAGGAATTTCTTTTGGGAAATCAATTACCATTAACAATAAGCTAAAGATTTTTTTGGAATATTGTTATCGTCAATTTTTTGGGAAAATTACGTTTAACATTCTATGTTAATTTTAAGAAGTTACCACAACATCTAATGTTTCAAGAGAGCAGGCACAAAGATCATGTAACTAAGAAAAACCGATTCTCTCGATCTATATCTCTTTCTCCCAACACCTACCGTCCACAGACTAGTTGGATCGAGCTAGTAGAATTCCATGGTTGAACTGGGTGCACTCTATAAGCTTTAGTTTGGACCCAGATGCTAGGATCGAACTTAGCCGAGTTGGTTGAAACAGACCGAGACGTGCATGATGTGCCCATCAGACGTTGGAATAAGAAGCAACCGATGATCATCACTAGGAGAATTTATCACAGATAAAGTGAACATCCAATTCAATGTGTTTGCTTTGACTATGGAATAATAGTGCAACTGAGCTGCAAGATACAATCTAGGGGCAGAGATACAAATTTTTGGTTAAAGGGCACTAGTTATATAACTTTAAAGTATTAAAAGCATCCTTATAGTCCGACATCAACTTCATTCACGACGACACAAAGTAAGATTGGAGTTACAGTAAAATGGCTCCGCTCCTGACGTATCTATCTTAAACATTGGGGCAGATTCCCGAAACATTATGCTAAATAATTGAGGTAGATACATGAAACAATAACATATTGTCATTGTTGTCAAACGATCCAAAAAATAACTATCTTAAACATTGAGGCAGATTCACGGAACATTATGCTAAATAATTGAGGTAGATACATGAAACAATAATATATTGTCATTGTTGCCAAACAATAAAAAAAAATAAATATCTTAAACATTGGGGCAGATTCACGAAACAATATGCTAAATAATTGACGTAGATACATGAAACAATAACATATTGTCACTGTTGCCAAACAATCCAAAAAATAAAGGGCATGAAAACAAAAGAAAGTCAAGCTCCTCTCATGAAAATGGGTGTTCGGGTCTAAAATGACATAAAAGCCCTCCATGTCAAATAGAAAAACAACCGGTCGTGGAGGACAAAAATAAAAAGGACAGAACACACACTTTTCCTTAAAACCAAGTTGAAAAATGTCCCGCCCTCATGGGTGGAACACGGGGGGTTGGTGTTTGCGCCCAAACACCCACACCGCTCCCATTTCGAAGAGGATGCCGTATGTTATAGCATCCATTAACTCAAAAAATATATACTTGCTTTCTTAAGTGAACAAACCACAAGGTGATCACGGATCAGCTTCAAATTCAATGCCAAGAGAAAATTAATTGAAGATTATAAGTTTTATGGGCAAATTTTGCCCCAAGTAGTGAATAAAACTGTGACATGTAAGAAAGAAAAGAGAGGAATCAAAAGTTTAGAGTTGGACAGGGATGGAGATAGGTGTGTGCACTGTGTAGGCAATTGCCCACACAAACCCCATAAACAAATACTTATTTTTGTATGGATATTTTGAGGAAATTTTCCTCATTCCTGAAAAATTTACAATTTCATAACTAGTGTCCCTTAATTTGAATTTTCTGGCTCCGCCCGTTGTGACGATAAGTCATGCTCAATTAATAATTATATCAGGCTTGAGCAGCTCCGCAAGGGCTATAGAAGGTTTAATGGAGCTAATTGACAAGAAAACTAGCCTTTGTGGAAAACTGGTTCTATAACCTGTTTTAAATAGGCCTGGGCAACGCGGCGGCCCGGCCCGGGCCCGGCCCGTTTACATTAAAAATTTATTTTTTTAATTTTTTTGCTTTAAAAATATATATTTAGTATTATTAAATACATTTTATATTTTAAAAAATATTTTATAATTAAAAAATTAATTTTTAATTTCAAATGGGCCGGGCCGGGCCGGCCCTAACCGGATCGGGCCGGGCAGGCCCGATGCCCACCTTAGTTTTAAGCGAATGGGAGGCTTCATTTTGAATGTTTGAATGACAACCCTCAGTTTTCAATTCACCTATTTGGATGACAATAACTTAGTTTTGATTTTTTTGGTTTTTAAATATTAACGTGAGTGTAATATAGCATCGGTTGAATCCAACATAACAAAATCCAATTCAATTACATAGTTGCATCAAAATTATGTATAGATACCAAGTCCTGAACTGGATCTTGATCCGAATATAAATAGGGATCCAAACAATTGAAATAATCAGCTTGACATTCAAATAACTTAATTTACTTGGCCTTGTTTTATACTATTGAAATTTGTTTTCTTTGCTCATGTGGACGTATTCTTTTTTTATTTTGTATTACTTCACATCGTGCCAGATATAGGAAATGACCAAGCATTATAGTGCATAAAAAATAATGGGTACTAAAAGTGGGTAATCTTGATATGTGTTGTATTTTTACCCGTAGAAAAGAAAATCTGCTTTTTTTTTTTCCTTTTTGGGTAGAGTACTTTTCTTAGATTGCGTTTGTTTTATTACTGATCTAGATCACCACGAATCTGAGATTTTTAAGATCTCAGATTCATGGAATTAAGATCCGAACCACACCCCTCCAACCTTAAGTCTTTGGCTTTTAACATGTAGCATGACTTTGATCTCCAAAAACACACCTTTTTATGTATGATTAGATTTAAGATCCGAAGCTATCAAATGCAATCTTATTGTGTATTGTCACTTAGAACACCTCAAATTCATTTATTCATCTAAACACAACATTAGGATCAACCCCAGGCCACACTCTTGTGGACGGGTTGTTTTGGTAGCCAAAGGTTTGTGAATCTCCTAAATTGGGGACTATTCTTTGATTCCTTATCTTCAAAGTGTTTGATGAAGAATATTTTGCTCATTCTTGAAATGGCTAAATGTTTGCTCAGTGATAATAGTGATTTTGAGTTCTATTCAAATTATTGGATGTATAGAAAAACAAAGCATGATTTATATCAACATATATATTAAATATATGTTATTTATTGCCCTAAAGGACATAGCATAGTAGGTCGACCTAAAAGACACATCATTAGTTTGATTTTCATGGGTACTACTCTGCTGGACTATAAACGATGGGATTGGGACGCTATAATTGACAGGTGTGTTGTACCTCACTCAGGTTCTAACATAGCATAGGATTAGACCTGGGCATCGTGCCGTACAACCGGTGGGTACCTGGTACTTGGCAAGGTACGAGTTGGAGTCCAGGCCCGAAACATTTGGCCCGGGCCCGATCCGGGTTTATAACTTTTAAATAATAATAATATTATTAAAATATATTTTATATTAAAAAATTATTTTATATTTTTAATTTGTTTATTATAACCAAACTGGGCCGGGGCCTGGGTTGTGGGCATCGGGCTGGCCCCGATGCCCTGGTGTGCATAGGACCCCGAAGACAATGGAAATGAACTGCCTTTAGACCTCTTTTCCAGGCAGTGGGCCGTTAATCTCCTGGTCACCCGAAAAGGAATACTATTAGTTTTCATGGGCGTGATTGTGGCTAAGAGGTTTTCAAAATCTAGAAATTTGAATAGTAGGCCACTTGGAAGACAATGTGGGTCATCTGATTCATATCCCATCTTAAACCAACGGCATCACAACATTGACCATCATTTTCTCACATCACTTGTGCATGATTCATTGGCCATGGATTAAGATTTTCTATGTTGGATTAAGAAATCAAGCCAATAAATTGTCAATGTTGGCCGGTTCAGTAGTACATAAGTTTGTTAAATATAGTGTATTGAAAAACTGTATAATGTGCCATCTTCATGATGAAGCATTAGGTCCAATAAGTCACAAAGTGAATTTCATGCTATGAAGAGAACTAGCAAGGCATCAACAAGAGATTCATAACTAGTAACAGGCTGCAGTGATTAGGAGAAACACTCTTAACTCCATGCCATTGACACCCTAACAAGAAGAATAAGACGGTTATCTAAAGTAAAGGAAAAATCTAACAATTCGGAACTAGAATTAACATGATTACAGGTTTAGGAAAGAGAAACTAGGAATAACAATTTATGAAGAACCTCTCTCCAGTGCCGGAGTCCGAAATTTTTGGTTAAGGGGCACTTCAATTTTAAAATTCGAAATTTAAGAGGCGCCATATGTATATAAAAAATGAAAATTAATAAATAAAGAAAATTTTGCAGGTTGATGCGGACAATTGCCCACACCATGTTGAGCCGCTGTCTCTCTCATTCAATCCATGGGTTACCCATGAATAAATATAGATGCAGGCTCATTTTGATCTACTACATCTCACTGGTTCAGTTAGAGAGAGTGGTATTGAGACATGTAAGCAACATTAAAACTTCAAGTCTTGCAACAAACGATTAAGATCTCGATCGATCGAAACTTTCATCTTTTGCTTTATTTGGTAGAAATTTGGGTATTAGGTCAGAAACAAAAACTGGATTGTTTAAATGTGATGTTCAAAGTGTTTTTTTTTTTTTTGGCAATCTAATCTTACTGAAATGATCTTAAGAATAGGTTGATGCAAAACATATATTAAGTTCACCATTTTTTGGACTTTAGCAGTGTTTTTATAATAAGCAAACATGAAAGGCTCCCATATCATCAACATTTTGAGAATAGAAAAATCCACATTTTTCATAAAAACAGCTTGAATCAAAACAGTATTTATATCAAAATTGTTTAGTGAAATGAACAAGTGGCTCGGACGATTGTCATGAAGTACGAAGGAATCAAATCAAATTCAGATTTAAGAAATGTCATCCGATCGGATTCTGTCTTGAATCTGGTTTAATTTTAAATAAATATCATGTCTAATGCTCTTGCATAATGAAAATCAGCCAGATTTTGTTCAAAATTTAGATTGAGATATGAATGCAAACATCAGATTCGGATTGTGAAATCAGATTTCGGATTTTGTTTTAGATACGACTTTTCTTTGTTTATATTCGAATCTGAATGTATGAATATCATAAAAAGGAGATAGGGTTAAGGGCATATCCGATTTGAGTCCAATCCATGGACATTCCTAAGTATGAAAGAGGTTTCAGTGCAGATTGGGGAAGAAAGTTGGAAGCATAGCTTGACAAATGGGACACGAATATGACCATCGATTTTCTAAGTAATAGATTATCTGGTAAAACCTTCATGCAGATTGAGTTTTAACAAACTAAGACTCCACCGTAGCTACTATTCCCCAAGCAGTGAGCTATTTTTGCTTGAGCTATTTAAGGAGGAAGCAAGGAGTCTCTGACCTGTAGCTTAGGAAAGTAGAGAAAAAGTTCTACATAAAATTAGCTACCCTTGACTAACAGTCAACAATGGGTATAAGGCCTTGTTCGTGCAAGGAAGAGACTAGGCCTGGGTGTCGGGCCGGGCCACCGGTGGGTACCCGGTGCCCAGCCCGGTCGGGCCCGGATCTGGGCCAAGAAAACCGGGTCCCGGGCCCAATGGTGCGGCCCAGAGGCAGCCCGGCCCGGCCCGTCCCGTCCCCCATCCTCCTCCTCTCTGCCTCTCCTTCTTCCCCCTTCCCCCCCTTCGCCTCCACCTCCTCCCCTCTGGCCCTCTCCTTCTTCCCCCTTCCCCCATAGGGCTGGGCCGGCGCAGCCCGATGCAAACAAACCCCTAGAAGAGACTGCTTTCCACTTACTCATAGGATGTGAAGTACTAATCAATCGGATTTGGAAGAAGAGACATGTTAGCAGTCAGAGTTAATGACTCGGGTTGAGAGAACTAGAAGAGTATTTTATCTCCTACCAACCAACAGAGAACCAATTAGACCCCCACCCTTTCCCTCATGGTCCAAGCTTACTTTTGGTGCCTCAAAAAGGTGCATTCACTTTGCTTCAACTTGTATATTGGTGTCTCTCTTTTGTAGTACAGAAAGTTGATGCATTGGAGTTCAAAATAGAGACCGGTTACCATAAGCGTAAGCATCGGGCCGGCCCGGCCCGATTACGAGTTGAGCCGGTCTGATAACAAGCTTATTGGGCTCAGTCGGGCCGGCCCAATAACAAGCTGGGCTGGCCCAGGTCCCTTTTTACTGGGCTTGATTGGGGCAGGATACCGGGTACCCGGCGGCCACCCAACTCAGTGCCCAGCCATAGTTACCTACCAGCCCCCCACCCTGCCCCATATGCCAACCCCCTTGGGGATAAGAGAGTTAGTGAGCAACAATATATTCCAAACCAATTAAACGCCCCCTAAACATGCAAAGATATCATGCAGCTGGACAAAAGTTCTTATTGATATACATGTCCGTCTCCCTAAGATTTAGTTTAATCTAGTTCCATAAATACAAAACATCAGTCTTGATTAAACCTCGGCATTGGGTTGGGTACCCAACGGGTACCGAGTGCCCTGCCTGATTGGGGCCTGAGTTGGGCTCGATAATTTTTAAATTATAATTTTTATTTTATTAATAATATATATTTTATTATTAAAAATATATTTTATATTTTAGAAAATATTTTTGTTTATTGTAACTGGGCCAAACCTGGGCTCAGGTTCCAAGCATCAGGCTTGGGTTTCAGGCATCGGGCCGCTGATCATATATATATATATACCATGTCAAAATGGCGTAAGAAGGATACACTTCAGGTCTGCCTAACCACAATTTACTGTAAGAAGAAAAAGATGGAAGCTGTTAATGTGCATTATTTGTTTAATGAAAATTAAGCAAGCTTCAGATCATCAATATTAATATTTGATTTTACAACGAAGAATATTAAAAAACTTAAAGTTATAAGTCCTCATAATGATTATCCAAAGATCATCACTAAAGAAAAGATTCAAACACATAATATCTAACGAAAAGAGAACGATAAATGGCGTGTGTCCTTAGATTGAATGACACAGCTGTTTCTTTTTTACCCAAGGACACATCAGAAACTCCGACCGTCCATTCTCTTTTCTCCCCCTCTTGGCCAGGAAGTTCTCTTGTTAGGGGGTGTTTGATAGCACTGGATTTTAGACCTTGTTTAAGATCATTGAAAATTTCAATTCCATGGATTTAAGATCAGACTCCTAATGTGTAAAGGTTTTGGCCATAAATGAGCATCTCTAACCCTCTGTTTTTCATATTGGTATAATCCGATGTTTGTTCGTATTAGGTCTCACGTAAAATGAATCTTAAATTTTAAAAAAATTTACTTGTTTTATATAAAAATTTAAAAAATTGATATTTCGGTCCGTACCAAAATTTAGAAACTTTAATTTACCTTCCTCATAAAAAATTTCTTGCTCCGCCCCTATACGTATCTCAGAAAAGGTGCTATCAAACACACCTTAAGTGATTTATGCTTAAGTTGGTCCTAGATCTCAACCGTGCTAGATTTCAAAATAAAGGACTTTGCAAGTTTAACAAAACAATTTTTTTTTCAGGTGAAAAAACAGGATTGATTTACACCAGAGAGAGAGAGAGAGAGAGAGAGAGAGAGAGAGAGAGAGAGAGAGAGAAATGGGTGGGGCTAACTCTGTGGCCAGTGGCAAAAGTTGAACCCATAATACCTGCCATTGTGGAAAGGCGACAAATCTGGATTTCCAGTCCCTAGTTTGAAGGACAAGGTTGTCACTGAGGACCAAAGACATGTATGCCAACGCTGGTAGGAATAATGTACCCTTTTTCACCTTGAAAGAGATGGAAGAGAGGAGAGGAAAAACCACTATTGTGTTCATGGTGAGAAGGGATGCATAATTGCAATGAACACTCTTTTAGCGCGCTCATTTAAGGGCGTTTGGCAAGAGAAATATTATGTAAGTATTCCGTAAATCCACTCAAACAGTACGTTGCATAGATTCCAAAACCTTGATTCATGGCACGCTCACATAGTGTTCCTAATGCCGGTTTTCGGCATTTTTTTATCAGAATCACCATCTTATTTCAGATTTTAAAGGCAGAAACTGATTATATGTCTGTGGATGCAAGAACGACGGTGATGATGAAAAATTAACATGGCAGGCTAATTATGCATAACCACACTCCAAATCTACCGGACAGTAGATTTCCAAGTTATTTTGATCAAACACGGGATAGTTTTGTTTGCTTTTGTAAGTCACAAGCTCTTTCTACTTGGTATCCAACTTGTGTATATATATCATTTTTCAGCCAATAAAAAGACCAAACAATCATGAAGCTACTAAGATTTTGTTGCAAAAAAAAAAGTCCCAAACATGTACTTATCTATAGAATCAAGTGTAATTCAAATCTAAAAGGTAGAAATATTTGATGAAATTGATTCACAACTCCTATAGTTGGGGTGCTTGAACCGTCTCTTTTTCGGGTGGTGGGTCGTAATCCTCATGCTCGCTTGAAAATGCTAATATTTACTCTATTCCAACTTAAAAAGGCGTGATGCGGACCAATTCAATGACATGTGTCGTGGATCGGGTGGTCGACGGGGATGGCAATGGTGGATGCTTTTCCCTCATAAAGGGACCGTAAGTATCAACAGGCTGTTAACGGACCCATGACAATGACTTTGAATTGGGGAAGGGACAAAGGGAGTGATGGCCCAAACCCACCACTCAACAGCAGAGCAGAACCCCGTTTTCACCACCCCCGTACTCCTCTCCTCGTGAAGTTCCATGTCCTTTCTCATTCTCTTTCTCTCTCTTCATATTCATCTTTTATATATATATATATATAGATCAAGTGCAGAGCCAAGCAGGGCCCACAGGGGGTCCATGGACGCATCCCCCTCCCTCAAAATTTCCAAGAAAAATCTATATGTATTTTTAAAAAAAATTAAAATTTTGAGAAATTATATTTCAACTCTTATTGAAATTTTGAAATTATTGTTTCATCCTTTAATGAAAAATTTCTGGCTCTGCCCTTAGTGCAGATAATCACAATTGCGCAGAAGTTTTAGTTGACATGGGTTCGAGCCGTGCGGAGCATATGAGCTGGGACCAGTGTGGATGATTTTGTTTCACACACATGGACCCACTTTAAATGGATTCCTCGATTCGCTATCCCTGCCTTACATATAAAACTCAGCCTGCAATCATAAGCTGATTGAAATGAGTAGGTGTCAAACCAGTTCGATTTATTGGCCGATAATTATTAATTAGAGAGTTTAGTGCAAATAGGAATGTCAACGGATCGGATTTAGATCGGACATACCCTTAATCATGTCAGTTTTTTCAAATTCAAATACGAATAAAGAAAAGTCTTATCTGAATCCAAATTTGAAAAAGCTAATTTTACAATCCGAATCCGATTTTTATATTCATATCTGAATCCACATTTTTGAACAGAATTTTGGTAAAAGAATTAGATACAAGACAAATCCAAATTTTGAACAGAATTTTGCCAATTTTCAAAATGTAAAAGAATTAGATACAAGACATTTGTTTGACAATGAATCCGATTTGAATCCGTATCCGAAGCCGATTGGATATATTCGAATCCGATCAGATGTCATTTATTAAATCTGAATCTGATCCGATTTGTTACTCGGATATTAAAATTTTTTCCATATCCAAATTATTGTTTCAGATTGGTTCAGTTAGATATCCGATTCAATCCGATATATTGACTTTCTTAAGTGCAATGTTGTCGATGTTGATCCGTATCGGAGTGTATCGATACACATGGTACGGGTTTTTAGCAAATATAACGGAAGGCTGACACACAGTTTATTTTTTATTATTTCAAAACCAAGTTACTTAATTTTAAGTTATTTATAAAACATTTATGGTAATTTTTAAGGATTTTGCTATAGCTCTACACTAGACTGGGCACCATTGTTTTGAGTTGGTTTGGGGATGAGATTGAGTTGCATGCAACAACTATGGACTAAAAGGGGTGGAGGGTATTTATTAAATATTTTGTAAAATAATGCATAGTTTAGACTTTTTAATTCTTTTCATATCATTGTTTGTTCTTTTATAAAGTTTTTTTTTTTAATTTTAGTGCGAGTCTTTCGGCCATGCATACTCCTATGCATGGCGCACAAATTCTTAACTAGTTTCGCCAACTAACGGGACAGCGCACCCACGGTTTTTGCCACTGCCAGCATTCTCCTGCTCTACACACAAAAGAAATTGAATCTTTCTCATGGTGCCAAAATGCAAAGAGTCACACTTGCCACCTTCTTTCATCAGTCCTATTACAACCACAGCTTTAATGCTGTATTATGCATTAAACTCTCTCTCTCTCTCTCTCTCTCTCTCTCTCTATATATATATATATATATATATATATATATATATATATATATATATATATATATATATATATATATATATATATATATATCTGCATGGGTGTGTGATTCAATGACCAAAAATTTAAAAATTAATTGCCAAAACACAGTTGCTATAGGGGCATTAGCGATGATTTATTATTTGTTGGTGGTTTAAAGTGTGTTAAAATGGTTTATGATGCTTTCAGACAAATTTAAAAATTTTTAATCATCTAATTAACGGCATTATATATATATATATATATATATATATATATATATATATATATATATATATATATATATATATATATATGCATGTGAGAGAAAAATAACAAAAAAACAAATCGACAGCATGAGGTCCGTCCAATCTAAAGATTGTATGGTTCTGATACGTTGTCTATTTCACAAATAAATCGTTCAGCTTATATATATATATATATATATATATATATATATATATATATGCAATTTCAGTTATCATTTTGCACTTGTGGGTGGCATAGAGCGAACTTGATTATATGTATTATACTGGTGCAAGAATTTTTATGCACCAAATGACTAAATTACCTTTACTTCACATTGAAAAAAAAAAAAAACGTTTTGTAAAGACCAGAATGAAAATAAAAAAAAAAGTAAAAAAATTATAAAAGATTTCAACAAATTACCAAAATGTCTTTCCATACGATGCCATAGTCGGGTTCTAAAGCAAAATTAAAATTTGAGTTCCACAGGCTTTTTGGAGGAGTAGCCTTTAAGCCTATGTGTAGGCACAGTGAGCTAACTTTGTTTTGTCTCTTAATGTTTCTCACTGTGCATTCCTAGTGGGGACTCCACCCTTTTCTTTTTTACGTTCTGTACATGAGGAGACGCCATTACTCCTCAAATTCTTCTTCACAGCTTTTCGGATTCTCTTTCCCCTTTGCATGGGTGGAAAGCTGCTCCCCACCATCATTCTCGAGCCCAAGCAGTAGAGCAAGGAGTTTGTGACTAATCCATGTCCGAGACAGGGATGGGAATGTGTGGGCAATTGCCCTCACATGGCCGTGAAAATTGTTTATTGTTCCATTGATATCAAGGCAACTTTAAGCGTTAGCATATTCATACCTCTAGAAATTTTATAATCTTATTGATGGTGCCCATTAACCAGATATTTTCTAGTTAATTCCTCCCTCTAAATGCTTAGATCAGAGGTGTGCCGTTAATAAATTAATAAAATTATGTACAGGAACCGATATATTAATAAAATAAATTAACGTGGAATTGCATGTTGACACAAGCCTACACCTAGCTCCGCCACTGACTTGCTGCGGCCCTCGAGGGGATTCGATTCGAGTCTGAGTTTTGTTTTAACTTGCTCAAATAAGAATTCTGCAGTTTTCTTAAACTACCACGAATATAAACATGGGGAAGGGAAAATGTAAATTAGATCCGTGTGTGTGGTGCATGTGCGCATGCTTGTGTGCATGTGGAATAATCGAATATTAATACGAGTTATTTATCATAAAGCTGTGATTATAAGCACTATAAGCACCTTTCTGCATGCATATTATTATATATAATAAGCTTTAAGTACTGGAGACTATGCCGATAAATTAATTAAGTGTTTCTATTCACTTGGCTAGAGGCTCCACTTAAGTTTTTCATCAGGGGTCCAATTTCTTTGTCTCCACTTTGTTGTCTTTATCTCTCTTTTATAAGTATCGGACTGACAGACTGGCGAAAGATTTAGTTTGATTCTCATGAGTACTACTTTTCTTGATTACAAATAGTGGGTGTCTGACACTCTAGTTGATAGATATATTACTTATCATTCAGATACAGGTAGATGTGTAACACTCTAATTGACAGGTGTATCGCTTCTTCTCATTCAGGAGCACCCTTGAACAGTGGTGGAACAAGAAAAATTGATTGGAGGAGCGCTTGTTTAAAAATACTCAAATCTGACGAGTTACTAATATCAATCTATCTGTTGACAACTTTTTCAATGAAGCAAACACGCCCTTCAAATCAAAGCGATAACGAGGACAAAAGAAATTTATGTTGGCATTGGAAGCTAAACTATTAATTTGTTCGTTCATTGGCAGCTGAGCTGTTGTTAATAACAAATTGTACCTCAAAGACAAGTTTATTTTTTTCTCTCTTCTTGACATGACAAAGAATATCATTTGCAAAAAAGGGGTTAAAATTATTAGTGGTCCACAAATACATACAAATAAATCAATTAACCAATAACTAAATTAAATAAACAATAAATTAACCTAAAATTATGCCAATGAGACGAGAAGTCGAGGAAGTTCTCTCCCCTCGCCACTTTGCCTTTAGGGTCCAGGGTTATATCTCTGCGAAATTGAGACAATGTGTCTTCGGCTTTGAATCACATCTCCCCCCATTTAAGTGAAGAGTGTAGCGCCCACATGAATCGAATTGGATGAAAAAAAAATGTGAATTATTATTTTGAAAGATTTCTTCACACACTATGTGGACTTATGAATTTGCATGCAAGCACATACATCCAGGACATGCAAAATAATGGTTCATATCGTTCATATTAGCTTAGAATTTTAAAATAATTTAAATAATAATTTCTGAACAGCTGTATTTTGAAGCTAATGAAAATATTTTTTAATATTTTTTAAATGATCAATAGGATCTCTCTCTCTCTCTCTTGAATGAAGTAGGTTTACTAGGGGCCGGCGATCTTCCTCGGCGCCATGCATGGAGCGAAATTTCCTCTTGGCGACCGTTGACAACAAATTGAAGTGATCGCTCATAACATCAACAACTATTCGTGGCGCTGTCCCCATGTCCTCCAAAATCAGATTAATTTACCTAAATATGTATTGACAAAAACAAGAGAAAAAAGATATATGATATTTTAGTAATAATTTATAATCAATTAACAACTTCTTCTCTTTGATTTTCTCACAAATTTTCATCTTATAAACATCAATGGCTATGATGATTCTTTATGGATCTTACACCTAAGGGTCACCTTTCTCTCTGTCTCTCTTTATAAATGTGATTATATCCACTAAAGCATCAGAAAGCATAGTTAGTACTTACTAACCTCACGATTCCAGATAACTTATCTGTTTAACAAGTATTATGTTGAGAATGTTTAACATCTGGAGATAAATTTAAGACCTCAATCGTATCAAGAAAAAAGCTAGTGGAGTAGGCTTTACACGAGCGATTAGGCTAAACAAATGGGAAAGTTTATTACATCAAAGGGCACGACATGTTCATGAACAAAAATCACTGTTAGTTTCACTTTCACTAAAGAAGATATATTGCTGCAGGTTTCTTCTTTCTAATCATGGCACGATATCAAAAACCTTCCTAAGAAGATCTCATGCTGCAGCCTCTCCATGCCAGGCTAAAGCAGATTCACAGCACTAGTGAATCTTCCCATTCATCTTCTCTTATCATTCCTTATGAACATTGATTAGCTGAATACAATTATATAGTCTGGAAATTAAGGAAGGAAAAGGTTGACCACCTCTAACATGGCAGATGATGCAAATGATGACGATATTGTGTATATGTATTATGAGTCATCTGCCGCAACAGTATAAAGTATGATAAGCCACCATGGATGGTGGCTAAGAAATATTTGCTTTGTTTACAGAAAGCGGCATAGGTGACAAAAAGAATGATGCTTCATACCATCCTCCCGCCTTCATGAGGACCGATGCCTCCCTTCTCTCTCTCTCTTTCCATGTAGATGCTGCTTCGCCTGAACATCAGGGTAACATACCCAACAAAGTACAACAGAATCCAATGATTCCCTGTAGTCAGTGCTAGCAGAATAGTCTTTCTCTCTCTCTCTCTCTCTTTTTCTCTGCAGATCTGAATTCTGAACGATTTGGTTAATTGCAGTCCCCTCTGAGTAACAAGTAATAACTATTGTTACAGTCAACGTCTCGGAATCAGAGACTCAACGTTACCCTTTGTTGGTGCCTGCAACTGCAAGACTCGTTCCATATTAATGTCCCTCGTCGTCTGCCACCATCTTCATGAATCTCGTGATCCCTGAAATGAATGAAGCAAAGATGAAAATGATTAGTGCTCTCATTCAGAGCTTTCTCTTTCTCTCCCTTGCAGACACAGCCATGATTTCTGGTTATGCTTTGCAAGGTTAGATCCGACTTCCCATTGTAATTCTTGAGAAACAGACAGGATTAGATCCGAGCATCTACCGTAATTCTTGAGAAATTTTTAATGGACAAGAGGAAATGTAGATATCCGTTTTCACCAAAGCTGCTTACAGAGAGGGAGAGAGAGCACTTACTTCCCTTTCTTTCTGGCACAACAATTTGAGTTCTTACTTCTTACCCGTGGAAGATGTGTTGAAAACTTGAAACAAGCACGTGTCTGCGAGGGAAAGGGATGAATTCTCCTTCTTCTTCTCGGATCTTTTTCTTCTTTTTGACTCTCTCTGTATCTTCCCACAGCTTTATTGAACCGCAACTGAGCAAAGGCCCTCTTAATTATAAGAACCAACCTGAACTGCAGTTCAAGAAAGCTGTGGAAAAGTACAAAGAGAAGCATATGCCAACACCCCAAAACATTCTTCCATCTTCCTCTCTCTATCTAAGAGTCTAAAGCTACATCTAAGCCGTAGATCTTTCTCACCATCTATTCCTGACATCCCCAAAAGGATGGATTGAGCAACAATGGAGGAGGAATAAGAGGAGGAGGAAGAAGCAGGAGCAGGAGGAGAACAGAGGTAGGTTTTTAGGGGAGGAAAGGGTTGAAGAGGGGGAGGTTTACTTATAGAACCGAAACAACGCCAAGTTGGTGCCAATCCCTAGAAGAATATTAAGAGTCAGAAGAAGAAGATGGGGAGCCAAACTTCACTGTAAAATAGATTAAAAAAATTGACCACCTTTCTTTTCTCTTTTTCTTCCTACGGAAAGATCATTCACTCGGGATCCCCGGAGAAGAAATCAGAGAGAGGAGAGAGTTACGAGGAGCACTTTTAGAGAGAGGGAGAGAGAAATTTTTCTAGAGAGAGAGTGGTGGTTGCTCCACCGCAGATTGGTCTGATAGTAAAAGGAAAACGGGGGAGAAGGAAAAGAGGGCGGAGGAATTTACCGTCGCCACCGCAACCCGACGGCGACTGTTAACGGAGGCCGACAAGCTGTGGGCCCCACATAGGTTACGTCCGTTTGCTCTAAAAATACAACCCTTCCCCCCCTTTTTTTTTTTTTTTTTTTCTCTCTTTTTACCTCAAAAAAGGCTATGCTTTTACATGGTCAGGAAGACCCTCGCTTCCGAGCTAAATTTACAGTAATATCCCCCACATATGGTCGTTTGATCGACTTCGATTGGCTGAACCACCAGTTTAGTCTTTAAAAGAGAAGCGAAATTTCAAGGCCATTTTTTATTCTTATTTTATTATGAGTGGTATTTTCATTTGGGTTTTCATAAAATTTATTTATTATTTAAATTGGCGACTCATTCATGCTTAATTATTAAAAAACTATATATTTTACCAAAAAATGGACTTAATCTCGAAAACAAGTCTCCAACTGTTGGGGCATATTTGTAAATAACGAGTAAGAAAATTGGAAGGAAAAAGAGGCACACGTGGTGCCATGTGCGGAGCGGGACCCACCATTTGGGTGGGGGTTCTCAATTAACGTTTTAACCCAGATTTTACGGAACGGAGTGTTTGTCCTGTCGGCGAAGTGCTGGAGACACCTCTCTCTCTCTCTCTCTCTAATTCTCTTCTTTTTCTCTCTCCGCTTTCATCCTGAACAGTCATTCTGTCATAAACCATGGTTGTTATTAATTTAATAAATTTTAGCAATAATTTTTTTTATTTTAATTATAGATGCACACGCAGCATTAATTTCTCAAGTAGCTACACAGCTTAATAAAGAAAATCACATGATAAAGATTGAGGTTAAAATAAGAAAGACAAATTATTTTTTTAAGAAACTCAAATACCTTTTAAAATTGCAAAAAAAAAAAAAACTAAGTGCTCAAACTTTTGTAGGTCTCTTTTTTTGGGTTCAAGGGGTTTTTTTTTTTTTTTTTTTTTTTTACTTTTACTATGTCTTGATTCACACAAGCACTGTAGGGCGTTTCATGTTTTCCCTTCTTGATGACTTAATTTTTTATTAGATTTTTTTTTTATAGTTCGCAATTTCATCCGGCTGGCTCTCATTATTAACAAATCCAGCCATGAGTCAAGGTTGGCTCAGCTCGCCCCTAACTCAGTCCTGATTTAGCTCGTCACTTGCCTGATTTAAATACTCAATCGAGTTGACTCGATGAGTCAAGTCGCTGTCCCAGTGACCCAATCATCTATCGATCCTAGTCTAAATCACCGGCTTACCAATTATTTAAATTTTAATCCTTTACCTAATTCATGTGCTTAAATGGAGTTTGGTAGGTGGGTTTTTTGCCTTTTCCTTTTCCTTTTTAGTACGTTGCAAAATGTTAATTTGAAAAAAAGAATCGTCTATTTTATAAAGTGTTATACAGCTTTTTTTTTTAATCTACATTTTTTTATGTACAATATAAAATACAATAAAATATATATGGATCATATTTGTTTGGTCAAATTAATATGTTGGATATTAAGATTATATAATGTGTCCCAGCTGATCTGGTAGGTCAGTTTTGGCTTACGAGTGGACAGGACAAGCCAGAGCTTATCACTGACACTTTTAATTCTGCTCCTGCGTCAGCTTTTCTCATCTACAGTGTACTTAGCTCTGTTAATTCCCCTTTTCCCAGCTGAAATGTAAACGGATCCACGCTTTAGTTTACTACAAAATACTTACGAATTTAAGTGTCATAAAAAAAAATGAGCTTATAGCCATGTTTCTTTTAATTGAATAACTATACATTAAAATCAACCGGTCACCTTTGTGGCTGGATAGTTTATTTTATATTATTAAAAACTGTTGAAAATATATATTTATGACAATTAAAACAGTTTTTCGTCACAAAATAAAAAATAATCATTCGGCTACAAGGGTAGCCAACTACTTTTAATTTTTTTACAATATATATATATATATATATATATATATACCTTTTATATATCGGATTTTTATACAAATGATATCGGTTGTCGATTGTTAGAAGGTTAGTTGGTGGATGTGAAGTTGCAAATAAAGAAACTAGGATATACTTTTAAAAAATGAAAATACCGAAAAATGACACAAAGAAAGAGGAGGCTAGTTTCTATAAAAAAACAAAAAAACGATTTGTTTTTATTAAAAATATTTTGGACTCTTGAAAACACAAATTTGCTTTTATGTCTATAATTTAGTTTTCACTGTATCTCATTGGAATCAACGATCTACAAGACTTTTTGTGATCATACTTAGAAAACAACTAACAATTATTTTAAAGTAATAAAAAAAGCAAAAAAGAAAAGTACTCTTCTTTCATGCATTAGAAAAAATAGACACTAGCATTTTACATATATATTTTCTATTTTTTTAAATTGACTATAATGGAGAAATAACAAACAACTTTACTTTTTATTAATGCATATTGGCCGAAATGTCGTATCATTTTAGTTTCTTAGGCGAGTTGTTGGAAACGATCAGATAAAGTTGCTTTCTTTTTTATCTTTCTAAAAAGCCTTTCGCAGTTTCATTTAAAAGGCTTTAAGTTTGTATTTTTGCTTTTTTTTTTTCATTACATCATCAGATTCATTCATATTCAATAAATAAATGCAAGACATGGTAGTTTTTAGGACTTAATAGGTTAAAAATGACCAAAATGCTCTTGTTGATTAAGTAAAAGACTCTCCCCTATAAGGGCAAAAGTAGAATCCAAAATATTCTCTCCTATAAAATAATCCAATTACCCTTTCTGATAAAAGATGCGAATGTCATAGCATGTTAACTGCATAACATGGAAAGTGCCTTCTTTTTAAGAAAAGATTTCCCTCAAATAAAATTTAGTTGCTAAATATAATAATATAATGAGAAGCTTGGCATTTCAGTACAAGTTGATGATAAAACATATATATATATATATATATATATATATATATATATATATATATATATATATATATATATAAACAGAGGGCGAAGGGAGGGGGGCCGAAAAAAAATATTTACATTAAAAAAATATAATTTTTTAATTACACCATGTATTTTTTGAATTTGAATTCAATTTGACCCTACCCAGATTCAGAAGTTGGACTGTCGGTCCGCCCTTAAAGAAAATCCTGGCTTCGCCCCTGACTGTAAGCAAAGGCAAAACCATTTTTTTTTTCATCAAATTTTGAATGACTATAAAAAACCAAATCCAAATTTCGTAGAGTCGTTCTACGTAACTAGATCCAAATCCATACAAATTCAACCATTAATTAATTTAAGCTTTCAGATAATTGAATCCTTACATATCAATGGCTCCATACAAATTCAATAACTAATTTAAGCTTTCATAGAATACAATCCCCACATCTCTATCTATGTCTCCTGTTATAAGGAACAAAAAATAAAACAACCAACACCAAACCCATGAGTTATATATATAGGAGGTGAAATCCTCCAATCATCCAAATCTCCGATCAGATGATGTGTTATGACTGGCCGGAGAAGTCCATAAATAAATAAATGAATAAATAAATAAATAAATGAATAAATAAATAAATATATATATATATATATATATATATATATATATATATATATATATATATATATAAAGCACAACATGAGACATGAGGAGCTGGCGGACACTAAGAAGAAGCTGCTTTAGCCTTATTTTATTATAAAAACATGTGGGTCCCTTAGTTTAACTCGAAACTTTGTCTTTTCTTTCCCTTTTTCCGGCCAACTCCTCCACCTACTTCCCTTTTGCACATTACCGTGTCAAGAAAAAGTCAGTATTAAGGAAAGAGGCTGCTACCTTCTTCCCTCCACTTTATTGCTTTGTTGAAGCCGTCTGGTGGAGAAGGGAAATTTCCATTTCAGGCTCTACTTTTTTATAGAATTTTTAAAAAGGAATAAACTTTTTATAAAATTAGTAAAAGCTCATGATTTTTATAATAACTTTCGAAATAAGGGTCTTAAGTCAGCTTTTATTATTAACCTGAATAACAAAAAAAAAAAGAAAATAATTACAAGTTAGAAGAAAAAGTATTTTAGTTCCTAGGGTTAAGCGGTTAACAGAAACTTCACTTTGAGCCCTTATTTGACAGCTCCCCGTGAAAAGCATTAAAAAATTCTTTCTTTTCTTAAATTATAGGCAAAATGAAAATGTCTTAAGAAAATGAAAATTCAGAATGACAATATAAATGTGTGCGTGTATAAATTAATGTGTAAATCAATGATAAAATATATAGGAAAAATATATAATAAAGAAATTTGAAAACCCTCTAATGGTTGCGTATGAAAATTTTATGGCTCTTCTGAGATTTATGATATTAAAACTAAGGAAAAAGAAGATGCATAATTAAAGCTGTCTGAAAGAGGACATTAATACTGTGGGATCTCCCCGATGAAATTTTTTTATCTTCCGATATCTCCAAGAATAAAATAAGCATAAACCATGTAAAAACCTACGCTTAAAACAGTCTTGGATGTGTGCGTCGTCCACAGATCCCGTGACTCTGAGATATGTATCTCTCTTTTATATAATCGATATCCCTAGATTTTGTCTCACCATTTATGCATCCCGAACATGTCATCACGTGTTTCAAGTTCTTCATAAAATTCAGCTTATAGATGGATGTAAAATCTATGAAAATTAATATAAAAACAGAAAAGTTAAAACTAAAATTCGGGTATCTAGATTGAACTTTATAAGACAAGAAAATTTAACTCCATTAACTTTTACAATCTTCAAAAATCTAGAATCTGATCTTTGTTCGAATTCTACATAAAAGTGAAAGCTACCATACATATATACACACAGGATATAGGACACGAAATCGTTCAAGCATTGTATGAGCGTGATTAAATATACTTTGCTGCAATGACAATGTTACAACGGAAACATAAAAGATTCGTGAGTTCAAACTTGGACGGAGAAATCCATGAATCTCATATGCTTTGAACCAACAGTGTTTGTAAACAATAGTTAGTGAGGATGTTTCGGATGTAGCGGAAAAGGGAGACAAGTGGTTCGTCTTCCCGCAGAATACAGTAACTCGCTTTTCTCGTGTTTGGTATCGAGAACTGCGCCTGCTCGATCGTCTTCTCCGACTCGTGTATTGTGCGGCATAAGTTATGCGAATTTGCAGGATCGTATCCATTAAATTAATGCAGAAAACGGAAGACGAAGAAGAAGAATGAGAAGAGTTTCTACATGTTTTGAAGTGGTACGGCCATTTTTCTTCACACAATCTCCCCCTCTCTTTTTAAATACTTTTGCAGGACTCTAGAAACTGGGGAGGCATTCCTGTCCGTGTCTGATCTGCTGCAAATATGAAGATTGCTTCCTACCGATGCCTTCTCCTCCTCGTTTTGCTCTGCCTTGCCTTGGTAATGGAGGAGGAGGAGGAGGTGGTGGTGGTGGCGGGGTTCTTGTGTTTCTACGTTTACTGAGATCATGGCCTTCCGCACCAACAGTAACACTTAGTTCGAGAGAGGGAGAAGATGGTGGAGGGTAGGACTCCATGTGCATGTGCAGATGGAGAGGAGGAATTCTGCTTCGAGGCTTGCTGATCAATTTCTTAATGTTCACTCCTCATTCCTGGAATTAAGCATGCCTCAATCTCGAGTGTTTTTATTTTTTTTTTTCTCTTCTTACTAGCGGATCAAAACACGAGGCTCTGACCTTCCTTTTTATATATATATATATATATATATATATATATATATATATATATATATATATATATATATATATATAAATTGGTAGGACCCAAACCATTAGGGGTGTATATATATATATATATATATATATAAACCATTAGGTCAGGGGTATATATATGTAGAGAGAAGAAAGGAAAAAAAAAGATTGATAGGTCCCAAACCATTAGGTCAGAAAAAAAAATCAGGTGGCTTGACAGTGGTAATTAGATCATTTTTCTTGCAATTAATCTTATTGATATGATCTTACAAATGAGTTGATGGAAAACATTAATCAAGTTGATCAATTTTTGAAGTTTAATGATTTTTTATAATAAGAAAAAAAATGAAAAAGGCTCTCTTAACGTCAATATTTTGATAGCAGAATAAAATCAAGGCATGTTTTATATTAAAATAGTTTTTATAAATATATTTGGATGTTTATATTTTGTTCAACTTTTTAATAAAAATTTAAAGGATATGGTTTTTATTCCTGACATATTTCTGATATATATATATATATAAAACTTGTTCATCATGATATACATGTCTTATTCATCATTATATCAAACACATGGATGTTTATACATCCGAATTGGCTAATCCAAGTATTAAATTATTACACAGCATCACTACTTTTATGAAAATGAATAGGAAAGGAACAATATATATATAAGGACAAAGGCAAGGGGCCGACAGGGGCTATGGCCTCTACAATAGCTCTGCACTTATATATATATATATATATATATATATATATATATATATATATATATATATATATATATTAATTACAATTAATCTCACGTTTTGTGAGACATTATGTCTTGTTCCTCGATGGCTGATACAGTAAACATTATGTGGTTATCTGTAAGATTGGACAAAAGTTGTATAGTGTATGATATAAGGTTTGGGATCTGAGCACGTGATGCCCCGCTGGTCTACGTAACTTCATTAATGCCTTTTGCCAACGACAGACATGGCTCCCTTTAAATCATGTGTTTGGTTAGATATGAGTTGGATTAGATGATATTATCTCTAATTGCGGGGACATGCTTTTATGAAACACTGCTGCTAATAATTCTGCAATTATCTCCACTGCTACACTCATTAATCTGCTACCTGCACGTAAATTACATGACATTCGATCCAAATTGAGATCAAGATTGTTGGAGAAACTAGTTATTTTCTCTTACATATCCCGTCCCCAGCCATCGGGGTAACAAGACGATCCATCTATAAAATGGAAAATCGGTAGGTATGTCAATGGATGAGATTCGAATAAGATGTACCATTTTCCATATCGAATTCATCGGATATTCACATATTCAGATTCAATCTTTAAAACGGAAATCAGTAGGGATGTCAATGGATGACATTCGAATCGGATGTACCATTTCTTTCTTCGGATTCAGTAAGATTGAAGAAAAGTTTACGCTACATCTGAATCCAATTTTTTAATTCACAATCAGATTCCAACTTTATTGTGGACATCAGATTTTAAAGACACAACTGAATGTGAACCACATTATGATCTGTTCATAACCAACTTTTAAGTTGTGTGGGTATTAGATATAGGACATTTATTAGAAATGAAATCGGATCAAAAATTTTATTTAAAAATAAATATGAATCCAATGATATGTTATTTCTTAAATCCTAATTCGATCATATCTCTTTCTTAAATCCGAATCCAATCCAACTCCTTAATTGCATCTTAATTTTTTTTTTTCATGTCCAACACTTTTGAAGCCTTTCAATCACATCCAAGCTCTAATTCTTTAGAAGAAAGCATGTCACACAGAATTGCACCTTTGACAATGTAAAACAATACTGCTTGGACCATAACTTTTCTTGATGGTGCATTCATTATCATCAAGTCATGGTAGCATATGCACATTTTATGTGAATAATTTTGGTGCATTATCTTTTTGCCAAATTTATGTGCCTAAGTTCAAGTTTTCAAATAAAAAATGTATTACTTTCTTCCTCTTTTTTTCAAGAGGTAATGAAGTTAGGCCTTCACAATGATGCCCAAATTTCATATATATCTGACTCGGGGCTTTATGGCCCATGTCCTTGAAAAAGGATTGAATTGATTAGGTTTATGTGTATCTCTAATTTGTTATCCTTTTGTCTGGTGGATGGTGTGGTCCCTTTCATTCATATTGATAACAACACAATTGACTAGAAATCAAATAGCAATAGGCTGCCAGGCAAGAGGTTTGTCCTCACACAGTATTTTATTTGAAAGAGTACCAAAGGATCTTGAAAGAGTGGACAACTTTATTAAAGGCATTTCTGTGGGTGCTACTCCTTTGGTATAATGCCCCACTTTGAAAAGTTTAGTTTCACATTGAAGACTGTACGAGATCTTCAAGAACTTATAAAAGAGGTTATTAATTGATTGGTTTTATTGGTTCACAACATTTTCTAGGCTGATACCGAGAGGGTAGTTGGGATCCATTGGATTAGGGGCCCAAGCCTGGTGTGGGAGTGCGTTGGGTCGTTTCAGCAATATTAGAATACAGTTCAACAATAAGAATTGAGGTCCCACATGTGCGTACTTGTGTGCCTTGAAGGCGGTAGATTGTGCCACCCATCTTTGAAAAGTTTATTTCCGTATTGGAAATTGCGATAGATCTTCAATGGTTTATAAAAAGATGTGGTTATGTGGTTGGTTCTCTTGGATCCTAGGCTTTTTCAATCTGCAACCAAAACTACAAAGAAGACAGACTGGGATTTGTTGCACTAGAGACCCAAGCTCAATGTGGGAGTAGGTCAGCATCTAGCCTGCAAATAGTAGCCATTTCATCTAGATGAGAGAGAGAGAGAGAGTATTACTTCTCTAGACCAAACCCTAACATGGAATTCATAGATACTTATCTCAGCCATTCAATGAAACCCTTTGTTGGGACATTTCAAAAACGAAGGAAAGCAAAAGGAAAATGAAAAGAAGAACACTAATTGCACCATTTTTTTGAAAGATGCTCTCCAAAGCATCTAAATGAAGTGGACATGGTTGTGGTGATCACTTCTCCTGAAACCAGTACCCCACCAACTAGCTAAAAACTAAAAAAAATCTGAAAATTGAATCCCATTTGAAGTAGAATAATTTTAAGAGGCATAGCGTAGCTGGACAAGTTAGTGACATAGGAAAAAATGTACATCCCAGGCCCCTAGGCACTATAACCTTGTACTATATGACATGGAGATGAAAGTGTAATTTCCTTGCTAAGCACCGACGTAGCCCTATATCTTCCAGGTAATAGGAAAAAAAATGAGGGGTACAAGGGGGGGTCAGCTCTCGCTTGGGTGGTGAAGTTTTTTCCCACTCACCCAAATATAGGGTGTGAACATTGTTTTTAACAATTAGACATCTGCTATACATAATGGCGATCTATCTCTACACTATTCAAAGGACATAAATCCAATGATGGTGTTCACATCTTTCCAGATATTCTCTGGCTTTGGTGACTGTGTGTGTATGTGTGCATGCACGGCTTCCAATGTGCATGCATGAGCTGAAGAAATTGCTTGAATGGGCGTTGGTCCAGGTGATAGGAGATAACTTCAACTACAAGCCTTTGCACATTTTCATGGCATTCCAGTGGTTCGTCCCCATCATTCAATTTGCAGTTCAATTCAATGGATGTTTTCTTGTGCTTTGCTTCGATTTTAATTTCCAAATTACTTTTATGTGATCAGGTGCATACTTCATCAACTAAGTTCTTTAGGGCAAGCCCATTGCCTGAAATACTTTTTTGGGCAGCCTTTCCCTGAAGAAAATGTTCATAAAAACCATTTCTTTGTTCTTTAGGGCATGTACAGCAGAATATATATATATATATATATACATATACATATAAACACAAAAAAATCAAAGTGAAAGCAACAAGTGACATAAATAAAAACGTTATATTTTAATACCAGTAACACTAAAAGACATTAAAAACTGAGTTAGAAAAAATTAAACCAAATAAAATTAAGTAGTTTATGTCAACTTTCGAGATAAAAAATACCCAAGTGTCCAAATAACCACTTGTCCAAATAGCCATTTGAGCTTGCAAACCAAAGAGGTCCATTTCCAACACTAGATCTAAAAGCAAAATCCATGTCTAACTCAGTTTACCTTCCTTAGCCATATCCCAATTGAACTGAAAAACCGGACAAGCTAGGTGAAGTAGAGGGCAAACCCTAATCAGATTTAAAAATGAAATCTAGTTCAAATTTAGGGAGATCTAAGTGTCGCTCTTGAAGCAGATAACTTGTGAAGTGAGCGCACAATCCAATCAAATACAGAAACAGATTCAGATACGCATAGGGTCAGTTCAGCTATAAGTTTTAGATACCATTTAGGAGAGGGAATAAAACAAAAAGTTAGGTCCGATCTAATTTGTTCTATTTTTTAACATCTGACAACTGCCCACCAGGTTAGGAGATTGAACTTGAGACCTCCAAGCTGAAGGTGTGCAAGAGTTCGATATCCATAGATGATTAAGGGAGCCTCTACCAGATCCCAGCCTCCGAATCAATAGCTGTCCTGTTTCCCAAACCAACAAAAAGATTAGATGCAATCCGCCATAGGCTGTGCACTTGCATTATCTATATTCTGAAATCAACCATAAACTGATTATAATATATATTAAGAATTCACGGATCAAGAGAACCAAGTCAACAAACCAAAAGAGGATAATAGAAAAAACAAAATGAAAATAAAGCTGAGGATGAACAGAAAGTACAAATTGCAATTATGTAAACATTGATGAGAACCATCTCCATTTCCTCAGGCCCGTGACTTGGGAATCAACCATCCTCGGTACTTTCTGACTGCATAAACTGTTGGAGTTATCTTCCCAAAGAAGCATGTTTGTGTCTGTGGTCCTCATTGGACTGTTCAACATCCTCAATGACCATATAATTTGATTTGTCTTGGGCTTGAGTAGACTGCGATGCTTTTTGAGGTCGGCTCTTTAGAAAGCTTTTCGAATATAGAGACCCAAATACGATACCCTGTTTGAGCACAAGTAAGGTTATTGTGCTTCCTATAGTACTGGAAAGGTATTCTATCAATTCCTTGAGAGGGAAAGGATAATACTCACAGCACCAGCCATCTGTTCCCAACTCAAGGGATGTCCAAACCAAACACAAGATAACAAGATGCTCACCAACTGCAGTTTGATAAAAGGAGCACCTCAAAAGACCAGATTTTGAGAATCTACAAATAAGATTCAATTGGACAAAAACTTCCACACCTGTCTTGTCGTCATAATCGTCGCAAATGTTAAAGCCCCAAACGTGCGGATTGTGTAGGAAATGAAGAACTGGCTAAGTGTTGCTACCTACACATTCAGCCATCAGTTAGCTACCAAAGATTAACATGCTACACTAAGCATGAAATTATGCACTTTAAATGCCAGAGACCAACAGATTGGAGGTTTGAATCTTACTGTAGAGAGCAGTATAACATCAAGGAGACAATCTCTGTGACGGTACACAAAATCTACGGCCAGCAGAAGATGGCCTTGCATGATGAGCCCTGAAACGAGCAAGACAATGAAGTCCACAAAATTCATAAGCTAGAGGAACATAGTGCTTTCTCCTGTAACAGCTATGGTTATGCAGACCAAAATGAACTAGTTTAAATTCTAAGCATTAAAACGTGATGCCTTCCTTTGTTCTATAAAGGTGAACAGAAGAACAGAAACCCATGATTCCAGACTCAAATGATAATGACATCTTGCTGTCTACAAGACACTAGGGACTGAAAATAATAATAATCTCTCAATTTGCTTCTGGTCTCTTTCCTTCAATCATTAGTAAGTATGAAGTATCCCTGTCCCCTAGTTCCTTTTCATAGAGATAATCAAACTGCCAAACTCATTGCCCAAAACCTAGAGTTCCATGGGTGAGCAAAGCACATTGAAATTGATTGTCAGTTGACAAGGGAAAACATGCTTGAATTTTACTATCCTCTCACATACATCACTCTTGAGATGCAGTCAGCACCATGTCATTATGTGTTCACAGAAGTCTACCTGCTTCCAAGATTCAGGACTTCATGGACAAGGTTGGCATGGTCAAAATTATGTCATCTCAACCTGGAGGGGAGCATGGAAATAAAATATGTTGTGTTACTCGAATGTATGATATGTGTAACTTTAGGTCAGTGCTTTGATAATGGTTGACAATTTCTGTTTAGTTCACTTGCTGCTACTATAATACACAGTAATTGGAAGCATTGTATTAGGCCATTTTCAGAACTACAACCTACGAAAAGGGTTGACCCTTTCATGCTGCAATAAGAATGCTGAGTCTAGTGTGCCATCTTCCCCTTCATTCTCTCTCTTCTTTTGTTCTGATAAGTTATAAGGTCAAATGTATAAGCAGGGAAATTAGTATAGATTAAATTGATATTTCATCAGTACTTTGGCAATGGTGTATGACATCACTCTAGTTAATGTCTTATGCACCCAAATATCATTCATTTTCTGTCCCCATTTACACCTATTTCTTTCCAGAAAATAAAAGGATCCTTTCTGCAAAACGACCTTGAGAATAAAAGCAATTTCATGCACATGCACATGATAAATAAGATAGAACACCATATCTAAAACTAAAGAAAGAATACAAGATAATAGATAATAAAAACTAGATAGTAATACCATGGAAATGAAAGAAAAGGTATAGCATCAGTGACTCACCACTTAAGCTAAGAATACATGAGCATAATGTAGTATAGAATATTTGGTTGTAAATTTCCATATTATAGCCCTTAAAAAGCTTGTCTTGGAATGTGCTGGTAAATCCATCAAACCTGTGAAAGCATACAACAAAGGCCCCATGTTAAAAAAGTTGGATGGTTTGATTATGTTAAAGATTGGTGGATCAATAAGGCATAAGTTCAGAGTTCAGATTTATTAAAAGATGAAGAAATAAATAATTGAATTTTTATAAACCTTAACAAGTTCTGAGGTACAATTATATAAACAACAGAATTAGAACTGCCCAATACCAATATAGGAGGAAACAGGAACATCAGGATCTGCACACCTAGATAAAGCATGTATGACCAATAATGTGCCCCATCCACATTCCTGAAGGAAGAAATGCATTTCAAGATTGATGACCAGTGTAAGAAAGAAAACCAGTTTCCAACTTTCCAACCCAATAACTCCATGAGCCAATCTCCAATTTCTTCCATTTAGTGGGAAACAACCATTCCGTTGATTATTTTAAATTGTGATTACTCAGTGCACTCTATATGGAAGTGTTCAGTCATCAAAACTAGACCACAAGAGCTTTTCCTGAGTCTTCCGAACTTCTTAACCTAGCACCCTACTTCCATTGGGATGACAAGTCCTATTTATTGGAGGAAAAGAATTACCCCTCACAAAGAGAAAAGGAAGAAAATATATAACCTGTGCTAACCATTTAAAAAATTTGAGCATCAAAATAACTTCAAAACCTTCAACTAGGTCAACTGATACTTCTTCCTAACGCTTATCATTCACCTCATTGAGAATTTGGGATGTGCAGGTATATTTATTTGTTATTTTTTTCACCCTAAGCACTGCCAATAAAATCATCATGCGACTGTCCATCCGATGATAGTTGGAGAAGGCAAATCAAGAAAGGAAAAAAAGGCAAAACCTTTAAACACAAAAATGAGCCTAGGAAGAGGTCTGTGCCCAAGTTTTGCATACATTTAGAAAAGAATTGCATTAACAAAGAAACCTGAGAACATGCACAATCCCTTGATGTCACCAACCAAACAGTCCGAGACCCTGAAATGTGACTGCATTACTTGTTTCAGGCCTTAAGCATCAGCATATCAAGATAATTACTAGAGTTTCAACAGTTTAAACTTTAAACGCTCTTCTTCATTCTCAAAAACTAAACAGCAAAAACACGAAGCAGTAACTTGTTCACAAAACTTCAGTGGCCATATAGTTATTATGATCAAAGAGATATGATTTTTTCAAGTTTCAACATCTTACTGATTTGTTAAGATTGGTCAAACGGAAAACAAGTTTAAATAGACAAACAAGAATACAAAATGTACCCGAGATAGCCCATCATGAGAGTTACACCCCAAACTGTGCTCTCTCTTCCTGAGCTGTATGGATTAATGTCTCCCCCTGCCTGCACCAACAAAAAAAGGTAAGGAGATTTTCTCCATTTTTGCTCCTCCAAACCAATAACTTGACAATTGTTATAACTAATTTGATTTTTCTTTTTCAAATCTTTTCTTATGAACGGCAAATGAACCATCCGATTAGTAACTGACAAGATTTCTTGCCAATAGAAACCTGAGAACATTTGTGACCATAGTTTCAATTACTATCTGGAGATGTTGTAAATTAAAGATCTCCGGGAAACCAATAAACTAAAAAAAGAAGAAGTTGATTAAAATGGCCTAAGCAATTTCCTCATGTTGACTATATGGACATAGAAGTGGAGGATAGTTAGTACAAAAGGCAAATAAGAACAAAAACAACATTAATGCAAAGAATGCACATAACCCAGGAGTGTCCATGCAACCTCCTATGGAAAGACATTCCATGCAAAATTATAGAGAGAACATGGCTGCAATCAAAACCATTCCACGACTAACATAATCCACCAGCCCAGTCTGCAAACTTCTAGTGAAAATGCTGCTGCTTTTGAAGTGATATCCTTGACATTGGACGTAGAAACAATTAGGTCAAATAAACAAATATGCAAACATGAACAAACATGGGAAATGAAACTTAAGCCTTTGTCACAGAATGGAATAGAACTCCACTGGTTCCTCATAAACATTTTGCTAATCTAACAGTCCTGTATAGCAATAAGAAGCCAATTTTATTCAAGTCCACATGCAACAAATGACTCAACTTCACAATGAAATCAGATATGGGAGAAAACTTCTGACCGAACAGCTTGAGCTGTTCATTTGATTGTTCTGGGATTGGGATGAGATGGAGTATATAGAATAAATGGCCAGTCTTAAAACCATAGCCACAAATTTCTTTCTATTGGTGAGATTTTTCTCAGGTATTTTTTGCCAAAATCTTTTTTTTTTTTTTGCAAAAAATCTCTCGAAAGATTTAGAATAAAAAATAAAAAATCAAAATGTTATATAAAAATATAAATGAGAAACTTATAAGAAGACATAAAAAAGTACCCAGTTAAAATGATAAAAATGATAAAGTAATAAGCATTACATTGTATCTAGGAGGTAACATTAAATACCAAAAACAGGAAGAAATAAAAAAATGAGACAAAAGTAGAAAAAAATGAAAACAGAAAATAAAATAAAAAATAAATAAATCGCAACAAATTATTTTTTAATGTTTTTTCAAAATATTGCTATTTTTCTCTTTCTTCATTTTTTCGTTAATATCATGAATTTTCAAAAATATCACACTATCTGTGGCTATGCTTTAAACAAGGGCATTTCAGTTAATCACAAATTCACAATAGCAAGGGGAACTATTTCACACCCATAAGAATCTTTTCCAGAAGTCATCAATAATCACCACTCAACCGAAAAAATGGAATGATGGTTTCAATATAATCACGAATAAGGTCACTTTTTCACAATCACAAGTGATTTGAGCTATAACAGCCGTCTAAAATCATCATCCAAAGAAAACTTTTAGCTAGAAACAGATGTCTGAACCTTAAGGGTGGGTATCGAGCCGGCTGGGCCAGCCCGGTAAAGTCCGGCCCGATCGGGCCTGTCGGGCCGGTCAGCCCGGCCCGATAGCCCGGTTCTCGGCCCGGCCCATTTAAAAATAAAAAATAATTTTTAATTATAAAAATAATTTTTTTAAAATACAAAATATATTTGTTAATAATAAATATATATTATTAAAACAAAAAAATAAAAAAAAATATTTTTTAATCCTAAACGGGCTGAATGGAGCCGGGCCAGCCCGGCGGCCGCCCGGCCCGACGCCCAGGCCTACAGTGAACCTGCAGAAATATGAATTTGCCTATAATTACCGGATACAGAATGAAAAGTGTACATCCAACAGTCACTAACACAGCCAATAGATATTCCTGCATGTTATATCGCTTTTGCATAATGAATGTACCCCAAACCTGCAAGACCAAAGTTAAGATCAGTAAAAGAATGTTACTTTCCTGATAAAAAAGCAAAAAATAAAATTGTCAATAATAATTGCAGAACTTCAAACATACTTATGTGACTGTGATCCATATAGAGCGAAAGCAAGTACAACAGTGTACATGTTTATGAGTCCATGACATAGCCACAAATACCAATAAAATTTTGAAAATACTGTGATTTTATAGAAAAAAAAGAAGGCTTTTTACTGTACTCTTTTGTGTTGTTTAAGACACTAAAGCTACTTTGAACATAATGACAATTTTTCGAAAAAAAATGGTGGAAAATTCACAATTCATAATTTTTTTCTGTTATTATTCATATATTTTTTTATTTAAAAAAATCCACAAAAAAGCAAGAGAAAAACTTCCTGAGAATGATATTTGTGACTGATTTATGAACTACATAAAGAAAATGCACTCCTGATCAGCAAAGCTGATTCTTCAATCGCCAATTAAAGTAAAACCAGTACACATAACGTGCAGATACAGTCAGCAATATTATCATCACATTTTTTTTCCTACAAGAGATTGATGGAACAGATTCAAGAAAGGCAGTCAGCCACGGCTTCATAAGTGGAGCCAAGAAGAGTGTCTTGATAAGTTTCTATCCATATCAACTTTCTGAAGGCATTACGCTCAGATGTCTGTGTCCATTACAGGAGCATGGCAAGCTTTTTCCACCCTATACCTTATGGGCCCAAAACTGACTTTGTTTGATGAGAGGTTGGAGTCTGGTACACAACAACTCAATGGAAATTGTGCCTGAAAGGAATGGATGAATGCTAAGACTAACTTTAGCATTCATGCCTTCACCACTTCCCTTACGTCTGGCACCAGTGAGAGACTAACAGTATGAAATCTAATAGGAACTTACAAAATGCATGTTCAGGGAGAACAGTTTTATTTTTTCTCTCTTCCATGGTTTCAAACTCATTTTTCTCTTTTGCATTATTTTTTGAGTTTTTTCCTTCCATTCTCTAGGTATTCTTCTTCTTCTTCTTCCTTTTTAACCCTTCCAATTCTGCTCTGAAATTAAATAGCCTTTAAACCTCTAATTTCTTTTCACAGGAGTAACTATGCTCCCAGCATCAATACGACAATTACAGATTTCCTATACAAGTGTCAGTCACTTAAAGTGGATTCCACATACGTTTCAAGCAGAATATCAAGTATTTATTCAACATTTGTAATAGGAAATAGATAAACCATTCATCAAATTAGTGTAGAATCAAATAAATAATCATCCCTTCTGTATGAATACAAAAAATGCAAAAGTAAATGTAGGTAAATTGTGTAAGAAAACCACAGTTCCAGTTGTGCTTGTTAAAAAATATCATAATAATCCAATCCAAGGCTCCAGCAATTCAAGAGGCCCTTAACAATGAAAATTTGAATTAGGTTACAGCTTTAAAAGAGCAAGTGGAAATTACTTAAGATTTCATAACTCATTTAAGTTACTTGGCTATCTCATGCATCTTTTTATCTCTTTCTCACCTATGTCACATGGGTGCAGGGTGCGGGTGTGGGATATAAAAGTTTTTTTTTAAAAAAGTGGTGTGGTTGCAGCAAATATATATACATATATATGTATAATATGTTATATTGCTGGTTAACTGTTTAATAGCCTTATTTATCTATATTACATTTAAGTCATTATAAACTTTTTGTATTAGGGTTAGTTTAGTCAAGTGTGCATTTAAAATGGTCAGTTTTGGCCCAGTTCTACTTACCACATTGGACATGCTGTGTCGGAAAAGCACCAGCTTCGACAAGTGTGCAGCAGCTGTTTAGGCAGGCACACCCAAGTGACATAGTGCCAACTTCTTTTAGAGCATTCTAACGGCTGCAAATTACTCACTGAAACTAGGATGGCTATTCCAGATCTATAAAACTCACCAGAAACCCAGATCATTGGCCATCCTATCCATTTGACAGAGGCCCTTCTCATATCTCAGTCTCTTCAGGCTTTAATGCCCATTTCAAAGTAATTTCCAGGTGAGAAAAGAAGAAGCAAGAAAATAAAGCCTAGTGGTTGCTTCCACGGTTCCACCATTCAGCATATCAACAAGCTCTTTAGTGAGGTAGGTATTCATAAGAAATGAAAAATTGTTAAAGGGTCTAAGGATGTACTCAAAATGTGGCATGGGAAAGAAAACAAAAAGCATCAAGTACTCCCTATTCAAACTTCACTGCTACATTCTGCCCCTAACAGAAAGATAAACATGCATTAACAGCATTGCAGCAGTATCCGATGGGAACTTACCTTAATAACTACAATTAGAGACTTGTTGAGAATGCTCACAATGAAAATTCTTGCTATATTCTCTCAAGTTGCATCACAATACAGAAAATCAAGAAACAAAAGGGCAACAAAAACCAACAAAAAAATATTCTTTCGAGGAATAAACTAGAGTGACCTCAGATGAACTTCATAGTTGAAAGTTGAGACTAATGTCATAAGGCGTACTATAACACATATCAGTCGGGCTGACCTACATGCCATACCATAAGTTCATAACATATTGTAAATTCATAATGTACCATAAATGTATTATAAATTTTTTAATTCACAAAAAAGTAAGAAAAATCAAACAATAGAAAAAAGTGAGAAAAAATATCAGGAAAAATCATGAAAAAATGTTCTATATAAAAAATTCATCACATACATAATGTTCATAATTCATAATTCATAAGCCATAATATGTTAACAATATATTAAGAAAATAAAATAAATATTTTCATAAAACAAATAAAAACCTAGGGTAAACTTTTGAAAACAATAGAAATATACAATAAAACATCAAGATATAGTGTACCTTTTTGTAGAAGAAGAAACACAAAAGCCCTCTTTTTCCAAACAAATAGGTTTCCCACAAGCAAATCTCCCTTCAAACCGGCAGTTTCTCTCTCAAATCGATGATTTATTGGAAATTTCTCCCTAAAACGACCAAAAACTCTCTTTCTCTCTCTCAAAGCTCTTATAAATATTAGAAATGAAAGGGGCAAAGGGTTTTATAAAAGAAATAAATCAAAAGGGGCATCATGCCCCCCTTTTCTAAATATTGCACCATATCTTATGATAGGAGTAATTTCAGTTGGATTGTACAATATAGCAGACGTATCATATGATATGAACAATACATCTTTTGCACATGTTGTATCATAGGTATATTATACCTTTATACGATATGTATCACATGACATGCCTCCTTATCATACAATACAGATAACACTGATTGAAGCAACTCAAAATTAATACTAAAATAAAAAAGTGTGAGTGCACAAATAGGTGTCAGCACAATTATGAAATAAAACATGATCAATTAACATCTGATGAATAATAACAAAAAATGACTTCATCCGACACAGTAATAAGGGCTTCTTACCATCACAGGTATCATCTTGGCACATTTTGCTAGGGTTTGAACAGGGAAGCTGACATATTTAAGAGCCTGCCACAATCATTTCATAGTCACCACAACATTAAATTACTAGCTATTAGTTGCTTATAGGAAAACTGCAAAAAGAAGATGTGTCACCTCATATTGGCATGTTGTTGTCAAGATGTTTGATACAGACACAGCACAATACTTATATAGTGGAGCCACAGGATCCAGGGCCTTTTTGTTAACCTGTAAAACAAAGAATTTACTAGCAAAGAAGTAAGGGTTTAATGCTTTATAGGTAGCTGATTGACAAATCCAGGAAGAAATTTGCAATAGCTTACCAGAACAGCACCTGCAGCTGCAGTTGATGTAGTAATACGGTTGCAGAAAACAAGGAAAAGGGAGTACTTGAAGAACTCACGATCTTTACCATATGGAACTCTCATAATCCTTTCCTGCGGAATATTCGCTTGTCAATATGACATGCTATAACCAACCTTGCACTGGGACTAAATAATTTTTCATCACTAATGGGTCCCATGAAAACTGACAAGCTTCTTGAAAGTACAAAAGCAGAGTCACAGCGATCTGGAACACCATTGCTACTAGAATATTGCATACCTTAACTGGACTGAAAGTAGAGAAGACTAATTTAACCAAAACTACCTGCTCCAGTATCTACAAATCCTTTCCTTCTTTGCAAAGTCCTTATATAATTCCACAACAAGTAAACACGGTTCAGCAGGCATTTTACCAACTATTTCACACGTTATTAACATACGATTATTTATATATTCATGATCTTACAGTAAGACTACACTTCCCCCATTAGCAAGAAAACGAAACGAAAAATAAACGGTCTGTTATTTGTGCGTGAGTATTAATAACCACGACCAACCCCAATAAACCATCAAGAAAGAATTACAAACAATCACGCTCGAGGCAACCTAACAAATGTCACGAGATAGACTGAACACAATTATCGTGGCATAAAATCTACAGCGGGAAATGTAGTTTTCCAAGAAAGTTTCCACCTCTAACTACAGTTTACACTTTACAGCTAGGACTTGGGAGGCGCACCGAGCAAAAGGAGATTGACATAAAAATTGGCTTGGACATCCATGCAACTACTGCCCTGCACACATAGCCAGATCTTTTACGTACATAATTTTTTAACAAGAATCATTACATAATTTTTTAACAAGAATCATGCCAATGACGGCAGAAAGGTGTATGAAGCCTTTTCTAGATGCGTCGATGAGAAAAAATGAGAGTTGAATCCATTTTCAGGCATATGATCGAACGCTTGGTTGCTCTTTGAGCGGGTGCCACAGAACTGCACCTTTTTGGCCCTACCAACACCCGACTATGAGTTTCCCTCTCGTTTTTCCCCGGGACTCCCGAGCATCTAAGCAACACAGGAGCAGCATTATCCAGAGAGGTGAATTGGGTAGTACCTGAAGAACCCCATAAATAACCAGCGTGACCATGATCCCTCCCACGGAGATCACCCATTTGAGCAGCGTCCTCTCCGTCTGTAAAGCACAACCGGGACCAGCGTCGATCAAGCCGCGCGGGTGAGAGAGAGGGGAACCAGTGGTGGAAGTCGCGGCTTTTATCGCCATCGACGTCGTCTTGGGTTGTGATGGTCGGCGAGGACGAGGGGCTGAAGGAGGCGTTCGACGTGTTCGATGTGAACGGGGATGGGTTCATCACGGTGGAGGAGCTGGGGTCGGTGCTGAGCTCGATGGGGCTGAAGAGGCGCCCCAGCCGGAGGCAGCTGGCCGAGATGATCGGAACCGTCGACGCCGACGGCGACGGCAAGGTGAGCTTAGCTGAGTTCCAGCGGATTTTGAAGGCAGGTGCTGCTGGCATCTCGCCCCTCGCTTGAAATCAAACGCCTCCGCCTTTTTCTCTTTGTAAATAGTTTAGTTTAGACGAAGCCGCTATTCCACTTTTCCCTACGAGTACAAAGAAAATTTGCTTCTTCGGCTCTTAGTTAATTATTTTTCTTGCAACATATTTGATGCTTTTCATTTTTATAAGGTTTTCTTCCTTAAATGCATGTTACAGGAACTACCAAACTACCTCTACAGATGCACGTATATTGGCCACTTTTAATTGGACCTTTGATATATAAGGGGGACAGTTAAGAGTTGTAGGTCAGGTCCAAAAAGCATTGGATATAGCTCGATTTAAATCACTTTTGATATGGGTTATGCACCTAGCTATGCCGCATAACAGTATAATTTCAATGGCTCAATAGTTTGGAGTAGTGATTTTTGTATAGGGAATAGTAAGTGAGATGTCAAAGGAGCCAAGGCTCTCACCTCCCCTCATTTTGTTTGATGGTATAAGGCGGCTTCGTGACCTGAGTAGGAGATAGTATACCCCATCAATTGGAGAGTCTTGCTCTTCACTGAGGCTAAAACAAACCTCCAACCCGGCCCATTAGCCGGAAAGATATGTGGCCGTGAAAGAGGGATTAAGTGGAACATAATTGACCGGGTGGTAGAGTCGTGGAAACACTTGTTTATTCCATATTTTGGACCTTAGCTCCATGGAGCAATATGCTACTGCTGAAACATGGAACAATTGAAATCTTAGATCAAAACACTATGTATGGATGGTATGAACTGCCTAAACAAGAATTCTGGAACGGCGAACAACTAGAACCTATTACTCACTAAATCAAACAATTTCCACTAATGAAACATGTAAATCCATTGGAAAATCAAAAAAGCACATGTCCGATGAAATGGTTGTTGCTATCTGCTCCAATAACGAATCATTGGTTTAACTGAATAACTCAATCAAATAGATAGACCTTCCTCTTCGTCTTAGGTCGATAGATCTTCTCAATTGGAATATCTCTTACATGGATAATACACATTCCAGTTGACCGAGCCTAATTCTAATTGTTTTGTTCCGAAGCAAACAACAGAGGCCGGTTCGTCCTATTCAGCACGACCAAGAGGCACTGGATTCTCTTTCGGATAGGCCCTCCCTGAAAGGAGAAGGAAGCCTGGAATGCCAACATATCTAATTCACCCGACACGATAGTACCCATTTTGGGAACGTCCAGTGCCAAAGTCACTGAATGGGTAAGTCGTCAATCCCTAACCTAAAACTGACTATGTAATGTACTTTATCTGCTAGGTTACGGGCGGGCATTTTACCAGAAGTTTCTATCGTATCAATCTACCTTGTGTGATTCCTGTTGAAGCATATACTTGGGGGTGGGTGCAGGGTGGACGATTTCAAAACGGGCTCCTCCATTCATTAGATAGAGAAGATCGCTAAGATTTCGTGATCCGCTGCCGAACGCCGAACCTATTCCAACAGCTCGGACTCGGATCGTGGGGAACCTTTACTAATGAGTAATCAGATCAGGGACGGACCCTTTAGCAACAGAGCAGGATAAAAGATCAAAGTAGTGTCTTTTTCCTTCGGAGAAATCCAAATTAGAGAAATCCAAAAAAGCCCCCTTCCCCTTGTTACATATCAAATGTTCCAACCTAACTAAGATATAGAAATCAATATGCAACACTTCTATATCTTCCGAGAATCATACATTTGTAATATGAATCCTTGTTGGATCAAATTATAACGAATCCTTGAAAAGAAATTTGTTTAGAAACATAAAGAAGGAATAAGAATAATAAGATTCTCTTCTCATACATATATTTCCCGAAAAAAGATGGGTAAGTACACTAATTTCTGTTTAGTTTAGATCCAAATTCTTTGCACTCATATTCTAATAACTTAGAATATTATGTTAATATACTTATAATTATAATATATAATTATAATAGATATCTTTTTAACAAAGAGAAGTATCAATTAAATACACCGAGACGCGTACAATCTGATTGTTTCTGTTTTTATCCAAACAGGGAATGGAAAGGAGGAATCAGAAAGAAGAGAATCGGGACGAGAAGCGTCCATTGTCTAATGGATAGGATAGAGGTCTTCTAAACCTTTGGTATAGGTTCAAATCCTATTGGACGTAATTTATTTACATCTATTTTGTTTGGATTGCTATTCCAAGAAACATATTTGAAATGATTCGAATCCGGGTCAAGGGGTGAATATGTCAGATGGAATAATTTCTTAGATGTATTACTATATCCCCAAGGATTGGGGCCACTTTTTACATGTCAGTGGAATCTTTATGCCCAAAACCCCGATTCCAGTAGTCATTTATTCAGTACCTCCCAAGGAGCGGGAATTGCCATTCTAACCCTTCTCGGGGGATTCCATCCGCAAACTCAATGTTTATGGCTGACCGATATTGCCCATCAATTCCATATTCCATATCTTCATACAATAGATAGTACGGTAGAAAGGTTCATATAGTTCTCCCCACTGTACTATCTCATCTATTGGATACATACACCGAGGATTCAATCCAGTCTTCTCCTTCTCGTTTGGGAAAGACAAGAAAATTTCAAGGTAGCAAACATTGTCTAGAATTTCTCTTAGACTTGAACCCATACGAGGAATCCTTCATCAGTGGTTGTGAATGACTGACTTTCTCAATCTTTTCGACCTTGGTTCCGTAGGAGCAAGTCAGAAATATTGAGAAATAGAACCATCTGATTTGATTCGTTCTCAATAGCCATGAGATGATCATCTTAGGGTGATCTTTTTGTCGACGGATGCTCCTATTGCACTCGTAGTCTCTGAAGGATGAGAACCAACTATGTAGCATCTACATCGCTAATTTAAGTATTGTATATGTCATTAGTCTGATCCTTTGTAGGAACTACCAAGTCGATGTCGATTGATAGAGTAATCCTTGATCGTAATTTACAGCACGAGTACTGCGTCCAAGATGAAACTTGTGATTAGTAGTAAAACATCGATTTTCCTAAGGTATTGAGCAGAAGTGTAGTATCAGATCCCAAGGAGAGTAAGCCCTTTTTTCTTATTGAAGAAGGTATTTTTCAAAGATTCTATATGAATTTCTAGACGAATAAAAAAAATAAGGATTCGGGTTGTGATTAATCGTTTGATATTTCAGTACATAGGATCATCCTCTCTTGCAAGGCTATTTAGAAATAGATAGATACCGGAAACAGCGCTTCTTATATCCACTTCTTTTTCGAGAGTATATCTATGCACTTGCTCATGATCATGGTTTAAATAGTTCGATTTTTTATGAACCCACGGAAAATTTAGGTTATGACAATGGCAATATTGCAGTCTAAGTGAATAGTACTCAGAGAAATTAAATGAATAGTATTCATAGAAATTAAATTGATGACTAAGTTCTTATCGGCACACCAGTTATGTCATGTTCCTTAAGGCAAGTTGTGCATGAAAACCGAAGGAAAAGTCTAAGAGAAACCTTTTTCTATGTTGTACGGACCAGTGGTAGAGCTACATATGAGCTAACAGTGTAGGCAATTGATCACACTGCATTATGGATTCCAAATTGATAATATGCTAAAGCCAGGCCCAACCATATGTGGTGCACATCCGAGATTTCATTTGATTAAGAATTGCTTGTGTCTCCTGACCGAACCTTGGCTTCGGTAGAGAGAATCTGTTTTCATTGGAGGTGGGAGTGAGTGGAGCAGCAGAGCGCCTTGTTCTTAGTCCCCTTCTGCTGCTGTCCTGCATCTGTGTTCGGATGCCCGGGAAAGAAGGAGAGGGATGATAGCGCAATAAACAGCACAGCCATCCTCACTCTTTCACGTACCTTCCTCCCTCTTTTTGTTACCTATCTTTCTACTGTAGAACCACAGGAAGAAATGACACTACCAGACAAAGATGCCAATCTACCATGTCCGAAGAAAATGGTGTCTCAGTGATTTCTGAGACTGTCGATCTCTTAAAGTAGAGGAGGCATGGCAGCAGCTGATTTACGAAGAAACGGGTGCTGCACATGAGTAATGGCATCGCAGGAGCCACCCGTGAATGGGGAGGAAAAATTTTTAGGCAGTTGGCCTTGGAATTAGGATGTAGAAACTAGGAACAACAGGTTTCTAGGAACAACAGGGGATGCTTCCAATCTCTCTGAAACTGGAAATTGGTAGTTGGTTCGTAGGCAGCCGCGTGGTGAGCACAGAGGAAGCTGTTCTTCCGCTTTTTACTAAAATTGGTTGGTATTTGATTATATATTGTAAAGATTAGTATTCAAAGTAGTTTAATACCAATAGATTATAGATGTTTCCTTCGTCATTCATATCAGTAAAAAATCGTAGTAATGAGTCAGTCACATTTGAAACAACATAATCTAGGGAATGTTTGGAGGATGGAGGATAAACAAGGGTTTGGGTCACACTAAAATTGGGTTAGAAAAAGGGTGTTTGAATGACATCCTCATCTAACCCAATTTTGTCAATACCTGATTTTATCAAAACAAGCTTTTTAATAATTTTACCAAAACATAAACATAGTTCACTCTTTTTCACAGGACCATATTTGCCAAGATTGGATTTTCCTCAAATCTAGTTTTGACGACACTCAAATATTCCAAAAACCTGGTATGGAGATTAACTGTTGCAAAAAAAACCTGGTTATGGATAGGGGTGGAGCAAGCTAGGGCACACTTGGGCCCTGGTCCTACCTTTTTTTTTTTTAAAAAAAAAGTTACAAGTAAACTTAAAAAAAATTTCAATTGTGCTATATAAAAATTTTGAAAAATGATATTTCAACCATAATCAAAATTTAGAAACTTTAATTCGCCCCGTCTCATGAAAAATTTCTAACTCCACCCATGATTATGGAGATAAACTGCCTGCAAAATCTAATTTTTGAGTGTCATCCAAATTTGCCCTCAGTTTTGTAAGAACCAAGTGTTTTTAGCAGTTTTGAAAACTTAATTTATTTGTTGAGGTAAGACACTCAAAACCTGGATTTTTATAAATAACCTTGCGGGGGTTGAAGTTTTGCATTATTTTTTACAAAACCAGGTTTCGTCATTACCATCCAAACACTCCAAAAACCAGGTTTGAAACACCCTTTTAGTTGCTATAAAATCTGATTTTCAAAATGGGAGTGAATAATCTGATCCACAGTACTAACTATTCATAAAAGCTGCATTGTAGGTGTATCATCTAAACACAAAAACCAGTTTTTAAAAACTTATCAAAAAACTTATTTTAGGAAACCAAGTTTTCACAAAATTGAATTTTGGAGGGTGTCATCTAATGCTCTCCATGTGTATAAGTTTATTTTTTTATTTTTAACTTACATGTGTTTTTTGGTGCATGTCTTCTTTCAACCGCAAAAACCAAAATAGGAAAAAAGAAAAAAAAAAAAGATTTGAGGTTGATAGAAAAAATAATGAACATAATAATGCTTTCTTTTAGGGCTTTCAGTCAGGCGGCATTTAATCACTAATTAGATCTGAGGGTATCTAAGACCTTATAATTTAGATTGATTTCTAACAAGAATCTGAAATCCTTTGCTAGGAAGTAGGAAGGTGCAAGGCTATACATTTGAAAATTTTGAATCTTTATGTCAGTTCTATGGACTTCAGGCTAATGGATTTATGGTTGGTTGAATCTGCTAACGGTATTATTATATTAATGACAATGAACATTAAACTGTGCTTTTTGATTAATTAACGATATTTAAAAGTTTTTTTTACTTCCCATTTCATTTCTGTCCAACAAGCGGGATAAGTAGTGCTTTCAGTTTTCCGAAAAATCTCCTGTGTGTTTTTTAGAACAACCGATCTTTGCCTTGGCTTCCATAGGCATACGGTTTGGCTGTGTTATATAACCTGTCTCTAGTTTGACTCGTTTGAGGAAGGGGGCGGCGATGGGGTTATGTTCTAGTACTATAAGGAGGTGGGTCCTATGTGCAAGTTCAAGCTCGTAAAAATATCACCACTTGATGCCAACACAACTCTAAACCTTGGAAGAAAGAGAAAAGGAGGTATCGATATGGAAGTTGAAGTATAGCAAGGGCGTCATTCTAAGACGGTGAAAGTAGCTCTGGACCCTAATGAATGGAGGGAAGAAGACAGAGTTTTGAAGTTTACTCGGATGATCGGATTACCTTCTTACTCACCCAAAAACAAAAATCTGTCTACTTGATTGATTGATTAGCACAACACTAGGGTTCAAAAAAAAAAAATCAAAAGAAACAAAAAAAATAAACTTATCCACATCTGGCTGTCCTACTCGCGGCATAGCTAGCAACCCAATGGAAGAGCCACATGGACATGTGTATAATGCAAAGGTGCATAGGCATGTGCATCTAACCAGTTTTGCTTTGCTGTGTGAGCTATGAGCTTAAGAGCACTTAGGTCATAGGACATGAAAGTGAGGATATTAGCTTGGGGTTCTAAACCTAAGTATGAAAGTGAAAATACAATTATATTTAGGGGGTGTTTGATTACCTTGTATCTGTGATTTGCTTTCGAGGGGGGGGCGGCAGCGGTGCTCGCTTCTTGCCGTTTATTGATAAAAAAAATGCAGATTTATGAACAAGAGAGAACGGAACCACAGAGGGTTCTAATCAGCAAACTTTCTGTTCACTAAATGGGTCTCAGCTGAAATTCTCTGCTACCCATCAAGCCAGCCTTTGGAGGTCTTATATCAGCCATCCAATGAAACCCTTTGTTGCGACATTGCAAAAAATGAAGAATAAAAGGAAAAGGAAAAGAAGAACACTAATTGCCCCATTTGTTTGAAAGAAGCTCTCCTAATCATCTAAATGAAGTGGATATGGTTATGGTCTTCACTATAGGGTGTGAACATTGTTTTTGACAATTAGACACCTGCTATACAAAATGGCAATCTTTCTCTACACTATTCAAAGGACATAAATCCAATGATGATGTCCACATCTTTCTGGATATTATCTCGCTTCGGTGACTCTGTGTGTGTATGTGTGTACGTGTGTGTATAAATTCAATGGGTGCTTCCATTGTGCATGCATAAGCTGAAGAAATTACTCGAATGGGCGTTGAGCCAGGTGATAGGAGATAACTTCAACTACAAGCCTTTGCACATTTTCATGGCATTCCAGTGGTTCATCCCCATCATTCTATTTGCAATTCAATTCGGTGGATGTTTTCTTGTTCTTTGCTTTGATATTAATTTCCAAGTTCTTTTATGTGATCAAGTGCATACTTCATCAACTAAGTTCTTTAGGGCATGTTCATTGCCTGAAATACTTTTCTAGGCGGCCTTTCCCTGAAGAAAATGTTCATAAAAGCCACACAGAAAGCTTTAAGTTGCAACAGAGAAGTCATCCACAGGTGACATGCCCCTAAAATTGCTCATTCCTTGAGGATTATTTCGTTAGAGTCCAATGTCCAGAAGACAGGGCTCACATCTCGACAAAAACAACCAATGATCTGTCCAATGCGGACTTGCCTTTCAAGATGAAAATTTTCCAAAATGTTCATCATCTTTTAAGAGGAAAACTTGAAAAAAACAAAGAAAAAGGTGAAAATATACCTATTTGATGGTGATAAGAGTCCTTAAGAATCCAAAGATGATGTCAATAGCATTCTGACTAGGTTGGGTTTGAGCCTAAGCCGCATGACTATGGGTATGACTAGGGTAAGGCTGCAAAGATATTGGTAAAAATACGATAACTTATGCGGGTATGGGGATACAGCAGTGTGTGTGTGTGTGTATATATATATATATATATAACACAAAAAAATCCAAGTGAAAGAAACAAATGATATAAATAAAAACATTATATTTTAATAAATAATAGCCCTAAAAGACAAATTGAAAACTGAGTTAGAAAAAATTAAACCGAATAACATTAACTAGTTTACATCAGATTCGAGATAAAAAAATATCAAGTGTGTCCAAATAGCCACTTTACGTGCAAATATGGTAACACAAGTTTACTGACCTTACTGACGTACCCATTTGACTTACATTTGAGCTTGCAAACCAAACAGGTCCATTTCCAACACTAGATCTAAAAGCAAGATCCATGTCCAACTCAGTTTACCTTCCTCAGCCATATCCCAATTGAACTGAAAGCCGGACAAGCTAGGTGTAGTAGAGGGCGAACCCTAATCAGATTTAAAAATGAAATCTAGTTCAAATTTAGGGAGATCTAAGTGTCGCTCTTGAAGCAGATAACTTGTGAAGTGAACGCACAATCCAATCAAATATAGAAACATATTCAGATACGCATAGGGTCAGTTCAGCTATAAGTTTTAGATACCATTTAGGAGAGGGAATAAAACAAAAAGTTAAGTCCGATCTAATTTCTTCTATTTTTGAACATCTGACAACTGCCCACCAGGTTAGGAGATTGAACTTGAGACCTCCAAGCTGAAGGTGTGCAAGAGTTCGATATCCATGGATAATTAAGGGAGCCTCTACCAGATCCCAGCCTCCGAATCAATAGCTGTCCTGTTTCCCTAACCAACAAAAAGATTAGATGCAATTCGAACCATAGGCCCACCAAAATTAGATTGGGTTCCGATTAAACAGTTACAGCCATTGGTTGATTGCCATCAAACACCAATCCCAGCCATAGGCTGTGCACTTGCATTATCTATATTCTGAAATCAACCATAAACTGATTTTAATATATATTAAGAATTCACGGATCAAGAGAACCAAATCAACAAACCAAAAGATGATAACAGAAAGAACAAAATGAAAATAAAGCTGAGGATGAACAGAAAGTACAAATTGCAATTATGTAAACATTGATGAGAACCATCTCCATTTCCTCAGGCCCGTGACTTGGGAATCAACCATCCTCGGTACTTTCTGACTGCATAAGTTGTTGGAGTTTTCTTCCCAAAGAAGCTTGTTTGTGTCTGTGGTCCTCATCTGATTGCCCAACATCCTCAATGACCATATAATTTGATTTGTCTTGGGCCTGAGTGGACTGCGATGCTTTTCGAGGTCGGCTCTTTAGAAAGCTTTTCGAATATAGAGATCCAAATACGATACCCTGTTTGAGCACAAGTAAGGTTATTGAGCTTCCTATAGTACTGGAAAGGTATTCTATCAACTCGTTGAGAGGGAAAGGATAATACTCACAGCACCAGCCATCTGTTCCCAACTCAAGGGATGTCCAAACCAAACACAAGATAACAAGATGCTCACCAACTGCAGTTTGATAAAAGGAGCACCTCAAAAGACCAGATTTTGAGAATCTACAAACAAGATTCAATTGGACAAAAACTTCCACACCTGTCTTGTCGTCATAATTGTCGCAAATGTCAAAGCCCCAAACGTGCGGATTGTGTAGGAAATGAAGAACTGGCTAAGTGTTGCTACCTACACATTCAGCCATCAGTTAGCTACCAAAGATTAACATTCTACAATAAGCATGAAATTATGCACTTTAAATGCCAGAGACCAACAAATTTGAGGTTTGAATCTCACTGTAGAGAGCAGTATAACATCAAGGAGACAATCTCTGTGACGATACACAAAATCTATGGCCAGCAGAAGATGTCCTTGCATGATGAGCCCTGAAACGAGCAAGACAATGAAGTCCACAAAATTCATAAGCTGGAGGATCATAGTGCTTTCTCCTGTGACAGCAATGCACAGAGTTATGCAGACCAAAGTGAACTAGTTTCAATTCTAAGCATTAAAACGTGATGCCTTTCTTTGTTCTTTAAAGGTGAACAGAAGAACAGAAACCCATGATTCCAGGCTCAAATGATAATGACATCTTGCTGTCTACAAGACACTAGGGACTGAAAACAATAATAATCTCTCAATTTGCTTCTGGTCTCCTCCCTTCGATCATTAGTAAGTATCCCTGTCTCCTACGTCCTTTTCATAGAGATAATCAAACTGCCATACTCATTGCCCAAAACCTAGAGTTCCATGGGTAAGCAAAGCACATTGAAATTGATTGTCAGTTGACAAGGGAAACATGCTTGAATTTTACTATCGTCTCACATACATGAATGTTGAGATGTAGTCAGGACCATGTGATTATGTATTCACAAAAGTCTACCTGCTTCCCAGATTCATGACTTCATGGACAAGGTTGGAATGGTTAAAATTATGTCATCTCAACCTGGAGGGGAGCATGGAAATAAAATATGTTGTGTTACTCAATTGTATGATATGTGTAACTTTAGGTCAGTGCTTTGATAATGGTTAACAATTTTTGTTTAATTCACTTGCTGCTACTACAATGCACAGTTATTGGAAGCATTGTATTAGGCCATTTTCAGAACAACTAAAGCCTACAAAAAGGATTGACCCTTTCATGCTGCAATAAGAATGCTGAGCCTAGTGCGCCATCTTCCCCTTCATTCTCTCTCTTCTCTTGTTCTGATAAGTTATAAGATTAAATGTATAAGCAGGCAAATTAGTATAGGTTAAATTGATATTTCGTCAGTACTTTGGCAATGATGTATGACATTGCTCTAGTTAAAGTCTTATGAACCCAAATATCATTCATTTTGTGTCCCCATTTCCCTATTTCTTTACAGAAAATAAATAGATTCTTTCTGCAAGACCTTGAGAATAAAAGCAATTTCATGCACAGGCACATGATAAATAAGATAGCACACCATATCTCAAACTAAAGAAATAATACAAGATAATAAAAACTAGATAGTAATACCATGGAAATGAAAGAAAAGGTATAGCATCAGTGACTCACCACTTAAGCTAAGAATACATGAGCATAATGTAGTATAGAATATTTGGTTGTAAATTTCCATATTATAACCCTTAAAAAGTTTGTCTTGGAATGTGCTGGTAAATCCATCAAACCTGTGAAGCATACAACAAAGGCCCCATGTAAAAAAAGTTGGATGGTTCAATTATGTTAAAGATTGGTGGATCAATAACACAAAAGTTCAGAATTCAGATTTATTAAAAGATGAAGAAATGAATACAATTATATAAACAACAGAATTAGAACTGCACAACACCAATATAGGAGGAAAAAGGAACATCGGAATCTGCACACCTAGATAAAGCATATACCACCAATAATGTGCCCCATCCACTTTCCAGAAGGAAGAAGTGCATTTCAAGATTGATGACCAGTGTAAGAAAGAAAACCAGTTTCCAACCCAAGAACTACATGAACCAATCTCCAATTTCCATTCAGTGGGCAACAACGATTCTGTTGATTATTTTAAATCGTGATTACTCAGTGCACTCTATATGGAAGTGTTCAGTCATCAAAACTCGACCACAAGGGCTTTTCCTGAGTCTTCTGAACTTCTTAAACTAGCACCCTACTTCCATTGGGATGACAACTCCTATTTATTAGAGGAAAAGAACAACCCCTCACAAAGAGAAAGGAGAAAATATAAAACCTGTGCTAACCATTTAAACATTTGAGCATCAAAATAACTTGAAAAGCCTTCAACTAGGTCAACTGATACTTCTTCCTAAAGCTTATCATTCACCTCATTGATAATTTGGGATGTGCAGGTATGTTTATTTGTTATTTTTTTCACCCTAAGCACTGCCAATAAAATCATCATGCTACTGTCCATCTGATGATAGTTGGAGAAGGCAAACCAAGCAAGGAAAAAAAGGGAAAACCTTTAAACACAAAAATGAGCCTAGGAAGAGGTCAGTGCCCATGTTTCTTGCATACATTTAGAAAAGAATAGCATTAACAAAGAAACCTGAGAACATGCACAATCCCTTGATGTCACCAACCAAACAGTCCGAGACTCTGAAACGTGACTGCATTACTTGATTCATGCCTTCAACATGAGCATATCAAGATAATTACTAGAGTTTCAACAGTTTAAACACTCTTCTTCATTCTCAAAAACTAAAAAGCAAAAACACGAAGCAGTAACTTGTTCACAAAACTTCAGTGGCCGTATAATTATTATGATCAAAGAGATAAGATTTTTCAAGTTTCAACATCTTACTGATTCGTTAAGAATGGTCAAACAAAAAACCAAGTTTAAATAGACAAACAAGAATACAAAAGGTACCCGAGATAGCCCATCATGAGAGTTACACCCCAAACCGTGCTCTCTCTTCCTGAGCTGTATGGATTAATGTCTCCCCCTGCCTGCACCAACAAAAAAAGATAAGGTGATTTTCTCCATTTTTGCTCCACCAACCCAATAACTTGACAATCGATATAACCATTTTGATTTTTTTTTCAAATCCTTTCTGTATGAAAAATAACAGCAAATGAACCATCCGATTAGGAACTGACAAGATTTCTTGCCAATAGAAACCTGAGAAACCAATAAACTAAAAAAAGAAGAAGTTGATTAAAATGGCCTAAGCAAATTCCTCATGTTGACTACATGGACACAGAAGTGGAGGATAGTTGGTTCGAAAGGCAAATAAGAACAAAAACAATATTAATGCAAAGAATGCACACAACCCAGGAGTATCCATGCAACCTCCTATGAAAAGACCTTTCATGCAAAATTATAGAGAGAACGTGGCTGCAATCAAAACATTCCATGACTAACATAATCCACCAGCCCAGTCTGCAAACTTTTAGTGAAAATGCTGCTGCTTTTGATGTCCTTGACATTGGACGTAGAAACAATTACGTCAACTAAACAAATATGCAAACATGAACAGACATGGGAAATGAAACTTAAACCTTTGTCACAGAATGGAATAGAACTCCACTGGTTCCTCACAAACATTTTGCTAATCTAACAGTCCTGTATAGCTACCAGTAAGAAGCCAATTTTATCGAAGTCCACATGCAACAAATTACCTCAACTTCACAATGAAATCAGAGGTGGGAGAAGACTTCTGACCAATCAGCTCGAGCTGTTCATTTGCTTGTTCTGGGATTGGGTTGTGATGGAGTAGAAAGAATAATGGCCAGTCTTAAAACCATAGCCATAAATGTCTTTCTATTGGTGAGATTTTTCTCAGGTATTTTTTGCCAAAGTATTTTTTTTGGGGAAAAAAATTGAATTTAGAAAAAAATAAAAAATCAAAATATTAGGTAAAAAATAAACTAATAAGAAGACATAAAAAAATGCCTAGTTAATGATAAAAATGATAAAGTAATAAGCATTACATTGTATCCTAAGTCACATGGGTACTTCAGTAAGGTCCATGTACCCGTGTCGCCGTACCCGTACCCAAAATAGGTACTTTGACACTTGTACCTATAGATCCAAACTGCTTAATTTTATTTTGATTTAATTTTTTCCACCTTACTTTTTATTTTATTTTTTAGATGTGAAAATTCGATTGATGTTCATATTTGACTAGGGGGCTGCTTGGTTGTCCATATATTTAAAGTTTTTCATAGGTTTCTTAAACACACTGCTGCAAGAGCCATTGATATATATTTTCTATGTTATTTATTTGTTTATGTTGATGTATATTTTTTATTTTGATACATATTTTCTAAGTATTTCTTATTGTTTATATATATATATACGGCCGTACCCTCACACCCAAGTTTTTTAAAAATGGTCAGTACCCGTACTCGCACCGGCACCCGTACCTATGTGACATAGATTGTATCTAGGAGGTCACATTAAATACCTAAAACAAGAAGAAATAAAACAATGAAACATAAGTTGAAAAAAATGAAAACAGAAAATAAAATAAAAAAATAAATGAAAAATCGCAATAAATTATTTTTAAATTTTTTTTTTTCAAAATATCGCTATTTTTCCCTTTTTTCGTTTTCTTCATTTTTTTGTTAATATCATGATCTTTTCAAAAATATCACACTATTTGTTAAAACAAGGGCATTTCAGTTAATCACAAATTCACAATAGCAAGGGGAACTATTTCACACCCATAAGAATCTTTTCCAGAAGTCATCAATTAACACCATTCAACCGAAAGATTGGTATGATGGTTTCAAGATACTCAAGAATAAGGCCACTTTTTCACAAGTGATTTGAGCTACTCAAAGTAATGCCATAACAGCCGTTTAAAATCATCATCCAAAAAAAACTTTTAGCTAGAAAACAGATGTCTGAATCTGCAGAAATATGAATTTGCCTATAATTACCGGATAGAGAATGAAAAGTGTACAACCAACAGTCACTAACACAGCCAATAGATATTCCTGCATGTTATATCGCTTTTGCATAATGAATGTACCCCAAACCTGCAAGACCAAAGTTAAGATCAGCAACAGAATGTAACTTTCCTGAAAAAAAAGCAAAAAATAAAATTGTCAATAACAATTGCAGAACTTGAAACATATTTATGTGACTGTGTTCCATATAGAGCAAAAGCAAGTACAACAGTATACATGTTTATGACATAGCCACAAATACCAGTAATATTTTGAAAATACTGTTACTTTATAGCCAAAAAAAGAAGGTTTTTAATGTACTTTTTGTGTTGTTTAAGGCACTTAAGCTACTTTAAACATATGACAAAATTTTTTGAAAAAAAATTGGTGGAAAATTCACAATTCATAATTTTTTCTGCTATTCTTCATATATTTTTTATTTAAAAAAATCCAAAAAAAAAACGAGAGAAAAGCTTCCTGAGAATGATATTTGTGACTGATTTATCAACTACATAAAGAAAATGCACTCCTGATCAGCAAAGCTGATTTTTCAATCACCAATTAAAATAAAGCCAGTACACATAACGTGTACATACAGTCAGCAATATTATCATCACATTTTTTTTTCCTACAAGAGATTGCTGGAACAGATTCAAGAAAGGCAGTCAGCTACGACTTCACAAGTGGAGCCAACAAGAGTGTCTTGATAAGTTTCTATCATATCAACTTTCTGAAGGCATAAATCATAATGCTAAGATGTCTGTGTCCATTACAGGAGCATGGCTAGCCTTTTCCACCCTATACCTTATGGGGCCAAAACTGACTTTGTTTGATAAGAGGTTGGAGTGTGGCACACAACAACTCAATGGAAATTGTGCCTGAAAGAAATGGTTGAATGCTAAGAGTAGCTTTAGCATTCATGCCTTCGCCACTTCCCTTATGTCTGGTGCTGGTGAAAGACTCTAACAGTATGAAAGCTAATAGGAACCTACAAAATGCGAGAACAGCTTTACTTTTCTCTCTTCCATGATTTCAAGCTCATTTTTCTCTTTCGCATTATTTTTGAGTTTTTTCCTTCCATTCTCTGGGTAAACTTTTTTTAATTTACAAAAGAAATAAGAAAAATCAATCCATAGAGAAAATTGAGAAAAAAAATCAGGAAAAATCATGAAAAAATGTTCTATATAAAAAATTCATCACATACATAATGTTCATAATTCATCATTCATAAGCCGTAATATGTTAACAATACATTAAGAAAATAAAATATTTATTTTCATAAAATAAATAAAAACCTATGGTAAACTTTTGAAAACAATAGAAATATACAATAAAACTTCAAGATGCAGTGTACTTTTTTGTAGAAGAAGAAACACAAAAGCCCTCTTTTTCTAAACAAATAGGTTTCCCACAAGCAAATCTCCCTTCAAACTGAAATTTTCTCTCTCAAATCGATGATTTATTCGAAATTTCTCCCTAAAACCACCCAAAACCCTCTCTCTCTCTCTCTCTCTCTCTCTCAGAGCTCTTATAAGTATTAGAAATGAAAGGGAGAAAGGGTTTTATAAAAGAAATAAATCAAAAGGAGCATCATGCCCCCCTTTTCTAAATATTGCACCATATCTTAGGATAGCATTAGTTTCAGTTGGATTGTACAATATAGCAGACGTATCATATGATATGAACAATACATCTTTTGCACATGTTATATCGTAGGTATCTTATACCTTTATATGATACGTATCATATGACATGCCTCCTTAACATACAATACAGATAACACTGGTTGAAACATCTCAAAATTAATACTAAAATAAAAAATTGTGAGTGCACAAATAGGTGTCAGCACAATTACGCAATAAGACAAGATAAATTAACATCTGATGAATAATAACAAAAAAAGACCATCTGACACAGTAATAAGGGCTTCTTACCATCACAGGTATCATCTTGGCACATTTTGCTAGGGTTTGAACAGGGAAGCTGACATATTTAAGAGCCTGCCACAATCATTTCATAGTCACCACAACATTAAAGTACTAACTATTAGTTGCTTATAGGAGAACAGCAAAAAGAAGATGTGTCACCTCATATTGGCATGTTGTTGTCAAGATGTTTGATACAGACACAGCACAATACTTATATAGTGGAGCCACAGGATCCAGGGCCTTTTTGTTAACCTGTAAAACGAAGGATTTACTAGCAAAGAATTAAGAGTTTAATGCTTTATAAGGTAGCTGATTGACAAATCCAGGAAGAAATTTGCCATAGCTTACCAGAACGGCACCTGCAGCTGCAGTTGATGTAGTAATACGGTTGCAGAAAACAATGAAAAGGGAGTACTTGAAGAACTCACGATCTTTACCATATGGAACTCTCATAATCCTTTCCTGGGGAATATTCGCTTGTCAATATGACATGCTATAACCAACCTTGCACTGGGACTAAATAATTTTTCATCACTAATGGGTCCCATGAAAACTGACAGGCTTCTTGAAAGTACAAAAGCAGAGTCACAGCGATCTGGAACACCATTGCTACTAGAATATTGCATACCTTAACTGGATTGAAAGTAGGAAAGGCTAATTTAACCAACACTACCTGCTCGACTATCTACAAATCCTCTCCTTCTATGCAAAGTCCTTATATAATTCCATAACAGGTAAAGACAGTTCAGCAGGCATTTTACCAACTATGTCACACGTTATTAACATACGATTATTTATATACTTCATGATCTTACAGTAAGACTACACTTTCCCCATTAGCAAGAAAACGAAACGAAAAATAAACCGTCTGTTATTTGTGCGTGAGTTTTAATAACCACGACCAACACCAATAAACCATCAAGAAAGAATTACAAACAATCTCGCTCGAGGAAACCTAACAAATGTCACGAGATAGAGAACACAATTATCGTGAATGCGCACTTTTTTGAATGGCATAAAATTTACGGCGGGAAATGTAGTTTTCCAAGAAAATTTCCACCTCTAACTACAGATTACAGCTAGGACTTGGGAGGCGGACGGAGCCGAAGGAGATTGAAATAAAAATTGGCTTGGACATCCATGCAACTACTGCCCTGCACACATAGCCAGAACTTTTACATACATAATTTTTTAACAAGAATCATGCCAATGATGGCAGAAAGGTGTATGAAGCCTTGTTTAGATGCATCGATGAGAAAAAATGAGAGTTGAATCCATTTTCAGGCATACGATCGAACGCTTGGTTGCCAGAGAACTGCACCTTTTTGGCCCTACCAACACCCGACTATGAGTTTCCCTCTCGTTTTTCCCCGCGACTCCCGAGCATCTAAGCGACACAGGAGCAGCATTATCCAGGGAGGTGAATTGGGTAGTACCTGAAGAACTCCATAAATAACCAGCGTGACCATGATCCCTCCCACGGAGATCACCCATTTGAGCAGCGTCCTCTCCGTCTCTGAAGCACAACCGGGACCAGCGTCGATCAAGCCGCGCGGGTGAGAAAGAGGGGAACCAGTGTTGGCAGTCGCGGCTTTTGTCGCCATCGACGTCGTCTTGGCTTGTGATGGTGGTGATGATAGCAATGATGGTGGCAGTTCATTGGAGGTGGGAGTGAGTGGAGCAGCGGAGCTCCTTGTTCTTAGTCCCCTTGTTCTTAGTCCCATTCTGCTGCTGTCCTGCATCATGCCTGGGAAACAATGAGAGGGATGATAGGGCAATATCCGACACAGCCATCCTCTCTCGTGTACCTTCCATCCTCTCTCTCGTACCTTCCTCACTTTTTTTTGTTACCTAACTTTCTACTGTAGAACAGAAAGGGCACTGCCAAAGATGCCAATCAACCATGTACGAAGGCAATGGCGTGTCGGCGATTTCTGAGACCGTCGATCTGTAAAAGTAGGGAAGGCATGGCATGGCAGCAGGTGATTTACGAAGGAACGGGAGCTGCACAGGATTAATGGCGTCGTGGGAGCCACCCGTGAATGGGTAGGCAAAATTTTTAGGCAGTCGGCCTTGGAATTGGGATGCAGAAACTAGGAACAGCAGGTGATGCTTCCAATCCCTCTGAAACTAGGAATTGGTAGTTGGTTCGTAGGCAGCCGCGTGGTGAGCACAGAGGAAGCTGTTCTTTCGCTTTTTACTAAAATTGGTTGGTATTTGATTATATATCGTAAAGGGTAGTAATCGAAGTAGTTTAATACCAACAGATGTTTCACTTTCATACTGAAATAAAAGTTTGTCATACATTTGTCCTTCGTCATTCATATCAGTAAAAAATCGTAGTAATGAGACAGTCACATTTGAAACAACGTAATCTAGGGGATGCTTGGATGATAGAGGATCAACAAGGGTTTAGGTCGCACTAAAATTTTTTATCGTTGGGCATTATAAACAATAGCTGCTTCGCCATTTTAATTAACGACCTTTAATGTTCCTTACTTTAAGAATGCTGCATGCAGAACTTAAAAATAATTTTCATGAAATTAATATTCTTTTCAAATTGTTGGTCGTGGCAAAGGCTGCATTTATTTTCGAAATAGGTAAAGAAAGTGCTAATATTTAATTGGTATCACAAGAAAAACAAAAAAATAATAAGTTTATAACCTTAAAAAAAATGACATGCTTAAAAACAATAAAAACAAAGTAGATATTGCAAGTTACTATTTAAACAATAAAAACATAACACATCAATGTCTTCTTCTCCAATATTATAGCAGGTCATTATTTAGAAAGAAAAACAACCAAGTATAGATACATAAAAAAAATATCAAAACCAATCTCTCTCTCTCTCTCTCTCTCTCTCTCTCTCTCTCTCTCAACCTTTTCAATATCAAACATGGAAATGTTTTTGGCTTTCTTATTTTATCGACATCGTTGAGATGGCCCTCCGTGATTGATTGTTACCTAAAAGTATAAGAAAGTTTGCATAGTAAATGTGCTATATTTCTTTCTTTATTTTTCCTTTTTATAGCATATTTGTAATGAAGCTTTTTTATTTTTATTTAGGTAACTTAAACTTACCATACACTAGGGGATGAAAAACGCATTCTTAAAATTACAGATACAGGGCCAACTGAGAAAAAGCTCACAGAAAAATGCACTCTTAAAAGTACAGCGACAAGAGAACACTCTTAAAAGTTTAAATATAACGATTTGATTTAAATTAAATATCCATTTATAAAACAAATGGCTTATTTGCCAACATCACATCATACAACGACGAATAATAATTTTCCCAAGAGAACATGTCACAAATTTGAAAAAACTGTTCATTATTATGCAATTGATTTATAGTAATGAATTGAATTAACAAAGTCCTCATTCAACCAATGAAAGTATGTTGCCATTACAGAAGTAGTATGGAAATTTATGTTGAGAAGTGGTGTTCACTCCCTTGAGTAGAGATTACATGAGTTGGATGATGACCGTAAAAATCTATTTATTTAAATTAAGGTTAGGCATCGGGCCTGCCGGTTTGACCCTCGAAACTCAGGCATGAGCTCGGCCCGACCATTAAAACCGAGGTTCAAGCTGGCCCAATTAAATTAAAAATATATTGTTAATACAAAATAATATATAAATATAATTAATTATAATAAAATATTATATATATATATGTAAATTAACAAAATAAATATTTAAAAAATAATAATTGGGCCCATCGGGACTTATTGAGCCCAACTGGGCCAGCCCGATAAATTTTTTTCCGAGACCGAGTCGGGCTGGGTACCGGTTACCTATAGGCTGCTCCGCTCGATGCCCAACCTTAATGGACTATGACTTTTAGTTGAGATAAAAAAAATCATGAGGAACTTTGTGCTACGGATCCTTTTCTTTCATTTATTAGTTAAGGCTATAAATAGAGGTTGATGCCTGTATTCAAGTTCTCTAGATATCTGCTGGCAAATGATAGTTTAGAAATATCTTTCACATCTTTCTTCTTTCCTCCATCTTTTTTTTTTTTTGGTTTTTTTAAACTTTCTCAACAGGATATAAGACTTAAGTCATGGCCGGGGTAGAGGCAAGTGTGGGCATTTGTCCACACAGACCCATAGAAAGTGCCTTTTTTCATATTGAAATTTCACCTTATTTTTTCTACCTTTTAAATATTTAAAATCATATAACTAGTGCTTCTTAGCCAGAGCAAAATAGTAAAAGTTTACACCTGATCAAAAAGTTGTAAGAAACAGCTAGGGGATCGTTTCACAAAATACACATAGTTTTAGATGCACTTTAAAACCGCTCCTCAAGCTTCGTTTATAGCTGAAAATTGCACATAATCTTTACTATTGTTAAAATGTCCTTTTGATTAATTTGTTTATTGGGAAAACACAAACTTATTTGGAAATATTTAAATACGATGATCCACCGGGCACAGCTAAAGTGGTTGATAAAAAATACTCAACATAATAATGCTTTCTTTTAGGGCTTTCAGTCAGGCGGCATTTGATCACTAATTAGATCTGTAGACTTAAAGGTAATGGATGTATGGTTGGTTCAATCTGCTAAAGGTATTATTGTATTAATGACAATGAACATTAAACTGATGCAAAGTGCTTTTTGTTAATTAACTATATTAAAAAGGGTTTATTTTTCTTCCCATTTCATTGCATTGCAACAAGCAGGATAAGTCGTGTTTTCTCCTAAAAATCTTGTGTGTTTTTCAGAACAACCGATTGGCCGGCGGATTTGGACTGCGCTATATAATGTGTTTCTAGTTTAAGTCGTTTGGAGAGGGGGCCGGGGAGGGGGTTATGTTCATATTACTATAACGGGGTGGTCTTATATGCAAGTTACAATATAGCTTTGGACCTAAGTTACAATATAGCTTTGGACTTTGTAATAAAGCGAAAAGAGATACTGATATGCAAGTTGAAGTATAACAGGGGTGTCATCCTAAGATACTGAAAACAGTCATAGACCCCATAAGGGGATGAAAAAAAGGAGTCAAGAGTTTTGATGTTTACTCGAATGATTGGATTACCTTTTTATTCATCCAAAAATAAAGAGAGAGAGAGAAAAAAAAAAAGAAAAATCCATCTAATTGATAGATTGATTAGCACAATGCTAGGGTTCAAAAAAAAAATCAAAAGTAAACAAAAAGAAAATAAAACTTATCTCCTCCTTGCGGCGTTGCTAGCAATCCAATGGAGGAGCCACATGGACATGTGCATAATGCAAAGGTGCATAGGCCTATGTATATAACCAGTTTTGCCTAAGTGAACAATGAGATTAAATTGGGGTTTTAAACCTAAGTATGAAGGTGAAAATACGTTATATTTAGGGGGTGTTTGATTACCTTGTATTTGTGATTCGCTTTCGGAAAAGAATTCTCTGCTACCCATCTTTTGCAGAAGTTATATTATTGTCTGAAATCACAAAAAACAGATGTAAGGGGTTGGCATCAAGCCAGCCTTTGCAGACGTTGATAAGGTTGAGATACATAGTTTAAGAACTTTCCTGCTGCAAGTTAAAGGCCATGTTGCATGTGATCCCCTTCAGCCTTTCTTCTCCAGTCCCCAGTCCCCATTGTTAGCTTTCAAGAACATGGGGTCATCGTTCCAACTAAGGCTGGGCACCGGACCGGGTCGCCGGTGGATACCCGGTATCCGACTCGACTCCGGCCGGAGCCCAGGCCCCAAAAAAAAGGAAATATATTTTTAAATTCAATCGGGCCAAGCTGGGCTCGGGCTCAAGTTTTAATGGTCAGGCTGGGTTTGGGCCCAAGTTTCAGGCGTTGGGCCGGCTTGATGCCCAGGATTAATTTCAACCCATGTTTCCCAAAAATTGCAAGCATTATGTAACCATCCAGTCTTCTTGAATGGCGTACGTTCACCATTTCGAACCAGTGAACAACACGAACAATGCACTCTCCCTTGTTGTTTTTTTACGATTGATGCTACCCGCTACCCCCAACTCAGTGGTGGAGGCACATATGGGCTAGTGTGGCCAGTTACTTATACCAGCCTACATAAATCCGAATGTTTTTATATTGGTACCTCATGATCATTTCATTGTTCATATAAGGACTGCCCCTTAAAAGTTCTTGATGCATTAATATTTCAAAGGTGTTCCTTGCATAGATTCTGAAAACTACCATGAATATCAAGAAATTTGAGGCTCTCTTTTTAATTGAATGAGTTCAACTTATTATTACATTCATATTGACCTATTCAAGGGATTGAAGTCACAAGTTAATATGAATATGAATAGGATTTAAACAATTCATTTGATCTCTTATAATTAATACAATGTGTTGAACTTCTTGTTTTATTTATATTGATTGACTTAAGAGGTTGAAATTACAAGTTTGTATGAATGTGAATGGTATTTAAGTCATTCATTTAGTCTTTTATAGTTAATCTAATGACTTGTTGATACATTTATATAGAATGATTTAAGGTTTCTTAGTCTAAAGAAGCCATACTGTTAAATGAAAACAGTCCTTCCAACACTTGTCTATTGCTCTATCTTTAATTCTCCCTTTGTGCCTCCATGCCTTGGATTAGGTTGGGTGGGGGGGGGTTTCACTTAAAATGCATAATTATAACAAATTTTGAATTAGAAAACAATGTATTTAAGATCAAATTACACTTAAAATCCAAAGATCTTAAATTATAAGGAATGAGTTCTGACTTTGAGACCTATGGTTTGAAGATGCTAAGCCAAGACATTCATAGTGTAATCCATGATTCTAAATCCTTGTTAGAAGTCGAAGATCTAAAATCTTAGAGTCTAAAATATCATCTCCAATTTAAGATTCAAGGAAATCAAACAACTTAGATTTGAAAGCCTTATATTTCATTGAAACCCACATTGCGGTAAACAAACCTTGCTTTACAGTTATTTGAGTTGGACTTGGCTGTAGATCGGGCTTTGAGTGCTAAATAAAGACCGCATTGGACCCTCACCTGGTTAGACACGCGACCCAGCCACATCCGCTAGGAATCGTTGGCCAGTGAGCCGCAAGGTGGAAGAAACCGATGGCCTCCCTTCTGTTCCGCTTCTCCCCCTCATCCATGGCGGCCCTCGTTCGTGGAACCGCGCCATCTCCTGCCATTATCTTAACAAGCCGTCCTTCGCCAATCTCCAGATTCGCCTGTAGCTCTCGAAACTGGTCGAGGAAATCGAAGTGTATAAGGCTGTCCAGAGATCGGATAAACCAGCAACCCGGCGAGGATGAGGAAGAAGAAAGAACGAAGTTAGCTGCGTTCTTCTCTCCGGTGAGCCTCTAATTCTTCATTTTCCGTTGATATGAATCAAAACAGCCGATGCCCATGTGTTGTTCTCCGGCGAGCCTCTCGGAAAATTGGTAAGCAACACCACTTTTCGCACTACCAACTACACAGAGCCCATCGCTGGTGTTTCCATCACCATAAAAATTGTATTTCAAACCAGAAGCTTTAGCATGCCAGTAATTTGCAATTGCCGTGGGTTTAGGAGGAATCCTGTTAAAATATTGTCTGTCAGCAACTTCCTTCCACCAGGGGCTTTGGAAAAGCCGTTGCTTCTATCCAAGACCACAATCCCGCCTCAGTAGCAGGGCCAGAAGTTTTGACCTATGCATAGAACAAACGTAATTATTCTAAGGAACATTATGGCAGAGTAAACGAAACAAATACTTGGTTCTAGCATACCTCTGCCTCAATTTTTTCATGAATAACAGTAATCAGCTGCACCATACTCTGATTAAACTTCTGAAGTTTAATCATCTTTTTATCTTCTGAAGCTTCCTAATGAGCATATTAATTGGAAATATTTGATCTTTGCTTTCCTAAGATTAGATGGAACTTGACACAGTGATCCTTGTTTTTCTTCCTTTTCTGGTTTACTGTCAGTAGGAATGCTTCAAGGTGCATTCTTCGAAGGCTAAGATCTATAAAAAATATAGACATAATTCAGAAACATCGGTAGGTCCTGCATTTCCTTTAGTAGTCAATGATCGTGTAGGTGATAGACCTTCAGAAAGGACTAGACAGGTGCTTGAAGCAGATAAAAAACAGTAAATGAAAAAAAAAATAAGAGGAAGGAGGGGAGGGAAAAGAAGATGGACAAAAGAAAAGTGAAAAAAAAATGTAAAAATGTAAAATTGAAGAAAGAAAAGTGCGGCATTTTCTTTCACTTGGGCACCTGTACCTAGGTGGTCCAAATTAGTCGAAGGGATACTTCTTTTGCTAATACCTTTATTTTAGTTTCTCATAGAATCCATCTACAACGGGTCTGGATGACAGACCATTTTCTTCTAGTCCTTGTTTGGTTGCTAAGTTTTGTTGTCGTTCAGTTATACAAGATTACAAGTTTACAATGTTGGCTATCAGGGAATAACAAGTCATGTACGGGAAGGAAAAGTCTAGATAGATCCGTTGATCTGTTAACCTTGAAATCCTTCATCTGTTTATGGTTTGCATCAATCTCCCTTGTTGGAAGGCTTGTTAGACTTGTCCAATGCTAGAGCAGGAAGCAAAGGGAATTTATCTTGAATACAAAGGGGAACATGTAAAAGTTAAAACTCCAGAGAAATTCTGCTTCAAGTATCAATATGTATTCTTGCAGGAAAATTCAAATTGCCTATATCTATGTCCCTTCACTGATTTGACTTTCCATAAGAAGTCATGGAAATTCATGAGAATACATCACGACAGTTACTTTCAATGCATTGATGATCTGGCTTCAAGAATTTCAGTCATCTTCCTACTTCGAGTTACTTAAGCAAGTCTTGGTCTGCATTTTCTGATTCTGGTTATTTTGCTGCAGGAGGATTTGGGGTACTTATGGAAATTGCTGACTGGTTCTGTTCTTGGGTCTGTGTTAGTGAAGTATGGCAGCGTTCTTGTACCAGAAATTACAAGACCAAACATTACACAGGCGCTGCTAATGATTTTTCTGCCGGTGGTTGTCAGTGTTTTATTGCTGATAAATGCTAGTTCCAGTGACAGTTGAGACACAGATCACTGTTTTATATAACACATTCACCTGGGAAATTTTCCAAAACATGTCACTATGTTATATATATATAACATCTGGTAGAGGTTTCATCTGACTCATATACACCCCTAGCAGATGTTGGCAGGGTATTGAACCTTTGACACTCTGCAACTTGAACATCTCAAATCTGACCCCTAGCATGGAGGCTTGCAATTTGAAAGTCTCAATACTACTGTGCTTCAGTTAGGCAGCTGCAGATGTCTACCATTGAGGTCAGATTGCAAAAATGGGAGCAGAAGATTCAGCAGGGCAGTATAGATTGTCAAGGTGCACATTTTCTGAATTTTGCTACCAAGTTTCTGCATCCAATGTTGGGAATCAACCCATATGGGTCTACCCTTGCTAATTAATCAGATTGCTTACCACTTCAATTAAAAACTACTGTAAGATCAAATACAGGAGCTGCCGTTGATTATAATCACCATTAGATGTCCATTTTGCTCATCCTGGAGGGGAAAACTGCTGCCAAAGCCAAGGATCTCTACTAGAGTTCGAGTGTGTGTGTCTGCGTGCATGCGTGTGTATGTACAACAGATAAGAGGCTACCTGAATACATCATAATCACTAAAATGTGCGTTAGAGTTACTGAAAACAAATCTGATTTGCAGTATGTAATGGAATAAATGACAGTTGTATCTTCGTTGTGACTACCAATCCAATAATTCCGGGTTCCTGATTCATTCCCATGTAAGTGGCCTCAGCAACTAAACTGATCGAATGTAGCCATTGCCATACTTGTCTAATCAGATAGAATCAGATTCAGCACTCATTTGAATTTGGTTACAAAATCCTGTGTTGGAATTGAACTCTGTCATTGTCTGGGCAGAGACTTTCTTATCAAATTCGATTGACGGGATCCGGATCGGAAGGTGGTCTCAGGCATATATCCCAGTCATTGACATCCCTTGCTGTTTAAGTGGGTACACAATTTAACGTACGGTCAATGCGGGGGTACATCAAACATTTGCTGGTCGTCGCTGCCAACTCTTGAAAAAGCCCTTTTCGATCAATGGCCTCTTTCTTCCTGGCATTTCACACAGGAGACGAACAGAACAGACTTGACTTGATTCTATCAGTTGTTTGGGCTTCAATTCTGGTGGGTGCATATTCTCCACTTGTATGACTAAGTCGGAGGAGACTCGCGCAAAGTCTAAAGGCTAAGACTATGCCCAGTAGGAACCTAAACATTGTGGCTCTTTAAGACCAGAGTTATTTGAGCGACTTCTCTCTTATTAGGAAAGTTCTGTTTTCATGATATTCACATGCATGGGTCCAGGGGTAGAGCTAGGAATTTTTCATGGTAGGCTGAAATATAAAAGACTAACATCAATTAATTAAAAAATTTTAAAGTTTACATGTAAAACTTTTGTTTATGAAATTTTGAAGGGGGAATCAAGATCCCTGCATGGGTCCACTTTGAAATTTCGTGTGATGCTATTGAACGCTGATGCCATGCACGCTGCAGGCGGAAGGAGAGGGGGGACGGTTCCTTCTCCCCTTCCCACACGGTAGAAAGGGGGTGGGGAATCGTCCTCCCTTGCCGCCTGACAGCAGCGGCCACGCGGCCGGTCAGCGCCCACCCCCTTCTCTTCTGCCTTCAAAAATCAAGGCCGAGGCAAAAGCGGTTGGGGGATTCCCACCGTTGGCGGCGCCGGCCGACCTCTTCCGTGCCACCATCTAGCGACAGGGGCGACGAATCCCCCTCCCATTTCCTTCCTCAACATGCTAGTGGAAGGAGGAGGGAGATTCTCCGCTGCCGGACAGCAGGCCGCCCACTGTCCAGTGGCAGGGCGTCCAACGTCTGGAGATGGTGGCAGCAACCGTTCGGACGGCGGCAAGTGGCCGTTCTCTTTCCACCACAACTTCAAAAAAAAAAAAAAAAAATGCATTGATTGAGCCATCAAAATCTGTTCATAGTCTATATATATATTAAAAAACTGAAAATAATCGGTATAACTAGCCACTGTTATAATATATGGACGGATTCTGTTCTGTTGAAAGACTGAAAATTTTCATGAGTAGACTTTACAAGGCCGACGGCCACCGTTCCGGAGATTTGTCAAACAGGCGATGGTCGTTTTTTTATTTCTCCAAAGCCCCTTTCATGTGTACGGCGAGACGCATTCAAACCTTCAATTCTACTTTGACCTAAAGTTAGCGCTCTTTTTTGAAAATTTTCATTTAACGGCTTTTCTCTTTAACAACAAGACTCACATTTCGAAGTTATAGGTACAAGCTTCGCTTTTGCTAAGAAGTGGAGCCAGAATTAACTTAAAATCTTCTCAAACGATTTGATCATAACTCGGTTTTTTTAGACCGACCCTCATGAAATGCTGTAACATTTGTTCGAAAGAATGTTCCTTTACTCTTATTGAAAAGAAAAAAAGTGATATAAGGGTACATGTACAATTCTAATCTACCAATCCTGGGCTTTTATTTTATGGGGTCAACGATTGTTTGTTTTATTTGAATAAAGTAGTAAGACCAGTTATTAAAAAAATGTTTTCCAAAATCTTTTTGTCTTTTTTTTTAATTTTCAATTTTATTTTTACAAAAGGTTTTCTTTTTTTATTATGAATTAAAGTTATTTTAGTCGTTAACCAGTTTGGCATATAACCAACAGCCGTTGGGATGCAATCCAGTTGTAGTTGTTTATCTTGATAAAAGAAAGAAAGATGGTCAACCGCACGCGTTTTCAACAGAGACCTCATCGACCTGTCCTTCCTTCTCCTCCTCTTCTTCTTCTCCCACTTCTTCTTTTCTTCCATACGCTGCCTGGAAAGACATCTCTCTCTTCCTCTTTCTCTGTTTTCCTTATCCTATAAGAGGAAGAAGGGAGAAGGAAGGAGAGGAAGAGATGGTAATGACTCTGGTGTTCTTCGCCACCATATTCCTGTTGGGCTTCTTCAACTCCCTGTTTCTCTCCTTCTCACCGACCAAGAAGACCATGGCCTGGCTCTCCTCTCTCTTCATGGCCGTCTCCCCTCCCCCTGCACCCTCCACCAACAAGGCTCTCCCCTGCCAGCATCCTCTCGCCAAGACAACCAACGAGGCGGAGCTCCGCCGCGTCTTCTCGACGTTCGACCACAACGACGACGGCCTCATCACCCGGCAGGAGCTGCAAGACTCGCTGGAGAACCTCGGCCTCTTCGTCTCTGACGCCGACCTGGACTCCATGGTGGCGAGGCTGGACACCAACGGCGACGGAGCCCTGGACCTCCAGGAGTTCTGCGTCCTCTACGAGTCCGTGAACGTCTCCGGCAGGAGAGACGGCAACGCGGGTAGTGGTCGTGATGGGGAGGGGCTGGGAGGGGAAGAGGTCGGCGAGGACGAGGAGCTGAAGGAGGCGTTCGACGTGTTCGATGTGAACGGGGATGGGTTCATCACGGTGGAGGAGCTGGGGTCGGTGCTGAGCTCGATGGGGCTGAAGCGGCGCGCCAGCCGGACGCAGCTGGCCCAGATGATCGGAACCGTCGACGCCGACGGCGACGGCAGGGTGAGCTTGGCTGAGTTCCAGCAGATGATGAAGGCAGGTGCTGCTGGCATCTCGCCCCTCGCTTGAAATCAACGCCTCCGCCTTTTTCTCTTTGTAAATAGTTTAGTTTAGACGAAGCCACCATTCCACTTTTCCCTACGAGTACAAAGAAAATTTGCTTCTTCGGCTCTAAGTTGATTATTTTTCTTGCAACATATTTGATGCTTTTATTTCTCGGCAGCAATAGTTTAATTATGCCTAAAAATTCGCATAAAAAGCGCCCAAACATTTTATTTGTTACTTTTATATTGAATGTGTGTGGGTATTTTAATTTTTAGAAGGTTTTCTTCATCAAATGCATGACATAAAAGTTAGTTTAAAAAGAGAACAATCAGGACATATTCCTTTATTGGAATCATCTGACAGAAAAAACACTTTATATGAATCTATACAATGATATAGTGTTTTTGCTACCAAACTACCTCTACATATACTTGTAAATTGGTCCCTTTTAATTGGACGTTTGATATATAAAGAAGGGAGACAGTAAAGAATTGTAGGTCAGGTCCAAAAAGCATTGGATATAACTCGATCTAAATAACTATTGATATGAGCTATGCACCTAGCTATGCCGCACAATAGTATAATTTCAATGGCTCAATAGTTTGGAGTACTGATTTTTATATAAGGGAAAGTAAATGAGATGTCAAAGGAGCCAATACTCTCACCTCCCCTCCTTTTGTTTGAAGGTATAAGGCCGCTTCATGACCTTAGTAGAAGAAAGTATACCCCATCAATTGAAGAGTCTTACTCATCATTATTTGCAGTCTAGGTGAATAGTATTCATAGAAATTAATCTGATAACTAAGTTCTCATCCGCACACGAGTTTGACCACTTACTTCATGTCCCTTAAGACAAATTGTGCATGAAAACCAAAGGAAAAGTCCAAGAGAAACTTTTTTTTTATGTTGTACGGACCAATGGTAGAGCTACGTATATGAGCTAATAGTATAGGCAATTGATCACACTGCATTATGGATTCCAAATTGATAATCATGCTAAAGCGCGCGGCAATTTGTGACGATCATGTTCTAGTAATCAAACACGCTTAATACCTAGTTTTCGTTTTTGGTTTTCCTTTTAAGCTTAAATTTATGAAAGGGAGATTATCTGGTTAATTTGTATAGTTTCAATTAGTAAGCAAACTATGGATTATTTTGGATAGAGTTATAGGACTTTCCTGTAAGTGAACATGGTTTTGAAAGAAAAATTTATCGTGACCACTTTTATTGTTAGAAAGTTTTTGTTTATGAAAACAATATGCAAAGAGCAACTGCACTTTATTTTTCAGAGCGTGAATAGATATATTTATCTAAAGTGAATCTACTTTTCCTCAGTCCCAATTATTTTTAAGAGTTTGAATGGTTAGTAGGTTGTTAACCTCATGCTTACTCGAAAAAATATTATGTGATTATGGATTTTTTTCTTTCAATATTCATTTTATTTTTTACCCCTTCAACTCAAACCCAATATGTAGTTGTTGACACTTTGTTTTGGTAAATCCTTCCATAATGACGCCAAATTGACCGAAAATATATTTTTCAATATCCAAGAAAATGCCTTTTTTTTTTAACGTTCAATAAGACCAACAACGGTCGCTTGGACCAGTAAACAACCATGTCGAAGAAGCCAAAGAAGGCCAAATCAAAATAAAAAGGAAAATGTTATAAAGTCAAAAACAAAATATGAAAAACAATTCATAAGAATTATCAACTACTCCAAACCGCGTGGGCTCTTGACAACTACAAATTCTGCCATTTTTCCTCCACATATTCACTGTGATACGAGTCGACGATAGATACGTCGCTTACAAACCACGCGCTCGCACCTATTCTTCTCATAACTTTTACTTTACACAAGGTGTCATGTCATAGAATTTTTCTATGGGATGATGAGTTTGGCCGTCATGCTTTTAGAAACTAAGACTGTCCTCTAAGATGACAAGACTAAGACTTGATCTAGGGTTTTCAACTTAACAACAATCCTGAATACCTTTCTTATCGGTCGCTCGCCATTGATGTGACATAAAGATGGATGTTACAGAAATAGTAAAACCAGTCTCAATTTTGAGATCATCACTGACTTATGCATGATTTAGATGTTATAGGAGTGGTAAAGTCTGTTTGATAATGAAATCAGCACCTGTCGCCACCTATCTCATTTCATGCACATGGGGAAGAAAGCCAGAGACTTGAGACCATTGTATATCATATCTCTCTATGGGGACATAGCAGTAACAGTAACAGATACTGCTATTGTTTCATGTATTTATTTATGGAATGAATACCATAAAGTAGTTCATGAATCTGTCTTAAAAAATTGTAGTAAGTGTACGAAGTAATATTATTATGCTATTACTATTGCCAAATGACTCTGGCCCATTGTGGGCCATCTCCACCATTACCTTCATCCCCTTCTCTCTCTCTCTCTCTCTCTTTCTCTCTCTCCAAATTAGTTTCTTAGCTGAAATCATCTTCTTAAATGTGAAAAGTCTCTTCAGAAAAAGTATGCAGATCCATCCGTCATCTTTAGTGAATATTTATTGCATTCACAAAAGAATACTAAATGAGAAGGATGTGGAGAAAGACTGAAAATGAACCAACTGATATCTCAAAGATATTTTCAAAATTTACATCTTTTGAAAATGTTTGTGTAAAAATAGGAAATATGGAACTTACTCATAAATACAAAGTTTAGCGGTTGCTAATTCATCTGCTAAAAGGTAACCAAAACAATGATTATGAACTTCATTTTCCTAAATTAGATTCTTTTAAGATATGACTAGTGTGTGTGTGTGTGTATATATATATATATATATATATATATATATTGCAAGTCTACAATAAGGGCAAGAGCTTAGGGAAAAATTTGGGGAAATACATGTATGAATGTACATGATGAAGAATGTGTTTCTCCTATAGGAGAGAGATTACACATTATGGAATTCAATGAGCTGAATATTTAAGGAACTTTCATGAACTTTTATCCTTAGACTTATTATCTTAAGGATCACATCTTCCCCAACTAAGACAAAGATATGTGCTTTTCTTATATGGTAGACTACACATGGCAAGGTTCAATGAGATAAAAAGTTAAGGAACCTTCATGAGTAGCTTAGAATAAATTCCAACTTTGTTCTCATAAAAGATTGTTCTGCTTTAGTTAACACAATAATAAGTATGCATAGCAACACTACACAAAAAGATGGTTTCACCAACGCATGAAGAATATAACATAGTGAAAGTTGACTTTTACTAACCTTTATTCGATAAGTATGAACTTTTACCAATGTTCAGAAGAGGATATCGGTTAAAAAAGACATTCACGGATGCGTGAAGCTATTGTGTTGTTGAAGTTGCACCTTTACTAATGTCAAAAGCCAGCATCAATAAAAATGAAAAAAGGTTCAACCTTTACCGACGCGTTATGGTTCTCCCATCGATGAAACTTTTCGATGTTGAAGATTGCCGATGTTCAGCTAAGTGCGTCAATAAAAGGCATCTGTATCAGTCTAATACCAACACGTGACATTCTTCAAGTCGTTGAAACATATTTCCATTGAAACATTATCAACGCGAGCATCCCACGTTGCTAAAACTTTGCTTTGATCGATGTGTTGACTACGGACGTTGCTAATACCCTTTTCACTGACGCACTTGGAATGTCAGTAATGTTACTACATTAACATCATTGATGTGTAAAAAATTTTATCAACGTCCAAGTCCATTGTCGGCATAGTTTTTACTGACAACCCGTTAAGATGCCAGAAATAATTGATTATTATCGACGTTGTCGGACGTTGGTAATGTCAATATTTACTACATGTAGACTGCACTGGTGATATCCTATACCGACATGCCAGTCCAGTGTGTCGGTGATGATTTTTAACGGCACATTCTTTGACACACTCTTCACCAATGATATCACAGAACATCGGTAAAAGCATTAGTGATGCGTGTTTTCGTTTTAGCGACATTTTCTGGCAATTGGTAATGCTTAAGTTTTTTTGTAGTGCAATCATAAAATAGAGAGAAATATTATCAATGGTAGAAGTTTAGAAGGGTCACGTGTAGTGATGAGAAAAACAATTATCATCCTATTAAAACATCTCAACAATAAGGTCTAATCAAGACAGCAAGGAAGAGAGTTTGACATTTTAAAATTCAACTTGAACACTAGTTTTACGAAAAATTAGGAGTGCTTTGAGGGCCAGTAAGTACATGTGTCTGAAGTAAGATTTTTGTTTTCCCCTAATGAGGTTCTTTTTCTTCCAAATAGTAAAAAGTACTTCCCGAGTTTCCCGGCTTACCACTTACATGGTTCTCAAGAGTAGGATCATTCTTATATCTAATTAATCAAAAGCATGCACTCTAGAAGAGAGACTACGGACATATAAAGACTGATATGCATGAAATGTGAATTCATGAGGACAAGATTAGAGAAATAATCTTTACCAACATGCAAAGGACATTAAACAATGAGAATTGGCTGTGAATCATAATCTCTAGCATTTAATAAGAAAGAGAAGAAGATAATTTAGGTTTTTATAACCCACAAAATGCAAGGGTGACTTTAGTGTTATGGTATTCTTCTTGCGATGGTGGAACACAAACTACCCGAATGAAAATTCCATCGTCACAAGTGGAATTCTATAACAAACAACCTGCTCTAACAAGAAAAGGATATGTCATGGTGTTAATGATTCTAAGTGGATGTAAAATTCACGCTTCATTATATGAAAGTGTTATAGTAGCCTAGAATGAGATGAAATGCATGCAATATTATAAGAGTTATATCTGAAGGAAATAAACCATATTCTTAAGAATATCATGTATCAGACAAAAAATGAAATAGCGCGCGATACATACACAATGTGATCATGATACATAGTTCTATTATAATAGAGATTATTGCTCAAATTTTGGAAACTCACTTTTCTAGAGTGTTATCTGTCATACTGTTTTTCTAAGAATCGACAAACGCTTGCTAGATTGTGACGCACATACAAGTATTTATAAACTATTAAAGGCCTCCCTTTTTCTAGACATTCCGGCCTGGAGAAATTTTTGTATTTTAGGCAAAACTTACACGGTCCAAGTCTATCCGTTTAAAATAAACCTGCAAGAAGGTAACTAGAAGCTCCATAAATTTTAGCTGGTGATCGTAATGGCCTTGCAGTGTTGTTGACTGTCATGGTGGGAAAAGATACAAGTGGTGATGGCGCCCATTGAAGCTGCATGTGGTAGTGCTGGCTTTTGTTTGTAGCCTGTAGGAACGTTGATTGCACTCTCTCTCTCTCTCTCTCTCTCTCTCTCTCTATATATATATATATATATATATATATATATATATAATCTGTCTTTCCTTACGCAAGTTCCAGCCGAGCAAAACGCTCGGCTGGTTTGGGCCAGGCGATTGACAAAGTCTGTCTGCCAGGGTGCGGCTTCCTCAAGTCATAAACCGAAAAAAGCAAGCTCAAACATTTACGTGTTATATGATCTAAATATCCATGGGCATTGGGCACCCAAAAAGACTTAATCAAACGAAAAGTGGCTTGCCGTTTTACGTTTCTCCCAAGGGCCTAACTTTGGGCTCAAAAAAATGTAGCCCTTAGAAGAAGAAAACATTGAAAATATGAGGACCAATATAAGCCATTCGTTTACCCCTACCAGATTGTTCATAAGTTACACATGAATAGTATTTCCAGTAAAGCTGGAACTAGAGCGTCCCGTACACAGTGCACGCTTACAACCCAGAAAGTAAAACTGAGAAATGCGCCTTACATCTGGTTAGGAGATCCACTTAATGCCTTCAACCTGAAGGTCCAAGGTTCAGTACTCAGTAGACAAAATTTTGACCGAGTGAATGAATGGAAGACAACTTGCAAATGGCTCGCCGAAATTGGCCAAAACAAGAAAAAGGTTGGTGAACATTTAGTACCACCTCACTAGACCAGTCTCCCAGCTGCCAAACAAATAACTACCAACACATCATAAAGATCATGGAAGAAGGCAAAAAGGAGAATTATTTTTCTTTTTCATGGAAATCAACTCCCCACGAAACCAAGTGAAAAGCTGCTAGATTGCTCACCAGAGAGCAGCAAAAGCAAGTGAGTTTTGCAAGTGGAGCAGAAAACTTGCAGAGGTTGTCACCAAGTCCAGTTCCAGAGGTGAATATGATACACTCTCTCAAGCAGAAGCCACCATGAAAATGTAGAAAGTGAAAGTAGAACCTTCAGACTCACCACCACCTCCTAGGGCGGGTTGAAGTCAAAGGTTGCTTCCATTTAATATTTTGAAGGCAAAGCAGAGGGGACAAAGAATAGAGTTTAGGAAGATGGAGTATGAACAATTCGGATAAAGAATGGATACACATGTAGTATCACCGAGCAATTATTTGTATATGTAAGAAGGTGACAATTATACTCCTACAAATTTATTTTTCATTGATGAATCTATTCCCAAGTAGGGCAATCTTATACATCAGTATTAAACAAAATCTCCTTATTTCAGTTGCTACAGAAGTATATACAAAAATTAAGTTGTTAAAGAATGGGCTTTAGGAAGATGCTCTTACAAGGAGAAACAAAGATGAAAAAAAGAACTGGGCTTGAGGCTTAAAACACTTGATAAGTAACATATTCAAAGCCACTACTGAGAAAAACTTGTGGCCTAGAAAGATGCCCAAGGAGAGGTTTCAGTGCCTGCACGCCAGGAATGTCTATTGCAGGATTAGAGATTGTTCTTTAACCATGTTAGCGCTCCATTCGCTACCGATCTGCATGCCCAAGGAGATTATATGAGTTGCAATGAACACTTTCCATCCTTAGACTCAAATGTAAACTGCAAGCTACATAGTCATTTATGAATTAAAAAAACACGATCAAAGAACAGGAAATAGCAGTTACAATTTGAATAGTTACAATTTGAATAGTTACAATCTTTTGGCTGAGAAGAATTTGTTTGTAGTTATGCATATAGTTTACAAAACAGGGTCATTTCCTGTCAATAGTGACGGACTATTAGATAAATTCAGGTTGGTCAAACAACATAGAATTGACAAATGTCTATGCTTACAATTTTACTCTTTGGTATTACATAAGATACATTAACCCGTATGGTCACTTTGACCTTGGTCAAATCACACCCCAGTAGCCTAATATAATTGCTATGTCCCTCCACAAAAATTATATGTTCTGCATATAGCACATAAACGACTCAAGTATCTATAACTCAGCTGGCAAAGCAAAGCTTTGCAGAACAAAATCTTGAGTTCATAAAAATAAGAATAATACAACTCATACCTGACCATACACAAAACCGAGGATTTTACTCATACACCTGGAGAGCTAAGACCTAAGGATAAAAGGGGGGAAAAGGAAAAATATGCTCAAACTTGTTGTTCTGGAAAATTTCTTTCCAAACAGTGGTAGCGTGGAAGTAACTCAGTAGTGGTCCTAAAACACAATATACTTTGACACCTACAACCTAAGGTCCTAAAGAATCAAGAGAGAAATGATGAAACAGAGAAAGCACAAGTATGGTTGTTTGCACACACACACACACACACACAAACATGAAAAAGAACGAACCCCACATTTTGCCTGTCTATTTCATGTGCATGAAGTTGATGCAAATTTCCTGTCATTCTTTTTATCTTTTCCCAATCCTTTTGTGGTTCTAGAATTCCACTGTCTCCACTTATCATTAGACACTCCAAGTTTGAATTTATATCAGATAAAGCAATCTAACAACCATAGTAGTCAAAAGCTCGCCTAGGCCCTAGGCAGTCTCCTTTTCAACTAGCTGAAGCACCTAGCCGCCTAAGTCAAAAAAATGTTTTCAACATTTCTCTCATATTTTCTTCTTCTTCTACACATCGCGCTTTTGACTACTAAGCTAATAACTGATGTTAACCACTTAATTTAATAAACCTGTCCTACTTTGTGCATCAGGCCCTTAGTAGAATATCATGTTCATTTTGACAAGTATTGAACATAAGCATCAAGAATTGGGAACTTGAAGTATAATTACTTTCCCCTTTTTTGGATGATGGCACTACAGAATCAAGGGCAAACTTTTCCTTACCGCGCTTTTTGCATCTAAATCCTTGTAAGTGAATGGTAATTTCACAACTTTATGCATATATGGGGTGGAAGAGTTAAAAATAAAATAAAATACTAAATAAAGTGGCACTAACCAATTAAATCAATTTCAAATTAATATAATATAAAAAAGAGTCAAGCTCATAAGACTTGCTAAACAATTGGGACTCTGGATGCAGAGAAAGGAAAGCTTATATGCAAGAAAAGGTGAAGTTATAACTTTTCAATTAATAGCCATCACCATCCTTTTGAGGAATTGTATATGCTAATGCTTACATCTCTTATCATATAGCTTCATGTGACAAAGAAGTGAATAACATTTATCTGTCAGTAGAACCTTTTCCATTTTGCACGATACTACACTGGAGCAGTGACCACTGTCAATGGAAGTATTACTAAACGCTATGGTTTAATAACAGACATGTTTTCCAAATGCCTGATGCATGGTCACAAATGCAGCTCTCAAGAATTTATAAGGAAGGTCCTTATCAAACCTTTTTGCCTATACCGACCAAAATACTACTATAACCTGTACAGAACCTATTTCCTCTCTGTTTTAGCTACTCCACATTTAACTCAGATTTGGACCCTTTTTAGAACTGAGTTCAAACATGGCTAAGCTCCAAAGCTTACATGTAACTGTGTCATATCTTTATCAGATTTCAGTCAGATATTGGACTTGGATTTGGATTCAATTGTGAAACTGCACACCAAATCCAAATGCAATTAGTAATCAGATTGACTTTTCTTACCTAATTCAGCTAAACAGTTATGCTTTTGGAACGGTAATCAGATAAATCTGATCCATGACGTCCCTATCAATGTTCCTATTTCTTGTCCTTTTGTACCAACACTCAGTCCTAATTAACCTTGTGCAATCTTGAGTAAAACTTCCTTCCTTTGCGATGCCTTCTTTATGTTTCCATACAACTTCTGTTCATGTTGGTATGAGTCATCAACCACATGCCTATATGCCTGGCGATAAAAAATTGTGCACTTTCCTGTTTGCATATCAAAATGCTCTGGTCAAGCAGATAACCTCACGGGCCTCAGAATTCAGCTGTGACAACTGTTCATGTATATCCAAATTAGTATGAAATTCACATTTAAAACAATAATTTACCATTTCTAACATGCGTCAATAATAAACAAGGTAGCATCAACACATTTTCTTTTGAAAAAGGAATTATAAGATTGCCCTTCAATGAACAAACTCTGGCAGGCATCCTTTTACTAAGGAACATGGTACAGGTATACATACTTTTCTAGGCCATGACAACATAGCAAGAATCAATACTTTTGATTTGGGAAGCATAATTATTGGTTTCAGAAAAGCATGTACAGAGTAGGAGAAGGAGTTATAGTAGAATCATTCAGGAAACATGTACGAAAACAAGAGAAAACTTAAGAAGGAATAAAGAAGCATGAAGGCATAACAGAAGAGGAAGAAGTGTGATCCTGGCATGCTACCTCACTTCCAAAGTGAGCTTCTATAGGTGTGAGGTTCCCCTCTTGTACTAGAGCTTCACTCAGCCCTCGTTTGATGAGTTCATTTCATGGACAGCTTACTAGATAAACTCGTTGTTCACAATTTTTGTAATTGCTTGGTGAATTCTCTCATTGATATGTTGTAAAAACTATGGTATACCAAGAGCAAAATAGTACACAAGCATTTACAATAACCATGTCAGCTGACAACAAAGGGGCATAACTTCTTTTTAAGTGCAGAAATCATTGTTTGTCCAACCAAAAAACAAATCAAATTAATCACATGAACTAAAAGTAATAAAACCTACCCAGCAAAATCTTTTAGTTTTTTCCAGAGATTATCAGAGGCGTCAGATTCCTCATGCTCAGGCTTTCTTGAAGTGTCCCCATTCTGACCTTTGATCCTGTTGCCTGCATTCAACATACAATTAATTTATTAAAGTTTATAAATGCAAAATAAGCAATGCATATCAGAGAACATTTAGTTCACTGGAGACTTTAAGCACCATCGAAACCAGCCACTTCATGCCTAGTTTCTAGCAAGTTTTCAAGAGTAACTTCTTCTAACTTGATACTATAAATCAGTGGATCACCTATTCATAGCCACAAATATGGTTCTCAGGTTTTGAATGATGAGGTTTTTCTCGGGTATTTTTTTCAGTAAAATTGTTTTTTTTTGGGTGGGGAAAATCTCGGCAAATTTTGAAAAATGAAAAAAAATCCTAAAAATTAGTCAAACCTCTTTCAAGGATTTAGATTTTAGTCCCACAATCTGAAAATAGCTTAGTTACTCACTACAACTAGACACCCAAGGAAGCTTGGGTGTTCTCTGAGAAGCAGAATTACTAACACTGTAACACAAGAATATCATGTCCAAAGACAAACCTGTGTTACTTTGACTTTTGCTAATAGGACTAGTCCTTGCTTGGCTGCGAGTATCCTTCAACATGGCAATCTCCTCAAGCAATTCCCTTTCCCTGCCACTGCAAGTAGCAGAACCATCAAGGAAATTTGAAGTATGCTAAATAAGCAAACAAAAAAAATATATACTTTGGTACATGAACAAGCATTTGAGAGAATAACTTCACCAACAGAGTCACCACAAAAAGAGAATATTGAAATCATAACTTTAGATGTTCTGAGTTGTCAAGTGTGTGATCCTTAAGATGCAAATGGTTAAAACATCGTAAGAATCCCATTAAGCAAAGGAAATGAAAGATTTAGTACTTTGAATATCACCTTGAACTATATAAATATTTTTTCGTGTTCTAGATTACAGCTATTCTTTGTGATGAGGGATTATGTCATTCTATGTCTTAGTTGTAATCAACCATTAAGCTACAAGGAAAGGGAATACTAGCTGACATGGCATCAAAGCAGGAATTGAAACAAAATATTAAGTGAATCTGTAGCACTAGCTTTGCTTTTTCACTTGTTTCCAGCCCCTTTTCTTTTCTTTTCTTCTTCTTCTTTCCCTGTTCCTGTCATTCACCTTGCAAACTGTACCCTCAATTTGTCTGTACCCACAAATGAAGAACCTTTTATTGCTGACTTTTGTACATTTCTTTGACCAAAATGTTCATAAAATCTTTCTTCCTTCTATCTTGGTTTAAGTTGGTCTTCCTTCTTGGTTAGAAGGTAAAAGGGTAAAAACTTTATACTGATTGCATATTTACTATTTTCAAGTTTTGAGGGAGGTACATCCTCATTTAATGTGGTCCATGCCTAGGGTGTAATCAGTACTCATACCCATGAAGGGTATAAATATAGAGTTGATTATGAAAGATTCTCAATATAAGATCTTGAAGAGGCCACCATAAATTGCAGATTCACAAAAAATAAAGAGAATGAGCGAAAAGAGTGCACAAGGGGGGCAGCAGCAGAAGCCACACATAACCGTAATTCTCATTACATAATATAAAATGTTTCCATGGACTAAAATATCCTTGAGACAGGTATAACTTAGACACTTTTAAACTGTAGAAGTACCCATATCAACGCAACACAATGCTGGTGCTGGTACGGGACACTGCTTGGAAACAGCAGACTTAATTTCTGTATTTTTTGTATATTTTATATTTTAACATTTTTTGTTCAGTAATATCTATTTTATTAATGTAAACAACGAATTTATGTGTTTATTTGTTTATAATCTTATTATATATGTACAATGCATATATATATATATATGCACACATATAAACATACATATAAGTATAATATATATGGCTGTGTCCCGGTACCAAAGTTGTTTTTAATATACTCTGCGCCCACTCCGGCACCTGTATCTATACCCATGTGACATACTTGAGAGTTGAGACTATAAAATCAGTAGATCATAGCAACCACATTATATTTACGCATGTATATGGATCTAGAAAAAATCTGATCTAGATCCAAATCACGTCTTATCACCCTTCCTCAAGTTATACATGTTTTCAGACCTGAACAACTTATTCTTGAGAAAACAGTACTGACGCTTTGCTAGGCCTTTGGTGAACAAATTGACATTTTGGCTTCTCTGAACCTGAAAGGTTTGATCTCCTTATCTTCAACCTCTATCTAATGAAGTCTTGATCTATTTCAATATGCTTTATGCAACTGTGATGAACTAGGTTAAAGCAATGATGATAGCACCCTCATTGTCACATAATAAGAGAGATCAATAGACTTTTCCCAAATCACCCAATAGATGTTGATCCCATATGACTTCAACTGTCTCTCAATAGATTTCTCCCCAATCACCCAATAGATGTTGATCCCATATCACTTCAACTGTTTTAGCTGCCATAGACCTATATAACGCTTCAATACTGGGCCTTGTAACGGCCTCTTAATGGCACTGTATTTTGTTGAACAGATACGCAATTCTTTGAAAATAGATCTCCTCTTATGTAGATCTCCTGCGCAATCAGTATTTGTATAGTTGATGATTTCATGCCCTTTCTTGTTAAACCTATTCTTTTAATAAACAGGCCCATCTCAAATGGATACCTTTAAATATCTCAAAATCCTCTTCCTAGAATTAATATTACTAATCGTTGGTTCATGCATAAATTGAGGCATTTGTTTAATGAAATATATAATGTTGGTCTTGTGAAAGTGACATGTTGGACCATTCTTACAATACTTTGACAGATAGTTGGATCATCAAACAGGTCTCCATCTTGAGAGCTCAAGTTTTAATGTGAACCACTGGGGTATAAACTACGTGAGGCTGGAAGTCTGCAATTACCCATTGAGATGCCTAGACGGATTCTGGCTCTTTATAAAAAGAAAAACTTACCTCTTCCAAGTCAGAAAGTTATTATGAGTGAGTTTTCCAGAGACAAGTTAGCCTAGAAAGTTTAAAGAGAGCTCAGTGTAGGTAGAAGAGTGCATTGAGTCAAAGAGAAGGAAAAGAAGCAAGAGAAGAAATTATTCAATCAAATGTAATGCAGCAACGGATATCAGCTTTGCGCAGATAACAGAATGGCAGTATGAAAATGTGTCTTGCATTGTCATGGGCACTACAAATTAATTTCTCTATCCTGGAACGCAATCTGATTTTTCTTTGGAACAATGTATGTGCTGTGAAACATATGGTAATTGAAAATTATGCAGAACTCAGGTTAAAATCAGCTTCTTTTTGCGCAAATTCCAGATTTGGATTTCACTTAACAAGGAGAGGAAAACAAAATAGAAAAGGACCAGATCAGATCAGATAACACGTGGAAATCAGAAAGGAAGTTGACTCAACATAGAGAAAACAAAAAAATTGTAAACGTAATGAATTTGATCCAATGTCGGCCACAATATCAATCTTTGTAATTCTGTAACATGGCATATCTGATCAAATATTGAACCAATGATCCGATTCAAATCAGATTTCAGAACCCAAAAACCCACACGAGAATTAAGGAATCCAATTATCTGACATCAGAAAATAGAGATGATTTCAGTTCAAATCAATGCAGAAATTGAAAAGTTGTGGGGCTGTTTGAATATAAACTGTTCAAGATGTGTAGAATAAGGAAGGACACCTGAAACAGAAATATGTAGAGAAGGGTGTGAGAAAGGCTGTCTAACTGGAAACATATTTTTAGATCTATCTGGGTATATCTTTTGGAAGCAATATGCAATCTGGCTTTGATACCAGGTAAGATCTCAATATCATATCTTGATGAGGCCAGTGCAATTGTACATTCTCAGAACATACAGGGAACGAAAGAAGAGTGCACAAAGGGGGGGAGGCAGCAGCAGTGATACACAACCCCAGTCCTTAATCTTTATATAACATAAAATATTTCTTTGGACTAAAATGTCTTTGAGAGACTATAAATAATTACAACACAAGAGCCACGTTATAATTACATGTGTGTGGATTTGGGAAAATCTTGATCCAGATTAGAACATGTCTTATCAGTTTAAAACTTACATATTATTAGGTTTATTAAACCACTTTAACATGAAAGATGTGGATAAAACGACATTGAAGCATAAGCATGAAAAAAACCTTCCTTCAGCTAACATGAAAGATGTGGATAAAACGACATTGAAGCATAAGCATGAAAAAAACCTTCCTTCAGCTAACATGAGAGATGTGGATAAAACGACATTGAAGCATAAGCATGAAAAAAACCTTCCTTGAGCTATATCTCAGCTATCTATGGGTCAACTTTATGCAAATGATGAATGTGAGTAAACCAGAGTTGGAAACATTTAGTTAATCAAATTTGATAATTTAACGTTTCCATTATTTGACCATTTTATTTTACCAAGTTCAACATTCACCAGATTAGTGGACATTTTTGTGTTTCAATACAACAAGAAGATTTTATTTGTACCAAGTGGTTTTTGAGCTGGTTAACTGGTCATATCCTAAGTCACATGGGTACTTCAGTAAGGTCCGTGTACCCATGTCGCCGTACCCGTACCCACAAAGGGTACTTGGACACACTTGAGTACCTATAGATCCAAACTGCTTAATTTTACTTTGATTTAATTTTTTTTCACCTTACTTTTCATTCTATTCTTAGTCATTGTTCATTAACATATAATGTTTTTATTTATATCACTTGTTTAATAAATGTTGCTTTCATTTTGATTTTTTTGTGTTATTTTGCATATATACATACATATATCCTGCCATCCCACATTTTTTAAAGTTGTCATGTCCGTACCCATATCTCCGTACCCATACCCATGTGACTTAGGTCATATCTTATTGATGAAATGTATTGGCTTAGTATTATCTTGGCCATGGGGAAAATATGAGATCTAATGCTCTTGTTAGGTCAAATAAGTATCTTATGTCAAAATGGAGAAATTCTGTATCTCAAATCTTTAGTATTATCTTATTTATCATCTGTGCCTGCTACGTAGGAAGAATGCCATCACCCATTATAACTGAGAAACAGAAAGATCATAACTTCAAAAGGGGAAGAAAAGAAGAAAAGTGAAGAAGGAAATGTAGAAATAGAAACAGTTTCAAAAACAATTAAGAGAGAACATGAAGAAGATGAATCCATGGAAGAAGACCTCTCCATTTCTTTGGAAGAGGAAGAAAGGTAGAACCTTTACAAGAACATATATGAAATAGAGGAGATCTAGCTAAATGGAAAGCAAAAAAGATGGATTCAACTTTAAAGAGAGAAAAGTGTGGACTTTTATGAATTGAAAAATCCCTTCGGCCACTTCTTTCTGATTTTCAATGTTGGAATAGACCCCCACTATATATAAAAAATGATCGATTTCAAATTCTGTAAGAAATGAAATGTCCCAATATCTTTTTGATACATGTGCACATGATGGAAAGCAAAAAATGTCTTTCACATGTTACCTAGTTTGTCTACTTCTTCTGAAATGATATGAAAAAGATGTCCTTTTGCACAGTTCATGAGAAAAGGTGCACTAGGGTGTATATGCTTAGTTATCATCAACATTTGGATAAGTAAGTATGATATTCATATACCGCAATAATACCAGGACAACATGAAATCTTATATCAATAAAAACTAAAATCTTGAGATCTGCACAATCAATATAAAAAACACTATATGGATTTGACCATTGAGAGAAAACAATTTTATCAGGACCTATACTTGGAGTTTACATGCCATTTGCATGGCAATCCTTTTACCAAACTCCATCAGCCAAAGGCAAGAATTCTGCCCCAATCTTCCAGTTTTACATTTAAGAAAGGTGGCAATCTGAATTAACATCCTAGTGCAGCAAAATCAGGCCATTTTCACTTTGTTGCATGGAACAAGAAGGTCCAGTGGCAAGTCTTATGTTATTATGATCAACAGTCAGAAGGAACAGACTCCTTTTGTTTTCAAGGCATGCCTTCACAATTTGTTTAGACCACAGGCATAAGTAAATGGTTCTGACCAAACATTTTAAAAGTTAAAAAAAGAAAGACGGTGTACCTGATGCGATTTGGTAGGGTGACTTTCACGGTGAAGAGGTGGTCACCACGTACGGATGGTTTATTAAGTTTTGGAACCCCTCGTTTTGATAAAACAATCACATCGCCTGGTTGTGTACCAGGAGGAATCTGAAGTTCATTGACACCGTCAACCGTCTTTACCTGTAACACACGATTATCACGGTAGACAAATTAGAAAATTCCTTAATCAGGTCCTCTACAGTTACTATTGACTCTTTACAATCAAAACTCCAAAACCATGAAAGGCAAAAATGAGAGGGATCTTGAAGGGTGTCAACATGAAGACGACAAGCATGCTCAACCATGAAGCTCTGCAGCTGAGTTTTCCCATGGTGTCGTCCTCCTAAGGGATGGTGGTTGGGCTCACCCAATTGCAGGCTGTAATGTAAGTCTTGCCTTTGAAATGTTCCTCTCATCACAATAAAAAAGCTAAAAAACTCAGAAAAGAAGGGAATACAAAATAATTAAATGATAAATAGAAACATAATGGCCAAATTATATTTTTGTACAACCATGCCAAAAAATTTACAATTTTAATGACTCAAACCAATTTTTTGAAACTAGCAGTTGCTAGAGATATCTGGTCCTCGTTTTATATCATTTGGAAAGATAGCAGTTAAGTTATCAGTTGAAGCTTCAAGGTCCTCATGGCGAGCAAAGCTGAAGGATTCAAAATCCAATACATCTAAGATTTGAATATCAAGATCCAAGATGCAAATAAAGCAGGTAACGAATCTCAGTATCTTAATAAATCGGTCTAGATACAATCCATTGGAAGTCCAAGGAAATACCTAAGGTCATGGGACCAATTCCACAAGCAACTCCAGAAGTGTCACAATGCTAGTGACTAAGAGGGTAATTCAAGACCTCCATAAAGTTAGTGCATGATTGCAACTAGAATCCACTAGACCTACACAGGGTTCCAGTTGCCTTATGTAACCGATATGATAAAATGTTTCAAGGATCAGGGTTAAGATGCTTGTATACATATTACCATGAAGAAGCCAGTTTCAGATCAGCGCTCTTAAGGCTCTAAGAGATGACCTTATGTATTACGGCTGGTTCCATGGGTCTGATGGTTTTATCTGAATATGAGAGTTGACAGAGCAATGTTTTTTTCTTCCAGATCTGTGCACATAGCTATGCAGGGCTGCTTGCCCTATTATGGCATCTACTTAAAGACTGCCTAATAAGAGACTTACCTTCACAACTGCTCCCAGGATGGCATCAAGGTAACTTATTGAGACTGTGGAGCAAAGGTTTATGCCGTCCCTCTGTATCCCTTCAATCTCCTCGACATTGAGATACACATAGAGATCACCAGGAGGTCCCCTGCACAAAAAAAGAATAAATAGTTGTCAGACACACTCTGAGGGTCAGATAAACAATAAAAAAGGATTCAGATAAAGCTCAAATTTTTTTCACCCAACATCTGAAAAATAAATCAGCTGTAGAACAAAACAACTTTGAAGCTGCACGCTCACCATGAGACTTAAAGAAAAACAGTACAATCAAATAAGCACAGGAAGTATGAAAATATGAGCACATTCATAAGAAACAATGAAACCTAACGTTTGAAATGTGGTCTGGTAGCTAACCAAAATATTTTAAGTATGCTTTTCAAAATCTAAGAAGTGGAATGTGATTGGAATGTCCAAAACTCTATAAATTAAGAACTTACTAAACTTTGGATCATAAATCAGATTTTTTGGGTTGAAAAATCTAAAATCCATGATTTATGAACCTCAATGAAACCTACTGGACACATAAATTTGGTAATTTTTGTTTGATGTAATAGTTTTGAAGATTCTAAATCTATACATATGGTTGGGTTTTTGAAATGATGGCTGGAAAATGGCCAAATGATGACATGACAAACACATGGCAAAACAGTTGAACGACCAAGAAAGGTTTTTGTATACAGACACACACATATAACAGTGCAATGCAAGTGTATGTGAGTGTGTGTCAACTGAGAATATATCAACTGTATCAACTCAATCTGTGATGCATGATTATGGCAAAAGGGAGAACCATCCTTTTCCATTTAGAAAGATAAAATACTAGCACCTAACAAGAAAAGGAAAAGTTGACAATGCTGACACTAGTTCTCTATATATGTGTGTGTGTGCTTCTGTGTGATATATATATATATATATATATATATATATATATATATATATATATATATAGAGAGAGAGAGAGAGAGAGAGAGAGTTCCAAGATTATGTCAACTATTTTGTGGGGTCAATTGTGCAACCAGCCTTAAGTGACTAAATAGGAAGAAATGTAAGGCTAGGATAACCCAGAAAAAAGGACAAAAATGCCTTCAAAAAGAAATGAAGACTTGTTTTTCTGTCAAGAACATCTCACCCATGCATTTTGGTCATCTAATAGTTAAGAGTTTGGTAACTACATTAACAACATATATATATATATATATACATACACACACACACACATTCATAATCTGTGGGTCTGTGTGTGTGTGTGAAAATTTGATGCCTAGATCATATTTTATGAGCTGATAAAGCTAAGGCCATTAAATATAAAATGCTCATACAATCTAGTCCACCAAACATGACACCATGACAACTCTATCTTTTTCATTAAATGATCAACAATTAAGCATTGAATGAGAGACAGAACTTAAAAGCCAAGGTTAACAAGTTTGATATCAGTCAAGATTCTCTCTCTCTCTCTTTCTCTCTCTCTCTCTCTCTCTCTCTCTATATATATATATATATATATATATATACACACACTAAGCATTTTAAATTGGTTTTACTTTTACCAGAAAGAAATCAGAACCTTGGCAGTTGCATGACTTCATCTAAGGGTTCAGGCATGAGGCATATATTCAGTCCAACTAACCGCAAGCATAACAAGTTAACAACCACTTCTATGATCACCATTCAGAAGATGTACCCATACACATGCACAGATCAAAATGATGAATAAACATCTTTACATTTTTATGACATACAGAAACATGACATGCATGTCCAAGCATTACATATGATCCTCAATCTTCAGAAATATATGCACTAGAGTCTAGACAGCATTGTAGGCATGACCAACATTTAGAAGATCAAGATACATCAATGGCCTGTGGAATGGCCAGATGAACAAATATCAAAGAATAATGCATGAATTCTGGAAGAAGATAAAATTAAAAATTTCAAAGCTGAACAGCAAATACAAAAGAACTCAGCATACCCTCTTGGTCCTGCATCACCTTCTCCACGTACCCTTAGTGTACTTCCTTGACTGACACCAGGAGGTACCTTGACCCTCATATCCTTCTTAGTCCGGACACGCCCTTCGCCAGCACATTTTCGACAATATTCTGAAACAGTTTGACCGTCTCCACCACAGGTTGGGCAAACAGAGATCTGGAGAAAGCAATAGAAGTCAATATTAATGTGCATTCAGTACATGTATCCCAGACTGAGGACAACAGGAAAAGAATATCAAGAATCAATAGCTTCTTTTCAAATCATAAGAAAAGAAGAAAAAGCAATCAAACTTGGGAGCATGAACTTCACTCGTAAAAATATCTGCATGATCACTTCGGCAAATCAAATAGTAATCATGAAAACTGATCTTAAGCATGCGAGGTATTGTCCTATGATAACTTAAGAACTTCCAAAAAAGTTAGGATTGTATATTTGGATTCTCACAATCTTCAGCAAACTAAATCTCATAAAATATCATGGTAATATCACAAAAATATCATGGTACAGTTGAGGTCTTCAAGTTACGATAAGATTTTTGCTTTTAACCCATGTCATACGAGTGTAGGTGTAGGGGTGCCATTTTCTGAAAAAACTTTGGTACGGATTATGTGTATGTAATATATAATTATATACACAAGCTCTATATACATACATACACATATATGTACATACATAAGGGGTGCCATTTTTTGAAAAAAAAAAAAATCAGTATGGGCTATGTTTGTGTATCATATTTATATGTATATACATAAGCTCTACATACACACATGCATACCAACTTACCTACATGTATGTATATATGTATGTATGTATATATGTACATAAAATGAGAAGGACAAGTTGACTTGCGTCATGCTATTCTTTTACATTCTTTTTAGAAAACTAACTTTACATGTATTCTTCATGCTTCGAGATATGAAATATGAAAATCAGATAAAAAACACATTTTCTGGACATAAAGATCAGTTTTATAAGCCAAAAATAAAGCAGACCATCGACTGTTACACTTTTACAAATCTTAGATACACACTTTAAAAATGACATTGTTTATATGAATTTATAATGTTTTGGTTATGAAGATCACATCCATAGAGTTGATTTTACAAGAAAATGAGTAAAATATTATAACTAGTCTGTGCAGTTAAAAATGGCGACTAGTTTTTCTTTTTTAACACATTTTTTTCGCCTTTTTTTTTCACTTTTTTCATTTTTTTTCAGTTTTTTTAATGCCAAACAGTTTTTTTCATTTTCTATTTTTTATTTGTTGCAAATCTACTTATCTTGTGATGTTTGTGTTATTAGTTTCTTACTTATTTTATTTTTCCCTCATTTTTAGTTTTTTAAATTTTTTAAAAATTTACCGTATTTTTTTTCTGTTCTTTTCAAGCTCCCCATATTATACCCGAGAAAAACATGGCAGTTTAAAACTCCTAGACATTATCTATTACACTTTTACAAATCTTAGATACACACTTTAAAAATGTCATTGTTTATATGAATTTATAATGTTTTGGTTATGAAGATCACATCCATAGAGTTGATTTTACAAGAAAATGAGTAAAATATTATAACTAGTCTGTGCAGTTAAAAATGGCGACTAGTTCTTCTTTCTCCCTTATATATATATATATATATATCATAGTCACAAATAATGTCTCGGAGTTTTAAACGGCCATGTTTTTCTCGGGTATAATATGGGGAGCTTGAAAAGAACAGAAAAAAAATACGGTAAATTTTTAAAAAATTTAAAAAACTAAAAATGAGGGAAAAATAAAATAAGTAAGAAACTAATAACACAAACATCACAAGATAAGTAGATTTGCAACAAATAAAAAATAGAAAATGAAAAAAACTGTTTGGCATTAAAAAAACTGAAAAAAAATGAAAAAAGTGAAAAAAAAGGAGAAAAAAATGTGTTAAAAAATGTGTTTTCTGTGACTATTACATATATATATATATATATATATAACCGTTGACAAGTGCACTCAGTGCATGTCCGACTCAGATGCAGCATTTGCTGAACCAATGTCACAGCTTCTTCCATAGACCATTAGAATTTCAATAACATTCATCATAAGGTTTTGCAACCCTGATTTAAGTGGGGGGTGAAGCACTTTCCTTTTTGAAATTCCGTTTTCTTGGGCCTCAAAAACTTGAAGCTTCTGTTGGACCAAAATTGGACATTCAACTTAAGTTTTTCCACTTCCCACCCAACCCAATACTCGGATAAAAGTTAAAGGTCCTAAAGGTAAAAACTATTTAAATTGAATATTCATCTCAACATTGGGTTTCAGAAACTTGAAGGCCTTGTTTACCAAAATTGGATTTTGAGACCAAAAAAATTTGACAAAATTAACAGGTGCTGTGGAAAGAAGAAGCACAGATGATGACTAATTGGGGAATAATGACGCTTTTATGATTAGCAAAACAGGACTTACATACTTGTGAGAAAAGACCAAACGGTGTTTCCTCTGTCCGCATCACTTGGCCCCTGCCACCACAAGTAGAGCAGACCCTCATCTTTGACCCTATCTTCGCACCAGTACCATTGCAAGCATCACAAGTCTCCAAGTGAGAGAGCTCAAACTCTTTGTCTGCTCCAAAAATGGCCTCTGAAAACTTCAATGACATATCATATCTGCAGAAACAGTGAAATTACACATCATCGTGTTGCTCACATGGAAAATCCTGAATATTTACATACTTCACTTGCAGTAACTCTGAAGAAGAGATTATGCAAATATAATGGTGAGAATAATTTAATCCAAAAGGCTGATCATGACGAGCATAATCAAACCACCTAGCTAGACAACATTTGGTAACTCATTTCCTGAACCTTTTTCTAACAATGGGAATAGAGACTGCAACAAGCACAAGAACAAAGTGCTTAACTTCTAAGAGTACACAGATAACAGATGGACAAAAGGACAAAGAAGTTTTCACTTCAAAGCTCAGCTCACCGTAGGTCATCACCTCGTACAACAGTGGTGCGTTGACTGGTCCTGAATCCAGTTGGATCCATACCAGAAAATCCACCCATACTTGCACCAAAAAATGTCTCAAATAGATCAAAAGGATTAGCCTGGAAAAAGAAAAACAAAAAAATTGGCTGTCAGTTGCAAAAATTGGAGGGACGAGTTACACATCTACACGAAAAAGATCTACATACTCTATATATCCTTTTTTTTTTCGTTTTTTTTTTGCGGGGGTGGGGGGGTAGGGTTTGGGATGTTCTTATCCGCCAATAATTGCCAAACATAGACATTTTCCCTGAAACTCGAAAGTAACTACTGATTTCTCTCTAGGATAACAAAAGAAAAGATTCAGATGTCCCTTAAGAAACTCATAGCAGAAAACAATCCTTAAATTTTATTTGCAGAAAAATTGAAATATAATGTCTTTGCACCAGCTTCTGGTGCAAACCAAAAGCATGTCAATGGCAGCCAAAGATAACCCTGATCTTATGTATATGCACTACGGTTGTGCTTTTTCATACAAGCAATTGTGTACAACAGTTCCAATAAAGGGGAAAAGGTCACCGCCTATTAGCAATTTCTCCACCCCTAACGAAGAAAATATAGAGTACTCCAGAGAGCACACATTTTTGAAAACATAAAAAGGAAACAATATAACTGCAAAGAAACAGAATCCAGGACCAAAACTTGGGGCCCAAACTTACAGGATGAAAGTTATAGGCTTATAGCCTTACATTAATGCATTCCAAAGCAGTTTCTTTTAGTGTAACCAAAGAAAGACTTGAAATTGCATCTGTAAAAAGCTTTTTCAATCTGAATATTTCATGTCTCAAAATGCAGGGCAAGCTTTTTCAATCTGAATATATCATGTCTCAAAATGCAGGGCAAGAAATAAAGAGGTCAAGATTTCTATATGGTCAGATTTTTCTATTAGGGGCACACAGCATCCTTCTTTTGCTTAATAGTAAATAGGACACTGGGATTTTTCCTATCATTATGCTCAATAGTAACCAGGACACTGGGATTTTTCCTATCTTAGATAAGGAACATTAAATAGATGTGGCAGTGGTAACTGTGGGAGCTTCTCAAATCAAATGACAGACGTAGATTATGGTTTACAATTTGTTTGTTATTAAACTGTCCCACACCTAATGGAGCAAGATGGCAGGTAGCCTTCCTCCACCTTCACCAATAAATTAACCTAAAGCGGTGGGCAAAAAAAAAAAACTGTGATGACTAAGTTCCTAAGACAATTTGCAGGATTATACCTAAACAAAGCTTTAGCACCTTAACTAGTTAACAAGAGACCTCATCTAAGGCAAACACCAATAACCATTAAGAAAAAAGGTCTGCATCAGCAGCATGTTAACCATAATAAAATCCCAGCATCCAAGCTTCATTAGATAGATGACAATTTAACTAAAGCACCTCCTACACATGCTAAGACATTAACCAAGATGTGTTTGCAGACTAAGATAAAGAACATAACAACTAAGAAAGTAAATCTATGTTTGCAGGATGAGCTTTAACATACTGCATATGCTCCAGCAGAACTCCCAATTGGACTCTTCACACCAGCCTCACCATATTGATCATATAAAGCCCTCTTCTTATCATCTGACAACACCTGACAATTTAGTAGATCAGCATTCAAAAATATCAAGAAACAGAAGTACTATACGTAATGACCTAACCCAACCCACTCCTGAGCTTGGGTCCTTGGTTCGGCAAATCCCAAACCCACCCCTAGCAATTTGGTTTCAGTCTGAAAAAGGCTAGGAACCAGAACAACTAACTTCTTTAACAACCCCCTTTATAAGTTATTGAAGATCCCTCACAATCTTCAATACAAGACTAAACTTTTGGGGTGTTACAATTCACCCTGCTTAGGTACACGCGTCCACAGGTAGGACCGTAGGTCTGAGTGTTGAACTATGCTCTGGTACCACTATAACGACTCACTCACTCCCGAGCATGAGACCTTGGTTCACCAGATCCCAACCCACTCCTTAGCAGTTTGGTTCCAGCCTAAAAAATGCTAGGAACCAGGACAACCAACTTCTTTAACAACCCCGTTTATAAGTCTTGAAGATCCTTCACAATCTTCAATACGAAACTAAATTTCAGGGTGTTACGCTATAAGCATGAATAACAAAGAGCAAGTAATGGTGGGTCTGATTATCTGATGATACACATAGCACCACAAGAACTAAGAGAGAAACACATTGAAGGAAAAAGGGGGATTGGAGGAGTCAAAATTGTACCTCATAAGCAGTGCTTATCTCCTTAAATTTTTCAGTTGCACCAGGTTGCTTGTTCACATCAGGGTGATACTTTATTTTTGAAGTTCGAGGAAAATAAAGAAAAAGAGGATCGTGAGCAAAGGTTGCATAATGAACAAAAAAATGCTTCAAAAGGTTTCCAACAAGTTGTGGGAGACTGAAGCATCAAATATCAAATAGAATACATACTTCACATGGATTCATAAATCACGAAACTCTTTCCATTTGTGGAGTTCCATTACAAGTTATTATGCAGGATTTCTCGATTTTCTCATAGTCTTGAAGTTGCGAAGTTCAGGTTATTCAGGTCCAAAAGATGTAAATTAATAGCAAAAGCTGAAACAACCTGAATGAAGAATTAATGCAAGAAAGCTAATTTTTAATGCCTTTCTCTATAGCAAGTTGGAAGACTAACTAAGAGAATTATCATTTCGCAGAACAAAGAATGAAAGTTTAATCATTAGATAGTAATACCTTATATATGTATGCGCAATTATGTTACACCAATTACTGTCCTTTGTCCCTTCTCAAACAAAACAAAGGATCATTTCTAAGAAAAAATTAGATTCGCATGCCAAACTGCAATCAGTTGAATGGGAGTCCAGACTATGTAACCACCAACTCAGTTTGTGCATCTTTATAAGTGCATGTTACTGAAGCTGCTGCATGTCCATTAACATAGCAAGCAGAAAGCCTCCATGCCAACACAGGCAACACTTCTGAATGAAGTATATCTCGCAAGAAATTATTTGACTTTCAGTTTTTCCCTAGTGCTAGAAGCCCAATAGAGAGACGCTTCAAAAGGACCACATATCTAAACAGCCATTCTTAAAAGCAAAAAGCAGTAAGTGATGACCAGTTCATACTCCAATTTTGGGTACAGAGTCATGGCACTAGGAGCCAACAAGTTGTGGGAGACTGTGATTTACGTGTATAATTTGCAAGTTCTGGATTGCATGAGATGACCATTTAGATAAAATACCAAATCCAATGCCTCGTAATACATAAACTCCTATCCAGGTAGAACTTCCCAAATAGAACCTTAAATGCAGTAAAAACTTGAACTTTTGGAAGAGCAGTGAATGATGTATATCATCTCAACTTGAGAAGGATACTAGTAAGAAACCAAATATGTTTCTGCTTACTTTCAGCTTGCATCACATGAACGCAGCATATAAGCTGCCAAACTCAAAGTCGACTTGGGTGCAAATGCAGGTCAGGCTATTGGAATTTCAACTTGTAAATACTTCGTGACCCTACATGGCTTAGTCTAGCACTTGGTCTTGGCAACATAGTGATCAAAGCTGAACTAGACGCCTTCTCATGAAGAAACCCTATGAAGCAATAGCTTAAAAGAAGGAGAAGTGCATCTGAACTGGAAATTGAATAAATGAACTGGAGGTTATTCATATTCAGTTTATGCATACACGTCCAAAATTTATTCGAATGCCATGCTCGTATGCAAAAATTGACACTTCCCTCAGAGTCTCCAGTCTGTTATATTTGATATGAGCTTTTGTAGGCAAGAGGTGGCTTGCGTTCGGCAGCTTTAATTTCTCTTCAATTCTTGGTAGTATGCTACGACAACAAGAGAGAACAAAAAATCCACGTTTTTCATGCTAACGACCTCCTAAAGTAACATGTGTTTGGATAAGATAAGAGGCTGACGAGTGACGAAGGCTTACTACGACCTACTCTTTCTTCGCCAGTTGGATTAGCCACTTCCAGTGCAGCGAAGCCAATATTAACGCAAAAGACAGAATATTTAACTTGGGGAACATTGTCACTCTTCATTACCAAAAAGATACGGAAAACAATTGAACGAAAACGGGAGTAATCCACTGTTAAGGTTGCCTCATTACCTGCCGAGCCAACTTCCTATAGGCACTCTTGATCTCTTTGCTAGTCGCTGTCCTTGGGACGCCCAGAGTCGAGTAATAGTCAGCAGAAACCACGTTCTGCAGGCAATCAAGGCGGCCGCCTCCGACCTTCTTGTTGAAATCACAGGAAAAAAGCAGAAGTGGGTCACTCCAGAGGCTGTAGCCCCCATTTAGGAAGGATGGTGTGCCATGAAGCGGGTGGTGAAGGAGCTCCGACTTCAATCTGGCATTGCCAGGGAAGGACTTCTCTGGGGAAGAGGAAAAGGGTGAGAGATTGACAAAGTGGTAGGAGATGGACAGCGCCATTGAGGAGGGGAATTCAACGGGAGGAAAGATGATGGTCGATCATCTAGAAGGAGAAGAAGAAGAAGAAGAGAAGGGAAAGAACTAAGAAAGAAGAAGGGAGGGGCAGAGTGGGATGATGCAGTCTGTAGATGTATGGATGAAACTTGGCTCCCTCCCCCTCTCTCGTTCAAGTGATATTATTTTTATTGCCGGGGGGAGTTCTGTTCCTGAGTCAGTTGTTTGATTTCGGCACGGTTGAGACTTTATCCTGATTTTTCCTCCCGTGTTCTTGCTGAGCCATTTAAGCACGACACAATCCGCCCGATTTCGGAATTCTATGACGTCTCCAAATTGTTTTTTCATGTCCAACTGATTTAAGAATGGATTGGTGACTTCAGTCATATTCAACCCGAATCCGACATCCCCATTTCCCACCTTCTGATAAACGAATGGAGACAGCGACGGTGAGTAGCAGCCGTCTGCAAATCTGGCTCCCACTAACGGCGGCATTGCAGGCGCGATCCAAAGGGCAGTACTTGTATTTCTAGGTTCGGGGTCTTAGGGTTCTTGGTCTTTTTCTTTATGGTTTGGGGTTTAGGGTTAAGGGATTTCTGGTTTCTGTTCTTCTGAATTTCCTTTTTACTGGGGCAGCTGGTGAGAAGAAACACACTTAATGGCTATTCTTCATTTTGCTCCCTTGTTGTATCATTGGCTTCCTTCATTTGCAAGGTCGCATCTCAGAACAAGGTTTGGTGTCTTTTTAAGTGGTTGTTTTCATAATATGCATTCTTGAATGGTCATTTGCACCGCCAATAGTGTATACTGTGTATTCCATACAGATTTGAAGTTTCAACAGTCTATTTTTTAACTCCTATAAGTTGAAATTGTATAAAGCATCCAACTGAACTGATCCAAGAACGCATTTCTAGGTTATAGATATGAACATGTTGATCACAAACTTGTTGTATTTGAGGTCTGAAAAACATAAAATTAATTAAACTTTTTCAAATATATAATTAGCATTGCATCTAACCATGAGTGAGATTAAATGTGAAGTCTCTCCCTCTCGCTTGGAAGGGCATAGCGTAGCTGATCGAACTGGTGGGCAAGTAGAAGTCTGGTCATCGGTTTCATTTTTGTGGGCAGTACTCATCTAAACTGTAAGTGGTGGATATGCAACAATATGGTTGATTGGTGCCCCTTTCCCTACTTAGATCCCGAAGTAGCCAAGGTTAAGGTTAGAGGAAGAGGCTTTGGTTTCTTTGGGGCCATGTGTGCATATGCATTACACCTGCTTAGACTAATTATTCATAAAAAAAAAGAACAAAATAGATGAAAAAAAAGGATAAAAGATAAGATGGAATGTTTTCCTTGTCTAATATTTTACATTTCATTTAACTGAAGCATCAGGTCTTGCCAATTAATGGCTTCCACTAGACCGTTTGTGGTCTACGATAGTGAAAGCGAGCCCACTACATGAAAGAGTCGAAGTTGATCCAAGTTGCGACGTGGCAATGTTGATCCGCAACTCATTGCCTTGCAATGTGGCTCACTGGCTTACAATGAGAACGCAGCTGTTCAATTTGCTATCACCTTACCCTGTGCAACCACACGTATTCACTACTAAATGCATCAGCTGCCGTTGTTTTTCTAGGTGCAAGGAAGCATGCATGGAATGTATTTAAGAAGTCCAGCATTTGGATGGAGATATTATGCTTTTTTCAGAGGTTCTGAATGTGATTTTCTTGAAACAGTAAACCATGACTTTGTAAGTTGTCCAATTTCCAACAAATTGTCCAAAGAACATCTTTTGTTAAAGTGAAGTTTAGTAGAGAAAGGAATTGATGGTGTTTTCAAAACATGCGTGACATTTAAATCACATTAAAAGCATGAGAATCAAACGACTACTAAAAAGAAATGCTGCTGGTTTATGGCATCGAGGATGGACTTATGTTAACTCCACCTGCAGTTCAGCAAATTGCTGGCACCAAAATTTCCGAACCATGGTGAGAACCATAGTGCATCTGTCCTTGCATAGCCTGCACTCAACCAGTGCCTAAATGGAAAGAAATAAGATAATATCACCAATGCACTGTTGAAGATCATAAGTGGGACAGAAGAAAGGCACCATCAATCATGAGACTCTTACCTATGATATTTGATGTCAGAAACAAGACTCTTGCTAGCTAGCTGCCAGATTTCCCCGTATGTGTGTGCACGCGAGAGAGAGAGAGAGAGAGAAGGGAAAGACGATGAATGAATGCTTTATAGCTTCATAATCATCGTCCGAGGTATTACAACAGAGCCCTTAATAGCTATATGCTTTTGTATGGCAAAACTGGCTGCTTTTTCTTTGTATGTGTATGTGCACGAGACGGGGAGAGAGAGAAAGAGAGTGAAAGATGATGAATGAATGCTTTATAGCTTCATAATCATCATCCAAGACGTTACAACTGGGCCCTCAATAGCTATATATTTTTGTATGGCAATAGCATAGGGACAAATGCAATCAAATTGAAAACACACCCACTTCTGTTCCATACGACTTCACACCATCTGGCAAACTAGAACACATCTGGGTGAAAATGCCCAGGAATAGAGCTACTCTGCTGTGCCTGTTGCAGATGCATTGTCAAGGCATAATTATTTACCTGGAAAACACAATCAAGGGTTGGTGAGGAAAAAATGGTTCAGAAGCAAAGCCCGGAAGCATAAGAGAACAGGTGTCTTGTTTCAAGGAAGACGAACCTCAAGTGTCCGCACTTGCTCTTGATATTGTGAGACGAGTTGTTTTAGATGCTGCAGCTCCTGACCCCTCTCATCATATTCTTTTTGCCGCTCATGCTGGATTGTCACAGCTCGTTTGAGGATTTGATTGTCACGAAGAAGAGCCTCAAAGTGTTCCTTGAGTAGCATGTTCTCCTGAACCCCAACAAAGGGCAAAAAAATGAAGGCCAGGTTCGTCAAATTTTAACTCAAACCATCAAACCTGATCCCAGGTGGGATCGGTATTAGCAAAAATGCAATTCAACGATTGAGCAGCCTGCACATGGAGCATGCTATACAGAGCAAACAACAATTATTGAGTATGTTTTATCAGGCTTTGGGATAATAGTGGATAGGAAGAAAAAGGAGCTGAACCTCTGAGGAGAAAGAGGAAAAATAATGCTCCAGACTCTCAAAAGGTACACCTATATGCCATTTTGTAATCCTTGAAGGAAAAAGAACAAAAGCAGGCAGCTTTATGCATTTTTCATATAAATCGACATAGATTGACTTGGTAAAAGCTGTAAATTCTCAGCAATTCCCAGTTCATAATCTCGTGTTTCAGAAAAGCAGCTGACACCATTTTAGTAGTTAGAGGTGCATATCTAACAAGCTGAATATTTTTCCAAGGGAGGAAGGCAGTCTTAGGCATAGGAAACAACGGAACTTAAGATGGCTTTAGACCAAAGGAGAACAGGTGGGAGAAAGAAAAAGAGGGCAAACTAAAACCGAGAAATGATGGTCGTCTGTAATAGCAGGTAGAAGAAATTTCAACAAAATATCCGCTACTTAATGGTTTGCCAATAATAAGGTCCTTAGAAGGAGAAAATAAATTTATAAATGAACAGAAAAGGATATACACCTTCCGAAGATTTTCAGCCACAACTTCCCCAGCTCGAGACATAATTGATTTCTCAAGCACCTCAAGGATCCTTGATGCACGCAGCCTAGCATCATTCATATCACACGCATTCATCATTTCTCTCACAAGCAACTCCACCCACTCCAAACCATCAGCTGGAAGATCAGTAGGAGATGGACCATGTGCAGTCGCATCATCATTGGCAACTACCAACATGAAAACATAGAAGGAGAATTAAGCTTCTAGCATATAAATAACAGCAAATAGTTGCTAAGAAACCTCAGCAAAAGAAGATAACAAGGTACATTAACCGGACAATTATCCAAACAAGAACCAATATTATAGAAATGACAAGTGCTTCAGTTGGGATTGTCCAATTACTTTAGACCCGACCTAAAAAGTATAGCAAGTGGAAAACTGGAAATGGGCTACTTTATGGATGCTAATCCTAACCTCAAGCAAAATCTAGTGCCATAGCATAGGTTTACATATCACGTTGTGACACCCCTGAAATTAGAATGCCACTGTCATGTATTAAGTGTAACATACAAAACATCCTCATTTTATTAAGTGCAACCTGCAAAACAACTTTTTACTTTACATTACTTTAAAAAAAACATGGAAAATAACCAAAAATTCTTTTTCATTTGGCATCTCACATTAATCCCTTAGAACTGACTGCTAACTATGCTATGGCAGTTATTTACAAATTTGCGGGCAAAGAGTAAATTCTAGTTTGATTTTCAAGAACGAAACAGAAGCTGTTATGGTTTCTTGTAGAGGAAATCTGAAACTCTAAAGTTCTTTAAGACTATTATGTTCTTTGAGGAGCATAAAGCTTTTGTATTTTTGGATTAGTTCAGGTCTTTAAGCTTTAAATTTTAAAATGCATGCTATTCACACTTTTTGTTATTGTGCATCAATGTCTTGTGCAATTTATGGTCATTTTCATATGAACTTGTAGTTTTGTTTTGTAGTGGATATAATTCTGAAGCAATATGTCTTTCCTCTGAATTTTTTAGATATTTAAAAATTTTAACAGCTTACAATCTTCACATCGTGTTACATACATTGTATGTGGTATTTTAGACTTGACCAGCATAGGTTATAATACATATTCTAATACATTGCCCACACTCATGCCAATGAAACACAACCCACTTAAGACACATTTCCATTTCATTTTAATTAGATTTTGAAAGGATCTTCTAAACGAAAAAAGAATATGATTTTCATGAACATTAGTTTGGACCCAATCAATACAATATGAAGTTACAGCTGTAAATCAGTCCCAATCTTGAGGATGCAAACGCTTCAAGAGATACACTCTTGAAGATTCCAACACCTTCAATAGGTAATGCACAACCAATCCTCAAACTTGAGGAGAATATAAATATATTAATCTCAAGAGAAGAGAACACAAGAGAGGCCTAAAAGCCTTAACAAAACAAGGGACAACAGTCCCTTATTTATAGTACAATGTAAGGGAGAGAAGAAGGAGGAGTTGGCTGTTGGGCCAGCTCCAACGGCTAGAAATCTAGCCGTTGGAAGCTGGCCCAACAGCTAGTTCCCCTTTACAAAAAAAGAAAAAGTAAAAATAGAAAAAGAAAAGAAATAAAAAAGGTACATAAAAAAGAAAAAGAAACAAATAAAATAAAATACATAAACACCTATGCATACATAGATATTCATATATACAAATCATACATGAAACTAGATGTATGACAGTATATATGAAATATACATATGTGTACTTACATAATGTCTAATCTTTAAATTCTAACAACAGCACCATTTTACAACAAGGACTACACCTCACCCACACCAAAATCATCATCATCATCTCTCTCTCCCTCTCCCTCTCTCTCTCTCACACACACACACGCACAACCAACTAAGTCACATGGACGCTTCAATTTTGTTAACGCACCAGCGTCAACGCAACTGCGCGGCCTGGATTCGCACCCAGCCGCAGTCAAGAAAAGTTGGGTGCGGTCAAACCGCATCACGGACTTTTGTGTCCATTTTTTTATTTTTTATTTTGTTAAAACAGATTTAGGGCATGATCGTGCCCCTTCCCCCTCCTCTTTGTCTTCCTCAGTCTTCTCCCTCTTGCATTGAAGCACCGGTGACCAACGCTTCACAACCCTCCGATGCAGCGGCGCCTGTGTTTTCGACGGCCGGCGGCAGAGCTTGTTCCTCCGCCAGCAGAGCTTGTTCCTCCAGCGTCGACTACAACCAGACGGGGGGCAAGTGTGTTGTTCTTTCGGCAGTAGAGCTTGTAGGATTTTTTCTGGCAGCTGCTCTTTCTCTGATTCTTCAAATTCCATTTTACAATCACTTTCTTTGTTTTATTAAACTATTGAACGTTGTATTGATTTCATTTTTACGTTTGTTCATTTTCCCATTAGATGTTAGTTTAAAATTTTAACAATGCATCTTAGTTTGGCTTCTGCCGTCTAAATGAGTGAATGTTTTATTGCAATGTCACAGTGGTACGTGTCGGCACTTCCTCCTTCTTTCTCATACATAATACCTATGTCACTTTAAATGAACTTATTTTTGCCTGATGCCTCTTCCTTTTTCTTCCTTACTTTCATACAACATATCTACGGCAAAAATGGCATGAGTTTTTTATATTTACGTTACTTTTTTTTGCTGATTTCATGTATATAGTTAATTAAAAATACATAACTATCACCATACCACCATACCAAGATTGGCAAAAATACCGTACCCAAACCCACTGTCCCGTACCCGTACCTATGTAACATAGTTTTATTGATGGTTTTTATTTGTTTCCTATTTCTATTTTTTGGTTTTTGCCGTCAAGATTCAGCCACTCAAGACTTATGAGTGCTGCTAAGCCTGCTATAATGCTAGTTTTCTGTTCTAACTTCTAACTGTTCTGTTTTAATTTTTTAACATTAAAATGATTAAATCAGTTTTTTTTTCCTGCAGCGTGCACCGACTTTTAGTGTTTTACAGTTTTTACTTGTTTAGCATGTTCTTTTTGCCTGTTTAGCATTTCCTCTTTAACCAGCGCGTCACTATGTGTAATGGGGAATGGGTGGGCAGTGAGTAGAAGGGCTGAAGGGCCGGGGAGGAAGAAGGTTCGTGCTCACGGCATCCATTGTCGCTCAGCCTCACAAGTATTATAGTATTACTTGATTAGTATTTTGATGATAATGTATCTTCATTCCTGTGGACAATATGAGAGATTTTATGATTTTTAACCATTTCTTTTTGTTTCATTTTATTTTCTTCATAATAGTCTTTATGGAACTTAGATTCAGCACGATTATTTTGTTTTGTACATCAGATTTTGTAGTTGTTATTACATTTTAAGATGATGGATGAAGTATGAATTGGGAACTCAAAACTAGAGTATATTTCTTATTGACATGATTTGCAATTTTGAATTTGTTATTTGATAATTTTGTGGTTTATAGACAATTTTTGTCATGTTTTATATATATATACTATAATAATAAATTAATAATAATCATAATAATAAATAGCCTCGCCGCATTGCTGCACCTAAATTTTTTGAGGTGTGCCGCTCCGGCACCCGCACCTATGTGACATAGACAACCAAATAATGAGTAGCACAACTGGTCGAGTTGGGTGGCTTGTAGTAACCACGTCCTTAGTTCGAGCCTTAGAGGGTGCAACCTGATCGTATTGAGGAGTGTTGATCTTGGGATTAAGGGTGTCGTTGTAGAGACCAAGTAGACCGGTTCTTATCCTCCCTCTTCCTCCTTTGTCTCTCTCTCTCTCTCTCTCTCTCTCTCTCTCTCTCTCTCTCTCTCTCTCTCTCTCTGTCTAGCTGCATATTATGTAGGGCTTTTTCTAAAGTAGCTGCAGCTATTGAAAAATCATCCTTGCACCTTATGGTTTGCCAATTAGCTTGTCTTTCACACAACTACTCTCAATGTTAAGCCTTTAGCTAGAAAGAAAGATGTCAAGTTTGTCAACAAATCAAAAGCAACGTTTAATCATGAGCAAATAATTATGGAAAAACTATTATACAGTTACAAAATAAAGCCACATTTGACTAAAATCCTTCATCTTGTCTAAGCCAAAGGGTCAAGTCTTCACTAAGCATCAATTTTAGGTTCTTTCAATTTCCCATCTCCATTACCAACGGGAAAAACAGTTATCCTTATGCAAATATAGGTACTTTTCAACTTTTCAAAAGGATTATCTGTATAGATGTGTTTTAGTGAAGGGAAAAAAAAAATCATACATACAAGTACCCTTCTAGGTTGTTTTTGAGGATAACTTATCTTCTCAATCAAAAGTAGGTTAAAATTTCACCCAAAAATATGCTTCTTTATTCCAAATCCCATTTCACTTGCCCAATCCAAAGGAAAAGTCTCTTCTAAACTTCTAATCAACAACATACTTGCTTGAAAAAACTGTGATTCTTATGCAAATATAGGTTCTTTTGTTCACCTTTTCAAAAAGACTCTGTAAGGGTGTGCCTTAGTGAAGGACAAGGAAATGCCCATATGTAGCTCTAGGTTATTTTGAGAACTTATCTCTTCAGCCAAAAATAGGTGAAAATTTCACTCTAAAAATATGACATTCTTCCAAATTCAGTCTCACTTTGGAAGGATGGAGAGAATTGTCCTTTCAAAAATGAGAGGACCATTTTCACGTACAAAATAGAGACAACTACTGGTGAAGCTTATAGCCTTATACAAAAACAGTCCCACCTGAAATGGGTCTTGGGGGAGAATTTGCATTTTGTGTTTGCTCCCTTACAGGGTAAGCTGACAGCTGTTAATAGCAAGGGGTTATCAAAAAGGAAAGGTCCACTTTTAGCTGGTGTAACTAAGTTGGGTCTGACTGAGCCAAATTGGTCACTAGATCACCCAAAATCCATGTACAACGTACAAGTAGGCATTTGACTGAATTCAAGATTAATAGCTCATAATTTTGCCATTTTCACATGCCTTAAAAAAATAAAAAATCCTCAAAAATATGGTTTTATTTAAAACGATGATCCAAGAGTTTATTCCTGACAAAAATTAAAACCGAGTAGATCTACAGGATCTGACGGGCAATCTGCAATCAAATATTAAAGAATCACAACTATCCATATGGTACTGCAGAAAGAGGTTGGTAGGCACTGTAATTTTAACCACTTTCACAACCCCAAGAGTCAACAATCAAAGTAGCATACCTTCTACAGATTCCTGAGGAAATACTCCTGCCTTCACATCAGGCTTCATCCCAGCAGAAGCTGCATTGCACTCTCGTAAACAGAGTTCATTCAAGCTCTTGATTGTTGAATCCAAATCATTGCCGCATGCTTCAAGTGTTCTCTCAAGAAGCTGAAAGATAGCATGCAGAGGATTGTTATTGACCTCTTTGGAATAATAAATAGTAATTTAACTGCAAAATTTTAGTGCACATGTATGAGCTCTAATCCATGTAAAAAAAAATTAACAACTAGAAATAGCAATAAGCTGCTAGATGAATCCACATGTTGTTGTAGTTTGAAATGAGTGAGGGATTCAACTTTCTTGTACGTAAGTAAATGGAGGAAACAAATCCATTGACCAAGCCAATGCTATGAAGCTTGAAAACAAGAAATGCAGGAAAGATGACCATACCTCTCGAAATGGATATTCACCAATAAACATACCAACTGCCAAGACTCCATAAATTTTTTTTTATCATCCCAAACAAAGGACAAGCCATTTTCTTCCTCGTTGAAGTAGAGGTAACTATACAAACCATAAATCAGACACCAACTTTACTTTAAGCTTTTTATCGGAGTACTGAACTTGCATCTCAGGCATCACAAAAGCACGCGAAGCAGTAAAAGACATACAAAAAGTTTCTAGTTAAACATCAGAAAAACCATATTCAAAACCAGTAAAGTCAAAGCATTGCTCTTAAACATATTTTTATTTGAGAAGTTTGTCAAGGCAGGCGTAGCCCTTGTTCCAAAAACAACATAACAGTTGCCCGTATGCAAGTTCTAAACCAGTGCCAGCCCCGTATAACAAAATTATCATAAGTGGGTGGCAGATCTGAACTTGATGGTTGCAAAAAAAATTGTTATACGACTTATAGAAACCAAAAGATCACCCAATTTCGGGAACAAACATCCAACTCCAGTGAAAGAAAATAGACAATTTGATACAGAAAATTATCCAAAATCAGAATCTTGAAATTTTCAGAAACTTGAAGAAAAGTTTCATGTGGTAAACCAATTAAAACTCAGAAAATCACAGAATGAGCAAGAAATGGAGCACTAAACCCAATTTTCGATCTCCTCCAGCCAGCAAAACTTATGGAGAAACTAGAACCAATGCCGATTCGTTCAGATACAAAGAACCACATATTAAGAACCTCCTCGAACGTAAGAAACAATCTGCAATGAAATACAGGCAGAAAATGACCTGCGCGTCCATGTCTGGGAAGAGCTCCCGGAGCTGCAAGAGCGGCGAGTCGACGGCGGTACAGACCACCCGAGACGGCGACGGCCTGATCGGCGAGCTGCCGCCGGCGCAGCGAAGTCGCTTCGAGACGGGAGGAGGCGAATGGAGCTCTTCGAAAAGGGACCTCTTTCCACAGACTATCGCAGACATGGTTTCAGGCACGGATCGACGTTACTCTCGACGCCGCCGGCTCGGACTACACTCCCATGCAAGTCCCCAACCACCAAAAACCCGACCGGCGACGGAATCCCGGTTCCCAGAGGAGAACACGGAAACCCTCACTCCTTCCCTTCAAATTGAAGTATCAGACAGCACCCAACACAGAAGAAACCCCAAGATTCCGACACATAGATGAGTCGGGAAAGCGGATTCCCCGGCGAAACCTCAGGTGGGTGGTAGCTCAACTGATTTGTCCATCCAACAGGCTTTCGAATGATTCACAAAGGAAATGAGGGATTTCACAGCAAAGGAAAGGGGAAGGGAAAGAAGAAGGAGAGTGTGGGAGGGGTTTTCTGCTTTTCTTCATTCTGTAAAATATTCTTTTAGTTTTTTTGTTAGTATTATTTTTTCTGAGTGAGCTACTTTTACGGCCGTCCATCATGCTTGATGAAGGACAAAAGATGCACAAAGTAAGGACCGATTATCTTTTTTTTCTTTTTTCACTCTTTCCTTCCTCTCCTCCTTTTCACCCCCCTTTTAGCTTTTTCTCAACTAAGACTTTGTCTGTTATTTATTTTGGGTAAAATTTTATCATAAATGCCATAAAAGAAAAAAATTGCTGAAAAAAGTCATTTTCTTTCTTATAAGTGGAAGAAAAAATAAAAGTCAAATTTTTCTGTTTTTCATTTTTATCAAAAATACGCGTGGGAATTAACTTGGTTTTTTAGTCTTTCTCTAGTAAATGAGGAAGTACAATAATGCTCTGTTTGACTTCAAGATTTGTTCATGTGCATATATAATATATTTGACAAACAAAGCAAATGATACAGTGCCAACAAAGGAGAAAGCAAATGCGCAACTACTAAGATGAATGTACCTATGCTTACCAACATTTACTTGGGTATATATATATATATATCTTTTAGAGAGATAAGGGGGGACCAAATTCAACTTGGTAAATTTTCTTTATTTTATTTAAAACACTAACTACGCTTTAATTTTAAATGAGATCCTAGCTTGTATTGACTATAACATGTTTTTTACTTTTCAATGAAGACCTAAAATACACAAAAGTTTATATATAATAGCTAAAGATAGTATAATGTATACATGTCAGATGAATTCACATTTATGATTAATTCATGTTATCATTGTTAATAAGCACTTATGTAATTTCATTAAAACACAAAAGTTCGTTTGGAGCACAGTGAGCTGATAACAAAGAAACTACTTGTATAAAAGGATTGCTATCTTCTAATCTTCCAACACTTACAATCATCTTACCAACATGACATTGATCGTGTCATAGTAAAATATAAAGGTGATTTTATTCAAATATATTTTTTTTCAAGTCACAAAAAATGTTATTGATATTTTAATTTGTATATTAAGCTTGAATTTTCAATTTAAATCTTATGGGACCTAGTACGTGCCTACTGCCTAACTCCCGTAATAAGATGAAAAACAACAGAGGGTAGGGGAAAATTGAAAAAAAATAAAATGCTAATCATCAACTGTCCAGCAAGAAAGCATATTTCTGCCTGACTAGTAAAAAAATGTTCAAAACTAAAATCCCAATTACAATAATGAATTTGAAGATTTCATTTCTATAAATGAATTAAACATTAAATTTCAAAACACTTTTAGAAAAAAGGATTGGTGACTTAAGATGTTGGTAAAAATCATGCATGATCAGTTCAATTCTCGTGAACATAACTCTTTTATGCTGCAATGATTAGATGTATAATACTTTAGTTGACGGGTTTTCTGCTCTCCACCTAAGTCTCAAAATAACTCCATATCTTAAAAGCAAAAGAGAAGGAAAAAAAACCCTTTGTTCTCTTTGGATATCTCGTTGGCAAAAGGGGTTTGGTGCAATAGTAGAGTGAGACCTCTCATTAACTAACTCTAAATTTTTGCACTAATACCTCATATCTTTTTACTTATTTACGTACTAACGGCAAACTTAAAAGTTGCAACTTAAGTGTCTAGTGCACCTCGTTTAAATAGACAAAAAAAATGTGCCCGATGTTTAAAAAATAACAAAGTACCACTCAACTTTTGAAATCTAACAAAAAAACTAACAATGAGGTGCTAAATTTTTGAAAAATTTATGTCAAAAGCACCCAACTTGGAAACTAAAATATCTCATTTCAACGAGGGAATAATGGTTCGTAAGTGGCATCTAAAATAAGTTTGTGTCAAAAATTAGTATTCTGTTCAAGAAGGCAGTTTTTTGATAATTTCTTTAAAAAATTAGTGCATGTTTATTTAGTTTAGAAACCTGAACGTTATTTGCCCAAGAGTTAGGCGCTTTTTTACAATGTTTTAAAAAAAATGAAAATCCAAGTTAACCAATATAGATACAAATGAGGTCTTAATATTACACAAATAACTTTTTTCTAGTAGCACATCTAAAACATACCTAAGGATTTGACAATAATCTAACACACTTAAGCTTTTCAATTTCATTGTAAACAACATAAGTTTTTTCATGGTTAATTAAAAAGATCTACAAAAATTTACTGTCAAATTAACTGTTAATTAAGCAATAGTGCTAATAAATAAAAACTATAAAAAAGTAACAAATTTGGATATGGTCAATTATCAAGTAAACTGGAAAAGGTAATGCAAATTAATGAACTTGCGATTTGTGTTTTGTTGATAATATTTTAGTTAGGTCCAACTTGATTTAGCAACCACTGACTGATTATTGGCAAAAAAGTTCTTTTATTATCAACAATGCAGAAAGCAGGCGTGTTTTTATCAATATCAAAAATTGTCTGTTTATTCCATTACTCCCAGATATTTCATATATGCACCTAAATTTCTCTTGTATTTTCAAAGACGGCAGAATCAATCTGCTCCAAATGAACAGCTTACAATGAAGAATGAAACCAAACTTGAGGCTGGGACAGTCGGTTGCCGGGTGCCGACCCACCAAAAAGGAAAAAAAGAGAGATGCAGCAGCCAATCTGACCATAAGCAATGACAGAGAGAGGACACAGAGTACCCTTTGTTGCGCTTACTTTCTTCTCCAATATTTGATTCGTCCGTTTTCAAATACTTTTTCCCTAAACTTCAATCCAGCACGCACTGGTGGTTGTGGCTGCTGTGCAGGAGGTGGATGGAAGGGATGGGAGAGGTTGACAAGCTTGATGCTCACAGCAGAGAGAGAGAGAGGGAGAGATACAATAATGCATCTTCAAGTGATCACTGGTATTAAAGACTTGTAAGAGTTTACAGGTTGACAAAATATCATTTCTAATCTCACAAGGAGTATACCTTTCCATAAGCACGTATTTTCTTGAAGTAGTGGAGAAGCCTGAAAGAAATTGAAGTGAGGGAGGAAGGATGCACACAAACTGCCACTACAGCTGAAGGAAAGAAAGCTTGAAACATTTTACAAACAAGGGGTTTGTTGAAACGTGGTTGGCCCCCTTGCCGACTCAAGGATTTCCAAGCCCCATTGATGCTGATGCGCATAGCCTCAATTAAATTGTCGACTGGCTATTTGGCATCCCAACATATCAATTGCCAGTAAGCATTGTTTTACAGAAATATTTTACAGTGCTAAAAAATGAACCGAAAAATTCGACTGATGGTGAAATATGAACTGACAATTCAGTGGCAAACACACTTTCCAGCCCACAAAGACTGCATATACATTTGATACAACTGTCACCAAAAGGAAAAAATCCTCCTCCGCTTAACAATTGCTGCATTTAAACAACTTCTAGTGTACATGGAAAAATCTTCAAGAAACACAGGAAAAAGAAAAAATATTAAACTATACAACTAGAAGCATTCTCAAACTGCAATATTCCAGGTCTCTGTTACCCGAAGCAATCATCTAACATGATAATGGATTTTAGATGAATGCATGAGCTTTACACGTTTGCGCAGCTCATACTGTTATGTCTGAAAAGAAGAGTACAAGCAGTGATTTTTATCAGCCAGCGAAAGCAGCAATGAATGTGTTAGATATTTACATTGGTGCAGACAAGTAGCTTTTCATTTCTGAATTCCTGCCTCTTCCAGAAGCTGCTCAGTCAAAGAGAAAAGCCTGACGATGGCACTCTTAGTTTCGTTAAAAGGCTCCCCCTTCTTTGCTTTTAATGTCTCACTCTTTTGGTCTAAGGAAGCCCCCATCTCAAAGCTCAAACAAGTATCGCTTGCTTTCAGTAGCTCCTGACTAAGATTGGCAAGTTTCTGAAGGGCACTGACTGCTGCTTGAACTTCTAACTGAGCAACCTCAACTTGAAGCCTTTCAATTGTAAATTCGTCGACACTCTTGTCCCCAGTTCTCTTCTGTGCAAGAATGTGTACTCTTCTAATATTCTCGGCTTCCTCGTTGATTTCCTCTTCCATTTTTTGAAGTTCCCTTTCCTTCAAGGTCCATTTCTCAAGTACTGCTTTGATCTCTGCATCTTTTATTGCGAGAGTTCTCTGTACAGTTAATAACTCTATTTCTTTCAGCCTAAGAGATTCTTTAGTTATTTCTAGTTCTGTTTCCAACTGCTTTTGCCTATTGAGAGCCTCCATTGGTTGTTCCACTACTGGTGATACAATCATCTCCTTCTCCGTCAACAGCTTTTCCTGAATTTCTGCACTGAAGGAAACATCTCTTTCTTTCTTTGCAGAAGCAACCAGCACATTTGTGAGATTTGCAATTCGTTGTATAATAGATGCAGCTTCGGAGTAGTTTAGTTTGGTGTCATCTAGTACAAGTTGCATTGCATGTATGTATTGGTCTTTATCCTGAAGCATAGTGGTAGCCTGAAGAAGTGTATCTTCTTTTCCTTTCAACAGATCCTTTAACTCATGCAGCTCTTCTTTCACATCAGACAATTTCCTCTCTGTAGCTTGGATAATGGCATCCTTTGCTTGCAAGAGAAGCTGAATAGACTTCTTATCTGATCTCAGTCGCTCGATTTCAAGTTTAGCTTTCACCAACTCAGATTCTTTAACCTGAAGAAGGCCTTGAGAAATAGTGAACTCTGACATTTTCTTCTCCAGCTCCTTCTTGAGTGACAGGACTTCAATTGATGCACACTCCAGAGCAGATTTCCTAGCATCCAAATCCTGCTGAAGCTCTGCTACTAACACCTTCTTGGCATCAAGCTGTTTCTCAAGTTCAGCATTACGGGCACGAGCTGCTTCTAGTTTATTCTTTTCATTTTCAATTTCTAGCTGAGCATTTTTCAGGCTTGCTTTGTGTGACATCAAGACAATCTTTTGCTCCTCCATATCAGCTAATTGCTTCTCAAGCTGGTGCTCTTGATTGTTCAGCGTTTTTCGTGACAAAGCTAAAGACTTTTGAGAATCGATTAGCTCAGATCTTATAGTAGCAAGAACTGTTCTCATTTGTTCTAGCTCTGCTTCTGTTCCCTTAATTTTATACTTCTGGTTGGCCACTTCCTCTGTAAGTTTTTTGAGTTCCTCTTGTCTACATAACCATTCAAGAGTTCGTGCTTCTAGTTTGGCCTCTGCAACCCTTAGCATCTCTTCTTGATTCCTCTTTTGCTGTAAGGAGTGAAGTAACTTGAGCTCTTTCTCCCCAATGACACTATGGAGTTCCTGAATGTCAACCTTCTGTTTCTTTATAACTTCATTGGCTTCGCCCAGAATCTGATCTCTAGACTGCAGTTCCAAACTAATCTTTTCAGCTTCTATGTTTTTCAGGTACAAGTCCTCTCTCATTTTATGTAGTTCTTCCTCCTTCCGTGAAAGAGAATATTTGGTGCTGACCATCTCCTTGTCACGCTCTCGCAACAAAAGCTTCAATTTTTCAATCTGGCTTCCTTGAGAGGCTAAATCATTATGGGCCTTCTTAAGTTCTTCCTCCAGCTCTAATTGTCTAGTTTGTACAGCAACCATTGCTTCCTCTCGTCGTTCTAGTTCATGCTGGGCATGATCTAATTCAGCACGGTCCAATAACACCATTCTCTCTGCATTTTGGAGGTCCTCTTCTTTCTTCATCAAAGCAACTAATGCTGCTTGGAGATCAGCTTCAAGAATTTGAAGACTAATATCCATATTATCATCCATTTGGAAGACATTACTCATTTGTTTGTCAAGCTTCAGTGATTGTGAAAACAATTTCTCCAAAAGAACTCTTGCAGGTTCTGTGGATCCATTCTCATTGCTATTAATACTACACTTGGGCTTATCTAGGACTGATCTCACCAGAGTTATCAGAGGTCTACGCCCGTTCCAGGATATTGGAAGAGTAAAGATTTTCTGTTTCCAGTTAAGCTGCATGGGCTCTTGCTGCATTAAGTTTGTGGTAACTGTTAGGACATAGTTGCATCTAAAATCATATCCAAAAGCCTAGCCTATCTAGTTCAAGGCAATTTCAGAGAATGCTATATAGGCTAAATATATTGGAAATAAGATTAACATATTTATGCAGAAGGTTATTCTTGAATACTTGGTCCTTCCAACTGATATCCACTACAGTACTGACCTACCTTTGCCTGCATGGAGGAGGATCTGAACCAACATTACGAAGATTACTGTGATATGTGAACTATGGGGTGGACACATCAAATACATCCAGTCAACAATCTGAAAGTGATACCAAGTTTCAAATGAATGCCAGACAGGGAGGATACAATAGTGAACAGGTAACTGTTGTCCATTTCCCAGTCTTCTTGTGGTTGGAGGAGGGAAGGTAGCTTAATCCAACAGAAGGAAAAGTTCTGGAAGTTTGAAACTTAAATGTTAACCTTTTGGGAGGCCTACGCCCCATAGAAACTGTAATCAATAAATCATAAGGGTCCTTGCTCTTACTAATATCTGCTGGCATACAAATCCATTGGCTCATTTTCACATGAAATGAAACACTTCACTGTGTGGGAGAAAAGAAAAACCTTCCCTGCAGGTAGCAGGAGCGCGCAGATGCTTTTATCTAAACGTCTTTTTCATGAATCCACTAGGAGAGTACCTTCACAAATGCACCACCCAGGCTAATTTTTTATAGTCCCTTTCATGTGACACATTTTCTTTCATGCTTGAAACAGGTCCTTTGGGCAAACTATAACAGCTCAGATGAAGCACGAAGCACTTTATTGATGAAAAGAATGATGCATGGAACTTAGAAGAGGTTGAAGCGGCACAGGTCCATAGAACTTGCCAACTACAGAAGGCCTATTATGGTCACAAATAAAGAAATTCAAGGCATTATATATATTTCAGTTCAATAGAGGTTCCACTCAAGCGTATTTGTGTGTGCCAATTATGAATTTATAGTTTACAAGCATAATCAATCTTCTGGTATGAGGCAAATAAACAAAGTTATCTCATGAAGATTATATGTCCATATCCAAGAACAGCAGTTTGCAGGTTCGCCAAGGCCCATGCTCATGCACAATTAGTTTCAACTCACGTGAGAAAATTCACCAAGGCAGATCTTTGAGATTCAGGAACAGTCCATCAGACCTTTTAGCATCACCTGTCATATACACTATTTTGTTCTTACCGATGACAAACTTGTACTAGGAGGAGCAGTACTACTGGATCTTCAAATCCTAGTCGTATAAGGTTAACCACTCACTCCTAATCAGGGAAGGTGGATTTGGGGATGAGGGAATTCAAGGATGGTCTTTGAAGCAATACAGAATGATTTTTATGTAATCTAGGCTGTAGCACTCCATGCAAGTTGCAGAAGCGCCTTTCATACCTCAGTCTAACATATATCATTGTCATGCCACGCTAATTTTCATTAATTACTGCAGAAAAAAGGACAATTGGTCAGCTGCCCACCTCTACAATTGTGTGTACAACTTACCCAGATCAAGTCAGCTATCAGCAATGATCCATTACTACAGCACCATAACAGATTAACGCAATTTCAGAAGGTGAGTTATTTCTATCTCCATGAAAAATATATATTGCTTAAGAACGGCTAAATTTCACCAAATAAGATGAACGGTAGGATATGGCAAGGTAAATATATCATCTGGGTATTCCAGAAAAGGCCTGCCATTAATGGAAACGGACTCATTTCGACAACTTTAATATTAGAAGCGCCGTAACAGAGGGCCCTTCTTCCGTTTAATTAGATTCTATTTGTCGGATGTTTGAATATCAGTTGAAGCCATAGAACTAGAGTATGGCGGAACTACCAGCAGCCCACATTAAAGGAGAAGTTGCTTTCCTACATAAGCAAGTAAATATGGGAAACAGCAAGAGAAAAGAAAGGAAACCTGCCAAAATATGAAAAAAGGAAAATAAAGTTCCACAATCTCAAGTTGGGTGCTTGTCCAGACAGAGTCTAGCGGTTCTATAGCATCATTATGAAGTCCAAACACAGAAAGTGACAAAGAAATGTACTTCATAGCACCAAATAAGTCTCCAAATTAAAAACTCAACAAAAGGGTACCATCCCCACCAAACCAGAACATTGAAACCAATAAAAAAATAAAGTGCAGAATATCCCAAGAAAACAAAATAAATCAAGCAAAGTGAAAGAACAAGAACAAGAAGAAAAAAAGAAAGGCATACCTCTGGATTATGAATTCTCTGGATGAGCAAACCCGTGACAATCTTCCTATAAAGAACGGACGACGTCATCTCCCCACCGCTCAGTTCTCTGCTTGCTTGGGAGACGAAAAAACCCACTAAAGGCAGACAAGTTCGCGCATTGCCCGGTAGCAGGCGGCAACAGAATCCGACAAGTTAGAGAGCAAGGGAGCTCCCCATCATCAACCGGAAAGGAACCAACCTCTCAGAACGATCTCCAATCTTGCTGCACCACTCACAGACAATCAAAACATCGCCATCCCCACGATGGATGGACGCCATGGAACAATAGGCGGATCACTTTACATCACAACCGTCTGATTTTCAAAGAGAGAGGAGATCATAAGGGCGTTGCTACTTGCTAGCTCCATCCATGTGACAGAGAAAGACGAATGGGAGGGAAAAGAACGGCCTAATTTACAAAAGGCGGATAAATTACCAGATAATTCCATGAAACGTACAATATATATGAAACGTACAAACAAATCAAAGCCATGTTTTGTAAAACAAGCCAATTTCCATGTCAATGGGTGGCACTAGAACCTGTGTTCCACTATTTCACTAGAAGGGTATTTTCGTCTTTTTATAAGAAACTATGTTCAAAGTCCATTTTACCCTTTTACGAAGAGGTCTTCTATTTTACTATCAAGGGTATTTTTGTCATTTTGAATCCTTAAAACACAAAAATATACAACCTGTTATTGCCTCTTTCAAATATTTATTATTGTTAATGTCTTTTGTCAAATGTATCTTACTTTCATTTGACGAAGAATTCTTATGCTTTTGAAAAAACGTGATCAACATTTGACATTTTTTTTTCAACTTTTTATAAAAACAATCCTATGAAGTAAACTCTCACTAACATGAAAATTGCAAACAGTTAGCTGAATTCATATGAATGTTATCTATTGATAGACATAAACTTTTGAAAAAGAAATACTGCCAAAAACTTGTTTTGGTTTATCATGTTGACGGAATTTTTATATTAAGGCCTCATTTAATAGTTTTTTCATAAAAAAAATATGAAGGCATGATTTTTTTTTTTAAACGTAACTTTTTTTTACCATCCGTCCTTGTAAAAATGTTTCCTCTTCCTCACAATCACTAGTCTCAGTCATCTCAGCTTCTAAATACATGCAGTCTGGGGCTAAAAAAAGTATACCCTTGTTAAAAAACATTATAAAAGATGGTGTTTTCTTTGAAATTATAAGCAAAAAATAAGGATAAAAAGATGGTTTTCATTTTTTAATCACTTCAAATTATTCTCATTTTAACTTAACGAGTAATAGATTCCAGCTAACCTTTAAATAATAAAAATTATTTTGCTGACAATTTAACAATTTAAATAATAGATTCCAGCTAACCTTTGAAGGGTGTGATCTTATTCGCTTGTGAAATAATATTTTGAGGTGAGTTCTAATAAGCTTCATTTGAGTATCTTCTAAGCATTACTTAATTTATCTCCATAGGTCAAATTTCTTTATTCTATAGTTGCAAGTGAGTGAGAGAATTACATCCCAACTTATATTATAGACGACTTAAGTGAAAAGCACAGAGATGTTCGGGGATGGACTTTGGCAATTGTCTATAAGTCAAAGGTGGATTTGAAAAAATCTATCTTTCTTTATGTCTTTGCATCCCAACCATACTTTGGCAAGAGAGATGCATTGGAGTAGTTGTATTTATGACCCCACATGAAAAGCAAGGTAAGGGTATTATCGTCCGCCAGTGAGATAATATTTTATTCAAAGAACATTTTAAAAATAACCCAAATATTTAGTAATAAAGCTAAACATTTTTTTCCAAATTAAAAGGCTTTATAAGTTTGTTTTGATCAAGCAAACTATGAATTAGTAGTGATATACCATTTTGCCCTTTAGAAGAAGGCAGTGAAAAATATACATAACTCTGCAAATGCACCTATGTTTAACCTAATTTCTTAATAGTACAAAAACCAATTCACTTGGATTGAAAAAATCAGACATTCATTAAAAGAAAGTTAGAAACATTCAATTTTTATTTTTTCAAACATAAAATTGGAGTTTTGGAGATTATTAGTAAAATCAAAATCCGGACAAATGATAACATGAAAGTGTTTTTTAAATCGAACTCGCTGACTGGAGATGCATTATTAATTTATTCTTTCGAGTGAAGCAGCAGATGGGCATGATTTTGTCAAATTACTGTAAATTGGGGACTTATTTGACAAAAATTAACGGCTTCCTCCTCAATAAATAGGGAACGCGCGTAAGGCTTCCTCCTCCTCCTTCCCTCCTCTTCTCCCTTTTCTTTTTGCTTTGAGACAAACTGCAGGGATCAATAATGGAGAGAAGGCGATCATCGTCGTCGTCCTTTTCGTCACCGCTGTTATCAAAAAGAGAATTACCGAGGCAGACGACGTGGGAGCTCCTCAGACTCTGCCCACCAACGTCCGCTGCATCTCTCTCACTCTCCTCATTTGATAAGTCCTGAAATGCTTTAGTCCTAAGTTCTTCCTTGTTTTGGTGCAGAGGCAAGACTCGCAGCGAGGCCACCGAGCAAGAGGACGAGCAGCATCAGCACGGCGGCACTCTCAAATGTGCGTGGATCCTCGATTGGAAGAGACGCGGTGCGTTCTGCTTCTTCCTTTTCTTTCTTGTTGGCCACAGTCTTGTTCTCAGCAAGATCATTTTTCACCAGTGGACCGGAAAAATCTTGTCTATAATCGGAAATTACGTCTTCTTATGTTTTTCTGCATCCCTTTCTTCTTATCTCCGACCAAGATTGCTGTAATTTATTCGGTGATCCATCACCGGGGGGAGAACCATTTTCCATGTCCCCATCAAGAAATCTTGTAGCCATTTGCCCAGAAACCAGGACGACCCAACGTCGCCATCAAGAGAAACTCGTTCTTTCCGTTGCTTGCGAAGGGTGCTACGCCGTTCAGGTTATTCGAAGGCCAAAAACTAGAAGGATCAAGCAGAATCATGACCAAACTGGCAACTCGCTATTCGAAGACCTCAGGATGTGTTTCTTGATACTTTCTGGTAACAAAGAAGAAATCAAGGATGAAAATCAATAGTTTGTTGTTCAGATTTAAAAGCAAAAGAGATCAATGATGAAAACCAACATTTTATTGCTAAAATTTCTCCTTCGTATTAATTTCTTATGCTTTCTGTAAAGAAACCAAAACTAAGAGCACCATTGGCATTTAAAGAGACGATTGAATCGTGCATATTTGGTTCCATCAAAGCTTAAATCCTTATCTTTACCTTCTTCTCGGTGCAATTATCCGAACAGGACAGAAATCGTTGAAAAAAGGGCTCCACGACCGAATGAAGAGAGCGGCTACACTGGAAAGATTTCTCAAAGCGAAGTACCTCCTGGACCGCTTTATTGACAAGCAACTCAGCCGATACGAGCCGCGCTCCCACAGGTCATCGGCTCCAATCCGTCCTGGCAAGGTTGCGGGCGAGCTCATGCCGTCGTCGAGATGCCGACTGGAGAACTCCCTGTATTGGCTCGGCGATTGGCGTCCCTCGGCCATCTTCACACTCCTTTTCCTCTTCATCCGTGCGTCCCGGTTCAATCTAAGGACCTGGCAGATCAAGGTCTTGAATCGTTGTCGCCAAGACGCCCGCATCGAGGAAGCCATCCTGGAAGAAGAGCTCGGCGAGTATCAGGCCACATGCATACTCAGGCTGCCGTTCGCCGGAGCGGGAGCCGACTTTGACGAGGACAGCACATGCAGGACCGAGACGGCCGTCCACTCCTTACAGTTGGGTTTGAAGAAGATAGTCCGAATCGTCGCTCGAGCTCAGCAGCTCAGGTACAGGGTGCTCGAGCTCATCGTCAAGAGGGTGCTTGACCGTACAGACGCTGCAGAATTCTTGGTGGCCTTCGCCGGAATTCAGGATATGGTCCACCATTTTGCCTCATGCCACAAGCGCATAAATGGTATATGAATCTTCTTCTTACCTCAGGGTTCAGGTTCTTCTGAACTACTAAAACCGGTTCGATTATGAAGAGAGTATTCGTACAGTGGAATTTAAGCATGCATGGTCTAGAAGTCCAATACCCACAAATCAGTTGCTAAGTATCATCAGAGCCATCATCATCATAATCTACGGAACATGTAGGTTTATGTCAAAATGTGCATCATCATCATGATGGTACTCATCTTTACTTCTTAATGTCAGATCAGTGCATCAACATTAATCTCAGATACACCATTAATTTGGGAAGAAAAACTCTTGTTAATGCTGTCATTTTTATGTGAATGTGCAGGTCCAGTATGCATTTCCATGGAGACCTTCGCGTCATAATGTGGAAACTGGCAGAAAGGATCAATTTGGTTCTTCATTATCATGAAAAGTTGAAAACCTCTCTCTCTCTCTCTCTCTCTCTCTCTGCGTTCTGCTTGTGGAGTTTTTATCTATGTTTACTCTGTAACATAAATCCTCCTGTTTTGTACATATAATGAGAATATGAAGTCTTTTTTCATCAATATGCAAGAACGATACTTTTCAGCTGAGGGCTCCGTAACTTCTGTTTTGGAGTTGTCTTGATGAAAGTGGCCTACATGCAAATTTGGTAGTTCGAGTCCTTGTGGTGGCGATGGTCCTCAAATCATCATGAACCGCCCGGAGCACACTAATTTCCGGCAATCAAAGAGCATCAGTTACCAAATGGCTTAGTTATGGCCGGGGTTCAGCGTCATTTTCCCTGTTTTTTAAGCAGATCTGGGACTCCCAAACTCTGTCCAGAAGCTCGCGTCGGCATTAAATCACATGGAAACAAACTGAAAGTATGTTGCAGCAAATTGGACTGTGTTAATTGTCAGCAGAAATCAGCCTGTTCTGGAGCAACTGAAGGCAGAGACCTCAGTATCTAGCAACAGGGAGCGTATATAAAAGGAACCAGATTGCACCAAGTTTAGCTCATGTTTTTTCTTTTGCCTTGTGTTCAATAACTAGATTTTATTCAAGCATCATGAACAAATCCACCATTCATAAAGAAATTCCTTACTGAATTTGGAACACGACCAGATGATGTCCTGCATTAAGACCTTGGACGTGGAAGTAATATGCCAGCCCATATTAACGAATGTCGTAACTATAACCAATTAGTGCACAATTGCAGTTATTGCCTTGCAAAATTTAGCAGTCTGCAAGAGCAGATGATCAAGGGGCCAAGCGCCCACAAGGTTAAACATCTAATACCGGCAAAGATTGCCAGAGTCCGCATTCCACCAAGATGAGCCATATGCATTAATCACATTTGGGGTAAACTCCTGCAGCACCCTCAACATTTTTTACAGAAAAGATGTTAATAGCCGCTCTAAAATCTGGCACTAAGGGGCATAACATAGCTGATTATAGCTGATTGGGCAAGTGGACTGGTGAAAACACAGTCGTCAGCTTGATTCTCATGCGAGATATTCTTCTATACTGCAAATGATAGCATATTATTCTCCAGTTGAAAAGAGTAATTGTAAGTTCACTCGGGTTTCGAATCAGTCCTAGACTCCATGACAAGGGAAAGGAAGAGAAACTCCATGACAAGGGAAAAGGAAGAGAGACTTTGCTTTTTTTAAGGTGTCTTCCTGACTATTGTAGAAAACTGAAGCCAGGCAATAAGCTGAGCTCACTCTTCCGGCGTCACTCTTTCAGGGGTTTTACTGTTGCTGTTAAGAGGGCATGCTTATATTCGATGTAAAATATTTTGCCTTAAATATGGTATTGACTTTATTAAATATTCCCCATGGGTGCTTAAGCTTCACATTGGGATGGATTAGAAAATCCGGCTCCAAAGCCAACTTTGGGGTCGGGGCAGGGAGGAGCACAACCCGATTCAGTGTCGTCAGAATTCCCTGGACTCCTAGTCCTGGAGCAGGGAGGGCCGGCCCGCCGGGGAGAGCCAACGGCCACCATTCGTGCTAAAGAATGTGTGGCACAGGAGAGGAGATGGACGGATAAGATCCCATACCACCACCACCCTCTTCCCTCCTCCTCCTCTTCCACCCTCTTCTTCTCTTCATCGGAAAGAAGGAAAGGAGGAGCAAAGGAGAAGCCACGAACAGAGCAGCGCGGAGACTGAGTGAAGAATCCCCATGGCGACGAGCATCCTCATGGCCAAGATCCCAACCAAGGCTACCACAGCCCCACTTCCCCAGAAGCCCAGGTGCTCCCCTGCGACCACCCTCCTCCATGTTCCGCAGGAGGCGGTCCGCCGCCTCATCAGCCACCCTCATCTCAGGTCCGCGGCGCTCTCGGTCTCGACGGCTGCGGCCGCCTTCTCGGCTTCGTCGGCGTTGCCGGCCCTGGCTGCGGAGATAGAGAAGGCGAAGCTCTTCGACTTCAATCTGACGCTGCCTATCATCGCGGCAGAGTTTCTGGTGTTGATGTTCGCGCTGGACAAAATCTACTTCACGCCGCTCGGGAAGTTCATGGATGGGAGGGACGCGGCTATCAGGGAGAAGCTCAACAGCGTGAAGGACACCTCTGCGGAGGTGAAGGAGCTGGACGAACAGGCGGCGGCGATCATGAGGGCGGCCCGAGCCGAGATATCGGCGGCGCTCAACCAGATGAAGAAGGAGGTGTCGGCAGAGGTGGAGGCGAAGCTCGCCGAGGGGAGGAAGAAGGTCGAGGTGGAGCTCAACGCTGCGCTCGAGAACCTCGAGAGGCAGAAGGAGGAGACCATCCGGAGCCTCGACTCCCAGATCGCGGCCCTTAGCGACGAGATTGTCAGGAAGGTCCTCCCCCTCTAAGAAGCAACACTCCACTCCAGCTTCGTCTGTACGTAATTCTGTTATTCCTCCCCTCCTCCTCCTTTTTGCTTTTAGGATTTCCTTCCCTTTTCTTTGTTACTCAATTCCATTCAGCTTGATTGTGTGGAATTGTTGAATGGGCATAAAATCTGTAGAAAAGCGATGATTATAAATGCGATTCTGACATTGCATTGGATATCTCTATCTCTGCCTCTGAGGCGGTATTTGTATAAACGAGGCATTGGGATGTTTAGAATTATGCATTTTGCTATGATTATGAGCTGAGATGGGGATCGAATTGAATAAAAATAGAAATGAAGAAGAAGACGATATTATAGTTGCTACCAGCAGGAACTCGATGAAAATGTCTTGCCTCCGCTCTTATTTCAACTGCCATTTACATTTCGATGTTCAAAATCCATGTTGTTGAGCTACATTTCTGTCTATCAAATTCATGTCCTTGAACAACTATAGAAATAAGTTTGATCAGTAAAAAATAATAAATATCTTTAGAATTCTCTTTCAAAATCCTCTTGTCTCAGTTCATCTGGTCTTTCATCTGTCATCTCTTTCATCCTTTTTGTTTGAGCCTTATTAGTCCGAACTCCGAGTTATATTGATGAACGACAGATATCGTAGGTTTTTCGAATGTTTGCTGCTAAAGCTTTGTGACAGTAGGACTTGGTCTTTTATGGGCAGCAAGGATTGAGATAAGGGTTGCAAATTGGCGACCTGTAAAGGGGTTTTGCTATATTTGGCTATACTGTAGCTTCACACGATTCTGCTCTTAATTTTATATAGTTAATCCAGATTGGAACTGTTTCCAACCCTAGATGGGACACAATATGGTGGCACAAGTTTTATGCACATTTCAAAATTTATTCTTTTAAGTATTCTTTGAAAATATAAACTCTGTAGGTTCATTCTACACAATTCAATGCCAAAAAACTCATAATCTTAGATTTATTTTTGTGCAAGTATGTTCCACGCGTCCGACCCCGTTAGATTCTTTTGCTATCTGCGGTTCTTACTTCTTGCACCCATGGTTGATGTTACTTGGACAAAAGAGACAAATATATTGATGTATAGTTTGGAATTGACCCAATCACATAATTATTGTGGACTTTTTATTGGATGGCTTTTGTCATACAACGATACCCTTCATGTTGTTCAGTGATCAGCTCAAAGGCACCTTTTACAGTAAGATTGAAGGACAACGGCCATTCCTGAAACAGCATCTCGTGTTCAGAGTTGTTCTTTGAAGAGCATAGTCCATTGGAAGTTGTAAACTGAATGCAAGAGAAGTTGTAGCGGGCCGCTCTGGTAGGATAAGTGGTGCCATTTTCGACTCATTTGCCAAGAATGAAAACCTCAATTCACATCACATTATCCTAATTTATAAACCTTAACTGAATGTGATTGGTTGCTTATGGTTTAGATTAGAGAGAGAGAGATTTATGTACTTGAAATGAATGCGCGGCATGGCACTACTAAGATTCTTAATGTTGCTTTTAGTTTATCGTGTGTATACTACACATAGGGAGCCTGTAGTAAATATTACAACTAAGAAACTAGACAAGCCACTAAGAATGTGTTTCATTTCCCTTTCTTGGGATGATATAGGAATAGGATATCCTGTTTCTGATATCTCAAGTAACAGAAAGAACAAACGTGGCCCCTCCTCAGGCCGTGTTTGTGTCAAACAGAACAGCATGTCCTTTCAGCGGCGTTGTTTCGCTGTTCGAAGAACGACCATTCTGCAGACAGCAAAACAAACACCCTATAATGCACTCCTCAGTCCTCTCTGTCATAAATCTGAATGAAACTGGTTTTAAGGGTGATTGGTTGCTTTTAGTTTATGACTTTGAAGAGAGAGAGAGAAGCTAAGATTTTCCTTCAGGCTTTGCGGCTGCATTAGCTTGCTCAGGAGGTTTGCACCCACGAGATTCAAACCAGGGACTGACCTTCTATTAATCACTGGTCCAACCAGCTATACCAAACCTCAAGATCCCTTGAGGCAATTACTGTTTCTCAGTCAAATATTGACAATAAGACAGCTCAGAGTTGGCAGTTGTATGCAAAATTCCTTATATAATTTTCTGGAAATTCAATCTCCTTGTGTGCAAAACAAACTAAGCATCTTTTCTTTGTGTTTCTTTTATGATGAGAAACCCTGCAATCCCAAGTGAGTCCCGATCACCAATGCTTACATGGACAACGTCATGAGAAAACACAAACAGCAGATTGGGAGGGTTCAGTCTTGATCCAAAGTTTTGAACCTGACACCCTTCACATTCCCCTCGTACCGCCTCTTCTTTCATTGAGGAAAACTAAGGCGTTCCATAGAACTGAGGTAATCTCAGGTCTTGTCGCTCACCGCTTAGATGACTATTGCTGGCTATTCTTTTGAAGTATCCCTTGCCTTCTGATTGTAGTCTGCCCATGAACCATAACCTCCAACATGAAAGCCATCCTCTCAGAAAGTGAGATAACTTGAATCCGTTCTGCTCTATGATGTCCTCGTCATTCCCATACTTCTCACCATCTTCATTCTGTCGTTTGTCATCAAAACCTGCTGATGACCTGGTATCGATAATGAAGGCTGCTAGTCATATTCTTAAGCGGTAACTTTATAAAGCATAATCGTGGTCTCTGAACAAAAATTAATTGCGTATTTACCTTCTTTGCCTGTGAGCTGCAGTATGCTTTTTAGGCCGGTCCTCCGGAATATGATAAAGGGACAAATGTCTCATGAAATTAAGCTGCATAATCCATGAAAGAACCGACCTGGTTTAGGCTTCAAAAATCTACTGAAAAGAAAAAAGAGAAGCAGAAACAAGTTTTATCCAATGCCAAAGTTTATACTGGACGGTGTCTATCTACCTCACATAACAAAAAACGGTCATAATAAACATTACAAAAATCAAGCTTGTACTATGTAGAGTTTGGAAACTTACACCTGAATCCTGCCTGTACTCAAATAACAAAAAGATATTTTTTCCACTTCAATCGTTGTTTAGACAAATGATTTTATAATTTTATAGCTTCATGAGAGAATATGCGTTTTTATCAAGTTTTTGAGATCATCAACACGTAGGTCGAATCCAGTGTATGAATTACTATCGTTAGTTGGAGACACCCAATAGGAGATGATTGATGTCAAGAAATCTATGGTGGTGGTACTAGTTATGCTGTCATGCTATCAGTTTTTGCAGCTTTCCAAGACTCGTGTGCCGTGTGCGCCCATGTAGCGCTCACACACATTGGAATAAAAGCACACCTAAGGTTTTGTTGAAGATACAATGGCTCCTAAGTTTTTGATGTTGTTAAAAACCGAAACATTGCATGGTTAAAGAAATTTCAAGTTTGAGTGGCAAAGTTTCTCATTCTTTCTATCCTATAAAAAGGATGTAAGAAAGGGACCTTATTTTTTGAATAAATTTTGAAAATACAGTGCAAAAATTTCAAGGCAGTTCTAACTTCTAACATTGTTAAGAAGTTGGGTCCAATCTAGATTATCAACAAAACTGTAGCTGTGTTTTCTCTTTCTGTGTACCTGTCATTTTAAAACTAGGCAACGTCTGGGATGGACTGCACACAGGACAATGTCATAGACTCGCATGATACGCAACGCCCACAAATTAGCTGAACTAATTGTTGAAGGGGCTCAGGTTTGCCATGCAACTCATGATTTTGAAGTTCGATTCAAGCATTTTGTCCTCCGAGAACTCAAAGCAATAGTCACCTTGAAAGGCCTGATGCATTATCATCTGCCATGTACTTCACAGCTTTCGAGAGAAACAACCTTACTGCCTTACTGGTACTGGATAGGGTGTGGACTAGCTTAGCTTAACAGGCAACATCGATTCAGTTGGTGCCAGTGGCGAAGCAAGTAAAATTTGCGCTGATACTAATTTTAAAAACTTTCATCTTTTCAGGGTCAGAATCTATATAATAGCGCAAACGATTAAAAAGTAGTAATAAGAAGATAAGGGAAAATTTTGTGGGGCTGGTGTGTATGTGGCTCCGCTACTGGCTCGTGCAGTCAGATCGAGTTCTTTGAAAACTTCAATTCCAACAATTGAAATGAAATTTCCATATAGCACTCTGTGGAAGCTGATTATATCATGTACGAGTTATAAAATTACAGAAGAATCGGACATCTTTTTTATCCTCCAGTATGAGGCTTAACTGCTCAAGGGAAGCTGCAATTGTGTTCACTAGATCTCCTAATAGGCAAAAAGGTGATCATATACGTAAATAACTAATAAACAAACAAATGCAATTAAATGGTGCACTCCACTAGCAAAAAGACAATAAAACTGCCTTTGCATGTTTAAAATGATGACCCTGTCTTGCATTTCTAATAATCACACTGCCCCATTCACAATTGCAAATTGTGCAAGTCAAATCCATGGTTGATTTGTTCCCAAATGCATATTTGAAAGCGCTACTCTCAGCAACTTGTTCTCTAATCAGTTAAGAATGAATACATGGATTTCAACTTTCAACCGTGCAAATGTTGATCACGAGAATATGCTTGCCTCCTGCCAAGTATTTGGTCCATACAATGGTGCGATGACTGGCGACATAACAAAAAAGCTTGTCATGGGCTGACCCTATATGGTAAGACGGCAAATCAGTGAGGCCTCTGTAATGAATGCAACATGGCATTGCAGTCTGCTCCAAATACTGCAGTTTTTGATAGTGTGAGTTGTTTTTGTTGCTCCAAGATAAAATATTTTTCCCCATAAAGAAACAAAATCAGTTCCGATGGTTTTGCAAGTAGTGGGATCTTCTCCTCAAATTGCACATGAATATGCAATTATCATTTCACTTGGCATTTGAACCTCATGCGCAAATCAATTTGCCTTTTAGTGTAGTTAAACAAGTGCCTTACTGCCTGCTTCTCATTGTACCTTTGGGAGCATTGTTAACGTTGTTCAATCGACAGCAAGTTCACTACATCTTTCTCATGTTCATCAGTTTCTAACCATGAAATACCACAAATCTCCAATTTTCGAAGCACAACCTACCCACATGCGTTAATGAGGACAAAAGCATTACACAAAAATCATCAACCACCAATGCAGAGTCAAAGTACTTTGTGCTCACCTGATCTCCATCCCTGATTCCAAAGTCACGGAGGAACTCTTTGTCATTAATTAGCTTGTAACCCTCATAGCACAGGCAGAAATGTCCCCAAACGTGAGACCTGCAAGCACCAACAGCAAGAAGGGTTGTCATCCATCGCCTGAGAGATACCAACTAATGCATTTTGCAGCAATGGACCATTCTTGAACATCATGGCAGAACTCTTCGTTTCGGCACGTGCTAATGGCCACCTTAGCCAAGCCAACACACAAAACTTCTCATGCAAATGCGTGATTATACAGTTGGAGATGCCAATGCCGAAAGAATCACGAGAATGGTTTTTGATTTTTCTTTATTTTACTCGCAGAAAGATCGATTGCATTTGAAGAAAGGCCTGGCAAAACCAGAAAAAATAAAGAAGCATTCCTACCACGAAATCTTGCGATGGTCCTCCTTGGGAGATTGATTAAACACATCTTCCACAGCTTGCTTGAGCTCCCCAACTGAAGCTGTCCTAGCAACTTGTACATCTGAAAGAATCCACAAGAACTTCAAATGAGAAGACAAGGAAAAGAGGCTGAAGAAACCAACAAAACCTCCCTAAATTCAGACCCAAGTGTGAACCGAGAAACAGAGCAAGTGCCCTGTAAGTTTCATACCAAAGCAGGTCCCGTCCAATTTCAGGACAGTGAGCTTCAGGAGTTGCCGCTGCTGCGGGAGCTTACAATATGAGAAACTCTTCCGGGGAACTACCGACGCCGCAGACCCTTCGATTGCCCTGCCAAGCGCAGAGCCTTCTACGATGCAAGACATTAGTTCTTCTGTTCGTTGTATCTCTCTTAGAAGGTGATCGTTTAGCAATGGGGTTCCATCCTCCTCCAACTCACAACAGCAACACAAACTTAATATAAGGAACAGCAACACAAACTTAATATAAGGAGGAGAAGACTTTCGTGAAAGGCCAAGGAGGAAGGAATCCTCCCCATTAATCCCAGAGACGGAATCACCCTCCGATGAGAGAGATAGAATGTGGTGGATTTCTTTTCTTTTTTTCCATAATAGTAATAATCAAATGTTGGTACTTTTATGATTAACACGGTTCGGCGGAGATCTCGAGTTCTTTGTTGTGCAGTTGACGAGCTGTTAAAGGGCATAGCGTTGCTTGTCGGCTAAGATTTTCGTTTGATGTATGTTTTTGCTTCTGCTAATGCAGCTCAAAAAGCAAAGGGGTCTTCATGCTTCCCAGGCGCCCTCGCTCAAAAAAATAAAAATAAAGGTTGTTATGATAAAAAAAGCCAAAAAAATTTGTCAAAAATGTGTTGACACTTGAGTCCAGTAAAAAATTTTGTGAAAAAGCACACTTTAACTGTCTTAAGCAGCTTACATGTGCTATTTTTATGGACTATAAAAAATAGCATCACAATATTTTAGTTGATGAGTGTATCATACTTCATTGAGGTCCCGTCACAACCCTCAATTTCAGTAGTAAGGGAAATAAAAGTTTAATGGGTAGAATACATTTCAAAAACCTTTTTTTGGCTCATCCAGCATCCCTTTATCATACAATTTCACCATAATTTTTCTTTTTTATCGACTTATTACATGCTTGATTTGAAGACATTAATCTTTGTTCTTTGGTAGCAAGAAAACTGATCTGAGATGCATTAGCAAGTGCAGTAACAAAAGTTCCTCCCAGTGAATTCATATAACATTTTAGAATATTCAAGGACAGGAGAGAGCACATGGCTTGGAAAGGTTTTTGATCCTTTGCGTCGAATTCTCGTCATTCCTTGCTTTTGTGTGTGCATCAGGAATGCTTTTCCTTCCTTGAGGATCGGCTTTCTCTTTTTCTTTTGTAAGTTGTTTCTTTCTTTTTCTTTTCCACATGATGTTGGAAACTTTATGTTGCAGCTTTGAGCATATATAGTAGGAATCTTGGAGCTTTCTTGCAGAGGGTTGCTCATAAGTGATCCAATTTCTAAATTTTGTCCCTCTCTATTCTGAGTTTTTTGATTGTGTTTGCCTTCGAAAGACATGATAAGTGGAGTTCCATATTCCAATTTCAGATATCCATTAAGTGGGTTTGGTTCTTAGAGCACGGGTTTATTGTCATTATAATAGAGAAATGAAAAAAAATGTTGGATATTATAGGGTCCTGAGAAACGATAATGGCAACCAAAAGTTTATGTAGTTGGGCCGTTCATCTTTTCTCAAAATTTCAAGCCACGTTTTAAAACAATGTCCATCTAAAATTAATCCTTTTGGAATGCAGGGGGCTCAAGGCTGAGGCCGGGTGCCCCCTCCCTCAGATTTTTAAAAAATCAAAATTTATATGTAAATTTTAAATTTTAGTTTAATATATATCAAAAATTTGAAAAGTCATATTTTGATCTCTGCTAAAATTTTTAAACTATAGTTTAACTCCTGCAATGAAAAATTTTTAACGTTGTTCCTAGCGCTTCCTGTCATATATCTTGTATTTCATTCATTTGATGCAAAGTTGTCATCTCAAAAAACCAACGGTCCGATGGTACTGGAACAAAGAATCCATTGATCTAAAATGTCCTGAAATGCCGAATTTTATATGCGATCATGTATTTATAACTCTTAAGAACTTCATAGATTGCAAAATTGGTGTTTTACTTTTGCTCCTAAACATGGAGTTGATGAACTTGGTCATGTTTCACTTTGCCCAAAACGCATGGAGGGAGCAAGAAACAACTGGCAAAGAGCACTAGTAGTGCATAATGAAGCTCTACATGTTGCTTTATTTTGTTATAGGTTGTAGGGACATTTTCAACGAAACCAACTTTATTTTTAAATCAACTGTGACCAAATAATGGCACCATACTAGTAAGGATTTGAAAATTTTGAAGGAAATGGGAAAACCATCCTTTGATATCGTGATGAAATCTGGTGAAGAATATTAGGGAGAATCTCATTCTACCATTAACGAGTACAAGGTTTCACCCACAAAGGTGTGTTCTGAATTTAGAATAACTTTGTTAAGCACTCTTTGATGAATAATAATAACTGCAGTTGTTGATCCTCTAGTGGGTTGGCGTAATGGATGGAGTGGGGTTGGTAGGCGACTAGTTTCCGTGTTGAATTCTCATGGCTTCAACTTCATGTGCTATAAAAAAGGAGACAAAGATATACAAGTTGAAACATGGCAGGAGAACCACTTGATACACCAAAATTAGGCTGCCTAGTATTTGGAGAGATGGGGAGAAGGGCATGGGCTTCGGCCCTTTTGTTGAGTGATAGGATGAAATACTCTTTCTATTAACCTAATAAAAGAAGTGCATTTGTTGGGGATTGAACGTTCATGGTCCAGCTGAACCAATGGCGAGAGACATTTCAGAAATCAGTCTTAAGCATGGCATGAAAAGTGTGAGGAAGTGCATGTGGCTGACTGCTAATTCCATCAGTGGTTGTATAGGCTATAAACTTAACTGTATGTGGTGACACAGGATCGAACAAAGTTAATGTTTGGCATAAAGTAAGGTAGATCCAGTGGCGCTAGGAGCTGAGCCAAAAAATTTATTCTAAGGAACCAAAAATATATAGTTAACAAATTTTCAATTGGCCTTAGGGCAGTGGCCAGGGTTGGTGGGGCTGCCCCATATAACTGAACCCAAGTCAACTGAGGTACAACATGTAAATTCAAAGTTTAGATTGGGCTCCATGCGGGGTATGTTCCTGCATGAAGGCCCCACCTCTCTCCCATTGAGTGGCCCACCATGTACAAGACATGGCGACAAGCTTCCGTTGGAGACTTCCTTCTAAGTCCTTTAAACCTAATTGATGAGAGCTGCAACGATACTTAAGAAGACTGAAGCAGCCTTTGGCCACAGTAAGGCTGAAAAAGTTAGGCTTTGACAAAGCAGTCTTACAAAAAGGAGCTTAAAGACCAATTATTGGTCAATCAAAAGAACTTCTATTTTCTAGATTCTCCTCTTAAGTTCTTCACTAACTACATTACTTCCCTAATTAGTTTCAAATTTTGGCATTTCAACAGGAAGCAGTGACCTACCATGCAACTAACGAATACTTTCGTTTTTAGTATGTGCTAGGAGAGAAAGAGAGAGAGAGTCATCCAATGGGAGCGTTTAAAGTTTTCCCATTGATTCCAAAAACATACTGAATTTTGACTTGTGATGCCCATGATAATTAAAATGTTTTAATATGCATCTGAATTCTTTGGTGCTCTCTTCTCTGCCAAATCTTTTGGGTTGGAGTATAGTGAGAGTGAGAGTTGTGTACATGGGGTGGTGCACCCAACAGATATGCAAAGGAAGAGGAGTTGGGGTAATTGGGAGATTTTAAATCAGAAATGTCTTTTTTGGACTTTTTACTTCACTACTTTTTTTTGCTCTTACAAGAGGTTTCCCTTTATTTATTGACCAGGGGTATTCTGGTCAATGCACCCCCAGTGCATATAACCAGCTTCATAATATAGTAGTCAAGGAACTTGTTAATACCAAAAAAATCTTTGATTAATGGAATTTGTAAAATGTGAAAGGTTAATAACTTAAGAAGGCCAAGCTTGAAGCAGATGTGGAGAAGACAGGAAAGGGGTATGGAAGGGGCATTTGCAAGTTTTGTCAGATACATGAGCGACTCATTTGTTTATGTCGAGAAATGGAAGGGTTAAAAATCAAAGGTCCAATGGCTGATTGAGGACTATAACATTAATACCTCTTCTTTTCATACAATGGTTATATAGAACATTGAGGTGTAGATCATCCTTCATGAAATATCCAGACATAAATAATCCCTTTTTAGTCTATTCCTAAAGCAAGTTCTTATTTTCAAAGTCTGTTTACTGACGCACAAACAGTTGTGAACATTTTTGAAGGTTTACCTTGCCAAAAACTTTTCATCTATTTCTTGCGTCAGTGTTTGAAGGCTAGTTGTATGACTGCTTGTTTATGTTGCTTATGATATACTTTTTCAATGGCCATGTAGATCTAGCCTTAGGAAATCCAGCAAGCTAGTGTAGATAGATTTGAAATTTGGCAGGAGAACAAATAAATTTCTCATCAGCTACCAAGTAGTTGAGATGAAACCAGTGCTTTTGTATTCACACATGCCATGCATGTTCTATCTTAGTATTGTGGAGCAATCTACAAAGGGTTTCTAACTTTCTTGCACTACATTGAAAATTCTGGTTCTTCTTCTAAATAGAGATGGTTTGGCTCTTTTCATTTTTTCCCTACTTGACTTTAGCAAGGTTCAACTGAGTGAGGATTTTTTTTTTATGGAGAATCGAGCAACCTCCATTGAGATACATACTTATATAGTGTCCATTTATCATGCCTATATTTTTTATGGTAGGTCCAATTCAAGACTCTTATATCCCTTGCTCTGTGGAATTCTGGGCAACTTAAGTCATGCAATAGGATTTAACCTAATTCACCTTGTGGTGGATATGACATCTTATATTCATATCCTTTTTCATGTATAGGCTATGTTTGATAGCCTTGGACCTCAGAATTGAGGCTACCACAGATTTTAAAACCATGGATATGTTTTCAGACCCCTCCCCTTAAGACCACAAATTCATGACTTTCACAAGATAACACAGATTTGAGACCCCTAGTCGAGAAATCCACTACTTGTTTAAGTTGTTATAGATTTAACATAATGTAGATTTAAAATCAGCATCACATCTAGCCATAATACATCTTGCTTCATAATTGTCATCAAACTTCTTAATAAGGTGTCAGCTAGTTAGTGGCGAACGCATTTCCAAGATTTACAAACAAAGGAGTGAAGATTGGGATACGAATAAAGAAGCTCAATAGTATAATATGCTTCAACTCAGCTTGCATGAAATTAAGTTTAGCAAACCCTAGGCTCAACCCTTTATGGGTTGTTTCGCATTAAGAACAACATGGTACATGTTCCATGAATATGCCACTTGAAGTAAATTTTTGGGATACTTGTTCAAGTGTTCCATGGATCTACCCCAACTTTGGGGTAGATTCATGAAACACTTGCACCTTCATCCTAATGCCAAGTGCCCCCTTAGGGGTTGTATAGAAATTGGAATAGTTTGTGAGTGTTCCATGCATTTAAGTTGAGACAAATTCAAGAACACTAAAACTAGGTGTCTATGAATTTGCCTTAATTTTTGGGATAGATTCATAAGACACTCATAAGTATATGTGTTTGTGTGTGTGTTAAGATGGATAGCACTCTTCGGCATGGATGAAGCAAAAATAGATTGGTTTAAAGTTCACCAGAATACAACGATCTTCCAAGACCACAAAAAACTAATTAGCCTTCTTGTAATTAGTTTTCTGCAAAGAGGTAATCCATTTAACATTGAATTTTTCTGTGCTCAAGCCCATGCATCCATGTCATAGTCATAGAGTGCATGCACACACACAAAACAAAGAAATTCCTCCAGGCAGCCTCTAGAAGGAAGCCGATTAACCTGTGTCCCGGCCCAAATATATAACTTGCTAGCCAATACGCCACTCCAGTTTCATGCTCTTATGCCCAAAGATCTTGCACTTAGATTCCAGAAAAGGGGCTTAATCTGATCTTCTCCACTATATTACTTTAATTAATTTCCAAGCTAAATGTCATTACTTCAAGGAAATGTAATAAACATCTCAAAAATACCAGTCTATGTGTAATATGATACAGTATTTATAACCATGTTTATTATTTTCAAAGACCATGCACGTAGAATTCCAGACAAGGGGCTTGATCTGATCTTCTCCACTAGATGATATTACCGTTAGTTAATTTCCAAGTATAAATGTCAAGGAAATGCCTTAAACATCTCAAAAGTAATAGTCTCTGCAATATGATGCAGTATAACCATGTTATTATTTTCATTCTCCCATTCATACATCAAATATTTCACAGTCAATACAAATGCTCTACACGCGCTTAGATGCATATGTCTGATCATGCCCTCATGCATGCATGCCATGTGATTCTGATTACATTCTCTCTCTCTCTCTCTCTCTCTCTCTATGTATGTAATGCGTGTGTAATTTTGCATGCCCACTGTTGCTTGCAAGAAAATGGCCACCTGCATGTGTGTGCATGTTCCTCTAGAAAACACAGTAAGGGAAACAAGGATGTGCTTCATTAATTAAGGACTCAGGAATAGAGACATATATCGAGTCGTTCTCACACTCATACACAGATTCATGAATCTACTGACCTCTCTACAATGATTCAGTCTCTTCTTCATTGCATTCATCACATCTCCGTCCAAAAATCTGCAAGAGAGAGCAGTTCTATGAGAAAGCAAACCGCGATAACCAGCTTATAATCCAAGAGAGCTGAAGTAAATAAGGGCATTGCTGATCTTCAAAGCCGATTTAGTTTTCTTCAGTGGATGAAGAAATCCCAACGGCAAGCTGTCCTAGTTTACGTGACGCTTTGTGTCCAGAGGATCTTCAGAGTTCAGACGAACATGAAATCTGAGATATGTTGACAAAAGGAGAAAGGAAGAGAAAAGGTATCTCTAGCAGTCAACCAGTGATATTGGCGCGGCTCAATCTGAGATCGTCTCTACGTGTTCCCTGACGTAGAAATCCGTCTTCGGATTGAACCTCACCAATATTGCTCATATTCTGCAGAGAGCTTCCACCCACTGAGAGAGAGGGAGAAATATATATGAAACAGCCATTGGAGGCCGGCTTCTCGAAGCCTGAAGAGCATCAGATGACACCATTAACATGATAAGACCAACAAATTAACGTGGAATTCCAGGGATGGATTCAGAGGATGAGTACCAATGAACAACGAAGAAAAACGTAACTTTTTTGTGGGATTGATTCAGTCAGAGGATAATACCAATGATCAACGAAGAAAAACGCAACTTTTTTGTGGGATTGATTCAGAGGATAATACCAATGAGAATCATATGAACCCAACGGCTTAACAGACGCATATCTAATGGGTAACCTTAAGCAGAAGCCAGTAGTAAAGGACGAAAAATAGAATACGAGACACTATTTTCTGCTTTCTTTGACCAGAAAATTAAAAAAAAGGAAGATGCAAACAACCAGCAAAGTTATTAGACTGATCATAGAAGTTTAAGATATCAAAGCTCCAAATAAATTGTCAATGCCAAAAAATGATGGACATAATTCAATTCAGAGAATCCACAACTACTCAAACCTAACACTGGATCAAGAACTATTGAAGTCTGGCTTTTACTTGTTATTAAAGGCATAGAACAAGAAAAAAAATAACATTCAAAATCCAGTTGCATCAGAGGGACAGACTCCAGATTTTACACCAAAAAAACGACCAGAAACCAACACAGTAAACATATATTTCCAAGTTGCCTCGTTTCAAACATCAAATAAATAAACTTGACATTGATCTTTCTTATCATGGATTCTAGTCAAAATATAGAATCAGATCATAAAAGTATAAAAACTCTTTTGGATATAACTCTATTGTACTCAATTCTTTGGAGATGAAAGGGAAAAACATGCACTTCTTTGTCAGTCTTCTTTCTGTAGCATTGCAGGTTTGTTGTGGGGAGCACTGCAGCATGTACCACACATCCAAATACGGAGGAAAGAAGAACTGTAGTGTAGGAATCCTCATAGGAGGAAGGTTGTGATGGGTGATTGTACAGGCAGAGGCTCCAGTGATTTAAAGAAGCTCTAAGAGTGGGATATTCGCCTGTGGTGGGTACAATAATGAGTCAGCACCAACCTTCGAATTTTCTAACATTAAAATAGAATGCACATAAAATGCAAGCACAAAGAGACGTATATACACATAAAAAATAGCGTTCTTTCAACTGCTGCTGCTGCCACTACCACCACTCCTGCAACTATTAACTATTACTCCAAGAAGGAGACAGTATAGGCAACATGACACCGGTATGTTGGTTGCCCTCGACAGAGACGTGAAAAAGGAGGAGAAGAGTGAAGGGGAAGCTTCTGATGGGGAGTACGGCTACATCTGCTGCTGCCTTGGTTAAAGAAACGGAGGGGACAGCGGCGATGGCGCTTCATGAGAGGGCGGGTGAAGGGGAGACAGCATTGGGGATTGGCCTCCGGCCCAACCTTGCATTCGATTATTATTTATCATATTTGTGGTTCTTTCTTAATATCTTCTTCCTTGATGCCTTTTCTTGGACGTGATTTGATCACGATATCCCGAGTGGCCTCACTCGCGTGCTGTCTCTTCTCATTATCTCTCTCTCTCTCTCTCTCTCTCTCTCTCTCTCTCTCTCTCTCTCTGGTTCCATAACCAGAATAACAGCAAACCTACCGTATATATATATATATATATATATATATCTGACCGTTACAATTAAGTTAAGAAAATTTTATGAACCCTCCCTCCTCTCTCTCTCTTGTGCGTATAACTGAGTGTGAGTTGCATGGTCTGTTAGGTGCACACAACCCATATACACCAAAAAAAAAGAGGAGATACTTTGATCAATATTTAAAAAGAAATGTCTTTTTATTTTTTTCATTTTTTTATTTTCATTTTTATCCTTACAAAAAAGTTTTTTTCTTTTATTGACCAGGAGTATTTTCATCATTAACTATACTGGCCCACGAAAATTTTGTGTACCAGTATGAAAGTACATAACCAGCCTTGATTACACTTGGGTCAACCACGTTGAACGAGTTAATAAGCTGAATATGGGCCAGCTTGCTATGATCGAGCAGTACCTAGCACGACCAGGTTGTGGATTGTACAAATTTAGCTCGTTTAAGCAAGTTCTCAAATGAGCTATTATCGATCTGCTTGACACTAATTTTTTTGGTATTCATTTGTATCTTAACGAACTTCCAAGATCCGAAGTTTAAGCTCGGTTTGTTATATTAATCAAACGATTGAGAAGCGCAAACAAGTTACGTTCATTTCTAAATGTCTCCATGCTTGATGCTTTACACGAGTTAAATTCAAGCTACCACTGAGCCTGAACATGTCTTGTTTACTTCGGCTAATTTACCAGCCTTATCACGCAGAAATACTCATTTATGTACTATCTTTTTCTTTTAAATAGGAGGCCGCTACAAACTTATAGTCAGAATTTTAGTTTGTCTTAAAGAAATTCAAATTCATCCAATGTTTTAGGTTGTCTTAAAAGTTGAACCATGCATAGCAAAGGCAATTCTTATAATCAAATCAACAACGTAAGTTACACCTGCATGAGAGAACTACAGATCACACTCAAATTTTACTGAATAACAAGAGCTTTAATTACTCTGAATGGTGATAGGTTTGGAAGGGCTGCCCTTTTATTTAACTGGAAGTGCAGGAGAATGTTTGTTCTTTCAATTAAAATTGGATATTGGGTGGTATCTACCAAAATCCATAATAAAGTTGGTGCATTAGTGTATTACTTTTTCAACACTCTTTTTCGTTCCAAAGGGCGTAACATAGCTGGTTGAACATGCGGTTAGGTAGAAGACATGTCGTCAGTTCGATTTTCATGGATGCTTCTCCCCTTAACTGTAAACAATGGCATCGTGACATTTTATTTGATAGTGTACCATACCCCACCCAGATTCGGACACAGCTCATGATCGTAAGGACAGGGGGGATAAGGGATCTTCCAGCCTCTTTTCTAAGCAATGGGTTGTTAATCTCTTGTTTCACCTAGAGTGTGTTATTTTTTCTTTTTGGCGCCAAGAGAACAACTGAGACCATGTCACCTCCAGCTGTTTGAGTCACCCAGTAAAGTAAACCATATAACACTGAAATTGGCAAATTGTTTGCTAATAAGAGTGCATTGACACAACCATATGAAACTAAAGGCTCCCATGGCAGGGCAACTTGATAAGGTAAAACAGGCAGGCGTCTGTTCTCTACACCCAAAAGAGAAAGAGTTCAAAAGCCAACCTAGTCATTCAGTTGTATCCCGGTCAAGTGACAGGACAAAGAAGAAGAGTATACAAGTAAGAGTTCGAACTTCTAGAAAGAGAAACACCTGGAGAGTTCTGCTGCATGCTACTCCAATGGGCAGACCAAGAAGTGGGTCAGAGGCTAACAAAAAGGGACAGTCTTAACTCAGGCCAGCCAAATGATCCTGCTCCTCTGTAACCAAGATTCAAGATCACACTCGAATAACATGTACCAATAAAACAGGACATGTTCCATGATCCTAAATCTCGGGCTTACAAAAGGAATGAGTGCTCAACGTGCGTTTGATGAGATTATGGATAGCTCCCTTGAAGACCGAAGCACTCATTTTGTGTATGCACTTTTTCTTCCATAATGAGAGATCTGAAGGTCATCCAAAAGCCTTCTCCCTTTAGAAACTGAATGGTGGTGAGTGTTCCTTTTTGTCTAGAAGACTGCATTCTCAAGTGCGAAAAGAAAAGCTCCCCAAATACCAAAAGCATCTCTATAAGCATGAGCTCTAGAAAAGCACTAAAATTAATAAAATAACTGGTGCTTCCATCATGCACACTAGATTCATTAAAGTTTCTGCCTGCATGTGTGGTGCACACGTACAGATGAAATAATTTTGAAGTCTTGGAAGGGAAAGACCTTTCTGCATCAACACCTTGTGACTTTCCGCAGGTGCATCATCAATACCTACCATTTTGCTTCATCAAAGCTAATTATAACAATGTTTATTAGTTTGATTGCTACCCAATTTATGGATCTGGAAATTTTTTCCTAATGCAATTTACTTGATAATTCAGTTCCCTGAGTTCACAAAACAAAGATCAACTCCAGCTCTATCTTTTGCTTGCTTATGGCCCTTCAAAGTTGGATCCCGCACCCATCAAAGCCTATATATATAGTTCTTTATCTAGTGCTTCAATGACAGGCATTTTCCAATGGTTTACTGTAATTTGCAAAAATTGTGGTGCTTTTATGAGTTGCATCAGTCCCTGTTGTTACTTTTAAGACATGAAGTCTTCATGCAGCAAATGTTCATAGGCAACCCTGCAGTAAACCATGTGCAAACTATATATAAGGTTGTGCCTCCACATAGATCAAACTGTATCTCATGTCGTGAAAGGACACGAGATATTGCCATCAGTGGCTCGATACCATGTGAAGATTGAAAGACAGGATTGACAACAGAGAACCCATCAAACCTGAACGTGAAATGAGTTTCTGAAATATACTGCAGCATGAAAAATCAACTAGTGCCCTTCTTTGGAATGTCAGCTTTCATGCTGTAGATTGATTTACGTAGAACAGAACTCAAGAGTTACAGATAGATTAACGCAGCCAGGCAGCAACCGGCGTGAACCAGTATTTTGTATCCAATTCAACAGAATACAAGAACAATGAAAATTATCTAAAGATGGAGGAACACATCTCCAGAGAAACAGTCAGCCAAATTGAATTCAATGGCTGATCATCCTCAAAAGCTTGGTGTTGCAATCTCTTTTTCCAGTCCCAAGGTGACCATAATCCCGGGGTTTTCTCTTTTAAACCCGAAGTGGAAGCAAAATTGTTAATACAGAGTGGAAAAGAGTCACGAATGGATCACCAAAGAAAAGGAACCAGAAGGCAAAGCGATGCATTGGTGTATATTCTAACTCTGAATGTCAAACGGCAGTCCTCCGAATATATAGAACCCAACCGATTCCCACAGTAAAGAAATCCTGGAAGCACATGTATGTTAGCGGAGAAAGATTGTAGCACCTGCATGCATGCATGGAAGGCATCCCTAAGAGGAAGTTTGGTCAACGAACTTGTATCATAATTTTCCATGAATGTATTACAAAAATTGGGTAAACTTCATGCAATGTTCAACGGATACGCCTTGGTTTTTTGGGTACGTTCATAAAACACCTGTTCTACTAACCAAAGGCCTCCTAAGGGATACTTGGCAATAGGAAGACTAACGCATTAATGTTCGAATAATGTTTTTTAATATTTTATTTTATGGAGCTAGCTCAATCTTTAGGAGAAATTCGCAAAATACTGTGTTAATGTTTCTATTCTCAAACGGCCCTAAAAAACACAGCCTTTCCTTTTATCACAAAATAAATAACCCAAAAATGTTTTTTATAGTTATTTTGGCTTACGAAACTTGAATGAAAATAGTGAACAGATCTGGATGATCAAGTTCTTCTACATGTCAAAAAAGTTGAAAATGGCAAAAATATTTTTGGCCTAGTATATCATTAACTTCTTACTCAAGCATGAACCTGTAATTTCTGAAAACATAGGCCTGTTGTGTAAATAGTTGTAAACTTTCGGCATGTTTTTGTAATGTTTTTTAGAAATTTGTAATTTTGATGGAATGGATTGGATTTAAATAGGTCATCAAAATGGATTATTCAAAAAAGTAAATATTGAAAACATTAGCCTCCCAATTAAAAATCAGATAGGCTTTCAGATTTGGATTCAAAATTCTTTCAACTACATATCCTAATTTCAAATATCTTACGTCTTGAGAATTAGCTCTTAACATATCATAACGTGGTTCAAATGTAGTTTTATATTTAAAAGTCACTTTAGTTTCTGGTTGTAAATTTAAAAATCGAATTAGGATCAATATGAACCTTTTCTTCATTCTTATTTGCATCAGAATTCGAATCAAAATATGCCAACATCCAATATATTGGATATTCGTTCTAACCCCTTCCAATAAGATGGGTTGTTTGGACGGTACAATAGCAAATAGTATTCGATAAGGTAAAGTGAACTGATCCAACTATGTTCACTTTCCTTTATCGAATACTATTTACTATTGTACTATCTAAACAACATCTCTTATTGAAAGGGGTTAGAACTAAAATACCTTTTTTCACTTTTACAACCACGAAAACTCCTTTCCAGATTTTACATCCAATTGTGGGAATATGATAATTTATTCATGAATGATTAGATAAGATATTGTACCAAGGGCGTATTTAGAGTATACCGAATCAGTATAGCTATCTTTCCTCTAACACAACAATGTTGTTTCAAGCAGCATCGAAAAAAATAGTACTGAATTCCTTTCTTGTTCTTTGTATAGGCCTAAGTGGCATTCAATGGAATAGAAAATTCCTTGTAATATAATGTTTTACCGGTTTCGGGATAGGCTGAAGATCTTGGTTAAGGTGACTCGATGGCTTTTACTTTTTAGTTATATTTAGTTAATTTATCTTATCTAATAATTCATGAATGAAATTATCATATTCCCACAATTGGATGCAAAATCTAAAAATTGTAAAAGTAGAAAATGGTATTTTCGTTCTAACTCCTTCCAATAAGAGGGGTTGTTTGGACAGTACAATAGCAAATAGTATTCGATAAGGGAAGATTTCTAATTACAATACACATAAATACAAATTGTTTTATGCTATAACTATAAATAATAGCCTAGAAGATAAATATACAATTGATAGGGATCAAAATCTAGTTAGAAAATATTTGGAATTGAGAATCACCAATTTTTACCTACAAACAATATTGAAACTAGTACTAGTACGGGTATCAAAACTTTCATTAATAATAATAATAAAAAAAAAAACTACTAAGACTGAGACCAATAAGGAAAAATCCAATTCAAAGTTGGATCCGTTGACATTCATAAGGGGTTATTTGGCAATTGGGGGAACAATATTTCGCTGCTCCTATTCCATTGGCGTTTGTAAAGTATCTGTCAGCTCCAGCCTAAACTCTCTCTCTCTCTTTCTCTCGTGCACTACAATAAAATGATTATGACTCCTCTGCACCGTTCAAATTGGTCTCTAGCTAGAAGGCACATAATTTATACAATCTTTATGTCACCTACTATCAAAATAACAAAGTTTTAGTTGTTTTATTTTAAATTTGTCCACACTAATGTGGTTTACACGGTTGATTTCTCAAAAATTAGCTAATATCTCACAAAGACAGAACTTTTTAACTGATTTTAACGTTTTAAAGATCGAGCACCCCACCCAGCCTCTAAACGTTTAACCCCGCATCGAATTGTACAAGCGATTGACTTTATTCCAACCGAGTTGGCCTATAAAAACAGAATATTTTGCCAGATTGTTACCATTTCAGAAACCGATGGTGAAAATGTGATCAGAATTTGATACCCAAAAAAGCGCAATAAAAAATACAGTGGGCACAATGAGTTTCAAAATGGTGTAAACAGCCAACATTTAAGGCCTACAAATGACGATGGCGTGTCACATGCACCACTCTCTCCTTCAGCTCTCGCCCGGCTTCAGCCTCATCAGGCGCCCTCTCTGCCCCTCCGGTTCTTTCCCGTCCGTCCTCCCCTCGCCTTTCTCCCTCTCCCTCTCCAAATGCCTGCCCATTCCCCCAGCTCCCCTGGTGTACATCAGGGCATAGATGAAGTATTTGTACAACCACCAATTAAAGCGTTGCAATACTGTCGTTTAGGTTCATGGGACTACCACTAAACATGGAACTAACCACAAAAATCAAACCCCAACACTTTTTCTGTATGTCCATCTACCCAACCAGCTATGCCCTTCCACAACTCTCTCTCTCTCTCTCTCTTCTAGATTTCAATGCAACTTTCAGACTAAATATTTTTCCCTATAGCAGTTCAAAATGCATATACGAGCCATTCCGTAACCCTTTGAAGGAAAGAGAATAATCTGGAAAGAAGAAGCTGATACGCGTTTTTTACAAAAGGAAAAGACGAGATTTCCTCATCAAATAGAAAAAGTGGGTTACATATCTGCAGAATTCATTCCCATAAATCCTCGTTCCGGCTTTATCACAACCAGTCTGCCGGCTTTTGTTCCGTGTTGCTCTCCTGCTACTTTTTTGTTCGGCTTTGTATTTCAAACTCGAGTTGCTCTCCTGCTACTTTTTCTTCAGTTGCACCAACCTTATGCCTGGTGCAACTGAAAAATTATCCAGCCACTTTACCGAACATAATTGGACAAGGAAAACGGGCCGCGTCCGGACAGAGCATTTAAAGGGCAAACATAAGAGCCATTTATAGAGGATTCATCAGATACTAGTAAAACATTTAATTTTAGAAATTAATCATCTTTCTAGACTTCCAAAGCACGTAACAGGTGGTCATAATAGTTATCCGAAGTAATTAAAAACTATCATGATGCAGAATCTACGCCCCTAAAGAAATCTAATTTTTTCAGAATTCTAAACACAGACCAACCAAGGATATGTTAGGCTGTTATTCTTTTTGTATTGCCCATCCTGCAATTCCTGCCACTTTCAATGGTGAAACAAATCAATAACGTCACCATCACTGGTCAGACAAATATGAAACAACAAAAACTTCAGACAGGTAACTTTTGAAAAAACGATACAGATCCCACAACCAAGACCTAGACCATCGATGACTGTACAAGACGAGGATGAACAGTCTCGGTTAAACTAGATACTGGATAGCAAGATCACGTTCCCAACATCTAATATTGAAAACAGTTATATCTCTTTAAGGAACAAAGATACTTCAACACAAGAGAAAGGTATCTCATTTAGCTATAGAGCATCAAACAAACAAAAATCTCCCCAAGGAAAAAAAATATACTAGTCTTAGAAAGAACTGATGAGTCAAAAACCAATAGCGAATTCAGGATAGAAGGAAAATTTTAATTCATCCGCCTAATCAACTCGTTGATCTTGTCTTCACGGTTACCAGCATCACCTCCCTCCACGTAATGATTTCTCTTCTTCTTCAGGCCACCAGATGGAGCACTGAGCTTGAATGGCCACAGGAAGTTGTTTGCTTCCTTGAAATGAGGGCCCACAGTCATAATCTCGTGAATAAGATCTTCGATGCATATTATCCCGAACTTACCCAAGGCCTGCAATAAATAAACAAGTAAAGATCTTGAGCTACAATTCTAGCAGTAAGACCATGAAAGGAAAAGGTAGCAGGAACAAACCTGCTCTATAATGGCATTGTCCGTCAATGGAATCCGTTGGTTATTCAATTTTCCAAATCCCCTCTTGTAAATCAGCTCCTTCACGCTCTTCAAATTAGGATAGCTGCAAAATGCACAATATGTGAAGTCTATGAAAATGGAACCTTGAAAGTAACAATACAGAGAGGGACGTACCCATAGGTCACATAAGGCTCAACCTTGTGTAACATATTCATAGTAGCCTTGTTCACCTTCAGGAAAACACCATTGAATATCTACATGGAAAAAAAAAGTGTCATCCGTCACCTGTATACAAGAAAAATTGGAGAAAAGAGCAGTGGAGAATTGATTCTACCTGGCGCAGACGCAACAACTGCAAAATCTTTCTAGTCTTGGGATGCATAGCGTTGATACTGTACAAAAAGCATAGATAGCATAAATATGAAGCACTGAAGCAATCCATGAAAATCATAACCAAATAAGCCAACACGAAAGATAGCAAGTCATGCCAACTTCTTGAAGGTGGGCCTCGTACTTATTTGCAATAGATCAAACAACGTTAAAGAATAATGTCGATTTTCCAACTCATCATCAGGAAAGACAGAAACGAACACTTGCTTTTAGCACAAGCACAGCCTTTATAATCCATTTAATAAACAAATTCCACCAATCAAAGGTAATCCCATTTTGCATCACATGCGTTTTTTGGCTCCTAACAATAAGATACCAAGAAAAAATCACTTGGAATAAGATCCGCCACTTCAGTATTTCAATTGCAGTTTCAAGTTAATATGGTTGAATCAGCAAACAAGTACTTGCATTCACGACTTCCGCAGGCAATTCATACTTATAAAGATGAAAATCAATTAAAAGAAAGTTAAAAAGAGACGGGCAACAAAATAGAAATGGAAAACATACCCTCTAATCCTGATAATGAAGAGCAACTTCGCTTCCGGATTAACATAAAAGCCTCCCCGCAATTTCGCTTCGCGCTTTAATCTAATCAGTTCCTTATCCTGTCATCGAGTCCGATCAGCATCAGCCCTCGCGGCAAAGATCCAATAGAAGACAGAAAGGGAGCAAGAGTAACACAAACTCACATTCGCCTCGTACTCTCCCGCGTATTCCTGAGCCCTCTTGAAGATCAACTTTCTCTTCTCAGCGTTTTTCTTCCTCGCTGCTTCCATCACTTGCTTCTTTGCCAGATTCCATTCCTCAAGCCTCTTCTGCTTCTTCAACACAGACTCCGGAACGACGGCGGCTCCACTTTTACCGTCTTCACCCATCTGCAAACCCGATATCAAGATAAGGTAAAAGAAAGAACCACGGATTCCACGGGCGTTCGGACGAAGATCAGATTAGTCGGACACGGAGTTGCCAGTATCAGATCTCACATTCCACAGGGGGAAAGAGAGAGAAAGAGTACAGGGTTTTACCTTCACGGCGCTAGGGTTTTCGTTGCTCGCCTCCGCGCAGAATGGCGGAGGCGGGTGGCAAAGGGGTACTTACCCGCGGCGTCTCTTCATTTGAATGGCTGAGATTGCGTGGATGGCTTGGGGATTTGTTCTTATCCGTCCATCTGATCGTCGAAAATGAAGTTGGGACGTGGTCCAAATCCGGGAGGTGGGGACGCAAAACGGGTCGGGTGTGGCCCCGAGTCAAGTTTGCTCCAAAACTGTTTCCTGCTCCAAAGTCCAAACTTCGGATATGGACCTGTTTTTTATGTCATAGAGAAATCACTTGTTCCGACCCGATTCGTAATGACCTTCGAGCAATGCCTACTCCCTCTTTGGTAAAATAATAATATATTTTATGAGAGTTTTATGTTGTTATGTGTTGAATATTATCAGATGGCCAAAAAATAAAAATCTGTTGCCAAAGAAAACTCACATGTCATGACATGAACATTAGTGATAGTATGTGACAATGTTTTATAGTATTTTTAGCCACGATGCAATGATTAATGATGCTTTTAGCGACAAAAAAAATTATTTTAAAGTTCCATATATGTGAGGTTCTATGTTAACGTATGCCATGTGTTGCCTGGTGAACGAAAATTAAACACCAGCACAATTTCTATGTAACACTTGCTTTTTTATATGTTAATCAAAAGTTACTACTAAAATTGCAGAATTTCTACAAACATCATTTTTCATGGTCTGTAGCACATATTGTTTTGTCAACAAAGATTACCATCTTCATTTACTAAAAGATATGAAGTATCAGTCGACGGCACTTGTTGTTCGGAACCTCCATTAATTTTCTTTTCATAATGTTTATAGCAGGGCATATGATTGCAGTTAATCTATTTCAATTTATTTTTGTCTTTTATGTCTTGAGCGACTTGAGATATTCCACTCAGCATAGTAAATATTATCTTGTTGCAAGCAATCGTCTTATTTATCATAGACACATTTGTATATTGAAAACAAAGTTACATATTGCTTATCATAGACACATTGCATGTGTGTGTGTATTCATATTCATTCAAAATTTTAACTTTCTTTTGAAATAACCATTTCCGGATGCCAATTTTGTATTATTCCCCACTAACTGTAGTGACGAATCTCTCATCCGACTCCTTGTCCCTTTAAGGCAATTGTCTCTTTAAGGTAAAAGGCATACTTTCAATGTTATAGAATTCACAATTTATACTATGCCTCGGTAAGTGCTAAGGATGAGTTTGGCTATTATTATGGTTCTCAATTGACGGTTAATCTCATCCAACACAGTGCAGACAAAATGACCTATGACCAATTGTATGCTGAAGACAAAAATTCAGTTATGCTCTTTTTGGCACTTCATATCCTTTTGCATGAATTTGTCCTAATGTTGTTTTCAATTTCTAATGTTTGTGATTTTAGCTATTAACCAGTAGTTTGTAGTCTCAGAAGTGAAGTGTAAATAAAATATAAACCAACATTGTATGAGAACAATCCATTCTTAGTATAGGAAGAGAATGGTTCCTAATGCTCAATGAGTTCCTATGTGTACTAAATAATTTTTTGGCTTGTTGAAACAGTAAAAACAGATAGAACAGAAACAGATGCAACGTGGAAAAACTCCCAACTTAAAGGAAAAAGCCATGATTGAGGAGGTCTGATGTCCACTAGCAGCCAGTCTCTCTCTCTCTACAAATTTTTCATTCACATTGAAATTAGGGATTACAATAACTTAAGTAGCCAAATCAAGGATACAAGCTGAACCGGGTCTGGACCCAGACAGAAGACCCATCCACTAATACACTTTAACACTTCCCTTAAGTTGGGCATACATATCAAACATGCCAAACTTAGATACATTTTTCTCAAACAAGGTCGAAGGCAAAACTTTAGTCAAAACATTGGCAGTTTGATCTTAAAAATTCTTGTAAGGTAGAACCAGTTCTTTAGCATTAATTATTTCTTGGATGAAGTGATGGACAATCTCAACATGCTTTGTTTTTTTTTCATGTAAGACAGAGTTGTTGGCCAAGTTGATCACTGACTTGTTGTCATAATACATCTTCATTGGTCCTTCAGTCTCTATACCAATATCAGTCAATAATATTTTCAACCATAATAGTTCAGAAACCCTCGTAGCAACAACTTTGTATTATGTCTTTGCACTAGATCGGGAATAAACATCTTGTCTCTTACTCCTCTATACTATGAGATTCCCTATCAGGTAGACACAATAGCCTGAGATTGACCTCTTAGTATCAACACAACCTACCCGGTCAGCATCATAATACCCTTCAATCTTTAAAAGGTCTTGCCTAACATATAGGAGTCCCTTACCAAGATTCATCTTCAAGTAACACAGGATCTATCAATTGCTTCAAGTGAGCATTAGTTAGAGCATGCATGAACTGACTCATCACATTCACAACAAAGGTAATATCATGTCTAGTGAGAGTAAGATAGATCAACTTTCCAATCAGACGTTGATACCTTTCATTGGCCTCTTCACAGAGAGATTCTCCATCTTTAATTCTGAGCTTGTGTCCAGCATGCAGAGGAATAGAGGCAAGTCTACACCCTAGTTTTCCAGTCTCCTTTAGTAAATATGAAGTTACTTCCGTTGATTCAACACAAGTCTCTTGCCAGACCTAGCAATTTCAATACCAATAAAATATCTTAGCTTGCCAAGGTTCTTGAGATCTAACTCAACAACCAATAACTTATTTAATTTTGTTATTTCATCCTCATCATTACTTGTAAAATCATATCATCAACATAAACTAACAAAAAAGTAACTTTATGTTTTTTTTTCTCTTCACAAAGAGTATACGATCTCCATTTCATTGATTATAACCATGTTGTCTCATAACTAGTCTAAGACGTTCAAACCATGCTTGGGGAGATTGGTTGAGCCGATACAAAACTTTCTTCAGTTTGCAGCATTTTCTCGATTCTTCATATCCTGAGGGCATACACATATACACCTCCTCATCAAGGTCTCCATTGAGAAAAACATTTTTAACGTCAAGTTGATACATCTTTCACTCCTTTATCATTGGTAAATAGATAATAATTCTAACAATTTTCATCTTTGCAATAGGAACAAAAGTCTCCAAGTAATCAATTCCATATTTCTGACTGAATCCCCTGGCAACAAGGCAAGCTTTGTACCTATCAACACTCTCATCTTGTTTGTATTTAATGGTGTAGACCCACTTGGATCCAACTAGATGAGCCGCTTCAAGGATTTTTACCACCTCCCACTCCTGCTTCTTTTCAGAGCTTCCATCTCTTCTCTCATTGCATGAACCCACTTTGAATAACTTTCAGCCTCAACGATAGTCCTGGGAATCACAACCAAAGAGAGCGATGATATAAAACATTTGTAGTCATTACTCAGTTTAGAATATGATATGAAGTTACCAATAGTGTGTTGAGTACATGACCTTCTAAAGGCAATGGGTAGTTCTTCATTAGCAACCTCTGTCGTAAACTCTCTTTCAACTGACTCCTCCCGAGTACGACTTGGGTTATCTAGGGAAGGTATAACATTGGGATTGAAAGTAGAATTCTCTTCACCAGCCAGCTCATCTGTAGGTAATCTTCACCTAGAGTAAACCTGCCCAAACAAGTGGTTACGTTCATTCTCAGTCACAGTTGAACAACCTTCATTCTTCTCGTGCTCAAAAACATTTGTAACAGTCACTTGACTCTCTTCCATTTTTGTATTTTAGAAAATCTATGAATTGAATTTCTTGACTCAGAGAATACTCTTTCCTTGGCATAGACTTCTTTCCTTGAAGAGAATTCTAATGGTAACATAGACATGACCAATGGACAGGTCAAGGCACCTATACCCTTTTTGTGTTGGAAAATAGCCAACAAATACACCTTGATCAACCTTTGATCAAGTTTTTTAACATTAGGATTGTGATTATGAATAAAACAGTCACATCCAAAGACATGATATGGAAGAGGAAAGGGTTGACGACTCCCTGGTAGCATAGAATGCGGGGTCCGCCCATTTAGCACATGACTAGACATACGATTAATCAAGTATGCACTAGTGAGAACAACTTCAACCCAGTATTGTTTGGGAAGATTCTTTTGAAACAAGATGGCCCAAGTGACATTAAGTAACTGACAATTCTTTCTCTCAGCCACTCCATTTTAGGGGAGAGTATAACTACAAGACATCTCATGAACAATTCCCTTTTTTCGAAAGAAATCATCAAGAGATTGACATACATGCTCACGAGCATTGTCAGACCTAAAGGTCTTAACATACCCTCCATATTGAGTCTCCACAAGAATAATGAAAGTCTCTATAATATTAGGCACTTCACTATAGTCTTTCAGTAAGTATACAAAAGTATTACGAGAGCAATCATCTATGAAGGTTATAAAGTACTGAAATCCATGATGGGAATGAATTCCTGAAGGTCTCCACACATCAAAATGGTTCAAGGAAAAAACTTCATTAGTACGAGTACTGGAAATAAGGTATGCAGCCCTAACATGTTTAGTAAACTGACATACATCACATGATATCGTATTTATATACAATCTAATACAAAATTCGGGGAATAAACTGTTACAAAATTCCAAAAGGATAATTCTAGAGAACAAGATGTTGTGCACAATGAGTTTGATCTATATGACAGTTGTTTTAGGGATATGAAAGAACCAGGCGCCGTTCGAGCCAGGACAACCATGCGTCCAGGTATATACATAGAAATTTTTAATTTACTTTGCATTTGTTACATTTGTTTCTTTCATGTTGTTTTAACTTTTACATGAAATTTGTCTTATTTTTGTTTAGATTTGTGGTGGAATATGTTTGGGATTAATTGTCTAAACCTAACATGTTTTGCAATTAAAGTCCTCAAGACATGTTGTGTTAGTGGATGCGAAAGGAATTTGAGTGTTTTCCATCATATCTACAACAAGAAAAGGAATAAGCTCAAACATAAAAGGCTGAGTGACCTTGTCTTTGTTCGATATAATATGAAGTTGAAACGAAGGTAATATAGCTTAATATTTACATTTGTTTTACAATATATTTATATATAATTATATATTAACAAGTTTTCTATTATTTAACATGGACAATTACAAAAAAGCTTCAGCAAGGAAGCACACATCTCATTTTGATCCTATCAACGTGGAAAGCTTTGAAGATTTAGAGCCATGGATTGAGGAAGAACCAACTACAATATTTGATGATGAAGATCTTCAATGCTTCAACCTTCAAGCTCAAGCAATAGAAGAATTTGTTGATGAAGGAGAGCCTGTTGAATGTGTTGGTGAGGATCTTCAAATTCATGATGATGATGAAGAAGATGGAGATGAGAATGAAAATGAAGATTATGAATAAGAGTTTGAGAGTGCTTTCATTTTATATGCATTGGCGTTGAACATTTTCACAATTTCATTGTTATGAAATTTCATTTTAAAATTATATTGTTATGAAGTTTGATGTCTATGAATGATGAACTCATAACTTTATAGCAATAATAAGCCTATCATTATCTAAAACATGTTTTCGATGAAGAACTTATTATTTTTTATTTTTTACTATTTTTAATGTTTTTTTTTAAAAATTTTTTCCTGATTTATTATTATTATTATTAAAAAAACATATGATACAGTTATGATACGTTATGATATTTTACGATACGACGTATCTTAAAGCCCATCGATACGACTTACAATATGCTTTTTACAACATTGCTCCTGACAACCACCTCAAGTGTTCGACTAAGCACCAACACCAAACATTATTTGTTGTCGTTGCCAACAACACGGCCTAATTGGTGGTTAGAGGGAGAAGACAAACTTCTCTAGCTGAAATCCAACCAAACAACAATAAATACGAAGAAAATCAGAGAAAGAGAGATCAAAAGAGAGGTCTGCCCTGAGAAGAAGGCATTCGACTGTGAGATAGGTGGTTCATATGAGGGAGACTCATGCACGGCAATCGCGCATGAAGAAAAAGATAGGCGAGAAGGGAAATGCAGAGAGTGCTCGACTGAAGGTGAGAGGCGGTGAGAGTGAGAAGGGCTGCAACTTAGAGGAGACTGGTGGTAGGGAGAATGTGAGCAAGGAGATGATGAGAGGGCAGCACAGGAGGGAGTGAGTGTAGACAAAGAGGGAGAACACTCGGTCAGAGGCAAACATGAAATGGGGAGAGGGAGAGGAGGAGACAAAAGAGACTGGGAGAGAGCTCAAGCAGAGGAGCGTGGGCCGAGGGAGTGAGAGCTTGCGGGAGAGAGAGGGAGACAGTGCGGGAGAGAGCTCAGACAGAGAGGGAGACCAATAGAAAATGGCGAGGGGAGATGGACAGAGTTGCGAAGGAGGGCGAGGAAGAATGAAAAGAAATAATAGACAATGAGAGATCGATAGACTCACCTGTGCGCCGCCGCTGCCCTCCACCTTTGTCGTCGCCCTTCACCTCCGTCGCCGCTGCACTCTCTTCTGCCTTTGGTTTACACTGCGTCGTACGAATCAGCAACCAGGGATGGGGAGACGAAAAGAGAGAGCGGGCGTTGGGCTCCTCTTCACACGATGGATTTCAGGTCTAGGTTTAGATCCCAATCCAATCCAAACTGCAAAGACTAAAACGTTACATGCACCATATTGAGTAATCAACTTAGAGGTTTTATACAAAAACCCTAGTGGGCATGTAATAATATGAAAAAGTCCAATTAATTAGACCCTTGCCGATGATTTCATTTTAACTCAAACTGAACTGCATGCAGAAAAGCTTAATTACTATGTTAAAATGATGATTTACGAAGACTCAGATTTTCCCATATTAATTGTTGTTGATGTAAATACATGTACTTCTAAGCCACTTAGAATCAAGGCATCTAGTGGAAAACTTTTGTTCCACCCGCAATCCCAAAGTTGTTGATATTTTTCTCCCTCTAAAGAACAGTTTGTCCTTTCAATGCAGTGAGCTTGTTGTTCCTACGGGGTGGAGACAATAGGGTCATGGATTTTCCTTCCTTTTGCCATATTTAGCTCAAAAGGTTGAAGAGGTATAGTGCATCAAGCAGTAAGCAAGGACAAACTTGATTCTCTTTCCCGGAATCTCAAGTGAGGAAACCCTAGAAGAACCACCAACTCTAGCTATCATCCATTTATGATTCATACTAGATCTGACCAACTATAGCGAAGCCCTCTTTGCTTTGTTGTTTTACGGGTACTTTGCACATCTTTAGGCAAAGTCAGAGCAAAGCAAATGTGCTTATTAACAGTCAAAGGCACTAATGCCATTCACTTCAAAATTCCAAGTGATTTGTACATTTTTAGCTAAAGCCAAAGCTGAGTGAGTGTGCATATTAAAAATCAAAAGCACTAATGTCATTCAAATTTGAGTGTGCTCTCTCAAGCGAACTCGCAAAATGAAGCTCTTACTCTAACGAAGTTATGAACCTTTTCAAACTCGCTTCATTTTGGTTTTCAATGCTCAAACGAACGTAACATAGTTCATGTCGTTTTGACTATATCAGCATAGCCCAAAAAACATTCACAAGACAAAACCAGAAGTGACCGCTGACTGAAGAGAGAAACCTCAACCTTATGGCCCTATCAAAAGAAAAACAAATAACTCTATTATTGGTGCACATCGATCAAATAACGAAAAGGTAGTGAAGATCGTGAAAAAGATGGTAAAGATCTTAATGTTCATAGAGAAAAAGGGGATAAGAGAGAGAGAGAGAGCCGATAAAATGAGAATGTATATCAAAATTTGGGGACAATAAGTCCCCTAGATACAAAAATTGGAGACAAGAAGTCCCCTAGTTACAATAACAAACTGCAAGAAAGAAGCAAAAGAGAAATTATACAATACAACTCACAAAAACGCGAAATAAGAGGAGTAGGAAGAGAGAGGAAGGACAGAGCGACACCACCACCCAACCACAGAATGAGGATGCTGCCGCAGCCGAATGACAAAATGAACATCTCTCTGCACAAGCCGAGCGACAGACTCTAACGAAGAGAAGGAGGCCCATTTGCAGTAGTGTCGTCATCGGACACAACTCACAAAAAAACGAAATAAGAGGAGTAAGAAGAGAGAGAGAGAGGTTATGTCTGCAATAGTGTCGTCAAAGGCCCATTTGCTGTTTGGTTCCTTCCTTGAATGTTGCGTGGTCACAAAGGCATCTGGACATGTCCAGATCATTGCATCGGGCACAAACTCTCGGCATCCACCTCCCTCTCAGTTTGGAAGCAACTTTCTTTTCCCATGAAGTAAAGGGATAAGTGTAGGTGAATGAAAACATAATTTTTTTTATTTGTTTTATTAAGAGTGAGCCGATCCATTCATTGTTCAACTAGCAATGAATTTTGAGCCGTTCCTATAATATCATGTAGTTGAATGGCTGTGGGTCAGGGTTAAACTTGCAATGGTTCGAATTTTAAAGGTCAAAAGTAGAACCTTCGTTCAATATTTGTCATGCATAGGATAGTTTTTACCAAGGTAAACTTGTCCGTAAGGGTTCGTTTTCCAGCATATACACTTCATAAGTTCATAAGTGTGTCATAATTTAGCGCAAAGATTACAGGAATTCATCAAACAAAATAGTTCTACGTGCTTCGGAGACCTATCTTTATTTGTAAGGCAGATTCCGGAAATTTTTGACCGTTACCTCCGCCTCTTCCTCTTTCGCGCCGTTCTTCCTCCCTCGCTCTCCTCCTCCCTCCTTTTCTCCTCCTCCCTCCTTCCCTTCTTCCTCCTCCCTCCTTTTCTCGTCCTTCCTCCTTCCCTTCTTCCTTCGCCTCCCTTCTTCCTCCCTCGCCCCCTTCTTCCTCCTCCCCCTTCCCTTCTTCCTCCGCCTCCCTTCTTCCTCCTCCCTCCTTCCCTTCTTCCTCCGCATCCCTTTTTCCTCCCTCGCTCCCTTCTTCCTCCTCCCTCCTTCCCTTTTGTTGTGCATCCAGAACTCCTGAGAACTCCTGCGCAAGAAGCTGCGTCTCCCTCTACCATCCCTCGCTCTCAGACACCATTGCAGCCTTTTGCAGAGCTCATCAAGCGGCACCAGTCGTTGGAGACGCTGTGTAGATTCTGACCTCCGCGACCTTCCATCCTCATAAGGCAGACATCGACAGGTACCAGGAACCCCGTTCTTTCACTTTCTCTCACACACTCTCTCTCTCTCGTTCCCTCTTCTCTGTGCTGCAACTTGAGATTGTATCCTGTTTTGGAGGCTCTTGTTGATGTGGGATACGCGTGCTTGTTCATGGGAGTGTCGGTTCTCTATGTGCATATTTTTCCCATTTGCATGTTACAGGTTCATGCACAGAATGCCTCTTAACTGCTTGTTAAAATGCATCTGCCTTGAAAATTGGTATGAAATTTAACTGTTTGTTAAAATGCATCTGCCTTGAAAATTGGTATGGAAGTAATTTCAGTAACTTATCCCCAACTGGGAATACAATTTCGATGCTCTTGACTCATTAGATTGGGCTAAAACCCCCTTCATAACCACGCGTGCTCGTTCATGGAAGATTTGTAGTGATTTAAGAAACTATATAAAATTATGTAAATCTGAAATTTTTTTTCTTTATTATCAAACTAAGAAATAAATTTCTAGAAGTCTGGAAATATGTTTCTTTATTATCAAACACAGAAATAAATTTCTGGAAATTTATTTTTTAGTCATCACACACACATCAAAATGGGAATTGGAAAGATTTTTTCATTTCTTTTTTCCAAGAAATATATTTTCAGAAATATATTTACAATTCCAGATTTCCAGGCCATGAAACGGGCCCCTAAAACAATTCTAAGAAATATGCTTGCAAGTTACTTATGTAGTGATATCTCTTAATTGTCGATATCTTATATGTGCTTCCAATTGTTATGATATATTGTAGTGTGATGTTCACTGAGTCAGTAGGACTCATTCTTTTGTATTATTTTTTTCAGCTGAGCAAGCTCGTATTTGCGAGCAGGTGGCTAAGCATCAGTTATAGTTGAGCCTTGAGTTCCCAGTGTGATAGGTAGAAGTTAGATTCATCTTTATTGATTATGCATTGCATATCATGTAGAAAGTAGCCATTACACTGATTTTCCAGCTCATATTATCAGTTTTGAATTGAAATTATATTTTAGTAACTGTTAGATTTTGAATTCTATAAGAAAATTACTGTTTTCTCCTCACCTTCTAGAGCAGGGGGTGACACTCACTACTTCGTTTCACCTTGAAGCTTCTGAGAACGTTGACCTCTCTCTCTCTCTTTCTCGCGATTGCAGGCCACCAACTAACAATGGTTGACCAACAGCCTTTGCCTTTCTCTAAGGCTGGGCACTGTGCCTGGCCTCCGCCAGGTACTCGGCCCGACTCGGGCCCGGGCCCGGGCCTGGGCTGACTCTTTATCGGGCTGGCTCGGGTGGGCCTCGTAAGTCCGATTCGGGCCCGATAATTTATTTTTTTTATTTTTTATTAATATATATATATAATATTTTATTATAATTAATTATATTTATGTATTATTTTATATTAAAAATATACTTTAAAATTTAATCGGGCTCGGGCTCAGGTTTTCCGAGTCGGGCTGGCCCGGGCCCGACTCGTTATTGGGCCGGGCTGGCCCGATGCCTAGGCTTACCTTTCTCTATCCCTCTCTCTCTCTCTACCCCCATCGAGGGACTACTGGCTCTCTTGTTTTCTTAATGGGAGAGCGTCTGAAGTTAGCTCTTGCCCCTTTGTTTCTGTTGCTCTATTTCCTGCAAACATGGGCCGGTCGCCAGCAATGGCCGGCCAGCAGTGCTCACCTCTGTCCAGTCCTTTCCTTCTCTTTAAGGTCAACATTTAAAACACATATTTTTGTAAAATCTAAAAATAAATGACGAAGTGAAAGTCACCATGAACGAGAATTGTGTTCTGAATAGTTATTTAATAATATATATTTACATATTAAATGATTTCAAGAAGAATGGTGTCAAAGGTTGTGAGTTTTTGGTTGGTTATGAAATTGACGCTATGGTGTTGATGAAATGCCAAATTGTGGTAACGGCATATATTGTTTCCAAGCATGAGCAATGATGATACACCTTTTATTAAAGTTTAAATTGTGCTAAATTGATCTACCTTTTCATGATTTCTATAGGTAGATTTTGTTCAAAGAGTCATTTATTCGGGAGATGGTTGGTGTAAGGGATTCATCATATGAAGAGTTATTAATCAAGTTGGGTTCAAGTAATAAATCGACTTTAAAGAGGTAATTTTTTGTGTTTGAACTTTTTTTTCTTTGTTTTTTATTCCTTCCATTAATTGTTTACTTTTCCTGTGGAAAAGCATAAATTTGTTTTGCAGTTGGTTTATGAACAAACCATAATTAATCTATGATCATAGTATAGTTTAGTTGTTGTAAAGCTGGAATTATAATGATGAGAAATTTTTCTTCCACTAGAAAATAGACAACTGTCTACAGCGCTTAGATGGAGATAGATATGTTAGAAATGTATATGTAATACTAATGATATGCATGTATATGTACTTAAATTTTTCCATGTACACTTTAGATCATTTATTCCTTCGATGGGCTAGTCGAAGATTACTTATAAGTTATGCAACAAGGAAGATGGTATGGTGAACATATGTATCCTTTTGTATTTGTATCTTCCCTATTGCAGCTTGTGTGATTCTTTTCATTTCGTTCCTTGTTGCTTGACAACCTTTTTTTTTGTGGCCTGCCTTCCATGTTTTATCTCTTAATCTTACTTATTTTCTCTCCTCTTGTCAACATACTTTTTCATCCAGAACAAGCACTTCCAAGACTATGGTTGGTTCCTCTATAGGTATTATTGCAGCTGCAGTGTAGTGGCTGACTGTTGTTGCTTTTGCATTTTTTGTCCTCTTTGCTTACATTTCTTGGTTTCCAGTGAAAAATCAAATTGCTTGTTGGTAGCATAAGCTATGGATCTGTTTCTTGTAACTAAAATGTGACATGGATATTTGCTCTGGCCAAATTGGCTGAAGAATTGGTCTAAGGGACAAATTAAAATGGAATTCTGCTTCTTGACACTAAAAAGTGACATGGATATTTGCTCTGGTCAAATTGGTTTAAGGGATAAAATTCTGCTTCCTGTTACTAAAAAGTGACATGGGTATTTTCTCTAGTCAGATTGGCTGAAGGATTGGTCTAAGGGACAAATTAAAATGGAATTCTGCTTTACAACTTCCCTCCCTGTTGACATTGCTTTGGCAATGTGGGGTGTTTTCTCTTGGTTCTTAGTTATTCCTTTCTCCTAGATGGTTCTGCATAGAATATGATTTCATTAATTTTGTTACCATTCCACAATAATGAATGCTCATTGCTGCTGAGCAAGTTACTCCAAACCCATCTTTCCATGATCTACTTTTGGCTTGAAGGGTCAGTTTATTGTGATAATGCCATTGTGTTTGCATAGGAAAAGGGAAGAACCTGGTGATAACAACATTGGGAATGAAGAGGATGATTGTATGACTTGTGATGTTTCTGAAAAGGATCATGTTGAAGGTGAGGTTCATTTGAAGCTTGGAGTTCATGTGCTGTTGAGGTTTTTATGTAGTTCATGGTTAAACTTCTTCCTGCTATTTGTATAATCTGTTATTTTTTTTTCTTTCTTTATTTCTTTTGGGAACAGCTGATAAAAAATTCCGAAGGGTGCATATTGAGTGCTAAGACATTAATTTTGATAATGGATCACATATATTACTTTTTCTGAGAAGAGTTTAATAAAATTTGGAGATGAAACAACCAAGGAAACTGTTCTGGTTAAGGTTTTTGTTCTTTAAATAATTATGGGAATTGAGCATTAACTGGACTAAAGTTGCATTGGCTTATTAGTTTTTTCTCTTCTGCATACACTCTTTTCCTTTTCCTGTGTTATCGTGGATGTCTACTTGTCTTTGTCGGTAGTTTGAACATGCTCAAGAGGTAAAAATATATGCTTTAGTTTTCTCTACGGACTCATCAATTTCACTTCCATTGATTGTACAGGATCCACATTATCAAGTTATAAAGATATTCAGGAAGATGTCTTGCATATGGAAGGAGAAGATGATCTTGAAGATACACAGACTGATATTGAGTCTGTGGGTGCCAAAAGGTTAGACTAGCGTTGGTTTTGGGTTGTTGTGCCTAGTTATGTTTGTAGCACTTTTTGCATTTGTTTGACTCAGTATTGATTATTAATTTGTTAAACGAAATCGAAATTCTTGATGTTTCCTGGGTTGCTGTTTTATGCTTCTACAGAAGCTAGTCCTTGCCTTTGTATGGTACTTCATCATGTCCTTTGTTTTTGTTCTGTACAACTTTATATACTGCATTCTTTTGCACTGTGTCACATGGTTGTGGGTGCAAGCATCTTTAAAAAAACTTGGGTGCAGGTCCAAATGTGTGTGTGTGTGTCACAGAGAGAGAGAGAGAGAGAGAGGGAGGAAGAGAGAGAGAGAGGTGCGCGTGACTGAAATAAACTGAAGAAGACAGAGAGAGATGGGAGGAAAAGAAAAAGAGAAAGAGAGGGGAAGCAAAAAGGAAAGAAAAAGAGAGGCAGAGAAGAGAAAAAGAGAGAGTGAGAAAAAGAAGAGAGAGAGAGCGAGAGAGAGAGATCAGCAGCATCCAACACATGTTGACGATGCCTGGGTGTGTGTGGAAATTGCATCTGCGCCTAGATGCGGGTGTCGCTTCCTTTATGAAGAATCCGTGTGATATATAGCTTTTTCATATAAAATTTTGTGCAAGAAAATGCACTAGCATATTTTTTTCCATTGTTGAATCAGAACATTTGTGTTCCCCTACCTTCCCCCTCTTCTCGAGGCTTTGCTCCTGGGTTTTATCTTTTTCTATATCAGAGTCCATTCACTATACTTTTGATATCGACTTTGTTTGTTAGTTGCACTTGATCAAGTCTTGCACTGAAATGGGGTGTTATTGCCTACTTACTTTTCAAGAAGAAAAATATATGATCTGTAGTCTTTTGATATTGGACATTGGGTAACATAATCTAAAAATATGCCTTGCCCAAGTTGACATAGTGATGTGGCATGTATTATGGTCAAAGCATGCTTAGTCTGGGTTGATTTTGTCAGAGCCCCTCCTTTCTACCTATTGTTGATTCTTCCCACTGTTCGCCTCCGTGGTTTCTGCTTGGCTGTCTGCATCCATGCTGACATTCATGCAGTTTGATTTATCCCCTCATGTTCTCTCTTGCTGTGGCAGTTGCCTCATCATTTCCCATATTTCCTGTTTGATCTGTCTCTGTGTTGTTCGTCAGATAACGTATTCCTTATAAGCAGTGATCAACTCCATTTTCTATTGTTCCATTGTTCCCATCGTAGACTTGAAACCCAATTTCACTTACTCAACATGCTATTGGTGATTATCGAATACCATCATCACCTCCCTGACTGTCATTTGATCTCATATTTTTCTCACTGTAGTCCATACTCTTGTTTTTATTGCCTTGAAAGGAGATGACTATGGATTGTATTGCTACGTAGAGATGGACTGTGGGGATCCTTCTCAGAATGGCATTCTAAAACTGCTCGCTTTTCTCAGGTCCGATGTTATAGCTAAGTTATTTGACCAAAATAGATATTATGCATCAAGATGGGAGACATAAGAGCATGAGAAAAGAGTGGATGGCTAGGGGGAGGGGAAGAGAGAGAGAGAGAGAGAGAGAGAGAGAGAGAGAGAGAGAGAGAGAAGTTAAATTTGTAAAAAATGTAGGAAAGATATATAAGAAAATAAAGTGTTGTAAAAACAAATAAATTGGTTGGCCCCACAAATTTAAGCCCTTTGTCTGAAATGTTTCCTTTTTGTGTATTTCTATATAATAGAGATTTGGTAGCCAATTCGGAAAGAGGGGAATTAAAACCATTTCTAAATTTTTATCAGGCCCAAATTTAGGTGTTTTGTCGGAAACAGTTTTTGTGGTGCTTTCTGTATAATATAAATTGGACAGATTCATCAACATTTACAATCTTTGACATGACTTGGTGCATAATCCATGATTATTTGCACCTTGTGCTTCAGCCTCCTTAATAACTTCAATAAAAAATTATGCAATGATTCTGCATCCTTCACATGACTAGATGCCATGTTTTCATGTTTCAATTGAACACTTTCCATTTTGAATTATGATCAAGGGAGAAGATTATTCTTTTTATAAGCCAATTAAGTAGAAAGGTTTTATGAAGGCTCTTTCATGCACATTAATCAACCCATTTGGACTTACAAATTTGGCCTATTGCTTTTTCTATTTTACCAAAAGTTTATCTGTTCTTTTCAATTCTTTTGCCAATAGACACTCCCTGAGCTCATATTATTCCTGTTGTCAAGTCCAGGTTTAGTCAAATTGTTCATCTAATTCTATACATTTTAACCTTTGTGATCTCATCTATCAGATAATATATTTACATACACATGCACATGTGCATGTGTATATATGTATATAGTAAGCCTTGGGTGATCCACAGTTCTGGGTGAGGTGCTAATGAGCACATTGAAGATTAAACCATCTGTGTGAAAACAAGTAATTTATGCTGACCCTATAGAATCATGCAATTGGTGTATATCAGTGCTTCATTAGTACAACTTGTCTTTATTTCATTGGGAAAAATCAGGATTGTCGCAAGTAGAATGAACAGTCCTAAGTCCTAACTATTATGCCACAAATTAGTGCAATCTTTGTGTGTGATTCTCTGTTCATGCCCTTCCTGGATGAAAGGAAGGTTTTGAGATGTCTCTGGTACTAGTTTTTACTTTGCTTCTTTCATATTCTATTGTGGAGAACTTTTGCTTAGAGGGTAGTTACTTTCTAAATCTGGAAATTCATGCAACACCTTATTATTATCATGATCTTTTATGATTTGGTAGATTAACTGCCTAACTGTTTGTATGCTCAACTTTTTTTAATTAATTTCCTGGTGAAATGCATTGATGGTAAAGGAAAAAGGACCACATTTCTGAGCTTTGAGCTTAATATATTGCTCCTTTTCTTACTGCAATGCCCATTTCTTACTCATTATTGATTTTTTAATATATGTGTCCTTTTGAACTTTTTTTTTTGTCTTTTTTGCTTTTCATAGTCTGTCTAATCAATGCATAGTGTGATTATCAGTTACTTCAGAAGACACCTGGAATACTCATTGTCGGAGGCAGAGATCAGTAAGATAAAGATGACTAAGTGGAAGTTTCATTGGGCAGTTCCAGCTCTTGACAAGCCATCGTCTAAATGGCTAGGGACTGATCAGTGTTTTCTGAAGGTTCTGCTTGAACAATTCATTGGGTTTTTGATTTTTTCCCCTCTAAATTCAGCTGCGTTTGTTGTATATAGTCATAGATTCCATTGTAAATATTCATGAAACAAACATAAAGAATGGTGCCAGCAACCTGCTGCTATAGCCTAGCCTTAAGTTCATGATGTTGCATTTCTACTTTAGGGCCAAATTTTAGCTCCTAAGCTGACCCAAAAAAACACATGTTCCCTTTCTTCAAAACTTGGCTGCCAGAAGAATTGTAGTAGCATTAATCAACTATTTCTATCAAGTTCTTGCTGCAGTAAATCTTTTGTATGTGTTTTTCATGGTCGTTGAATCAGTTAAGGAAATAGCATTAATCCATCTTAATTTTTCGGTAAAGGTTAAGGATTAATTTTGCTCCACAATTGATGGCCAGGCAACACAGAACCATCTTGGCAGGAAAATTTGTTTCTTTTTAGTGAACTTGATAAAATAATTGCATAAAACACTGAGATATTGAAAGAATATTTGCCCTTTGATGTTTTCCGTACTGGAAAGAATATTTCTGCCTTTTTACATTTCGTGTACCGGCTGACTTACATAGTTCACGACTCGGCGGGGTTTCCATGCTTTAATGATATGTTCTAAGATCTAATAATGTGTCTTTCAGTTTTGTAAATCTGAGTTTATTTGGTAGGACCTGCTATATGTATTAAAGAGAGTTTATTTGCCTCTGGGAAAAATAACTCTTTATTGCCTTTTACGTCTTCCCACCAGTTCATGTTTAGATAGATAAGTAGCCCAGCTTTCATGCTATTTTCTATTTGAGATTGCTCTAGTCCTGTTCACAACAAGAAAAACATAGAAAGGAAGAGAATAAGATCCCAGAAAATGGCATGTCCCAATAATGGAGAATCTTTGCCATCTAGATTTTTCTACACTGTACAAGTGAATTAAGCCCTCCACTACTTTTAGCTGTCCTGGATGGATTGCTGAAGTTCTACAACCAATCTTGTAAAAGCGTATTGTAAGCCTTATTGGTCCAACCAAGAGATAAAATGTATAATGAAATATCATAGCATATCATAACTGTATTGTAAATTTATTTTGTTAATTCAAAAACATGAGAAAAAATAGAAAGAAAAATAAAAAAGAAAAATCAAGAAAAATATGTTTTGTGTAATTATAAATGTTGACATGCTATGCATGTTTGGGTCTGGGTTTGGACCCTATCCAACCTGCAGTCCTGTATATCCTATTTAAGTAACATGTAACCCTAATTTCTGTGTTAATGAGAATTACGCGACCAGCAGCTGGTAAGTGCTGGAATCCTCTCCTAATCGTGCTTTTTTCCTTGTGTTGAGGTTTTTCCACGTTACTTCCTATGTCACATAGGTACGGGTACGGGTACTGGTTCAGACTATTTTCCAAAAACTTGGGTACGGAGGTACAACTATATATATATATATATATATATATATATATATATATATAACATAAAATAAGAATTCAAACAAAATAACACATGTATGATTCAAAATTTATAGTTTCTAAGAAGAAACTATTGAACAAAATATGAAAATGTAGCTCTTTATGTGTTTCTTAAGTGTAAATTGTGTGAAGAACAAAACTGAAATCCTAAATTTTGGATAGGAATGGACTCAGTCAACTTTGGTCGAGTCCTAAATCGGACGGATACGGTCCTAGACACGTTGACCGTATCCGGTACTGTTTGACCAGTACCCCAGAGGTACCCGGGACAGTACCAGTACCGGTGTCGTACCTGACCGGTACAGGTACGTTGCCTTTACAACAGTACCCATGTGACAAAGGTTACATTTGTGTTCTTTGTGCTTTCTCTATTCAACATGGTATCATAGCCAAATTTTTGAGAATCTCTTCATTGTCAACGACCTTCCTTGACGTCGATCGAGCCTTTGGCATTGTTGCTGGCATGAAGTTCTGCACTGCTATCGCTTGTGTGTTGTCCAAACTTTCTGCTACTGCCATTGCTGGTCGGGGGCGAATTACTTATGTTAATTGGAAGAACCGAAGAAGACTAAACCACTTGAGGCTAGCCCAACATGGGATCTGTGGTTTCTTGAGGACAACCAAGTTAAAACCTATATTTTCAAGCAGACATATGGTCTGAGGAAGAAGGATACTCGTGTGTATTAGCTGATGAAAGATGTTTATGTCCTACGACAAGGAGAACTTTCTGTGGCTGACTTTTATCGGCGTTAAAATTCAAATGGGAGGAACTTGATTACTACTCTGATGATACTTGTGTAAATCAGGCCTGATCTTGAGAATACAAATGCTTCAAGAGATACACTCTTGAAGATCCCAACAACTTCAATAGGTAATACACAACCAAACCTCAAACTTGAGGAGAAGATACCAAATCTATTAATCTCAAGAGAAGAATACACTAGAGAGGCCTAAAAGCCTTAACCAAACAAGGGACAACAGTCCCATATATATAGTACAATGAAAGGGAGAGAAGAAGGAGGAGTTGGCTGTTGGGCCAGCTCCAACGGCTAGAAATCTAGCCGTTGGAAGCTGGTCCAACAACTAGTTCCCTTTTACAAAAAAGGAAAAGGTAAAAATAGAAAAAGAAAAGAAATAAAAAATACATAAAAACGAAAAGGAAGCAAATAAAATAAAATACATAACACCTATGCATACATAGATATTCATATATACAAATCATATATGAAACATATGTATACTTACATAATGTCTAATATTTAAATTCTAACAACTTGGAATTGTCCCCAAGACCAGATGCAGTATTGGGCCAAGGAATGGAAGAACAAAGTGTTTATGTTCTTGGCTGGACCAAATGATGATTTCGAAGGCATTAAAAGTCAAATTCTTAATTCAAAAGATATAGTCAGCATTGAGGATGTCTATTCTCACATTGAGGCTGAAGAGCAGTGACGTCTTGTTATGACAGGAAAAATAGGGGCTCGTTCCACATACAGTGAGCGGTCTGTCCTTGTTACCGGAGCTCCTATGGGGGCTACCCGACCCTCTCGAAACCAGATAGGGGAAAACCAACAATCTCTGCCAATCAGATTCGTGTGCTTCGTGCATACCTGAGATGCAAGTTTGAGTTTTCTATTACTGTTTTAATATTGTGCAATGAAGCATCAAAGTTGAAGTTTGATATCACGTTGAAATGAATATGAAGAGATTCTATGACTGAAAAATAGTTAGCTGTTTGTTCTGCTCAAGCCTGCTTGAAGAAGTATATAAAACTATACACGTTTGCTGCTTTGTCTGCTCAAGTTTGCGTGAAGGAGGTCTTGGTTATTTCCTGTAGGATGTTGTTATGCATTGGTGATATACGGAAGGGGGGATTGCATGTGATATAGCTGATTCCTGATTTGCTTATCAGTCCTTTTGCATGACTGATTGATTGCAAATAGGACTGTCTTTTTAGTGTTCTACCTGTTGCACAATTTTTATTGTGGTATTCTTGTTCTTAATTTCTGTTGTAGTTCATTATGGTGACAATGATCATAAAGGAGCTGGAAATCCCTTCTCTTATGGATCTACTGTCAAGTTAGATGGACACAACTATGAATTGTGGTTTAGGTCCTTTATGCAGTCAGTCAAAGGACATCGAAAGAGACACATAATTGAAGAGGATGAACCTATTGACAAGTTAGGGAAGTACATGACCTGGAAAGATGTCGACAACATGGTTATGGCTTGGATTATGAACAACGTCCAACCACAAATTGCTTCTATTATTAATTACTATACTACTGCTAAGGAGATGTGGGAATTCCTTAGGTAGACATATTCACAACACAAAAATGTAAGTAAAATCCTTCAAGTTGAAGAAGAGTTGCACGATCTTCGACAGAGAAATCATGATTTATCACAGTACTTTGCATATCTTAAAACGACCTATGAGAGACTGAGATTCCTGGGCCCTCCGTGCAAATTTTGTTATAAGTTACACTTTGAACCTACTATGATTGCAAAGTTTCTTGCTGGTTTGTCTCTTGAGTATGTCGCGCCGCTGCCAAGGATCAGATGCTCACTGGGAGTGAAATACATGATCTCTCTGATGCATACAAGAGACTTAGTCATCTGGCTATTAGCTTGTTCCAACCAGTTGGTGTGACGTCAACTTCTGCTCTTGCTATAGGAGGTGGTCGTGGTTAGGGCACCACCTACAATGCCAGAGGAAGAGGTATAGGTTGTGGCACTAGTGGTCATGGGAGGTTCAAATGCACCTATTGTGGAAAGATGAAACACTTGGAGGATCGTTGTTGGGATAAACATGGTCGTCCATACACTATATCACAGGGTAGGGAATGGTCACCAAACAGGATAAGAGCCTTACTTATCCTCCTATGGGCTCTGCACAGGTTGCCACTTCCTACTGTGGATGGCCCTTGGTCTAGCACAGTACCAGGTTAGCATTGACAAATCTGAGTCTGAGCAGTTTTTGGCACACAAAGCCTCTCAGGCTTCAACTTCCACAACTTTGATTGATCGAGCCTTCTCAGCGGGTACATCTACGTCTGATTCATGTATCTCTTCGATTATTGACTCAGGAGCATCGAGACATCAGCATCGAGACATCTCTGCAGTAGACCTAGTTCTTTCACTACTTTACATAGATTCTCTCAGTCATGTCATATCAAAATTGCAGATGGTAGAATGTCACCCATATTGGGTTATGGAGATGTGAAACTTTCTCAGTCCATGACCATTCTACATGTTTTATATGCTCGTGAATTTCCATCTCATTTGCTCCCTATCAAACAATTGACTACTAATTTACACTGTCGCGTTATTTTTGACCCTGGTTCATGCTCATTTCCGGACTTACAAACTGGAAAGACGATTGGTGGCAACTATGAGAAAGGAGGCGTCTACATCCTGTCGGCTCCTATTGGTCTTACTGCTACCTCCTCTACATCAGAGCCTACATTCTTCCAGTGGCATCTCAAGCTCGGTCATCCTTGAGGGCCCAATCTCCGTTCTATCCTACCTAATCTCTCAGTGCTAGAGTCTTTTCAATGGGAGACTTGTTAACTTGGGAAGCACACTCGTAGTAGTTTTCCTTTGAGTATCAGTCCATTGAGTCAAGGGTTGTTTGATCTTCTTCATGTTGATGTGTGGGGGCCTAGCAGGGTTGCTAGCCGATCTAAGTTTAGGTATTTTCTAGTTGTTGTTGATGATTACTCTCAAGTTAGTTGGGTATTCCTTTTGAAAGAAAGGTCTGAAGTAGTTTGTATTCTCAAAAACTTGATTATTGAAATAAAAACTCAGTTTGGATATGCGGTTAAGTGTATGCGCATTGATAATGCTCTCGAGTTTAAATCATCTATCTTAATGACCTTTTATGCTGAAAATGGTATCTCTCCTCAATTTACATGCCCTCATACCTCACAACAGAATGGAGTTGCTGAACGAAAACATAAGCAACTTCTAACTGTTGCTCGTACCTTAATGCTTCATAATCATGTACCTGTATACTTGTGAGGTGATGCCATACTCATGGCTTGTTACCTGACCAATCGTTTACCGTCATCTTTCATTGAGAACAAAGTACCGATCAAACTTGTTTATCCCAATCGAAGTTTATTTCTTGTTGCACCTAAAGTTTTTGGTTGTACCTGTTTGTTCACATTCTTGAGCCTAGAACGTGATAAACTTTCTGCTCAAGCTATTAAGTTTGCGTTCGTTGGCTATCCTCGAAACCAAAATGGGTACAAGTGCTTTGACCTGGTAACTCAAAAAGAGTATATCAATGTGGATGTCACTTTCTTCAAGTCTCAGTCCTACTTTAGTCTTACTTCTGTGTCATCTGAGATGCTATGTCCTATTCCTCTACATATTCCTCTACCTATTCATCTTGTCTCGTTGCAATCTTTTCCCTCTCCTACTTCGACTATGAATAGGTTTCAGGACCCTCCATTGGTCTACACTCGTCGACAGGATCCCTCGCATGGTCGACCATCAAAATCTTATAAGGATGTGAGCTCCATTGAAGTAAGTATACCTCCCGCAAAGGCAAGAGATAGTGTACCATGCATCCTATCTCACACTTTGTTTCCACTGACCATCTTGATGACAACTTACAACAGTTTCTTAAGGTTATGTCAGTCCATACTACCAACTGGTCATCAACAGATATTACTATACTGTAAATGATAGAAAACTATGTGTAGAATCAAAATCAAGAAAGGAACACGATGTAACGTGGAAAACCCCTCAACAAGAGGGAAAAAACCACGGGTGAGGAGGACTGGTGCCCACTAGATACCAGCCTCTCTCTCTCTTAGAATATTTTTCACACACCGAAATTAGGGTTTACACAGGTTAAGTAGGGCCATAACAGTAACACACTGGATCGGGTCCAGATCCAGACCCGGATAGGTGACCCAAATACAACATATGTCAACACTATGCAAGATCAGATGGATGCTCTCGTACAGCGTGGTACTTGGGAATTGGTTGATCCACCTGAAAATTGTGATATTGTTGGCTCCAAATGGGTAGTTACAGTCAAGTACCATTCAGATGGGTCTGTAGGGAGATATAAGGCTCAATTAGTGGCTAAGGGTTACACTCAGACATGCGGGCTTGTCTTTTTTGAAACGTTTTCTCCTGTGGCCAGGTTGTGTACTATTCGACTCATTATTTTTTTTTGCGGTACACTCTTTTTTGAGTCGTTTTCCGCTTCAATGTTGAAGTACCAAAGATCATTATCATCAGATATTGTGATTGGTGACGCTGGTTCTTCCTCAATCCCTGATTTCAGCACATCAAAGTTTTCCAAGCTGATACAATCAAATTGAGATGTCTTCTTTCTTGCTGATGTTTCTTATAATCACCTATGTTAAATAAGAGAAAGTTTGTTACTATATAAATATATTAATATTATAATGTAAAGCAAACATATGCTACAAAAAATGAAAATCTACAATACACTTAATGAAAAACAGTCAAAATCTGTGAATCTATGGTCAAAAAGAGGGATTTCATGCCATACGAAGAAGAACTTGGAAAAATCCCTTTTCTCCCAATGAGAATTGGCCACCCATGCACAAATCTATGGTTAAATTGACGATTTCATTGCCAACAACGAGGATTCCCCTCCAAATCAGCACAATCTTCCCTCCTCGAACTCTAGGGTAAGTTTAGAAATGAGGAGGGGGCTGGTTTTAAAATAAAGTTTGTAAATATGAATTAGACCCGATTACGATATGGGGCATGTATCGTGTGATGCAGGTACGAAGCTACACCTGTTTACGATACAAGTTTTTTGCGATTAGTCATGACCTTTCAAGAAAGTCCTCACCTTTCAAGAAATTAGTCCTGACCTTTCCATAACCTTTCCATTAGCAACAATGACATACAATTTGTTGTATAGTCAGTACTCATGGCGTTGGTTGATGGTTGGCACTCATTTTGATGGTGAATGGTATACAATTTGTTTGATGATCAGCACTAATGACATACAATTCCAATGCGATCTTGATGTAGCGATATCGCGTTTGAAAACGTGATGGTACATATTGTATGATATAACCCTGTATTGTACAATATACACAAATTCCACCAATGAACTTGGAAAGATCAAATATGTTTCAAAAGCGAATGATCGCAAGTCATAGTATTACATTTCCCTGAGTAAAGAGAAGAATGTGAAAGCACACAGAGGAATGGATATCTAGTTTCCTCTATTCATGTTGGTCTGCATGTTTGGAGTTAGGAAGAGGCCACAATCTCCTTGTACATTCCTTCTCTGCCCTCTTCTTCCTTGAAGATCATGCCCCGTGGTCTTTTTCTTGCACAATCCTTGCAGGAAGAGCATTATTTGCATTTGTTTGCGTTTTGCGGTATCATCACTGATATTCTTTACACTAAGCTCACATTGCAGTAGGTTAGCACATAGAACTTCAAACACGCAGAGATTCATGATATGTTTCCAGAGTTTTTTTTTTGGGAGGGGACCGGTTATAGTTTTCCATATGCATTAGGCGAGGAAGCACTTGGAAACATGATTGGTATCCACTGTAACAAATGTCACATATTAATTGAAAAAGATTCGATAAATACAGTAAAAATGAGTCAGCTATATAAAACGGCAATAAGATGCATTTTTTTCTAAATCGCTAGAATATCAAAAATATGAACAAAATGTGTATTATATGATTTTTTCCGTTTTTTTTATTAATTTATATTATATTTTTTTTTATATAATTTCAGGTTTTTTCAAAATTTTTAATTTTTTTTAAAATTTGCTGAGATTTTCCTAAGATACACAACTTTGCCGTATTGTACCCAATAAATTCCTCACTATATAATACCTATAAACGATATATGTGATAGTGTTGGTAACTATGTAATGAGAAAAAAGATTCTCTACTTGTATAGACCAAAAAATGTTTATGATAGTTAATGGTAGTATATGGTCATTTTCAAGAAATTGTGCTTTTGAAGATACAAGTGAAATTTTGTGACCTAGAAGATATCATATCCTAGACCTGGAGGCTTTGTACTGTTTTTCTATCATCATGGCTACAGATGACATCCTTTATCCATCATGAATTTGGATGATATCATGCCAATTTTGTGATTGCTCATTATTTTTTAACTTTTATACACTGTCATGTTGATTCTTTCTATTCTTCACCTCTGTTTTGATTACATGCATATTCATGCACAACATATGTAAGGGTGCAGGTTTCATTTTGGAAAAATCCAGTTGTTGCCTGGAGAACTTGTAATGGAAATGATTTTAGTGGGAATTACCATGTCCTTTATAATGAATGATGGACTTCCAGATGTGAAGTTTTGATTGATCAAGTTTGTGGCTTTGGTTTCTGTTGGTTAACTTCGTTAACAAAATTTGAATGTCCAATTATACATTGTAGGTGGATGATGGAAATGTTGCCCATGGCCTTAAGCCCCAGTTGTATAGACATTGGCAAGAGATGTGCAATGGGTCTGCCTCTGTTGACTTTCATTCCTCTAGACAATGGAGATTCTTTCTGCTCTGTAAGTTTTTACATAAAAATAAAGTTGATCTTGAGTTTCTTGGGATTTATATTATTCAGTTTAATTTATTTCCACCGGTGTGTTTTTCTTGTTCGCTGTGAAGCTATTTAGGGGTTCTGTCTTTGTTTATGTACTTTTGTTTCTCTATTCAAAATTTTGATTGTACCGTCACATGCGTGCCCTGATATTTTTTTGCCTGTCATGCTGAGGTGAAATATTTGCAAGCTGATCTCTACTGGCAGCAGCGGCTTCCTTTGTCTCTAAAGCAGGACAATGTTCTAGTGATTTTTTAAAAGTGATGCTAGAATCATGAAATGTGTGACTAGATCTGAAGGCCAATCAGGTTTACGTTATTTGTTCATGACCATGACATTTGGCAACGGAGTTTTTTTTTTTTTTCATTTTCTATTTTTTATTTGTTGCAAATCTACTCATCTTTTAATTTTTGTGTTATTAGTTTTTCACTTATTTTATTTTTTCTCATTTTTAAATTTTTAAATTTTTTAAAAAATTTACCATATTTTCCCCCTTTTTAACCATTTTTTTCAAGCTCGCCGTATTATACCATAGAAAGCCTCTCTGTTTAAAACTCCAAGATGTTATTTGTGACTACGACATAGCTTATGAAATAGGAAATGGTTTTGGAGGATAATCCTGGCCAATCTTTTTTGCTGCACAACTTTTTTTTCTTGATGTCCAGTTGAAAAAGTAACAGCTAGAAAGTGCATGGTCCACTATTACTGGAAAATTTATCGACAGTGTATAAAGCTATGGGAGGGAAAAAAGTTACCTAGAAAGTCGTCAAGCAGCTAAAGCGCAATCTTATTGAAAAGTTTTTTTTAAGCAAAGAAATCTTCTGCTTTTAACTACACAGCATGATAAAGTGGAAACATTTGTTGACAAACGTTTTGTAAGTTCAAAATTTTGCTTGCAATTGTAAAGCCGCTAAATGTGCAGAACCTTTTAAACATTCATCAGGTGACAAGACTACCTTTTGAGTGGTCTTTTCAGTTATCATTAGCATCTTGAAGGCATATCTTTATTCTTTTGCTGATCCATGGAGTTTAGATACTATACATTAGGTATAATTATTCCTTTTTCAGTGTTTCCTTTGGCTCGTTTGGTTCAGCATGTGTTCAGCTAGTCTTCGGTTGATTATTATCATTTTTATAAGCACCATTGATGTACTGTTTCCTGAAAGAAAGTAGATTGATGTGTTATCACTTGCATGATAAGGACCTTTTTGCTCCATAGATGGTCACTTTACTCCTAGTAACTTCCTTTGGGAATTTTAGAAGCGAGTCTTGTCATGAATGTTCCCCTGAGAGCCTTAAGAAAGAGGCTCTGATAGTACATATTTCTGTCAGTGTTTATTTATTGTCTTGGTTTCAACAAATTCGTGATGAATGCTTCACTCTATGACAACTTATGCAGACATTTACATGTAGGTAGTGGATATCGTGATATTTTGCATCCTGACAAGAAGCCTTTCTATCTTAAAGGGAAAGAGGACTCAGATATCATGGATGCATATTTAATGCACTCTGTATGCACCGATTTATTGCTTATTTTTCTTTTCTTTCTCCATCTCCAACATGCCTAAGTTTTTTTTATTAGGATTATCAAAAGATACTTTTCTGTATAGTTAAATCATACCTTCAGGACGAGAGATCTTGTTACCAAGGATAATGCAAAACTTGCAAAGCTATCAGAGAACAATGGCGACACAGCTGCCATTAGTGCTGGGCTACTGGATCATGGATTCACGCGTCCTAAGGTGTGATGCTTTCCCCTGTTATCAGTAAATTTGTTCAATTTTTAGCTCGAGTGCTCAACTTAGTTGTGTTTGACACAACATGGCAGTTTTTCATTTCCTTATCCTTCAATAATTATATGGTGTAACCTTCTTGTATGTCTAAAATGAGATTATGGTGCTTTAGCAACTTTCACTGTCCTTCTTGGTGCATTTGAAATGTTAGATCTTGATACATAGTTTTGGCATGTCCATTTCTGTTGTAACTTGCATGTATGTGGGCACATTTATAACTCTTTGGACGTGAGATTCAGAAAGCAGAAGGCATACTCATGAGGCTGCTTTTCTTTTACTCCTTCAAGATGACATTATTTTTTGTTGAGATTGAGCACCACTATGTTGCTAATAGGGCTTTGTCAGCTTGTTGAGCTACAAATGATCCAGTCTACTGTATCAGTTTCATATCTTATTCCATATGTATCCCATCTAGAAGAAAGAGCCCATGGTTGTGGTAATTCTTTTTGTCCATTGAGGAATCATAAATAGAAGTATGCAAGAGAAAGTTGTAAAAGCAAGAACATGCTTCATTGCAATAGACCCGTCAGTGAACAATAGATGTCTGAACGTCTGAATGCAAGAATTTTTATGGTGTTTACAACATTTAAAAAAAAACATACATCGTTCATACTTAGGATCCTTAGGAAGCCGGGAAAGCAAAGTTGAGTAGGGTTAGTGTCTTGGCAGCCAAAACAATGGGTTCTCCTAGGACCTCCTATATTGTGCTATGTATTGAAGCAAAACGACACCTATATTTGGGGACACAAACGAAAATTTCTTTTAATGCTAAACAACGTATACAATAAACATGTATGTTGTTTTTTGTTTTTTATGTTGCATCTTGCATGTCATTTCTGTTTCTCACTATTTAACATGCTCCTTCTATTGAATGTTTGCTTTTTTTTCTCCTTTACATGCTTTATTTTTTTTTTGTGTTATGTGCTTTCATTTGATCTTTGATGTGTTTTCCCCCTATTTTTCCCTTGTAATGTCCCGTTTGATCCTCATCAACCTACAAAAGCAATCAAACTGGACACTATATATAAACTCTTAAACATTGACTACTTACATTTCATTTTATCATTGCGCAGGATTACATGCAGTGTGTAAACTATGTGGCTTACTTGATCCATATATATATGTATGTATGTATGTATGTATGTATATATAGAGAGGTAAGTCCTGACAACCATATCTTGGGACAACTGAGAGTTTGAGAATTCCTCTCTCTTATTAAATGCTCAACGATGAATATAATGATCAGAAACATAAAAAAAATCATAGTAGGATGGGATTTGTTAGGCAATGTTATAAAAAGCATATCATAAGGTCTATTGGTCCGGCCTATAGACACAATGTATCGTAAAGTATCGTATTGTACGTGTATCATAAACTTATTTTTTAATCCAAAAAAATAGAAAAAAAAAGAAAAATCAGAAAAATCAAGAACAATAAAAAATATGTTTTTTATTAAAAAAATATGTTATACATAAAGCGTGCTTATTATAGGTTTGAAGTTACTTCACAAACATTAATAAGTCATAATATCATATAGTAACACAACATGATCTATGACATCAAGAAACATACTTTAACTTTATGATGTGATCTACATAAACGCGTCAGTTGTTGTGCACCCACCCTTGCACCCACGTCGATTTGGGTGTGTACCACTTTTGGCGCACCCCTGTGACTTAGCTTTTTAGAGAGAACTCTACGTTAAAAAGCTGTGTTCCACCCCCTTTCTTTAGCCAATGCAATGGGAGACAAGTTGCATTCTCGATATAACATCTTTAATCATGGTTTTGCCTGTAATTAGGCAAAGCGTTTGTCACTGAGTAGAACTGTCAGATTTGACATCTTGAAGCTTATGAAGGAGCTGTTTCCTGTTGCTCTTCTGGTTTCGAGTTACCTTGGTGAATGTTTGTGGCAAGGAGACAAATATAGTTATTATTTTCATGTTATTTGTATGCAAACACTTAACCATGATGTGAATCATTTTTTCCTGTAGGGGAAAAAAGAAATAGGCTTAGTAGGACTCGGACCGAGTTTTTCTTGGTTATTGTTTTTATATGTATGTTTTTCTTTGATTCGCTCTTACGGGAGGCAATGCCTCACCTTGGATGCATGTTTTCACCTTTTTAACGAAATATTTTATGTGCCCAGGTCCTGATCTTATTGCCATTAAGAAGCATTGCACTGCGTGTTGTCAAGCGGTTGATTGAGTTGATACCTCCATCACTGAGAGTACGATTTGCCATGCATCAATGAACCCCATACTTCTCTGATCGTTTTAAAGTTCTTCTCTTCAATATCTTTTTTTTTTTATCTGTGATAATGCAATCTTTAATGCATATGATTATGCTGAAACTCTGTACTTGATGTTGTCTATTTGTACCTAAGTTTATAGTTCCTAATGTTCCTTGTAGTACTGTGATGGTGGTGTTTGTTAACTTTTAGTGCTATTGATGCCTGTGTAAGGAGTTGAGAAGTGGGAAAAATCGGAGAGAGAGAGGGAGAGGGGAAGAACGAAGGTTTCAGTTTCCAAATCGTCCCAATGATTTTATTTTTAATAAATTTGTGAAAGGTTTGAAATGCAATTGTCAACCTACAATTTCGCCTGTGTCTCTCTACTTTTCTTCTACTATGATGTTCTTTTGTACTCTTGTCTTTGTGGTTCTTATGATATTTTGGATTCATTTGTATCTTTAACTGCCAGGCTTTTCAGTTATCACCTAAATATGTTATTCTGTTTGTAATTTATATATATATATATATGTGTGTGTGTGTGTGTGTGTGTGTGGGTGGGCGTAACTTCGCACTCAAGTTTTTTGAAAATGATCCATACTTGCACCCGTACCCGTACCCATGTGACATAGGTCCAAATAGCATATTAAAACTCCACAAATAGAACAGCTAATCCACCCGAGATACAAGTTGTGCAGCAAATTAGGGTCTACAAAATACCACGACTAATGAGGCAGATGATAAATTCCAGCACTTTAGAGTCACAAAAGCTCCACGAACTGAGAGACAACAATAAGATCATGCAGCAATGCAGACTGCATCTACAAAATTTCAGTTTAAATAAATGTACATATCTAATCAACCCTGACACGTCAGATCTGAAACCTCGATTTTGGTCCTAAAAGAAAAAAAAAATGATCTCTCCACAACAACTCTAGCAGCTTCTTCCTCGACGACACCAAGGACTTATTACTCCACTGACAAATGTGTTGATTGCTTGATAACGTACAAAAGACAAACTCCAACATCTAGTATAATCAACGATGACAGTTACAATGGTATGCCTTCAACATCTACCATGGAAAACAAGATGGAAGTCTCCAACATTGACCACATGAACAACGATGAAATCTGATCGCCTAAGGTTATCCTACCATCAGCAATCAGATCTCTGATCACACGACCCAATTACAAATTTCTTCAGCCGAAGAGAGGAGGAACTAACTACTAGAGAAGAGAAGAAAGAAGAGAGGAGAACAAACAAGTCTGGCGTCCGACTGTCCAAGGAACTGGTGACTTTGATACCATGTTGCAATTGTTTGGGAAGAAGAAAATCACCCATTAGATTAACCCTAACCTCTCTTAAATAGAGATTAAAGGGCAGTATAAAGATTACATCTAAGTCCACAAAGTAAATAAAAATTATTTATTAGTACACTTAAAGACATTAAAATTCTAATCACCACCCTACATAATTGTTAATTGTTTGTTGCAATAATTCTCTCATAAGAGATGTTACAGTCCCCAACGGCTATGTTTCTAGCTGTTGGGTCCTCCAACAGTTCCTCACCTTCTTATCTATAGTCTCTTGTAATGTAATTTCTTGTTTGAGGCTGTTTTACAACCTTGTTCATTCTTTAATGGTGACTCCCTTTCATTCCCTTTGTGGATTGTTTCAGTAGGCCTCAGTACCTTGTATGCGAGCTTGTTGTTGTAAACTTGTGACACCCCATTTTAAGAGTTTAGTCTTGTATTGAAGATTTTGAGAAATCTTCAAGGCCTTATAAAGTGAATTTTTTAAATAATTGGTTGTCTTGATTCATAGTCTTTTCCAGGCTGGAACTGAACCTACTAGGTGATGGATTGGGGTCCACCAGCTGGGTCGTTACAGTGGCACCAAAGCCAGTTCAACACTTGGACCTGTGGTCCCACACACACGGGCATGTGTGCCTTAAAGGGGGTAGATTGTAACACTCCACTTTCAAAGTTTAGTTCTGTATTAAATATTATGAGGAGTCTTCAAGGGCTTATTAATGGGGTTTTAAGTGATTGGTTCTCCTAGTTCCTAGCCTTTTTCCGGCTGGAACTTAACTAGTAGGAGGCAGATTGAGATCTGACTGCCAGCTCATTATAGTTGCTATTGTGTTGATAGTAGAGTTTGGAGGGCCTTGGTGCCTGTTATTGTTGGGCCCTGATGCCTTTTTGAGTTGCTTGCTGTTGTATGGACAACAGTTTTATAGTGCCTTAGTGTATTGTTTTTGTTATTACTGCATTGGTAGCAAGATTTGGTGCCTTAGTGCACGGCTTTTCTCCTTGCTAAAGAAGTTTGGGTGTTGCACCCTATTGAAAGAGCTTTGAAGATCTTGTTTCCTAATAGGTTACAGGAAAGAACAAAGAATTAGAGGGAAAAAAAAAAAAACTCCGAAAGTGATATCAGGTCTTTGGAGGCACACCTTTTAGATAAACATGCAGACCGAGGATTAGATTTGCTCTGGTACCATGCTAGAATTCTCCAAAATCTGTTCACATCCGAAAAGGATAAAAAAAGGAAGAAAAACATGCTCAAACAGGGGCATTGTTGGTACGTTTTGAAATTTTTTAAAACTTTAAACTGCATGTGCTCCATTTCATTTTTAAAATGGGTAGTTGTGTAATGAAAAAGTTTTAGCAGGACAGTTTTGGACTCTTTTCTTCTTTTTAATGGCAAAAACTGAAAAGGAAAAGAGGATTAGGGATTTTAAGCCCTTTTTCCCTCCATGAAAGGGTTTGGGGCTTGGGCATTGCTGACGTGAGGAAGAAGAAGGCCTGCAGTCCAGCAGTTGGCCTTGGGGGCTTGGGCATTCCTTCACTCCCACCTGCTGTCCTATCTTTTAAGTTTTAACTATTCAATAGAGGAGCAGGAAGCTTTATGCCTTCAAGTTCTTTTTCTTTTTTACATATTTTTTTTGGTTTTTTTATTTAAAAAAAATTGCTGAGATTTTTTTGAGATTTTTCCAAGGAAATAGCTTCTCCGAGAAAAACCTCGCCAATATTTTCCCGAGAATGATATTTGTGGATGTGGTTTAAACTATGAAAGGGTTGATCCGTTTAAAACCTTTTGTATTTCTTTATAAGTTTTTTAAGATTTACTCAAAATATTAGCATATATTATACATATGTGTGTATGTATGCATATATCCTGCCATACCTTGTGTAAGAATCTTCACAAAGTACTCGTCTCTCCGTATGCAAAACAGATATGTTGAGAAGAGAGGATGAAAGAAGACGATGGAGGAAAGGGAGCAGCCGGCTTAACACAGCCCTGCGTTCCTTAATCTTTAATAAAAGAATAACCCTAATAGGTTACAACAGATTTGTACATAAAAGGATAAAAAATTACAAGAGAGCCACCGCCTAGTAACTTTAGGCGTGTGGATATAAGGAGAATGGATCGGGTCTGAACAGACCCGATCCCCATACGCTAACAGCTCCCCTCAAGTTGTGCATGAGATTTGATCATGCACAACTTGTTCTTCAAATCCCAAAAATGCTGCCCTGTGAGACCTTTGGTAAAAAGATCAGCTATCTGTTCATTGGTAGATATATAAGTAGGCAAGATCTCGGCTTCTTCAACCTTCTGTCGAATGAAATGTTGATCAATCTCTATATGTTTGGTGCGATTATGCAAAATGGGATTGAAAGCAATTTTTATCGCACTTTGATTGTCACATAGTAATGATGACCGAACAATAGGAAGACTGAGCTCCCCAAGTAAATGACGTAACCATGACGCTTCAGCCGTCCCTGCAGCCATTGCTCTATATTCTGCCTCAGTGCTAGATCGTGCAACAGCACGCTGCTTCTTACTGCTCCAACAAATGAGATTAGAATCAAGAAAGAGACAGAAACCTGAAACTGATCGTCGGTCATCGGGATCGCCTGCCCAGTCGGCATCAGTATATGTATATATGCTATGTCCAAGAGAAACATTGGAACATTTGGTGTAGACTAGTCCATCTCCAAGAGTAGCTTTGAGATACCGTAGGATCCGCTTAGCAGCATCCATATGTCCTTCAGTGGGTGCATGCATGAACTGAGAAATCTGATTTACAGCATATACTATGTCTGGGCGAGTAAAGGTAAGGTATTGTAACATACCAACAATGCTGCGATAGAATGTGGGATTGGAATATGCAGCAGTTCCATCAGATGCAGTCAATTTAGTATTCAGAACACTGGGGGTAGTGATGGGTTTGCAATTAGTCATACCTGCCCTATCCAAAACATCAAGGGTATACTTGTGCTGTGTAAGAGTCAAACTATCATTTGTCCTGTCAAGTTCAACACCCAAAAAATATCGTAATTCTCCTAGATCCTTCATCTTGAACTCTTGCTTCAACATACCTTTAACATAAGATATATGTGAAGAAGAATTCCCAGTTATAACAATATCATCAACATAGATAAGTAACCAGGTGGTAGCTTCTCCAGTGCGATAGATAAACAAAGAGTGATCGAGAGAGCTTCGGAGAAAACCAATTTGTTGTATGTGATGAGAAAAACGATCAAACCATGACCTAGAAGCTTGCTTCAACCCATATAGAGACTTGTGTAATTTGCAAACCCATTTTTGAGAATCATGAGTAGTGTAGCCAGGAGGTTGCTCCATGTATACCTCTTCCTTAAGAATTCCATGAAGAAAAGCATTTTTGACATCTAACTGATAGAGAGGCCATCCATACGAGACTGCAAGAGAAATAATGACACGGATTGTTCCCATCTTGATGACTGGACTGAATGTTTCATCATAATCTTCCCCATATTGCTGAGTGAAACCGCGCGCCACAAGTCGTGCTTTATACCGATCAATGCTACCATCTGGTTTATATTTCAGTTTATAAACCCATTTGGATCCCACAACATTCTTATCAACTGGACGAGGGACAATCTGCCAAGTCTGACATTCATGCAAGGCTGCCATTTCCTCATTCATTGCTTCAACCCAACATTTTTCCTTACTCGCATTGTGATAAGATGTTGGTTCCACCCTTTTGCTGACTTCTGTCATAAACAGCTGAAAATCCAAAGAAAAACTGTTATAGCTCACCCATCTATCAATAGGATGTCGCACGCGTTGTGATTGGCGTGGAACTGCAGTAGGAACTGATCGCCTAGAATACACCAGGCCTGAGAACCGATTAAGCATAGGTGGCTCACTGGGCTGAGAAGATGAAGGCATGCTGTCCAAGGAAGTAGTGCTGCTCAAGGAACTACTTACAGATGTCTCGGGCTCATTAACAACTTGCTCATTGTGCTCAGTCAACATTGCTGCCCCTTGTCTTAAGATTTCAGCATGAAGCCAAGTATCATAAACTTCATTTTTGTCCTTGAGTGTCACAAAAGTAGCCTTGGGATCCTGTAACCTGTTCTCATCAAATACAACATGCCGTGAAATATGTACACGCCCAGTTTTAGGATTGTAACACCTATAACCCTTGTAATTTTCTGCATACCCTATAAATCTACATAAAACAGCACGATCTTGAAATTTGTTTCGCAAGGAAACATCAACATGCACATAGCACACACATCCAAAAACACGCAACTCCTCATAACGTGGCTGCTCTTGGTGTAAAAGAAAAAATGGTGATTTTCCATCAAGCAAAGCCAATGGCAATCGATTTATAACATGTACAGCCGTATGGAAAGCCTCGGTCCACAATGTCATAGGTAAGTCTGTTTCATGCATCATGCTAAGTGCACTTTCAACAATATGCCTATGTTTCCTTTCAGCAATTCCGTTTTGCTGAGGTGTATGCGGACATGAAATTTGTCTAGTGATCCCATTATCTAGTAAGTACTCAGTAAATTCATTAGAAATAAATTCACCACCACCATCACATTGAAAATGCACAATATTACTGGAATATTTATTTTGAACTAAGGCATGAAATTGAGTGAATAGGCGAAAAACTTCTGATTTGTGTTTCATGAAATGGATCCAAGTATATCGGGAATATGAGTCAACAAAAATGACATAGTATCTACTCCCAGAAGAAGAAGGAACTGGAGCAGGCCCCCAAACATCAGAATATATGGTGTCAAAAACCTTTGGAGCTCTTTTATTTATTAATTGAAAAGGAAGGGCATGGCTCTTACAGATATGACAACTCGAGCACATGCTGGACTCACTGACAGAACTCAGACTGGACTTATCTAAGAGCCCGTCTGCAACAAGACTTCGAACAAAAGATTGACTACAATGAGCTAACCGACCATGCCAAATGGATGGTTTATTATACTCTGTGACATTGACTTCACTATGACTTGGAAAACATGAATCGGAAGGGTGAGATTTTGACATCTGTGGAGCTCCTTCAAGGACATACATATCTCCTTTGCGAGTGCCCTCAGCGAATGTCTTCTTGGTTCGAGCATCCTTGACATAAACAGAAGAGGGTGTGAATTCAACAGAGGATTGAGTATCATCAATAAGCTTGGACACTGAAATAATATTTTTCTTGACACTTGGAACAACAAGAACATTCTTTAATGGAATCGAAGAAGAGCCCATAGAAATTTGTACATTTCCAATGTGTGATATTGTGTGATGGGAACCATCTCCCGTGACAACTGAGCCTTTATCTAAATAAGGGAGAGCACTAGAGAGATTACCTGCGTCACCAGTAACATGGGCTGCTGCTCCAGAGTCCACATACCATTCTCCTTGCTCGTTTTGTTTCAAATGAAGCTTAGACAGGGCTGTCATGAGGAGTTGTTGTACGTCTGCTGAAACATTAGATCCAGATGATGATGAAGCTGACCCTGCTGCTGCCTTGTTCTCACGTCTAATCTGATTATTTTTGTTCTGCGGGTTGTGCCAACATTCTGACTTTACATGCCCCCTCTTGTTGCAATAGAAACAAGTCGGAACCCTTCTAGATGTGGCAGATGTAGTATTCATGCCCTGTGGTGTTGGGAGAATCCCTCTTCCCATTCCTGCCTGAGGAATCCATGTACGAGTGCGATTCCCTTGCAATGCATGTGTCCCTGTGATCAGTACATTGTGACTGTTGGAAGGAATCAAATTCTGTCGCTGAACACGACTAGCTTCGTGTTGGAATAACTTAGCCTTGAGATCTTCGAAAGATGGAAGAATAGGTAGGACTTCCAAGGCTGTGCAAAAAATATCAAAATCTGTTCCCAGTCCACTCAAGGCTTGTTGCACTTTGTCCTTGTCGCTGACGGGATGTCCAATGGCAGCAAGTTGATCACTTACACTTTTAATTTCATTCAAATACTCCAAAACAGTACGTGTCCCACGCTTGATGTCCTGAAATTGCCTTCTTAACTGCAGAAAACGTGCTTCGGATACTTGAGAATACGTGGTGGCAAGGGTAGACCACAACTCTAGGGCTGTTAAATCATCATCAATACCTCCTAATACTTCCTCTGACAAAGTAGAAGTAATATAGGCAACAAGAGACTGGTCGTGAGCCAGCCAAGCTTCATACTCAGGATTATTTTCAGTAATGGTTTCATATTCAAATCTGATTTCACTCATAGCCGCAGCCCCAGCAGCTTGATCTCCCACTACGGTTTTCTTCACTTCACGATCAATATACATAGGAGGTGCTGGAGTGGTCCCATCGATATGCCCGTAGAGTCTATGACTTTTGATAAAAGGGACTATTTGACGTTTCCAAGTCAAATAGTTACTATGATTCAGCTTTTGTGAAATAAGTTGGGAGAGAAAACTGGAAGATAGAAGAGAGGGGGTCGGCTGATCCATAATTGATTTAGGGCAACGACAAAAATTAGGGCAAAACGATGAGAAGATTAGGGCACAACGATTAGGGCAAATCAATTAGGGCAAATCACGCAAGATTTAGGGCAGAAACTGAAAAGAGGGATGATCACGGCAGAAAAGAAAGAATTTAGGGCAGATTAGGGGCTAATCACATCAAACTGAAATCACTCACCGGAGGACGATGCAACCTGGCTCTGATACCATGTAAGAATCTTCACAAAGTACTCGTCTCTCCGTATGCAAAACAGATATGTTGAGAAGAGAGGATGAAAGAAGACGATGGAGGAAAGGGAGCAGCCGGCTTAACACAGCCCTGCGTTGTGGATATAAGGAGAATGGATCGGGTCTGAACAGACCCGATCCCCATACGCTAACACCTTGCACCCACTTTTTAAAATTTGTTGTGTCTGCACCTGCACCAATACGACTTAAAAGACTTTGTAAAGAAGCAAATAACTTAGATCCTGTATGATAGAATGGAACCAAATAAAGCATGACTTAGTGGAAGCATGGTTTGACCAAGGATGCTAGAGTTCTGCTGCGCTGCATAGACTTTAGTTAACAGGGTTTCCCATGGCGATGCCTCTGTTACTCACATAACTTTCTTGTAGTTTTCTATTCTACATATGTTTAACAAGTCAGTTTGACCAAATATCATGGACCTATATTCTATTAGTTAGATTCATAGTCACAGTCACAGATATATATATTTTGAAATTTTCTCTGCCAAGTAAAATATCAGGAGAATAAATTAAGAAGCTGATTAAGAAAAGGAAGTTTATTGTTCTGTCTAGAATTTAAAAATGGCCTTGGATAATGCCTTACTTTTCTTTTCACAAAATTAAATTTATTCTTGATGTTTGTGACTATGGTCAGCATTTATAAAGAAGCATATATAGGCTACCTGATGCAGGACATTGAACCACATTTTTCCACATGCTTTACTACATTTGGAAACCAATATATATATAAACAGTGCAACTAATCCCATTCAGTGGGTGATGCTTTGAAGGGCAAATTTTGATGTTAATTTTTCCTTTGCTTTCTTTTGCATGAATAGTTGTTGGCCAGTCATATGTCTTATGTTCCATTTACTTGCACTAAATGCAAAAGGAAGTTTTTTTTTTCCATTCAACATCATAGTGCTGCTGTGAGCAGGTGAACATTGAATTCAAAGATCGTTTTTTTGAAGAGTTTGGGATTGCACAAAATGAAGATCAAACTGCTTTTTCAGCTGAGAATGGGCATCAGCATTGTGAGGTCATGTCTCGCAGTTCTTCAAAACCTGCTGATCATCAAGCCCTTTTTGGTGGGAATTCGGATGACCACTTCAGGGTTGGGATAAAATTTACTCGGTGAGATTACAGATTATTGTGGTTTCTATCTGTTCACTTCCATCTAAATGGGAATTTGAGTTTTTGTCTGAACTACGTTAACTTAGTTGTTAATGTGTAACTTGCTAATCTCAATTCTTTGACTGGATCTTATTGTTGCCACCCATTAAAAATTGCTGGTGGGTTTGAATTGGTGATGGTACACATCTATTTAGTGATGCTTGCTGCCTAGCTGAATGTTGGGTCTGTCAGGTTTTCTCTGAGTGTATCGTATTATGCATACTTGTATACTTAAGCTGGCAAAAGCTTAACGGAATCCGCTTATGTTAGTTGCTAGTTGCTGTTATTTGTTAGCTATGATATTTTTCACTGGACTATGACGTTCTGCTCTATTTGCATTTTTTAAAATTGATTGTAATTTTTCATAGATGTTTGTCTTTCTTCTGCTTAAACTGTTGTATCAGGAAGTATAAAGGTATTTGATTAATTTCTAAGAAGAGGCTCATTTGATTCAAAATTTTCTACCTAATAAAATACCAAATTGTTTGGTACTAGTTCAACAAAAGGGTAAACAACAGTCTTTTCATTGTTTTTAGTTTCAAGATGAGTGTAAAAGCTGTGTACTAACCATAGAATCAAGTCTGTTATTTTGATAAAATATCCCAATATCGTTCTCTATTTGGAGCTTTTGAGATTAGTAATCTAATTTTTGTGTTTATATTTTTTAAAGTTATATAACTTCATTTTCTCTATATCTTCAATCCAAACAGTACAACCTCTGTCACACGGGACTCCTCTTTAAGAGGAGTACCCGCACGGTACCGGTGTCGGTGCGGGTGCAGTGTCAGGTGCGGTCAACACAGCTCTGGGTACGGTCAACGTACCCGAGGTCATTTTTGACATTTTTCGGACTTGGTCAACTTTGACCAAGTCCAAATTTGTCCGGTTTTGAATTTTAACGTCTTTTTACATTTTAATGTTTTTAACACTTTTCACGTTAAAATCTTCGAAACCCTTAAACATATTTTTGTTTCGTCGACTACGCTTCTTCCTCTTCACTCTTCATTGAAGACTGACGTTGGCAAGCGGCGACGGCAAGCTTCGAGGCAATCTTCTTGGTATTTGCTTGTTTTCATCATCTTCTCGTGTGCTGAGCCTTCCATCGTCTCCGGTGCTAGTGGAGCCAGCATCGAGGAACAATGTTGTCTCTCTCTCTTTGGGATGGCTTTTGTTTCTCTTGTCTGAGGAATACGTTTGACCCTTTTTTTTGGATTCTTTGTTTGACTTCTTTCCCGATTCTTTCTTCACTTTTTAATTAGTTGCAGCTGTTTGGTATCCCATTAACTTTGTTGTATAGTATTTATGTTAGGTGGTGTTTTGGATATTTAATAGTTGTTTTAGTCTTGGACTTATTTTGTAATTTGTTGGTTTCTCTCTAATTCTCATTTCACATGAGATTAGGGCAGATTAATGAGTATCGATCAGAGTTTTCTCTCTCTCTTTCTCGACCTCGTCTCTACTCCCTTGGCCTCACGTAACATGGTATCAGAGATGGTCCTTCTTGGATCTATCTAACGCCTGCTACATCTCCTCGTTTCATCTCTCGTCTTTCACCTTCTTCCCTCTCTTCTTGATCTTTTCCTCTTCATCTCTGTTCTCTTGCTCAGATCTGCTCTGTGTGTAGCAGTTTGCCTTAAGGGGTTGTGACGTGTGGTAGATGAGGGATCTAATCACTACTGAACATGTCACGGTTTACTTCTGCTGTGTGGTGATAGTCGATGGTTCATTTCTGACCAACCTTATTCTACTATATATATTCTTTTTTAGCTAAGGTCATTCATGATGTCGGTCACCGGATATTGGAAAAAATATTTACTTGAGGAAGATGAACCAGTAATCCAGACTGGAAAGTATGCTTCTTGGGAAGAGGATAACAACATAGTTATGTCTTAGATAATGAATAGTGTGGACTCTTCTATTTCTCCTACCATTGCCATATTACACTACTGCTAAGGAGATGTGGGTTTTTTTTTATATGAGACTTATTCACATGATTAGAATATAAGTAAGGTATTTCTGGTAGAGGAAGAACTATACATACTACAATAGGGTGATATGAGTTTGCCTCAATATTTTGCAGCTGTCAAGGCCACTTTTGAGCGACTAAAATCCCTTCAACCCCCATGTAAGTCGTGCTATAAGACATTATGAGCAAAGTATGGTTTCCAAGTTTTTGGCAGGTCTCTGTCCAGAATATTCAATGGCAAAGACACAAATGCTCACTAGGAGTGATATCCCTAGTTTGGTAGAGACATATAACAGGCTAAGTCGTCTGGTTGTTACTCTACATCACTCTGTCAGTGACACACCCCACATCAGCATTGGCAACATCCAATGGGCGGGTCAAGTTCTTGCTGTCTCTATAGGAAGAGTAAGGGGATTGGAGTACGTGGCCGATTTCAATGTACCCATTGGACAGGTGTTGGGATATCTATGGTAGACCATCTGGCGGCTCATAGGGAAGAGGGTTTAAGACTCCCACAGGTAGAGGTACTTCATCATCAGTCCCTACAGGAATGGCTCAGGCAGCAGCCATTGAAGAGAACCCCACTACATCTGAGTCTTTCTCTCTTAACCTGAACAAGGTAGAGTATGAGCATATATTATCTCTTCTGTAGCTAGGATAGGGGACCATAAGTCTTATTGTGTCAGTCGCAGTGCATTACGATTGGCCCTTATATCAGTTGGATGTCAAAAATGCTTTGTTATATGAGGATCTTGATGAGATTGTTTATATGCAGCAACCTCTTGATTTTGAACGTCAGGGGGAGTGTGGTAAAGTGTGCAGGTTGAAGAAAGCTATATATGGCTTGAAACGAAGTCCTCGTGCTTGGTTTCACAAACTCTCCAAAGTTGTGTTCGAATATGGATTTAAGAGATCTTAGCTAGACCATTCGTTGATATCAAGAAAGGATCTAGAGGTATAGTTGTGCTAGTGTTGTATGTTGATGATATTGTTTTGATAGGTGAATGTGAGCAGGAGGTAGCTCTAATAAAGAAATTTTTACAAAAACACTTTGTTATCAAAGATCTTGGCCAGCTACGATATTTTCTTGGCATTGAAGTTGCTCGTAGTAAGGAATGAGTGGTGTTATCACAAAGGAAGTATGTTATTGACCTTTTATAGGACACATGGATGCTAGGAGCTAAACCTGCAACTCTTCTTTTCAACCCAGGACTACATCTATATGATGATGACTTGGAAGAGATAGCTTCACAAGCCGACAGATCATTGATTGATAAGCTTCTTATGTGACTGTGACTCGGCCAGATATTAGCTTTGTTGTGGGAAAATTAAGCCAATTCATGGAAAAACCAAAAAAGTAATATTGGGATGCAACTATGTTGAATGTCAAATATTTATAGTCCTTCCTGGCAAAGGCCTTTTCTTCAAGAAAGGTACATCTCTTGATGTTGAAGCTTATAGTGATGCAGATTATGCAGACTCAGTTGATGACAGGAAGTCTACCACATGGTTTTGTGTGTTTGTGGGAGGAAATCTCATTTCCTGGAGGAGTAGGAAACAAAATGTTGTTTCTAGGTCCAACGCGGAGTCGAAATATCATGTTGTTGTTCAAACTGCTGTTGAAATGACTTGGTATAGATCCTTACTTGAGAGTCTTGGTATTTCTACTTCTATACCTATGAAAATATTTTGTGATAACAGAGCTGCGACCTACATTGCCAATAATCCCTTATTTCATGAGAGGACAAAACACATTGAAGTAGATTGCTATTACATTCGTGATATGGTTCAAGGGGAATCATCTCCACCATAATGTAGCCTCAGACGATCAAACAACTGATATATTTACTAAAGCCTTGCCTATTGCAGAGTTTTCTAGATGTTGTGACAAGTTGAGCATGATTATCATCTATGCTCCAACTTGAGGGGATAATATTTATGTTAGGTGGTGTTTTGGATATTTAATAGTTTTAAGAACAACTTTTTATTAATAGTTGTTTTAGTCTTGGACTTATTTTGTAATTTGTTGGTTTCACTCTAATTCTCATTTCACATGAGATTAGGGCAGATTAATGAGTATCGATCAGAGTTCTCTCTCTCTCTTTCTCGACCTCGTCTCTTCTCCATTGGTCTCATGTAACAAAATTCTTGTGAAAGTTATCCATTGGAACTTTTTGGAGTTTGTGTGCTTTACTTTTGAAACCAAGTGTCTTGGTTTCTGAACTACTTCAAAATTGTTTAAAAACTCAGCGGAGTCCACCTATTTGACTTCGCTGACTTAGTGACCCAGTCCTCAGCCTGGTTAAAGAAATGGAAAAGCCAGGAATTGTGTTAATTCCGTCAAGTGATGTGATGACTAGGCCTAGTGATTCGAGTTTTAGTCAAGTAATCAGCAAGTGACAGGTAGGTTTGACTGAGTCATTCATGGATGATGTATGTTTGATTACACAAAGCATACTTACTGATATTAAAAGTTATGTGTCCTTGTGTGTGTATGCATGCATATATACACATTAAGATGTCACTGTCTTACACATAAAAGATGCATATACATATGCTAATCATGTAATTGTTATCAATATATTACTAAAATTTGCACTTTGCATATGCAGCATATACATTACATATTATGTATAGTATATCAATTTTATAAGGCTTCTAAAATACTATTTTTATACAAAACACTATTCTGTACCCATGGTAAAAATGAAGTCATGAAAACCAAGCAGTCATTGAGTTGCTTGGTGATTAACGAGCAAATTGACTCTAGTGAGCTGAGACATGAATCACTAGGTCTTGAAACCTTGCTTCAAGTAACATATGTTACGATAGATACACTTGCATATGTTTCCTAAATCCTAATGAACCTACATCTGTTTGCTTCCTTTAGTATATCATAGTGGCAATGATTTATCTGCATGATGCCTTTGTAAATAGGTGAGGCAACTGTTGCCTAAAGGCTCAATGCAGGCTTTTTTCTTTGATAACCTAGTTTTCTCTGTTTTTTGTCCTTATTCCTTTTTTCCTGCTTCTAATTTAACTGTTGCAAGTGATTTTTCATTAAAGTATATAATGTTGTAAAAGGTGTATCGTAAATTAATTTTTTAATTTGTGAAAATTTTTAAAAATAGAAAAAGAGATAAAAATAGAAAAAATAGGTAAAATCAGGAAAAGCAATGAAAATTTGTGAAAGAATGTGTTCTATATAAAAAAACTCATCACATTGTTCATAAGCCATAATATATTAACAACACATTTGGAAATAACAAATAAGAAATTCATAATAACATAATAAGCATCCATGACAACTTTAAACTAAGATGTTTTAGATTACATTACACGCAACATATAATATATCATGATTATCATCAGTGAAGGTCCATCGCCTCCCACGGGGCCATGAGTGAACCTTCTTTTCCACCACCGAGTTTTCTCCTAAATCGACGATTTATCACATAAATGGACATTTTTTTGTAGAAAAACTAGTAAAGTTCTCACTCTCACACAACTTTTAGATATGTTTAGAACTAGGAAGGGAGAGATTATTTTATAAAAAACCATAATTAATTCATTTCATCCCTGCATCATATGATACATGGATGTTTGGCTGTATTGCAGGATACAGCCGATACGTCTACATGTATTGTGTATCGTATAGCTTTTTGAAACCAATACAATACATATCGCACGATAGGGATAACATTGATATGTGTCTGTGTGCATGCACACTTATTTTAAACTTACAATTCATATATTACTCCATTTGAAAGCCATTTTAACTTTTTTTATGCAGCTTTGTGTGTGTGTGTGTGTGTGTGTATATATATATCATAGTCACAAATAACGTCTCGGAGTTTTAAACAGTGAGGTTCTTCTTGGGTATAATACGACGAGCTTGAAAAATATGGGAAAAAACGGTATTTTTAGTGAAAATAGAATAAGTGAGAAAATAATAACACAAACATCAAAAGGTAAATGGATTTGCAACAAAATAAAATATAGAATGAAAAAAAAACTGTTTGGCATTAAAAAAATTCAAAAAAGTGAAAGAATGCAAAAAAACGCATTATCTTGCATTTTAATTGTTTTTTCAGTACAAATTGATAGTTGTAGGTTTCTCATTGAGAAATGTTCATTGTTAAAAATCGATATTGCATTTTATTGGTTTTGCTTTTCCTCTGGGGCCTGCTTGATGCACCTAGTCCTTCCTAAGCTTTAGGCTTAGCTAACTGCATAAACTACACTTATTGCTTGTCATAGCGTGCTCTCTCTCTCTCTCTCTATATATATATATATATACACACACACACACGGGTACTGCTCTAAAAGAGTAGTGCTTGCACCGTACCATTGTGATACCGGTATGGGTACTGATACACATTTGGGTATGTTTTGGATATTGCGTTGACCGTACAGTCAATGTACCCGAGTTCATCCGTCCATTTTCGAGTCGAGTCCAAAAATGTCCACATGTTAAGGTTTTTTTTATGTTGAAGAGAAAGCATAAAAGAGAAACGCAAAGCCCTCGATGGCTTCTGCATTTCACCCACAACGACCGACGACAGCAAGCTCCTCTCCTACGAACGATGACTTCTTCGGCGAAGTGTGATGCCTATAAATTTTTATAGTATCGCACTGAACTACAAGAGTTCGGTCCTGTTAAAATTCCTGGAGAGAAAATAAGTTATCGACAGAGAAAGGGGCCTTCAACAAAATTTCAATAGTTTCGTCAGCGATTCTATTCGACTCTCGAGGATTCCAAGTGACACAGTCATCTCTCTTTCTGTAACATTTGGCACTTTTTGCTCAATCTTTTGATTATCTGAGGTAATTTTTCTGGGTCATTTGGCCCCTTTTTGCCTACTCAATCTTTCGATTCATTTGAACTAGGGCCCAATTCACCTTTTTTTGGTTGGTTCCGTTTCTTTTTTTTTCGTCGTGGTTTAATCTGAATTAGGGCTCGATTTTGTGGTTTTGTTGGTTAAATATTTTTTCTTTCTTTCTCTGTTATTCATGAAAATATGCAGAACTAGCATACAATGTCGTTAATGATGGTTCTTGTTGCTCACCAGTTTTATATTTCGTAGTGATCCTCTTCTGTTTTCTGAGGATCTAATTTTTTCATGGAAGGGTTCTGTTGGCCACTGCGCTTCTCTATAACCAGAGAAGAATGGATACGGCCATGGGTGTGTTGACCACACCCGACATTGGTTTGACCATGTTTGGGCCGTGTTCAAGGGCGTACCTGTACCCGTGACGACACAGGTACCTCACTCAACCGAAGTACCCATGTGACATAGGTTTAAAATTGAATCAATGATGATTTTGATGGTAAAAAGATGAAAATGAAACAATGATGAGAAAAACGCGAAAAAATGCTATCAAATTAGTTTTTATGTTTTTTCAAATGTCACAATGTTTTCCTTTTTTTTCATATCCTTATTTCAGTCATGATATTTTTGCAAACATCGCACTATCTGTGAGACAAATATATATATATACACACACATTCCTTTTTTATACTGCTTGTGCCCTTGCCCTGGCCTAATGCTTTTAACAATGTAGGTGAAAATTAGATGTATCTTAACAAGATGTGAATTTGAATGATTTGGTGAATCAAGAGGATCTTGTATGTTGTTTTATTAATTTTGTGGAGCATCATGTTACAATTCCATTTTGTTATTTGAAATGTTCATACATGCATCTATCTACGCATAATTTTTTTGGTCTATAAATTTTGTTAGTTTTTTTCTCAGAAGTGGTCTATTAACTTGTCAATCGTCAGTCGTTTAGGCTTAAGATCTTCAAATTAAAGGAGGTTAAGAATTCAATATGCGGTGTGTGTCTTGGTAACTATTAGGAGTCTGCCTAACCCTGGTTGCCTGACAAGAAGAATGGTGTTACTATGTCACGTGGGTGCTTCTAAATGTTTGCCACACCTGTGTCACATCTGTGTCGACGCTAGTGCTGATGCTAGTGCTTCTCTAACACAACACATCCTGTTCAGCCAGTCGAACTGGACCAAAACTGACCATTTTAAATGTAGACATAACTAAACTATCTCTAATACAAAAAGTTTATATCTAAATGTAGATAAGTCAGGCTACTAAGCAGTTAAATAACTATGTAACAAATGATTTATATACATATATACACACATATATATGCTTTGTCACATGGGTACTGCTGTAAAGGCAGTGTACCCGTAGCGGTCAGGTACGATGCCGGTACTGGTACTGTCCTGGGTACCTCTTGGGTACTGGTCAAACAATACCGGATACGGTTAACGTACTCAGGACCGTATCCGTCCGATTTAGGACTCGGTCAAAGTATTATTTTGTCTGAATTCTTATTTTATGCCATATATATATATAAACAGCCGTACCCCTGTACCCAAGTTTTTCAAAAATAGTCCTAACCAGTACCCATACCACGGTACCAGCATTCGTACCGGCACCTGTACACGTGGCATCCTTGCCAGACCCGCGCGTAAGTTTTTTTTTTTTTTTTTTTAAAGATTGTCATATCCGCAGCCGTACCCCTGTACCCAAGTTTTTCAAAAATAGTCCTAACCAGTACCCATACCACGGTACCAGCATTCGTACCGGCACCTGTACACGTGGCATCCTTGCCAGACCCGCGCGTAAGTTTTTTTTTTTTTTTTTTAAAGATTGTCATATCCGCACCTGTACCTCACACCTATGTTACATGGAGTGTCAAATGATTTAGTGAACCTTGAACCCTATGAACTGTGCATTACTAGCCCATATTCCATTTGCTTGATTTTGTTATTTGCATGTATTTCTGTTTCAGGAAAAGCATAAAGCTCTACAGTGATTTCTATTCGTCAGACATAATTGTAGCATCGCCTATTGGTCTGGTAACTGTAAGTGACCCTGCCAAGCACTTTGATAGTCATATATTTTATTCTTTTGTTTGAACAGTCTTTTCGTGAAAGCTCTTGTTCCTAGCTCTTGTTCCCAACCCCATGCTTAAAGAAACTTTTTTTTTTTTGCTTGAGTAGAAGTGTTGTTGGAACAGGTGAATTACATGAAACATTGTGTTCTATTTGTTATTAGAAAATTGAGGAGGCAAAGAAGGAGAAAGAAAAAGATTTTGACTTTCTGTCATCTATAGAGGTATAACTTTTTATGCAACCCTTTATGTTTTGCATGGATGGCAAACCTTTTGCCTGTGCTTTTTATGTTTTCTCCAACTCATATCAACTTGCAAGAATAATTATCTGGACTGTCTTGAGCAGGTCTTGATTGTTGATCATGCTGATGTCATAGCTATGCAGGTAAGTTGATATTTGATAATGACGTATTTTTTTTTTTTTGCTTCATAGTAACAAACTGACTGTACTGTTCTGTATTGCTTCTGCTTTGGTGTTATTATGCAGAACTGGGACCACATGAATTTTGTTTTTAAACAGATCAATCAGATACCATCAAAGCAACATGGCACTGATATTATGCGCATTAGAAAATGGTAAACTATCAGCTATCTGCATAATCATGTGGAAATTAGCAAAGAAACTTGAATATGCTGAGAATGTTTTCTTATTGGTGACGCAGTAGCTGAGCAATAAGAGTGTTTGGATTTTTATTTATTGTTATTTTGTTTGGATCCAGATCCAAGGATCCGTTTTAGGCTATATACAGACATTAGAGTCTAATTTTTAGTTAGTTTTTGGAATCAATGAAACCCTAATCTTCTTTGAGTTTCCCTTCTTTCAGTTATTTCTATTCATTTTCATGTTACCTTTGATTTCCTTAGTTCCATTTAGGTATTGACCGTGGGTTAGAGGAGCAGTTCTCTTCCCCACTGTGTCAATTGGCAGTTACATAAAACAAGGGACCTATCTTTTGCAGTCATACACCTCGAGCATCACGCTGGTGCATGCTGCTTTTTGTCCTAATTTTTTACGTAGGGCATGAACATGCATATCCTTGCTGACCTCATGAGAACTTAATTCACAATAGTTGCTTTAAGTGCAAAGCCAACTCATGTTTTCCTTTTTTTTTAGTCATTGGATTTGAATTTTTAATGTAAAAAAAAAATTGGCTTCTTGGTTATACTGTTATTTCAATTGTTTTATTTTGCTCCAGTTTTCACCTATTATTTGTTGTGCAGGTATCTTGACGGACATGCACAATTTTATAGGCAGACAATCTTGTTAAGTTGTTTTCTTACCCCAGGTATTTGCCTCTGGATCTTGCATGCACCCTGCTGTCCTTACAGTGTTGCATCACCAAAGCTTAGTCCCTCCCTAGATATCTGTCTCTAGTAACATCTGACTGCTATTTAACTAAAGGAAAATTGCTTATTATGCTATATTTTTGGATGATTATCTAAATACCTCGTAGATTTTTCCAAGCATGAATATGAAGGTTTTGTGTTGTTGAAAACCTTTCATATGCTAATTAGAAATTGATCTGATGGAAACCTAAAAATATGTAGAACCAATTCAGGAGGTTATACCTTTCAAATGAATTTAGGAATTACCTTGAGACAAGTGGAATTGTTCATAAAAGATCTTGTCTTGAGCACATTAACAAAATGGTTTAGCCAAAAGAAATCATAAATGCATAACTCAAACTACTATAACTGTACTTATTTCTATAAATGCACCAAAAAGATTTTGGGCCAAGGCAGCATTTGCATCTGTCTATCTAAATGGTAAATTGCCTTGAAAACTTTAGATGACATCTCCATTTGAAAAACATGATATAAGAGAATGAGATCTAGAATTTTTTAGGTGATCGCTGATAAAAACTGTAAAACTTTCATCAAAAGCTATCCTTTTGTGTTTTTCATGGATCCTGTGAAACTCATACAGGTTTCCGATGTTGTGGTATGGGAACTACAGATTGTATGTCGCAAGAAATGAAACTTTTTAGAAAATTAAAGTGGTTTTTTGAAGGATGTAAAACTCATGATGATCATGTAAATTACCCTTTCTTAGTTGGAATTGTTATATGAAAATGATTATAGATTCAGTGGTTAAACTTAGTAATAAGAATGATTTTTTATATCAAATTGCAGAACAAGATATGAATAGGGGAACCAATGGCCTATACAAAGAGAGATAGAGACAGCTTTAGAAGTGCTTTTGTGAAGGAAACCAAAATGATGAGCCAATCATTACTAACAACCAAGTGACCATAACCATCATATATCTTGATAGATATGTCTCATTTGAACATTCTTTCCTAGATTTTTAGAGCATGTATTAGTGATTTAGTTCATGTAACTTTATTTTCTTTTTTATGTAGATTCATTATGAACTAACAAGTGACCATAACTTGATTTGTATTTTTTCCTTTTTTCATTTTACAAGCCTTTGTATTTGAATATTTGAGAACCCTTGTGAGGTGTAACTGTGCAAGACTTGTGTCGCTGCTTAGACGTTCTTGTTCGTGGAGTATATTTTTACACCATGTGATGCTGAAGTGTACTATTTTTTGGTCAACCATGCATGTTTCCCTGTTGCTTTGTGGTTATTAATCAAAGTGTTTTCTTATGATGCTGCCTTATCTTTCTTTCTTTATTTCATTTAATTGTTTAAGCGGAGTTCCGTCTTCAGTATAATATTTCCAGTTTATTGTCTATTCATTTGTTTTCCCTCACTTCAATGTGATTTGACTTGCATGTGCATGTTTTGGTGATAGAAATGAATGCGTTATTCAGTAAAATCTGTCTGAACTATGAAGGGAAGGTAAGCTGCAATGTTTATTAATTTTATTTGTTCTCTTCATCCTTTTCTTTATTATTCCCTTTCTTTCGCCTTCCTCTTTAGGTAAAATTGGTACGTGAGTATAAAGGCATCCTCCAAAAGATCTTACTTCAAGTGCGGCAGGTTTGTGTCGTCATTCACGGTCTATGTTTGGTCTTGTGTATGTTTATAGTGTCTGTCCCTCTTGTTCGTAATTCTGTCTGATGGGTACACTTTTCAATATTTCTAGAACTGCAACTTTCCTGTTGTTTTCTCATTGAATTATCTATTTTACATGTATATGACATCTCGGAAAGGCAATAATAATCTTGTTCAGAGTTTATATTGGTTTACTAAAAGGGCATGCTGTGATTTTGGGTCTAGCGAAAATATGAAGGAACCAAACAGAAAGGAGAAAAGTGGCACACACAAGTTAACGTGGTTCAGCCAAAATCATACCTCCATTACAGAAACAAAACTTCTCTCTCTCTCTCTCTCTCTCTCTCTTTGGAAGCATGCACTTACAAGCTATATGAACCTATCTATTTGCAGGCAAGTCTTTTCATCTTTGTCACATGGGTACTGCTGTAAAAGCAGCGTACCCGTACCACAGGTACGACACTGGTGCTGGTACTAGTACTGCCCTGGGTACCTCTTGGGTACTGGTCAAACAGTACTGGATACGGTTAACGTACCCAGGACCGTATCTGTCCGATTTAGGACTCGATCAAAGTTGAGCGAGTCCTTTCCTATCCAAAATTTAGGATTTCAGTTTTGTTCTTTACACCATTTACACTCAGGAAACACATCCAGAGCAACCCCACTTTCAAACTTATGGTGTAACTATCGAAAGTTTGTTAAATGCGAGCACCTTAGTGCAGATGTTTGTAAGCTAATATTTTGAAGGAATAAAAGCCGGCCAAATGGTCATCCTAAGATGCTTTTATTGGTTTAAATGGCAATTCATCTCAATATGCTTGATTGTCTCATGAAATGTGTGATTGCTGGTTATTAGGTAGCACTTTTGTTACCACAACACAACTTAGCAACATTTGTATTCTGCTGTCTTTTAACAAACTCTGTAGCCAAACAATCTCCATACTAATTGTAGTTATATATTCAGCTTCTGTGGAAGATAATGATACCTTATTTTGCTTATTTCATCTCCATGAGATCAATCAAGGAATCACCTAAAAAACTTAATATAACTTTAAAATTTAAATTAAAAAAAAAACTTTTTGTTTACACTTGTAATGTTTTCAAGGTGTAATTGTAAGTCACACATTATTGTTCATACAATACAAGGACTGTATCATAAGTTGCACCTGATGTGTTATAGTTATGCGCCTGGAACTATCATTTTCCTTCATAGTTATATTGCATGATACACTACTTTATGCACTGCACTTGTGGACCACCCTCATTGTACCCTTCGACAAAAGGGCCCTTTGCTTACCTTTACTAAGAGCTTGAAGCATGGCATGTATGGGAAGAGGTGGCACAACTTGTTGCACTCAGTTGATGGTTGGTTCCATTGTATGGTCCATGCATTGTACATCCCCCTTCAAGGTGACTTCATGCTCCTCCCTCAAACTATAATTATTGATGGGTGCATGTCATAGGAAAACTTTATGGTTCTCTACTGACACCAAGTGCATAGTGGTCCAAAAAAGGATGTTTCTTTGGCTTGTGAACCATCCTGAGAATGGTTAGCCTTGGTGGACAAGATACAAAGACAAACCTACTTCAAAAAGTGGGGCTTCCCTTTGTAGCTAGGACAACAGTTTCAGCAAGTGTTTGTCTTTGTATTGTTAGGTAATAGAATTCCTTCAAGAACCACTTGGAACAGCTGTCAATGGTGTAGTGTGGGTTAGAAATGATCTCGTCAGGGGGTTTCAATCATATCCACAAATAAAGTTTTGGAGTTTTAAACGGCGAGGTTTTTCTCGGGTATTAAAATACAGCAAGCTTGAAAAAAACAGGGAAAAATTTCAAAAACTAGAAAACATGTCTTGTCTTTTTCAGTAATGCTTACCTCAAAAAATCCAAGGCAAATCTGCAAATTCACTGAAAAAAACCAAAGCAAATCCTACCTGTGCAAGGACGGACCACCGAAGATTTGTTGGTGCCGGAAAATGTACCGAGCCATCGGAAGTTTCATGTGGCTGCTGCTCGACGGAAGCCGCCATCAAATGCATGCCGGTGCGCTCCACCGGTATGTCGGGATTGTCGTCCGAAGTTGAAAATGTTTTTGTTTTGAGTTTCCCAATTTTGAACAAAAAAACCCTAAATCACGTCGAGTTGTTTTCCCCTGTCGATGAAATATTTTTAATGTCTTACGGTTTACGTGTTAGTCATTTTTTTACAAATCTACCATTTAAAATTTTTGAAAGTTACAATTGATGCTACCGTTTGAAAAAAAAATGCTTTTAAAAAAGTAAAAAAAATGCATTTTTTATGTGTTTTTTTCATTTTTACCTTTTTTTAAAAAAAATGAGTTTTTTTCCCTTTTTTTCAGCGTTTCGTTTTCACACTTTTTTATTGGCATTTTTTTCGAAAATAACACGTTTTTTGTGATGCTAGTTTCAATCACAAAATGCAACAAAACCAACAAGAACCTATGAGGGTTTGGTATGCTCCTCTTGGTGGGTCACATGGACCCTAGAAAACAGTTTGTTCTTGAGGGATCAAAACTTCAACGGTTCAACCTGCACAGTTTTTAAGCACATGGTCTTATCAAAAGTACATCTCATCCTCAAGGTGTTGGTAAGAATTCAGGAATACGGGGTCATGCACGCATGGTGGGTAAAGTGGTACTTCTCTTATTATGATATCTTTGGGCAATATCTCTTTTCCCTATCTTGATAGTAATGTTTGTGCAACTTATTGGTAAATGACAAGCAATGTCTCTTTCCATCTTTCTCTCTCTCTCGTTTTTCTCTTTTGTTACCTCATGCATTTTGTCTAATCCTAGTATTCATATAGAATTTGTAGATCTCATGTTATTTCCACGTAGTCACTAGTGTATGCTGTCATTCATGTTCTAAAATTTATAACACTAATTTTATGTTTTCCTCTGTATGTAAAATCTAGCTCTTGGTGTGAAATGTAATTCTTGTTAAAACAGCTTATTAAAAAATTAATCTGTGTTTGCAAAACAGTGAAAAGATTAATATATGTAACAGACAGATTAGAAACTTCTATTATAAAGACAGGTTAGGAATTTATGCATAAAACACATACTACAATAAAATGGGTTACATATATGTATAGGCACACAAACTAGTTAAAGCTAAAACAACAAGTCTGATTGTAAGACAGGTAATATTAATAAAACACATCCTATAAATTAGTATTTGTAAAAGCTAGAATTCTCAAACAGTATATTAAATCATGCATATAAAATGTAAGACAGACTGATTGGTAAACAAATAAAAGCTAAACAGATACATATTAGGTACTCACAAGACAGGTTATTTATTATTGATAAACCACATTATATAAAATATATTATATAAATTGAAGACACAAAACCTAAAGCTACCATGACATCATGATAGGATAGAGAGGTCGGTGGGGAGAGAGATATGAATACCGATTCAAGCATGAGGCCGTGATGTGTTCGTGGGACCGTGGGAGCACCTGGGAGAGAGGGAGGAGCAATAGAAGGAGATGGTTGCCATAGAACACCTTCTACCTAGAGGTGTTGGGACATAAAGGTCAATACTTGAGTTGCTAGTATTGGAGTTGGAAGCTAGAAGGGATGGCCATTTTTGCTTTTTGCTTGGTGCTGGTCATTGCTGATTCTTGTTGCTGCTTATCGTCCCTGGAAGAAGGAGTTGAGAGAGACAGAGAGAGGGAGGTTGATGGCTGTGGGTTTCTATCACTTACCATTGCTGGTTGTCTTTGAAAGAGGGAGCTGAGAGATAGAGACACCGATTTGTTGATTCTTGTCACTTGTTGCTGCTGGTCATCACTGAAAATGGTGCAAAGAAGAAAAAGAGAGAGAGAGAGAGAGGGGTAAAAATTTGGGAATTCAAACCTTAAGTCATCATATTTTCCTTTTTTAAGTCAAATGGAGCACAAAAATTGACTTCAACAAGTTCGATAGCACTTGAAATGTGGTTGTCTTGAGTTGGGTTTACACCTTTCTTTGAGGCTGTACTCAAGGTGCACCTGCACCTGAGTTACATCGACCTAGTGGGGTACCTGTTTTGGCGTCCATGTTACTTAGGCAATCAATAAAGATGAGTATCTTGTAGGCTAGTTTTATGTCAACTCCATTTTTCATCCATGAAGAAGTACCAAAAGCAAGGTTGTATTCCATGTAGTGGGACTGTAAGTTGTTAGGCGGATAAGAGGTTCTTGGTGAAGGAAAGCTTTGAAAAAAGGAACCTATTGCTGATTAGGGCTTGAGATTTATGCTTCCCAAATACTTGTATAATGCTGTTGATTCATGTGTTTCCACCTTTCATCTTTTTGTCCTCTAATGTGCTTCTTTTATAATTGATTTTTGAGTTGAACCATTGAGAACTTTATTTTTCTCTATAACTATTTGCCTTAGGATATATAATTACTTTTTGCTGTCATTTCCTACTATGGTCATTGTAACTTGAAGGTTGTAGCATAAATACTTTTTGGAGAAATCGTAAGTTGAAGGATTTTGTTTTGTAGGTTTATGAGCGATTTGATGCTACTTCTGCTATTGATATAGAGGATGCCCGATTCGATTACTTTGTTCAGAAGGTTTGATTTGCCCTCATGGTGTAAATAGATCACATTCTATTAAAAGGCTTTGGTCAAATTTACTATTTTGTTTGCATGCTTGGTATGAGGTCACCTAATACTATTTGTTTTCTCAGGTAACTAATGTGCTCATTGTTGTCCTTTGTTTCATATAGCTTTTCATGGACTTGTTTTGTTGCTTCTGTATACATGGATGGTCTATGTTGTAAAGTGTGTATGGTAACCCATATTTGTCAAGCCAATAATTATTTCTTATTCTAGACTTGTAAGGTATCATACTGTATTGTATATCATAATTCTTTTTTGAATGTTAAAAAATTCAAAAAATAAGAAAAACAAAAAAATCAGGAAAAATATATTCTCTATAAAAAACTTGTCACGCATAAATAGACAACAAAAAATGGAAATACACAGAAAAAAAGAGGTATAGGAGAACAGGTAGGGGATTCAACCATAGAAAAGTTGTAGCTCGTGAGGGAGTTGCATTAGATGAAGAAGACCCTTTTTCTGCAATTGTTCTCCCTCCACCACGCCCTGGTGGACCAGCAGAATGGAGATGGGGATGCTTGTCTCAACATCGGTCCTCTAAATGACCTAGTTTACCACAATAGGAGCATTGAAATTTGTCGCGTCTTGCACCACGGCTTGCACCATGTCCCTTAGTTCCAACAAAAGAACTATGGCCACATCCTTCTGACATCACAAGTGTAGAGATTGGTGTGTCATGTGTAGGCTGAGTAATAGTGACTGCAAGATGACTCAACCTATTATATGTGTCTGCTAAGTCTAGAAGATCACTATCTGTGAGGATTTGAGACTTTGCCAACCGTTCATATGCAGCAGTCAATGTAGCAAAATATTGTAATAGGTCCTGATCTCCTTGCCATATGTTACAAAGCTCCTCTTCCAATTGTAAAATTTTAGTAACATTAGTAGCATGAGAATGTGTCTCCTTCAGGAAAGACCACATATCTTTAGCTCTGGTGTAGTATGCAATTGTTGGAGTTATACTGGACTCTACACTATTCATAATCCATTTATCTTCATCGCACACAACACATTTCTCTTTTTTCTCAAGAAGTTCATCTTCTTCAAGAATATATTTCTTGACTTCTTCCTATGACCAGCCATAGACATCATAAATATCATAGACCAGATTTCATAATTTGAACCATCAAGTTTGATTGTGGTTCCATAAGAGAAGGAGTTACCAGCCATCTTGTATTCATTAGAACCTTCTGACCTACTACCGTCAGCCATAGTAGAAGACAAAAAATTGACACACAAAATTAAGGATGCAGCAGTCAAACACCACAGAGAAAAATATTTGTAGTCAAACACCATAGAGAAAAATATTTGTACTGTCCTCGAAGATCATACGAATATCACATGCTAGGTAACAAGAAAAAATTTGTAATCACAACTACCCAAGTCTAAAGAGCATAACAGAGAGTAGATAACAGATCACAGTAGTTTTAGTCAACTTCTACGGATGATAGCAGGACCACATGCAAACCTTCAGAAAACTGCTGCTGCTTTCTGCTACTTTCTGCCGACTGTTTAAACCTTCAGAAAACTGTTGCTTTCAATCGCCTCACATACTATTGGCAGAACGCCATCCACGTCAAGTGCAAAGTTAAAAAAAAACTCCACGATTGTCACGCCTTAAACATCATCCAAAAAATAGCAGATCTGCTCCACACGATCTATTGTTCCTTATACCAAACAACAGCCACGAGATCCACTTAAGGATCTGTTCTCGCCTTCCACATGGGTGTGATAAGTCCTTCTCCCCATACCACACCCAAACTCTATTCCCTTGCTGCCTCCCTGTCGTCGGAGAACTTACTTGGTTATTGATACTAGAGAAGGCTCTGATACCATGTTGCGATCAGAGAGAGAGAGAGAGAGAGAGAACTTTCTAATTATCATTCACGTAACCCTAATCTCACATTAAAAGAGATTAGAGTGGCAGTAACAAGTTTACAGATTCAGTCCGCTAAAAATAAATTAACATTCAAGTAGATACATTTTAACTTTCTAATATTTCAGAAAGGCTCTAATCGACTCACTCCTAGAAGTATTTAACAGTGATCTTGAGGAGACTGTATATATGCAGCAAGCTCCAGGGTTCGAACAAAGGGAGTGTAGTAAAGTGTGTCGTCTGAAGAAGGCAAGTTGTGGACTCAAACAAAGTCCCAGGGTGTGGTTCTACAAATTATCTGAGGTGGTTTCACAATGTGGATGTGAAAGATCTCTTTTGGATGATTCTCTATTCATCAAGAAGACCTCCAAAGGTGTAGTTGTTATAGTAGTATATGTTGATGACATTATCTTGATATGTGATTTTGATCAAGAAATCTTGGTTACAAAGGCTTTCTGATGCAGAGTAGGACCAGACACGTCACTCTTCTGGTTCCAATTTCCCGCCTCAGGTCCCACCTTCAACTGTCAGTGCAGATCATGAGTCTTCAGCCGCAAAATCCACTGCGGACCAGAAGCTTAGTCGAGAGGTGGTCCCCTACGTAGATACTCGACTAAGTTTGACGACTCTGCTGCTTACATAAAAAAATTGCAGAGTTTGCATCAAATGCAAATGTGGAAAATCCAACAGAAATCATGCAGTCTGAAAAGGAAAGTCAAGAAAACTTACAACAGACTGTGGCAAAGCACGGATTTGAGATCGCCCACATCAGACAGGATCTTGCTGCTGTAACCAGGAGGATGGGCAACAGGTTCGATGAGTTCAAGGATGAGCTCAAGGACGAGATCAGTGGAATGCTCTGCTCGTTTTTGCAGTACGCACAGAATAAAGCAGAAAATTACCAGGCGTTTCCTACTGCAAATGGTATTCCCAACATCTGCGCATTGGGAGCTGAAGGAGGTGAACGGTCACGGGGTTACTCTACAAGAGACGCTAGGGATTTGGGAGGAATCTAGAATCAAGAATATGCATCACTAGAAGGGATTCCTGCCGGAGGTCCGTTGCTGGCAGGTGTACCAAATCCAGCGTCAAGGCTCCCTATCGGAGTTCCCCTGTTTTCTTCTGGAGGAGGTGGAGAATCAGCCGCGTCCTCCTCCCATCGTCAGGCAGAAGTCTCGGCCCTCGGTCTGTCCACTGGTGTGCAGACGAAGGCACCATGTTCGACAAAGGGTGCGTCGTCAGCATCGGGTTCCTCCCGGTGCACAGGGAGAGGTGCGGTAGACATCGTCGTTCGCATCGCTGGCCGATGGTGGTGCAAGGGACGTCGCCAGTAATTCTGCAACTGGGGGGCAAAATCAGGTGGAGCCTCCGTCCGATACAAAAGGTTGTCCTTTTGTATGATACAAAAGGCTGTCCTTGTCATTCCTGCAAGGCACGGGACTTATTGTTGATGTTAGTGCATGGCAATATTTACTTTATTTCCCTTTTAATATTCTGTCAAAATGACTCCTATGAGTCTGATCTTAGCTGCAGAGTCTCACCAAGGGCTTGAAAAAGTATAGCACAACTTGTACTCGTGGTGCACTTAGGCAATGTTTGGATGGATGGAAAAGAATGGATTATAAAGGATGGAAAAGAAAGGAAAAGAAAATAAGGTATTAACGAAGGGAAGGGAAAGGAAAAGAAAGGAAAGGGTAGGAAAAAACCTATTCTAAAGTTTGTTTGGATGAAAAGGAAAAGAAAGGAAAGGAAAATAAAGAATTTAACTTAGTTTAAAATATTTCCCCCAGTTTCCTCAATTTTGATCATAAGAATAATTTGTAAATCTCTCTCTCTCTCTCTCTCTCTCTCTCTTGTTTTACAATAGGTTGTCTAGTGATAAATTGGAAATGTAAAAATCATTATGCAATAGGATATCTCCATTAGATAATTTGGATTGCATTGTCCAGATTTTACTCAATCAACAAAAATGGAAATGGACTCTATAGCATTTTTGAGCAAATCTAGCCATGGTATTATGGTATATGAAAATTGGTTAATTGGATTTAGGTATTATGCTTTTCGAAATGGATATTTGAAAATTGGGTGAATTATATATGAAAGCTAGTTTAATTGGATGTGGTGGATTTGAAATTCTATGTTGATTAGTTTGGAAAATAGAATTAATATATTTTGAAGTCATTTTGATGTGGTGTTTAAGATCATTTGAATCATTCAATGGAGTCAGTCATGTTTCCATAGGCTTATGAGGAAAGTATGCACAACTTTGAGAGTTGGCAGCAATTAATTGTGCCAATTGCATTCATATGTGCCTCATTAAGATTTATCGAAACTAGTTTTGGATCTTGTCTACTCAATATGATGAATATGAATGTGACCTAGTGGATACTTTGTATAAGTTGGAACCTGATCATGAAATAAATGATTACCGCTTTCACCCTAGCGCTTGTCTGCTCCACGTTCTTTCGTTGCTGCCGTAACAGAAGCTAAGCGTTCTTTTTTTACGATGCAAGTTGAGGCCTGTAACCAAGTCGACACACTTGTTTCAAGAAGGAGGTGACCACAACCGACCAGGTTGTTGAAGCCATTCCTACTGGCAATGGCGTCTGATGGTATGGTGCCCTTCAGACATCGTTGAAGGAATGCCAAACAGGAGACCAAAAAATAAAAATAAAAATTTGGCATTGTTGCGTGATGGAGAAGGGGGGGAACACGAGAGAGAGAGAGAGAGAGAGAGAGAGAGAGAGAGAGAGAGAGAGAGAGAGAGAGAGAGAGATGGTAAAAAGTTCTATTCCATATCGTGCTCTATTCTCTACTTAAAGAGAGATTAGGGCACGGTTGTGGCAGTTACAAAAGTAGGACAAATAAAGTAGTAAAAAGACAAAAGAGAACTCTAACTTTTAAATAATCAAATGACTACCACACTTAAAGCAAACTTTCTAATTTCAACAGGCATAAAAGGGAGACACGTCAACATAAATCGGCTTAACATAATCCAAATGAGAGAGAAAGAAGAGAGAAGAAGAGAGAAGCAGAAGCATGTTGGGCATATGAGTCTTTTTGGAGAGAATCCCTCCTTTCCATCCAAATGTCTCCACTTATGGATGGAAAAGCATGGCAGTTTTCCTTTCCTTTCCCTGCTCCCTTTCCTTCCATCCAAACACCCTTCCCTTTTCTTTCCATCCCTTTCTACTCATTTCCCTCCAACAAAACAGTCTGTTAGACACACCTACAGGAACTCAAGAACAAAATCAACACCAACAATGCTCACAAATGCAGTAAAAAAAACATGTGTTTTACTTATGATGGTATGCTAGATATGTCCAGAGAGGTTAAGTTTCCCTATATATACACAAAAGAGATTAGGAAACTATTAGTTAGTTCCTAATGTCTAGAGCATATATCCGTTTGGGAGCTACCTGATGGCTTGACTAGTAGACTCCAGGTACAACAAAGAAAACACAAAAAATAAAAATGCAGAATAAATACAGAAAAACAGGACAAAAGAAAAAACACATTCTGCACAAGAATGACACATATGTTATGTCAAAGGACACAGATCTATATGTTCATATTCTGATATTCGTGATTTTAGCACATGATAAAATTTTCTCCTACAAAAAATGGTTGAAGTCATCCATGTTGCTAAAGGTAATTCTTCCACTTCTTGCAAGGGGTTCTTGATGGAAGAATGGAAAAAATTGTTTATCAATAATATGATGATGAAGTGATGTGTATCATTAGAGGAGATAATAGCTGCTTATTTTGTTGTAATCACTGATAAAAAATTGCTTTCATCAAAAGCAAAGTGCCCTGTGTTCTGGGGTCAGACTTCTTTGTTCGTTAACCTAATATCTTCCTTTTTTAAGCATGTTTGCTTTGCAGCTTTTTGAAAATTTTTATGACTATCACAATGGCAAACTATATGATATCTATGTTTTATTTGAAATCGTAAGTTATCATGTTGATTCAATCAATTTAAGCTGTTCACATGCAGTGTGGCAACAGATATTATTCTGATATTCTGCTATGCATACGTGTGTGTCACAGTTTATTACTAGAGTTCTTCATGTTTTCTTGATTTCTGTGGTAATCAACTGTTTGCTTCACATGTTCATTCAGTGCTTTTATCATTTCTTATCTAGGAGTTGAAATACAAAAAAGAAGCCTGACATGTGTAGCTACTCTAGGTAAATTTCTCTGATGACAACAATTCGTTTTACAGGTATTCCCCAAGATAAAGGATTCACTCGAGGTAGTGTTATACTAAAACCATTTTTGCAGTTCTGTAGCTTTCTCTTGCTTTTCATATTTCCTTTTCCCCATGACATTCATGGACTTCCAATCTGCATAGAGATTACTTATTCTAATTGATCTAAGGCTTTCTTCCTTCATCATACAGGGTGGAATCATGATATTTACCAGTTCATATTTTGACTTTGTGCGGGTCAGGAATTTCTTGAAGTCACAGAAAGCTTCTTTCTGCATGCTTGGAGAGTAAGAAAATAATTATATACCCTTTATATGCTAATTGTTAAATGGTCCAATAGAATTAACCAATATTAACCCAAAATGATCTTTTGCATTTTGCAGATGCATCCTTTTGTTATACTTGATCTGGATATTTGTGTATGTGTTACATGAAAGAAAAGGATATTGACAATTTATTGGAACTTAAAAAATGTTTTCTAATTAAGGTTAAGGTGTTTAACTTGGACCTGGTCATCAATTTCTGCTTAATGAATTTTTCGTTGTGTTTGTGCATCACCTAGATATAGACGGGAGGAAAAGAAGAAGAGAATGTCACTATAAACGGGCTAACTGATTTTTCCTTTGTGGGTTGTGGCCTCTATGCTTCTCTGGCATATTGATGACAAATCATATGACATAAAGAGAGGTCATTTGGAAAGAAGCATAGGCAAGGATTCTTGTACATCAAACAAGAATTCCAATAAAGATGCTGATTGGACATACTTTCTTATATTGAAGTATTTTCATGAATGCAGAAAAATTCTCTTGCTATGAAGATGTTGCATCTTTTGTTTAATAAAGTGGCAATCAAACTTACTATGTTTTATGATGCTATGCTTAATGGAACATGGAGACAACACTTTGGATTGTTGTAAGAATAAAATATGGTTATTCATTCATATGTCACATAGCAACAAGGATCTGTCTTGGCCGCTGTCATTATAATTCTATCTTCTACTTCAGGGATATCTACCTGCCACATTTTGTTATTGGTCATCCCAAAATCCTGAACTTCAACTTCAGTATAAGCAGCCATACACCTCCAGTATGCTCCCCAAAGCATGAATAAGCAACATTATGTTACGTGGCTCTAATAATGTGTAATGTGACAGCACATCATCCAAGAAAGTGCCTTCATCTTTAAAGAACAAGATGATGATTGGAGGCAAGCATTTACATAGGAGAAGATGGCCCATTCAATGCAAAAGGTTGGAGGAAAGACTGAAGAACTCATAAATGAATTGAATTGGACAACCCAAACTTAATACACAAGAAGGGGTTCAACGTTTATACAACAAAATGGGAGAAGAGACGGTAAGATCTAGCCATTGACTAGCTCAAACAGCTAGAAGAGTAGCCAAAAATAAAAAAGATGAAATGGTAAGAAGAGTAAAAAACCATGGAACATAAAAAATGAAAATTAACTCATTCTAACTAATCCAAAAACTATGTACGTTTAAAGACTATAGTATATGTATATAATAAATTTATTGAGATTTTCTTATTAAAAAATGTCTTAACAGCTTGGTACTGCATCTTCCTTGCTTCCTGCTTTCTGGATGCTCTAAATATTTGAAGTGACCACTTCTTGATTCTAGTTCCTTGACACTGTTTCCATTGTTGGCACACAACTTTTGGAGACTTAAGTTATTTTGTACATCTGCACATAGCTTTAATTTGGTCTTGATGGAAATCATTTTATCTTATATTTAGCCTCCTCATTAGTCATTACCTATGTTTCTTGTAATCAAAATATTGGTTCAAGTTTTGCCATTTCATTGGCCAGCTTGTCTTCGATCTTCTGTTAACATTCAGACTGTTTAATTTGAATGTGTTTCCTACATTTGGTTTATGGCAGGAGCTCCTGTGACGTGTATAATGTCTCACTGTAAGGGTTCTTGTTTTTTCTTTCCTTTCTCAACAGGTATACAGAAGAGAGTGATAAATCTCGTTCAAGGCTTTGGTTTTTTGAAGGGAAAAGAAAAATCATGCTGTATACTGAGCGTGCTCATTTTTATTTTAGATACAAGGTTTCCGTTGCTCTTTCTTTAAGTGATATGCTGTTAACAATTTATTCCCATGCATAAATTTTTTGCTCCTGCCCAGGATTTAGAAACTTGACCTGATTCACCTGGACCCATGGTTGACCCCTTTGAAGTTGGATGTCTAGCAGTTGTGCCGTGGTAGTCACAGGTCCAATTTTGTGCAGTTCCAGTTTGTTGTTTAGAAATGTAACCTAAATTATAGGTCACCGGGGTGCGGGTGCTGGTGCCGGTGCAGCACATCTCAAAAAATTTGGTGCGGCGGTGCAGCGAGTGTATTTATTTATTATTATTATTATTATTATTATTTTATTATAATACATACATATAATATATGACAAAAAATTGTCTATAAACCACAAAACTATCAATGGGTCAGTTGCACAAATTTAGTTCAACTTTAATAATAGATAGTCTGCATAGTTCTCTTTCAATCATAAATGGACAAATGCACATGCACTCGAATTACACAACCTGATTCACAGTCAAACAAACACACGCACAGCCATCAAGTTTGCAACTCTTCATAATATGCTTTCATCTACATCAATGACACATGAACCCAGTACTATGTTAAGCATCTAACAGCGTTCTTCCAAAAGGATACCAGGGAAGGGCGTGAACAAAAATATCATACATCAGGCAATACGTGAAATAAAGGAAACAAATCTGCAAACGGGAAGGATAAAACCTTCATATTTCTCAAGCTTAAAAATTGTTATATCATTATCCCTATGCTTTCAGCCATATCCCTGTTATATAGTTCTGAAGCATTTGCAGGCTTTAAAACAGCACACGGACAAATAGCTTAATAACATTAGTATTTGTCTTATTAAACTTGACTAGGACAAGCTTCCAGGCCAATGCAATTTGCCGTTGAGAGAAAGAGAGCTAACAAAAACAGAGCGTCACTCTAGCTACCTTCCTTCCTTAAAACAGTTGGTGGAGGAGACACAGCAGCGGACGCCGGTGGAGGAGAGACAGCAGTGGATGGAGACATCGGAGAGAGCAGCGAGACAGAGAGTCGAGACGTCGGAGAGAGCAGTGAGAGAATGCAGGCGGTGGAGGAGAGAATGCTGCCAGTGGAGATGTCGGAGAGAGCAGCGGAAGGGCACGATTTCGTGCCCTAAATCGATTTTTACTTACATAAAAATAAATACAAAAAGATCAAAATGTCTATGGTGCGGTTTGACCGCACTGGACTCGCGTTGACGCGAGTCGGGTGCGTGTCGACATTTGACGATTCTGCGTGTGCACCCACACCCGCATCTCGTCGAGGCGGGTGTGGGTCCAAAAACGGCGCACCCTAGTGACTTAGCCTAAATTATGTTAAGATGGTTGAGCTACATCAGTTTTGCTCCTAGCCGATGCCACAATGCATGCATGCTTATGAGCTTTTATTTTCAACAGCATTCATTTTTTTTTTAGTTACTTCGTGTGTGTGCAGTATATAGATCTTAACAGGAGTTTTAGATGGATTGATCATCTCATGATGTTTTTGTGTTTCATCCCTGAATCACAGATTAGAGGTGTCAAGAAGTTAATCATTTATTCTCTTCCAGAAAGGAAAGAATTTTATCCTGAGGTACTTCATTGCCCATAATTTTATGAACTTTTCTTGCTAAAACTGATAGGGAGCCCATTCTTCCTTCTTGAGTTCCAAGCATCTAGGACTCAAGCCAAGCTGGTTTGCAAGGTCCTGGCAATCTCCTCAAAGGAATATTGGGGCTTCTAAGCATGTTTCAAGTGATTTTTAAATTATAGTGCCTGACTTCTGAGTAAGGACATGATTCACCTTTTTTTGTCAATCTCTAGATAGTAAATAAGCTTGGAGAAGTTGACAATGGAAGCTGCCTAGTGCTATTCTCACGCTTTGACAGTTACAAGGTTCTTCTTGCATCTTTTCATTTCACCCTGCTTATTCTGTTCTTTTGTCTCTTCTAGTTTGATTCTTTTGCTGAATGAAACCATCAAAACTTTTCAGCTGGAGAGAATTGTAGGAACACCTGCATCCAAGAAGATGGTGTCTTCCATGAAGAACACCTTTGTCTTCTCTTAGCAGTTCAGTTCTTGTTGGCTGTATGAAAAAAAAACTTGTCTCCCAGTAACATATTTGTTCTCATACGGCATGAAAGTGTGTTCTTTTTTGTACTTTAATTTATTGGTTGCCCAGTTTAGTGTGAACTTATTTTTAATGTGAATAGATAGTCCCTATGATTATTAATGCATTCGTAGCCCGAAGTCTTGATGCAGGCCTGTCATCATATGAAACATCTCTTTCTCTCTCGCCCCACCTTGCTAGTGTGTGTATGACGACAGGGATGGAGATAAAACTGTCAAATTTTTTTGCATGGGCAATGCAAGCCTATTGGTAGGTGGTTTGCATTGTTGAAAAAAGGTGGTATATGTTATCTAACACAATGAGCTGGTTTGTGCATTTTTGTAAGGCAAGGTTTCTTCTGCAGTGCATTGTTATTACAGGTTGGTGATGTAATGAATTTTTATGTAGCTATGTCGTAGCAACAATGCTTAAGAAAAGAAAAGTTCGGCCGTTTGCCTGTCTAGTTTCCTTCGTTGGCAGAACCTTAAATATGGAAATTGACAATTCTGTTATACTCTCTCTCTCTCTCTCTCTTTTCGCACACACACTGGTCCTTAATCAAATCAGGAGTTAGTTAGCATGTGTCAGTTTGCTTGTTGATGTTATGGACTAAATGAATTGTGGCTCACATGAGCCCTTGATGGGCTTTTGGCCTCTGAATTCTACCAGCCCTTTAGGTGGCTTCATGGACGGGTTCTCTGTTTATTCTTTTGCTTTGATGACCTGCTTCTGCTTGGAATTGGCTTATTGCTTCACACCACCCTGAACGTCAATGGCTATGCTAAATTGCTAATGGAATATTATCGTCTCGTTTGCTTCCCATTTTCCTTCCGTTTTTTTCTTTTTTTTAAATCATGGTCTGATTACCAAGGAAAGAAAAAGAAGTCTAAAATGAGAGATTCCAAAGAATTGACATGTTTCACTAAATTTGGAAGAAAAAAAATCCTGTAAATATTGAAAATTGATTTCTATGTAGAATCAATTATTAAAATGTACGGGCAAAGTTTGGGTCCACATATTTTGACCTTGAAGTGGAAAATATTATTTAATAAATGGCTCTTGGGAGTCGGGTTAATCAACTGGAGCATGGCTCATGCTCCAGCTTCACATTACTCAAGCTTGGCCTGATCATGTATGTACCTAGCAATGGGAGCGAGTTCTGTATGTCATCCCGTTGACTAAATAACAAAAGATTTATGAGATAATGGACGGAAAGATGTAAGGGATAACACTAAATATAAGTATGAGATATTGTTTATGACATAACAAAAAAATTTATGAGATAATAAGATAACAAACAAATATATGAGATAACGCTAAACATAGGTATGAAATAATGTTTATGAAAATCACCAGTGGCAACACTAAAAACTCAAGGCCTTACTAAGTGCACAAGCTATTAAGTCATTTAAATAGGTTTTCGTCCTTTACGATCTGGAAAAGTGTGATAGGCCTGATCTCGTAGTATAACTCTGATTCGTTCTTTTTTTTTTCTTTCTTTTGGAAGTGTTTGAGAAACTTTCTCAAGTTGGATCTTTCTTAATTTGACAGGCAAACGCTTAGAACACGAACCGATTGAATTCTTTAGTGATACATTTCGAAAGAACTTATTGTGCACCAATTTGGATCCAGATTAAGCGTGTTCTCTGTATGAAATTTAATTTAATCCAATTTCTATATATGCATATTTCTCAAATCTTATTCAGTTATCGCGTGTTCGGCATATTTCAAAAGCGTTCGAGTATTTTATTCTTGTTTTTTTTTTCTTCATTTTTGGTTAGGCAGCTGGAGTCAGACCCTGCATCCAAATATTCCCTGATAATTGAAACTTTTTTCGCTCAAGTGTGTTTTGGCACAAGTCTTTAGAAACTTGTTTTCATCCTTTTGAGTTTTTAATAGTTCTTGTGTTTTTATCAAACTAGGATTCTTTGAGCTGACCTGATTTATGGTTCAAGTACGTACAAATATATTTTTGTGTACTAAAACCGTTATATTTCTTTCTTAAACAATCTGGAGCAAAGTACGTAATTTATTGTTTGTTCTCTGCTGAGAAGACTGGTAAACACATCTACAGGAATTAACGGTAAACCAATGTTGGACTCTGATTTTGCCTTCTTGGGGAAATGTTTGCTTGAGAAACTTTCTCAAGTTATGCCTTTTTTACTTTGACAGAGGAACGTATATTCTTTAGTGATATAGACCAACTTAGTAGTCCCGCCGGCTAATTTCTGTTTGAATCTATGTTGGACTTGACTTTCATGTTGAAGAAACTAAAAAGTTCAATGCTTGGCCTACTAAAACAATACTTGATATGAAGCGGACATTAGGACTACTGGATTAAGAATTTTTTTCTTTTCCATTTTGCGGAACTAAAGTGAAGTTTTGTTGTATACCAGGGAGCATACCATATTAGTACAATTCGTGGCTACTTCAAAATTGAGTTTTAAGATTCTTATCTGATTGTATTGCACCATCTTTTTTGAAAATTTTATTGGATATAATCTTCATGTATTAACACATAAATGGTCTCTAGGGGTTTTACTTGGAAAAGATTGTACTTATCACCATAATGTTATATGAAAGTCTGTTTTAGAAAGAACAGTGGATGAGCTGTAATGACATGTTTTAATGGTGACAGTTGTTTGTGTGATTTGAAACCATACTGTTCTTACAAAAAGGATAGTATGTTTATAGTGTACATGTGATTATGACATATAATAAGAAAAGAGAGAGAGAGAGAGAGAGAGAGAGGAAAAAGAAGAAGAGAGAGGAATAGGAGAAGAGAAAGTGAGAGAAGAGAGAACGCCTGTGAGATTATGAGAGAAAGCAAGAAAAAAAGAAATAATAACCAATCTTTATTATTCTCCTAATCTCGCTTTAGATAGAGACTAGGGTTAAGAAAAGGTGTTAGCAAGGCATATAAACTTCATCTAAATTATGTGTGACCACTCACAACAAAATGACATGTCTTACAAAAATAAGATCAAATTCAGCTACTTCAATGTAGGTTGCTTTATCACAAATCATCATCATTAGACTTGAAAACTTTATGTGGATCCTTCAGAATTCATTTCGGCAGCCGTTTGAGTCATTGCTCTATATCTAGATTCAATAATTGTTCGGGCTACAGTAGGTTGCTTTTCACTTTCCTATGTAGGCTTCCTCCCATATACAAAAATTGGGTGGTGGACTTTTACTCATTAATGGTGTGTGTCCATACTAATGCATGCAACTATAACAAGATAGGAGCCTTATTTTGCTCATAGTCAAACAAATAATATCTATTTTTCTCGCAATTACATATAGAAGTTTACCCACAAATAATCTACAAATTTTGCTGCCAAGTAGTTCTGCTTGCTCATCATATATATGAAGTTTATGGTCCCTAAGAATGTTAATTGGTTTAGCTCCTAACGATCTTGTCTCTTTTAACAAATCAAACACATACTTTTTTTTTTTTGTAAGATAAAACTAACCCTTCACTACTTTTGGCCATCACAATATATACTTGAGAGAACCAATATGTTTAACAACAAAGTACTTCCGAATATGGACTTCGATACATGATACATCATCCGCACAACTTGTGAGAATAATGTCATCCACATATAGAACCATAATCACAAAATTGGTTAAGGTGATTATAAAATTCAGAGTGGTTTAATGCTGATCTTTTGAAACTAAAAGCATATATGACTTCACAAAAAGTTTGAAACCATGCACGCAGCTTTTGCTTGAGGACATAGAGTGCCTTCTTTAATTTGCACACTTTGGTGCACTCCTCCTCAAACCCCAATAGTTGATGCATATAAACTTAGGGTAAATGCTATATGAGAAGGATATCTTCACATCTAACTATTGAAGACTCCATCCACAATAAATAGTTGTAGATATAACAAGTAGAATATTTCTAATTCGAGCTAATAAAAGAAATATCTTAAAGAAGTTAACACTATGTATGTGTTTATTCCTCAACCACCAACCTTGATTTGTATAATTTAATGGGCCATATAAATTGTACTTAATAGTGTAGATCCACTTGCATTTAACGATATCAGCATCACTAGGGTATTCATATTCGCTTGCACAGTTTGCTTCCACTTGTAATCTAATAAAGCTTATTGATGATTGGGTGCATTTAAAGTGGCCAACAAGATGAAATCCTTCATGCAAACCCGCAGTCTTACTTTTGAAACAAACTTGTAAATAGGAGGAAATATGTTCTCTTTTACCTTATAGCCATAGGTTTGCCAACATTAACAATAGAAATATCAACTGTGCTTGGCGCAAAATCATTATTTTCTTCATGAAGAAAACTCTAGTTCCGCCCAAAATCTTTTGCACAATAGGAATCCACATCCCAAGAGTTTAATCCAGCTTGTCAAACTCGGATTTCATGAGCATGAAAAGTAGAAAACGACATATAATGCAAGAAACAGGGTTTTCGGGGCAACTTCCTCAGTAGTGAGCGAGCTAGGAAGTAGGGTTAATTTTTTCCATAAAAGGCAGAGAAGCATGACTTCTTTCATCCCCTTGGGGATGTTGCAACCTCTGGAGATGCTTCTTTGTTAGGAGCTCTTCAACCATGGAGCCCCTTCTTCGATTCTTCCTTCCATACACCCCGAACGTATTGATCGCATGTGGATGCAGCCCTCAAAGGGAGATGCTTAGCTGTGGCTAGATGCTAGGAGCAGTAGCTGCTTGTGGAGATCACAACCCTAATTAGGTAAGTCATTATTTGTCATCATTTTAGAATTAGAGATTCATGCATGCATTGATTTATCTATATTTCAGCAGCAGTTGGGGCTTGTTTCTTGCGGTTCCATTGATTTATCCATGTTTCTCACGACCTTAAGTAACAGCATGTTAACAATTGATCTTTAATCGTGGTTAGCAAAGCTTCTTAGTTTACTTATTTATTTATTTATTTATTTATTTATTTATTATTATTATTATTATTATTATTATAAGAAAACTGGAACATAGATGTCGGCCAAATCCTCCACAAATGCAAGTCTTTACTTTATTTATTTATTTATTTTTGTTAAGAAGAGAGCTTTAGGCATGACTTACAATAAGGACTTAGGATTCTTTTGCAGCTATTAAATTGCTTAGCGTACATGTTTGTTCTTTTGTTTAGAGTCGTATGTTATGGGTCCACTTTGGGTCATGCATAGATCTGCATCACAATTTTGTGCTGATTTTTTTTCTTTTTTTCTTCATATCTCTTTAGTATTTGAATACATAAGGCATGGTATATTCAATTTTTTCTAGTCATGATTGATGTATACCATCATTTTTAGGGAGCTTTCTGGTTTCCACATTGTTAGAAGTGTAGAAGTCATGTTTAAGGTCTGGAAAGACATCCATAGGTTGCTGGTTTGAATCAAAATTATGTTTAGTGACAGAGTCTTGTTATAGGTTATGCAAACAGATTTTGTGGATGTTTTGTGTCCCCGTTTTTGCCATGTTCATTTAATGAATTTCTTATAGCTAGGATGTGTCTAAGGCAAGAGGCATTCAGGTAAGGTGTCGTGGTTCACCAAACCCAAAAGAAAATTGCAGGGCCTTGTGGACTACAGCAGCTGGCAATTACTCCCTAGTTGCACCAGCAATAATAAGCACAGCTGTGTGCAGTGGCCATTATTTTGTTGTTCTTGCTGGTTTTCTGCTTCATATTGAACATGTGCCCAGCAGGTGAATTATTGATTTTGGGTTGTGTTTTACTCAAGGATCAATAGATATTGAACAGATTTAATACCCTTTGATCAGAATTGTCAGTAGGATTCATGATCACATGATACATTCTGTAACGTCTTTTGCTAGAAAAGGTGATTTCAGTTTCGATGAATGTCTTGCTGTTTTATATTGATTTCTATTTTGTTGGAGTACTTGGAAATGTGTTGGGATTGACGTCTTCTTCAATTGGTAAAGGGAAAAGTAATAAACCACTAATTCTTGAGGGTCAGTTTGTTTCTTTTTCTGTAAAGTTTATATATTTTCTTTTATTTTAGAGTGTCTAAGGTCTAGAAACTCTAATCAGATTCTTCCTTATTTCCTTTTTTCAAGCGAATCATACTTTAATAGGTGTTTCAGAGTCAAGAGTATTTTCTATATAGTTTGAGGCCTTTCCATAATTTTAGCTTGCCCCACCATAGTTGTGCTATGGACCACTTTGCCGTGAAGTTGTGCTACACCCCTTGGGGCAACTTGGCTCATGCAGTTGGCCAATCACCGCCAATCACCACCCTCCTCTTTTCCCAAGCTTTGAAAAAAAGTGAATTTGCCCACATAAATTTCACCAAATCACTTGGCCCCTATGGGAAATTTTGAAACTATATAATGGCCCCTATTAGGAAAAGTTCCTAGTGCTGCCACTGAGTATAGGCCTTGTGTTTGGTAGTGTGTGGAAGACAAATTAGCTGATTCAAAGATATTAATCTTTCCAATGGTTTACTGAGTTTTGCAAATTTCTGGTGCTCTTATGAGTTGAAAGTGTCAGTCCCTGTTGTTACTTGGGTTCAGACATGAGTCTCCATATCAGCACATGCGCACAAAAGCAACCATGCACAGTATGTGCAAGCTATAGGGTTGGACCATCACATGGATCAGCTACATCAAGTCACCAGGTGATGGGAAACATTGCTATTAGTGGCTTGATAGAGGCTACGTTTTCCTGACTCTATGTGAAGCTTCAAAGACGGGAATAAAACAGAGAACTCATCAAACCTGAACATGAAATGAGAGTCCCAAAATAGCAGCATTAAAAATGAACTAGTAACGTTATTTAGCATGTCGGCTTTCAAGCCGTGGATTGATTTACATATAACAGAACTCAGAGTTACAGATAGATTAACGCAGCCTGGCAGAAACCAATGTGAATCAGTATCTTGTATCCAATCCAACAGAATGCAAGAAGAATGAAAATTATCTAAAGATGGAGGGACCGATCTGCAGAGAAACAGTCCTGCAAATTCAACCTCAATGGCTAATCATCCTCAAAAACATGGTTTGCTAGCTCCTTTTGCAGTCCCAAGGTGAGCATGATCCCAGGGCTTCTCTGTACCCAAACTAGAAGCAAAGATTGTTCAGACTCACGATAAAGTGCCTAATGTTACTGGAAAGCCATATGCACTTTTGCCCTTTCATCCTCACACTCTCCTGTGACTGTTATATAAACATCAACAGCCACCAAAAAATGAAACAGTAGCAGCGATGCCACTTGCACGTCATTGTCCACTCTTTTGCTGACAATGAAGCTACTTGCCCTTTAGTTTGCAGTAAGCATAGAAACCAGAACCAACAAAACCAAGAGATTGACCCAAGACGTTCAGCTGCCAACCACAGAATGGAAGAGAGTAAATAATGGATCGCCAGCAAAAAGAAACCAAAAAGCAATGTGATGTACTGGTGTATCTTCTAACTCACAATGTCAAAAGGCAGTCCTCCAAATAGAACCCAACCGATTCCCACAGTAAAGAAATCCTGGGAGCACATTTATGTCAGCTGAGAAAGATTGTAGCACATGTATGTATGCATTTGCTTGGAAAAAACCCTAAAAAGCACATAATCGATCTAGCAGATTTTGTAATTTATCACAAGAAAAATAACAAATAAAATGCATTTTATAGTTCCTTTGGATTAACAAACTTTATTGAAAACACTCAGCAGATCTGGATTATCAAATTCTTCTACATGTCAAAGAAGATGGTAGCTAATTTTCACCTTCAAGTTACCACACATAGTCTGTGTGAGAGCAGAATTAAGCGTCGTATTCAAAAATATGCTGTAGTTAAGGAAGAAGGCCATTACACAAGAAAGTAGCATTATCACCTGCAAAAGAAAATGAACTCTGTTAAAGATGCATGCAGATGGATCTATTATCAGGGGAGAAGGGCACTGTTTGACATAATTGTGTCCTCCAGAAAAATTTCTTCATTCAACAGAGGGAAGTAGTACACAAGGAAAAGAGATGAGAATGAAATTCTTGAGTGAAATTGAGTTTCAAGTTTTAACGAACTGGCTATGAATCCAATTAGCATATCAATATTCCCTCATCCCCTAAACTGGTAAAAAAACAAAACAGTTTCCTGGTATGGCTGTAGAAGAAGAACCGGTTGATTGCATGACTAGTCTAATTTCTTCTATATTTCTTGATTTTTGTTTGCAAGAAAATGAATAACAAGTAAATAGCATGGGAAGCACGAAGAAATATCAAAATCAATGAACATAGATAAGAATACAAGCAGATATTTCCTTAAACAAGAATGAAGTGAACTTGCATTCAATAGATGTCCCATATTAGACATGCCATTAAGATGCCTTTCCGCTGACAAATAATTGAAGTGCTAACATACAACCTGAAAATCTTGAATAAGTAAAGGAGGAAGTTGCAGTACTTGGGAAGCATGGAGGAAGACCAAAATCAATGAACATAGATAAGATACAAGCAAACACTTTCTCATACGAGAATGAGCCAATGAGGTGAGTTCACATTCAATAAACAATCCCGTATTGGACATGACTCTAAGATGCCTTTCTACTGACAAATAGTTCAAGTGTTAACATGTAACCTGAAAGCCTGGAGTAAATAAATAAGGAAATTGCATGGTTGACTCCAAATCACCCCGAATAAATGTCCAGAGTAGAATAAGTGGCCCACATACAAGTCCTGCAGAAAAACACATAGTACTGCACAATTTGAGGTTAACTCAAAATTGCATTTAATCAAGTTCAGAATGTTAAATGCTATATGGACTTGGCAGGATCTACATCACCAACAAAACTTGATGTCGTAGGGGAGAAAATGACAATAAAGAAAGAAATCAGTGGAAGGAATAAATACCATTACACCACATGAGACCAAAGCTGTTAAGGCCACTAGTTTTACCTGGGAAAAGGACACCGAAAATTTTAATCAGATGCATTGAGAATGAAATCCAAAAGAAACGTTAAGATTCATATAGATGAGTTTGCTACCAATTCGAGCGATTGTTGCTAGGTAAATTGCAGTTGTTATGTTTGATATGAAAACCATGGCATATCCATAGTAGTCAAACGACAAGTCCCGAGCGCCAGCAATGAATGCTCCAGAAACAATCAACCCCACACTAACCTTAGTTTGTGCCAGTGGAAAGAATTAGAAACACAAAAAGCAATCTGAATAGCATGAAATGTTTTATCAACTTGGAATAACCATCAATGAATTGCATTATTTTCTCTGAGTTGGGGATTTACAAGATGGGATATGCCGAGGCTTCTGTTTACGTTTAGGTTCAGAAGCCTACTGCATTTTCAGGCATGACCCGATAGATAGTAATATCCACCCAATTTGAATCTCTCCCCCATATGGCAATAATTTATGAACTCTGACTACATATACTTCATCAAGTCCATGTAGTTCACTCATTAGTTATGAAGCATATAACTGCATGTGTGGAAAAGAAATTTTAAAATAACCTATTTATCCAGGCTACAAATGCCAGGGATGTGTGGAACTGGAAATGCATTTTATAAAAGAACATAAAAAAGGAGAAGAGAGGCAACAGGAAAAACATCCTTACCTGCCAACCACATAATAAGAGTACTTCTGTCCAGTGAGAAGGTATTCAACAATCATTGTAAACACCACGGTTGTCCGTCTAAGTGCAGTGTACATAGGAACATTCACTCCACGAACAGATTCCATTGTTGCCAGCTATTAGGATCATACAACCAAATGATTATACATAAAAGAAATAAGGTTTGCCATTGAACCAGGAAACTAAATAATAAACTTACCATGTATAGCATATAGGATATTGAAAGAGGAAGTGTATGAAGCAAAGTTTCAAATGGTACAAGGAGAGGTGACAAACTATCAGAAGCCCATGTATCTCCCACCGAGAATGAGATTATCTTCCAACGCTTCATGGCATATAGAATTGAAGTTGAACATGTTATCTGTTAGAGGGTAACACGAAAGAATTTGGTAAGCATTTTGCCAAATGATGATGCAGACTGGTCAATACAAAGTAAAGTTAAAAAAAGAATCAATATCAAACAGGATTTGTATCAAAAACTGATATGTAAAACCACCAGTAACCAAACCAACCACTAATAGCCTGGAAACATGATAATGTCTTTGAACACAATATAGGTAGAACAAACACCTGAAAGCAAATTGATAGAGATTTATTCTGCATGCTTCCAGAGCAGCAAACGATTAGGTACCAAAGTGCAAGCACCGAAAGAAGATAAATGAGGAGTGGTCTTGAATGTTCCACTTCTGAAACATGATCAAATTGATCTAAACCTGTGCTTCCCATGGTTTCCTCGTTCAACCTTGCTCTCGCTCATGATTTTTTCTCACATCCTGTTCTATCCTCCCACCCCTCACATATTTCTCTTAGACTGCCTAAGGCTTTTAAGATCCATGACTATATGAGAATTTTGTAATTTTAGTTTAAAAGAAGAAGCTGTTATGAAATCATGTTATTTACCATTTTTCTTTTGTTAAAGTGAGTCACTTTTTATTTCTCATTGTTATAGAATCTCAAATTTGGTCGCCATCAGAAGAAAGTTTGTCTTCCTTTTAACCTTTATTGGATCTATTCAAAGTTAGCAAACCAAATTATTAAGTGGTTGCACACATGATTCCACTTTTACCTTAAACTCATTTTTCAATTTCTTGCCTGATAATTGATCTTTCATTTCAAACAACCCCCCCGCCCCACCACCACCACCCCCAATTTTCTTTTTTGCTTCCAGTTGATTCAGAGGGAAGTTTCGGTTTAATTCCCATTCTACTTCTAGGTTATCCTGCACAGCCTGAATTTTGTGGATTAGGAACACCCTCAGTCGATCACCAAGATATAAAAAAGAAGGTGCCTTAAACAAATTTTCAAACACCAGAAAAAGGCATTGATTAGATATAATAAAAAATGACTTCTAAATAGCTTCCTATTTCCTTAGTCAAATTGTCCTTAGATATCACTAAGATGAAAATTTCGTGAATTCAAAAAGTCCTCTTAACATGGGCTCCACAAGAGAGTCTGGATTTCTTCTTAATGAATAAATTTGCTAAAATTGATTGCTCAAAGACAAAACATGTAATCTATATATAAAATTTTTGGATTGCATAGTGTTTGCTTCTGCATAATGATCCAGCTCAAAACTGATCCATGTGTCCAGTCTAGCGGCACCCACTTGCCTTGTAACTGACTTTGGTTTCATACACAGAGGGCTACAAATTATGACATAAAATAGTAAAGGATCAAGAAATGTATGTCCTATCTATATATTTTAATCTGTTATATATAACATTGTCCTTGAATGAATTCATAGACTTGTGATGTTGAAATTAACCCCTCTTAAAGAATACACGTACTCACATGTGGAATCCTAGGTCCCAATGATGAACATGATCTTGATACAAGTTGGAACAGCTCAACCCAAAAGCTGTCTAGTTTGGCAGATTCCAACTTGTCTCAGAACTGGCTTTGGTTTCATGTACCCTAAAAGGCCAAAAATGACACAAAGTAATAAGAAAAACCAAGCTACGTCACTAGGTACTAGTACAGGTATAGCAGTGCAGGTGTGAACATGAAAAAATTTATAAGTGTGGGTGTGGGGATACGCCAGGGTATATGTATGTATCCATGTGTGTGTGTATTTAATCATATATATATATATATATATATATATATAAGTTTTTTTTGCTATCATATTTGAGAGTTTTTAAAAGATTTGCAAGTTTGCTAGCATTTATTTGTAAGTCTTAAAAACTCAAGGAAGGGGTTTAAAAAAAATTACAAAAAAGAAAACATAAACAACTTTAACAGGGGCAAAGGGGATGGAGCCCCTTGCCCCAAAAATCTCTCCCTGCCTCTCAATGTAGTAGATACCTCTCTCTCTCTCTCTCTCTCAGACACACACACATTGTTTTCCTTTGCTTTTTCAGGTTTAGATGGAGGAACTGCATCCGTGCTTTTCCTTTCCTTTATTTTTTTTTAAAGTTATTCACAGTTTGGATCAGGTCTGACCCAGACCAAATCCAAGCCATACCCAGGCGGCACAATGTACTCATACTGACATACCCACATATGAACTCTGGTACCCAGACCAATCTGGTATACCTGTATGACATAGAAACCAAGGTATATATGACCATCAATATATCTCAACCTCTTAGATATATGGTTAGATAGTATGTTGAATGAAAGTTTGTTCTAGTCAAACTCAAACAATCAGCAAATACATGTTTTCAAGGTTCAGTTTATGTCACACACACTCTTCAAAAAAAGGGGAGCACCCACGTCGGCACAACTCGGATGCCGACGTGGGTGCAGCTCCGACACACCCCAACTGCACCTTCTCTTATTCACGTTCAAAATTCTTTCCATTCTTTTTTCTTATTCTCTTTCTCCTCTTTCTCTTTATGTACAGCAATAAAAGTAAAAAGAAAAAAAAAACAAACAAATTAAGCTAAGAAACAACCATATATATAATGAAAACATATATTTATACATATATAATAAATACATACAGCCACACCCCTGCACCCAAATTTTTTGGGATGTGCTGCACCAGAACTGACACCAGCACCCCACACTCATGTAAGATAGGGTTCAATTCGGAACATTTAATATTAGTTTGGAGTAACAAACCTATTTCTTAAACTCCAAACCAAGGAAAAATAATGTCAACAAAAGTTTTCTAAACAGAAAAACATAGTTACCTGAAGCAAGGTAATGACATTTGCAGCAGGGAAATTATATGACGAAAGAGCTGCTTTGTTGAACATCACCAGAAGCACTGCACAATCAAAACTCTACAAGTTTTATGAACCATTCACAATGAAGTGCATATCAGAAAGTCAAAAAGAAGAAAAAGAATGAATCCAGAATTAAACTCGATATGAAAAGGAGAAATGCTATTTTTATTGTTAGAATGTAACACAATTGAATATATTTATAAAAGATTTAAACAATAAATGTTCAATTGTACTTTATATATATATATATATATATATGTATGTATGTATGTATGTATGTATGTATGTATGTATGTATGTATGTATGTATGTATGTATGTATATCCTGCGTACAATATTTGATTGACCACAATTTTGTAAATTCCATTTACCGTACAGGCTCCTAAGGAATTCATCAGAGGAATTATTCAAAGCAATACAGTTTGTTTTTGCATATTTCTACCTGTTCTCCAAATTTGTTCTAGCTCTTCCAATAAGAGAGGTTGTTTGGAGTTTGGACAGTGCAATAGCAAATAGTATTCGATAACGGAAAGTGAACAAACAATGGAGAAGTTGAAGTTCATGATGCAACTAAAGTGAATTGAACTAAACTGGTTTTTCATTAACCTGTTTCATTAGGTTCAATTCAAGGGTTCCCACCGACAAGAAGATGGGACTGAATATGAAAAGACAAAAAAAATGTGGAACCAGAACAAAAGAAATTCAGCTATCTCTCCCACACAGAGACAAGGTTACATGGCATGCATATGCTTGGTATGACATAGCATGCGTGCAAACATTGCCATGCCTTTTATTTACGTGTGGCTACACATGCTCAAACTTCAAACTTCTCAGACTGGAAATAGCAGAGTAAAATGTAAAGTTCATCATCGCAAATTCTTCAACAAGGTTCTAGATCACTGTGACTGAAAACATAAAATAACAAGTCTAAATTGAAAATAGAAAATGCAATACAATTATGGACAAAGTATAAAATAAAAAAAAAGAGTAGATAAATACAAAATGAGAAGTCAATCATAAGAGGTAATAAACAAAACTGTTTCCTGTGCCACAGATTAGTTTGAATGTGTTGAACCGTACTTGTGTTGTGTCCGCAAAGAATGCACAATTTAGGTGCATGTTCACATGAAAAGACATAGTTGTCCCAATGAGAAACTTACAGCAAAGTAAAATATGCAAAATAATGAAACCGAAATCACTCCTGAAACAACATCTATTATAGAACCCGATACAAAGTAACTATGAAAAAATAAAACGTTTAATCCTGAGTGTTCACCTTTAGTATATACTCCATTGACCAGCTTACTTCCTCATAAAGAACAACAAATGGGATGAGCGAAACAGATTCTCCCCCAGTGAAACAAAACAAATGATCCTATTCTAAAAGGAAGCTTGCAGATGGCATCCCCAATTCTTCATATGAGTGAGACGCAAATGGTAAACTAATAGACTAACATAGAACAATTTCCAGCTTCATTCAGTGGAGATGATCCTATTCCAAACTATTTGTGACTTTGAAACATCAAACAATAAGCACGATATCCAAAAAATTGAAATCCAGATATTCCCTTTTCCCCACTGTATTAGCTTTCTTTGGTAGTGAACTGTTTTAATGATAAAGATATATCTGTGTTCTTATTACACTCCTCGAGAATTCTGTCAAATAATTACCCAGTAAAGTATAAACTATTTGTGGCTATAACGCTGTCATGCCTCTGCAGAAAAACTCAAGAATGTTTACTTCTTCTTGTAATTTCCTCAGACCACAATGAGAAGTGGAGTGGCACTGTGACACAACTTACCACACCACAATTTAAAAAAAGAAATCATGTCCTGGATGCTATCTAAAACCTGACAGTGAATTACAGTTAAAATAGACGTCAGTAGTTAAAAGAATGTTTCAGTAACTTAGAACGGGCCATTCAGTACGCAAGGCAGAAAACAAGGGAAAATAGAATTTGTTTCTTGTAACTGAAAAGGTCCGGACCATCCGCTATGATAAATAATTAGAGAATATTCTGAAATTGAACATGTTCCAATGACGTGCACAAGAAAAAACGGTTCTCAAAGGCAGGATATTCTGCCCTGGTGCCTGAGCACTACTGCACATTTCTTATGTTGGGTTCAATTCGGATGTGAAAAACACGCCTTCTACACAAACTATATCGACTGACCTAGAATTTTAAGATAGTATCGATCAGATCAGAAGCCTATTACCTCAATTAAAATGCGATAAGGAAAATTGGATCAGGAGACAGAAATGTGCGGGGTTCTCGTTCTCCGTCGAGTTGCAAAAAAACAAAACGAAGATCGAAACCTATTATGACATCTAAACAGAAATCGATCAAAGGTTCGAGGTCCAGGACGCCCATCTCAACAGACAAACGACCAGCCAACCAAGATGCCACACGGTATATTCCATCAAAACACCGCCTTTCAGACAACGTCCGAAAGGAGAGCAAGAACTAGAAAAACCCAATTTCTGCTAAGTTCCAGCGGACTACATGATTTTCTTTACACAGATAGCAAAAATCTCACCTGCACATGTCATGTAGGAGACAGCAGCATAAGCCCCTCTTTTCGTCATCCCAGAGCCCTTAAAGAGACTCTCATCTCTTGATGAATCGCCTGCCAACGATGAAACAGGCAGTACGTGGCCCTTGGACGCCATGATCTATTTCTCCTACGAAGCAACCGCGGATGAAAACAGGGGAAGGGGAAGATGGGTCATCAGACAACGGGAGAGAGACGAAGAGACAGAAATTGGGGTGCTCCTACAGACTCCGACGGGAGAAAGGGTCCACGCAGTGGGGGTTTGGATTGGGAATTCTAAGTTGGTGGTTAGTGGTTACCTCTCGCCGAGTCGCCGTCGCCTCTTTCTCACTTCCTTCCTTTTTTCCGCCTTTTTATTATTTTCTGCTTCGAGAATAGTCAAGGTAGACTTCAACGGTTACTAGCGAATGGCCTTAGCAGACAATGGGCCACAAAATTAACAATTTATTCTAAAAATAATTCAGAAAATGTATTTCTTTTGGAGTTAACACGGAAGCGATGGAAATATAATTTAATGTTGAGTGAGAACACGAAAAATGATGAAGGAATCGTTTAATGATCTGCTTAGAGAAGCTGCTCTGAATTATTTAAAAGAAATTTTCTTCATTAACATGCCTACTTAAAGTTCAGTTGAAGTTGGTTTTTGTTTGCTAAAGGTTTTTTCACCCTATCACACCTCTCCAATACCTTGATGCATATTCAAAATTATGTCCCCTTTAATGGGTCCGATTGAAAACCAAATTTTGCTTTTGAATTGACCAACAGCTTGCCCTCAGGATTAGACTTTTCCTCTTTGAATTTCGCATGTAGAGTGAATACGAAGACATTATCCGCAGATGAATGACTTCTACAGTGTTTGATGACGTTACTGGTTAAGGTCCCAACCCACAAATAATTCCCATGAAGGGAATCTTCTCGCAGCAATCAAACAAATCCCTAACAGTCAGCATCTAAATGAATAATCGAGATTATTGGATTGCTCGAAGATGGCTCTAAGAGAAGAAGCTAAAATGACAGTCATGCCTTAAAAGGGGTAATTTACTTTCTAACAATAGCCAATACTTGACTTTTTGCTGTCGACAAATTTCATGTTTTTTTTTAAAAAACCCATCCACATTGTGACTATAATGTGAAGAATAATAAAAATCCACCTATATTCACCACCACAATTTGTTTGTATAGACCTTGATTTTACAATCAGAACAGATTGTGCAGTAGAATACAATTGTTTGGCAACTGCCCATCAAGTTTGACTTGTCATAAAATTTCAAATGCACCTGGAATGGACTTTGGTAAAGTGAAAGAGACATCTGGTCCATCACTGGAAGACGTGGAATAGTCACAATAAGGAAAATTTTGGTATATTAGGAGAAGATATGATTTTTTTCATTTAAGCACGCTTTACAAATTTGATGGTAAACATAGTTTTGACAAGATTCAGATAATTCATTCATAATCTTCTACAGACTATCCTGAAAAATGGGAGAGATCGGGTATATGAAAGTTCTATCGATCTTTCTGTAATAACAGATATTGATTTTTGAGCCAAGATCAAATTCATTTAGTTGTCCTAAATTCAACTTCCGCCAATTACCTAATGAAATCAGATAAACCCAAAAGATGTTTAATGCTACTCTGAGTACATAATCAACCGAAAAGAGAAAAAGCATACATCTTGGTTCAACCAATTCAAACCCTTAATGGATTAATTTGTAGAATGATGTCTCTATCTATCATTTACTACAAATTCCAAACTTCTTCAGTATCTAATAAAATTACCAGCAAGCACCCAATGACTAGAAGGGGAATTCGTACAAACAATCCAATATAACACACAGAATACAAACCAAACGTATTTCATGTCAACTAATTTTTAATTCAGCAGTTTCCTTTCATTTTCCTTCCTCTTCCCACAAGGCAATAATCCGAAACTTGGTATCTGCATCTTCATTAAAGGCAAACTAAAATGCTTGGATGCAGCCTGGCCTTGGAAGCAAAAGGCTAGCCACTGGTTCTAACAGCTATTCTGTAGCATATGAGTTCCTTGTCACTGTCATCAATGATCCTCGCTGGAGGTTCGACTTTCTTTCGATGTGGGCTTCGCATTGCTTTCATTAGATAAAAATTCTGTGCTCTCATCTGTCGCTGAAAATCCTGACATGTCTGGTCTAAACAAGTCGTTGTTTGCTAAATCCACTAGCTTTTCGGTCTGCTCACCTTTAAGCAATTCTACAACCTCAAGCATCGTGGGTCTCTTTTCTGGCCTGCTCTGGGCACATGCTAATGCAACAAGCAGCACTCTCTTAAGTTCCTCTGTATTGTATTTCTGGTTCAATTTGGGATCAGCCACTTCATCATATCTCTTATCACAAACCAAAGGCAATGCCCATTCAACAATAGAATGTTTGTCTCCGCCACCAGACTTCTCTATGGGTTTCTTCCCACTAGCAAGTTCAAGCAGCAGAACCCCAAAGCTGTAAACATCACATCTCTCTGCTGCTTTACCAAACATTGCATACTCTGGAGCAAGATAACCAAGAGTGCCTTTTACTCGAGTTGTAACATGAGTAGCACCCTCAGGAATTAGCTTTGCAAAACCAAAATCAGCTACCTGAGCTTCAAAGTCTGAATTTAAAAGCACATTGCTTGCTTTAATGTCTCTGTGAATGATGTGGGGTGTATGGTGGTGAAGATAGCTGTTCAATGACAAATTAGGAAGTTTGGTCAGCGATCTTCTCATCTTCATGAAACATATGAATGCACCACACTCACACACACATACAGAAAATATAGAGAAAGAAAATGTGGGAAAAAGATTACGAGATCCCCTCTGCAGATCCAATTGCAATTTTCATCCGCTTCTCCCAATCAAGGAGGCATTCTGCTGAGTGCTGCCCATGAAGGTGGGAAAGTAAGCTCAAATTCGGCATGAAGTCATACACAATAAGACGCTCCTGTCCCTCGGCACAGTAGCCACGTAAACTTAGCAGATTCTTGTGCCTAACTCTACCTAGGACTTCAACCTCAACTGCAAATTCCAATTCAGCTTTGGTGCTCCAGACTTTCAATCTTTTAACAGCAATCTGTTTAGAATAAAGTCAGTAGTCACTGATACAGGTCACCTTCATCGACAAAAAAAAAAAATCATAAAAACCAAGGCTTGAGCATGCATGATTTGATCCAAACTCAGATTCAACAAAGAAGGAGGCAAGCATCAAAAGGAGATATATGGAGTCAGCTGCCACAAAAGTTTGCAACAGCAAAATAAGGCAATCTATTAATCAGTAATTCATGAAATGACAAAAACAGCAGTAACCTTCACACACATGCACATGCGCGCATGTGCACACAAATATGTGGCAATAGCAAGACAAAATTTCAACCATATGAAGCATAGGAAGTTCATGATCTCATTTAACTACAGCATCAGAAAGATAATTATCATCATGTCTAAACAGCAGGAATCAACCATAAGTTCTCTTAAGCTTCCTGCAAAAGCTACTGCTTCTAAAGGACAATAGGAACAGCTCAATTTCAACCTCACACATGCCATGAGGATGGGGTGTGATGGAGAAAAAACAGAGGATCAGGACATTTATGCATGCCAGGGTCTTATAAGGTGTGCACAATGAAGCAAAACTGAGCATCAGAACATTTATGCACGCTATGATCCTGCAAGGTGGAACAAGTTCAAAAGTCCAAGGTTTGCGGCCACGTTTACTCCACCCTCCACCTCAATCAAGTACTGACAATGGCCATTGTGCAAGCCACAACAGAAACATTTTCAGACCACATTGACCAACTAATATAAAAAGATAAGATTGTATAGAACTTTCCTTTACGGACAATGACAGTTAAACAGAAACAGGGCACCCTTACAATTACGTGGTCTCTTTGCTGATCATCAAATTATGTGTTTTAGAATTTAAGCCTCAAATACCTGTAACCTCAATAAGAAAACATGAGCTACTAAACATATTGTAATATTTACTTCCATGTGTTCTAGATGAGTTACTGAAAAGAGCAGTAAATTTGCTTTCAAATGTTTAAATTCTTCATTTTGCATCACTGTAAAGTTTAAGTAAATGCAGTGTCCTAGTAATATGATCGACCTTTTAGTCACACCTTAGATTCAAGCATTGTAAGTTTCAAAAAATCTTGGATATTTTTAATCCAAAAAAGGCTTATGGTACCGAAAGCAACTAATCATTTTAATTGCAGTCTTAACCTTTCGGTGGAACAGCAGTTTCACTTTTACCATTTGCCCTCATCAGTCACCAGCTATAGAAACTTCAGTGTTAACAGCCACCTTTGTAAATGCATCATCATCCACCTGCTTGCCTACTCAACCACTGGGCTGTGACTTTTGTGAGAATGGCTTGTCAAAGGTTACATGCATAAGGTCTATTACAATTTTCATGCCTTTACTGTTGAATGGTGTCTCCTTTTAGCACAAATTTTCTTAGCAAATCAGAGTGCCAATTACAAATCATTAATGAAGTTGTCCAGTCAGAAGTTGAGATTATATAAACTCAAAGCAACAACACAAGGTAGTGGTAAGGGTCTCATGAGTGCTGTGGCGTGTCTGACAACCACAAGACCTCCTCTACTGTAGACAGGTGAAATACCATCAGTAGGGAGGTTGATGAGAAAGTTTCAATAGAAAAGATCCTCTGGAAAACCCTGTAAATTATAGAAAGCGATGAAATGTTCCTATGAGCCATGTTGTTGGGCAAAGTAGGATGGGCAACACAACCCTCACTGACATGTTTCTTTATGAAGTCAAGAAACAGATTGGAGAACGTGGATGGAAAGTCTGTTCAGAAGCCAAAAGCTAATGATTGTGTGCAGAAGATGCTAAGGAAATTTGTCTCAAAACCTAGATGCCTAGAGAGCACTGCTAAATTAGACAGTTTGTGTAGAAATATTGAGCTCTCAGAAGAGAACTTCTTTTGGTGCTAGATGATGTGTAGGATCAAGAGTGGTGAGAGCACATAGAGGCTATTCTTGGGCGAGGTGAAGTAGGGAGAAAGCTTTCATCAGCAAGGGAAAAAATTTATCTCTGGGATTAAAGTTCTTCATATGCACAAAGTGGAGCACTTCTCCTTTGATGAGGTTTGGTATCCTGCGTTGCAAGAGGCACTGAAGGAAGGGAAGACAGAAAATCATCTGGCGAGTCAAAATCAAAATAGAAGATAATATTGAAGTTAGGACTGATGTTATTCATATGCACAAAGTAGAGCAATTTTATTTTAATGAAACTTGGCATACAGAAAGAAGGCAGAACAGAAGATCAACAAGTGAGCCAAAATCAAAATGTAATAGAACATTGAAGTTAGGATTGTGAAGAACCGTGGTGGACCACTGCCCGTGATCTAGACACACAGTGAAGGGTTTTATGCATTCCAAAAATATGAGGGATGAGTGTGCATTTGCACATGAGAGTGGGATGAAGATGCCATCATCTTCTTCTCCGATGATACTTCCAGGTCTCAAGCGAATCTTTGATTACTTGTCACCTCATTTGAAGAACTTTCTACTCAGCTATAAAACGGACCTTGATTCCTCTACCAAGTTACTACTGAAACAATGCTTGTGCTTCTGTTCCAAGTATTTTTGTTCACCACCAGATATTCACAGTCCTTTACAGTGCCACAAAATATTATCATACTTTCTGAAGAATGAAACTAAGCTACTGTTAGACTATCACCAAACTGATTTGGAAAATCACATTGTTTCCGTAATTCCTACAATTCACGTCGCTTATCTTAACCTACAAAACACGGTAAAATGGTCAGACAAGCTACACATTTGGAAACAAGCTTCAAGAAAGCACGTTACAGCTAGGAATTAGGATTCTGAACTTTGCTTGTACGTTGTTATCCGCAGTTGAACACCCTAAAGCATAAATAAGCACATCACGGTCAATAATGAGAACACTTGGAGATCCAAAACCACAAATAAGCATATGGTTGCCAAAAATGAAACAGCCCAAAAGAAAAAAATTCTTATCGACAGTGATAATCCCAAAAGAATAAGTAGTTTATGATAAAAAATGAAACATCCAAATACTGATCAAGTTAAACAAAAAAGAAAAGAAACCAAGAAGAAGAGATGCATCTTCTGACAATCTCAATAGAGTATAAGATGAATGTAAACCTTTTTATTAATGAATGTCGACCTTTTATTAAGGTCCTATTTATGGTGATTATTCTACCGGAAGATCCTTGGCGGGGACATGTCAAAACTTGCCCACCACCCACAATAGAAGAAACACCACAAAGAGAATAGAAAATGAACCGGCAAAACGTACACATACATGAGAGAGCAATTCCATGCACACAACATGGAGAGGAGAGGGAGGAAGGGCGAACGAACCTGTGATCCGTCCCACAACTGCCCCCAATAGACGCTGCCGAAGCCGCCTTCTCCGAGCTTGTTGTCATAATTGAAGTTGTTGGTGGCTGCGTGCAACTCCTTCAACGAGAAGATCCTCCACGTTGTGCTCTTCTTCTCCCCACCCTTCCTGCAGAATTTTCAGCATCAATGCCAATCCTCACACTTCCCAATGTTCCCATAATATCCCTCTCCTCAGCTAAACTAAAAAAAGGAAAGAAAAGAAAAGCCATGATTTCTTCCAAATTTTCCCCTTTAAAAACAAGTCCTTTGCGCAATCGGCTTTTGGTTTTGGATCACCATCATATATATATATATCAAAACCAAAGTCCAAGTGAAGAAAAATAAATATCGTTCTGAAAAGCCTCACTGGATCTACAGCTCTTAGAAACGTATGCCAGAGAGAGGGAAGGGAATAGAAAGAGAGAGAGAGAGAGTCACCGAGGCTTAGACTTTCCACCGCAAAGTTTGAAGCAAAAGGCCATCTCGTCCTGTTCCTTTGGGTACAGACACACACTCCCCTGGAGGTTGGAGGGATCGAAGCTCTCAGGATTCCTATTCTGGAGGCCGCCTTCCTCCCGACAACGACAACAGCAACAACTGCATCACGGGAGAATATAAGTCTTCTGCAATCCTCTTCTGGAAATTCCCGAATACCTCTCTCTCTCTCCCCCCTCTCGTTGGGATGTATGCAAAATGAGAGAGGCGAAGCAACGGTCGGCTTTCTTCTCCTCGTCACGCTCTGTCCCTCTGTCTTCCTCTATCTCTCTCTCCACCTTCGACTTTCTTCCGTTTCCTTTCTGCGCGCAGCCAGTGGGGACGCAGGTTTTTTTTTTTCAAAAAAAAAAAAAAAACTCTTGTCAGTTTGCATTCAAGACCCCATATTTTACAGATAATTCTAAGAGCCGGTTTGGATTTTTTTTTTCTAATCTTTGCCCTTCTTGGGACAACTTGCCTATAAATTTTATGCAGCAATTTATATGTCAACCATACCTCCCCATGAATCCATGTGCAGGCGAGGAGGGTTCATTATATATGTGTGTATGTGTGTTGATAAAAATGAAGAGAGATCAAATCAATTTATTTCTTATTAGATTTTTTTTTTTTATAAAACAAAGCATGTCAGCCACGAGAAGAATGCAACATGTGATCTTAAGATGAAAAGCATGTTGCTTTAGTTTAAGTTTGATTTGTAAAACCATTCAAAAAATTTCATAATCAAATCTCAAAACAAATTATGATCATTACTAAACGATTCGAGCCTAACTAACATGAGCTACTAGATACCAATTAAGAAAAACTGGTAGGTTCAAGATTCTTATATGTTAGATTGATAATAAACAATTTCAATTATTGATCTTTTTTTAGATTGATGGTTGAGAAGAAGAAAAAAAATATGAGAACTAACATTAGATTATAAAAATGTGTCGTCATTATCTTTTCATTATTTTTCTCTCAATCGTCGATATAAACAAAAAAAAAGATCTGAAATTGTTCTTTATCTATCTAACAGCTCAATCTTTAGCATCTACCAGTTTCTCTATAAATTAATTAGCTAAATCATCCGCACTTCGTTTAGTTTCTCTAAAATGTTTGACTCAGAATCTTTTGAATAAAAATATAAAAAGAATAAGCTTATATCAGAGAACTCTCAAAATTTGTTTTTAGATTATGATAAAATAGCAGGGCCGTAAATGAAAAATATGTTTCTTACAATCTTATGCGCCCGCCTGACTTTTTTGACACAGTCAAAATAACGGCAGTGAAAATAACGCGCCTTAAACAACGTATAAAAAGAAAGTTTCGGGAAATTAAAGACGTAAAATTCAATTTCGACCTATTTGATGATGCCAAAGATAAAGAAATATCAAAATTTAAAAAACTAAAATATTTTTCTACCCTTACCCTTGATTGAGTTTTTTAAAATTTTAATTAAAAGTTTGGTAATCATTTTTTTTTAAAGAGATTTGAAACTATTATATTAATATATTCCAAGGTCCAACATTGAAATTTTCTCACGGGTTTTCTTGGCTCAGTCTGTGTCAAAAAAGAATTCCAAATCATTCAACTTTGTTTTAGAACAGGTCCGAGTCAAATACATACGATTGAAAATAATTTTCTTTAGTCTATTTTGAAAACCGAGTGACTCGTTGGTATAAGTAGGATTTGAAAAAGGAGGAAGATAGATACTCGATTTTAAGTGAGTAAACATAATTTCATGTTTAATTTCGTAGATATATATATAGAATTTTGTGGAAAGTCTTATTTGGTAAAAATCTCACATAAATTTGAAAGAAAATTTGAGAACCAACATATACTATGGGGTTTTATACTTTTACGGCTACATTACATCTTTATCACCTTTTGCATAATACAGATTCAAACAAACCTTGGATCATAGTAATAAACAACGTCTTCCAGAGGTTTTTTTTTAACAGAATACGGTGAACTTGAAAAAAATAAAAAATACGATATATTTTAAAAAAATAAAAATAAAATAAATGGAAAACTAATAACACAAGGATAAGTACTTTTGAAACAAATAAAAAATGAAAAAAAAAACTATTTGACATTAAAAAACTGAAAAAATGCAAAAAAAAGTGAAAAAATGCGTTAAGAACGTGTTTTTTCATTTTTAACGTTTTTTTTCAAAAAAACATATTTTTTAAAGTTTTAAACAGACATGTTTTTTTTTCACTTTTTTAAAAAAAAACGTGTTTTCTGTTGTTGTGCTTTGAACCCCTTAATCATTTGAATATTTTTCATATTTTAATTAATTTTCATATATTTTTTAGCATCTACCAGTTTCTCTAGAAATTAATCGGCTAAATCATCCACACCTTATTCGGTTTATCTAAAAATGTTTCACTCAGAAACTTTTGAATAAAAATATAAAAATAATAAGCCTATATCAAAGAATTCCCAGAATTATTTTTAGATTATGTTAAAACAGCAGGGCCGTAAAAATCAATTTCAATGGTGCCAAAGATAAAGAAATATCAAAATTTAAAAAAACCATATTATTTTTTCACCGTTGATTAAGTTTTTTAAATGTTTACTTAGGAAAAATGTTCCAATGCCGACCAAAGTCTGGTAATGGGATTGGAACAGACTATCATTTTTTTTTTTAAGAGATTTGAAACTATTATATTAATATTTTCACGGGTTTCATTGACTTTGTCTACGTCAACAAGGAATTCCAAATCATTCGAGTTTTTTAGAACAGGTCCGAGTCAAATATATATGATTCAAAACGCTTATTTTTATACGATTTTGAAAACCCAATGACTCAATCATATAGATGTGTAACATATAAGACTTTTCTATTCTAGTTACAACAGGAAAAGAAGGGAAACAAATATTCGATTTTAAGTGAGTAAATATAATTCCATATTCGATCTCATAGAAGCAGATAAAATTTTGTGAAATTTTATTTTGACTGCACCGGTAAAACAAGTTGCATTCAATAAACCCAGATAGTGGATCCAAATTCAAGATCCAAACTTTAGGGCATTTGATATGACATTGGCACTAGACTTGGTTATACCATGGTACGGATCCAAATCTTGCTCGCCTGGATCCAACTAGAGTTTAAATGGCCTTTTGTGATATATGGATCTTGCCTTGTGCTTTCCTTTCTTATTAGTACAATTTGGATTGAATCTAATTTTCTTATGCACTTAGCTTATCCAAATCCATCCCTTGAAGCTAAAGTAGACCAAGTCTTGCACCCCTTTCTCAGGTTTAGAAGAAAAAGTCTTGGACGTTCCAGACCGGTCCAAATAAGTCGGCTTCGAGAGGAATAGAACGTCAATTATTTGCTTATTTATATATATATATGTTTCGTTTAATTATTTTCATCTATTTACTTATTTTATAGATGTTGGTGCCCCTCAATTATTTACTTATTTATATATGGTGATAATCATCATTTTGTCGTATATTTAGGGCGATGAAACTTTTTTAATTGGTGCTTCATAGTAAAAAAATGTATGGCTTTTTTAGGCGAGCGATATGTTAGAATTATTCCCGTCGGTGTTATTTCTTTGAACTGCAAAAGGTGGTAGACATTACTCTCGAGTTAAAGAAAGTAACCATAAGTTCACTCATGTCCCCTGACAGAGCTCTACACCGCAGGGACAAGGGAAGAAGGGGAGCTTGGGTATGGGGATCCAAATCACTGCATTGGATCTGGATTGCGACTTAATAGTATATAGGGATGTAGACATCCAATTGGGGTTGTGTTCAGCTTTTGAGTCTTTCAACTTAGTCAGATTCTATGTAATGAGATCCGGATTTGGACTCGGAGTCGTACCCTTTTGTGATCAACAGCATGTGTATGTAATTAGCATGCAATCCAACATTTCTCTGTAATTGGATCATAACTTTATTGGATCTCAACTGGGACGGACTTGGATTCATGAAATCGCATACTAAATCTAAACCTGATCATTAACCAGATCTGGTCTTTTGAATCATATCTAGATAAACGAATCCAAAATTGAATTACTAATCCAATATATTCAATCAATTTGCATCTCTACTTGCCTCGTTCTCCATGATTGGAAAATGAATGTTCTTCAAGAACAGCCTCCAATATTTTATAAAGATGGAACGACAATACGTACACATGAAAAACCGATAACTTAAGCAATGATATTTGGATTCCAATAACCAGAAAATGCCAATGACTTGAGACATAATGGTAGGATGCCAATAAACAGAAGACGCCAATGACTTGGATACATAAAATGCCCATCGGTCGTCATACTATTTTTTTTTTCTCTCTATCTCCAAACTAAGTTTAATCACTCCACAATTCAAAATTTGAACTAGTGTTTAGAAGTAGTTTAATAAAAAAAAGCGGGATAGCAAGGATTAAGATCTAACCAATACATTTTTAAATACAAGTTGGAGAATTTCTTTCATTGGTATATGAAAGGGGAAAATAACTTTTATATATATATATATAGAGAGAGAGAGAGAGAGAGAACCGATAAACAAAATTTGGAGACAAAAAGTCTTTTAGATACAAGAACAAACCGCAAAAATAAAATAAAAAAAAAAAACGAAATATACACTATAATAACACAATAAAACGAAATAAGAAGGGTCGGAAAAGAGTGGATATATGGAGTGGCAGAGTCACCCAGCAGCAAATGAATGACGGTGTCATAGTTGAATAACAAAATGAACATCCACCTACACAAGATGTGCCACAAATCTGGCGATAAGAAGGTGTCCTTGAAGACCCTGTTGTTGCGCTCTTCTCAAATGAGACACCAAGAGGATACGAGCCACAACCTCCAAACACAACTTCAAAAAAAGACATGTGGGGAGAATGACAAAAAAAAAAAAAGATGAATGGAGGGCAGGTCTAGAAAACTAGAAATGAAGACCATGCAAATGCAAGAACACTAAAAAAAACTGAGCGCAAGACTCAATCGCGGTCAGATTCTAATGGACATTCCACACAAAGAAAAGAAAGAGAGAGAGAGAGAATACACGTAGAATCCAATGCCTCCTTTCTTTTTTGACCTTAAGGTCTTAAATTGCATAGAAATTTGAGGAAATTTAGGCAGATGATAAAATATATGTTAAAACGACGAGAATCGAACACATGACGTCTTTTACACATTCTCTTTGAACCGGATAAGGGTTTTCAGTGGTAAGGATCCAACCCGTCTCTCATTTGGCTTCACCGTAGGAACCTAGGGTTCCTACTTGAGCGAGCAAGCGACGGAGGGAAAGAGAGAGCGTGGAGGGGTTCTGGTAGGGGAGATCAGGTGGAGATGGAAGGAGAATCTGATTCCGATGCTCCGGAGGAGTTCACGTCTCGCCAGGTGCTCTCTCTCTCTCTCTCTCTCTCTCTCCGAGATTGATTTTGTGTAACTCAAGCTAGTTTGGAATGAAATATCAATGCTGTTTCGTTTTCATCTATATGAATGGAGGCGACTTTGAGTTCTATGTGTTCCGTTGAGGGACCAATAAGATTTTAATCGTCGAAGCCCGTTTGGTTTCTTTACTGCTTTTATGCTGTAGTTTCCTCATTGGTTTTGTTTTGAATTGTATTTGTAGGGATTAGAGAAAGAGGAAGAGATCAGGAAGATTATAAGAGAAAACAAAGCCAGGTAATTACTATGAGTGTTTTTGTCATTATGAGGATCATGGATTAGTTTGCTTAAGAACTTGCATCGACTTGACGGGTTTTAGCTGATTATTTTTGTAACATCAACTAATTCAGAAAGTAGTAATTTTAGTGCTCTGTGTGTGTCACCTGTCTGTGACAGAAACTAGATTCAGGATTACGAATTGCAATTTTATGGATAAATTTGGATTACCCATTGACCCTTCAACTGGGATTTATAAGAAGCACCTTTAAGTGAATTTGTCAGTTTGATGCTTGCTATGGAACTTAGATGAGGAGATACGTGGGTTGTCGTCTTTTTGCAGTCTTTTTTCTAGTTCTGGGGTTTTGTGTAGGATCGCCATTGCTAATGGCATCTTCATGATGATAGAAGCATTGCTCAGTGCGATTAGAAATGCTGTCTTTTCAGAACAGTTGCTTAGTGAATCCGAAGTTCCTAACAACTGCATTTTGCTTAAGATAAAGTTTGTGATTTGTAAGAAATATTTTCTTGGAAAACTGAGAAAAAGGAAATCTGATAAAAATGAATCAATATAGTACTTATGTCATGTTCAATTGCTATTAGCCTGTCACATCAATTGCCTATGAGAATTTATGTTAGAAGACCAAACAAGAATTGTCTTGTTGATTAATCATGAATATTCATGAGGTGTTGAAAATTTCAAAACAACAAAGAGCACTTAAATTTTGTGCATGCACCTTTGTGGTAAAAATCCCAACGAGTGATTAGTTGTACTTTTAGTCAATTGAGTTGGATTGGCTCAGCCGAAATAGTCCCAATCAGTCTTTTTATTGACTTGAGGACCTATTTCCAACTTCTGATTTTGACAACTAGCAGTGCAACTGATATGCTTTGTTTCCACATGGATGCTCGAATTCTACTTCCTTTAAAGTGAAGAGAAGGACGTACAAACTTTTGTTGTTCTGATTATATTATGGAAAGCATTGAGATTATCCTGAAAGAACACCACTGGGTTGATCTTGTGCGTGCTGGTTCTTTTACATTCTTATGGTTCCTTGTCAGCAAATATATACTCATGTTTTATGAAACTATCATGTCATATTCCTTCCACTCATAATAGTACTCTATGCCTGCACCAGTATACCTGTGAGACTGCGACATGAGTATTTATATTCTTAAATCAGAACAAATGTGACATTAAAAGGAAATATGTGCAAACTTTTGTCTGTATGTTGTCCCTGCTCAAAATTAACATTACATAAGCTATTATCATATAGGGTTGCTCATGAGGCAAAAGAACGGCGAAGGCGACGGGCACAGAAGAAATCACAACCTTCTTCAAATTTGAAAGTGAGGTCAGTTGTGAAGGAGACAGAACTACCAGATGAGCCAGAGGCACAGCCACAACCACAACATATGAGTGGAATGCTTCCAGAAAGTATTGTTAATCTCCTGGCTGCACGTGAAAAGTATGGAGTTTCTCTTTTTATTTTGATCACGTCAGTGAATAGCTTAACTATGTTCGCCTGGTTTTTTACGTCTACCTTTTTGTGTACCTTTGTGTTGATCGCTGATGCTTAAGTTGTGCCTATGCTTTTGCTGTTTTCCCTGACTTACTGACATGCTTTTATTCATTACGTATTATAACCGAGCTGACAAGGCTGAATTTCTTTTCCATGACCATGTATAACACTAGCAGGTTGATTGTTTAGAAAGTTCTTGTTTCATCTCCTTTTGAAGGTGAACCTCATGACGGTTGAGCTAGTGGAATATGTACTTACACTAGCCCTCTGCACAATCGAATTCTGAGTTGTTTCTTATTGCATGGCACTTCTAACTAGTTTTGGTAATGACAGTTATTTAGTGTAACTTGTGTAAATATATATGTGAGTTGGAGGATTGGCTGATAAAGGACTTGCATTTTACTTTTAGATAGTACCCGTGTTCCTGTAAACTAAGAATATGAATGTATGATTTTCTACTTCATTCTAATTGGCTATGTCAATAAGAAGGCCAATGCCAGCCAAAGCCAAAATACGGGATATTCACCTCCTATGGCTATAGCTTCTTTTGAAGTAAATAATGTTTTCGTTAGTTAAAGTAACTTGTGTTTGTTACTTTTCATTTGACTATAATTAAAATTAATATGACTATATGAAAAAATAAGTCACATTATTTTAGTTGCTACAATTTAGCTTGACTTGTTTTTCACTTTACATGAGAAAAATTACACTTCCCACAAAATGTCTGTCATCCTGTATATTCCTTTGTCGAGCATTTACATCCTCAAGCCACTGACCATCTATTTTGTAATATATTCCAATGAGCAGACTAGTTTTCCCAGAAGTTGCTGAAGTTAAGGACGATGACAGCATGCCCCAGAAGAAGAAAAAAAAGAAATCTGGAAGCAAGGGGTAAAATTAGTGCATGTTCTTTGGACTTCCTTTCTTGTTTCAGCTCATTGTTGAGCGAGTTTAACTAAATCTTTCACACTACCGTTGACAGACTCGAGCCTGTAATTCTGAAGGACCTTCCTGGACCTCAATGTGCCCAGAATTCCATGGAGTTCTTGAAAAAGAGAAAGTTGGCTGTTTCCAGGTCAGCTTCATCCCTGAGAAACCCGGAACAAGCATTTCGGTATCTTGCTAAGAGTGGCATGCTTGGGAGTTCCTAAAGGCACGGTATGTAACTGAAGCCATTCCTAGGTGGAGTATGGCTATGAGTCGCCCAGAGAATGCAAAATTCTTGCTGTACCGTAACCCTTGTGGGCTTCGAAAAAGTACATGGGTTGCATTTGGAGGCCTGATGGATTTTTGCTAGGTTTCCACGGATACGCAACCATGGTCCACCCCTTTTTATCTTGGTCGCCCTGTTTGGAAGGTGACATTACTCAGGATGACAGTTTTGAATGAATGGCTCAAATGAAATGAATGAAAGCACTTTTCTGTTCTATGGGTTTATTTTTCAGGTTCCGTTTTGTTATTTAATTTGGCAAGCATAGCCATTTGAACTGGCCTATCAGAACGAGGACTTGAGTCCGATTCCGGAGTCAGCCATGTGCCTGGCTCTTGTCGTCAATTGAGTCAAATTATTGCAGAAGAAAGGAGGTGCATATAGAATTCTAGCAGCGTATGCTGCCAGAGCGATCGATGACTTGGTATTCACGAGCTGTCTGGGGTCTGGCTGTTTATAAACCTTAACTTGGCAAAGCAGGACTGGACTTGAGAAAAATGCCCTAAAAAGGCTTCTCCCTTCACCAGCAACTCTTAAAAAAAAAAAAATCACTTTACTGTTGAGTTTTGCATATTTCAGTTTGCATCATCCACAAGAAATGCTTGAGCCCATTTGATGGTGACAGCTACTTCATCAAAAAATAAAAAAGCAATCGCACTTGAGTCATGTCTGTTTAATGTGGGCAAAATTTTGCAGGTAACATGAAACAGCAGATGTTAACTCTAAAAGGTCAAAAGGTTAATTTTCACTCTATAATCGAATTCGAAAGTTTTGCATTTAAGCTTCTGCTAACATTGACAAGGTTAAAATTCACAGAAGCACGCTCAACGGCCAGCAAGATAACAAAAGCAGGCTTAAGTTTTAAAATTTTGCAACTGAAGTACTGTTTCTTGTCAATTTGCGGAAACGTGAAGTACTCAAAAAGTTGGGCGCATTATTTATTATAAAGTATGTCCACAGGTTCACCAATGGCCTCGGCACCACAAAGCAAATACCCCACCAATAAGACCTTAGACAGAAGACTGATTTCCGTTAAGTTCCGAAAGAGAACGAATGGGCCACCAACATATGTGCATCAGATGTGCTCAATGCATACAATGACAGAACTGAAGCTCCCAAGACCAGCCTCTGCGGTACCTACAACCCGCATCAAATTTTTTCTCCCCCGACGGATGCCCACTCCAAGCTCTATAGCCCACACACAAAATGGCAAGAAAAGTCAGTCCCCATCAAGCAGGTTCCCACCATAAGACAGCAGCCACGCTTTTTTCAAACACCCAGCTATTTACATTTGTGAATTTTGTCAGCACAAGCAGCAATCAGCAGATTGCTAATGATCTGGAAATTAATGCACCCGCTTCCTCAAAATCATATTTCTTTAACTTCAGGCTCTTTCGTCTGCCAATGACAACATAAAACCAATTAGTACGTTAATAAGGGAAAAATATGAACAATGAGTAAAATGTCTTCTAAGGATCAAGACAAAAATTTAACAAGTGTCTGAACATCATAAGCGGCTGCAGTTAAAGAAAGCGGTACTAAAAGAGACTTAAAAGATAAGTAATAGAAAATTCGAACGTACTAACAGGAAATTTTTTGCCCCCATGTCATGTGGGTTTGGGAGCTATAAATGCAGGGAGGGAAGAGTGGCATATAACAGTATTTACCAGAGAGAACATTGCAATTCTCTGGTTTATAGATAATGGTAACATACCATTGTTGGCTTTTTCTGAACTCAGTGAGCACAGGATAGATATTCTCAAAAGCTGTATATGTTTCGTCTCTCACCTATGTAAAAGAACCAAACACATTAGAATAGGCAGACCTGAACGCCAAAACAGAATAGATGGAAACTGAGAATCCTCAAAATCACCTTAGCGCCTGTTAGAACAATTTTGCCTGAGACAAAGATAAGCAGAACAATCTTGGGTTGCTTCATCCGATAAATCAAGCCAGGGAACAATTCTGGTTCATACTGTTACAGGGAAAGTAGAAATCAGCAATATTAGGTAACATGCACACACGCATATATATATATATATATATATATATATATATATATATAGAGAGAGAGAGAGAGAGAGAGAGAGAGAAAGAGTCAATAAATACATACACTAGAGAAAGCACCATGGGAATATGCAAGACCTTCTAATCTTATTGGAAATTTGACATCGCAAGAGCCAACAATATTTTGGATCTTGAAGTCCTGCCAAGCATTCCATTACCACAGGGCTTTAGATCCTACTAGCAGAACAATGCAAGGAAGAAGGAGAAGCCAGAGCAAAGCAGGTTGCTTTAACAAGCAAGGAAAAAGGAGTTAAATACCTTGAACTTGGCAGGAAACCCGAGTTTCTGAATTATGCGAGCATACTAAACCAGAAATGCCAAGTGAGATCACAGAATCATTTTGCATATTCATAAAATGCTTGTGGCATTACCTTTTTAATTGATTTACCACTCAACATAACACATACCTTTCTTGCTGCCAGTTTAGACTGTTGCTCACTTTTAGCTCCAGTGCAGACCTACATGTAAATATTACATAACAGTGAACAGATCAATGATGATGGAGTATAAATGAACCCATTTTGCTTTGTACGTAAGCTCTAGGGAAAAAGAACAAGGAATTTGTAAAAGAGAAAACACATGATTACTAGTTTTACAAAAAACAGCTGGAGTGTATACAAGTTTTTGAATTATTGATTTGAAAGGTGTGCATTCCAATGTTCGAACGAAATGATTAATTATCAAAACCAAGGAAAATATATTATATAACCTATTTCTAGAATGCAGTTAATGAAGCATGTTAAGATATAGGAAGTCCCTAGACATTGACAGTGGCAAAAAATAAAGGCTAAAGCTAAGTAACTAAAGAGCTAGTTAATACCTAACCTAGGCTGCAGGTGTTCCAAAAGCCTAGCTAGTGTCCAGAACGAACTAATAAGCCTAATCAGGAACCATAAAAGAATTGATTATAACATGTTCTGGAACATGGAACTTGCTCTCTCTCTCTCTCTCTATATATATATATATATATATATATAACTGAAACCCATAAATTTCAATGTTGTCATCCCAGAAACATAAGAAAAGAGAAAGGAAAAATGTGTGCACTCACAGCTAAAGGCCATATATATCATCTATCAATTCTAGGTGCTAAACTTGCATCTAGCAGCAAATAGGCGCACCTTTTACCTATGTACCTCTCTCTTCTTTTCCCAACATGGCCTGAGATTAAGACATAACATTAGGAGAGGCAAATCCTGCAGAAAGGTTTCCCTTTCACCTAAAGCTATTCTCCAATCTCATGAGAACAGGCTTCCCTCTTTTAATGACTTTCTGTAGAGGAAAATATTTCTTGCAACTGCATACCAATCTAAATTCTATGAATCAAGTTAATGGCTCAGGCAGGCCAACGTCCTTCACTTGTGTCATGATTATGAAGGGAACTGGGAGCAAGTAAGATGGAGAAGGCAATTCTAAAGCATATAGATGAAACCACTTTTGCCAATACAGGCATATCAACCTTTTTATTCCTCATGATTACTTTTTATACAGTTATGGACCAATTATGATGACTTATTCTCGTTAGCCAAGGTGTTGTGAGCAGCCAGATCCTATTTCTACTCCATGAAAAATGAAAGCACAAGATACTAATTATCATTAGGACATCAATAGATGGAATAGCATCATCTTTTCTCTTGGAATGAAAATATTGATCAAACCCAGCATAAAAAATTTTAGAGCATGAAAAAAAATGTATCTGCTTAGACTATAGTACTGATGTTCGATTAAGGACAAGTCCGGCCTGTCACACTTGTACCTCTTTCTGTGTCACATAACCAGTATCGACCGATGATCCACTCAGGTCAAAAATAAGAATCAAGATTATACACATTCAGACAATTTCAGTATCACAGTTCATTTGGATCCCATATTTCCATCTAACCTAGCTCTCATATATAACCTGTAAAACATCCACTAAATAGCTAGAGGAATTTTTTTGAGAAAAAGCCCCTCAATAAAAAAATCTACCTTTAGAGGGTATTTGATTGCCTCAGAAACCTTTTCTCGTAGCAAAGAAGTAAAATAAGGGTCTTATGTGTGGATCTTAGGTCTGACCGAAGATCCTTAATTTGATGAACCATGGATTCTGCCATAGCTCTTTTGCCACATCAGAAAAAGCATGCCATGTCAGATTCACATCAGATCCACAATTCCAAATCCAAGGCTATCAGACACCCCCTAAATGGTACAACTACAACCTACCAAATGCATAATATATTTACTCTTTACAGGATAGGAGGTGGGGTAATTTCTTGGCTGATAACTTCAATTACTTAACACCATAATTCAATATTCACCAAGGAAAAAAGTTCCATTTCGTGAAGAGGTAGAAGGAAAGATAACTAAAAGGTAATCTTACCATCTTCCCAGAAGCAAATATCAAGGCAGTAGTCTTTGGTTCTCTTATTCTCATGATAACAGCAGCAAAACGCTGTTGGAAAACAATTGTTAGATGTGATAAAAAAAACCAATAAGCCTGATATAAGAAAAACAAAAATAAATAGGACAATAAGAAAAGATATACAAGTTACACGCCTTGGGGTTATATTCTGCATTTCGAGCTTGCAATGCTATGGCCTTAAGATCCAACTTGCAATCCAAGTTCACAGTTGAGACAATATTTCTGCATATGAAACCCATAGTCCATTCAGAGTTCAGATCACTGTTAAAGTTTCTGAAAACATGTTTAATGATGTAAGTATTTGAAAAGAAACTACTACTGTAAAAATAGAGAGCCAAAAAATGTGACTCTCAAGCACAATGGTGCTTTTAATATCTCATAATACTTATAATGAGTACAAACTCATGAAGGACAAATAAGCTTCACAATAAAGAACACAATGCAGAGCAAATAATAATAACGAAAGAGGATTTCATTATATCCCTAAAAGTTTTACAAAGTAATCCCTTATCTAAATACAAAGGATTCTTATTTATAAGGTGTGCCCAACAGCCAGCTGGCTAACTGCTGGACACTCCCACCACTTGTCCCAAGACCGACCCAAATGCCTTTGTACAAAAAGTAAAAAAGAAGAAGAAGCAAAAAGTCACAAAAGTTGCACATACGAGAAAAAAAATCTACAAATGTATATTAACACTCACCTAACTTAAAGCAAACCCACCAGAGGTTTGCCAAAGAGAAAGCAAAACAGAGTTACTGGAAGGGCCTTGGTGAAGCAATCTGCTATCTAGTACTTACACAGCGGATAGGGAAGATATACATGGTTCTTCAAATATGCTTCTCCTACATAATGACTATCCATCTCTCCGTGCTTTTTCCATTTATAAAATATATGATTACTACTTACTAGCAACAGACATTGCAGTCTTCATGTCACAAACCAACAAAGATGTAATTGGACTCTCCTGGAACAACAACCAAGGCTCTTATAGATGCAGACCTTGCTACGATACCATCTATGGATAGAGAGAAAAATATGTCCTTCTAGCATCTCACAATACTCGCAATGCATATAAACTATAAAGTTATAAACACATGAAGAACAAATAAAGTTCACCAATGAGGGACAAAATGCACACAAAATAACAAGAAATAAAGAAAAGGGGATTTTATTATACACCTAAAACTAAAGTATTACAAACAATGCCTTAGCTAGGGCTCTTATTTATAGGATTCGAGAGCGAACTAGTAACCTTTGGAATTGCCCAATAGCTAACGATGGCATTGATGGAGTGTGGAGCCTGATCCATACTTGATAGCCTTCCCTAATTTCATGTTTATGAGGGTGCCATTTCTGTAATTTTTTTGTGACTGCTCTATGTGGCGACCGTGGACGTAGTAGAACGTTGTCTCCGAATCACGTAAATCTTTGTGTGCTCTTTCTTGCTTTTTCTTCTTTTGATTTCGATTCTCTTGGTATGTTAAGAGAGTGTAAAAGAGCCGAGTTCCTAACAGGCATTTTGGTTTATTATAGAGGGATAAACATGTAATGTTACATATATGTATGTGTAGATACTTTCTACAACAATGCAACCATATCTATAAGGATCCTACAACGAAGTTGTTCCCAGTTGTGGAGAGCTAGAACAGCACTTTGAATAGAACCAATCTTTATCATAGTCACCAGAATTACTTCTTCTAAGGAGTGGAATCAAGACATGCAAAGAATTCTAATTTCCTTGATCGAACCTTGATTCCTACCGCAGGTGAATCCCAATTCATCATGAACTGAAACTCTCAGTAAGTAGGAATTTTGGCTCCCATGTTTGGAGAACTGAAATACTCTTTATTTACAAGATTAAGAAGCTTGATTACGTCAATACTTTCAATGAATATTGACAAAATATTCCACAAAGATCATGACATTTTGGAAAAGAATGGCAACATTAAAGGAAAAATCATCTCATTTAGTTTGTATAGGAGAACATATATATTCTTTCATGTCTTCATTAGAAAATGTTACTGAATGTTTTCTTTATCTATTTGATTGTTTCGTTAATTGTTGAACTTTTTACTACATCCAACATTTTCCAAGAATTTTTCTCAACAATAGCCATTCTTTTGAGAAGTTTCCAAGAAGACCTTCTTGAGAAATTAAATTGAACTACTTTATATATGGTTCAAAAATCATGATCTCCTCAATCCTCAAAAGCTCTTAATTCCTAGGATTATCAAAGCCCCTAGACTGCTTCCAGAATTTCTTGCAGTTGGCAACTATGGGTCACCCATGTTTTCAGTTGGAAAATGAGGGAGGCATATAACCTTGGCTGGTGAGATGGTCTGTCATAACTTTGACTGTTAATATCCTTCTTACACATTGTTTATCTTGTAAAACAGTAATTGGAGATATCAAGCCTCCATTGCAGCAAGATCAACATGGTTGAAAAGAACAAATTGGCCCGGAAAGAGCACCCCAATGACTTTATCTCACTAAGCTCAGACATCAGAACCACAAAACACAAAGAATACTTGCGCTTGCCAGTGCAAGCGATACCTGATATCCCCTAACCACAGGATTTTGTCAAGCCAGCTGTAGCTGAATGAGGAACCTACGGACAGACTTATAGGTCGAACTCTTTGGTACTGCCACAGATTCGAATACACACTTGTGACTCATCAGAAAACGAGGAGAACGAGGATGAGATAGGAATTCAGACAGTGGCATTTCATACCAACAGCTGAACATAACCGAAACAAAAAAATCAAGATTGACCAATTCAAATAGATCAACCCCTAAAAAGCATTTCTCTTCCACAACCCTCCAACTTCGACGCACCGCTTCTATCAAAGAAAACGCCACATGCCAAACGAGATCCCGTAGTCCAGAGACGTACAAACTCAAGAAATCCGGCATATGGGCGTTGCCCACGGACAAGAAAAATAAAAAAGAAAGGAAACCCACCTCCCCAAAACGATTAAACCCTCAAATTCAGCAAAGAAAGCCCCCAGAAAATGGGGGAGACGAACTTACTGTAGGGTCGGCACAATCCCGGAGGGATGCTTAGAAAGATCAACAGGCTGGCTTCCTTCCAAGCCCTGATCCGTCATCTTCGTAACCACAGATCACGCACACCCTCTCTCTTTCTCTACCCCCCTCGCTCTCCGCTCATCAACCGCCGTCCGACTCTCAGAACAAGAATCCCCAATTGCTTCCCCTTCACAAGGATCCTCTTTGTTCAGACGCGACGGCGAGAAGCCCGCAGCAAAAGGCTACGATCGAGGAGGGAAAAATCGAATTGATCCGTTTTTATAGAGAGAAAGGGAGGGAAGACGATCGCTATATATACAAGATAGAGAGAGCACGGTTTTGATGGAGAGAGAGAGAGAGGGAGGAGGAAGAGGAGGACGAGGGGCAAAAGGAAGGCCGGGGCGAGCAGGGGGTCCTTTCTATCTCCCCCAACCTTTCTTATTTATACTAGCTTACCGGTTCGACCCGTAACCCTAACCGGCTATTCCAGGTTGTCTTTATGTGGTGGGCGGTGGCGGAGTCCAATTTGATGTCGGATTTGTTTTTTTTTTTTTTTTTTTTTTTTTGACAAGAAGTATCTTGTTAGATAATCATAAAACCCGGTTTTGCTCCGAAACATCGTTTCAATTCAAGGGTGTTTGCATGACATTAAAATCAAGTTTTGTCAAAATCAAGTTTTGTCAAAACCTGATTTTAATGAAGAACTTGAAAAAACTGCTGCCCCTCAAGTGTTTCAGGTAAAGTTTAATTTTTGGTTTAAATCAAGTTTTTTTTTAATTGTCATCCAAATATCCAAACTGAGTTTACTAAACTGGATTTGAACCAGGGTTTTCAAAAACTTTGTTGATGATGTTATTCAAATGCACCTTAAAACTTAAAACGCCATTTTTGTGTTTGGTTCCAATATCAAAGTAATACGATAAAAGGAATATTAGCATATTAAGTTATCTCTCTAGTTTTAGATTTAGAGATACTGGGTGGATTTACATTGAGTTATCCATTATTTTCCTTTCATTTAACAACCAACCATGTTTTTTTCTTAGTTTCTTTTATTTTTTCTTTCTTAATTAACGAACCAAACACATGAGTGACTATCATTTCCTTTCCTTTTTTTTCCTTTTCTTCCATCCAAACAAGTAGAAAGGACGAACGGCTTTCAATCTTTTTCTGGGCAACGAGTCGTTCAATCATAATGTTATTTTCACATACTTCTGGTTTGAAGCAAAAATTAAAATACATGAAAGCTAAATGAACCTGATGTTGGATCTTCAATTAAAGGTGATTTGAGATCTATAAATGTAGATTTTAAATTCTGAAATTATTGTTTAACTTATCCCTACCTCTCTCGCATTGTATTATAGAGGCTAATTTACAATGGTAACACATTGTTATTGAACCATGGACAAGAATTTTGAAAAAACATGCAGCTTTAAATAATGAATCCTCAAAGCAATTTAATAAAAATAGATACAAAGTTGTCTCCCTCTTTGGTTATTATTTTCTCTTTTAAGACCCAATGATTTTTTCTAATGCCAGTAACTCTCTCTGTGCCCACCACCCACAGGGTGCACAAAGTATGCTTGGGCGCCGGGCCCTAAAAAACCAGCCCAATAATATATCAGGCCGGCTCGGGTTGGCCTGATGGGCCCGGTTTGGCCCTATTAATTTTTTTATTTAATAATAATATATATTTTATTATAAAAATATATATATATATTTTATTTAAATCGGGCCAAGCTTGGCACAAACTCGGGTTTTGGGCATCAGGCCGACCCAGACCCGATCCTTATCAAGCCAGGTCAGGCCGATGCCCAGGTCTAATTCAAAGCTTGTGTTGAGACCTATTACGGTTCAAAAAAAGAGTGTATTGAGATGTGACAATGGTTACCCCCAATAGTGGTCTTACCAGGTGAACTGCCTTGCCATCCGTGTGCTTACAACCCTTTCGGTAATACTAAATTATGCAAAACAAGGAAATTTCACTCGCAATATAACTAAATTAATTTAAGGACTCAAACAAATGAGAGTTCGTCATGCAACTGATATTGTCAAAATCACAGTGAATTTGCTTAAATAAATAAATATGCTGCAGACCCCTATTAAACTATTTCGATAGGGATATTCATTCATGCATTCATTCTTCAAACTCTTTAGGTTTTTAATTAAAAAAATATAAATTTTAACTTGATCGGATTCCCAAAGGATTCCAATCTCAATTTATTTCAACAAATTCTCAAAATTATCGCCAAACAAGAGAAGGAATTCATAATAATTTTAGGGATATCATGGTCATTTTCTATATTTTAATCTTATCATTCTCTTAGTATCATTTATTGCACAAGTCCATGTAATTTAAGGTCATGGTTTCATAAACCCGTTTATACTATTCAGTTGATTTTAAATAGGGAGTCCAGTTCTTCAAACTTGAGCTTGACTCGTTTAACGTTTCGAGTTTAAGGGTGAGCTTGAACTCGACTCATTTACATCGGGCGAGTTCGAGTCGAGCCCGAGTTGGCTCGACTCTTTGTGCAGCCCTACGAACAGAACAATTTCCTTATACTCAACACTTTTAGGGGCCGTTATAAAATCTCAAAATCAAACAGAATTGCTTAAAACCTCCAAACGAGACCTGATAATATAAAAAAATAAAAAAAAGAGCCAGGACTTTGACTCTATAGTTGAATGGTAGGATAAAATAATATTCTTGCTCACCCACTTGAATAGGGCTGGTTAGGTCTACCTAATTCAGTAATTTAGTTGAATCAGTAGAAATTTATTTCAAAATAAATAAAAATAGAATATATAAAATATACAACAAAAAAGTTTAAAATATTTTAAAAGCTAACAGAAGAATGAGTAACATGCGACACATGACAGCCAATTGAATTTTTGCAACATTGTCAAGAGGATTTTTCACCCTCTTAAAGAGGGTTCAGGCTATTATTATTATTATTATTATTATTATTATTATTATTATTATTAACAAATTAAAAATATTGAAGCTGAGCTTAAATCGTACAAACATAGTTGAGCGTAGGGATGTTAATAAATTCAATTTGATTGATATCCAACTCACCTTCTTCACAGTTGCTGGATATGAAAAAAAATTATTGGGTTTATATTAAGAAATAACATCAGATTGATTCATATTCCGATCTGAATAAACGAATTACTCGATCAGATTTGGATTTTGTTTTAAATAGATAGTCTACATTTAATATCCAATTTTGAAAACTGGTCCTTAACGTACGGCAAGGCGCTTTGGATTCGGTTGTGGACTTAAAAATCAGATTCATGTTGGATTCAGGTTGTGATTTCATATTCAAATTTGAATAAGGAATTAGAATTTTCTTCATTCCTATTGATAAGTCTGATATGGAAAAGAATACATCTCATTCAAATCCCTCTACGTATGTCACCGAAGTCACCCAAGTACAAAATCTTTTCTCAAAAATTACAAAACAACTCGGGTTTCTTAAACTTTTGGGTTTCTTAAAACCAAATTTTCACAAAACTGAGTTTTTGACGACCTAATCCAAATGCCCCTTAAATTTTGAAAAAATTGGATTTTGTGTATTTTTTTTGTCTACTAGGCAGATCCCCCTCTGAACAAATTTCACTGGTTATACTTGTGAGCCAAAATACCAGTAGCTCATTCAATAACATTAAAATTAATGTTAATGATTTACTATGTTTATTGACCAATAAAAGTTACATATCGACTTATATAGCTTTGTTTAACTAGTATTTATCGGATTTGTAAAGGGTTATATCAGCTTGCATTGCATCGATAACCTTTTAATTGGATGATCGTGAAATTTGTAACACACCAAAAATTTAGTCGTGAGAAATTTTAGAATACTTATAAAAGAGATTGCAAGTGATTGGTTGCCTTGATTTTAACTTTTTTGTGATGGAAAACAAAGGTCTGAAGCATATAAGGAATGGTAGGAATCCATCAAATCAAAGACGAGCCCAGTGTGAAAGTAGGTTTAGTTGTGACATTTGGTATCAGAATTGGTTCAACACTCGAACCTGAGATCTCATATCCGTGGATGCGTGTTCTTTGAATGGGGTAGATCGTTAAAACCCAAAAGTTTAGTTCCGTGTTTAAGATTACAAGGAAACTTGAGGAACTTATAAAAAAGGTTGTAAGTGATCGTTGTCTTGGTTTCAAATCTTTTTGATGCCGAAACAAAAATTGTTAGGAAGTGTTAGGAAGCAAGTTTGGATCTACTAGACTATGAGCCTAAGCTTGATGTGGAGATAAGCTTAGCCGTGACAATGACTAGATTAATGAGAGTTTATTCAACCAAAGAAGATGAAGGAGTTGCTGTCATTAGCTTGTTAACTTGGATGAGCATAGCACAGCTCTTTAAACCAAAAAATCCAACCCCGAGTTTCTCGGATCAATTGCAGCCTTTAGGCCATGTTTAGATTCAGGGTGACCTGATATCCGGCGCGAACTCGAACATCTGGGATTTGTCGCCTGAATTCATTTTGGTCGAATTTCAAATATATGTCTTTTCAATGCAAAATATAACAAAAACCATAAAGTTAGAAATCTATTGCTTGCTTGGAGTGCTCTTAGCGCAGGTTCACATCCTATCTTATCAAAGATAGCTTAGAGCGTCAGTCAATCCGGTGGGAAGCGCAATTCCAGCGATTTAGAGGGTCGATCTTTCTGGTGGGGAGCGCACTTCCAGCACTGAGTTGCCTCTTTTCTGGGGATTGTGCAGAAAGCGTTCTTCATGTCAGACAATCGTCCCCAAACCCCTTTGTATCCATTGCTTCCAACTACTCTTGTCCTTCCCATTGATCTCTCACTCTCTATGCGATAGTCAGACTTAGCCAGTAACTTACTTCTTCATCAGTTATGAATCTCCTGTCTTCCTCCTTGATTCCCACTGTTTTCCTGACTCCCAAAATGAGAGAATGCAGAATCTCTTCAGGTGGATGGTGCTTTGCTTTACTGCTCAGCATGGTGGCCGCCTCCATCCTCCCAACAGATGCTTGCTCTGGTGGATCATGCCAGGTGTGGTGGTCTCTCTCTTTGGGCACTTGTTCCCCAGGTGGAAAATTTCTCTCTCTGAATCTCTCTCTGCGTTGCTTTTTAGCTTCTTGAGAGTTGCTCAGCCACTGGTGATTGTGGTCCGGGTCTTTACTGTGGCAATTGCCCTCTTGTGGGGAAGGATCAGACGATCTGTATGAGAGGTCAGGCTACCCAAGTGACTTCTGTAGTAAGTTTTTCCCTTTTTTACTTGTCGAGTTGTTTTCATTCCCTGGTATGTTTTTGCTTTTCTCTTTGTTCAAACTGGTGAATAATTTCTTGTGGCCACAGGTGAACGGGCTGCCTTTTAACAAGTACACATGGCTTGTGACACACAATGCATTCTCCATTATTGGTGAACCATCCTTCACTGGAACCTCAAGGGTCACATTCTATAACCAGGAAGACAGTGTCACCAATCAGTTGATAGTGTGCTTCTTCCTCTTTTTCTACTGCTTCTTGTCTTCATCTTCAACATGAAATTCATTCAATTTTACTATCTCTTTCTCTATCTCTCTCTCTCTCTCTCTGTTCCTCTAGTTTATTTTTTTCTCTTTTGGCAGAATGGTGTGAGAGGATTGATGCTGGACATGTACGATTTCGAAGGTGATATCTGGCTCTGCCATTCTTTTGGAGGACAGTGTTATAACTTCACTGCTTTTGTAAGTCTCGATGATTCAGGAAATTCCTGCTTTTGGATATTGCTTTCTGTCGGTTGTGTTGCTGGACTCCTTTGGTTAATGTTTAATCGGAACCGAAAAATTGATTCGTTTGTTTTCCCTTCTATAAACAGAAACCCGCGATTTCTACTTTGAAAGAAGTGGAAGCATTTTTGGCAAGTCATCCTTCTGAAATTGTCACCATTTTCATCGAGGATTATGTCCATGCTCCCAACGGTCTGACGAAACTCTTTACTGATGCCGGGTTGATGAAGTACTGGTTTCCATTGAGCCAAATGCCTGCAGATGGTAAAGATTGGCCTACAGTAACTGAGATGGTGAATAACAATCAGAGGCTTTTGGTTTTCACAGACAACGGGTCAAAGGAGAAAGACGAAGGAATCGCTTACCAATGGAGATATTTGCTGGAAAATGAGCGTATGCTTCAAAAGGCATTGTTGCTGTTTTTTTTTTTCATCTTTTATGCTAGAATTCTCTGACTAATTGTGATATACATTCAGCTGGAGATGGAGGTATGAAATCAGGATCATGTCGAAACAGAGGGCAATCGCAAGCATTGAATTCAAAATCATCATCCTTATTACTGCAGAACTACTTTCCCTCATTTCCAGTACAAATTGATAGCTGCAAGGAGCATTCAACCAGTTTGGCTGAAATGGTTGGCACTTGCTATAAAGCAGCCGGGAATAAGATGCCAAATTTTCTTGCTGTGAATTTCTACATGGTACTTTTCTCTGTAACTTTTTCTTCAGATATTTCTACAAGAGGCGATGATCTCTAGCTGAATACACATTTTTGTTCTTGATCTCCCTTTCCCAGAGGAGTGATGGAGGGGGCGTGTTCGATATCATTGACTGGATGAATGGTCACACTATATGCGGATGCAGTACCGTCTCTGCATGCCAGGTTCTGCGATCATCTTCTGTCTACATTCTACAAATGTTTATCTTAAAGAAATCACTGTGTGTTTATTGTTCCTTTGCTTGATGATTCTCAGGCAGGAGCACCACCAGGTTCATGTAAAAACTCTAATATTCCTGTCAGCAATCCATCCAGTGAAAATGGCAGGACAACATACTCAGGGACCATACAGTTTACAGGATTGTCTTCTTCTGCAACCCGTCACAGTCACTACCACATTGGCAGGCTGTTTTTCTTGATATTTTTTGTGTTCTGATGAGGTTCCTTTTGGTCCGTTTGTTTTTATCTTACTATCTTTCAATTTGGGAAATTTTCTTTGAAATTTTTCCTGTGGCCCATGATGCGGTGAGAATTTGAGGCATCATCAATGTGTAAAACAATCATGTTTTCCCACTCTTTTGGGGATAAAGAAGAGATAAATATCTAGTAATACCTGCTAATTCTTTGTTTTTTGGTATCTCCTTTCAAGTTCTTGCTTTTATAATGTTCAGAAAAACCAACCTCGTCTTGTTTGGAAGCTGGTTCACCTTTGTCCTTCCTGTCAACAGAAGCCACCGAGATGGATTTGAGCAATTGAAAAAAGAGAAGATGATCACCAATAGTGGTGTTTTTCTGGATCCTCAGCTTGAAAGCAAATTGGCAGCATGAACTCGCACCAATTATCTAGAAACAACGAGCACAGTGGGATCTTCACCTAAAGTCGGATGAGCCATGGGCTGAGTTGCTGGGGTCCCGACTTGGTTGGACTCCTAGTGCTAACTTGAATTTGGACACAGTTGGACCAAAAGCAGGTAGGACTAACTATTCAGGAAATTGTATTCTGTAAAAACTTCAAGCTTGAAAATTTTGTTGTTGTTTTAGTTATAACAAGAAAGGACATTTAATTGATTCAACTTCCAATATCTATTCTTCAATTTCCATGTGTAGATAAGATCTGTTTCATTTTGTGAATTTTTTGAGCCTTTCTTTGTCTAAATGATTCTAAAGGTGCACTTTTTTTGTCTGGCTTTATTTTTCTCTTTGTTGGGAACCTGTACCTATTTCTTCTAGGATCTTCTATCATCACATGCTGCAATCAATGCCTGCCTGCTTGTTTTGCTTGAACGCAAACTTTAATGATTTTTTGCACATGCAGCAGTTTAATCTTTCTTACACCTGTACCCTTTTTCCTTATGGCAGTACCAGTACTGGTCCTACTTTGGGTTCAATTGGCTATCATTGTACCGTCCTTTTTCTGCTGCACAGGGGGGAGGGGGGGAGGATTACATCATGCTTCTTTCCTAAACCAACCAAAATCTGAAAATTTTGAATTTTCTTGGAAGTTTGAGATGAATGGCCTTCATAAATCCAGCTGGTTGGAGTAATTTCCCATGGTTTGCTTTTGATGGAAGGAGAAGTATATCTTTTCATCTTGAGCTCAAAATCTCACAATTGTTTTGGTAAATGGGTCATGTATGATACTGTGAATTCCTTCTACATGTTTGTTCTAGGGTCTTTGCTTCTGGTTGCATGTGGATTCTTGTCCTGTTGCCTTCTAGTGAATGGATGACATACAGAAGAAAAGAGTCAAACTTTACTAAAGAAAAGGCATGACTTTTGGCTTTTCTATTCAATCCTGAGTCATCTTTGAATTACTATTGGATTGAGATCTGCGTGATTTTGCTTTTGATTTTGTCTAGAAGGCAGTCTGCCATCGAATATGATTTTAGGTGCCATTTATGCATTGTATTCTCCATTTGAAATTGAAAACAAGGGAACTTTAGACCACAAGGAAAAAATGCAGCTCATGGACACGTTATTTCTTCCAAAGAAGAAAGAGGAAGAAAAGCAGATATGGAGAATACCATGAAGATGTCCACAGAGAAGGTTTGCTGCTTGAAATGTGGAGCAGAGATGGACAGTTTGTACACTCAGGAACAAGACGGTTATGCCATATCGAGATGTATTAGCTTCTGATTCGAGGCAATATAAACCCTCTGTAAAGACAAACTCATGCAAGCCTTAGGCATAAAAGTGTGTTTTTCTGTAAAGAAGATAACAATCAAAGTTCTGAGCATAACATAAGGTTACTGTCTTTAGAAGAAATGACACTCCAAGTTGGAGGACAAATGGGAATTTTGCATAATTCTTCGAACGAAGAATTTCATGTAGACACCTTGCAATTGATCCACATCAACATGTTTTCTTTTTTGAGCGACACAGGCATTGGACACCTCTATGTTCACTAGTTCTGCAATTCACACTTGAATGCATAGAAATCAGTAGGATGTCATTAAACATAAAGGGTGCTGAAAACATCAACATGAAGGTCATGTTCCTTCATTGATCTTTCTTGATCAATATCCCAAGTAATCATAGGTACCCCCTTGTTTGCACACAAGTAACCATGGTTCAACATGCATCTAGAGATCGGGACAGAGTCAAACTCTGTTGAGGTGTCCCTGAACACTTTTAGTACACTGATGGCTCTTCTGCTCCTAGTGAATGCTTATCGTGGCCATCTGTAGAGGACTAAGTGCCCATTGTGCTTGACAATACATTTTCTCAAACTCAGTTCGATTTTCTCTTTGTATTCATGAGCCCTTTCCTTCGATTGTATTAGTCTGCTTTGGCAACTACTAGGTCCTTAAATCTTGAAGAAGGACAAGAATTGAAGATATAACCTTACAATCTGAAGGAGTCCATCTTAGGCCACAACGTACTTTAATCAACCTAATTCTCTCGTGAAAACGATAAGAACATTTCAACCACGTTTAGTTCACAAGATCATCTCCAGACTTTTCTTTTTTACTGCTTTTTCTTTTTCTTTATGTAGTGGGTGGTCATCGTTTAAGCGTATTCAATGAAAGGTGGACACATTGAACCTTTTCCTTTTCTGATGAATAGTGCTTTTGGTGCCATGGCACGTCCAAAAGGTTGGAGGCTTAAAAAATTGATAAATGTATGTGGGTCACATTGAAGCAAGCCTCTGGAACCACCACCATTAAAGGACGTTTGATAATAATAAAAGCTTTGCATTCTTGGAACACATGTTCTTATACTATACGTCATAAGAACAACACGTTTCGGTTTCACATCGTCTAATTATGTATAGGATTTGACTGTTAGATCTTAGGAACCAAAATTTATAATTAAACTTAACAAATTGTTACTGTCTCGCGAACTTACCACAAAAAAAAATTGTTACTGTCTCGCGAACTTACCACAAAAAACGCGAACTTACCACAAAAAAGTTGAGATAGATTTATAGAACACTCATACACAGTGCTCTATGAATGTGCCCCAAGTTTTTAGGCATGTTCATGGGATAAGAACAATTTGTTACCATTGCCAAACTGAACATAAGAGAAGGACATGGCGTTGTATAAACATGTATTCTCATAACACAATATTGTTCTTATCAAATACCTCTTAGAAGGTTGTTTGATGCGAGAAAGAGAATGTTGCATTTTGTTCCACTGAACACCAATTTGGCAAAATGTCCGTTTGTCGACTGTCCCATGTTTGCATGGGCTCACAGTACAACAGAAGGAGGTGCCAGTTTGACCTACTGCATCAGAGTCTCAGACAGTCTCTTAAAGGAAGAGACATGATTGTGTTGATCTATTGCCTGCTCTTTTGGATAGACCTGATGGGATTGATATTGTAAAAATAGAAGTTCCTTAAATTTAGGCTTTGAGATTAACCTATGCACTTCAGTTTGAGTGTTTGAAACCCAAAAATGTTTGATCCTACAAAATTAAAGTCACAATTTATTTCTAAATGCTTCAGATTCGTGTCAGCCTTAGATCTGTACTCAAATGCAAAAATGCATCCCTTCAGTCTGGAATCAAGTAATAATCAGATCCAGTTCAAGAGGTCCAGACTTGAGTCCACAAAAGAGTAAACCGAACTTGACCTGTTGCCAATCCTAAGCAAACAAAAGCAAAGTTCCACACTATTCGCAATTTGGGTGAACGGAGGCTAATCTCACTACCCGAGTGAAGGCTGAAGTCTCCCCTCTTCCCCCATCTCATAGGTTAAGGGTTGCTTTCGGTGGCTGGAGGAATCCCTAATTAAAAAGGTCAAATAACTCACTAACTCAGATATTCTTTGGCTCCTTCAACTGTTGCTTCAAAGCCTAATGCGGGTTGGTGAACAACTTCGCCACCAAACACCTTTAGTTTAATTGTAGAATCAAGATTCTACCAAAACCAACACCAAAACAGAACCATTTTAGTTGGCTTTCCAACCTTATATACATGCTTCTTATTTATTTATTGTCAAGCTAGGCTTAGGCAGCACGGCATTGCCCTCTATTGTTTGGCATAGTTCTACCAAATTATTGCTGAGACTGAAAAGTGGAACGAATTATTCATAATAGATCTCTAACTTTTTTATTCGTCTTCATTTTCACTTGTCGTCCTACTTTTGAAAATAACTCTCTCTTTCAATCAAACATAGTCAAGCTAGCAATTTCTCTTTTATCTCAATTCATCTTAAAACGATGTTAAGAATTGCCCCTCAAAATTAATGACCCACTGTTCTTAACTTTCAAGATGGAGATAATAGTCCTAGAAGAGAGTCCTCCACTTGCAATCAAACACCTAAAGAGAAAAAGATGTTCAACTCGAATCAAACACCTAAAGAGCAAAGGATGTTCAACTAAAGGCTAGAAACCAAGACAGACATTTCATTAATAGTCTCCATTTATAAGCCCTTGAAAATCTCTCACAATCTTCGCGTGTGCGACCCAAGTCCGAGTGTTGAACCGGCTCTGATACCATTGTAACAACAACCCAACCCACTCTCGGGCTCAGGCTCCTAGTTCGACGAATCCCAACCCACCCCTATCAGTTTTGGCTTCACCAGGACAGTCATTTCATTAATGGTCTCCATTTATAAGCAATTGAAAATCCCTCACAATCTTCGATACATGACTAAACTTTTGGGGTGTTACAATCTTTGATGGTTATGAAACATAGTGTTTGACAATAGGAACACAATGTGAATGTTTCATGGTTTGTATTAAAGATTGGATGGATTCATGAGACATTTGAACATATGTTTTATGAATTTGCTCTAATATAAAGTGTTTTTAAAGTCTTTTTGTTAAATGAAACAATTTGTAATTGCTTCAAGATTTTGTTTTAAAAATTAAAGCAGATACATATAACATTTTTTAAGTTATTCCGTAAACCTTCTCTAATTTTTGAGTTATATTTATGAAATAGTTACATACTCTTTAATTTGCCAAAGAGACCTTAGGATTACAAATGGGAAACCTTTTACATTTTAGGTGCATTAAATTAATTTAGAATGCTCCCCATGTCGTGATTGACAATCAGAGCTTGAGCTATCTTGGGCTTTAGATGGTGTTTGATAAACTCGGAATTATGATCCTTAAGATTTGACAAATCATGGATTTAAGATCAGAACCTTCTCTTTCCAACATTTTTCAATGCAAAAGAAGTAAAATAAGGTTCTTTTTAAGTGTGGATCAGTTTGATGAACAATAGATTTTACCACGGATCTTTCGTTGAATCAGCAAAAGCATGTCATGTTATACCTACATTTGATTCATGGATTTCAAATCCGGAGTAATCAGTATCGTTGTTGTTATTAGAGAAAAAGAAAAGAAACAAGGGAACCAACTTGCACACCAGAATAGACATTCGATTCTCATATAAAATGCGGCTGTATTACTTCAGCTTTGATTTAACATTTCATGAAAAATAACAAGAACTTCTAAACCAGTAATCTTTTAGATGGGGATTTGTTGGCTTGCCGCGCCATGCCTCATTCCAACATTGTTTCAAATCCCACAAGCCAAAGGAAGAAAGCAAAAAGAACGAAAAAATTACAAAGATATAGCAGAAGTTGCAGGAAGGCCAAGCAGAGAGCAGCAAGACTGGTGGCTGTCCTTTTAGGCCTAGTAGAGACGTCGGCAGAGAGTGATGCCATCACCAACCGGAAGTTGGCAGATCTCGATGCGAGGATCTGCAGCCAATGCCTTGTTGAGCTCCAAAACGAAGTCTCTGTAGTATCTCACATACTTCCTTAGTGGTGCATCCGGCGGCGCCACCACCGATCCGTTCCAGAGGGTGTTGTCATAACCCATTACGCCACCAACCTTCACCAAATCGATCAGCCGCTTGTGGTAGTTCAGATAATTGTCCTTGTCGGCGTCCACGAAGATGAAATCGAACGATCCATGATTGTTTTTCTGCAACCAAATTTACCTCTCCAGTAAGAAACAGAAAGAGAAACCAAGAACAAGAATTCGTCCCGATTTTCTGAGACAGAGATGCTAAATTTCTCTTTGCAGAGAATGAGAACAACAATTTTTGGTGAATCTTTGAAGTTGGCACCCTAAGCTGATGAAAGGGAAAGCAGTTTTAGAAATAAATTTAGAAACTTCATGGTGGCGAACATACATCTTCAATCAACTGGTCAAGGACCGGCAACGCCGGGCCTTCTCGGAAATCGATCTTGTGCGCAACACCGGCCTTCTGAATGACCGGCAAACCAAGTTCATAGTTCTCACGGTTGATATCCATGGCCAAAATCTGCAAGCATAAACATCATAATTAGTTCAAGTTGGGGGGGAGGACGGAGAGATCTTTTCAGATGGAAGATTGACTGCTGTGGAAGAAAGGAGCGGTATGACTCTTCCCCCATGGGACCCAGCTTTTAGAAGAAACAAAAGTAAGGCGGGCATGAAACTTGTTCTCAACTGACAATGGCAGCTCCAGAATCTCCTGATTACTCTCATCGGGAGAACCAATCATGCGTTTGTTGGCAACCGAAGAGTCAGAGGAAAGAGAGGTTACCGTTCCATCGTCGGGCAGAGCAAGAGCGGTTGCAAGCAGCGAGTAGCCAGTATAGACACCAATCTCCATCGTCTTCTTTGCGTTAACCAGCTTCAATAACATGTTGAGAAACTGCCCTTCATCCGCTGACGTGGTCATGATGTTCCTGTGGAACACAACTCCCATTAAGACCTCCACCCAAATAGATAGATAGAGAAACAGAGAGAGATACTGATTAACTATACCAGGGATGCTTTGCAGTAACTTCTCTGAGCTCTTTCATGGCCTCATGTTCTTTTGGGTACACACTTGTCTCCAAGATGTACTGTAGAATCATATGACACAAGAAACAAGGTTAGCTAAATGTCAAGAATAATCACTGACCAGAGATGAATAATTACTGCAAAATCTCCGCCTCTCACCTGGTAGAGGGCATCGCTCTGAAGGAGACTCTTGTGGCCAACCTCTTGGTGGCGACCACCCTGAGTTTGCTGCTCCTCTTGCTTGGTTGCCATCTCCTCTCTTCTTCTTCCTCTTCTCAGCTTCCTCTGGCAACTCAGGCTTTGATGGTGGAGAGGGAGAGAGCTGATATTGGCAACTGAGGCTTTGATTTTGGAGAGGGAGATAACTCATATTTATCAGCCCTCTGTGTGTGAGCCAGAGAGGACCAACAACCACACACCGCCGGGCTCTAATTGGGACCCACCTAAGCCGGCGACTTTTACCAACCATGACGCACTACGCTGACGTGACACCAAACCTCACCAACCCTCTTCTCTCTCTAGGTTAAGAACTCAGGAATCAGGATATTCAAGTGAAAAGATTTAACTAATTGGCATGTTATGTATAAAATGGAGCTGCCATTTAGTGGTCGACGTGAAGCACAATGTGTGTGTGTTTTTTTTTAGGTTTTTAAGTTTTTATTATATTATTGTGTTTTTAAGGATTTTAAGTTTTTATTGTATTATTGATGAAACACAGGCGAATTCATATTCGAAAAAAATACTTCTTGAAGTGACATGATCTTTGACGTCCAAAACGTTAGCAAATGACCCTCCATTAGAGGGTTATAATAACATGAAAACGAAAGAAAGGAAAAAGATCTCTACATATCAATAAAATAAAGCTGTTCCACCAACCTGCGTTTACGTAATGAATCATGATATTCACGTCTTTGGGGTCGAAAATGCCTGAAAATAAACTTATTGCTAGATTTTACGCGAGGCCATAAAAAACTCAACCGAAATCTCTTGAGTATGAGATCTGGTGGATTTTATATATAGGTAGGAATTAGGTAAAACAAGTGTAAAAATGAGATTGGTTGAACATATATATATATTTCAAGTTCCTGCCATTGTTAAAAGCATAAAGAAGCTGAAATTCTTTGGTCATTTGATGCTCTCACCATTCACACATAGATTTAGATGACATGGAAAATCTACCTCAAATACACACACGTGTGTGTATATATATATATATATATATATAGAAAAAATTGGTAAAAGCTAGGCACCCAGGCCCTTTAATTTTGATTTGGTGTTTATCATTTGTTAAACCTTAATGGTGTTTCTATAATAAAAAAATCGTATACTGTATTTAAAATAACTTTTGAGAAAAAATCGAAGTTTTTTATCTTGACATATATATATATATATATATATATATATATGAGGAGCACGACAAGGTCTACGTAAACTAATCATTGTTGTCAAGTATATCAGTCGAGACTGGCATGGTCGTTGGGTCTATGAGCATTGGCTGCAGCCTGACGGCCTTGACGTGCCACTGCGCCAACCAGCTTCATCCCGCCGCCCAAGTGGCGGGGCCGCCACTGTTGCGTCATCTTCTGCACCGCTGAGTCATTGTTGGCGGCTGATCAGAGTAACCTGATCGTTGATCTCCGACGTGGTGGTTCCTAACGTTAGAGCTCATCTCACACCGTGATTCGTTAGGTGGCCCTGCCCAGATCTTATGATTTCTCCGATTGCTTTCAGTTTGGCTACCAAAAGTTTTCAACCTTCTGCGATTCTGGTGACTCCTCTCCGACCAGAACAAATAATTTACAGTGGTTGGTGGCTGACAGTGAGATTATGACCGTTAACCTCTTCTTCTTCTCTCTCTAGAGAGAGAGAAAGAGAGAGAGAAGGTTAAACCCTTCCTCCATCCAATCATCGCCACCCTAAACACACCGCCAGATTTTGAATTCTGAATGGTGCAGACCGGAGGAATTTGGATGGAAAAATCCAACATCATATATACGTATATAAGTTTGGTTGTTGGATGTTGCAGAATAGATAAATCATCCAAAACCGTCGGTAAATGCACCATAAACTGTTGCTACACCTAAAATTGTTGCTAACGTTTTGGTGCTTTTAACGACGGTTTTCCAATATTTTGTCATTAAACAACAGAAGGCAGACGGGCCACTGGCTAATTCATATATATATATATATATATATATATATATATATATATTCCGCCAGGATATTTTGTACAGTTGGGCCAAGACGATTCGTGGGTCGGGCCAAGAGGAGCAACCAAGAGCAAGGGTCGGGCCAAACTAAAAAAATTTGATTTTTCCAATGTTAAAAAAAAAAATTTCTGCACTCATCCGGGCCATAGCCTTGGCATCCCCCCTCCCTCCGCCCATATATATATATATATATATATATATATATATATATATATATATAATGTAAATGCTTACCATAATTTTTTCAATTGCATATGGCAACATGTATATGACCATGGCGATACAAACTTGACTAGAATGCAGGGTAGGTGATTTTAGCTGGTGGGACATTTAATATATGTTGCACCTTCCCCCTTCCCTCCCCAAAGAAGACAACCATCCTTGACATGTCTTTTTCATATTTGTAGCATATTTTCACATATGTTTGTTGTTTTTTATAATTTCCCAAGTCGTCGTCATGCTTATTATTATTATTATTATTATTATGAGATGTATATATACGGTCCAAGTAACGACCACATGCAGAGGGAGACTGTCAAGTCCACATAAAAAAGAAGTGGCTTTGCATATTTCAATCTGTTGCAAAGTTCTTAATGCATATGAAGAAGGCAAGTAAATAAAATTTCTCCTTGTCATAATCATTTACATGTAGAGCAAAAAGGTGAAGAGTTTCGAAAGAAAGACAGGCGCTCCATTGTAACACCAAGTTTACAATGACACAGTCTGTCAAATTTTGGCTGTCGCAGTCTTAGATTTCTTAATAGATAGAAAGACACATCTAAACTTGGAAAGTGGCCAATGTACCACGTACTCCTAAGTCAATTGTGAAATTGCATCTATAAAATACGATTGTACAAAAGATCACTAGTAGTATAGTTTTTCCCCGACCCTAAGTTGTGTGTGTGTGCGTGCGTGTGTGTATATATATGTATATATATATATATATAGGTGCATCAATCTTGGTTCCTGCTACTTTTGTCATCCAGGAGGTTCTAAGAAAAAAATCGAACCGCATAGATGTCGACTAGAATGTTCAAAGATGTAAGTTTACACCAGATCACCCAAATTCAATGTATAGAGACAGATAGAGATATTAAGCAGCTCAGTTGTTTTCCCTTTTTAGGTAACGTGCCTTTTCTGTTTTCACCTCTTAGGTTGCGTTTGACCGTCCACATATCTCAATTCCAAGAGGATCTGAAATCAACGATAGCCGAAATCTGCAGTTTTAACAAACTATAGATTTCAGCTTGAACCCCCACCCACACTTAGATTCAAACCTGTGCTATGTTATAAAAACACAACCTTAGTTTGATTCAAGGTCCACCTTCCCCACAAAATCCAACCTTAAAATCATAAATTTAACTAAAATCTTTGGTTTGTTTAAACTAAAGATCTCCCAAAAGACATTTATACAGCTTCGGATGTAAGATCTATAGCCATCAAATGAAACCTTAAGAGATGCTTCGTAGCCCTCGACCTCATTTACGACCTAGAACTACGAGCTAGATTTACTGAGAGATCGGACCCTAAGAAAAAACATCTTGGAGCAAATTATGTTGCTAAACCTGATGTTGTCGAAAAAATTAAAGGAAACCCGCATCTGGACCCTCTGAAGAGACGTCAAAAATCACAGAATCCATCACTGCCTACCAAAAACCGCCATAGACAAAAACATGGTAGCTCCTTGGTTCTTCAGTAACTCAGCCATGTTCAAGCATTAACTCTCATTAGCTGAGGTTTTAAACCCTTCCAGACTAGAATTCAATCATGGAGATAAATATGGAATTCGTTTACAAAGCCGCATTGCTGAGAACCATTCAGCAGAGAGCCCACAAAACGGGTAGCTCTTTCTGAAGGCTTACAGAAACGCACTGAATTCTGTCGTTTTTTAAATAGAGACGCTGGTTTGGGCTTGTTGGTGGCATTAGAATGACAGTGTGTCTCCTTGAATGTGTCGCCAAGCCTTATATACAAAAAAAAAAGTCTAGAAGACTTCTTCCTGCCGATTCACCAGACATCAAACATGACAATGACAGTGTTTCCAAGAATAGGGAGGCCATCTGAACGATCAGCATGCCTAGAAACGGCTCTCAGGTATTGGGAAGAAGCACCAAAGGACAGGCTCTTAAAACAAAAAAACAGAAGAAAAATGATTTGGCATCACTAAGATGAGCGATTCAATGAGGTGGAAGGGGGAGTGAGAGAGCCACTTGATCTTTTGCTGCTTCCCGTTCTCTCATGCCTGTCATCACATTAAGCCATAGTTTTCTCTCTTACCATCATCAAACATCAGAGCAGGTGGTTGAAGTGGTGGTGGTAACCAAGGCCGTAGTTTTGCAAATGGGACACAAGTTCTTGCGCACAAGCCACTGCATTATGCAGCCTGTATGAAAGTCATGCCCACACTCCAGTATCCCGAGGTCCTCCTCATCCACATATTCCTCCTATCAATAGTGGAGGAAGATGGTCCGATATGAGCAAGTGCAACAGTTTATGGCTGCAAAAGATCAAGGATGAACGTTGTTGAAGTTTACCTGACAAATACAGCATGGTTCGACTTCTGTTGCCTCGTTATTTGCTGCAGAGTCATATTTCCTCTTCTTCAAACACTTGATTATGGTCTCCTCACTCAATCCCGTACTTACATTTCCTATTCGCTCTTCTAATGCTAACAGTTCCTGAAAGTTCGGCCAGAATGCAATCGTGTGCTTAAATCTTTTACGTTCCAAAACCACTGCATTAGTTAAATTGAAGTTCCAAGCAGGGCATACCTCATATGACATGTTATCAACATCTAACCTCATGTCCCTGTGCCGATCGTGCAGATCTGCCCTACTATAAAATGCTGGCTGGTCCAGAATCAAAACATCCTACAAACATACCAAGAAATTATGGAACAACGTTCCAGATTTCCTTCAATCCAGAAAGAAACAGACTTCCCACCTAGACAATAAAAGCATGTCTGGCAGTTTAACATTACCATATATTTCTGCATACATCAGAAATTCCCAATTCTTATAGGTCACATGTGCTTAATAATAATTATTTCACTGCTTTATACTATTGAATTGCAAAAGGGGGTTAATGTAACCAACCTCAAACCTTAAACTCTCTCCACGACGAATAAGGTCCAATGCATTCTGGATCTGTTTCCAAGAACATAAGCAAACAGATCAACACCAACACTTCCCCCAGAAGTATAGCAAACTAAATAAAAGTAGATGCCTTGATGAATCAAGTGTAACAAGTGAACAGAGTAAATACACTTAGAACAAGCTAAAAGAACTAAACCATACTTTTCCAGCCACCTAGTCTACATAAGCGCAGATATATTAGATGCTGAACGTTTATAGCCAACCACGGCATCAACAGCAATAGGGTAACAAGGAGTCTAGGAATCCTCATTGCAGAATTGCATGATTGCATCAGCAGCGTCAAGTGCCAGTTATTACCACACCCGATGGTCAACCTACAGTGCCACTGTTGCAAAAGTTTGTTTCAGCTATCGCACGCATGGTTAAAGAATATGTTATTTTCCTTCAAAATAATTGGAATTGTCAGGATGCCAATCCTTACTTCCAAAACTTTTCTTTTGATATAATCATCTTCCATGCTAGCTCACAAATTTATTATTCATATGCAACCACCAGACATACCAAGGATGGAATATGGGCCTGCATTGTTGGTTGATAGCAAATGGTAACTTGTTTCAGATATTTAAGCAGATTGATTAGTTGTACAACCACACGTTAACATGCACAATTCCTGCTTCATCCCATTTCACATTTTCCAAACATTTATCAGTACTTTCTCAATTTGTAATAAACAGTATACAAACATATTTGAACCATACTGCATAAGTATTATATTATGGTAGATTTTTCTCCTACACTCCTAAACCAACTGGCAGGCTACTTTTTTTCTGTTGAGAAACATAAGAAATTAAAACCCATTCTAGGCATCAGGAAAGCAACAAATATGAAACACTGTAACAGTAAAAAGCTATCAGTCTAATGATTGATACGGTTCTTGGCTTCTTGGAAGTCTTATTCCGAAAATAGTTTTCTTCAAAGTATTGAGATAGTTTTCTCCAAAGAACCTGGGAGTTCTAAATCATGAAGGCGTAAAAAATCAAATATATAAAAGTCGTATGAAACAATAAGTACTGGTTATAAAAAAATCGCTAGAAAAGTTTTTAATATAAAACAAACATAAACATTAGGAAAAAAATCACTCTTAACATAGACACACACACTCTTCTAGATAAGTTCCTGTAAAATAACATACTAAGTTATATTCTTTCTTCTTACTCTGAATTCTTAACTGGATTTTGCAGTTATATCAGAAAGTCCTAACTCCTAAGTTCTTTTTGTTGGATAATTTTCAAAGGTACAGCTAACATGAAACCCAGGATCTTTGGAGTTCTCCTTGCATTACTCCCAAGAAAACAGTTAAAGATAGAATCACCAGCCAGTCAAGAGAATATCATTTCAGTCTAGGTATCAATAGGGAGCTAAGGTTGGCCATTTTACATGTAACAGGAAATTTCAGCTTCCACTCATGATCTACGATCAGGTTTCAAACACACACAGTGTCACACTGTGCTAGCATAAGGTCGTCCAAGCAAAGTGTTCAATGTTTAAAACTTTAAATCATTTTAATATTGATGATTTCCTTAGGAAAAAAAAAGTGAAAACATGAAGAAGTTTTCAGAAAATAGTCAAATACCGCTGGAACATATAAATTTCTCTTTTGGTGTTCCAAAGAAAACTTACTTTATTTCTTCAAGCTTTTTCCAATACATACATACATAATATATGCATATATATAGCTGGAACATATAATTTTTTTTGGTTTCGAAAGAAAACATAGTTTGTTCATTCAAGCTTTAGTGAATATACATATATATTTCACGTATATTAAAAAAAAAACATTTTCTTAAAAAATCCAAAAATTTTATATGCCATTTAACATTCATGTTGGTCGAATCAGCAAGGACATCAATTGCCTTTTATTGTTAACCAAAAGAAGTCAAGAGGATTACTTATTTACTTGCTCTACTATTGAAGAATAAATATACAGTGTATTAGGCCAATTAAGTTATTGTGCCTTCACAAGGAGCTCTCTGATGTTAAACCATCCAAATAGAGTTCCAGTAAATTGCGGTTCTATTCTCATTGACAAACTAAAGGCCAGCATAGATTGTAGCATGTGAGAAGTGCTAAAACTGAACAAGGCACAATCCATGCCATACCATACCAAACCCCAAAGTCCAGTTACTTTTAATCTAACAAGTGTCAAAATGTAAGAAATGCAGTTCAAGTTATACTCAGTATTCAGTAATGCAATAGCTTCAAAAGAAAATCACATGTACCAGTCTAAACCGCCCCTCATTTGCACCTTGCAGGTTCCTCATTGACAACGCAGCCCCAAGAACACCATCATCAGCCCTATCTAACAAGAAAGACGATCGCAGATAGTGATGTGGATGCCTCTGAATGCCAGCAGATGAAGGGAGCACAGAGTCAGCTGAAGAAGTGGTAGGAGCTGAAGCTGATGGTGGAAAGGCAGAGGACTGAGCTCCAGAATCAGAGTCTGATGATGGAACCAACGATCTCTGAACCCTTGATATCCAATGAGGAAGAGGTGGAAGGGGATTCTGGCTAGGAACCCAGCCAGCAGTTGAACGAGAAGGGGCAGAACCTGAGCCAGCTAGAGAAGTTGAAGTTGTGTTTGTATGTACATTCCCACTAGTTGAACCTGAATTAACTTGATCTTGAGTAAAACATCTTGCTGCAGGAGGTGGTGCAAAATTCAGATGCTCTGAGATGCTTCTAGACAAAGCCCTCAAGTTTGCACCCTCCCCCGAAACTGATGGCTCCTCACCAGAAATGGCAGGAGAACTTGATGAAGTACCAATTCTCAAATTAGTGCCCCCATTCCATCTCAAGGAATGTAAATTTTGATGAACACCATGGAGGTGTTGTGAACTAGAATGGTTATGGGGAGAACTGGTAGTAGCAATTATTGATCTCAAATGTGCATGCCTGCTTGATGGAAAACTTCTACCAGATGACGATGAATTAGGTGGCCAATAATAACTCCTTGAAGAACTTCCTGAGGACAACACCTGACCACGTGATGACTCTGGAGCATCTGTTGGGTTCAGTCTCATACGTACGCTTCTTTGAGAGCTTTCAGCACCACTTCGGATGCACAAATAAGGACAATCTGCAACAGATCCACTGGTGCCAGTACAAAGTGCTGGGTTCAACTCTCCTTCAATAGAATTAACATTTGAAGAATGCGGTGGACGCATAGAGCCATTTGGAGTTTCATTCTGCTCAGAAGGAGGAACGTGCTGAATGTTTTCCCCACCTTGCAGAAGGGAACTGTCTTCACCCAGTGATGATTGACCAGCTTCGCATTCCAACCTCTTCCTTTTGCTGAATAAATGACTTCGATCCGTTGAACAACCTGACCTGCTATTGTTATTATCTCCTATGTTCCCAACAGTACCCGATGAGCTCCCACCAGGATCAGCAGAATTTCCAGTAAATATTGGCCTGGCTACAGAGGAAGATGCTGTACACTCGTGAGATCTAGAACCACCTATAAGTGGTTGCAGATCAGAGCCTATAAGGCCAGTGTCACGGCCAGAAATGTGAGATGATGGACTGAGATTCGAGCAACGATGGTCTAATGGCCCATTTGGAAGAGAATTATGCAGGCCTATCGTAACACTTTCCAGAGAATGTACATTACCCTGTTCCACTTGTCTCTCTAATAATGATGGACTAATTAAAGCATGTTCAGCTAATGGTAAATCCCAGCCATCATCCATTTTAACATCATGGCCAGCATGATCAAGGGTCGGCTGTCTGGTACTAGAGCCAACTAAATCCCAACGATTTAACTGGCTCCTGCTGTGACCTACAGCATCTATATGTGCCATATTGCCACGATCACTAGAAGGTAACAGATAATCATGTAAATTTTGTGAACTACCTGAATTTGTCATATTACTCCAACAAATTTCTTGCCCATCCCTTGAGTTCGAACCATTTTCTAAGTCAAATGCTTCAAGAAATGCATTAACCGTACTTCTTTGACCTTGCATTGAAATTACACAACTTAAACTGGATTGCACTATCTAACAGTACTCCCACCTACTCTGCAGAAGGTCACAAGAAAGCACCAAAAGCATTAAAGAAAATCACTAATCATTCTCTTCCAAAAAGAATTATTGAAAAACTTAGAAAGAGAGCATAACAAAAAAAGAAAAACGTACAAGAAAAAGATTAAAGGCACTCATGAGTTGCACAAGAAAACATAGCCATAATAGAATCTTACGCAAATCACAGACAGAAATAATTGGCATGGAGGAGCTAAGGTAGCTTACTGACACTCTTAACACATACTACTGATATAAAAGATATAAAGCAAAGGAGAATCCAATATGCAAACTCACAACTTGGATGGGTAGACCAGAGATGAAAGACTACATTCTTAGAAGCACCTCAAGTTCACTAAAATTGAAACAGCAAGCAGGAGCTGGACAGAAGCAGCTACAGAAAGGCCAGTAGCTATTTTGTGTGAAAAGGCATCTAGAGATCGCAAATTTAAATGCTTACAGGGTGCAAAACATGACATTCCCATGGAATGCCAGTTGAAGCTAAAAATGCTTATTGGACATGATATTTTCTAAGTTTCTACGTTGCAACCTTCACCGCATACCAAAGCTCTGCTGTTTATGCAAATGACAACTGACAAGTTGCTCAGGAATGTTAAGAAGCTCCAAGCTAGAGGAAACTGCATGTTTTAGTTAGCAGTTTGACATCTAAATTTACTATGCTAGAACTTTAATATCATAAGTGACCAATCTGTGGTTACTTAACTCCATCATATAAACCATGTTGAAATTAAAGCAAAAAAGTGATAAATTGCAAAATATTGAAACAGAAAAAGATGTGATTATTGTGAAACGTTTTGGCAATCAAGTGACAAAATGCGCCCATCCATAGGACAATACAACAGACTTCTCATGATGTTTTACATTTGTAAAGCTCCACAGATGCAAGTACCATGGTTTCAAATCAAACATTCGCAATATAGACACATGTATTTCGACATCTAAAACAGTCACAAGGAAACCACATTTCCTAATCAAGTCAGGCACAAAATTCAAAAGGCTGAACTTTACAATAGAAAATGTAAGAAATAAATCCTAAGAGAAAAATGAGAACGAAGATACAAGAGCGTCAACATATATGAGGCTAGGGCCTGTATAAAAGGCAGCCCGATAAGCAAGAAAATGAAGGTGGAAAGAGAAGCAGGAATCTATGTTAGCTGATGCCTATGCACCACAGAGGTTTTTCTGGAACATAACATGCTAGATGCCAAACACTCCATAACTCAAGTTCACAATTTCAGAAGAAAAAGTAGGTCCACTGTCTTTCCACACATGAGATTGAACCCAAAATTCACATGCACCCAGCAGCTACTGGCAACGTTAAATGTCTGATTAATTCCCAATATGAGGAAAAGAAGAATCCCATACCAGCACAATCGCCAATAACATTTCTTATCGTTCACAAGCATGCACCCAAAAGCAGAATTTTCCTTAAACCAGAGATATATAAAAAAAGATCGACGAAACATGGAATACTGACAAACAAAAATGATTCCCAGCTACGGATCAGCGTTTAATCGAACAAAGACGAAGCAAATCAATACAATTAAAACAACCTCCACATATAACCCCAAATGGAAGATCAGAAATTAGGTTGTCCACCTAAAACCAGATAAAACAGAAGAAACGAGCAACGATTGTCCCAACAAGGACAATACCCATCAGGCAACGGAATGAATGACGAACAAAGCCACACTTTTCCCCAATCTCACAAAAACAGAAGAAGATAGACAACGCATACATAATGAAGACCCAAACCCATTCAATTATTTCCCCAACAGTAAAACAGAGGGAAGGGGAACGAGGGCACCGTGAAGCCAGAAATCCAGGAAAGGAGAAGACAGAGGGCTGTGGTGAATAGATTCACAGGCATACCGGGGAGAACCATAAATAATTGGCAGAAAGGAGGACGGTGCGAATCAGTCATCCAAACGATTCACAAGTACACCTGTTCATCGGAAGCCCCCTTCTTCCTGTCCATCGGAGGCCCGGTCTCTTCCCGTCTTACGGAGGAGTTTTCCGGCGAGAACGGGTTATCCCCCACAGGGAGCGGCGAAAGGAGAGAGAGAGCGAGAGCGAGAGCGAGAGCGAGAGAGGAAGGGATGGAGAAATCAATACCATTAACAATAATAATATAGGAAAAAAATAAAATTTTCATGCTCTCAAGGCGACTGACACATCCGTCCCCGTCAGGCACTTACGAACTGTTTACTTAATAATTTTAAATTGGTTTTGAAAATTAAATTTCACCCAAAAGATTCACAGTTTTCTTCTAACAAAAACAAGATATTTCACCTTTAAAATTGAGAAATTCCCTATAAAATTAATTGTTTTTAAACGATGGAATTTAAAGCTATTTTAACGGCATAACCGTTGTAATATCTTAACCACGGTTAAAGAACCAAATTCACAGATAGATCACAAAGAAAAACACTGTTATCGTTATTATTGATAATACCAAGAATAAGAATTACTATAATTAGAGTTATCATTGAATTATTATGGACCCCGTTGTTGTTGTTTGTTTTATTGTAATTTCTTTTTCCCGATAAAAGGAAAATGAGTGGAAAAGGGAAGAACAGTGGAGGGCCATTGATTCATTATGGCTCCTTGACTACGCCAACTTTCCTTCTCCTGTCAAATTTGGATTTACTCACCTTTCTTTCTTTCTTTCTGTTCTAAACCAGGGAAATTTCCTTATTTCAAAGTAGGAAATATGCTCTCACTGGTGAAGAAATTTCCGGAAAATCTCATACTGGAAATGTCTTGGGGTGTGTTTGGATGCATGCCCAAAAAGGTGTTTTTGGAGCCCAAACCCTGTTTTGCCTACAAAATGTCTTTTTCTGCTGAGCTTTTCTATGTATAGAAAAGGAGCAGATTTTTTTGATATGATTATTCTCTTCAAGTTATCCACTCCAAACCAATTTTTGTCTGGTGCATCCAAACCTATAAACATATTTTTTACAAAATCAGGTTTTTGAAAAATTCATTTTCTCTCTCTCTCTCTCTCTTAGATATATATATATATATATATATATATATACACACTAAGGTTTGCGGATTTGAGGTCTGACCTCCCATGTAGCTGAATTGCTGCTGAATCCAATGTTTACTTCAATGGTGGATTTTGGGCAGCATGGATTTGAGATCCTTTCGGATTTATATGATATGAGAAGGGAAGATGGAAAAAAGGGAAAAAAAATTTCATGGGAAAGAGGTTTCTCAGCGAAATCTGTGACTCGTTGGAAATCATATGAAAAAGTTGTAACTTTTGGTCTACCTCTGCGTTTTGTAACTCTTTCTTTCTCAGAAAAATGCATTTTACAGACAAGGACTGGACTTAGGAGGAAGGATTTCGTGAAAGAAAAAGGATTTCCATGGAAAATGATTTTCTTAGGAAAAGTTCTGCTATGCTAACACGGCGACAGTAATCAAATGGAAAAAGACGACGGCCTTACTGCAACTTTTCTAAGAAAAGGCGGCTAAATTGTATGAAAGCGAAAAAGAATGGGCCAGGAATTTTCCGATGAGAAATCATTGGTTTTAGAAAAATTTTCACGGCCACATGCTCCTTTTATATGATCTGACAACAAAGCTTTCACTTTATTTTCCCTACCATTTACTCATATGCCTCGAAGATGCAGCAATTTACACATTCCATTGAATTTTTTAGGGTTTTGGGTGATCAATTCCTCCTCACGCAGGGGAACATTTAATTATACAAATTCTCACATTTTTTAAAAAATTTTACTATTATTTTTTAATTTGATCACACGTGGTCTTTTTAAAAAATTCTTAGGCATTTTCAAGCCTCACTTTGTTCTAATCTTTAGCAGATGTAGGCATGGGTATCGTATAGGCAATTGCCTACACAGACCCACAATTTTTGTTTTCAATATTAATATTTCAAAAAAAATTTATTCACTTATATATTGGTACCCATTAAAATTTTATAACTAGTGTCATTTAACCAAAAATTTTGAGGAAATTCATTTTAGTAAAACAACACAAGAAATCCCCAAGATTTATAAATATAACAAAAGTATGAAGTTGTCAACCATGGATTTGTCAAATAGAATAAGGTAGAGATGGGATTATCAATTACTTGTACATCATATCCCAACTTTTAGAAAAGAAAAAAACTTTTCAGTTTCACATTCTTATAAAAAGCATCTGACCTCTCAAAAGTAATTATCTTGTTCAATTTATATGATGGTTAACACAACTTGCTTGGTGGCTTGTACCATTGTTCTGCTTTGCGGAAAGCTGATCTTTTCCACTTGGGAAAATTTGACTAAAAAAACCAACAAAAGCTTCATCCTATACACTTCCTCTTTAAGTTGAAGGAAGTTGTCCTAATTTAATTTTATCGGATGTGTTCAAAGAATCTAAGAGTTCAATTTCTCATATCAATATTTTGATATTTTCGGCTGATTCATAAAAGAAAGGAAAAAATAATTTTTAATTTCGAATATAAAAATACTTTAAAGTTACTATAATGAGCAAAAACTCATAGGGGTGTGCCTACAAGAATGTCGATATGGTTTAGAAAGATGATAAGGCAACTACACAATATATATGACGTTGCTTTAACAGCAGCAATCTTTTTTTTTTTCTTTTTTTTGTGAACAAAGTAACTAATTTGCCAGATCAAGCTTTTGTAAATAAAACTTAGAGTCTAAATACAATCTAGATGGTCTTTCCGATCATATCTAGAGAGTAGAATACATATGCAACTCATCGTTAGCAGGCACCCCCAAACAAACACACACACACACACATATATATATATATATTAGTGACTAGTTTTTTCTGAGTCACCCAACCATTTAATCAGGAGAGTGAGATGAACACAACTGCTTGTATGTAAGTAGGTTTTTTACGGCATAAACCAACAAAGAATTTTTTTTTTTTAATTAAAAGTCATGTTTTGACCTTTTCTTAGATAAAAATCATGTCCTTCTAAACTCTCATTTTTGATGTATTGTGAACCGTTAACTATTTATCTTCTAATCTTTTTTTTCCATGCTCAAATACAGTGATTCAAAAATTTTCAGTTTGTTAGATTAACCATATACATCATATCTACAAAAGTTGAAGCATAAAAATTTCCACAACTAAATCAACTAACATATCATATCTACAGTGGTGGATCCATTGGAAAAAACATTTACAGCTTCAGAAAAGGTGCCGGGGGTTTCACGAGGGTTATATCAGTGTCCAACCATGATGAAGACACTTCCTTGATAAGCACAAAGAAAATGCTCCTTTTGCAAAGCACCAATGAGCTTGAGAGGATGCAAAATGCTGCCGACTTGCTACCCTTTACCATACATCACTATAATCATTATTGATGCATTTAATGGGCAGATGATTCCTTGGCAGTTGGCCCGCAAGATCAAGTGGCACAAATTTAGGAACAAATATGAAATAAAAGTGAAACTAATCAAAGGTTGAAATAGTGTGTATACATATATAGAAAAATTAAATGATGACTCTAGTTATCAGAGTCACCAAGCTCACTCATGAGTGTCCTTTGATCCATTGTGGTGGATGATTGAGAGAAAATGAAGGAGAGAAATGTGATGGACATTTTTCATATGTGTGTATCTATGTTTGAATTTGTAATTACAGAAAATGTGCCCCTAGCAAAGAAAATGAGAACATTAACTATAAGGTAGTGAAAGATTGCATGAACTAAGACTACCTTGCTTGAGACTTGGACTCTCTTTTGGCATATTCTGGTAAGAATGTTTAACCTCATATTGTTTCACCAATCCAAGAAGGGAAAAGAGATGGACCAAATGCCTGATTGATTCTTCTATCGTCTGGACTGTAGGGTTCATTAACTGATATATCTATGTCTCATTCAGATTCATCTTTTGCTCTACCTATCAGCAGCTCCTTTCGTTGTAAGGACAAGGAATCCTCCAAGGGCTAGACCTCTTAGTGGCTAGTGAACGTTAGCATATATTTTGCGCTTTACATCAGCATCGCCAAAATCATGCCACAGAGGTTCTTCTTCATGGAGGGCTATTACATTCTTCATGTCAAGGACCATAGACTAGTACATGGAAAACTTGTGTATCTCATTAGATTTCCTGAATGCAAACAAACTTTGCTCGCATTGATTTTCTTCTCATTTCAATGATTCTCAAAAGTTTTCCAGTCTTGTGCAAATGAACCTACCACACCTAGTAGAAATTTATAGCTATCACCATCATTAAAGCACTGTAATATCCTAGAAAGTCGATAAACCCAACCAAACACTCATTAGGGTACTCAATTAAGTTTATCATTCAAAGTCTCCAATCAAATCTAATGTTTCAGTTAAAATTCACAAGTTTTCAGGTTCACATAAACACAAGTTATAGCAAACAATCAGCGTTAGGTCCAGCTCAAATCAGAAAAGAGGAAAATAACCAGACACTTCCTAATAGGGAGCCAACAACTGTGAAGTACACAGTTGCCTATTTGTAAACAAGCAAACAACCAAAAATGATTTTAGAAGTATATTAAAAGAAAAAAAGAAAAAACCAATGTGGTGCAAGCAGAGGAACTCGGAACAATTGGAATATCAGAAGATCACCGTCAAGCAAATAAGAGTAATTAATTTCATAATTTCTAAATATAGTTAAACAACTGCATGTGTGCATGCCTATGAGAAAAGAGAGAGAGAGAGAGCTATTACAATAAAAACCAATGATTCTGTCACAGATTAAAAATCTGTGCCGGATATCGAAGTTTCCGACCTTCCACGGTAACTGCTGATGTTTCTACTGATATGTCAATGCTCCGGTGTCGTACAGCTCGGGCAATGCTGATACGCAATATGATTTTTGCAGCAAGATTTGCATCTGTGCCAATGTCAGATGCAGATGAAGTATAAGCTGGTTCCGAGTACATGGGAATTGGTTCCCTGAAAGTGAGGAGGGTCTGATACCAGTGAGTCTTTGGCGTATAAGGTGATGTGGATAGAGTAGTGGGCATCTCCTTGCAGAATCTGCTAGTAAAACCAGTCTCAAACCACAGAACAAGCCCATAACACACAACACTTTTTGATGGCGTCGCCTTATCATGTAAGGACTCAGCATCATAGCAGTTCCCCGGTTGACCTGCTCTGGGTCTTAATTCAACATTCGCAGTGAAATCCATTTCCTCAAGCTTCATGGTCACCAGATCAAATTCCTGTCATCAGGAACGAGGCATCAAACCCGTCAACCTTTAAAACTGTCCATTTTAGGAGCTCAAACAAGAAAAAACAAAAGTTGCTCCAGAAAAGAAAATCATATGATATGACCCAGCCCCAGTAAGAGCCTCAGCTTCATCCCACCTGCTATGAACCTGGAGAAGGTCGCACTGAGACCTAAGCTTACAATTGGCTTCATCAATACACCGATATGCAATTCTAAACTCTCCTTCACATTTGAGTGATCGGCTTTATAGCAAAATACTACCTCAGATTGAAGCCTAGGTGATGCATTCCTGCTGTTTATGAAGAGACTTATAAGTAAAAGTCAGACTTACATGAAGGACCACTGAGTCAGTCACCAAATCTTGGCTCTTCACAATGTCGATGATAGGAGTCCGCGAAGCATCCTCTGCATCCACTTTGCCTATGCATGACATATTGAAACCACACACATTTTCCCAGAAAGGGATACTCGTGCCCCCTCTTCCAAAGCCAGCTACAAACTGAAAGAAAAATAGTAAAAAAACTAAAAGAAAGACTTTGATTAAGGAAAGTATAAAATGACATGAGAACACACTATGGTTGCAGTGTCAGGCAGAATTGCACCACCAGGCTTCAGCCACTTATCACGTGCAAAAAGAACTGAACTAAGCATTGATTCATACATCAGGCAATATCCCATCCATTCGCTCACTAAGACATCAATGCTGTTATGTGGCACTTGAACAAACTGGTCAAGATCTTCAACCATGCTGCAGACCACCTTTATGACTCCAGAAGATTTTCCAGGATCTTGGTCCTCAGTATCCACCCTTAACATGCCATTGTCTTTCACAATCTACATTTATCTAACAAAAATGTCATAGGCGTTAAAATCCACATGCCACCAACCAGGGAGGAAGGGAGGGAGGGAGCACCTGACGAGCCATTTTAGAAATATGTTCACTTGCTTCAACAGCTAGTACAAATGAAGCTCCTGCTTGAGCTGCAAACAGACTGCACGAAGAAAAGACCATCAATTATACAAAGCCAACCACATATAATATTCTGTTGAAACTCAATGTCAATATTATAAAACTTTAAACTACATTGCAGGTGCCAACAGTATAAGTTTATAATCCAGTCAGATATAACCTATTGCAAAAGTGGGAGAAGGAATTATAGAAAAGCTGATACCAAGAACAGGCAGATTGGTGCATGATAAAAAATTCTTAGAATAAAATGAACGTAACAGGTCCCGTGGACTTCAAACAAGAGGACGAACCCTTCTAAGTAGTGGGAAAGTCCCTCAGGAATGGAGGAATGTACTACTTTTTGATATTTTGTGTAGATGGCCTGAACGCCTTACATCATCCCTATCAGAAGCATTTGAAATACCTTCCCTTAAATTACCAAAATGTTTATTGCTGCATTAGTCAATTTCTATGTTTAAATAGCCCTTTCTCATGTTGCAAAAACTATTCATTTTTTACAAATAGCCATCCATTATCCAACATCATTCACTACCTCCATCAAAGAACCAGTACCAAGGTTGACACGAGACATGAAAACGTATGTAAAAGATAGATTAAGTGAAGGTTGTAAAATTTCTGAAACACTTTTTCACAAACCTAACAATGTAGATGAGTTCATCATGGTCCATAGTCCATGTAAAAGGACTTTGCTCACGTTTTTTATTTAAAAAAAAAAATGTTTGGAGCTAGAACATTTGTGAAATTTGTTGGCTGTTGGTCTCCAGATCTTGAACCTATATATGTATCATACTTGAGCAAACTAAGTGTTGATTCTTACAAAATCAATCATGTAGATAACATATATAGTTATCCTTGCTAAAGAGTGGAAATGTTATACATATTAGTTGCCATACCTTTGTAGTCACAATTCAGTTAGCAACCTTATGTGTTCCCATTTTTTGTGTCTTTCCCATCAACCTGCCCATGTTTGACCTTATTTAATGTTTTGGTATGAAAGTTGACTTTGGGACCTTGAATTTCAGCTTTTACGCAGGATTTCCAACTGACACACAAATTAACGGCTTGAATGCTCCAAATTTTATCCACTGGTAGAAACTTGTCAAAGAATTTTGATCTACTAGTTGACCATGGTGTTCTAAATGGCGCTGAAGACATGTACAAATTATATTGGATTGGAAAAACTTTGATTGTGGTGTCTCAATTAGAATGCACATAAAATCAACAGCAAACGATTATTACCCTATATAAAAGAGCTGGTAATGATGAGATAACACCATGCAGAAAGGCGGATTCTTCTTTGTTCAGCACATTTAATACAAAAAATGGCTTCTCTTTAATTCTCTTTTAGATAGGGGTCCAAATCAAATATCTAGCAGCTGATGTCTATTCAAGCATGATACTCATGAACAGTCCCTATATAGCAGCAGAACACAAACCTGAGTATCCCAGTTCCACAACCAATATCCATAACAGTTGCCTGATGAAAGAGAGATGGATTACATGAAATTGCTCCTTGATATGCATCCATTCTGACCTGCAGCATCACATTTAGAATGCAATTTCAAACTAGGACAGAAAGAAATGATAAAAATTTGTAATCAATTAACTACACAACTACAAGGACTACAATTGCAGTAATGGATAGTGCAACTCTTTCAAGATCCACAAGTAAACAATCTATATATGTAACATGTAAGATAATTCCTCAAGCCACAGAATAGAACGTGATAACATGTACTAAGCCTTAATAAAACTAAAATAACACAGAGGTTGGATGCTGTTTACCTTATCACCGAGCATCTCTCTGTGAATGCCAAAAGAACCATATGATCCAAAATAATTCTCATTCACAGATCTAATCTTCCTTGCAGCAACATTTGCAGAAGACACTCTCAGGTTCTTAGACCTTGGTTTCTCTGTAACGTTAGTACAAGCTGAGAAAGCACCATCACCTACTGCAACATCCAAATGATTTGCCAAGCATGAGGATCCATCCCTGGCAGCAGAATCTTCCATAGCATCTTTAGTGTCACAGCTGATATCAACTTGGACTAAATTTGATGCATAATCATCACCATTAATGGAACACTTAGCAAGAGCTTCAATATTTGCAATCTCTCTAATCAATTCCTCACGGTCAACATCCAATTGGCTATCATCCTCGGAGACATCATCTTCAGCAAAACTGTGCAATAGTGCATCTTCTTTCATGAAAGGTTGTAGATATTTGTCAGCCTGCCAAGGGAAACCTCCACCTTTCACAAAGGTGTTTGCCTCGTGTAAATGCTTTTGGAGGGATTCCTTGGATGTTAATGCCACACCACAGGCCCAGCATTTATTTTCTGCTACCTAGAAAGGAGCATAGAACAACATCACTGTTATCTACGGGAAAAAGGGTAACATGGAACAGAGAAAGTGCAAAATCAAGATACTAATTTCAGCTGCACTAGAAATGTAAATCTGCTCTAACTTTTCCATTCTGCATTGCGCTTGCTATTATTCATTAATTCTCTTCCTAGAAGGTCAAAGTCTCAAGAAAAATGTCTCTATTAAATAAAAGTGTAACAGCTGTAAAGTACCAAGTTCATTTTGACAGAGATATGATGTTCCAAAGATTAGACTACCAGCGACACAGTAAAACCTCTTCATTCATGTGCCAAAAGAACAGGTTAAGATTATAAGTTGCGGACCTGTGAACGCACATAATTGATGAGCTTAAATGCTTCATAAAAACTCAAGTCCAAAGACCTCTGGATACCAATGAAATCAAAGGCATGACTTGACGCACAATGGTCAAAGAGTGCATTGACTGAACTCCATTTGAGATCACAAAACAAACAAAGACATTCTCGTTCATCGGCATCTCCATCATCGTCCTTCCATTCGTCCCAGCCAGAATTCTGCTCTTCGTCATCATCATCGTCGTCCTCATCAAATACTGCCACTATTTCTTCAGGTTTCTCGTCTAGGAGCTTTCCGGTCATTGGGAAGTGGCGAACTCAACGATCTTTTGCACAGACCAACTCACTGGAAAGAATCAAGGAAAGGAAACTTCCTCAAAGAAAGAAAATTAACAAAATGAAAAGAGCATCAAATGCATCTCTCCCCTAACCAAAGGGAGTTCAGAAACATCAAAGTTTCAAGAGTAACATGTTCAAACACTTGACAAGCAGAATTTGACCAGAAAAATATTTCTTTATTTTCTTCCATTGTATAAAAGTAATAGTCAAGCCCGTGTTAATACATACACATAAGCAACACAAAAAATATCACCCAGAAAAAGTTTTTTGTGAAGCACCTGACGTTAACTATATAATCCTGAAGCACAGAGAACACATATAGCTATTCAAAAATGCATTTGTTGTTGTTGTTATCAAACATTCCGAATCTTTGTTATATGTAACTTGTTCAATATCAAACAGATAAAACGCAAGTGGTTGGTAGAGATCAAAGAACAGAACACGATTCTCTTCTCCGTAAGCATCTCCTAAGGTTTCAGTAATAAGCATGTTGAGCAAGGGACTAAAAGCACATTACGGGAGACATATATATAAAGAACACTCAATCGTCTGAGCGCCTACACCGCTTCGATTATCCATTTATATATCAAACCAACTAAAATTAGAGATACCTTGGCCAAATCCTCTTTCTGAGACCCTAATATCAATTCTATAATCTCTACTTGGTTCCCTCCACTGTCGAGAAGGCTTTCGCTCTTGCACTGTTGTTTAACTGCTTGTTCTTGCTCGCCAGGAGATTCGCCCGAACAAGGAAAAGGATCGAAAGATGGAAAAGTCGAGAAGAGCAAAGAGAGGAGTCCCCAGTTCTCCGGCCAGTGTAGGCCTCTCCCCGGCTGTCTGGCGGCGGGTTGAGTGAGATAGACAGGCACAGCCAATTGCGAGGGAAAAGTGAGGTTACGAGGGTTCGTTTGAGGCTTCGTCCGTCGTTTGTATATATACCCGTCTACGGAAATTACAAATTAAGTGGAAAATTTATTAATATTTACTGTAAACTCCTTTCATCTTTAGTTATAGTGCATTGCTAGACCCGTCGAACGAGCTGAACGAAGCCAGCTTTTTACCGTCCAAAAAAACGCTAACGAGAGCCGTTTCGGCCGATACGCACCAGCCGGTATCTACCATCTTAATTTGTTTCAAAAGTTCAAAAATAGAAAAAATATATGGTTTCAAACATTGGCAGTCACGATTTGAACACAATACTATGGAAGAGTTCAGCCTGCAGAATCGGAAATGGCAAAAGGTTGAAAAATAGTTAGTCCTGACACTGCTTTGCGCGATGAGCTTGGAATATTTACATATGCTGCTAATACCAACAAGTATGGCTTAATGTATTTCACACCATTGAAATACATATCTTGTAGTTACACGGGATGAGCAACCCCATTGTGAATAGAAGCTTCAGCCACCTTGGTGGACTTGGAACCTTCAAGTTGCAGGAGGCCAAGAGTTCCAACATGCATGATGCGCTTCTTGGCATGAACTGGTGATCATCCGCTCAGCTCCAGCTTGCTTATCAGAGAAAACAATGTTCATTTAAGTTTTTAACTTCAATATGGATGAATGATCCTGCAGCCAGGGTTCTTGTACCATTCAAAAAAAGTCGGCCCCATCCTCGACATCATCAGTTTTGATGCTCCCAGATTGAGCCATGAGAATTCTGTAGACTCGTTTTGAACACACCTCACCTACCCTTCTATCTTCATTTCCCAGCATATCCTCTGTCATTAGGTCTTTCAGCAAGAACTCTTTCTCGTGTACCTGAGAATAGCATGCACCAGTTAGCAGATAGATAAACCATTCAAAGCAGCAAGGTGTCTACCAGGCAAAAGACTCACTGATCTACAAGGATCCATGTAGACATTGAGAAGACACCTCATTGTAGGGTACTTCTTCCATATTGCAACGGCGAACCTTGGTTGAACTTTTGGAATGGCAGTCAGTGCTCTCAACCTGAAGTGAATAAAGTAGAAACATTTTTCACTCACTACTCATGCAAGATATCAATAAAAACAAGCTGTTATGCCTTCAGGGGATAGAACATGGTCCCTGGAAGGATGTAGCCCTTTCTGTGTTCATGTTCATATTTGACTACTACATTAGACACACTCACAAAAAAAGTACCAAATGATGGATGGCTTCCCTCTATTTCAGCTGTGGATGTATTAAGGTTTAACATGCCCATCACATGAAGATAGCCCTATTATGTTCAGAACACCAAAAGGTTCCTATTCTCCAGGAGAGCTACGAATATTGACAAGCTCAACCTGCCTACTCTCTCTCCAAAACGTCCAGAACGGAAGAAGTGAAAATAACCAACAGTGGGACAGGCAAACATCAATTTACTTACACACACATGACATGAATCAAACTAAAGCTTAAGAGCAATGACCAAAAGTAAGAACTGGTCTCAGGATTCAAAAGGGTTAGTGTAGTGACATAGGTTGCAGTTCAATTCTGATAGGCAGCCCTCTTTGTATATGGATAAGAGACAGAATACAGTTCAATTCCCATAGATATCCCTCTTTGTATATGCTGAAGCGGGTGTACCTTATGGTGTCAGGAAGAATACGTAGGATTTTACCTGCTGCTCAATTGAGGATTCGGAACTGAATTTCCATTCAGACGATCGAAATGACGCGTAATAGCCACATTATGAACAGATTAACCAAAACAAAGGTAAAACCCATGCTTACGAAGCAAGGAAATAGGATATGTATCTCACTACAGACAAACAGTCACTTTCAGAAAAAGCAAAAAATGCTAAATGATATACTTGCATTCATAATAAATAAAACCTGTACATGTACTTACCACACATTTTTTTTAATAAGGTTCTTGTCAAAAAAACCTTTGGGAATGTGGGATCCATTAGCATTTATGGAAAGTCGAGTCAGCTTTTTCCTGCAAATCTCAGAAAAATTTTAACATAATTAGATATTGCCAGTTAAAATATCCGAAGAATGAAATATCTATTGGAACTACATATGAGTTAAAGATGCAAGTCAGGACATTTTCTTCTTCATTTCTCTCCAACTTTTGACCTTAGAAGTTAGAAGTAGTGATGAGATCAATGATGCTACGGAAAAAGCACAACGAATAACTTGAATATTCTGTTTTTCCATAGTTTATGTAATAGTAGTAAGCTGACGAAACAAAAAAGAACTCTCTTCAACTCAATCATTACTTTACTTGGCCTGACAAATTGGAAATGAATCATTTCTTTATTTGGCCTTATCAATCTGAAATAGTTTTGCTCATTCGCTTCTCCAATTAAGTAAGTTGTTTGATTCAACATTATCAACCGCACCAAATCATAGTTTTTTAACAAGGGTCTTTCATCATGTGCAAGTGCATAATAAGAGGAGAAAGGGCTACTGAAGCTGGCCCAAGTATAGATGTTCAAATGTTTAGCAAGTATACATGTCCAAATGTTTAGTTTCCTCATGGTATAAAGGTCTGCTAAGCAGGACATTTACACACGTAATACACATGAAAGTCACATCACTTCCTTATGTTGGTTTTTCTTTATCATGAAACCACCCGAAAATCCACATAAGGGAGGTCTATTGTTGTAAATATCTTGATTTCATGTGCTTCAAATGCTTAAACTTCTTTAACGTGTGACAAATGACTACTTTTTATCACACAGCATCGGAAAGAAGGTTTCATCTAGAGTCTTGACACAAGCACTACTTTTGTTTATTTGGTTCTTTATTTGTTTTCATTTATTAAAGTTGAACTTGGACCTTCTATCTCAATATTGGATCCAGGTCCAAAGTAATTAGAAAACATTATTTAAGGGGGACGTGTGGTCGTTTTGGGATTAGTGAAATTGATTCATCGAACCCTAAGTTATTTTGTTATTTCCCTTATTTGCTTTCTTGCTTTCATTTATTCTTCCTGTTCTTACTTGAATTCATTCTCCAACTGGGATTAGCGTAGGAGCCCTAATCACTGTGTGAAGTCTGATCTTTGTACCAGTTCCTTCACTACTTAGGCTCCTAAAAGGTGAGGGGAATTTAATACAATTTAATTGCCAGTGATACTTTATTAAAAATAACTAAACAAAATACCACTTTAAATCAGAAACAAGAAGACATCAGCTGTAGATATAGAGGCATGACTTTACTGCATAAAAAGGAGAAATTCAAAATATATACAAGTTGCCTATAATGACAAAGCACCACAACTAATACCTGATGAATAAGAAAAAAATCAATTACCCTGACCAAGGGGCAAGATATGGAAAACAAGATTTTTAGGATGCTACAAGAATAAAGCTTGAAATTGCTTTAGCAATATTATGGTTTGGGAGCCCTTACAAAATACTATGTGGACCAATTAAGCATATAATGCCATTTTAACCTGATTTAATAAGTCTGTACAAAAATATCATAGAAGAAATATCTGCAGCAGCCCTCTTGGAATTCAAAAATTAAAAGATCAAAACTTAACCATAAATGACCAAAATTGCCTCAGAAAAGGAATAGACTCAAGTGCCTCACCGAAATTGACAGTTTGCTAAGCTGCATGTCAACCCAACAATGTGTTCAGCAACTTCAGCTTCATCTAGGCATTGTCTTGAATGCACTCGGGAAAAATGTGTTGTGAGCATTGACAAAACCTGAAGAAGGTCATGGTTTTAGATGACCATAAAGCAAGCATCCAGGAAGTATGTGTTTCTTAGTTGATGGATATCAAAAGACGTCCACCGTGAAAATATACCTCTTCAACAGGAGGGCGCTTCCAAGAATTAGCATTTGATGGATTCTTGTATTGCACTTGCTCTCTGGAAATGTAGTTAGATGTAAAACCAGAAGTTTCAGGGTTGTTGAGATATATATATATATATATATATATATATATATAGAGAGAGAGAGAGAGAGAGCAAAATAGACCACGAGTTGCAGAGTACCGAAATGGAGCCATTAAAAGACAGAGAATAGAAAAATGGAACTGACATGCATTTGGATTATCCATTTCAACTGTAACATGCGAAGGAATACGCACATTGACATGCCTATTACTGGCTGCAAATCCATACTGCAAGACAGCCATTGAGTATCATTGACCAAATTCAGAGGACCAATTAACCATGTTCCAATTCCTCACCTTTTGCTGATGTATGACATCAGTTTATTTGTACAGTAACAAATAATGTACTCTGGATAAAGTTGCTGTACTCTTTGAACATGATCAATCACAACCTCATTGGTGACCATGTTGCAGAATGCTTCAGCCTCATGAACAAATAATATATAAGGAACATCGGCACCCATGGAAGAAAGCTGAAATTACAAAGGATGTTAGAATCCCAAGAATATTGACTCACTTGCCAAAAATACTATAGAATGAATTTCATCCTCAGAAGGATGAATATGGCAAAAATTAGTGATATCATGAGGATAAAATGATATCAAACAAATAAAATGAGAATAAGAATATCGACATATTTTGACCTCACTGGATATTCTGCTGTCATAATATGCACTTCTGAATCTGATGCAAAATAACAAAACCTCCATTGACAGTTTCTGAGGAACACTTTTCATTTACACAGAGACCATAAACAACGATCATCAAAATTAATTGAACATGGTCAATAATGACTCGACAACATTGTGAGTTAATGACCTGATAAGTCAAAACCTCAGATGTGTTATTTGACATTGACAGCATTTTATATGAAGCAATACAATGGAACAAGCATGATAGGATTGCTTTTCTTCATAAATGAGCTTGGTAATAACTATTTATTTAGCATTTATACCAACTAGACATGATAAATCTAATTGTCTCCACGTGTAAATGTCCTCGTGTGTACAAGTGATCAAAACAAAAAGTCCTCATCGGTTCCAAACATATCTAAGTACCTGTGCAATTTGGTCAGGGACATTCATCGTCCACAAAATCGAGCTCTCAATTGGATTTGAAGTTATATGAAATTCAAGCCCTTTCTCTGCAAGCTTACTAAGCAAAGATCCTGTGGACAATAAACAGCACTTGAAACTTTAGGTATGTATTTGAAGAATCAAAATGAACAAATTGGGCAACAAAAATGATTTCCAACTAGAGTAATAAGTTCAACATACCACCAATTAAGCCCATCTCAACAACTTTAGTATCAATCTTCAATACTATGGATTTTATAGCCAGCTTCCCTTTCTCCCATTTCTCCTTCTCCTTCTGCAGCTTCTTCATCTTTGCAGCTTCAGCCTTCAAGGCTTCTTTTCGCAACTTTTCTTGCTGGGCAATAATAAATGCATGAAAAACTTTGAACCAGAAGCTCCACAATCAACCATGGACCGCAGTATGTTATAGATGATCTTACCTCTCGTTTTAGTTTCCTTTCCTCCTTTAGAGACATTCTCTCTTCCTTCGACTGCTTTTTTCTTGGCAGCTTACTATTCAAGCATTCTGTGTCAGTTGTTACTTCTTTTTCATGTTCAAGACCAATATCCATTACTTGGTTCGGCAAGACTAGCTCATTCATAATACCGCTCTCCACCTGTCAATAAAGTTAGCCAGGTAGTTAACAATCATTAAGTTAACTTAAATGTGGAAGCAAAAAAATTGTTTGAAAGACGTCGCCAAAATGTAGAAGACACAAAAAAACAAGCTAGTTTCTATCCTTGAAAAGGAAGAAAGTCCCTAGGTCATACTTGAATATATCTAAATCATAGCTGATCGTTAATTGATAGAGATTTAACCAGCATTTCTTGGTGAAACAGAGAATGTCATCCTGGAAACTTTTTTCAAAAAACTAACAGTTAAATCATGCAACAAAAACAATAGGCAAGGCCAATAGCCAACTGATCAGATTGACACTTTGCTAACTGGAATTGCAGTGATCCCAAGCCTACCTAAGTTTAAACTTTGACGCAAATTATATGAAATATTAAATGATTTGTCAATATCCTTCTATAGCATTCAAATTTCAAACAAGGAGCACTGAACCCTAGATGATCTCTATAAGAACCACACACATCATCAAAGCTACAATCACTGCCATTGTGATCAGCAAAACATATATCTTTAACTATTCATATTGCCAACTGAGATAAGTAGCCCACAGAGAGCTTGCTTTAAATCACAAAAACGTGTTTTTTTCAGAAATAAATGTTTAAAACGCTAAAAATGAGTCAACCGAAAAAAAACAGCAAAAAACACATTTTTTTGAAAAGAAAATGCCAAACGAAAAACATGGAAAAACATGTTTGTTTTTTCACATATTTTCATATTTTTTGTTATTTTAATATTTCCTTACATTTTTCATATTTTTTATTACCACATTTTTATTTTGAAAGTTTATTTTTAAGATCTTCTTTTTCATTAATTACTTTAAAAATTATCCAGATTTTCCTAGGAAAAACAACTCTGTCGTATTATACTCGAGAAAAACTTCACTGTTTAAAGTTTTAAACCTGTAAACAATATGTGTGACTATGTTTTTAGTAGAAAGAAGAACGAAAATTGAAACCGCTTTGAGAACTTGAGAACACAACTCCCCAGCACCAACCCCCCACCCCAACCAAAAAAAAAAAAATTTACCCCAACGAACAAAACAGAAAGAAAAAGACCCAAACATCTATATCTGAACAAAGCAGAAAGAAAAAGACCCAAACATCTATATCTGGCTTGGTGGTTGCATTGATCATCTCTCTAGAGAATTAGCATGCCGAAGTGCTGTGATCCCAATTGTAGGTTGAGGATCCTTTGTGTGGATTTACAAAGGGAAGAATGAAAAAGGAAGTTCATTGCCTTTGGGTTGACTATTTCACCAATATGCTATGTGCCGATCCAGAAATACTATCCATGTAGTTGCAACTTGCAAGTGAACTATAAACACTGATGCATTAATGAGCATATGATACTACTGCCACTACTAATGACAGTTTAAGGCTTCAACATGTCCTGTAGTGGATATTCTTACTATATCAACAATGAAAGCAAGTGCAAGTAACTGTCTCAAAGGGGCTACCTGCAGCTAGAGGAAATTTCGATGTCGTTTGCTTAACATTGAAGAAACTACTATTAGCTTTCTTTCTTTTGTTTCTTTAATGTGACCAATAGCAAAGTTGTCTTCCTTGTTTGTGCATGTTCATCTACATACACCATATAACCCATGATATAAACAGGTTGAATCCAGAGTCGAGGATTTGCCATTATTGGCTGCTATGTGACTGACTGCCCAATCCCCATGCATTTAGCTATACCCAACCCCCATTTAAATTCCCAGATATGACAATGAAAGCAGGCTACTCAGAAAACAATATTTCACTGGAAAGAGAAAGAGAACAGACTCCTTACTTGATATGCTTATTAACATTCATTGTTTAAATGTAAATGAGTTGGATTACCTATTCACCAATGTCAATGGGCACCTCTACAATTCTTGTCACCAATGTTAGACCATGTGCACCCACAATGGTACTAAGTTATGAGGTATTTCTAACATGGTCAGTTGGGGCCTCAAACTTAAAATGAGAAATAATGCAATATATGATTGCCATACTCCTACTTTTAGGTTTTTATTGTTAATCAAGAACTTATATTACCTTGCATGAAAAAGTGCATTTGTGATTTTGTAAGCTACATGTTTTTACGTGTAAGTAGAGACGTACCCCTGAGTCCATTTTTTATGCAATTATTGTCATCCCTCAAGCCCCTATCCTTCCCCACACTGCAACAGATTATCAATCAACAACCTATTTTTATCATGACCAAGTTATGCCTTTTCCTGCACCACCCAGAGTCACCTGTTCAATGAAGAAATGCTACCTAATCGCACTTCCATTGGTCATTTTATCAAGTGAACAAGTCACGGAGAGAGCATGGTTTGTCTAGGAAGTCTTTACCATGGGAAAAGAGTCCAAGCATTGATCCTCCTTTGAATTGTCACTCACAAAAATCTCAGCAGAATCATTATCAGAGTCTAAACAAATCACATTGGAGCATCCTGTTTGAAAGGAACAATACTGAGATTGTCTCAAATTCAACAGCAAGAAAAACAAATGAATACAATTAACCTTTAAATGTCATCATTCTAAAAAAAATAAAGAAAGGAAAAAGGCTTGTCATTGCATGTCATACTCAAAGCAACACAATAAAAGGTAATTTTCTCACAAATGAAGAACTGAACAGGATACTTCATATGCGCCGAATTCAAAATGGTAGACTAAGTACAGTACCACAGCCGATGAAGTGGTAAAAATGTAGTTCAAACTGTAGGGTATTTCTATAGCACGTTTGGCATTAAAGGGACCATAAATCCTGAAAAAGTAAGTTAAAAGCTCCAGTGTACTAATGAAGCTGTTTGCTTGCTCCTGAAGCATAGTAACTGAATAAGATATCATGAAATTTGTTACAAGACTTTCCAGACTCCATAAACAATTTACTGCAATAAAACATGCATTCTTCTTCCTCTTCCTTTTCTCTTGAGCAGGAAAGTGGCGGACAACATAGAGAATCCCACCTTTGCTTTCTAATTTTAGGCTTAGGCAACGGGAAGACTTTCTTGGTAGGCAAGGAAGGGCACCCACAGTTTTTGCAAGTAATGACAACAACAGAAGGGTCTAGTAAATGCGCACAACCTGAAGTAGCAAACTTGGCACTTCGTCACAAGTCACAACTCGATGGTTTCCTCATCATTTTCGAAAAAAGGGAAAGAATTAGAAAATATGGGGGTGGGATTTCAAGCATAAAGGTGAAGGGTCTTTCTTAGAGAGTGCACGTTTACCAGTCCAGCTGTCATAGTTGAGTTACTACAGTAGGACACTCAAATAGAATTGTCTGCAGACGGTCGATAAATTTATTACTAGCAAGGTTCCAAAAGGTAAGTGCCTTTAAAGGGAATTACGCAGGTTTCGTCGTTTGTTCATCGCGAATACCAAAATAAATCAAAGTTTAATAATTTAGTCTGCAGAGAAACGCTTTCCTGGAAAATGTCTTAGGTTTCAAGCTCCAGAGATCATAATTTGCTATGTGTGAAGCGTTGGCTTCTCCAAACAAGGGCAGTAGATCATACCACCACCACCAGTAGCATTGCAATGTAAATGTTTCGGCTATTTCGCTAGGGATGAAAAGAGATCGAAGAAGCCAAATTCTTAGACTCAAAAACCCAACAACGAAAACCCGCAAAATCTCCCGTAGCAAAAAAACCTAGCAGCCCGTTGGAATTCTCGAAGAGCAGCCAATTAGCTCTAAAGGGAATTACGCATGTTTCGTCGTTTGTTCATCGCGAATACCAAAATAAATCAAAGTTTAATAATTTAGTCTGCAGAGAAACGCTTTCCTGGAAAATGTCTTAGGTTTCAAGCTCCAGAGATCATAATTTGCTATGTGTGAAGCGTTGGCTTCTCCAAACAAGGGCAGTAGATCATACCACCACCACCAGTAGCATTGCAATGTAAATGTTTCGGCTATTTCGCTAGGGATGAAAAGAGATCGAAGAAGCCAAATTCTTAGACTCAAAAACCCAACAACGAAAACCCGCAAAATCTCCCGTTGCAAAAAAACCTAGCAGCCCGTTGGAATTCTCGAAGAGCAGCCAATTAGCTCACCAGAGGCTTTATCATTAGGTAAGGCAGTGAAAGATTGGGATTCGGTGCATTTGACGATGGAGACGTCCGACCGGCAAGAAAATGGCGTTTCCGGCACAACCAAGGGGGTGGTGACATCCTTCTGCGGGGTGTCAATGACGAGAAAAGGCACAGCTTCGTCTCCGTGCCGCGTGGCTGCCGGAACATCGGGATTGTAGGTGAGAACATCGTCTTCCTCGCCGTCCGACAGGATCTCGACGGTGACCGGCAGACTCATTTTCCTCCTCTTTCTGGCCCCAACCGGTCGCCCGTTCAAAATGCGGAGACTGCGCGCCAAGCCCTTTTCCCCGTGATTCTTACACAAATTGCTTTGTCCTTTTCATGTAATTCAATTTTATGCCTAAAGTTTATTAAAATTCGAAAATATGCTTCCTTATTTAAAATATTCTACATGACCGCAGCCTAAAAATCTTAAATCCATAACTATCAAACCTGGCTTTTCTTTTTTTGTATTTTCAAATACAAAACTTATACCTCCGATCAAAAGATATCGACGTTTATCTCTAGAATCAAAGAAGGTTATATGGTATGGCTTGTTGAGACATACATGAAAACCAACCGTTCGCTGACACTTAAGTGACTCATGAAAATTTCTCCTTATTTAGTAAGACTATATGAACAAATGCCTAAACCAAAATATGTAATTGTTATGGGAGACTGTACTACAGTACCAATTCTTATAGTATTGTTCGGAGAGTCGATAAGTTAATCCCTGTCCATGCTTATTTGCCAGGTTGTCCATCTAAACCAGATGCAATTATAGACGCTATAATGAAACTTCATAAGAAGGTATCTCGAAGGTATCTCGAGAAATCTATGAAGATAGAACAGGAGCTCTCCTCACTATCCAATATCAAGAGATAGGGGTGGATTTTCATACTCGCTTCTTTTATGGCATAACATGCAATGTGGCATCCCATGAGGTTCAAATCAACTATCCAATACCCAGTACTTGATTTGCAAGTTAAAATATGATAGTTTTCAAAATTAGGGTTTTACTTGGCAAGTAGGTATAAAATAATCAAGATTTATAGAATGAGCCTCATCACATGTCTTATACAATATGCTCTTGAGAATAATCTTTTCAGCCAACGGGATCTAGTTCGGTCAGAATACATGTGCTTTGGAAGTTTCCTCAATTTTAACTTAAGTTAATTTTAAAAGAATAAAGCACTAAAAAGTTGCCGGCCATTTGTTCTCACCATTTCATTCTTAAAGCCTATTTCAGCATAAAGTGACCAAAACGCCATTGAGTTTTTAAGAAATGATCTTTTATAAGGGTTGAAAAAGAAAGTGCATGTAGGCATATGGATATTTGCTCACATGGGCCTACAAAGTTCATTTATTTACATGTTAGTACTTTCAATTAATCCCTAAAAACTCTTTTGATAATAGGAACTTTGTAATTTTTAGAACAAATTGTTCTATGAATGTGCCTATGTTTTGGAAATAGCTTAATAGAGCAATTTATTCTAAGACATACGATGTTCTTGTTATCAAACACTCCTTAAAAGAAACTTATCGTAGTAGAAACACTATGTAAGTGTTTTATGAATTTGTCTTAAAGATTATGATAGGTTTATGGAATATTATAATTAATGATCCATGAATTTATCTCAAAGTCTGGGGCAAATTCATAGAACAATAGAGAGTATTTCGTGTTACAAACAATAATAAACTATTTCATGGATTTGTCATAAAGATTGAGGTGGATTTATGGAACAATATAATTTATTATTGTCCTAACTGCTAAATTAAGATTGTTTTCTTATAGTACTCATCAACCCAAAATTTCTAGTTCTACCATTGTACACAACCCTCTATTTCACAAGAATGTTGATAAGGCCTCGAACAAAAAGAAACTTGGATATATTTTCCCTTAAGCTTAGCTTCCACTTTTCTCTGTCGGTGTTTGTTTGTTAAAGAACAGCTTAAGCTAGTTCACAGGCCTGTGCATATAATCAGCTTCCGTTTTTAGAAACCTAAACTAGCTTTGCAGATATGTTGGAGTCCAAATTTATATGTTACAAAGGGAAAAAAACACAAAATCTGATGCACATACCAAAGTTTACGAAAGTTTTGAATTGATTTAGTAAAATCCATTTCAGACAACGTTACAATTTGGTTCAATCCCAGCTATGATGTTTGATTGGACTTATCAGAGCCAATGACACTGAAAAGTTTCCCAGTCTACAGCAGGAATACCTAACGGACCAACCAAAGCTCAAAAATGCTGGATCTTGTTGCCATCATATATATATACAACGATGAATGTGAAAGTATATTACAAAGATTATATTCATACTTCCACATGCAATACAAGGGGACACGATCACCACTCATGTCCAAATAAGATCTTCCTTTGTTTTTTTTCATCTAATTTCTTTCTGAACACACAAAAATAGATAGCTTGGAAAGGCAACAAAACCTATATATAAATATAAATAAATAATATATATATATATATATATATATATATATATATATATATAAATAAAGAGAGGGAGAGAGGATGCATCAGAGGCCTGGAGTCGAAGTTACAGAATAAAGAAACAGCATCCATTTTTTTTTTATTTGGTCATGGAAACCAACACGTGAATTTGGAAAAGCAAGCCTACAAATCAAGATCACAAACCAGAGATGAAGAAATGAAGACGCGATCTTCTAATCGTTGCTGATTGTTCATGACATTCTCGTTGAAGAATGGTTGCTTCTAATAAGATGAAGATCAAGAAGAAGCGCTCTGTTTTTTCAATTAAGAATCCTAGCACAGTGAGTGATCATGCTGCACACGCGCCTGTAAGGGTTGGCTTGCGCGCTCTTCTGGCAGCCGTAGTAGGACTGGCCGCGGGTATTGCATGGCACCGAGTTCCGGCGCAGGGCTCTGTAGCTTATGTACCCGCTCTGAGGGTACAGCATTCGCCGGCCGGCGGCGCCCCCGGAGTTCGGCGGCGACATCTCTTCCTCGTCCAGGTCCATGCACTGGCCGATGGAGCCGCCGCACGAGCGGTGCTCGTTCACGACCTTGTTATGGGCCGAGAGGCCCCAGCGGTTTGAGCCTAGGCTGGCGACCTCTGCCTTGGGCGTGGCCACCACCATGGCCATGGCTAGAAGGAGCAAGATCAGAGGCACTCTGAACGCCATTGTTGAGCACGAAGAGAAGGGCGTGGCAATTTGGTGGTCTCTTGTATATTAAGATCTGAGAGACAGGGAGAAAGAGAGAGAGAGAGAGAGAGGTTCTGATTTCTATTTGGGAAAGGCAGTTGTTTGTGGCTGTTGTGAGGAGGAGAGCGATGCCCACAATCTCTCTCTCATGAATCTGCACGGTATATATGTCGAGGCTTTTTTGTTGGTTCAGTGGCTACGCCGGAAGCCATGGCCGGCCGTGTGTTCTTGATGAACAATCTCTACAACTCTCTATTATGAAGAAAATAATCATTTTTTGTTATTTTCATGGTCAAATTAGAAACTCTTTTTTTTAGTAAATAAGCGGTTATAATAACTGGCTTTCTATTCCACTTTCTCTCCAAGTGTTAAACTAAATTCCTCCTTTTTCTCCCTCTATGTTTCCTCTACAACTATTTAATTTACAGCTCTCTCTCTCTCTCTCTCTCTCTCTACATAAATTTAACGTACATGTTTCATAGTTCTATGTGTAAGAACGGCCTAGATCGAATGGTTTCATAACTAAATGATAAAGTCAGTACCCATCTGAGAAGTCACATAATTTATATAAATGATACTGTATTTGTCAAACATCAACTGATCTTGTGAAAAATAATATACAATGCATCATTTCACCTCAAAAACGTGATTCTAAATGGCCGGGAGAATACCAATGATCAAAAATATATTTTCTCCGTGGAAAGATCCATCTTTATTATTTCACCTTGCATATCACATTTACAAGGTCTTCTATAATCGAACATCAAGATTTACACCTAGAATAGGTACTCAGTAAGGTTAAACAAATCAAAATCTGAAACACAAATTCTAACTTTTTATTTGTTCAGTGGTATTATAACGATGGGACTCACTCTCGAGCTGGGCCTCCTGGTTCGATGGATCTCAAAAGTTTAGTTTTTTATTAAAGACTACGAAAGATATTCAAGTGCTTATAAAAGAGGTTTTTAAAGTGGCTGGTTGTCATGGTTCCTAGTTTTTTTCAAGTTAAAATTCATATGTCGAACCAAGAGCCTAAGCCCGAGTGCGAGCCCTACAATGGTTTGGGTGGCCACATATACCATAGCCATCAAATCATAGTTAACAAGAATCATAGGAACCTCACACCTTTTTAAAAACCCCAAGCTCGAAGCTGGTTATATGCACCTCGAATGATACAATGACCAAAATGTCCTTGGTCAGCAAAAAGAGGAGCCCTCTTACAAGGGTAGCAACCACTGCACCACCTTCACCTGGTCCTGCTAGCCAGGATCAGATTAAATAACCTTCTCAACCATTTCATGAGTGTGGATCGAATATGGCAGCCTAGAGGTAGTTAAGGTTGTATGCACCGTTATGTGTGTGTTGCTTACATACTCGAAAAAAAACGTCCTTTATAGACATTTCACTTTTTTATTTTCATTTTTATCTTATCAGAAATTTATATATTTTTTGTGCAAACTATGGATATTTTTGTCATTAACCATATTGATACACAAAATTTCATGCAGATAACACATATAACCAGCTTTGGCTAAAAGGGCAAAGCTGCCCAAAGCAATTTGCTTTTTGAATTTTCCAATTGATGTCTAAGCTGCTTTTTTGTCTTGCGTTGGTTAAGAAAAAGAAAAAGAGTAAGTAATTATCAGAGCTACAATTTTCCTAGCTTTAAATTATTTTGCCTGCACCATCCTCTCGCCAGGCAATATATATGCACCCTTTAAAAAAAAGTTGGGATATTTTAGAAATTTGTAAAAAAAAAATATTTTTAGACTTTTTAACTTTTTCATTACTGTTTTTTACCACAAAGGTTTTTTTTTTTTTTTTTTATAATCAAGGGTATTCTATCATTATATACGATGATGCACAAGTTTTTTATACATACAATGGTGCATATAATTAGCTTTGGTTTTAAGATGGTTGGAACTTAGTGATTATAAGATGCCCGGAGAGGTTGTAAACAGTCTTATACATGTAGTTAAATGGCAGAGCCATAAAATTTTAGCTGAGGGACATTGATTCATCTTATTATTACAATTGATTGGGTGCATCAGGGCATTGACATGAGTCGAGTGTGGGCACCCCGTATGGCTAAGGCTGAATTCAACACATGATAAATAAATTTTTTTAAAGGATTACATAGGCTGGGGTGGGCAGTTGCCCACACCAGCCCCATGGTAGCTCCGCTACTAATGTAGTTGCATTTCAAAACATGTCTCATATGCCCCTACTATTAAATTCTTGTCGATAAATTTGTATCTTTTTAGAAGAAATTAATATGCATATGAAATATGACACTCCAAAAGTTCCTTTTTTTGAGACTTATGAAGGGAGTTGTTAAGTGATTAGTTGTCCTAATTCTTAATTCTTTTGGAAGAAGAACCAAAGGTTGATAGGGAACAAGATGAAATCTGTTAGACTAGGAGCCAAGCTCAGTGTGAAGTGAGTCGTATTGTTGTAGTAGTATTACATTGCTTCAACACTCAACCTTACAGTGTCACATCTACATACGTGTGCACCATAAAGAGAGTAAATTGTAACACCTCAAAAGTTTAATATGGTGTGACTTATAAAAGAGTTGTTAAGTGATTGATTGTCTTAATTCCTCGTCACTTTAAAAGAAAAACTGAAACACTATAGAGCATATTAGGGTCCGCCAAACCATAAGCCAAAATGTGGTGTGGGAGATCATTACAGAAAAACTGAAAGTTGCCTGCAGAGTACACAGTAAAGGAGAGAAGGACATTCTTGGTATTTTGTTAAAAAGAAATGTCCTCTATAATCTTTTTGCTTTTTTCATTTTCATTCTTGCCTTTACAAAAAGTTTTTTTCAATGTGCATTTAAGGCATTTTAGTCGTTAACCATACTGACACACAAAAATTTGTGCGAGTCCATGTTCTTCATTGTCCCTAATTTTTATAGAGCATGTTATTTGGGTCTTAGATACGCTAGCTTTACTTATTTTGCTGGAAGCAATGCAACTAAGTGAGGGCTTAACTTTTTGAGTGCAAATCAACACACACACCAAAGTGGATGTAATTCTCTTGGAGACATATGGGTAGGTGAAAATAATGATCAAGACCAGGGGCGGAGGGAGGGGGGGCCCACCTAGGCCGTGGCCCCACCCTAGCTAACTTAAAAAAAAAAATTACATAAAAAATTTGAAAATCTTTAGTTGTCTAATGTATTTTTTTTATTTTGATTTACTTTGGTCATACCCGGATAAATTTGTTGGACGTTTTGGCTCGATCGAACGACCGTTTGGCCCGCCCCTGAAAAAAATCCCGGCTCCGCCCCTGATCAAGACCACTTAATGTTAAGCAGATACAACCATACAAATAATTTGTGAATGCATACTTCCTGAAACCTGAGCCTCTAGACTTGAGAGACACCAAACCGATTATGAACAATGTTTTTGTTTTCCTAAAACGTTTACAGACAAAGAATTATAACAAAAGAAACTAAGCTATCATGTTTCCATAAAGTTGCAATCAATAATGCCATTAAAGATCTATATCTATGCATATTGCCACATATATTAGTCATAACAAGTATAGACGTTCAATATTTTTTTCTTACACATGAAATTCTCACATTACTACTGGTTTCCATTGTCGAAACGTTATGCTGGTGGAGGAAAAAATTGAATCTAGGCAAAAGAAAACAGCTTTTTGCCACTTCTTTTGCCAGAGTTTGTGTTCCATATTGCTAACGGATAAGGACTTCAAGATGTGGCACTTCTTCGTTTGTTTGCAACCTAGATAAGCTTGAGATACACATGAATGATGAATCAACATGTTAAAATGTGTGAACACACTAATTTTTAAAACCAAAGTTTTTATTGAATTGTATCATTTTAGTTTTATATTTTATCATGCGTCTTAAATTTGTTTTAGTTTTAACTTTCAATGTTAGGTTATTTTTTTTTTTTAAAGAAAAGCTATGTAATTCTTTGCAACCAACTATGGCTAAATTAATGGTCTTAGAGAGGTCGGGGGGGGGGGGGGGTGGTTATCATAACGGTAAAGATGAGAGTTGGTAGGTAATCAGTTTCTGTTTTAAATTTTTAGAGTATCAACTTTATATGCTGCAAACAAGAGAGAGGAGGAGGGGGTTGATGGAAGCATGGCGGAGGTGTGGCACCCGAACAGCATGAAGAAATACTTCTTATGCTCACCCAAAACTATCGACTAAATTATCGCGGTTTTACTATAAAGAAGACGGAAACTTGTAGAAGTGGGAATATATATAATTGGTATGAACCTATAGCGGTGCGAGCATCACCGGTATAGGTTGCCATGGTGGTATCCACCAACCATCCATGCTAGTAATTACAGCGACGAAATTATAGAAGTACACAGGTTACTATAAGTAAACACTAGGCAGTGCAGTTGGCTTAATGGATCTTATAAATCCAACTTGATGGAGAATGTCAACATTCATTAACCTAACTCGTACCATGTTGTGAATAATTAATAACATAACCAACAGAAATGAATAAAAGCCTGCAACGGAAATTCTGACACGGGAAGAAGCAATAAACACAGTTTATAATCAATGCAGCACCTAGTTGGCAGGAACATCGAACTTTCAATTCATAAATATGAGCAATCGAATTGCAAGGCGTCTTACACTTAAGTGTAAGAAGGTTAATATGTTGCCTATAATTTGGATTTGAGTGAACCTTGCAAGACCAAGGTTAGTGATTTATACTAATTAAAAATTTGTTAATTGTATATTTAATGTTTTATAAAACAATTTAACTCGGCCCTTGAATTATTTTTTATGTTAACATTTAAAAAAAATATAATTAAGAAGCTCTTACATAGAACTTGTCGTAAAGGGTAGGTACTTATCGGGATTATGGTCAAAAGAATAGGTGCCTGAAAACATTTTCTTGCTGACAAAGAGATGACAGATTTAGGCATTTAAGAAAAGTACAGGGACATAAAAGTCATTCAAATAAAAAGCAACGTTCCATTTTCTGAGTGCCTTTTCCCTCTCTCTCTCTCTCTCTCTCTCTCTCTCTTCACACTGCACTGCTGCCCATGTGTGAAGACAGCACTCTGACACCTTCCCCATCTCTCTCTCGCGAGTCCCGAGCACCATCGCTCGGACCTCTGCTCCGTTCCACACGCAGGGAGAGGAAGAGATAGCTCGGTTTAGCTGAGTTCATGGGGTGCACGCAGTCGAGGGTTGAGCAGGAGGAGGCGGTGGCGAGGTGCAAGGAACGGCGGCAGTTCATGCGGGATGCAGTTGCCCAGCGCAATGCCCTGGCGGTCGCCCACTCCCTGTACGCCATGGCTCTCAAGAACGTCGGTGCCGCTCTCAATGACTACGGCCAGGGAGAGGTCCTCGAGGTCCGCCAGCCGCTCGCCACCTCTGCCCCCGCCGACCATCTCCCGCCGCCCCCGCCCCCACCCCCGGATGAGTTCCCCGGTACCCCGTTACCGCCTCCTCCGCTGCCTCCATCGGCCCTGCGGCTTCAGAAGGCAACCAGCATGCCAAACATAGGCCTCCCCAAGCACCCTGTCCATTCTGACGGCACCATCCAAGAAGAGAAGGACGACGCTGAGGAGGGCGATGGACTGAAGACTACCTCCGGCAGCCGCGCACCGCCTGGCGCTCCCTCCGCGGTCTCCAGGGACTCTGCCCCACCACCACTTGCACCCGCTGAGAGCAGCAATTGGCAGGATCAGGGTGGCGGATGGCAAGATTTCTTCTTCACCTTCACGGATTCTATGCCTGAAATATCCATAAGCGAGCCCCCTCCTCGCACACCGGAGCCAGGGAAGAAAAAACCAGCTCCTCCGCCTTCGCCTTCGCCTTCGCCTTCACCCACGCCGCCACCTCTGCCTACGAAGCACGAGGAGAACGACGAACAGAAGCCATCACAGAAGCCGGAGAGCATTTCCGGGGAGTCGCCGGAGGAGGAGGAGGAGACTTCCGAAGCAGTCACCCCACTTCCTCCTAAAGCTGCAAAGAAGCCTAAGGAGAGTTCGCAGGTGGCAGTTGAAGGGTCGGAGGCCAAAAGGACCAGAGGCGGGAGCGGCGACCTGATGCAAATATTGCACAAGCTGGATGAGCAGTTTCTCAAGGCTTCAGAGAGCGGGCAAGCAGTTACCAAAATGCTCGAGGCCCATCGATTGCATTACCATTCCAACTTCGCGGACGATAATGGTGATTTTCGCACCACCCTTCTTATCATAGTTCATATTTAAAATCGACTTTGATTTCTAATTGGTACTTCCAGTAACAGTTACTCGCATATCTTTATCCCCTTTTTCTTTCAGATATTTTTTGAGTTGAGTGTTTATGTAGGATACTTAGCTTGTTTTTCCAACCTGATTTATTGTCTGGCTCCTGTGATTTCCAACACAATGCCATGTTCTGCATTATTTTAAATTTGCTTTGATGAGGGAATTCGTTAGATTCATCTCAAATAACATGGTGCGGTGTGGCTAATAGAGATCACTCTGGTTAACTTCATATATAGTTGGTGATACCAAATCTTGAACAGTCCGAATTGGCAGATGATGAGAGCTGATATGGTTGTCAGAAAGTAGATATACTTGTTATGGGTCTTTAGTGCTCTAGTTCCTTTGCCCATAGGGATGGCTTATGGCCATGGGCACATGGTCAGTGTCTGACTGTCTGCTATATCACAACTTACGAACAACTGGAAGTTATAGCGGAGAACTGGGGGAGCAATCAAAAGGTATCGGTGCTGTGATTACTACCAGACTGTTTGTAGGCTTATTAGATACTTTAATAGGTTAGCAAATTAAAAACCTGGCATCCAAGACCTTTTTAGGTTTAAGTAGGCTTGCTAAGTGTTAGGACCGGTCAGGGCTGTAACACTAAGTCTAGCCAATGCTCACCTATCTCAGTGCTAAGTACTGTGACTGCTGTGATGTATGGAAATTGTGGCACATAAGTTTTGTCATTACCTTCTTGTTTTCATAGTCGGCTATGCCTTTTGTTCTTTATCTGCAGAAACAATGTGCCTAAAATCATGAAAAACTACTGATTAAAGCACATTGTGCATGTTGTAGCTGAAGCATTATCCTGTCATATTGCCTCATGTGTCTAGGATGAGGGCGACCTGAACTATTGATAATCTAATTTTCCTTAGCGAATATCTGAACCTTTTCATGATTCTAAGCTTCTAATAAATATGACCATGTCAGGTAGTAATCTTATGTTCTGGTTCATTAAAAGAGGGGATGATTAAGAAAGTATTGACAAAGATACTACATGTTGTCTCAATGTGTCCAGGTGGTTCAATTGAAACCTTGTAATGCGTTTTTTACTTCTTTTACATTGCTGTGCTTTAAACAGGAGATATTGATCATTCTGCACAAGTGATGCGCCTTATCACGTGGAATCAGTCACTTAAGGAAGTGCCCAGCCCTGATGACAGAAAGGGTGCGGTTGATGCAAAGGAGACTGAAACCCTTGCAACTATACTTGATCAGTTGCTTGCTTGGGAAAAGAAACTTTATGATGAAGTAAAGGTGAACACTTGATCTCCTTAGTGTTTTGATTAGCATGGTGTGTTTCCATGCTCACTCTTTGAAATGCTGATTCCATGTACGAGTGTGTGTTTTTAATTGTTAGAACTTAAACCTTTTAGTTATTTCAAAAGAAGTTCTTCACCAATTATGCTATGATTTCAGGAAAAAATTTGAATGCCCAAGGAATGCCCTAGATGATTGAATTCTCAATGAGATTTTCAAAATGTCATTCAGATTCTAAACATTTTCTTATTTTTCAGGTAAATGTATGTTTCTCTCAATCAACTCTTTGACAGTATTTTGAGAAATAAGTTTGAGTATTATCAAGTGAGGCTTTGTTATGATGGATCAAGTAAAAGTTTGGTTTGTGTGTCTTGATCTGGACTTGTCATGGTGGACCAAATCAATGTCTGGTCACAGGTTCATGTTTATGCATTTTTTACATGGTTCAGTCAGGTTAAACTGATGGGTCAGTTAGAAAGATGGGTCAAATAATTGGTCTTATGTGCTCATCATTGTGTTGTTCAGTAGGTTTTGAACTGGATATTTTTTATGATAATATTGGTAGTCTAATTGATGGAGCTCTTTCCACTGGCCTTCCTGTGCTTGAATTCTGAAGGCTGCTTAGTCATATGCAGTTGTTGACTTATTCTTAATCTGTGTTATTTAAATTATGATGTTTCAGATTGGCGAGACTATGAAATTTGAATACCAAAGGAAAATGGCTCTGCTAAATAAGCAAAAGAAACGTGGTGTTAGTTCAGATGCACTTGAAAGAACTAAAGCTGCTGTAAGTCATTTGCATACAAGATACATTGTTGACATGCAATCCATGGATTCCACAGTCTCAGAGATTTATACTTTGCGAGATGACCAACTGCATCCAAAGCTTGTGGAGCTTGTTAACGGGTAAGTTGGAAACTATCAAGAAACGACAGATAGAAATTCTGCGTGGTGCTATTAGCATGTATTTTGCTGTTTTTGTTTTTACTGTCTTTGGATTTAATGGTATTTCTTCTTGTACTTTTCTTTTCCTTCATCTTTATTCTAAAGCTCCTTAGTTTATTGCCTACTTGTTAACTCAAGCAGTCAAGACGCTGGACCTCTGGAAGGGCTAGTTGATTAGTTTTCAGGACCCAAGAAAAAAATAAGGAAGACCCTAAAACTGTCATAGATCATAACGATAATGAAAAGAAACATATTTCTGAGATAAATTACATGAATCAATAAATAAATATGAATTGGAACTCATTCAATCACCATGGAGAAAAGCATGTCCATCCTTTGACTATTATCTGGATATTTGGGTAGATGTACTGCCCCATCTGTTGCATTTGAAGATCATTATTTTCTCACAAATAAGTGATGTTGCTGATTTTGTAGTTGATTTCCCAATAGCATTCATTGAGATCCCCTCCTTGAATCATGCCTTGAGATGTTCGTCCTATGCTAACCTGATCCAGTAATCTTCAATATCCTAAAAAGAATGTTACCGTCATTTATTTTATCCTGTATCTGCTCTTGTACCAGAAATTTTTTGTGTTTGAGGACACTGGTCAGCTGGTTGATGGCTGCTGTCAGGCACAAGTGCCTTATGTGGAAGTTATGAAAAATTAATAGTACTAACTTGCATGTAGTAAAATCATAGACAAACGTCTCATTCTTATCTTCCTTTTGGTGGCCATCTCTGCTAGTTATCTATTACTGTTGCTTTTTTATCTCTCCCGTTTCAAGGATGTGAAACCATCTTTGTTCTTTGACATGTACGACTACCATCAATGTTCTTGATTTTAGGGATATAAAACCAACACTTTTCTCCAAATCACAATATTTAACATCATAAGCAGATTCAACAAGTAATGCTGTAATGGTTTAAATTAAAATTTTATCTAAATTTTGCTTCAAGATTACTGAATGCTGTTGAATTTTTGGATGGGTTGGTTCAAAATTCTCTATCTGGAACCTTTGACACGGCCTTTGGCCTTCTAGTTAATACAATGCTGGAAATAGTGCTACTGTGCTAGATGATTGTGCCTATATTGCACATAGGTAGGCTGAATTTAGAAGCTTCTCAGTGCTGTGGTTCATAACGTTTTCTCGTGCATCAGGTTGGCTGGTATGTGGGAAAAGATGCATGCCAGTCATATGAATCAGAAGATGATTGTTGACGACCTCAAACTCCTTGATATCTCTAATCTTTGCACAGAGACAACCGAAGCACACCATAAACGCACAGAACAACTGTGCAATATCACCAATGAGTGGAGCATTAAATTCGAGAAGTTACTGCAGCATCAGAAGGAATTTATCCAAACATTGAACAGGTGGGTTCGGCTTAGCTTAATTCCCATAGAAAGTAGCTTGAAGGAGAAAGTTTCCTCGCCAACGAGGGTTGTTGATCCTCCTATTAAGGACCTTCTTAAAAATTGGAATGATGAACTTGAGCATTTGTCTCATGAGGTGACGAAGAATGCAATAATAAGTTTCTCTGCTGTTGTAAAAGCTATTTCGGGGCAGCAAGAGGAGGAGCTAAACCAGAAGCACAAGTGCGAGGATGCAAAGAGAGAGTACGACAAGAAGCTGCGCAGTTTCCAGGATTGGCTGGAGAAATACAAGCATAAAAGAGGGCCCGAAATCCTTGAGGGCTGCAACGAGAAGGATCCTGTTCTATCTGAGAAAGAATGCCAAGTTGAACTTAGCAAGCGGAAGTGGGATGAAGAGCTTGAAACATACCAGAACCTCAGCAAGCAGACAAGGGAAAAGTCGTTGGCCAGTCTGAAGACAGGCTTGCCTACCCTCTTCAATGCAATAGCTGAATTTTCCACCTTCTGCTCTGAATCATACAAGAAACTGCTTCCCCTGATCACGTCGCCCCAGCACCCAGAGAAAACTGCATGATGTTGTACTAATTTGTTGTGTAAAACTGTAAATGACTCATGCTAGCTTTCTATTTGTTTGGTTGTATATTATTTTGGTGGTTTTACAGCTGAGCGGTTTTTCTGGAACGTTTTGCTTTCCTTCGTCTCTGAGAAATCTTATGGGGTTAGGCCGAAGCTTACCAATTTCGATCAAGCAATGCATCACCTTAATATTGAACTCTTGAACACCTCCAACGTAAGGGAATTGAAATCTCGTCAATCCCCAGGAAGATTCAGTCACTTGTCCTTTTCTGTTAAATTGTCTATGCTAGTAAGAGAACCTTTCATATATATATATATATATATATAGAGAATTTGTTTGATTTGTTCTGTTAGCTGTAACTGAACTCATGGCAGTCTTGCGTGTGAGCATTAATGCAAAACTACGACTTCTAGAAGTTCAGTCATCAATACATTAGATCTACCCTTTGCGGCGGTAAGGAAACAAATTCTGGACCAAGAAAAAGAAAAAGATCTGTAACTTTTACTGATAAAACTGTAAGAACAATAATGTCATTTCAAGAAAAAGCAAAGGACGACAAACCGGGGGCGTGAAGAACTGAGGCTACATATTACGATTCTCAGCATCTTACGACTGTTCAAGACTCGTTTTATTTTGGAGCTTTGTTCAAGACTCGTTTTATTTTGGAGCTTTGTCAATTTTCAGGCCTCGCGCGACTTGACCTTGGTGCTTCTATGTCTGCTTGAACCGATATTATCACTGCTCTATGCACATATGCTCTCTTAATAACATGGATAAATTTTATGTCCAAAACGAGACAGATCGTTATGGAGGGATGAATTCCATCGGCAACGGAATTAAAATGAATAAGTCAATATGAAAAAAAAAAAAGATAACTGATTTAAAATCAGACTGATACGCATGTAAGAAATGACATCGGATACATTTTGGATTGAATTTGATTTTAAATAAACATCCAATTAGATTTTGATTTGGATTGAGATTTAGTTTTAATGAATATCCAATATACAAATATTTTGATGGATGTAAATTTAAAAGTCAGATTGTGGCTATAGTCGGATTTTGAATTTAAAACTATCTATCACTAAATTTCATTCTTACTGTTATAGCTAATTTTCTTTTTAAAGTTTTTCGGGTTTAAAAATCACCTCATGCTCTTATTCCCAATTTTTATAAATAGTGTGGATCTTATTAAAAAATGTGCAAAAGGTTGTCATTTTTTTTTTTTGGAATTATAGGAAAAAGTAGATACGAAAATGGAAAATTTCCAAACTAATATGCTATCTCCAACCATGCAACTTATTTACACATGCTTGGTTTTAATAAAAAAAGATGTTGAGAATTTAGTTGTCTCATTTCATATAAGTAAATTAGATTATTTAAGTATATACTATCTAGTTAAATGGAACTATAATTATTTATGCGAGCAAAGGCGCATGAACTGGGAATTGGGATGTGATTGTAAACCATCACAAGCATCTTGTGCGAAGGACAAAACATACTACTTCTCTGAATTGCAAATGGTGACAGTGCAACACTCTATTTGATGAGTATACCATGAATCTATCCATGTCTCGAAGCAGCTTACACTCCGAGAACAGGAAAAAAGGAGAAGGGTTTCCGCCTTCGAGCAACTTCCACTCAGTCAAAGTAGTGATTTTGGTGCTTTCTATAATTCTAGAAAATTCAATGAAACACACTCTATTTGACGAGTATACCATGAATCTATCCATGTCCCGAAGCAATTTAGACTCCAAGAACAGGAAGAAAGGAGAAGGGTTTCCGCCTTCGAGCAACTTCCACTCAGTCAAAGTAGTGATCTTGGTGCTTTCTATAATTTTAGAAAATTCTGTGAAACACACTCTATTTGATGAGTATACCATGAATCTATTCATGTCTCGAAGAAGTTTAGGATCCAAGATCAGGAGGAAAGGAGGAGGGTTTCCGCCTTCGAGCAACTTCCACTCAATCAAAGTAGTGATCTTGGTGCTTTCTATAATTTTAGAAAATTCAGTGAAACACACTCTATTTGATGAGTATACCATGAATCTATTCATGTCTCGAAGAAGTTTAGGATCCAAGATCAAGAGGAAAGGAGGAGGGTTTCCGCCTTCGAGCAACTTCCACTCAGTCAAAGTAGTGATCTTGGTGCTTTCTATAATTTTAGAAAATTTTCATCAGTGCGACAATCTTATGGTCATAATAAACATAAGACATTACTCCCAATTTTTATTCACCTATCAATTAAGCGCTCACCTTCATAATATTAAAAAACAAGCTGACATTGATGTCCTTCACTTTTTATCAAGAAAGGTGAACGCCTCTTTGCTTAAATGGACAATGTTAGAGATCAAAAGTATTCACATCTTAGTTGGCCCCGTCATATTTGTTCCCCCATTCTTAATGATGTCAAACACGGACAAGAATGGAACAGTTAATTTTGTCCTTTTCAAATGTCCACAACCTAAATAACATATTCCCTATAACATAAAGCTGTCAAGTTCTAAATGTTGCTAGATGACTAAAAATTAAAAATTAATTCTTAAAAATACCATGAAATATTGTTGTGTCATAAAATATCACTAGTACTCTTAAAACAATTGTTTTTCAGCAACATATTTTTAATTTTTTAGTACCTTGAAACATCTAGAATTTGACATATTTATAACCAGTGGCAAAGATACATGGGGTTAGTGTGGGCGGTATTTTTTAGCATATTACAACATTTAGCATTTGGCAGATTTAAAACCCCTTATAACCTATGTCGGAGATACAGGATGTGGGCGGTGAGCCGCCCATACCAGCCCATCAAAAGTTTCATTGAATAGATTTAAAACCCTTTATAACCAATGGCGGAGATACAGGACGTGGGCGGTGAGCCGCCCACACCAGCCCATCAAAAGTTTCATTGAACAAAATGGAAAATGATATTGTGATGACTTAGCCCACATCTCAAACTTGTGACTTGAGCACCATTCAGCCAAAATATCTTAGTTCTATTCCTAGTTATAGCTATTAGTGAGCATTTGACACAAGGCACCAGCAGTTTCCAATTTCATATAAGAGGTTGCCAGTTTCACTAATTACAGATGACGTTGAAATTAAAAAGTTTATGTGCTATAAAAGGGTCGTATAAATTTGATGTGTGAATGCGATTTTATGAGCCTACTATGTTTCAAAGAATATGAAGGATTTGCTTCTTTAGCTTGATTTTTATATCAGCAATCAGTGCCAATTCGATGTTGTAATTATCGTATCATTGCTGTCTCGTTATGCATTGGCTCGTATTGCCTTATTTTTAAAAATTTCAAAAATTATTTAAATGTTTCAAATTTAGAAAATAAAAACATTTAGATTTCTATTAGTCATATATTGTGTTCTCAAGAAGCAATATATGAAATAAAACTTGCTAGGTGCTGGATGTTGCTAAACAGGTAAAATTCAAAAATTTATCAATAAAAAAGAGTTAAAAAGACATTACTGATATTTACGATGCTTTTAGAAATACCACATAATGCTTTGAACAATTCATTTTAACTTTTCAGCCATGCATTGAAAAATTTGAAGTCTCAAATATATAAAATTCAATTCATGTTATACGCTTCAAATTACACATGATGATGCGTATAATTTTTCTCCAATCATATGAATACAACTCAGCCTCTTTAGAGAAGTCGACAACCTTATACATCATACTCTAAAATTATGCATAAACAACCTATACGTCATACTCTAAAATTATTCATAAAAATATGCATATACTTGCAGTGGCGGGTTTCTGCAGGCAAGGAGGGTCAAATTAAAGTTTCTAATTTTTAACAGAAGTTAAAATATTATTTTTTAAAATTTTTATAAAAGACAAATACATATTTCTAAAATTTATATATATATATATATATATATATATTAAATTTTTTTGAGATGGGCCAAAGCCCATGTGAACCCCTTTGGCTCCCCCGCAGGTTCACACCAACTTCAAAAATATTCTGTATTTTTATACAAATACCTTTAAATATTTATTTATTTATATATAAAGAATAAAAACTCTTCAAACAGTGCTCTTCAATAAAAAAAAATGCAATTAAACAACTGGCAGCCCACATTTTTGCATGCCATTTTTGAGAAAAGAGAAAAATTTCATATTCTAGTTTAATCTTACCTATAATTTAAGAAAATATTATTTTATAATTTTTTTTAATAGGTCTCACACGCAAAGGTTTGAAGTCAGTTACACCTAATCTGAAGGATTTGAAAAGTGTTACAAGAAGGTAGCGGTGGAGAATAAATTTGGAAAAAGTAAAAATTAGAGCTAATGTTTTCTTATTCTTTAGGTTATCTCAAATTCAATCACGGTCATACGGAGGCAGTCTGCACTCAAAAAATAAATATTTCCCGGAAACGATATGCTTGAACAGCCTACAAATCGGCGCCTGATTTGATGGCCGACTATGTCGTTTCTTCTTCCTCCGATGATCAATGGCACGAGTTTGAGACTTCATTTTCTCGGATGCCAAGTTGCAGTTGGGGAGAAACCGAACATTTCTCAGGGAAAATTTCCTCCTCTGAGGGAACAAGGTGTTTGACTATTGGAAGTTGGAATATCCAGAACCAATTAAGGGAAATGCCAGTAAATGGAGCAAGAAAAAGTAAAATAATCAGAATTACAGTGAGTCCTTCTTGCTTGCTTTCGGTTGCTTCCATTCCACGGGGCCTCTGCCTTTTCTTTTATAAAGAGGGGAGGAGGGCCACCTGCTGGTCAGAACTCCCCAGATTTCAAACCTAACGTTCTCCCTATTCTTCTATGTGTTTTGATTGTTCCCCACAAGCCCATCTCTCTGTGTCTCTCTCTCTCTGTCTCTCTCTCTCCTGGCTAGCGAAATTCTGTCACAGAGCCGGAAAGATTTATTTTTGGATTGGGTTGATTTAGCGCAGTGCTGCACTAAGGTTTTCCTTCTCTTTATCTTTGTTTTTGTTTCCTCCCACCTTTGGTACTCATAATCATGGTATAGCTGAATCATGGCTGGTCGCCATGGATGCTCCTTTATCATTGTTTGGCGCGGAGCAGAGTAACATCGGACGCTCCTTTCTTTCTACCCTGAACTTGTTTCTTTTTCTTTTTTTAGGGAGGCACATAAATTTTGTGATGGCGAGAAGCAGCAACAAGAATATTCAGGCCAAGCTGGTGAGTAAGTTTGTTCTTGACGGCTTTTTATCATCGTGATCAGGCTTCGGTTTCAAGCTCTCTGTCTCTCTATTTCCCCGTTCATATTTACTTGCAAAATTCGGCCGCCTAATGCTTAGAAAAGTGGGATAATCTGGGATATAGCAATATGCGTTCAATTCATAACGTTCTAATTTATCTAATGCACGAGACGACTTCGCTCTTGTTTAAAGGGTGATTGTATATTGAATTATGTTTTCTCTTCCAGCTACTGTGAGAGCTACCTTACAAAAAAAAAAAAAAGGAACATACGGAGATCATGTGGGGAGACTAAATGAGTAGAGACTATCTTGTGGTGGTGTCTTGAGTCTTTTGAGATCCCATAATTTTCAGAAACCGTGTGACTCCATATGGATCAATGAATTGTTTATCATGCATGTTATCCTTTCCGTTTTATAAGAGGATTGGAGAACATGATGGATGTGCTCCTTATTCTCAGCCGCTGTTCAGAAAATGGAATAAGCAGTTCTGCCACCAGTTATTCATATCACGTTACTGTTACCTTAAATGACAAAAAAAAGATGATCGAAACGTGGTATGTTTACTTGTTTTTTAGTTTTCAAGTTGTTGTGGTTGATGATCCGATGTATCACCGTCCATCTTTCATTCTACATGTAAAACTCTACCAAGTTTTTCCGGAAATTATGCTTGGTTGATGTCTGTGGCTGTGAATACAATTAAGAACCATTGTTTATTGTAAAAGGATTGTCAACCTTCAGATTTCTTGTGATTTTCTCCTCCTGTTGTAAAATTATGTCTTTTCTGATCTGTTGCTGACTCGCTATGGTGTAAACATTGCTCTTTTTCTATTCCCATGTTCCGGCTATCCATTGTTCTCTTGATATTTTGGAAGGCGGTTTAGTAATCACCAAGTTGATGGGTTGATGCATTCAGAAACAAGGGTTAAACAGGAGTTATTTTTAATGTCTTTCAGGTCCTTCTAGGTGACATGGGAACTGGGAAAACAAGTTTGGTGCTTAGATTTGTCAAGGGGCAGTTTTTTGATTATCAGGTACTAATTAATAATGCCAGGTTGCTCTAAGGTTGCAAATATTTCATAAGATAAATGACAATTGATTTAAAGTAACATTCAGGAATCAACAATTGGAGCAGCTTTCTTCTCTCAAATACTCTCTCTAAATGAAGCCACTGTCAAGTTTGATATATGGGATACAGCTGGTCAAGAAAGATACCATAGCTTAGCACCGATGTATTATCGAGGTGCAGCTGCAGCTGTTGTTGTCTATGATATTACAAGCGTGGTAAGTTCATACTGATAATTCATGCATGCGCTTGGGTGGTTTGAACTTCTCATGGATTACATGTTTATGCCAATTTACCTTTCCAATTACAAAGTCATTTATATCAGACATTTTGCTAAGTGTGAAGTTCTATTAGAAATTTAGAATCAGGAGCTATCAAACATGCTCTTGTTTAAGTCATTTGTTTTTCAAAGTGAATGAAAATTTGAAAGTTATGCAGTTAATAAGAAAGAAACTTAGTCTTGAGTTGAGATGAAAACATCAAATTGTTATGTATCTCTGTGGTCAACGCAGAAGGATGTTTATTTGTTTGCTTTGTTGAATCAGTTAGGTCAATGGAAAATTCATAATGGTCGCATTTGTGCATGTAGTATATTTTTGAGCACGATAATCTTATTCTAGTGATATTTGAAGAAACACATATCCTTTTCAACAGGTTCATTATTCACAACATTGGCTAGGTGTTTTTGTGTATGCATGATTAAATATAGGCTGTCTACAAATAAATTCATGTGTGGCTAGAAAAAAATGGATGGGTAGAAGTACATGAATGAAGGTAAACTATTTTCACTTTCTTGAGTGAAGTTAAGGTGGAATGAGGAATTATATGACTAGGATCAATCTGACAAAGCCATGACAAAACATGAAAGCAAGGAAACAACAATAGCAATAATGTCAACAGCAACAAAAACAAGAATAACAGTAACTACTCACCTAGATACGATATGTCTGGTCTGCCCCTTGTATCCACCTACTACTGTAATACTTTGTCTAGGAAGGCTTTTAGTTCTGCCATTAACGATGCTCCTAGATAGTCATAAATCATGCTGATTTCTCACGAAAACAAGAACTAACAGTAACTATGCCCTTGCATCCACCTACTACTGTAATATATCCTTATTGTGGTTGACCCAGTTACCTTATCATAACTCTTGCACGATCTCCCTGCATCAGCAGTCAGGGAAGGCTTTTAGTGCTGCCACTAATATGTTCTTAGATAGTCACAAATCATGCTGATTTCTCTGAGCTCATTGTTCAATATGCATCCATTTTTAAATGAGTTAGTATATTAGAAACTGGAATGCATCTTTTGGTTAGAAAATTTATGAATGTGGCGTAAGGTCATTTTACCATGTAAAACTATGCATAATTTTTCTGTATTATACTGGTTATACTTATACTTTTCGATCTGTCATTCTATTGGCTTTGGATCATCTTATTTCTTCTTTTCGTGGCTGCTTCACGTTCAAAACAAATAATATTAGGGAAAGGTTTGACTTCAACTTTTTATTCTTGAAGGACTCATTTGTTCGTGCTAAAAAATGGGTTCAAGAATTGCAGAGACAAGGTATGCATGCAATCTTCATTTTTCAAAAAGAATCCACTTACATTTACTTTTTAGGTTAATCTATGTGGCCATCTGCTATCATCATAATATATATATATATATATGTTTATGATGGCAGTTGGTTTACAGTCCTACCACTGTCAGAAGACGAGTTGCTTCATTTAAATAATTGATGGCATTTCATGGTATTGGCAGTTGGTATACAGCCATCTGAATCTTTGAGACTGTGAAATCTTTTTGAAATAAGTAACTGAATATCAAACACAAAGTTGACTTAATAATCAAGCTAGTATGCCAAAATTTGAAATTTACCAAACAAAAATCTCATTTTCTTGTAAATGGGACCGTTTTAAGTGCATTTCTTTTCATGATCATTGCAATGAAGCAGTGTCTATTTGTAAATCATCACGGGCAAGAGTCTTCGTGCAGTGCAAATAGCTGAAGTTTGTTGGTCTTGAAGGAAAAAAAAAATCATACTGAAGTTTGTTGGTTTTCAAGGAAAATTTCATACTTTCTCCTTTTTTGTGCTCTTTTTTATCTCCTTTTCATAGTCCATCAGGCATGGCCATGTATTCTGGCACAATGAAGAGGTCAAGAGGGATTTTCGTAACAAAATGTTCCCATATTTGAGCACAATGTATGAATCCTAACAATTTGGAGCTGGTTGCCTTTTCCACATTGTATCTACATGAAATGCTTTGGTTGTGGTTGGTTCTTGCTTCATCATGAAACTGCACATTTGCTTAGGCTTTCAGAAGTTGGTTGTTTAATTGTTAATCTATTATAAATCAGTGGTCATCCCTGTTTCAGTAGAGTAACTGATTTTAGTGGCTGAAGCGTATCATTAGTATCATGTGTTGCAAATGCATAGTGGGTGCAGGCTTGTCTTTTCTTCTAATGAGGCATAGTGGGTGCAGGCTTGTGTCTTAGAAATTTACCCCCATGGTTTGTAAATTTGTAGGTAACCCCAATCTGGTTATGATGTTAGTGGCAAATAAAGCAGACCTGGAAACCAAAAGAAAGGTGCCTAGTGAGGTAAGTATACCAACTATAGACCAAACAAAATGCCACTTTACTTATTACCAACTATGCCTGTGATAGCAAAGTTCAGTTCTGATTGCCAGTTCTTTACTTTTTTTCAATTACAGGGTCATTGAATTTCTGTTTTCTCTTTCCTCAGAAAAACATATGCATAGAAAATAGTCGATGTGAATGGAAAAAATGCATATAGTATGACTTTAATTGAATGCTGTGGTGGACGGGCGTATGGCTGAGGAAAAATCTCATGCCCCTTGACCTGTGTGACATTATCACTTTACCAGCCGGCATTCTGTTCACCTACGGTTCTTTGAAATAGTTTTCTTCTTGTTAGAGCCAAGCTTTAAGACATGCAAACACTTGGTGGAAATTCAATGAAATGAACAGAACTCAGAAGGTCTCTTACGTACAAACGTAAAATGCATGAATTACATGAATTTGTCGCAATAGCATCACGAGTTATCAGTGTCAACATGAGCACATTGTGCTGCACCTGCTTTTTATGATTTTGTGAGCATATGCCAAATATCCAATCATAACGCATGCCTGTGAGGATATTGACAGCTAATGCTGATGCCATTGGTCTCTTCTTCTCCTTAATAATATTTTGGTACTTTAAACGGATAGGTCCTTGATTTAGTGCGTGTTATCAGTCTTACGTAGCGGTGCCTTGTCAACCGTTGCAGGATGGTGAAGCATATGCGCAAGAAAATGGAATGTTTTTCATTGAAACTTCTGCAAAGACTGCACAGAACGTAAATGAGCTATTTTATGAGATTGGTAAATGTCACCATCCCTTTTTTCTTTGTTTCAAAATCTTGCTTCGTGCCAGTCATCTATCGTTTTTATTTGTACTGGATTCGGGCTGGGTAGGACTAGCGTTGCTTTGATGGATCATGTTGACGCCATTGCTTGCACCATGCTTGTTCACAGCAAAGCGCCTGGCGAAGGCTTCTCCTGTGAAACCTGGTGGAATGAAGTTGCACAATCAACCACAAGAAGGGAGGAGACGACTGTTCTGCTGCTCTGCATGATTTATCGACTTTCATGTAACTTTTTGGCATCCTTCTGTCGAATGACACATGAAAGTGGCATAGCTTCCACAATTATTCCTCATTCGGGGCCAGGTCTGTGGGCATTGTTGGCCGGTAGTCCTTTGTGATGGATGGGTCATGGGATGCATTTGGCTCCTTGATGGGCGGTCACTTTGATATCTTGTACATATCTGCTTGTCCTTCATTCATATCATATGCTATTTATTTTCAAATAGGCTTATATTGATTGAAAAGCTGATCACTTTCTTTGCTAGTTTTCGACTTGAGACAGTGACATTTTGGGGGACTTGGATTGAAGGAGAAGTTTCTCCTCTTCATATGTCCCTGAAACAAAGCTTCTAAAATATTTCAATCTTTGTTTGGGTTCATAAGTATGAAACTGAATTCCATTTCCAATTTTTTGTATTATTGAACAAATGGAGATAATCCAGTTCCAATTCAGGCAACGAGAGAGAGAGAGAGAGAGAGAGAGAGAGAGAGAGAGAGAGAGAACAGTTCTCGTACTTGAAGGGGGTGGAATTTTATATGAAAGTAATAAGTTAAGAACTATAAACAGCGTGTGTTCATTATTAGCTTTGTCATATCTGAAAGTTAATGTCTGCGGAATACTGAAAATATGGTTAAGAAATGCTCAATATTTATTTTATCCAGCTTAGACACAAGACCTTACTGAACTCTATCACAGGGCGAGTCTGAATGCAAAGTCTCAGGTGTGAGATTTGATTCAGGGTTTCGACTTCAACATCCTTCACAGTTCTTTTTACCACTTGCTCTCTACGAATGGACCTTAAGGGTCCACCTGAGAGTAACAAACTGAACAAACTCTTTCTTTCATGAATTTGCTTCAAAGATTGAGATATATTTATAAACCACTGTAACATAATGTTTTTAAATTGAGATATATTTATAAAAACACTGTAACATAATGTTTTTAGAATGTGATCCAATCTTCGAGGCAAAATTTTAAACAGTTTTTACTGTTCCCACGGCCAAAAGGCTCCTAATCCCCTAATGGTTTGATAGTGTTCATGTCAGACAACTTTAGAAAAATATTAAGAAAAATTCTATTTTTCAACCATATCTTTTGCCTATAATTTCAAATTTTTTTGTGTGATTTTCTTAGTAAAAGTTTACTTTGTATAAAAACCGTCGGCCTAACGTGAAAGTCTTTAACTTGAGAAATCAAAACTACTGGTTAAATTTTTTCTCAACATTATCTTCCATCACCAAATTACATTATTATTATTATTTTAGCCAACTTTTTTCCGCTTCAGGTTGAAGAAAGTGTACTACCGAGTCTAGACAATTATTTGACAGTCTTTATGAAAATTGTGGCCTTTATTAAAGAAATTGCAATTGATGGTACTCTTTTTCCAAAATTATAAGGCAGACCTGAAAAAAGAAAATTACCTACAAGCACGATGTCTAGTGGGTTGAACAGGCCCTGTTCTTGGGTACCCAAGAACTGCCGTTAGACAAATAGTTCTTTAGCAATAGTGTGAAATGAAATTTGAGTTTTGATTTCATTGTTGGATGGATCATTTCTTTCAGTTAATCTTTTAGACCAGGCGCCCAAATTGAAGGCTGCAAAAAGAGCCGTGTAACACGCGCTCTGTTGGTGTCTGACCTCCGAAAGATATGGTGGCCAAGATGAATGCTGTTGGTAATCCTTTCAGTGATATGATTGTGTTCTCGATCGTTGTCTTGGTAACACTAACAGTCTAAAAAAAAAAAAAATCAAATCCTTTACAAAGAACTAACAAAATTACGAAAAGATGAATGTTGGTGGTATCTCACAATTCTCTTGAAATTGTTACACTGTGATGCTTATTTTTAGCGTCCACTATGTCAGGAAGGCAACTTCCTGTATTTCGGGGATCATGATGGGCATACAACTTACTGCTTTTAGTTGTCCAGTCAATTGCTCAAGTGCAGTGTAAATTTCTTCACTCTGTTTGTGTGATTTATCGGATGTAAAGAAGGTATGAACCGTTTCACCAAGTTCTATCCAACTGCAACCAGGGAACTTCTTCACTTGGTTTTCTTTCATGGAAGATCGAATTTGAGCAGCATCATGCCATCGACCTGCCTCTGCATATATGTTAGACAGGAGCACATGGTACCCAGAATTCTCGGGCCACAGCTCCACTAGATGTTTAGCTGCAACTTCTGCCAGTTCAAGATTCCTGTGAATTCTACAAGCACCAAGCAATGCGCCCCAAATACAGTCGTCAGGTTCCATTGGCATGCTTTTGACCAGCTGAAATGCCTGATCAAGCCAACCTGCACGGCCTAAAGCATCGACCATGCAGCCATAGTGCTCTCTATCTGGACGAATGCCGTAAACGCTGGTCATGGTGTTGAAGTAGAAAAGACTCCTCTCCACTAAACCAGCACGACTACATGCAGATAAAACTGCAACGAAGGTGACTCTGTTTGGTTTCCATCCGTCGTTCAGCATCTGTTCAAAGAGCAATATTGCGCTCTCTGGCTGGCTGCTAACACTGTAAGACGAAATTAGTGTGTTCCATGTCACATGATCCTTCACCGGCATTCCATCAAAGAGCCGCCGCGCATCGTCTAGGCATCCACATTTTGCATACATGTCAATGAGAGCATTTCCAACAATATGGTCTTCACAGAATCCTCTTCTGACAATGGATCCATGAATTGCAGCCCCTTGTTGAAGTGCTGCAAATTGTCCACAAATGTGAAGGACAGAGCTAGACGTGTACTCGTCCGGCCAAATCCGCTCGGAGTGCATGCAGTGGAAAAGCTTCAGAGCTTGATCAAAATCTCTACCGCGTACACTGCTCGATACCATCGTGTTCCATGAAACAACATCCTTCTCATGCATCTGGGCAAACACTCTATTTGACATTCCGAAATCTCCTCTTTTTGAGTAGGTGGCTATAAGAGCATTATTAATTGAAACATCCATCTCCAATCCAAACCTATATGCATAGGCATGGATCTCTCTCCCTGCTCTGTGGCTGCAGTAAGGAAGAAGCAAAGTAATAGAAATTTTGTTTGGTTTTTTTCCTTCCTGCAGCATCCTCCTGAAGATGCCAAACGCATCAAGCCTTTGGCCCGTATCAACGTAACCAGCTACCATTTTATCCCATAGCTCAGGACCTCTAACATGGCTTCTTTCAAAAATCCTAGACGCATATTCCATATGCTTGTTCTCTGCGTACATGGCAACAAGCACAGAGCAAATTGTCGGGTCTGAATCCATCCCCATTCGGATTACAAAAGCATGGATCTCCTTCCCGTGAACCACCATCGAAGACGACATAATCACCGGACCAAGACTATTGATCGTGGCCAGACTAGGCCTCATTGATGTGCGCTGCATCAATCTTAGAAACTCGAACGCCATAACTCCATTACCATTGCGAACCGAACCAGCAATCAGAGAATTCCACGTAGTCACAGACGGAACTTCACCGTCATCCTCCATCCGCATAATTAAACACAACGCTTCATTCCAATCACCATCTTGACCATAGCCAGCAACCATCGAGTTCCAGGTCACGATATTTCTCTCAGGCATTCGATCGAACAATTTCCTCGCGTCGCCCAGCCGCCCGAATTTCCCATACATACCCAGCAAAGAGCTCGAGACAAACACGTCCGACGCAAACCCACTTTTCAGAACCAACCCATGAATCCCTCTACCAAAACCGACGCAGCCAAGAGCAGTACACGCCTTCAGAACAAATGGGTACGTGAAATTATTGGGTGTCTGGCCAACGACGAGCATTTCTTCACAGAGCTGCACTACGTCGCCATAGCGGCCGCCGTCGCAGTACCCACGAACCATCACGTTCCAGAAGAAAAGATTAGGCTGGGGTTCGCCGCCGAAGATGAACTCAGCGTCACGCATCTCTCCGCAACACGCGTACATGTGGAGGAGTTGGCTGGAGAGGAAGGAGTCATCGGAGAGGCCGAGTCTGAAAACTCTGCCATGAATCTGCCGTCCGGAATCGATGGAAAGCGAGCTAGCGGACTTCTGCAGCAGGCGGGCGATGGACTGTACCTCGCTTCTGAAACCTTTCTCATTTTTCTCCTTCTGCTGTTCCACCCATCGGCTGCGGATGGATGGAACAGAGAAGGAGCTTAGGCATCCGACTGCTATCACCATCCTCGCTCGCACCAAAGTTGGCTGCTGTTCCGAGTTGCAGTTACAACGTTTACAATCTTTTTGGAGAACAATAAAAGACTAGATCTGTGCCCCTGGCAAATAGAACCACCTAGTCTTAAACCTCCTTGGCTAACACTTAAAGTAGTGCTTGATGTCTTCAAAATGCACTGTAGCTAAGGGAAGACGATTCAAAATTTTAAGTTGCAATCTTATCAATAAGTTGGAGACCAACGTAAGATCTTGGTAACAAAATCTGATGTTCCAGTTCCACTAGTATTCCTCCCACCTTCTTTATTAGTAAGACCAAAAACGATTGAACAAGAAAATGAGTTGGGCTTTGAAACTCTTATGAACAACATCATTGGATGAATATTGGCGGATGCCCTCAACTCATTTAGGTGCGCAGAACGATGTTTGTCATCTATCCATTACCTAAAGAAATAAATGGAAACAGAAAATGAATTTGAATTCTGGTTTGTAGAAAGCGTTTGGCTTCCCTGAGCACCAGGCTGCAAGAAATTGTGAAACATAAAATTTGCTCAGAGCTAGTGGACAATCTTAAAGTGCATTTTAATGAAAAAATCAATCTTACAACTAATTGCAGACAGTAGAAGCAGATTAATTTGATAATTGCTGCAATCTAAAATGAATGTATCCATGAGACAAAAGCACGACACCTCAAATGTTGTTACTCCTTTTGTGGGTGTGTTGGCTTTAGACCATTGCCTATTATTAAAAAATCGTGTTTAAAACGTTAAAAACTGACTAGCGATTTTTTTTTCAACATAAAAAAGCGAACCGTTTTTTTTCCTATTTTCTCCTCCTTTTATTTTTTCATGTTTTCTTGCAGTTTTTAGTCACCAGATTTTTATTTTCATATTTGTTGTTTTTATTTTTAAGATTTAGACAACTTTTCTTTTTGTTGTCAAAAGATTTTAAAATTTGTCAGTTTATCCTCGTGAACCTGGTTAGGTGCATATAATATCTTTGTGCATGCCACAAAAGTATGTAATGATTGAAATGCCTTCATTAAAGTAAGAAAAGGAAACTTTTAGAAAGATACAATTGGGGGCGGATTTAACACTCTTTTCCCCCAACCAAAAAACAATGCCAGTTTCGTGGAAACTTGACTTTGTGGAAACTAAGTTTTATTATTATTATTTTTTTTAAATGATTTTGTAACTGTTGTTGTCAAAGCAGGTTTGATGTACCAAACACTCCAAAAGCCTTTTTATTTTACATAATTGATAGGTATTGGGTTTTGATGTTGTCGTCATAATTACTCTGCATCTCGGAAGTTTCAATGAAAAGCATGTTCAACTTTACCACATCCAATTTTGGGTGAGCGGGAGGGTGCCCCCATTCTCCCTGCCTTCGGGGTCTTGAGCGAGAGGGTCAATCCCACCGCTCGAAGCGAAGCCCCAAGGCCCCCTCATTCCCCTACCACATCCAATTAGTTTTCCAAAATTGTAAACAGAAGAAATAAGACAGAAAGCCATTAGTATAATACCATGCCCTTCATGCTGCCTTTTATCTTAGCTAATTGCCTAGCATGGTGTTTTAGGAGTAGAATCCATCTTTCACAACAGCTTCTAGTGATACAAAATTGATTAGAAAGAAAGGACCATCAAGCCACGTTCGGCTGTTTGATTTCAAATTTTCTCTCTTTTTTATGCATATATAGGTGCAAATCACGTTGATCAAAGACAACTTTTTGATAAGATGCTAAAGCCTTCATGATTCATGAAGGTAAGATGCCTTCTCTTCGAAAATTAATCTGAAATTGCCGGATCCTTTCAGCCAAAATTGAGCTTGCGTCTAAGAAGCCAAGCAAGTAACTAGGTAAGAGACGTTTTTTTTTCAAAAAAAAAAAACTTTTACCAAGTAGAACAATATAATTCAGGTTTCCACACAAGATACGAGGAAAGTTATATCAACAAAATACTGGTTAGAAAGAGATCAACCCAAGAAACAAAGGCAATTTCACCCACATCTTCAAGTTTCCTCCGTATTTTTAGGCTCCGCTGCCATGCTCCTTCCTCAAACAAGTGATCTAATCGATGTCACTATGATATCTCTTGGTGCAATGTGGAAGCAAATCATAACCAAGAAAGTTGAAAACCTTTGAACAAATTAGTTCAGCTTCAAGGTGGCTTTAGGATGTGAAATCTAACAAGCTAAATACATGGGAAATCAGATTGAGCTGAAACCAATGCATTCCTAAAAAACAAAACCTTGAGACCATATTGGGGCCTTTTCCATCCTTACTAGGACGAAAGAAGAGTGTACAATTTGAGCACACAAGCTAATATATTGGACTAAGATCTGCTCATAACTAGAGTTGAAGAATTTGAACATGCAACTAACTAGTTTTGGATTCCAAGGGAGATTCCTAATTCTAACTTGCGTTCTAGTTACCTGGAGGGTTTTGGTCGCAGCAGGTTGAGCTTGTGGCTGCTATAAGAAGCAATCATCTACATAAGCCTAAGCATAGCGGTGAATAACGAGTCGAACCACTCGAGCTCGACTAGTTAAAGCTCAGCTCATGAATGAGTTCGAGTCGAGTCATTTGCTTAACGAGTCGAGTTTGAGTTCACGAGTCGACTCGTTCAAATAATCGAGTAGAGTTCGAGCTCAACACGTAACTGTCGAGTCGAGCTTGAGCCTTAATCGACTTTATTGAGCCTTAATCAAGTCGATATATTGAAACAAGTTTATGAGTTTGTCGAGCCTTAATTGAGTTGAGCTCGAGCTCAACACGCAACCATGAATATCAATTCTATTCAAACGAGTTTGTCGAGCCTTAATCGAGCTGAGCTCGAGCTCAACATGTGATGATGCATATCAATTCCATTCAAACAACTTTGTCGAGCCCTAATCGAGTCGAGCTCAACACGTAACTGCCGACTCGAGCTGAGCTCGAGCTGACTGAATTCGGGCAGGACTCGGCTCGTGTTCACCCATACCTAAACAAGCATAGGCCATGGGGGCGGCTACCCATCAAAGCCTTAGGGTTTTACACTACCGAGTGAGCCTCCTAGATGCAGTTTCCTTGTGACCCAAATTAGGAAAAAGGAAAGAGGGTTTGCATTGTTTGAAAAGAAGCAACTCAGTAAATGTGATATTTGTGGGGGGAGGGGGAGATACCCAATGAGGCCAAAGCCTTTCCCCCTTTTTTTCTTGCTCTTAGGGTTCACAACTGCTTTGAGACTCGAGTAGAGAACATAATACAAGTCAACTGAGTGTTGCACTTCCATTCTGTAGTTTAGAAGAGTAGTGCCCACAAAAATGGGATTGATTGATGACCGGTCATTTACTATGTCATTAGTCCAACCAACTATGCTATGCCATTTGGGGCATATTTAGACCATTGAATGCCAAGTTGTGAGCTTTATTTTTTGTGATTCTAATGAAAAGATGAGAACTGAACCCCCAAGAAAGTTTCAAGGTTTCTTGTAGCATTCATTGTGCATACAAACATATAAGTTTTCATGAGAACGAATCCAGACTTTTGTCGTACTGTTAAGTAGATTTCTAATTGTTCTTGATCAGTAAAAAGTGACAAAAATATGTTTCTCCCACAAGAGTCCCATCCACTTACGTAGGTAAGCACATTCTTAAGTTAGAAAGAGTAAGGCTTCAACACTTGGTCCCTTGGGATAAATTTCAAACCAATTTGCCACCAATTCAATTTGAATAGACCGATTCAGGCCGATTTTCACAACACCGGAGCCTTGTAGCGCAGCCCGAACCTGACATGCATCGTATCGACCAATACGATCAGCCGTATGTATCAAATACGAGCTAATACCAAGATCGCTAGGGGCAGAGCCAAAATTTTTTTATGAGGTGGGTCGAATTATAGTTTCAAAACTTTGGCAAGAACTTAAATATTATTTTTTAAAATTTTTATATAATACAAGTGAAATTTTCTAAAATTTACATACAAATTAAAAAACAAAATTGAAGGGAGGGGGGCAGGGCCATTGCGGGCCTCCCATTGGCTCTGCCTCTGAATATGGCCAATGTGAATGGAGGGTCGGGAGCCGAGAGCAAATTGGGGATGGCTACGGAGTTGAAAGGGGAGCAAGTGAAGAATCCATCGCAGAGCTAGAAATTTTTTTTTTTTGGTTGCGGGACAATAAATAAGAGCTTTTGGTGGGGCAACATGCCCCCACATAATTGGTTGGTGTTAGAAGAATATCGTCAAGGAACGAATCGCAGGGGAATCCTCTTGAAGAATTCATTTCACGTGAGTCTCTTTAATAAACAAACGGGCGGGCCCTCAGCCATCTCACTCAATTCCCTTCCATTTATTCATCTCCTCATCATTCTCGTGATCCATATAACTCTCTTTCCTGCACACGATCTCCCTCCTCATTTACTAAAACCTCCTCGCTTTCCCTCTCAAATCCCACCACTATCTATCTACTTATATAAAATTAATTATTTATATATATGATTTGAAGAGAAACATTAGTCATTTCTTTTTTTACTTCAATAATATTATTTTGATAATAAAAAATAAACTACTCTTAGATGGTAGAAAAGATTAATATTTTTACAAAAATAGCTTGATCTAAAACATTGTTTGTATAAAAGTAGTGTTCACAAATATACGAGAATTGGCCTGCATCGGAGATTAGATGATCAATGGATCAAAGGAATAGTACTTATGAGAATTTCAATTCAAACTGATTTGGGCCAAAATTTTGAGTTTGATTACTACAATCAAGTTTGAGCGCTTGATTGATTTCATCAAATTTGGTTAAAACAAAAACACTGCCGGAATTACTACGAACCAGCGTCACCATAGCCGGAAAGTGATCGGAATTGCCAAGACTACCAAATATGGTGAATCGGCAAATTAGTCATTCAGATGAACCAATTGCGAATTGACAAACGAAATCATTGTGCATATTAAAAAAAAAAACTTTAAAAAACTTAAAAAATTAAGAAAATTCGAAAAAATTAAAATTAGGAAAATGAGTAATATCTCGCATCATTGTGAATTGACCTGATTTGCCATGGAATAGATTCAACATTCTGACCATTTTGCCCACATTTCTATAATTTAGTATATAAAACACAGAGGGGACAAATATACCACTGGTACAGAAGAACCAGGGGTATATATGGAAATAAAAATTATGTGAGATTTCCCTCTCCTGCTGTGCATTTAAACCCTACATAAACAAGAACGAGGGGACCTTCCTTCCACCCTGCTCTTTCTCTCTCTCTCTTCTGTCTCCCTTCCTTTCTCTGCTGAATCTTCAGTATGTCGTCATCTTCTTCTTCTTCACCGTTCCAGATTGCAGTCTTTCTGCTGCTCTGCTGCTTGCTCGAGCCTTACAGTTGTGGGTACTCGACGATAGTGCCGGAGTCGCTCACCCCCACTTTAGTGGACACTCCCCAGACGGGCTTGTCCATGAACATGGACGACGGCGCCCACACAGACCGGCAGGAGCAGGCGGCGGTCTACGAGGTGATGAAGGCCACCGGCAACGGCTGGGCCACCAGCATCCCGGACATCTGCAAGGGCCGCTGGCACGGCATCGAGTGCATGCCCGACGAGAACCGCGTCTTCCACGTCGTCTCCCTCGCCTTCGGCGCCCTCTCCGACGACACCGCCTTCCCCACCTGCGATCCCTCCTCCTCCTTCATCTCACCCTCCATCGCCAAGCTCCCCTACATCCGGCGCCTCTTCTTCTACCAGTGCTGCAACGGGAACCCCCAGCCCATCCCCGCCTTCCTCGGCCAACTCGCCGGCTCCCTCGAGTCCCTTGTCCTGAGGGAGAACGGCCACGTTGGTGCCATCCCCCACGAGCTCGGCAACCTCACGCAGCTCAGGGTCCTCGACCTTCATGGCAACAACTTGGCCGGCGACGCCGCCCTCCCCGCGTCCCTCGGCAACCTCCGCCGGCTCGGGCTCCTCGACCTCAGCCGCAACAGGCTCGCCGGAAAGATACCCGCCAGTGTTGGCGAATTAAAGGGGCTCAACGTCTTGGACCTGAACCAGAACCTTCTTCAGGGCCCCATCCCCGACAGCATCGGCGACTGCACCTCCCTCCTCAAAGTCGACCTGAGCAGGAATCGGCTCGCCGGCCCGATCCCCAGCTCCCTCGGAAAATTAACGAGCCTCTTGCTTCTGGACTTGAGCTACAACTCCTTGTCTGCTCCAATTCCGGCGTCCCTCGGTGGTTTGAAGTCCTTGGAGACGTTAGTGCTGAAGGGGAACTTCATGGAAGGCGCCGTCATCCCGGAGAGCGTCGGCCGAATGAGGAGCTTGATGGTCTTGGTGCTAACCAACATGGGACTCAAGGGTCCGATACCGGACGGACTCGGCCAGCTGACCAGGCTCCGGGTGCTGCACTTGGACCGGAACTGGCTCAACGGCTCGATTCCGGCGAGCTTAAGAGCTCTGGAAAACTTGAGCGAACTGAGAGTGAACGATAATCAATTAACTGGTGCGGTGCCCTTCGCGAAGGAGATGTTATGGAGGATGGGGAGGAAGATCCACTTGCAGAACAACTCCGGCCTCTGCTACTTAAATGGCGACTGGAGTGGAGATGATCAGAACGACATGAGCTCTTCCTTCCTCCCCGGAATCAGCAGCTGCGAGTTCCGAAAAACAGAGCACCTCTTGTTCCATGAGCTTCCATCTTCCTCTTACTCTTCCTCGCCCCAGCTTCCACCATCTCCAATCCCTTCTTCTTCTTCGCCCCCTCCTTCCATGACTGCAGCGTCGGTAGTGTGGATGTTGGTAGTCTGCGAGATGCTTTTCTCTTTTCATTTCTTGTAGCTGTCTTGTCACCGCAACAGATAAATTAATATATGTATAACTTTATTTTTGATCTTCCTTCTTTCAGTGTATATATAATATGATAATGAGATGCAATGTTTGGATCTATCCATTGCTTCCTTATGTAACTCGTCTTCTTTCAAGTGAACAAAAAAGCAATAAATTCTTTAATAATTCATCTCAGGTGGTCAATGGATCTCTTCTTCATCTCCAATTCCCATAGCCTGCAAAAGTTTGTGCCGTTTTCAGAAGCCCATACTTGTGAACTGCTTCGTGATTCAAATCAAATAAACAAATCCATTCATATGAACAAGTTTATTACTGTATATGTGTTTCCACAACGCGTGCATTGAATTTTGAGTTAGTCGGACTCAGATTCTATTTCAAATCAAGTCCGGATCCAATCCAAAATCAGATTGGTGAGATTGGTTAACTCTGATTAGAATATGGAAACTGAGATGGACCCATTTAGATCCAGGGTGGCTTCCATAGAATACAATATAATGTCTATACTCACATTTTGTTACCATAACCTGTTTTAGAGCCATATAAAGCTGCATTGAAACGTGATAATAACCATTTCAAGATTTAAATACAAGTTATTTTAAGAAGTGATAGACCTTCCCGCCCAATGCGCTACAACCCATTGGAATAAACAGTTTGTTGTTATAAAATATCAAGAAATACATACTTGCTATTATATACTTTTATTAGAAAATAGACTAATACAAGCTGAATATAGTTGAGTTTGCCGATTCAGCACCATATCAACCCGAGACAGGTTGAATGTTCGGCCGCTTTAATGGGTTGTATGGTATTCGTTTTTCTCCTTTTTTAAAGACATGCCTTTGAGTTCGGTCTCCAATAAAAAAAATTTATATGTTTTGTCTAGAATTGAATGAAATAGAAATTAGAATTTGAAAGATAAAACTTAGCTTTTAGAAAAAGTTGGGACCTTGGCAGGCATTTTAGCTGCCAAATGAGTTCTTAAAAACATTAAGTTCTTAGCATTCATGTTCATATAACATGTCTAAAGAATTCTATTTTCTTTTTTTAGGAAACAAATAAATATAGAGTGAATATGTATAATATCGGACCTATAAGGAACAGTCGACATAATCACATGCCGGGTCATTTGTTTACCAAAGATATGAGACCCACTGTGATTTGAGATTACTGGGGATCTCAAATCAATGACGGAGTCAGAAAAATTAGCTGGAGGAACACCTATTTAAAAATACTCATATATGGTGGGGCAATATATATATATATATCTATATATTTAAAGATGCCTATTTAAAAATAATTTTTTTTTAAAAGATTAGTGTGGACAAGTGCCCGCACCAATCACCATGTAGCTAGGCCACTATCTCAAATCCTAAGATTTAAGGTCAGACTCTCCCAATCGACCTTACATATGAGGTTTTTGGCCATATATTGTGGATTTCAATTTTTTTTTTGCACATAATGGTGAAATCGAGTGCTTCTGTGCCCCATAACAATTGGGGAGCCATAAAAATTAGCAATTGTTGAAGTTCTAAACTTTAACGTTCTTTTATGTTGAAACTTTTGTTCCACCTAAAAGCCACCCATTAAATACCCAACATTCTAATGCATGTGTATTTAAACGTTGCCTATATGATCTCTCTACTGTTTGAATAGGAAGTGTATGCTAGGAAAAAAGAAGTGCTAAGACATTCTCTTCCACCACTCAAACGTTTGATACTATCTCCAAAACAGGATTTTAACACCTTCTGTCCAGTCACCATAATGTAGAACAAGATTTGTTAATAGATGCAAGGGATTGAAATGTTATGGCCAATAAGCAGGGATGGACATGAGTACCGTCTCTAAATAAAATTGATCTATATTCTTTTCCTAAAATTGTCCCTGCATTTTATCCCACATACAACATCATGTTAAAACAAAGTGAAAACTCTATTGGGAGGGGACACATTTGAAATTTTATTATCAATGACTACTGGGGAAACTTTGTTCATTTTCATTTTCCACACGGATCAGAAAAGAGAGGCAAATGAGAAAACTCAACTTATTTACAAAAAAAAAGAAAGAAAGAAAGAAACTAATGAAAATAAATTGAATGCAGAATTAATTGACTGGACAATGTTCTTCATGTACGGCTGCAGTATTTCCTGTGATAGATCTGCAGGTAAAAAAATAAATCCTTTTAATGAAGTGATATCTATTCAGTTCCTAATAATTTTTTTCTAGTTAGGAAAGTGTAGCGAACAGGAACTTTTGACATGAACTTCGCGTGACGTAAGTTTATATCCATTTTTTTTGCCGAAAGTTCGTTTTCCTTTTACATATTCAGATGAAAGCTCTTCAAATTTCTCTAGAAAGGAATGCTTATGCAAGAATATCTGATCTTCTCTCTCTCTCTGAGCCATTATTTCTTACACAATAAAGAATCCCCATGAAATCAGAACACTTAAAGTGCTTGTCCTTCATCTGCAAATCCCAGGGGAGCCCTGACCACTTTACTTTGTGAAGACAATAACTGAAAAAATATCTTAATAGTTAATACAAAATGTATAAGGTTGGGATTTGATAACTAAGGTCCTCAGCTTAACACCAATCACAACTCCACTTAGACATTTACATTAATTTTTTTTCTAAATGTTTATATAACAAGTACTTGCAATACCCACGGAAGCACTTGGCAGCAATTCTGAATGTCTCATTCCTGAAAGTTGAACGGCCTAGTTTCTGTTCATTTTGGATGAGTATGAAGGAGCTCAAAGTGGGTCTGTAAAGCAGTTTTCATTCTGATTGCAAGAAAATCAGTCAAAATTCAAATCTCATGGGCACTACTTTTAGATTTCGAGCAAGTGTTTACAGAATCTTCTAATGCCAACAATCTTTGCCATGTTTAGTAGCTTCTCAATGGATTCTCTCGCATTACCAGGATTTTCGGGTACTTTAAGGGCGAGTGAAATCGCAACAGAGTTCTAGACCAATGAAAAGTTTCATGTCCTGGGTGTGGTTTACTAGTGCTAGAAATAAAAACCGAACTCTAAATCCTCTTAGAGCCTTCATCTCCTTGGATGTACCTCCACAACGCAAGATCATAGTCGTATAGCGTTGACCTGTGCAAAAAATTGATCAGTACACCTTTGATATTTAAAGTATATCTGTCACAAATCACGGAAGGTTTTTGCTTGGCAGATTCAGTTTCAGTATGTGTCATGGCTTTGCATTTACTGTGTCAGCTGCTCTATCTTCCTTTGGGCTATCTGCGCTTGATAATTTCGACAGTGTGCATATAAATTCCTAGCCTTCTTTTCAGCATGAATTCAAAGTGAGGTTGTCATGATTTGCACATGCTAGGAGGGTTGTTCATTTTTTGCTGTACAAGATTTGATTCTGAACTGACCAACAATGTACGTACTTGTCCTGCACTGAATCTGAATGCATGTATGCTTCAACTGGCGATACAATCAGGACCAGTCACAGTTGACTAGGCTCGACACGGGCAGACATAATTAAAGTGCTGGATGGTTCACATGAAAGGCCTTCTAAGCAGCAAAAGGACAGGCACAGGAGGATCACTCTATTCCTAGTGGCCATTATATAGTTTTAGATGGTTGGTCTGACAAGAATGTGAATTTGAATTATATATTTCACATGAAGCTTCATTTAGAATCATTGGATTTTAGCATTCTCAATACTACCAAGTCTTTCAAATGTTATAAAATCCTATATACCTGTAGGATTTGGGCAACTCAAGACTTGATTCATACGAAATCAACTGCATAGATCTTATTTGTATGATCAAAATTAAAAAGAGGACTTAAACACAAGTAGTTTTTTAGTCCGGCAAAAATGGTCTGCACTGAATCCCTGCTCCTTCTGTTCACAAAAATGCAGGCAAAAACTCTCAGTGATACTCGACAGATTAAATAGAACACATAAAACTATACTTGACCTCAAACCATAGTTACCGGTGATGAAAAGAATGCAGGAAGAGATACATGAAGCAGAAGCACGAAAGCCAGCATTTTGAAAGCTACCACATTATCACATACTATGGAATTCAACAAAACGGTGCGATGATGGTAATGAAATGAAGGTGGAAAAGGTTCCCTAACACATGTTTCAAACACTTGCGAGCCAAGCATGATGGATAATGAGAAAAAGTTGATCTTACTCGACGAAAATACCATTTGACCTGAGAAGTGAGGGCCACAACTATTGTGTTACTGGGTCAGGACTTCCTGACTAGAACCAAGAACGGAGGCCAACATGAGCCAAGCTCGACCCATTTTATGAGACCCACGGGGGGACAGATCAAGTCCTAGATCTATACGGATTCTGGAACCATGTCAACACTTAGGCATATGTAATAGAGTGAACCTTACTGCAACTGACCTGTACTTTACATGACCCAAATGACTACTCTTGAACCAACCCAAACTCAAATCGATTATGTGCTCGAAACCTTGACGAAATTTCTGCCAAATGGACTTATACCAATGCACTTTGAATCTAAATCCATCTACACACCACACATTTCATATGTCCAACTTGTTTTAGAACATACTTCAAACTGGCACGTCATGGTCATACCCTGCACAGAGTTATCATAGAGCACTAGAGCGAAGAGACGTTACAGACAATGGGCTGCTCTACTGATTTTGATAGGCAAGCTGGAGTTCTTCGATAGAATGCTTCCAAATCATGCACATAATGACCCATCTGCATAAACTAAGCTGGAGTTGGGCAGTTCCCTATCAGATTATGCCAGTAAAGCTGCATTCATATAATCCTCATGTCTTTTGATCTCTGCTTCTTACATCACCTTTGCCAATGGAGGAACTACTTCCATGGTCCATCTTAGGATTTCGTGTCCTCAGTGCCTGCAGCTATTGTCGGACTGTTTCCTGCTTTAGGAACTTCAAGTTGAGTACCACACAATGACACAAGAAAAAATAACATGTTTGTTCCCGTGTAACAAATGTGATCCTCAGGCTGGAAGTAAGCTCTATATTAAGATCTTTTCCAATTGGGAAAAGAGAGATTCAGGGAACGGCCAAGCAATTGTGTGCCACCTTGATTATTTTGTTCCAACCCACATGGATTCTCCATGTTGACTCTTGCACTGCATCCTTTACACCGAAATCACGTTATACATTCTGTAAAAATTGCAGAATCCCTGCACCAGAAGCCACATTTATGTGATCAGTTTTAATACAGCAATCACTGAAGCACCTGGATGTCTTTGAGTAATAGAGCTTCATCAAAGTCCGTCTACTTGCTAAGTGAAGCAGTTGCCTTTAGAAATTAAACCAGAAAATTGAACACTTTGTCAAAACTATATGAGTTTTCTTTTCACTCATCTGTCATATAAACTAAAATGTGATTTAAAGATTTCCGTTTTCCTAAAATATCCTTTAGACATCTAAACTCCAGCTGTTTTGAAATGTAAATATAGATGCATATTCCCAAAGCATCTACGCTTACACAAAAAGCAACATGGAGAAATGATATTCAAAATTGACTAAGAAAATAACAAGAAGCAAAACAGAAGCGGGGATATTCCACATTACACCAAATCAAAATGTTTCGGAAGCTTCATCTGAAAGTGGCCAAACATAAAATGCTCTCTGCAGCTAAAGTTTACCTGCCAAGAAATGCAGGGTTCACCTAGTGGCACTATTTACATAATACCTCAAAGTAAATTGTTAGACGAACTGTGCTCTTTAACAAAATTTAACCAGAGTATGACACAAATTTTGCTATGTCATGAAGGCCAGCCTCCTCGTAGCACTTTGCTATTTTCTCCTGACTTTCGGGCCATGTGCCATCAGTAGAGGCTAAATCCAACAAAAATGCGGCTTGGTCCAGTGCCACCTGCAAGTGCTTGACATAAGTTATACGGAAAATAACCAACTATACCATGAGAACCACAACATTCTGCATTCACAAAGAACAAGGCAGAAATGCTAAAATGAACAAGTGATGCAGAAGAATGCACTCAAGAGCCAGGACTGTGCAATTAAGAAATCGATTACCCATTGTTGGTTTGACTAGACCAATCACAATGAAAAGTTTTTTAAGAATGCCAACAAAAGTTCAACCAATCTCTTTCAATTTGTGAGCAGAATATATTGCAAAAAGATACAGTATCCAAGATAAAAAGGGGTGTGATAATGTTTCTGTGTCTTCACTATTATCAGTGCTTTGATGTCTCAAAGGAAGACAGAAAATTTGGATTATGGGCCTTTTGGGTACATGTAGGTTTTATAAACATCACCATGTTCTATTAGTCTGGGAATACAACTGAAAAGGCCAGACAACAATAGCAACGACAAAGACGCACCTGCTCAAGGGCCTTTCCTTTTTTCAGATCTTCATGCCTCCCTTCATCTGATACCTTCTCCTTTATGTACTCAATCTGTTCATCTTCCCATTGTGCAATGCTGGCAACATTCTAAAGTAGACAAGATTACCTTCAGAAATTGAACAAACAGGAAAAACTTGACATACTGACTTCTCATACCTCATATCTGTCGCCGAGTGTCCACCAAGGGGACTTCAAAGCTACTCTAGCTGCATCTTTAGCTTCCAGAACACGCCCAACCCTATGACCGATATCAATGGAAATAAGTGCAAGCCCAAACCTCCAAAGCAAAAACAGTTTAGTCATATACAAATGACGAAATATAACAAAAAATTATACTTCTACAGACTTCAGCAATATCTCTGCATAGAAGACAAAAGGCCGAGCAAATCCAGGAAAATGCTCCTTCCTTGTATAGAACTCTCCCGTTACCAGAGCAGAAACCTTCAATAATGACAAGTAGATCATGATACAGATTTTCAAGAACTAGAGAAACTTGAAGCTTACTCATCCAATCTCCACATGTAAAGTATCATACTTGGTCTCCTTTCTCCAAATGACCAGCTGCTTTCCGCTCCAAAATATCTGGAAATAGGCCAACCTGCAATACATGTGAAAAGGGTCAAAATATAAGTGCATAACCATCTTATGAAAAGATAAACTATGCCCACACCTTTTTTAACAGATATGCATCAACATTTCCAGTCTGTGACTCTGCAAAATCACCCTTCTTGTGGAGTTCGATACCAGATTTGGCTGAAAGATTGAAAAGCTCAGAATTACATTCATGATCATCTTTAGCATCTTCCTCTACAAGGATTCGATGGATAAACTGGTCCACCTGAAAGAAACATGATAGATCAAGAGATTCTCATATCTCCTAAGTTCTAAAAGTTCTGGCAAGAAAAGGAAACAGCGCTGATAAAATTCACATGTTAAAACAGCAACGAGATATGCATTCAACTAAATACTCACACTTTTAGCTAAAAGACGCACACCATACTTGTGGACTTCCACAACTGGCATCTCCATTCTGTAACCAGCATATCAATTGCATAAAAAAGATGCATACTCATTTTGTCCATAACAAAGTCTAGTGCCATATGAGACCTACTCTGGGGGTGCCGTAGGCCATCTCAACAATGCAGTCAGAGCACCTGTCGAGAGGAAGTATTGAGCACTATGATTGTAGACTTAGTGAACGGAAATATCTGAAGTAATTTGGTATCCAAATTCCAAAACCTGAACCATTTTCGGATAGAGGTATTGCAAGTGGAATCAACCCTCTTCGATTACTTGGAGCGACAATTGTCTCCCCTGCAACCCAGAGAAACATATGTCAAATAAAAAAATTACAGGAACAAGTAAAATGAACTTTCTAGGTTTAACAAGATTATTTTGACTGAATCAGAATCACCTAAACTGTAGACTTACACATTGTGGTAACAATTACTGGAAGAATGGAATCAGCTTTCTAGGTTTAACATGATTATTATGACAAACACATAAATGGTGGGCTTACATATTGTGGCATTGACCTGGACATCAGAAACCCAATTTCGAATTACCCTTCTCAGTCTCCGATTTCTAGTTTTTAGAGTTTCGGGATCTCCAAAATTTTTGGTTCCAATGGATTGTCCTCCATTTGCTTATTTTAATAATCAGGAATCCATCATTGAGTCCGATGTTAGGATCTGACGTGCAAGGTACTCCAGCCTTAAAGGAACATCTCATGAGATGGCCAACAATGACGATTAACTATTTGAAAACGAAATAACTGAAGAAGTATGAGAGACTGAACTGAAGAAGAAAATATGAAAATTACACCCCAAGGATTAGCTAAAAATATGGAAGAACCAGTTCGCTAGATGCAATGCGGCTCTAAAAAGGTGACGACGCTCACTCTATAGCCAACAAAATGAACAGAATCACAATCGACACCTTTTGCATTCCCCTTCATCACACTCAATGAAGATACATGTACCAGCAGATACACCAACAAAACATAAGCAGCTAAATCCCTTCAAGCTGCCCAAATTTTCATTACGAAACTTATTATGAGATTCGAAAACCATCCAACAAGTTCACCAGAACGGATACCTCTTGCTTGAAGCATATTTAACAAGCACTGGAGATGCTCAGGTGGACGAAAGGCGGCAACTTCTTTGACAAAAGACACATGGTCTACGATACCATCCATGCAACCATAGAGAAAGAAAAAAGTTAACAGGAAAGTAGTTGTATCAAAATCCAGCTAAATTTGACATACCCACATCAAAATCCATAGCCTACAGATGCCAGAAACAGAGACCTCCATTTTCACAAGTGGAGGCTAAGTCTCGAGCAACTGCCCGTCAAATTTTAACACGGCCATTGAAAAGGCTCGAAAATAGCTGGAATCGAGATGTTGGTCATTACCAAAGGAGGACGAAGAGGAGAAGGAGGCTCGAACAGCGCGGAGACGGAGGGAAGGGAAGGACGACACAAGAGAGGAGCCGCACGCTACCAATCCCATCTGCTTCTGCTGCTCGCCCCTTCACAAACGCCTGTTGTCACGATTCAACTACTACTAAACAGGACATCGATGGCTAAAGAACGCACGGCCTCGTTTTCTCGCGCGTCGCCCTCCTGTAGTCCTCCTGTTTGGCCTTTTGTTTCATCATCGTATCCAAATCATCCTCCGGATGGACGGGTAGAATGGCATCCTGCTCTCTGATGGGCGGATGCGATCTGCTCTTTCTTTATTAAAAAAAAAAAACTTTTTGGATATGGATCCTCTTCACGCTTTTTTGAGTCGAGCCAAATGATGCAACGGATAAAGGGTCTTAGTTTTTCCAATTCTTAAAACAAGTTAAAACATTGCCATTTTTTAAATTCATAAGTATGTGATGATATGTGCCAACCGCATCCATTGGTGAGCACACCGATACAGCACCACCAACATTTTTAACAACTTTGTCAAGGAGTTCCAATGTGAAACGACTGCAACCTTTAGAGTCTAATAAAGATCTGGGTCCGGAAAAGAGAGATCCAAGTAAGTATGGGATGGACAATCTGATTAGAAATGGCCCATATATATAATTCAAGAGATTTTATACCAAATCTAGTTCTGTCTCGCGTTAGAATGAAGAACACGCACTTTTCAAGTGATAAAAGAAGTGAAGCGATTCTAAATCTCTAATTGATTTGTGTGTGTCGCCAACATCGCTGATGTAACTGTTTAGAAAAGTTAACAGATGTTTATTAGATGATATATATATATATATATATATATATATATATATATCGAGAGAGAGAGAGAGAGAGAGAGAGATGGGTAGCTGTGATTTTAGGAACATACACCCAAGTGTAATCCGCCATTGCACAAGCTCTCATAGTCCATGCAGCCTTAAACAATGAACACCATTTTATGTACATTTCTTGCTTGTCGATGGCCGTATGTGGATCGCCTGTACCATTTTGCTTAACGATAGAGAAAAATTAAGTCATGTTGGTATCTTAGATGAACTGGGTCGAATCTTCCTATTTCCTACTCTTTTATCTAAAGAAATAACTTAAAAGCAAGAAAATTTTCAGGTTTACATACTGTTTCTCCCGCAGGCGACATGAAGCGTATCGGCTGACAAGGGCCCAAGCGCCAAGTATGATAATATTAGTCCCTTGTGGGTATGTCAATCTGTATCCTAAGTTTTGTCATGTTGTTCCTTTAATTCAACCACAGTTACACTTAGTTTTAACAATGGAGATAGGACGGTAGACATTAAGTTTTAAATATAGCAGCAAACTTGTTCTTTTCAATAGTATAAAATACCATTTACTATATTTACAAGTTAATCTCTGCCGTCCCAAGTTTCGAATCCATCGGCTAAATGATTCCCATCAAGGCCTATAGATACCTGCTTTCCTATATATAGAGATAAAGAAAGAGAGAGAGAGAGAGAGAGAGAGGGAGATCAAAAGTGATCATACTAAGCTTTCTGGAGAGCTTGCTTAAGAAAGAAGAATCTTATCAAAAGGACAATGAGAAAGAAGAATATCATCAAAAGAACAATGAAAAAGAATTTGATCTTATTCATAGACTGGATCAAAGAGAGCGTGCAAAACCTACATGGGCTCAGCAGATCTGCAGGTCTCTGTAAAAAATTACATGAGGGTGTGAAAAGTTTTGCTGTAAACAAAAGAATCATATACTTATATACGGGTTTCTTTGTGAAAGTAAAACATACAAACTCTGCAAATTCCACCTGAATGCACACGATTATACATACACACAAGGCTCATGAGATCAATCGGTGGGCAACAGGAACCTGCAGAGCGGGCAGGAGTGGGCTCGTTGGAGCCACCCGATGATACACTTCTCATGGAACTCGTGGTCGCAAGGGAGGGCAACCAAGCTTCCTTCCTTGCCGAATTCTTCCTGGCAGATGACGCATACCTTCTTCGCTCCCTCACCTCCATCACCATCATCTTCTGCTGCACTCTTCCTCTTCAAGGACCGGACCGACCTCTCCGACGCCGGAACGTCCCTAGCTGGCTCGGACTCGCCCACACCCACTCCGCCGCCTCCGAGAAAGTAGTCGACGCGCTGGAGAGACCACGTGACCCGGATGGGCTCGTCGTCCGGGCCGTCCGGCGAAGGCCTGCTGGCATGGACCAACCTCTGGATGGACGCACACATGGACGGCGCCATGCTCTGTACCTGGGCAGCGATATCGCGCAGCAGGTAGCCGCCGGAGAAGCTCTCGCCGATGTGATGCCAAATGTGATCGACGGTGTCGAAGCAGCGGAATTTCATGGAAAGGCAGTGAGTCTCCACCCCTAAAAAGAGGAACGCCCTCCTGCCATCCTGCCCTTCTGGCCTCTGCTCGTCGTACAGCTTCACCTGCAGAGTCAGTATCACTGTCCTGTCCGCCATTGCTCTTCTCCTTCTTCGTCTCCCTCAGACTACACTCCTTTAGGCAACCCCTTCTTCATTTATATATACCTGAGTCAAGAAGCCAAGTGGGTACGATTTGGATCCAGATGTGCATACAGATCTGAGTTTGTTCGAGGATTCTTGCCAATTTGGGAACCCATTAGGCTAATGACGTTGGTTGAAGTTAAAGAAGAATGGCTCAGATGGGATCGTTTCCATTTTTGTGTCACTCTAAATCTTAACAAACAAGTTGGGAGGTTCAAAATTCAAAATATATGCGCCTTCATCCACTAACTAGGACTCTTGAGTGCAGGTGTTTGAATTGTTATCCCAGTTAAATTGGGAGCCACGCTTTAGAAGATTAATCTTTACCTATTCCGTTGTTTGAGAATGGAGATAGATTCAGAATTCAGTAATACAGATCCCGATTGATCATTGAATTCTTTGATATGGATGGAACCTGATGACAGTTGCGTTTCGTGAAACTGCCAAAGGTTCGTCTGAATCGAAAAAGATGGTACCAATAATCTAATTTTTTCTCTTTCTCATAAAAGTCTAGAAGCTCAGAGTTTTCTATATACACAAAGGAAACGACAGTAATTTTTTCGTGGATAAATCCTTTATTTATTTCATAAGTTAATTATGATAGTCGATAGAGATCAACCAGACAGCTCTATCTCAATCGATCGCCATCTTAATCATACGTTCTGCCTGACCTTTCTAAATATCTTTCCTCATCCGTCTGTTAGTAGATACAAAAAATGTGTTTTTCTCGAAAAAATGAGTATAAAATGGGAGAAATATGTCATCGATGTAAAGTAAAAAAGGCTGTTATTTTAACAAACACCAAAATGAAAAAACACAAACAAATATGTTCTTTTTCACATTTTTCTCTTTTTTGTTTGAGACAGTTTTTCACTTTTTTAATACCAAACTATTTGTTTTCATTTTCTAATTTTTATTCGTTGTTTATCTACGTTTTTTTTTTTATCTCTGTGTTATTAGTTTCTTAACTATCCCTCATTTTTAGGAGTTTTTAATTTTTTTTAAAAGATATCCTCTCCCCCCTTGTATTGTGAAAAATCTTCCCGGTTAAAACATGAAAACATTTTTTTTGTGACTATACTTTGATTTAGAAATCGTAAATTCATTGATATTAAGTGGCAATCTTGTATTTTTTTTACGAACACTAAGAATCACTAACCCAAGTCTTTGATGTGAGAGTTCCATGTAATTTTGAATAATTTTCATGTAATTTTTGATGAGCTGGTGTACGTAGTGAGTCACACCAGCTCCCATGTATCTTTGCCACAATTGTACTGAGCTGGTCCGTGTCATCAAAAGTATTTACTGACGAAAATCCAATGTTATTTGTATTTTTTTTAATTTTTCCATTATTTAGATCGATTTAAAACATTTTAATTTATTTTTAAATTTTAAAAATGTAAAATAAGGCCATACATGCCAACACGCTGTATTGGTTATGAAACCGACATGCCGCCACTGAGATACACCGGCAATTCCATGTCACTGAATCTGGCAGTCACTGCGGTTAAGTTTTGCGTCAGTAAAAGCATAGTTAATTTCTACGGACATAAATTTTGCATCAATGAAAGGCCCTTTCATGCGTCAGTAATGACAAACTAGAAGGGTTCAAATTGGGGAAGTAAGCAAAATAGTGCAACACTAGAGAAAATAATAATTGAAACAAATTTTTTATAATTTGTATTAAAGAAAAAAAAAACTGTAATTCTACATTGTGATCATATTTCACTCTTTCACCACTACAAATACAAATTACATTGCATCAAGAATACAATATCTCCATTTCTTAGAAACTACGACTGAAAAATGCACTGAGAAATGATATTTAGTGTGCGAAAGATGCATAATCTTAATCCTCTCAGTGCTAGATTGATGGAATATAATCAGAACTATAGCGACAAAAATCGTTTGTACATTTTAAACTGCGAAGTTGTTTGTTTGCTTTTTTTTTTGGAGAAAAATTTATGTAAATTGGTAAAAATATTTAAAAAATCATAAAAATAAAATACAAAAAAATGCAGTAACAGAAATATGGAAAAATGCCAAAAATACAAAAAAAAACTGTTTTTTTTTCTTCTTCTTTTTTTGAGTTTCTGTTGTTTTTCTCATCTTTACAAAAAGGCAGGTCTTTTTTTCTAGTTTTGTGTGGTGAGACAGTATAAGATGAGTGTTTTTTTTTTCTCGAAAAAGCACGTTTCCTATGACTATAATCAGGACATCTGTGGATTCAATTCTTTGTAGAAAAAGACAGATACCATATTGCTTCTAACGTGGCAGTTGCCAATATTACGTTATCAAACTACAAAAACCACTGCAAGAAATTTAATTGGAATAATTTAACTATAATAAAACTCGAGACCAGCGCATTCATGACGTGTTCATCAACCAAAAGTAAGCTTCCATCCAAAAAAGGAAAGATTAACACATTTAAATCAGATTGTCTCCCTCCTTTGAGATGAAAAATGAGGTTTCAGAAAATAAACCAATCTCAAATTTTGGACCTGTCATTTTCATGATCTTAAAATTGAAATGAAGAGAAAAATTGACGGTGGTATTAAAAAGAAGGTATATTCTCTCTTAACCAAACAAAGTAAAAAGTAAAAGCAACCTCGAACCCTCGGACAATTAAGGTAAAGTGGGGGAGGGAGTTTCAGGACAATTAAGGTAAAGTGGGGGAGGGGGTTTCAGTGTGGAATCCACTCGAAATTAACTTGTTACATAAATAGTCCCCAGAAGTGTAATGTATTAGGCGCCAAGGCGGTTCACTCTAAAGATGTCTATGTTAAGAAATTCATGGTTGCTGGTAGAAACCAATGCTACTTTTTTGGACCATAAAAGATCTCGGAGTGTGCTCCGGGAATCCTAAGGAAGAACCAAGAGGGGGAAGGGGAAGAGCTACGGCCTCTCTTTCAATCCGGTGGAGAAGTAACTAACTACATAAATTTGATATGAGAATCCACAATGAGGCCGAGGTTCTACATATTAGTGAATGAGATTAAATTCTTCAAAGCAACTTGCAGATCTACCATTTAACTACACTCTAAAATAGTATCTATTCAACTGGACTTTTGCATTGATTCTGTTCCATTTTCTTCATCTTGACTACAAAAACTCATGTAGGAAGATTTTTTTGCTCGAATTGTGCAGAGTTTGTTCCTAAATTGGATTTTATGGATGTATTTATGCAGATATTTTGTTAGAAGAAATGTAGATAGCCTCAAGAGGGCATAGGGTAGCTGGTTGGGTTAAAGGATTGTATAAAAGCAGGTCTCTAGTTTGATTCTTGTGTCTTAAGATAGTAGGGCGTAACATCTAAGCTGAATGGTGCACCGTTGCTATCACTGACACTGATGCAGCCTAAGACCCCGAAGGCAAGGGGAATGGAAGGGCCTTCAAGCTTTGTTTCAGGTGGTGGGATGAACCTTTCGCTCACCCGAAAAAATGTAAATGATTTTAAGAAAAAAAAAAATCATGTACTTCAAATGCCTCTTTGTTTGTTGTAAATGGATGATCTAATTATAATAGTGATACCTATGATACAAACTTAAAAAATGCCCCCCTCTTTGTTTGTTGTAAATGGATGATCTAATCATAATAGTGATACCAGTGATATCAACTAAAAAATGCCTCTATGAGCATAGAGTAGCTGGTCGAGCTAATGGCACGTAAAAAGTCAATATGTTTCACCCTAATTAATGGGTGCCCTATTCCCCACCCAAGTCTCAAAACAGTCTTGAACCCTAGAACAGGGAAAGGGGAAGGTTTCGACCTCTCATTGAACTGCGAACTAAAAAATGCCTTATAACATGTCCACATGGTCCAATTTCATTATTTAAAAAAAATGTAAAAATGTTGAGATCAAAACTGCAAAGCCCAATTAGTCGATTCCCCTTTAGCTGTTGGGAGAAAGAACCAAAATCTTCTCTCTTCATATAAACTGCATTGTGATAGTAGCTAAATGAGATTTGTATACACTCCTCTAACAATCCTTCTTCCTTTTCCTGTTTGGAATTGTGGGTCAGTGTCCTTAAAAATGCTTGTATTGATCATACCAAATAAGAGATTGAGGCAACAACCAGGCCCTTGGAGAATGACCTGATATTCCAATAGATCATTCCCTCAGTATCAGGAAACAATGACAAGGAAGCTGATATGAAGCTCACAACAGTGAACCCTGTGCAGGCCAGCAACCCCCATGAAGCATAGCATCTGCACCTCATTACTCTCTGTGAATCAACAAAGAAAAAACTCAGCAAGATGATCACCGAACCGATCAGTGAGATTGAGTTCGAGGCTAAGAAGATCGGCGGCCCGAGTTTGCAATCATGCTGCCATGGAGGACTCAGGAAACCATTGATGCCAACCACAACATTGAAGATTGTCAGGGGAAGGAGCAATGGAACAGTGATTTCATCTCTTGGCTTTTCTCTGCGGCCGTCAGCCAATTCTACATCCTCCATTTGGTCTCTCCTCTCCTTAAATTCAGTCAGAATTTTGGGTGATGAAACCGCTAACGTTCATTGTGGTTATTGTTAACCAGTTCCATGAAATGTGATTTGGTCCAAAGGCAGAGAATATTCTGCGCTAGCTAGGAAGAAGGCCATAAATTTCTAACAGAACTTTATCCCCAAGTTTAGCAGGAAACTGAAGAGGATAGAGAACGAGAAAAAAGTGGAGGATGTGTGTATATAGTCATAGATCTGGAGAAAATCTTGGCCACCAAGAGCTTAATAACGTTTGAAGAAAAATTGCTATTCTCTGGAAATCTTGGTGCAAATAAATTTCACAAACTTATATGAAGTCATACATTCTGTGAATATGTCAAGATTAAGATAGATTCATAAAATACGAATCTGTCTGTCAAGATTAAGATAGATTCATAAAATACGAGAACTAATATGCCATGAAGATGGTTTAATCTTTGGGACACGTTCATGAGACACTCACAGAATGTCCTTGCTGCCAAACAACCCATATGTATAAATAAATATATGAAGGAATATGCAGACATTGCTGCAGAGTTGCATTGAAACTATAAGAAGGAAAACATAATGCTGTGAAACCCAAATTGGATCGAAAAAATTAGATGGGTATGAGCTGAATTGGGAATCTAGATCAGTGTGAGATCCTTGACAATCGTGTTGCCTCAGATCCAATTTCAAGAACACAAGATCCAATGTACAGCCCACTTCAGAACCAAAATATGTCTCGTAATACTGAATTGATCCGAAGCATGTCATTGACAGGTACAAGTTGTGCCTTGACTATGATTTTGAACGAGGTCCAACTACAACCAGCTTTAAAACATTGATCTAAATATGAATGCAAATTCAAATTCAATCTGAATCAAACATAACGGCCAAGGCCCAAATCAGCAACGGAAAAAATCCAGTCCATTTGCAGCCCCCTGATTCCAGGGTCAAATGTCCCATTTGGCTCTGTGTTCCACTATCTCCACGAAATGGGTGGCTACTACGAAGGGATTCTCAGATAATGAGCAGCTAAGCTCTTTCTTGGGAAATTCCTGCGGTTTTGTTTGTAAAACATGCTAGTTCAAAAGGTGCAATGTTTTAGTTCAAAATCCGCCGTGACATTTTCCAATCCATCCACACGGGTTGAACATTTACCTGGTAATGCTTGTGCAATTGTTTGTACTACCCTTTAGGAAAATGCAGAATCAGAGGGCACTAACGTAGCCTTGTACGTAAGCTTATACTCGATCCCAACTGTCTTCCAACACCGATTGAAACATACCATCGCTTGAAATATGAGATCCTGTCCCGGTGATCAGATGTACCTTCTGCAGGTTTCTTCAATGGCTGTTCATCGAATATGTGGACGGCTTCTAAGAACTAGTTCAACAATTGGATATACCACCCATTGCGCACTTTATGTAGGCTTCAAGATTCAATTTCCTCTGCTGTGTTGCAATTCTTCGTGCTGCAATAGAGGCATTGAAGAGCGCATTGAACTCTTCGGTCCTTGAATCAGATGCAACCATTTCAGTTCTTGAATCAGATGCAATCACCTCAAGCATCAAGCCTAACCAAGAAAATAAGTATATCTTGACTCGCACTAGCTAATCTCATGTGATCCTGTTCGAAAAAATTGTATCTCACTATGATACCATCTTGACACTAACTGAAATCATTCCCAAAAAATTCAACTACCATGAGAAATACAAATGAAAGACACAATAATGAAAGAGGAGATTACAGGTGTCTGGTTCAAGGAAAAAGGGTTCCCTACTACTCCAAAGGATTTCCATTAACTTGATCAGCTTCAGTTAATGACCGACTACAAGGAAGTCTTCCTCTTCAAATGACAATAGTCCATTCCTTACTGAGGCTCGATCGACGGTTTAACATGCCTAGATTTAATGACACTGATTTTGAGTTTTCACATCTTAAGCAAATTACACAAAAACAAACAAGAAAGGTACTTTCAACTGTTGGGAGTCTCCCAATCCGCTTTGTCTGGATTACATTTTATTGAGAAGCATTTGGGCAATTCATTCATAAGATGTTGCAAATGCGCATTCACCAACATAAAGCAAATTTAGGGTCTGATTAATGATCAGAAAAAGCATTGAAACGAAACTGCTCAGTTGATGTAGCCTTTCACTTTAGCACAAATCCACAAGCGACGGCAAGATCCTTTGGCCAGAGCCTGAGAAATACGATTCAGGCTCTAGTCGGGCGTAAGCACTAAGAAGTGCGCAACACCATTTACGAAGCTTGTTTCTAAAGATGCCTCTGCCTGAACTGCAACCAAATCTTACTTGGACGAAGAATTCGACAACACCATTTACGAAGCTTGTTTCTAAAGATGCCTCTGCCTGAACTGCATCCAAATCTTACTTGGACGAAGAATTCGACAACACCATTTACGAAGCTTGTTTCTAAAGATGCCTCTGCCTGAACTGCATCCAAATCTTACTTGGACGAAGAATTCGATGCAATATGTTAGTTATAACCAACAAAATCGAGCGAAATGTATCTTCTTTTGAATCTCCAACAGCCGTCTTGTTTGAAGTCTCAAACAAACAAGAAGCACCACCCATTTCATGGATACAGTTTTTGCCTTCCTGCACTCTTAGATGAAGAATTCAACATCCTCCCCACCTTCATCTTCTTCGCTGCTCAAGTACAGAATATCCTCCCCTTCTGAGAAAACTGAAATGCTCAGGCCACCAAAATGATAATTATCATCTTCTTCATCATCCCGATCATCATCAAACTCGTATTCTTCATCCAGAAACGAAGTTGAGAACATACGCGAGGCGTTCTCCTCTGCACCGCCGGTGAAGAACGCATTGTCGACGGCGGAATCCAATTCACCAAATTCAAGGGCGTTCCACGACACCCAAACGTCGGCGTGCCTTCTTAGCGCCTGCCCGTCGCCCACCACCACCGTCTGCAGGTCGCTTGCCCTCGCCCGCCGGAGCATCTCCCCGAAGTCCGAATCGTCGGACACCAACAAGAGGGAATCTATTCCCCTGTTCATCACATGCTGCATCTGGCGCTTCAGCGCCCAGTCGGCCGCCTGCGGCTTGTCCTCCACGGTCTTGACGAACACGCCGGCCCGCCGGAGCTCGCCAGCGAGGCCGTACCCGACCTTAGGTGTGAGAATCTCGCGCGCGGCCTCCTCGTACTTGCTGTTGCCGGAGACGTAGCGGTCGCGGTAGCGCTGCCGCTTCTTGCCCTTGAGGGAGCGCATACGGGCAAGCTTCTTCTGACGCTCACGCTCGTGCAGCTGCTTGAAATGGCGGCGCAGGTCGAGGTTGGTGCGACACTTGCGGCCGCAGACGCTGCAGACGTAGGGCTCGTCGGGGACGACGAGACCCTTGCGCTCAAGGACATCCAGGGCGCGGCGGTCCCGCCGATGCTCCATCACCCACCGCGGCAGGTGGATGAAGGCGTGACGGTTCGCATAGGCCGACACGTCCACGACCTCGCCGAAGCGGCCGGCGAACGACCGAAGCGCCATCGCGGCCTGGTAGGGCGGCCCCTTGGGTGGCTTGTTGTCAAGGTCCCACAGCACCACCACCTTCTTCTGCCTTACCGACCACACTCCCTGTCGGTCCTTCACCATATCCAGGGTGGTGTTCGCCTGCGTATTGGGCCATGACGATCTCCCTCTTCCTCCTGTATGCTCCTGTTCCTGATGATAAGATGAAGATGATGATGAGCAGAGGGTCGCTGGCAAGTAGAAGCTCTTGGAGCTGATGGGTATCTGGATGGGTGGTCGGATTTGGGGTCCGTTTGTGGGCTTGAGGAAGGGAGAATGCAGAATGGATGATGACGACGATGCTGCCATTCTCTTTACAAGGATGAGAGATGGCGCTCTCTCCTCCCCCACACACTCTCTCTCTATCTTTCTGTAGGGATCTTCCCCCATTACAAATATCTTGTGGTTGGATTTGGATAATGATCATTTGGGGAGGTGAAGTCTCATCGTCATGGCGGAGCCTCATCGAACCTGAGACCTTCAGAAGTCAAGACACTTTATTTATGTAATTCGATCTTGAATGTGATTATAGTTGAATCTCAGATATCTTTTTTTATGAAGACATGATTTAAGCATAGAATTTATGATCAATATTTGGTTACCAATCTCAGGATTTGAGATTCGTGGAAGTTAAAATTATCTTTTTCTTCAAAAACTTGAAAATCTGACCTTGTGTCACTAAACGGGGGTTTGTTGTTTAAGTCTTAGGTCTGATTTATAATCTAGTTTGATGAACCGTAGATATTGCGTGAAACTTGTACTACATTAACAAAAAGCAAACCACACAGACTTAAAAGCAGAAGCGATCAAATGCCTCCTTTGAGTTTCTCCTATAATAAATCCATGTATTGTTTTGTCGATAAAGTTTTCTCAAAAATAAATCCATGTATTGTTTTGTCGATAAAATTTTCTCAAATGTTTTGTTGAAGGAAACCGCCTTCAACTTAAAGCCCCCAAGGTTATACTTTTATGCCTCCAAGTTCTGGCTTGCTCCAGTTCTTGGGCAGACTTATGGAATTATGTTATGCTATTTCATTTGAGTGTCACGCTTACCACTATTTACAGCCTACAAGAATAATGCACCGGAGCAATCCACAGGATCTGAAACATTGACCCATTTTGTGTGAACCACTGTGTTTCATAACAAAACTTAAGGCTTCATTAAAGAAAAGAATGTGTAACTCAATATGAAATTCAAGTTCTATACTTGTTTGATATTTAACAGAATCTTAAAGGAAAGGCCTGCTATATCTACATAAGGAATGCATTAACCAATCCGTTCTGGAACCTGGTACTACCAGACACTGTATTTTCCCCATCGTCTCTGACGATTGGGCTTGTGAAAAGAGTTTAGAAGTCAACAATATTTAGACAAGTGAATTTTAAAAGTTTTATCTCCAGAAACACATTTATATATGTGTTTGTGTGGTTGTTGGAGAATGAGTAACAAATAAGAGATTAAAAAAATGATAAAAAATTGACATTAATGATACTAAAACCATGTTATTTAGGACAAAATCATGCTATTCAGGATAAAAAAAAAAAAAGTGAAGGCCCACACCAGTGACCCTAAAACCATGTTTGAAACCTGAAATTAGCCCCAAAACAGGCTTCTTCTCAAACTACTTTTGAAGATTGAACCAGCTTGCTAAACATCAGTGTGATCCACATGGGCAATACTATCGAATCAGACACGTCTTGAGCCGTTGTCGACTTCTTTACCAAGGATAGAGTAGTGTGGTGCTCTAGCTTCTACCTGCATTACTATGATCCCCGAAATGGAAGACCGTCTAGCTTAAGAGATTCTGGAACCCTTTTTCCTTGTATGTTTTTGTCATAAATAATTGCTTATAAAATTATAGTGATTAGAATGTCGAATATCTGAAATAGATTACTGAACTCACCAATCTGGCCTTCCTGTGCTTTAAAATGATACAAGACAGCTCTCTTCCTTGCACATAAGCTAACTTCTATCGCTGCTTTTGAGTGCTCAGTGTTTCTCCCCACATGGTCATCTTCAATCCTTTCGATAGGAATGACAGAGAAGTGAGAATTTTTGAATGATGATGGCATTTCACCCTCAATGGGTTAAGCACAAGTATACTATACGTGCTTTTTCTCTCTTTCTCACACACACGCACACTAACTATATGAATTTTATAGTTTCTTGGCTGTCTAACGTTGAGAAATATTGGACACATGGAAGATATTGGATTTGGAATTCTATAGAATCTTCAGTGTCATGGAACTGAGAAAATGGCAGTTGCTACATTTTGGAATAACAATGGTTGCAGGAGTTTCTGTTTATAATCCTTATGGAAATGATTGAACCTCAGATCAGTATTCCTGTATGTGACGCAATTAAAATCCTATATGGATGATGATCAAATTGTCGCCATTCTTTGACTTGGTGTTACTGTTATACCGCCCAGCCAAACTAGACAAGCCAGGAAGGCAGCTGGGCCATTCCCGAAAGCCTTCCGTGCTCCAACTCTAACATCCGTTCTTACAGATCCTTCGTCAACAGAACTTCTAGTTCTTCACTGTAACCAGATTTCATAAAAAAAAGATACCCCTGTAATCAGATAGTAGAGTTCGCAAGAAGTTTCCCAGGATACAATAATGTTGAGAGTTGAGCCTTTCAATCGTGGCCTGACAAGTCAGGCAATTGTGGAAGAGCATTTCAGTTCTTGATCGATCAATGACAGAAACAACGGCACTTCAGGTCGAGAAATTTCAAGGTATTCAACATAAACTACCGACCTCCTTTCTTCAACACAATAAACAATGCCTATTGATGAAAGCTACAATCTCTAAGAAATGCAGACTTTACCTTGTTTAGATCAGTACATTCTCATATTACCTCTTTAATCATCAGTAGCATTCTCAGTTCGGCATTACTGGCAGCGTATGTAGGAATCCAGCTTACACCTGTTGAAGGACAGATACCATATGTTGTACATCCTTAACGAAAATTACCGTATACCAATGCAGACGTGCCTATAAATCTACAATTTTTCTGATGATAGATCTCCATTATCGCAAAAAAAAAAGTCCATCTTCAGGAATGGAGAAGAAAGTGGAAAACTAGATAGCCTGGATTTGACATGGGAAAATATTTAGTGCAATACATGTTTTCTATCTCTTGGGACCACTTTGGAGATCATCGGTACAAACAATGTTAAGGAACATGTCACAATGGTGAACGTAAACAACTTTCCCCACGTGAGCCCCCACTATAGCACTCAAAGATTAGCAAGACAACAAACCCGTCGAAGAATGTTTTCCAGTAGAACCTGAGTTTGTTAATCAAAACTTCCTGAAGTGCATTTGGCACTAGTCAATCACCTTCAAGTGCATTTGTACTGGTCAATCACCTTCCAATGCACTGGTTAAGCATCTCTCTAGTTCATGTTTTCGCTTTCATGTTTTAGTTGAAGAGCAGCTCTAACCACATTGCCTCTAGTAATAATCCCCACCTATATAATCAAAATCCAATTAGCATCTGAGACAACCAAAGAACGACAAGTACAACTGTACAAGCACATGTAGCTAGCCGTGCTTACCAGCTTGCCATTGCCATCCACCACAGGCAGGCGGCGGTACTTTGTTTCAAGAAGTAACCTTAAATATTCATAAAAAGCATGGCTGTTAACTCCAGAAATTGGTATATATACATTACAATCAGAAACCACCTTTCATGTAGCCAACATGGAGCACTAAATAAGCATACAGCTAAAGATTAGACTCATCTGTTTGTTTGCAAAAGATCATATCAGTAAGGTTTTAAGCAAAAAATTTACCTATTTATGGTGGTCAACAACCTTCTTACCACAAAATGTACTCTTGACAATAGTTTGACAACAAGAAAGTTTTTGTCATGCTTCACTAATAAAGTCAAAATACTTAGGATTCATGTTTCTGGGAGGTAAAGACGATCAAATTCTGGAGGTCAAGAATTTTTCCCTCTTTTTTTGAAAATACCATTTCCTGCAAATGTTGCTGTCAGGTAATAAAGAGAATGCATAGAATCAATGTTTTCTGGTAAATGCTCTTCCATTGACTACCATTGGATGAAAACATGGTCCTCATACGTCATAACATATTAATCATACTAAAAAAATTGTCAAAAGCTATAGCTTAGGAAAAACCTTGACCACACCAAAAAGGGGATAAGAACTTTACCTAAAAGTTTGTGCCCGCATCCAGTAATTAATCAAGTTCAAAGGAAAAAAAAAGATATTACATACCTGGCAGCATCTTCCAAGTTTGTCGTTTCACGAACAACAAGTGGTGCAGGGGTCATCACATCGCCCACCACCTTACCATTGGTTTTACTAAGTAACCTCTGTATCTTGTTAAATGTCTGCCATACAAAAGAAAGGTGCTATTATGAAAGGGGGGAAAAAACACATAACTACGTATTTCTAAACACTCTGTAATATTTGAAGGTGAATGTATGGTTATAGACATGGAGAAAGACCCATGTGATAGCTCCAAAAGGAAAGCACACAATACAACCTCATCAGCAGCAACCCCGTTCATAACCAAGTTAGTATCATCGGAATGACACTCTCACTATTAACAGAAAAATCAGTTTCTTTTCACCTTGTCAAAATTGAAAGCAATGTGAAACCAAGTAAATTTGCTAATGTGGCTGTTGGCTGGACCACACCATGTCCAGTGGCATATGTTAAGATATGTACATGAGAACAGATACTGGAATTAAATGTCAAAAGTAAAAGTCCAACAGATATTCTGCAAACATACTTTCCAGGTACTATTAACTTCGGGAAATAAACCGGTCTCAGACCTTCCTCCACCTCCTGTTAGCAGGGGGAAAAAAAAAAGTAAGTTCCTGAACCCAACCAGAGCAGGACATTTTCGGGTCAAAAGAAAAAATCCTACATTCATGAAATTTGCATAATTTCTGTTTCCAAAGGACAGGTACATGTTTAAGCATTCTAAAGTTAATATTAAAACCTGATATGGAGTCCAGAGCCAATAAGTCATAATCTGACACAACCCCAACCTGCAACGAGCTAAATATGTTACAGCCACTTCATCAAGAAAAGATGTTCGGAGTATCAAAACAACAAAATTGCCATGAACATGTGGAGAAAGTCCATAGAACCATGTTCCTGCAATACATCTAGCTCAAGAAGCATGAAGCAAATTTAACAAGAAGGTCAAGTTCACAACTTTATAAATTTGCAGCAAAAGGTATATGCACCCATTTAAATAAAAGTAGTAAGTCATCAGAACCACCATCCTACATGTAAAAGAGCACACTCTGTCATGTACCATTAACTGTAGAGAAATCTGAAAAGGTAGAGCGGTAAAAATTAGTGTATATGCAACTTGTATCAGGTGTATCTATAACATAGCCCCTTGGGTGAAACAGCTTTTTACCATTAGGTGCATCCTACAATATGATATAGCCACTTGGATGAAATATATTTCAATGCTGAGGAACAATATTTTAAGGTCTGGGATTGGAGTGGATACTCCGGCCTCTTCAAAGTTGCCACAAACATATGAACTTTAACCAATTCCCTATTGTGTTAACCATGTGACTGCACCTGAGAACCCCCACCTGAGAAACAAATAAATAAACAAATGGAGAATGCTTTCTATGAGGCACAACATAATGTGATCATGAGCAAATATCACCCCTACATAGCACAAATTTAATTGGGAAACAAAATAGTCTTATGAGCACATAATCATTCCCACAAAACAAATAACAAGTAGATACGAGCAAATCGATATATTTACCAAATTCCAATCATCATCAATCACAGGAAAGCCAGTAATCCGCTTGTCTACGAGAAGTTCCAAAGCTGTTGATACCAACAAAACAAACATCAAAACTAAGGAAAAAACCTATATTAGGTTTAGCATAAAAAGCTTCTCCAAACTATGACCTTACCTTCATCTACACTGGTGGTAGGTTTAACCGCCTGAAGATTCTCTCGCTTAGTCATAAAGTCCCCAACTGTATAAACCCCATTTCTTGGCTGAAAATTATTGGCAGATCAGCCACACATACAAAATATGACAAGCAATCACACAACTGAAACACTGAAGATGACTGTTTGCATGGAGTCCATTTTGTCAAATTATAATGAAATATAAACCCCACTTTCATATAAAACCAGGTTTTTCTTTTTCCTGAAAAGAATTGAAAAAAAGAAGCTTGAACCACCCTTAAAGACCATAGCTCAGAAGAAAAATTATTCTGCAAGTAGCTAACAAGAATAAGGAACACAATTACAAGCATATAAAGTTAATAAATGTTGACTAACTAGGTGTACATATTCAAGAGTGTGTTGATAAGAAGTTTAGTTTACAAACATAATTAGGACTTTCTTCAAACTTATTTACTTAATGATCTAAACGTACAACTGTATAATAATTTTGTAAGAGCTACTTCAGTGCAGTGACTTTGTTTTACCTCGCAGTGACTTTGTTTTACCTCACGTTAGATATACGTTTCCCATTCATGCCTTTTCCCACACCTATCAGCATCATACCATGCTTCAAACTAGCAACATGGGCCATGTAAAAGTTTCGTCGAGTATTTGACAATTTCTCCAATCTAGCAAGAAAGGAGGAAAAGAAATTGATAAACCTAATCACTGCAATACACGGTACTGATAGGCTAGCACAGCAATGGTAGCTAGTCTTATAACTTGCACCTGGTTGCAACTAGTCTACTGTTGTTTCACCATTCAAGTGTTTCCAACGACACCAGCAAATGCAAGTGAAGGAAAGATATTTTTAACTGCATTACAAGGAAAACCGCATAACACATCCATAGACCAGTCGAAAGACTAATTCTGGCTAAAGAAATTAGAGGATTCCTCAGACCTTTTCTTCCAAATTACAAGCACGTTACCACCTGAAGATTTAATTCTTTCTGCAAAACGCTACGAGAATGTGCCCTCATAAAGCAACTCAACAAGCAGGTCTCCTAACAATGGGACCGAATGCTCCAACTCCAAAAATGTACTTAGAAACGTTTGTGCCTCTCGCTGTTTATCAAAAAGATCTTTTAAACCGTACTTCTATATCTGAAAAGGTCATCATTCCCTTGTAGTTAGAAAGATTCTTTCAATCACCCGTTTGACAATATATCTTATTTTTCATATTTCCACTTCTTTAATAAGTTATGAGTCTTTTGACACTTCCTTATTATGTCAGTTTACCAAACAAATCCTCATGCATTCAGAATGAATACTAATTCCATTAAGAGGCTGCTTCAAACATCCTAGCTTATCCACAGAAAATTGTAAAAAAAAAAAAAACAGCCTCGACAATGATATGTTTTCTCAAAGCTGTGCCCCAAATTTAAAAAATATCATGTGGCTTTGCCAATGTTTATGAAAAATGACCCGGTAACCTTATTTCTGGTTTCCACCATCACCCTTTGTAGGTTGAAAACTACAGATCCACCTGAGAAACGAAAAAATCACCTAACTTTCGAAGAATCCACACAGGAGTTCATTGGTCAAATGCTGCGTACTCGGAACAAATCTTCGTGACTATAGAATTAACAATTCAAACAATCCGAAATTTGAACTACTAATCGCTGACTTTGCAGATGCTTGAGAGGTCCAACCACAAATCTCCCACTCCAAGCGGACCAAAGCCCTTTTAACCTAGCGAACTTTAAAAGAATAAAATAAAAGCTACCCAAAAGATAATTGCACAGAACAGAGGTCTGAAAAACAAAACCCTCCTTCGGAAACTCAAAATTCGAGGAAATAAACTTGGAGAACAAGTTTAGGAACTCACGCAATGACCGAATGATAACAGAAAACAAGGAAACGAGGCCACGAAATAAACAAAAGGAGGGAGCGATCGGATTACCGCAGAAGCATTCGCCGTCAATGAGGTGCTTCGCGCAGGAATCCGGTTGTTGGGCAACTTACGACGAAAGAAAAGCGCCAGTCTGGCCTCCCGGCAAGACCTCAGAGAACCATTTGCGAAGGAAGCAAAGAGGGGAGGACGAGGAGTGGAAGCAGAGGAAGAAGGAAGAGAGCAGACGCCAGGCCTAACGACTGCTTCTGACAGTATGACGGTAGCCATCTCTCTCTACCACTCTCTCTCTCTCTCTCTCCCTCCAAGCGAGGAGAGAAAAGGATGAGACAGAAAGCGAGGGGGAGGTATGGAACGGCAGGGAGAAGAACCCACGCCGACGTCATACATAATATTACCAAACGGTAAGAAGAACGGGGTTGTGTTGGTCGCTTCCTCTACATTTAGTGACATTTTTCCGTCATAGGAAGCTGCTTAAAGCGGCGAAAACCTGTCATAGAAAGTTGAGACGCCGACTCATGTCTACCGGACCGTATCAGCGATACGCAAAAAAAAAGAAAGAGAAAAGTTGAAAAAATCTGTAAAATCTAAACTTGTACAATAATGTAGCACTTTTTCAAGTGGACAAAGATGTTGACTGCCCAACTTTTGTAAGGGACCAACCCCTTGAAATATTTAATCACCGGCACCTCTAATTTTGTCACTATACAGTATCTACCTTGACTTGACCTAATGGAAACTACGATTTTTCATTGGTAGAGCACTTGCGTTGGTGACACAACTATGGTGCGGGCACTGCATATAATTTTGGAGTCGAAGTTAATGCATTATAATGAAATTTTGATGGGCTGGAGTGGGCAATGGCCCACCCCAACCAACGAGTAGCTCGGCTACTGCCTTGACCCAAAGACCCACTTGGTTTTTTGGCCCATACTCTTGAAAAAGGAAATTTTCAAGTACAAGAAAATGGCATATTCTTTTTGTTTTTGTTTTGTTTTTTTTTTTTCCCAATGAACACGCTCAAAGATAGGACCAAAAAGGGGGCTAGTACACTAGGGGATGGAGGAAGAGTGGGAGGTTCTGCCCTAAGGATGTACAGAGCTAGCTCGAACTCAACTTGACTCACAAATAGCTTGACTCGAGGTTTGTGAGGTGAGCCCGAGCTCTACTTGCTTAATTGAGTCTGAGCTCGAGCTCAAGTCATTTAAGCTCATGTCCCTTAATATATATTTTATGGTTAAAATTTTTCTATTTTTATTTAAGTCATTTTAAGTTTTTTTAAATTACAAAAATGAGTATTAGCATTAAAAGAGCCTAATCGAGATTAATTGAGTCAAGCTTAACCGAGCGAGTACGAGTTGAGCCAAAGGCGGTTCGACTCGTTGAACATTCCTATTTGGCCCTCTTGTTGGAGGGTAAGCTGAAATACTCCTGTTGATCCCCCAACAAAAGTTGGAATAATAAAAAATATGCATAACTCCTTTGTATTGCTATAAATGCACCTTAATTTTGCATAAATAACAAAAGAAAAACTTTTCTCTGTTAATTCTTTGATTAGGTTATCGCTAGATCAGGTTAGGGTTGACGTGAAAAAAATACTAAAATGCCTTCAACAATTCTAAGTCATTGTGTCCATTAACATTAATTGATGATTAGCGCACTTCGAGCTTATTAGTGTTCTTTTATTGATATCTAAATCAGCATCATAAAACCAATTCTATTTTGTGTCAACTATTAAATAATTTTGATTGTATTTTAGAAAATCAATTGATTAAATAATATCGTGTCAGCTTTTTACATTGAAGATCTGGAAACCCTTTTTTCTTGTGTGTAATAAAAAGTTCTTAAAAACCTGAAAGAAAAATATTTGAAAATCTCATGAAAAACTCACTCTCAAGGGAACGCGAGGAGTAATTGGAACTCTCTTGCCATTGGAAGTCTGTATAAAATTAATTGACTAAAAATCATAGAGTTTAGAGTGAGAAAGAAGAGTATTTTATCTTACTTCTCTATTGGAAAGTTGAAGCTTTCACCCTTTTTTCCATCACCCCAAGGTAGTAGGCCTACTTTTTTCTTCATCGGAGTGATTAAGTCTCGGCTATGTTTCAACTTGCATATTGGTGTTCTTTTTTATAATACAATGAGTTGATATCACGAGAGATCGTACAAACTGACTGTCTATCAACCTCCACCCATCTGCTGCACCAACCTCCCTTGGAGACATAGAGTTCACTTATTTTCTCATCTATTTATAAATGATCAAACCCTAATAGCCCCACATATAGCTAATTTGATCATAATTCAAATTGGAGCAGCTCCTGCTAAGTTATTAAATCTCTTAAATTGAATAAAGCTAGTCATCTTAATTATTATTGTGGATAAAATATACTGTTGTAATGCCGGCGAGGATCCTAACAAAATAAAAGCCAGATCATTTAAGTTCTTGTTAAAAATGTCATAAATAAAATATAAACATGTCCACAAGTTTTTTAAGACTAATTAAGTATGATAATTCAAGTTATTTTCATACAGCATTTTGATTTTTCTACTATTAAAATTTTGATTATATAGGAGGCACTAAGTCTTTTATGACTAGAACAATACATTTAAACTTTAGGGACCATTTGTGAGTAAAAAAGACACACACACACATTTGAACACATTTATGAGTACATATTTGATTCTCAATTAATGTGCCAGCAATTGCAGGCCCATGTTGCAATGAGCTAGGTAATCTACTCCTAAGTTTATGTTTATAGTTGATCCTTCCGTCACCAAATGAGTCTGAGTAGTCATATCAAGAGTAAACTCAAGACAGATTAAACAAACGGGGCATTTCTTTGGTTAATAGATAGCACCTTTGTTGTAGTAAACAATAATCTATTTCACAACTTTTACAATGTATTTATCCCGACATGAAAGAAAGCAGCAACTTTGAGGAAGTGTAGCTGGTTGATCAGGTTGTCAGTTTGATTTGTATAGATGTTATTCCTTTAGACTGCAAATAGTAGATGTGTGACACTCTAATTGATGGGTGTACAATTTTCTATTAAGATATCAAACCACCCTTAAACCCTAGGTGTAAAGAAAAAAATGAAAAGGCTTCTATCTCTTTAGGTTATCTCTCGGAGCATGAATGAAAGTTCAAGTTCTAGTTCTATTGCTTTTAAAAAGTTTACATTAAATCTATTGTGACTTAGGATCTTATTAGAAAAGAAAAGTATAAGAGATCTGCAACATATCATACTTTTAATGAGTAAGCAATGAGCATGGAGTGTTGGCCTGCCTAGGGCCCACAGGGGCCATGGTCCCCCTAGGATTTAAAAAAAAAAAAAAATCAAATTTTTATTTATAAAATTTAAAAAAAAGTTTTATCCAATATAAATGTTTTGATAAATTATGTGAAATTTTGAAACTATAATTGAATGCCTATGAGATGAAAAATTAGTAGCTCGGCCTGATTAATAATGACACTTTATGTTTAATTTTATAAGTGCCCTCATGTTATGATGAATGGACAGAGGAAGGGGTGTCGGTAGGAAGAATGATGAGCTTTTTGATGCTGCCCGGAAAACGACCACATATATATATTATATATATATATATATGGGATCTGCTCCTTTCACAACTTTAATGATATCATCTCTCTCTCTCTCTCTCTCTCTCTCTCTATAGATCTGCTCTTTCACAACTTTAATCTCTCTCTCTTTGTTTTTACAGTTTTTCCTGAAATTATCGTATAGTGTATCTTTTTTTTTTTTTATCTTTTCTGAATTTTCTGATGACTTATTATGTTGTCCCTTTCTTCCTCTCTCTGGCAGTGGACCTAGCAGGGGTCATTGCCTCCTCACATTTTCAGAAATTTAAATGTAATTTACAAAAATTTTAATTTAACCTATGAAAATTTTAAAAATTTATATTTTTGGTTCCTTTAACCCTTTTTTTAACTCCTTATAATGTATTTTTTCTCCCTTTTTAAATTTATCTTAATGTATTAGTGCTTTCTTTTTCTCCCTCTCAATATGTTTCTTTAAATTTATTTATCTTATAAGTATTTTGTGTTGGTTTTTATGGTGGCTAAAAACACTCATTTTCTTTATTGTTAGCAGCATTTCAGATTCACCTTTCATTTGCTTTTTTTTTTATTTTTTCAGTCTCCCCCAATGTTGTGGCTCATTTCCTCTTGATAATGCATTTGGAAAGAGTGCAACAACAACGTCTTCAAGAGTACCTTTTCATCGCATGTTGTGGCTCGTCTGGTGCAAGGGGATGTCTTTTTTTTTTTTATTACAGTGCCGTTCTTCGTCTACAGCTGGTGACTGTATTCCGCCATCTATCCACTCTCTCTCCAGCTCTTCTTATTTTCGTTTTATTGTGTGATTGTCTTGAATATTCATCTTTTATTTTTGTTTTTCTGGTTTATTCTTTTAATTATGAAACTTTTTGACATCAAATGTTGTTATGAATTCTCATTTTAACCACTCTCTCTCTATATATCTCGCTGGCCTGCTTAATTACAATATATATATTTTTGTGATCATTCTCTTCTATGTTTGGTGTAGGCAGTTGCCCATATTAACTCCTTAAAATTTCTTTAGTTCTACACTAGAATTATACATATATATGTGCGCCTCAAAATGTGGGTATCTCTAAACAAGTGTTTATCCATTCAAATTTTTTCTGACTCCGTTCCTTTTTTTTTCCCCCGATATTTCTTGTGACAAATCTTTCCGACGTTGAAAGGAGAAGCAAACAAATACAAGATGGGGGCTTTGACATTAACGGCACTCCATTTTTCACCGATCTTGTCAATATTGACGCCTGACAACATTCATTTCTATGCAATCTTGATGGATAATATTAGAGGCACAATTAGGGCATTTCTGCTTTTGCCAACGGTAAATTGAAATTTACAACTTTAATTACGAAAACTTATTTTGTTATTTTTATTTTCCCTAAATTTGCCAATGTTAACAACAACAACAAAAAAAAGTAAGCTTTTCTAGGTTTTCCTTCTAAAGCCAACCGAAATTAATAATTATGTGTTTTTTTTTTTTTTGCTTTTTCTAACAATGGCAAAATACTGACGATGTAAATGTGCATCTTTTTTAGGCCATTTTCTAAACAGAGAACTTGAGCTCAGGAAACTTATAAAGTCGGTGGTTGAAATGTGCCTTTAACCACAAAAAGGCATAAAAATCATAGAGTATTTAATGCATCTCTACACATATATAAGGACAAAGTGACAAATAATTGTTGTGAATTCCCCCTGCTTTCAATTAAATATCATGAATATTGCCGCAGTTTATTAATTTTACATGCAAAGGCCAACTTCATTATATATATATATATGTGTGTGTGTTGAGGGGGGATTTTCCTTGAAGATTCCAGAAATTAGGACGAGTCTTATATATATATATATATATATATATATATATATATATATATATATATATATATATAGAGAGAGAGAGAGAGAGAGAGAGAGAGAGAGAGAGAGAGCTGAAATCTTCTGGTTCTGAGAGACCTTCTCTCTCAAAACCTGGATGCAGATATATATATTATATTTTCAAAATTATCCTATGAAACTCATTCATGGTTCATAAATTCAGCTCATTAGTAGTTAATTACCTCGAATTTATCATTTGGGAAATGCTGATCTCCCGATAGAGTAATTACAATCAGGGAATTTTCGGGCACAATCACATGATCCTCTTTTGAATGAATGAGTGCCATTGTGAAGCTTCAAGATAAGCTTCCATGCTTCATACATACAATGTGGTTGAACCAACTTCCTAATCCTGGCCATGAACATACATAAGTTAAGTAAAGCGATAATGCAGCTGAGCAGTAGCTGGTCCATTTCAGGCCAACCCACAAAAGTTAATTCCGGCAACATCAGCATGGATCCACAGACCATCCAATTAGATCATGGGTAGGAGGCAAATCTGTCAGCCAAATACCACAGAATACTAGAACTTAGAATGAGCAAGGATGATATATACCTCCATCGATGTCTTTCGCCGGAGACGATCGAATTCGCCGGCGCCGCTGAGTTCTGCGGTTGCTCTGTGTTGAAGATAGCCCACGTGTTGAGACAGGTTGCACACAGTATGGAAGACGACCCTCCCCACAGATTTCCGAACTTTAGAGGAGATTCATACATATAATATACATGAAGTATGAAAAACTTTCTGATATCATAAGGAGAATATTTATCTTCATCCTCCAATCAATTCCATAAGCATGGAACTTGAAAGAAGCCAATCTCTCTCTCTCTCCTTGACCTCCTCAATGAAGCAAGACCTAGGGAGTGAGCAGGAAAGATGAAAACAATGGTAGCAAAGGGATACACTACTTGAAAGGAAACCTCATAAATATGTTCTTCCTCAGTATCTCATTCTTGGTTTTTTTTTATTTTTTTAGACTAGGGAGATACTGATACCTAACTTATGGCCCATTGCTTATTTCGTTTCGAATAAATCTTTTAGATTATCATTTTCTTTCATTAAATAATTTTTAACCATTAATACTATTCCTTTCAGCTGTCTCGTAAGCATTCACTTGGCATTAGTTCTTGAACTCAAATTTGGTTTTTAAGATAAGAAAGAAATGACTCAAAATGCTATATTTTCTAGAGTTAATGCATCATACTTCATGTTTATATGCCAAAAGCTGAATCAACGATAAGGACCTCAACTTCAACTTGCTTATATTTATGTAACAAAAAAAAATATACCAACTTCAATACTTCTAAACAACAGCATACTTTCAGATGAGAATAAGCGGAGCAGTGAGTGGGTTGATCTTTGCAGAAATATGGCAGTGAATAATAATAGTCAAATCATAATAATAAATGATAAATTTTAATAGAATCTCCCCACATCAACCACTTGCCGTAAAAGATAAAAGAAAACAGAAACGTGTACCAATCATCTGAATCAGTGTCTTCTGTGAAGTCCTGATGGCACACGTCTTTTCTCTCTATCTTTTTGTGAGCTGGACAGGCAGTGGTCGCTCATGCTCGTACAATGTCTCTTCCTCAAGCTCACGTAAGCCCTGAGATCACAGCCCACCATTATTTGTTTGCTGCATAACTGCACAAGCTTTCCCGCTTTATTAGGTTTCATCTTCTTAAGATCATTCAGTTGAAGAAGATCAAGAGTTTACTATTGTTTGATCATATTTTCGGGTTTTTAGAAACAAAGATCTGATCAAACTGTATGATGAACGATGCATCTTGCGTCTTGAACTGGAAAACATTTTAATTATTTCTGCGGAAGATCTTAGTGGGTATTGAACTTTTTACATAGAGAGGAGCAGAATGGTTGGCGCCATCAAAATATTTTGATATTTTAATCTTCTTTGTGTGCTTATATGCCATATAAGTACTGCTAAAGAAAAAGGTCTCACGCAAAGTCTTTTTCAACATTATAAAATTCTAGGATGCTGAAAATTTTTGTTTGTTGAAATGAGAGTCATTATTGAGTTTTTTTTTTGTACGGAGCTGTCTTTTAACCTTAAGTTATATACAAAAAAATATATATATATAAGCTAATACTACGTGACAAAAATGTTTATCATTTTTTTTTTCTTTAATAGAAGAGACAATCCTTACGAGTGAATGTGATACTGAATAACTAAAATCACAATGCAAGTTTTTTATAATATATATATATATGTATTATTTACATGTATATTTATATTTATTTAAGAACATTGATAAAAGAAGAAGCTATCTCTAAAGTGTCACGAAAAACGCTGCAAATTTTTCAGCCAAAACATCACAAAATAGATTTTTTGTTTTGCTTTTTTCAACTGTTCTTCAAACACCAGATGTCCCCACAGCATCTAAAGGAATATCTTGGAATAAGAGCCCTGCCTCTACATTGGGCATGCTGATTCAGACACCTAACCACTGTGAGACCCACCAATATTAAATCTGGACAAAATAACACCTAGTTTTTAATATCAATGAGCTCCATGGTGGGCGCACAGGAAGGATGCCTATGCTTTTGTGGAAGAAGACAAACGCAGCAGCTCAGAAAAATCTTGTGGGCATCTTAAATTTTTTTTACACAATCATTAATGTGATCAATAAATAAATATATATATATATATTACATAAAATGTAGAAATTAATGGTTTGAACTCTTTTGACCTCGTACAATTTGTTTAGCTATTATATATATATTTATATATGTATGATGTGTTCTTGGAGTGCAAGGCAACTTTAGCTATTCTTACGTAGTAACGACACTCTGTCGTCAGTTTATTAATTTGATAATGCGAGTGAGAGACTTCATATTCAACTTTGCTTTTGACTACCGTCTTCTTTTCTTTTCCAGAGCCTACCAACTTGTTATTTGCGTGTAAAAAAGAAGCGGTTTCATGCAAGCATGGCGGTTCCTCTCAGCAAGCTTGATGAGAAGCTGATGTGTTCTTGAACTGGAGAGCTTGGAATCCTCGAATTCTGATCAAGTTGAGAATGATGTTCAAGCGTTGAGTTACTGTCTCTTAATTGGCGATCAGAACTGTGAAAGCTTAGGAGACATATTCTTGGAACACATTTTTCTGGACCACCGTGTTCTTTGTTTGTAAGAAACACCTTGTGATGATGTCCAGCGTTTGCTTGTTTGTTGGATTCCGCAAGAACACCTGATATCACGCTTCCTAGACAACACAAAAATAGTCTTCTCAGAACGTGTGTTGTAGAAACAAGTGCCCCTATAACATAGTGTTCTTTTTACTCTATTGTTGTTTCACTTTTTTAAGCTAAAATCTAAAAAAATATTCATTTTTTTTAAAACTTTTTTTTTTCAAAAGTGAGAGGAAGAAGGCAGGGGCAGACCTGGTCCTTCACCCCACCTTAAATATATATATATATATATATGTATGTAAATTTTAAAAAAATTTACTTGTTTTATATAAAAATTTTGAAAAATGATATTTTTGCTCTAGCAAAAGTTTAGAAACTTTAATTCAGCTTCTTTCATGAAAAAATTCTGATTTCACCTCTAAAAGGAGGCTCAATGAGTATAGCGCAACAGGGCAGTAAGGTGACTTATGAAAAAGGTGTCTAGGTTTCTAATCCCCATAGACGCTATCTATCATGCTCTCTCCTTTGAATGACGGAGAATTTCGGTCTTTCACTCCGATGGTGGGGTTCTGTAGGGTTTTCTCTAGCTCACCGGAAAATTAAGAGAGAGGAGGTGGGGGAGAGAACGCCGTCGGACCACCATGGTGCCCTGATTCCAGAAAGTGAACATGAAGGACCATTCATGAAAACAAAAAAACCAGTTTGGATGCATGTACTAAATTCAGATGCTTGCTCCAAATCCAAAACAGTTTGGATGCATGTACTAAATCCAGATGCTTGATCCAAATCCAAAACAGTTTGGATGCATGTACTAAATCCAGATGCTTGATCCAAACCATCTACAGAAGTCATACAAGAGCCAAACAAATATAATGTAATATTTATGATCTCACCTACTTCTTGTTCGGACCCATTGCATGTTGGATGCACAAAGACTTGGTCTAGAAATTAGAACGACAAATAACCAGCATATGCTAAGTAGACTTGGGCAACTTGGGCAACGGGCTGGGTACCCATTGGGTATCTCGTACCCGGCCTGGTTGGGTTCGGGCTGAGAAAATGGCCTGGCAGGCAGGGTGCTTGATGTGCCGGTTAGGCTTGATAGTTTAGAATTAAAAAAAAATAAAATTTTTAAAATTGAATAATATGTATTTTATTATTAAAAATATATTTTATATTACTAAAATTTTATTTTAAAAATATTTTTTTATTACCAAACGGACCGACCCGTTGCCCACGTCTAAATGAAATTTGTGCTTTATTGAATATATAGTAATACATGAATTAATTGGACAATACGGACAAAAACCGGACTTTTAAATTTGTGTTAAATGTTCTAACTTCTAAACAAAATATGAAGCTCTTAACATGTTTACAAACACTGATTTTACATAAACCGTGTTTTTGTTTAGGTTCTTTTTGTAAAAAAAAAAAAAAAAATCATCTTTTGCTACCCAAAAAAGTTGAGAAACCATAGATCCCTTTGTGGAATTATGGTAAAAAAACCAAGCGTGATATAAAATTCATCATCCAAGGAAAAGCAGCTACGGGCTACGGCTAAGAGCTATAAATAGTCCGACCGTCTTCAGTTTTTCTCACGGTCGAGCAGGGAGAGTGTGTGATTGTACAGTGAGGAAGAGGAGGAAGAAGAAGATGGCGCAGAAGCCCACTATCCTTGTCTCTGAGAAGCTTGGGGAGTCCGGTCTTGAGCTGCTCAGGAGCTTCGGCAACGTCGACTGCTCCTACGGTCTCTCTAAGGAGGATCTCTGCGCCAAGATCTCCTCCTGCGATGCTCTTATAGTCCGCAGCGGGACCAAGGTCACCCGGGAGGTGTTCCAGGCCGCCCAGGGAAGACTGAAGGTCGTGGGAAGGGCCGGCGTCGGCATTGACAATGTCGATCTGCAAGCGGCCACGGAATGCGGCTGCCTTGTCGTCAATGCCCCCACCGCCAACACTGTGGCTGCTGCCGAGCATGGTATTGCCCTCATGGCCGCCATGGCCAGAAACATTGCCCAGGCTGACGCCTCCGTGAAAGCTGGTAAATCATCCCCACCAATTTAGGTCTAGATCTCGATTCCCTCTGCCTGTTTAATTTGTTCCTCTCTGTCCTTTCGTCGATATGTTTTGGCGGTATTCATTCCACGTTCTTTCGTATTCTTATTTCCATTTAGTTGCTGCCAACTTGAAGAGGAGATCTCAATTGAGATTCATATGGATGCTTTTTCATTCGTCTTGTATTCTGAAAACAGATCAGATCTCTGTTTGCGCAACCACAAAAACTTTTTCTTTCCACTCTGGATTGCAGTTTCACATAGTTGTCTAGGGATTAGTTGCGTCTGTTATATTTATCATTACAAATAGTTTGTTGGGTATTTGCCGGTTTTGCTGCCTGTTGATCACGGCAGAGACATTTTGGTTTTTATTGGAAGAGTACATGAAAATTTAGTTGTCAATTATTAGGGAGTTTTTTTTTTCCCCTGGTCAAGCATATGGATTACGGTTTTTATGATTGTAGCCAGCTTTACGGTATCTGGGCGCCATTACTTCTGGAGATCAGGAAATAATTAGCCAAATATATGATTTGGAGCTTCTTAGCTCACCTTTGCTCTTGAGAAAGGTCTTCTGATCATATGCGGCGGTTTTTGTTACATAGTTTTTATTTTACATCAATGGTAAGGTCTCCTTTTTTGTCTTTTACATCAATGGTAAGATCTCCTTTTCTTTCTTTTACATCAATGGTAAGATCTCCTTTTTTTTTCTTTTACATCAATGGCAAGTTCTCCTTTCTTAAAATAAAATGAAGGTAAATGTTCAGATCTTGCAAGCAACTGCTCTGTCCGCCTGGTTGCACCAGACCGGCTTAAGACCTTCAAGTTGGAATTCAAGAGTTAAATATGGGAACTTCTTTTGGCATGATCTTCAAGTGATCTGCCTACCCAAGCACCTCAATCAATTTTAAAGTTGAATTTTGTTGATTTTAACCATTATCTTTCTCATCTCAACCAAGAAGGTGCTGCCTCGTCAACCTTGACTTGCTATAGCATTTGAAAATGTCTACTGTATAAATATGACAGAATTTTAACTTTCAGAACGTGAACGTTTTAAATCATTACTTCCAAGAAGTATACTAGTTTGTAAAGGCAGGCTGCCTTGTGGCTGATGCATTTTCTTGTCGCTGCTGCTCTTTTTGTGCTCGAGCGGAATAATTCTTCTTTTGATGTGTTCTATAGTGATTCATTTATTGTGAAATAAGTGCTTGTTTACTCTTTGACATGGTTTTCTTTTTGCATGAAATCAGGGAAATGGGAAAGAAACAAGTATGTTGGTGTTTCCCTTGTTGGTAAGACTTTGGCAATTATTGGTTTTGGAAAAGTTGGAACTGAAGTTGCTAGACGTGCAAAAGGCCTTGGGATGCATGTTATCGCGCACGATCCATATGCTGCTGCTGACAGGGCTCGTGCTATTGGCGTTGAGCTTGTTAGCTTTGATGATGCAATATCTACAGCTGATTTTATCTCACTTCATATGCCGTTAACACCTTCTACCTCAAAGATGTTGAATGATCAATCTTTCGCAAAGATGAAGAAGGGTGTGCGCATCATTAATGTCGCAAGGGGTGGTGTAATTGATGAAGAGGCATTAGTTAGAGCACTTGACAGTGGCAAAGTTGCTCAGGTACTAACTTCATTAATTTCTTTCTTTTCTTTCAGCAGAGCTTGAGTAGTTTTGAAATAGCAGTTTCTCTGTAAAAGCATGTACAGAATCTAAGCTTTGCAACTTTTGTGCCCAAGTTATAAAGCTCAATTCATGCCCATTCGACATGCATAAAATTTCTGGTTGGCATCTTTCTATGAAAATTCTCAGAGAAGCAATGGCTTCTACTTTCAAATGTATTAGTTGGATGAACGCATGCATAAATAAACTCATAGATGTGTGCAGTCTTCTGTTGATCATGAAAAAATACTTTCTGTTTACGCTGGTTTAATAAGTTGTTTCTTTATGTTTGAAACAGGCAGCACTAGATGTTTTCGCACAAGAGCCTCCAGCAAAAGATAGCCCGTTAGTGCAGCATCAGAAGGTCACCTTAACACCTCACCTTGGAGCCAGCACGATTGAAGCTCAGGTTCCCTGTCACCTGTATTTTAATGTGTTACTTTGTTGTCACCAGAACCTTCTAGTTCTGAATTTTTAACTTCTTTTTTACATGCAAATGTTCAGGATGGTGTAGCTATAGAAATTGCAGAAGCTGTTGTTGGGGCACTGAAAGGTGAACTTGCTGCTACTGCTGTCAATGCGCCCATGGTTCCTGCTGAGGTAATATGTCTATGATTTATCTAGGCCCTTCTTGTCTCTTCAATTCATATGGTAAAACCTTTCAGGAGGTATTGATTAATCTTTTTGGTTCTCCTCGATCTTTATAGGTCTTATCAGAGTTGGCACCTTTTGTGGTGCTGGCAGAGAAGCTTGGCAGGCTAGCTGTGCAACTGGTAGCTGGAGGAAGTGGCGTGAAGTCGGTCAAGGTTGCCTACACATCTGCACGAGATCCTAATGACCTTGACACTAGAATACTCCGAGCAATGCTCATAAAGGGGATCGTGGAGCCTATCTCCAGCACCTTTGTCAACCTTGTCAATGCTGATTATACTGCCAAACAGAGGGGACTGAGGATCATTGAGGAACGGATCACTCATGATGGATCACCAGAGATCCCTCTTGAATCAATTCAGGTGCAGATAGAAAACGTCGAGTCCCGATTTAACAGTGCCTTGTGTGATTCTGGTGAAGTGAGAGTCAGGGGCAAGGTGAAGGATGGGAAGCCTTACCTGACATTAGTGGGGTCATTCAGCGTGAACGTCAGCTTGGAGGGGAACCTCATCCTGTGCAGGCAGGTGGACCAGCCTGGCATGATTGGCACAGTCGGAGGTATTCTTGGAGAGGAGAATGTCAATGTGAACTTCATGAGTGTTGGAAGGCTTGCGCCAAGAACACATGCTGTCATGGCGATTGGAGTAGATGAGGAGCCAGGGGAACATGTCTTAAACAGGATTGGGGAGGTGCCAGCCATCGAAGAGTTTGTGTTCCTCAAACTGTAGAGGCAACAGAGGTGTGGCCAGTTACAAGCGCCAATCGGTTGGTGCATGTCTTTTTTTTCCATTGAGGTGCATCTGTTCTTTGTTTCCTGTGAAACATTCTGGATGCTTTTTTCCTGAAATTAGTAGTTCGTTTCTGTCTTTTGCTTAAGTGGTCAACTTAAAATAAGCGGTGTGCAATGTCCCGTTGCACTGTGTATCTGCTCGTATGGTGTGGTTTGTAAGGTCTATTGTGCAATAATCTATCCTGAATTTGAGAAAATGCAGTGTTTCTTGGCATGGTTAGTACCTCTGTTCCTTTTTCAGGGGATGGAACTGGTTGGTATCTAACTGTCTGCGACCACTGGAAACATTAGATTGAATATATTGGAAATTGGGCAGAATCAGACCCAGCACATTAAAATATGATGACATCCTCATATCAAAGCCGAGAATTAGCCACTTTACTCTTTTTGGTTAACTTGGTAAATGTCTGCTTAACATTGGACGATCATTTTAAAGCTGCTTAGTTTTTGTTAACTTGGTAAATCTCTGCTAAACATTGGATGATACATTTTAAAGCCGGTAAGCGCTGAACCATATGTTCATTGATCGGTTATGGTTCATCTTGCTCATGAACACCGAGCGAAGCTTGTATTTGAGTTGCCTAATTGCAGTCTCTCTAAATCATCCGCCACTCAGAGAAGAAACGCAAAAGGTTAATTCATGCTGTCCATCTATTTCATATATTGTTTCTTGGTGGTTGGACTTGCAGACTTCCAAATTGAAGTTGACCGAAAAAGTTCAGGAGGCAGCACTCATTGCGCCTCTGTTACCACAACTCATGATGCAAGTGGTGCATTCTCAATCATTCAACTTATAAAATGTAATAACCCGACCTACTCTCACACCAACCTTGGGCCCTTGGTCTTTGGTCTGATGGATCTTAACTCACTCCCTAACAGTTTGAATTAGAACCCAAAAAGTTAAGAACAAGGACAATCTACCTTTTAATAGCTCTGTTTATAAGTTTCTTAAGTTTCTCACAATCTTAGCTAAAAACTAAATTTTTCAAAACGGGGCATTGAGTGTGGTGGTGCACGGGTTGTTTATAAACCACAAAAAATGATCTTGCAGAAAGTTTCGGCATCGAAACAACTTTTCCTAAATTAGTTGGTGCCAAAGGTTGAGTTGCTAACATGGCTTCACTGTCTTAGAAGTTAGAAGCAGTTCAGAGAGAGAGAGAGAGGGGGGACTGGGGGAGCTTGGTTGTTTTCCAGGGTTTCTCTTTATTAGCTGGAGATAGCTTTGTTGATGATAGATATCTTTTCCAATCAGAAGTTTGTCGATGATAAATATATTAATAGCAGCATGTTGGATAACTGAAACAACCTTTTATTTCGTTTAAAAGTTATTATTCTCCATGTTAAGGCCAATGAATACATGACAAGAAAGTCCATGACTTGCATTACATCCTTTTGTAATTTAAGCAAGTGAAAAATGTTAAAGAAAGCCAAAAAGAAAAAGATCTTTAACTTCACCCAAGATATTTGATGTACAAGAAGGCGTTTATGAAAGTACGCACCAGGTCCCAAATCTTTTGGGATTTCATGTAGGTTTTTAATTAATTTTATGTAGGTTTTAACTTCTAAATATGTTTTAATTAATCTTCCAATTAAACTGGGCCCCCAATGTTGGTAAACCCAATCAAGCTTTAACTAATCAGGCTTAGCAAAAAGGCTATCATTGAAGCACAGAAATCAGGATCTTAGTTTCATGGATTTTAGGTTAATGATTTCTAACAATAGCTTAAAATCTTATGTTATTAAGATACAAGTAATTCACTACAGATTTGTAAACTATACATTTTGTTTAATGTTTACTTAGCAGAAACCGCCTTCAATGTAAAGCCCCCAATGCCATACCCTTACATCTTCAAAGTTCTAGCTTGCTTCAAGACCTGAGTTGACCTATAGAACACTCATCAACTCGAGTGTAATACACCAAGACATATCAATGACCATGGGATTCGAACTTTAGATCTCTTGAGTGTAAGCCTCCCTTCCTTCGGTCTAGAGGTCATGAATTTAAGGGATAATTGAATAAATCCACGGTTGTGAAATCAAAAGTTCGACATAACTATAAATTCGAGGTGGACGTCTTGATAAATTAGATAATCGGATTTAAGATCCTGAGTAATCAAATGCCTCCTTCGAGCTATAAGAAAATTCAGTCAGAAATATCAGGATTTTTCAATCGACCTTACTAAGTAACGTTTAACAAGAGATGTACAAAGAAATGTCTAGTCCATCAAACACGCTGTAAGTTGTATGGGGAAAAACATTTCAATGATTTTGTCATTCAAAGTCTAAAAAGTTTGCATTCTTGATGTACTAGTCAAAGCATGTAGGTTGATGATTAGCTGCTCGATAGACAGTAAAAGCAGTTGGATGAAAATTTTGCCAAGTTTGTTTCCTCTTTGGTTTGATATTAATATGAAATAAGGGAAGTATCTTCTTAAACATTGTGCTCTTGAAACGCGTTCTCTTAAAACATAGACTTAAGAACACTTGTTTTTTCATTCTTGAGGCACATAATGTGAATATGTACGTATCCAATAATCAAATGTTAGACAAAATTATCATGCCATGTTTCTTAAAAGAAAAACATAATATTCTTATGAATTCTAAGAACCCAATATCATTCTTATCAAACACCGTCTAGGATAAGGTTGCACTATTTATAAGCTAAGGCCCAATATCTACCCAAACAAGTGAACTTAGCTGGTCCAAACCAATTGGGAATAGGGATGTCAGTGTATCCAATTTAAATTGCACCGTGCAACTGAACCCTTTTTAAAAAATTGGACATGGCAAAAAAATAATATCCGATTAAGAAATTGGATCTGATTCAGAACTTTAAAATGACAGCTGATCGGACTTGGATTCAGATTCAGATGTATACATCAACATTTGATCTGATTCAGATTCGGATTCAGATCAGATTTAACTTAAATGAATATCCTATATCCAATCCTCTCACATTTTGAAAATCGACCGCATTGAGAGTATGAAATTGGATTTGATTCTTTATTCATGTTTGAATCCAAACTTGAATTCGAGAGTATAAATATCTGAAAAGACTGATATACTAACGGTATATCCAATTCAAATATGATTGGTTGACATTCCTAATTGGGACATCCAATTGAAAAAAAGTTCCTTGACACTTAGTCGAGTGTTTGCTTGCACCATCATACAATGGAGACAAGTAGTGCCAATCGTGTCTTCAAGACACTTCTTGGGCCCAAGGAAGCATGCACGTCCCTATGAATGGCTTATGAATGAAAAAACCTGTCTTCTTTGTGGCTGGTCGATCATGGAATTCAAGCACAACAGCTTTAAAATAGCACAGGATCACTAGACTTAGGTGCATAACCGAATGTGCTTAGAACATTCGAATTGTTTGATTTCTTCTCAAACACGTTCAAGCTTGTTTCTCTTTTCAATCTTCTACAACACTTCTGGTTCCCTTTTCTATTGTTTGTTCTGCTGTGATGTACCCACTAATATCGGATATGTCTGTAAGGCTGGTTACCTGACCGGGCCGGGCCACCGCCTTGTACTCGGTATCCTGCCCAACTTGGGCCCGGCCTAGGCCCAGAAAGAGGGGTTCCGGGCTGCCCCGGATGGGCTCGGAAGACCAGGTGGGCCAGATAATGTTTTTTTTTATATTTATTTTATTAATATATATATAATATTTTATTATGATTAGTTATATTTATATATTATTTTATATTAAAAATATTTTTAAAATTTAATCAAGCCGGGCCCTGGCCCAGGTTTGAATGGTCAGGCCCAGCCTGTCCCGACTCGATGCGCAATCTTATGTGTCAATACATTTACAATGCTGATGGGGATAGGGTAGTTGATCAAGTTAGCATGCTAGTAAAAGTTTGATTGTCAGTTTGATTCCTATGGGCACTACTCTTTTAAATCGCAAACGTAGATGTGTTACACTCTAGTTGATGAATAGACCGTTATCCACCTACGTTCCGACGCAACCCTGGATCAAGGGTTAGGGGAACGGGCGGGGGTTTCTTCTCCCTTGGTTTTCAAATCTAGATTAATAAATTCACTTGTTCACACAATTTAGTGGGTGTTTAGCAAGAAGGGTATTGTGTCCTTGACACTGGTATTTCTAGAACTCTGTGTTTTTTAAGAACAACGTATTCTTGTTCCCAAAAACAAGATATATGATCTTGTCTAGTGCTCACTTGTCAGATCTACGAACAATATCCATAATCTCACCATGTTTAATTAGAATAAGAACATAATATTCTTAGATCATACGTCGCTCAACGCTTCTCATCTCAAACCCGTTTCCAAATAAAAGAGATTCAAATAGTTAGCAGATTTGGGCATCAAACTAATCCATTATAAAACTCTAAGCTGACCAACTGTGTGCATACATGACCTCTTCAACTAAAATAATGCTAACAAATAAATTGATGACTTTTTAGTTTATCTTAATAGATATTCTTGAAATTACACTTTAGGAGCTGGTTAAGCACTAGATCTAGATCTAGAGAATGATAGAGGCTAGTGTCCAATGAATCAATATCGAAGATAAAGTTTGCCTGATCATATTCTTCCAGATCTACATTTCAGACTTTGTTCATATGCTAATATATATATATATATATATATATATATATATATATATATATCAGCAACAGTCAGTGGGTGTCTGTATTATATGAGCTCCTATCTTCACTATCACCTTTTGCAAAATCATAGAATCCACACTTTGTACTTCATCATGGAGTTGCTTTATGCTGAAAAGCCAAGAGGAAGGCCAGAAGGAAAAAAGGGCAATGATCCCTGATAGTCAAAAGAAAAGAGGTAAAGGAACAAAGTTATGGAGATCATTTGTGTGTACATGTCTATGTATAAATTGGTAGGACCATATAAACATCTTAATTGATTCTACTAAAAACGATGTGTCCCTTTCAAGACTTTATCCAAGACTTCATGTCTCCACTTTTCCTTTTAAGAGAGGAGAACAGCTGGTTATCATCTATGGTTTTCAAAAATAATAATAATAATAACTGTGTGTGTGTTTCTGTGTGTGTGTATATATATATATATATATTCATGGATGGTTTTCAAAAAATAATAATAATAATAACTGTGTGTGTGTGTGTATATATATATATATATATATGACATGGATTCTTCCGGCCAGTGCATGTTTGATCGTGCCTGCCAATACAATGCATCAGGCAGACGTGATTGAATGAAATCCCTACATATACACACACATATGCATGCATGCATGCACTTAAACGACAAATACTAGAATGTGAAGCCATGATAATAGCATGGACCAAACATCACATAAACTCAGTGGGCTGCCCATTACCAATGACTGCAAAAGGCAGTCATGATCCGATTGCAGGCTCATGGTCTCCCCAGCTTATGATCCATTCCACAACGTGTAATGTGGACCATGTGGACCTGGATTCGGATTCGAACTCAGATGCACACCCGTTTTCTCAACTGAATTCAGATCATCCGGCTTGCATAATATCTGACATTGACACGTAACCGGGTTGGTTCTTCATCAGATCCTGTTCAGATACCAAAGTCAGATCCAGATTTGGTTGAAAGACTGCAAGCCAGATCTGAATTAGATATGCAAATGGATCCAAACTTTTTTTGTCAATCCAGCTAAACACATCCGAAATCAGATCGAAAGTCGGAAATATCTGATCCATTTATACCCCCATAAGCTGCTGCCCAACATCATCTGCAAATTCTGCCATGCTCAAGCCAATAGTTGGTAGGCGGCCAAGCACTTATTGGAATAGTATACTGTGAGCTTCAACCCCCCTTTGAAATAGATAGGGCCAGTGTACTAGCTGACATATAAGAGCTTGTTCTATGGAGCTCGACTCAACCACACAGCACCGAGCTCGAGCTTGAGCTCGACTCGCTTAATCTGCTTAACTCTTCTCTACTAACTTAAACTATTTAGTTTCTTTTAACTCGTTAACTTGTTTGCCTAATTTTTTAAATAACTGAACCATGAATGACTGTATAATAAAAAATCCAAAGAAAGAATGTGTATATTTTACATCCAAATATCCTCTAATGAAAAACTTAGCATCACAAAATCTCTCATTCATGACATATTTGTGTATCCCAAGGGGAGCCAAGTTTAAACAAGCGGAGTTGTATTGCGCATAAATCTAAACTCAAGTTTGACTCGAGCCTGAGTTGGCTTGATTCATTGTGCAGCCCTATGTTCATTCAAGCACATTTGTGAATTCATCTCATAGGTAAATTTTTATGGTAAGCTTGTAAAACATATCGAGGATTACGAATTCAAACTACAATGTCGAAAGCTGACGCATATGTCTAAACTTGAAGAAGGAGGAATGACCTTGAGGGTTTTAGGTCGAAACATATAAAACATATTAAGTTTTAATTATTTAAATGCCTGCAAATTAGTTTTAGAGCTCAATTTAATTAAAATGTACAATATGGGAATATGAAATTTAAAATGAATTACAAGTTAAAACTTAAAGGGTACCAGGATTCACTTTTCCATCCTGCATGCCATTTTTACCCCTATTAGTGAGCTGTGCTCAGTAGATGATTCCTACTTTAAAAGGAAAAGGTAAACAATCAAAAAAAGCAAATCAAAAAAGCTGTTCATTCATCAAAAGCATAATCACACTAAAAGCAATCATGATCTCTCTCTTTGTCCCTAATTCACCATCCTCCCTTTTAAAAAAAAAAAAAAAACTAAGAAAAATAAACTTCAAATCAAATTGAACCACTCCTTTTGTTATCTCATCTTCTTTCTTTTCTTTTCTTTTCTTCTCTCTCTCTCTCTCTCTCTCTCTCTCTCATGTTTCCATCATTATGACAAAGGTAAACGGGTCGGTCGGGTCTGGTTGTTTTCCTCTGATCTCCATTTCGGACCCAACCCGAGCCAAATCTCTCGGCTGCCTTTATCGCGCGGCTTGCCCTCATGGCTTCCACGCCGACGCCCATACAACCGGACGTTCTTTCCACGCCAGGAATATTCCGGGAGAATCTCCTGCAGGCACCATCGACCACCCATCCTTATACCGCCTAAGCAGCGCCCGGACGTCGTCGGACACCTCGTCGCTGAAGGCCGCAGGCGAAAACCCGGCGCAGCCCAGCCGCCTCGTCCAGCCGACGCCGCGCTCCCTCCGCTCGGCTGACTCTGAGGCGGGGCACGACACGACGTCGACGATCGCCCTCCCAGCCGCGCGCTCGAGCGCTAGCCGCTCGTTGCTCGTCCTCGGGAAGCTCCCATCCAGAGACTCCAGGTAGGTGGAGAAGAAACGGGCGCACTCCAGGAACGCTGCCATGAACTGCCCCTCCTCGCTCCCGAAGAAGTCGGCTTCCTCCTCGACGACCGTCACGATCTTCGGCCCGAGCCGCCTGAACCCAGCGATGAGTGCGTCGCGCCCTGGTCCCGGCGGCACCCGCCGGAGCGCCCCGACGCAGTTGACGGCGACGGCCTCGCCGTGCTCGATCTCGACTCGGCTGAGCACGTCCTCGCTGAGCCCGCCCTCCCCGCAGTACACCACCGAGAACTTAAACGGGACGCCCATGAGGCGAGCGAACTTCTCGATGCGCTGCGATATCTCTCTCATCACGTTCGTTGCCGAGCCTCCGGCGGCGTCGGCGAGGACGAGGGTGGTGAGGCGGAGGTGCGGGGTGTCGTCGGACCTCGTGGCGAGGGCCTCCAGCAAGGTAGGCCACTGCGTACAATGGGTGGTGCTGATATCGACGATATGGAGCCTGGGCTCGCCGTCGAAGGCCTCCAGGATGGCGCCGTTGGCCGCGGCGTGGCCGAACGTCACCCAGGGACTGGCCTCCTGGAACTTGAGCATGGTCCGGCGGGTCGACTCGAACGACAGGCCCTTCTCGGCGGCGGCGCACAGGGTGCGGTGGGTCCGCTGACCGGAGCCCGTGATTCGAGCGAACAAAGCCTGGAGGAAGTAGGCGGCCAGCTTCTGGTCGGTATCGCCGTAAGGGGACGAGAGCTCGTTGAGCAACCACAGGAGTTGCTGGATGCGGGCCGAGTCGTTGACGGCGACGGCCTGTGCGCAGTCGGCCAGAAGGGTGGCCGCCCAGTTGGGAGGTGGGTGCGTGGAGGAGGTAAACTCGTGGGGGATCGGCGGGTGGTAGTCAGTGGGAATGGGGTCGAACACCTGATGGGAGTCAGTCTGGTAGGGAAGAAAATGCTTGTTGGAGGAGGAAGGGGAGGAGAAATCGGCATCATCGTCATCCATGAAAGGTGGGTTGCAGCATTCTTGGTGGAAGGAGGAGATGGTGGTGTTGGTGGTGGCGCCGCTGTTGGTGGTGGTGGTGGTGGTGGTGGTGAAGGATGTTTGCGGCTCTGTAGGGAAGGAGACTAACCTAAAGAGAGTATCCATGCAGGCTGGCTTGTACGACGCTTGACGTGCATGCCCTTTCTCTTTCTCTCCTCTATAAGAGTGAGGTTTTATGAGGTGGAGGTGAATGATGGTGGACAAGAATCTATAATGGGTCTCCTATGGTGGTAGGGATTTTTCCATGCAAGTCATGAGAGAGAGAGAGAGAGAGAGAGAGAGAGCAGGATTTCTTCTTAAACTTTTCCTTTTATTTTATGAAGGGAATGATGGTGGACGAGAATCTATGATGGGTTTGCATGATACAATCGATAAGGAGACTCGAATCTCTTCTTTTTTTAAGTTCTTTTTCCATTACAGAGTGAATGTTGGTGTCTGCTGTATGTAGAGACAGTGAGAAATGGGTTATGGGGGGAATTTATAAACGGGATTGGTGGTCTGACAGAAGTATGAAAAGATGAGAAGAGAAGAGGGTGGGGAGGAATTTCATGGGCGCAGGCGTGCAAAGGGGGCCGTTTATGGCATGGAATGTGTGGAGAGAGATAGAGAGAGAAGAAAAGCAACCCCGCGTGCACCAGGCCATCACCGCGACCACCATCTTCCCCATTCTTCCTGCTCCCTCACTGGCTCGCTCTCCGGGACCAAGGAAAATGATAGCAACTGTAGTTCTCCTTGAGCGAGAGAGAGAGAGAGAGAGAGAGAGAGTCTATGCATCCATATGAAGACAGATTCGATGGTGCTCTGAAATCCTTATATGCCTTGTTTGTTTGTGGTCAGAAGCAACTTCCACTTCATCTGAAAAGGCATATCCAAGATTATCCTGTTTCTTAAGTGCAGTCATGACCCAAGAGCTTTTTGTTTTCTAAAATGATAGCCTTTTGTTTTCTAAAATACATGTTTGAGGGGCCGTATGAGTTTGTATGCTGTTGATATTTCATTGTAGATGATGCAATTAAAACTTATAATCTATTATATTGATCATGTTCTTTTGGCATGGGGGACATGATGCCTTAGCCACGCCATCTCTCTCAATATCAGAGCCCCAAGTCCCCACTTTCCTCTTTTGCTCTCTGTTCCCGTTCAATGGAAGTCCCCCCCACTTGAATTTTCCTATAGGCCTAGCGTTCAACAGTAGCATAGCTTTCAAATGTGTTAAATTAAGAACTCTGCAAGTTTTTCTTTACAACACCTGTTGATTTTTTTAATGGTTTTGGCTTTTTTCTTGAAACTAATTAACATGCACGCCTGAGCATTCAAGCTGCATCAAAAACTTGCACTATGAATACCTAAGTGTTCTAGATTAGTGTGAAATTAGCATCAACTCCATCAGCAACGCAATATGTCAGGCACTTCTAAAACTCCTAGATAATTTATAAGAGCCGTAGTTTTGTTGCCATATAATAACCAAATACTTGCCTAACTTTACCGTTGCTCTTGATTAGTTAAGCGTTTTGGTTAAACAAAACACCAGCAATGCCTTTCTCTTTCTAAATGACAGTAAACAATTAATTTTCAACTTCAAAAGACAGAAGACACATACTTTCATATTCCAATGTGGCGCACTTTATAATTTGGTACAGTTGTTCGGAAGATCTGCATCTTGTATCAAGAAATGGCTGAGAAACCTGATAGCTTTTCGGAAGGGTAAGAAATTGTCTCCTCTCATGTCTCAAACTAATAACTGATAGTGAATTGCTCTCAATGATGAGGTGCCCTCTAATGGCTGGACCGTTTAATGCCCATGTCCCCTAAAAGGCAAACCTTGAGTAAGCCCCAACAATCATGCTGACAAAACCAGAGTGCATAATGGAAGAGTTGAAGCTTCATCTCCGAGGCTTCATCTCAACACTCTTTCAAAGTTCTTTAATTTCTTGCAACTTGCTCTCCAGTAATGATGGTAGAAATGGTAACAGTGCACCCTTCACAATTCTTTACCTTGAAACTTACTCTCCAGTAGTACTGATAATGGTAAGTGCAGCAGAGAGCAGGCATGCCAAAGTCTCCTTTACAACCTTGAGCAGCAACCATTAGTTTCTTTCAGACTTTCAGTTTTTCTTATTACATGACTGTTCATCTCTCCCTTGATTAGTTTAGGTTCATGAATGCTTGTGATTCCTCCTGTCTCCTCATTTTTCTTCCTTCTTTAAATTCTCACTTGTAGATGATGGAAGTCAATCAAGGAAAAGGAGAATGGTGGAAAGGTGAGCAGATCATGGGGTCTGATCACTTGTCTGCAACAAAAGACTCGAGGTTTTATTGGGGAGGGTGAAATTGGTAGATAGACTTCATCAAAAGACTCGCATGTCTGCAACAAAAGATGTGATCTGATATAGCAAGGAACAATACCGGCCTGAGGCATCAGACAGTGTCTCCCGCCATCTGTGCCACCTGATTATACTACTCGAAATGCAAGAACACGACTACTTTCTTGAAGTCTCCTGTGCGGGTGCAACTCCCAGGCTTATGAGCGCAGCTACAGAACTATGATTTCTGTGAGCCTTGCAGTTGATGAATAAATTAGCAGCAAAACAGTTGACGAACAAATAACTTAGTATCAACAACTTTGGAGATAGATGAATAGTAGAGTGTCCGGGTGTTGAAAGAGTTCATTTATTATACAAGAATCTACATTGATCAGGTCAGACTGGGTTATATATCTGTTATGGATCAACTTACATATATTCATATTGGATGTAGCTACTATCATATATGATCATTTACATATTACCTAATCTGATTGGAGAACAGATTTAGATTCAAATATATAAGTGACACACACATGTATATATAATACTATTACCAGATTTTTTATGTTTACAGAAATTACATATATTTGTTGGATTCAGTAACAAAAGCCCTACATATCTGCATCCGATTACTATTTGGATGCATGTAATTTTCTTGCCATATTCAAGTACTTGAAATCAAGTTTGAAATAATTACCAGATTATATTCATTTGACCATCGACACCTCTACCAATACGCTGATTGGGAGTTCCGTCTTTAAAATTCATTTAGGGAACCCGGACTAATTTGAAAAGTCGTTTATTTTGACCTTTAAAAGTTTATTCTGTTAGGAAGTACCTACTTAATTGTTTGTCCATCAAAAAATTCACATGTATGTACAAAAATAAACTAGGTTTGCTTGTTTTTTTATTTGAGTGGAGATGTTTAGCAAAGAATGAGGCCATTTCCCGCTCCTTCTATTTCTTTCATAGTCCTTAACTATTACCTTAAGATTGCGTTTGATAGCATCGGATCTCATACTGTGTGGCAACCCGCTGATTAAACAAATAGTAGATTTCTTAGACTTGATATCCACATTATATGCTACTAAAATCCTCAGTGATAAAAGGGAAGGCCTGATCTCAGTAACCTCAAAACACCTCGAATCTCAAATCCAATGTAAAAAAATACACCTAAAGGGAGGGTCCGAATCAAATCCAATATAATATAGAACGACAGAACCTTCAAGCGGTTAAATCTGTCTCATTTGCAACCGCGACAGTATAATGGTCATGAAGGTTAGAGCCAAGCTTGGGAAGCAAGAACTGCTGCACCAAAGACATGGATATGCTAGATAACTTTACTTGCTGCCAAACTGGTTATGTACACAAATAATTGTCCATGTGAGTATATAATGACCAAAATACCTCGACTAAGTAAAAAGGGAGTTTTTTACAAGAGTAAAAAAGATCGTCAGAAGTTTAAAAAATCTAAAAAGTACATTTTTTTATAAAAAAAAAATCTAAAATACCTCCATCCCGTCCCCTTTGTGTATGTATTGCATACACCACTGGTGAATGTGCCCAATATAGGGAAATATAAAGAGGTGAAAGTGCCCAATATAGGGAAATATGAAGGGCCTTAAAGAAGTATGCTTTTTTTTCATAATGAACTCTTTAATAAGGGGAACCATGAATGAGTACCGACAATCAAGCCTTGAAAAGAAAAAAGGTTTGTTGAGAAAGGCTGTAAATGGTTCATACACGAATTAGCTAAAATACAAAGGAAAATGGATTTAATACAACTATAAATTTAATTGAGACACTAGAACCATTTGCATCGATCCTCAGTTGTCAAGTCAATTGGGATGAGAAGAAGAGATGCCTGAGCGAGAGTTGAAGTCCTTTCCTCACTTCTAAGGTCCAGGGCTGCATCGGTGTCTAAATTGAAGCATCTCAACTGGTGGATTACTTGCCTTTAAACTGAAAAAAAAAAATGTGTCCCCTGGTTAGAGGTGATGTGAAATGGACATGGCCCAGCCCATGTGGTGGCCTAAGGGCCAGTGTGTCATGCAGGGCCCATGTGTCATGCTGGGTGTGTCGAGCTCCCACCTATACCGAGCGCCCACCTACGGCCCGGACCCATAATAGAGAACTAGCGAGCTACAGCCTACCAGTTATTGGCCCAAGTCAATGCACTAAACCCCTCCAAGATCGAAGCCAATTGGAATTTTTACTCTTATACCTAAGGGCAAGGTGGAAATGGCAAAGATCTATGTATTAGTAATGCAATTTGGAAGAAAGAAGCACTAAACAAAAATGCACAGTTACCGCTTTCTTCTTTGATAGGCTGAAGTTAGGGTTAGAAAGGGGCAGAGCTCGAATTTTTCATGAGGAGATCCGAATTAAAGTTTCTAATATCATTTTTCAAAATTTTTATCTTTTTATGTAGGACAAGTGAAATTTTCTAAATTTTACATGTAAATTTTTTTTTTAAAAAAAGTGAAGTGGGGCCAGGGCCCATGCGGCCCCTCTGGGGTTAGGTAAACCCCTTCTAATTTATATAATAACTTTGTGTGTACTAAACTCTTGATTCTTTCAACTTGAAGGCCTTAAATCCAGCCCTCAAATGGACTGAACTCTTGTTAATTATTATTCACTTTTTAACTTTCTTGGCCTCCCCTCTTCTTTCACTTCTACCGCCCATCTCGTGTTTTTCTTGCTCTTTATGTGGAAATTATTTAGCTAGGCTGATTCACCTGGTTTTGCACCATCTTTTGATTTGATACTGAAAATGTTTACACGAGCAATTATCGGAAAACATTTCTCAACACAGCTACTTGGTTCGACTTGTTTTCTCTACTAAATCAATTATAAAACGTTTCGCAACATACATAGAAGCTACTTAGTTTGAAACTAATTGGTGATTGGAGATCAAAACTGCCTCCCATTTCTTCCTGCTTTCCAAGAAAATATGGATGTTTTGGAATCTGGGTGAAAAAGTGAGATACCCATCAACTAGAGTACAATACATTTACCGATTATAGTTTAGAGGAGTTTGAAGCCACTTAAGTTTAGTCTGTTTACACATAGTAATAAACTTTACTTTTGTTTTTAGGAGTTACTATGAGCAATATTGTAGATATATATCGGATTTCATATCGTGTCAGATACTTCATAAAACAATATATATGTGGATCAGCCTGTATCAGGGGAAGTACCATGGGAATATAATTACCTTTGACATATTGGCTGCTCTTGAGTTTTAACATGTGAACTAATACAATCAAATAATCGACTGCCATTTGAAATAAAAAAAACCAGAAAATTGGCAAAATTTTCTTAAAAATTAAAACCAGTAGAACAAAAACTGCATTTTCTAGCTTATCTTTCCTCCCAACTTTTATAATATCCAAGACTGAAATTAGATTTAAGAACAAAGAAAAATCAAGGTAAATGTAGCTTCCCAAAATGGAAAAAAATTGACCTGAATATCATTTGACGTGGTTGATTTTACCATTCTGGTTCTCAGAAGTTGAACTTTTTTTCTTAGAACGGCGAGTCCCACACAGGGCGCCATGGAATATAACTACCATCGATCAAAACGACGCGCTCGTCAACGCGGGAGTCGGGAGGAGTGGTGGGGAGGGAGGGAATCGGCGAGGGGCAGATGGGGGCGTGCTCCTCTTGCTTTGGCGCCGGAGAGGAGTCCAGAAGAGAGAGAGCAGAGGCCGATCGTCTCCAATCTGAGGAAGCTCGAAAAAGGGCGGCGGAAGCCGCTGAGAGAAGGCATGGATCTCCTCCCTCCCAGCCTCTCCTCCTTCCTCTTTCCTTCATCTTAATGCTTTTCTCGATTTCTTGGTGCGAATTTTGTGTGTCCGTTCTTCACTTCCATCGCCTTTTCTGTTCTTTTCCTCTTTGCTCCATAGGATTCTTTAGTCTGTTTGAGAGATATGTGGGACAATTTATTGATGAATTCGCTGTTCCTCTTCTTATTGGGCATTGTCAACTTCCTGGTCGGACAAGATTCTTGTTCATAGTGGGTAGGTTTAGATACTGCTTGAATTAGTTAAGGCCTCGGAGTTTGATCCAATTGAATTTTGAGCGCCACAGATTATCTTCTTTAGATTGACTGGGGATTTTCACGGTTGGTTTCTGGAACAGGAAGTAAATGCTTGGTGGGGGTTGCTTTTTCCAGTTAGTGCTTTTTCTTTTTCTAATCTGGAATTTGATTGCTTTCCGAATGCTTCTGTAAATTGGACGGGGTTGTTTTACTAATATGGAGCCGGAAACGTGACGTAGGCAAGAAGAATTTGAAAAATCTGCATATGGGAGAGCCACGCGTGCACAGATCAATGCACAAGCTAAACAGTCACAGGCCACCAACACGGGAGAGCCAGTTCTGAAGGTGATTGCTTTTCTTTTTTTCCCATTTCTTCAGAATTTTGGATCCAGAAATCATCTTTTCGTTATTGTTCTCACTGGCCTTCTACTTTGGAATTGTTACAGTGGCAAATGGGATGAAATGCAGATGTATTATTCTGTTATTCAATTTGAACAAACGTAAGTTTGCGTTGATCTTTTATGCTTATAATCTTTGCGTTATATGGTTTCGCTGTGAATTTTCTACAAAAAGCTGTCATTATTGGGCGCTGAAACTTGCTTGGAACTGTAGATAGTTTGAACGATGTGAGATCTGTTTCAGTTTGATTCTTATATGCAACGTTAAAGGATCTCTTCATTTGACGTTTCTCTGATTCTTAGGGTTGATATCAGTACCGATACGCTTACTCTTCAAATGTTCCAAACAAGGCATGCATAGATTATGTAGCGAGAGGATCAGTCATTAGACGTGATGAACTTATTGACCTTAGATCCGATAAAAACTTGAAATGAACTGAACCTGATTATGTTGGTCTCTCATTGGAATATGCATTGGATGCCACAAATCTGAATTAATAGGTAAAATCTGCCGGTCATCCTAATTTTCTGTTAGGTGGCATTGCAGATTGCACAAAAAAAGTAATGGCATAATTGAATGGTTGAACTGGACCCACAAAAGTGCAGCAACCAAGGAACGTATTTAGCCCATAGTGGGACATAAAACTTGTAGGTTGGAAAATAGATAGGAGTCTTCCTATTGCTTGTCCCCCTCCACGAAAATCTTTAATCGACACTGTCACACCATGTCCTCTCTTGATTCAGCTCAATCAGATTCCTGAATTGGTATAGGGGTAGTCGTGATCGATCTTATTTTCATGTCAACCTGCTAGGCGTCACTGCAGGTTGACTAGTATTCACACACTTTTTTATGTCCTGTGCATGTGCTTAAGATATTTCTTTAATTTTATGCACTGAAACAGTTATCTGGTTGAGAACAAGAAAACTGGTTATTGTAGAACCTCATATCTATAGATATATACAACTAGAGAACTGAAGAAAAGGAAGTGGGAGGAAGGCATCGCGCTGTAATTTGTTCTTCACAACGAAAAAGGAAACTTTAGCCATATATGGCAGTTTCTTGAAAAGAAAATGTCATGGACATAATACCTGAATGAGAATCCATATGAGTACGTGGAGGACAGTTCATGGAATTATCATCAAAATGCATGGTGAAATTGAAATTGAATAAAAAATCTAGATTAACTAAGTTAAAATCAAAATCATGGCATTGAGTATTCAATTCGATAAACCTTGATAAGAACTATTTTGCTGTCATTCAGATTCATAACATGTGCAGAATGTCATAATTTGATTAACCCTTTGACTGAGTATTCCTGTATTAAAATTTTAAAATGATATTTTGGTGCAAGTAATAAATGTGATGTTTGCCTATGGTATAGTATGTTTGTTAATAAGTAGTTTCAGTTGATAATGCATGTGATCGTGATATCCTATGCAATCCTTAGGATACCATTGGCCAAGTGTGCCAAGTGGGAGACAACCTTTGGATCAATGCTCTTGTTTGACAGGATCTAAACGTGGCTATTTAGATTTCACGTTACATGGTCATTGGGGACGCCAATCTTGAACTGGTTTCCAGCCTGTCACAGGAGTAATTTAGTGGTATAATTGGATATTGGCTTAATTAACTAGTTGTGAACGACAACTCTAAAGGAGGAGGAAATTATTTAGCGTGTGGGGCTATTTTATGTGGTTTTGAAATGTCCACATCAGTATAGTTGTGATTTGTTTTCTTCAAGTGACAGTTCCTCAGCATCAGTCGTGCATGATTTATGTTTAAGCTCCTATTTGAAATGGTTATATTGTGTTTCTTGGGCATACATAATTTCATTGACTGAATAGGACTCTTTAGTTGCTGGTCAGCATTTTCTGCTGATATTTGCAAAAAAAAAAAAAAAAAAAAAAAAAAAAAAAAAAAAAAACTTGGCCTTCGCATTTTGTCTAAGCTGTTAGCATTTTGTATCGATGGGACTTAAATTCTATGAGTTTAACAGTTTGTGGTTTGTGGCCAACTATTTCTTCTTCCAGAGAATGGTGAAAGGCGCCTTCTCAAGATTCCAAATGTTAAGATGGTGTGACCTTGAGCTTTATCATGAAGGCCCATGCTCTGTCCACATTTTACAGTATATAAGATGTTAATAAAGTTGCTTGTACAGGTTGTCTGGTTATTGTTTCGTATGTCAAAATTAAGTTTCAGTCGACCATCCTTTGTTCTGTCTCAAGTATCAGTATCATACTCAGTGATCTCTGCTTCTGGCAAGTATGTCTAATATATCTTTCAAGAATAGCATTTCGGTTCATCTTTTGTCCTTGGTTTTCTTATCCGCCATACGTAGCCATCTTAGCTTTGCCATTACATTTTTAATGGCCAATGTTTTCAATTACAAGTTGCCATCTTGCTTGGAAATATCGTGTTTCTAACATCAAACATGATAACCTGATTGAAATGATTTCATTTCATTTTTGTATTTTTCTATATTATGCTAATAGTTTTGTCTGTAAATATAGTCTTATATGGACTGATGTCTTCTCAAATTGTTTCCAAGAAAACCATATTTTTCATGACATTGAGAGACTCTCCGGGCGATTCGAGCAGTTGGATATGTATTTGATGCTGTAGATAATGAAGTCATATGATCAAGCATTGGGAATTAAATTCTTCCCTTTTTTCCCTTTTCAACTTTTTTGCTTGAGCTTCCGGTTACGAGCAAAGTATTTTTCAAAAAGGAAAAATGTCTGTATTCCCGGATTGCGTTTGAAGAAGGCAAAAAACGTCCTATTTGAGTATGTATGGCCAGGAGGCAAAACAAGAGAATTTAACCTTTGAATCGGATTCATCTTTAGTACTGCATTTTTTGTTTGTTTGTTTTTGCAAACGAGGGAGGGATGTGACTCATTTACACATTTTTCTTGGCCAAGATTTTGTGTTTAATGAATAAAACACAGGTACTGTTCTTGTTAAACGTTTGCTTTTCTTTTACATGATAAATGGTAAACCCATCTCTGCTACAACGTTGTCAAAGTCAGATATCCAAGTGATCAGTAATCCGTTGGATCAAGTTTGGTGAACAAGGCATGGATCTGGATTTAGGTTTGCAAGATTAAGTTCAGGTTTTGGCTCCGCTAAAAAGCACCAGATCTCGTTCAATGTTTTCTGTTGCCTAATGAACACGTTATGTTTCATGTGTTGGCAAAACCCGTAGGGGATGAATCGGTTCTTGAGCCCCACCTTGAGTTCGTTGTGAATCAGCCAAAAATAAAATAAAATAATTAATTAAAATGCAATCAATTTTAAAATATTCTATAGCTAAAAGCTAACTTGTGGCACATTTGAATCGGCCACCTAATCGACTTCGAGGTATGCAAGAGGGTTGCATAGGCCACCCATTTGTTTTAGGACCTTTGTCAGCATATATGATAAACCCTTCGAATCGATACGCCACAGTTTGCAGTTCAAATGAATAGCACTCATAAGAATCAAACTAAAAACCTACCATCAGCACCCTCAAACCAACCAGCTACACTATTGACTTGGTTTACCATGGATCCCATTCAAATCTGGGGAAAACACTGTAACTTGACCTCCCGTGTCTAATAATGTTCAGCATTGCCGTTATTGTTTTGTCCCTTTTCAGATGTGGGTAATGTCAGATGTGTGGATTCAGAAAAGTATACACCGTGGGAAGGTCCACGCTGGTTACTGTAACTTATGGAATCGTCATTTCCAAAATTTAGATCTTATTAAGTAATTAAAGTTGATTGCCAAATAAAGAATTCTCGTCTCGTCCTCGTCCACAAAAATCCTTTCTTTTCCATCCATCTAAACATAGCCTAAGTAAATCTCTCACTTGTAATTAGGCCAATGCAACCTAGTTTGTGCGCCACTAAAGGGCAATCATTCAAAAACACACATATATATATATATATATACCTCATCAAACGTCACCTGCAATACTCAGCATGTTGTCGTGAGTAGCTTGGGTGCCGGACCATGAGAGGGAGGATCCTGAATTCTTCTGGTGACATGATTGGCTGCCCACGCGCACACGAATAACTGGGTTATGACGACCAGATTGAAAGTGCAGCCGTATCTCCAATCACTTTTCCAAGATTTGACCCCATAGATGTGATCATCATGGTTCATTTGTTAAGCATATAGACCGTAGTTATTTTGATAGGAAAGGCATATTTCCACCATAAACCATTTAAATGTCTGTAAGCAGAGGTGCAAAATGCTTGAAATACAGCAAACGGAGTTTCCAATAATCACCAGATCACATGTACACGTTTGACAACGACAGGAACATATAATGATCAAGATTAAAGAATGAGATGTCGTTGTTAGAAAAGGTTAAGGCAGCTGTGCACACAATATTTTCATTCTATACATGAAGATCTAAGCAACTCACTGTAATCGGCTGGGCCGTCTCATTGTTAATCCTGTTTCAGACAACAATGCTCTGAAGATTCAGATTCCCACAGAACGACGTGCTGTCGCAAGAGGCAAACAGAGAACCATCTATTCTGATCCAGCACATATTAAGCAACTACTGCTCTCCACAACCACCTTTTTGTTATTACGCATAGCACCAGCTGCAGAGGCCAGATTGCAGAAATTGTCCAAAACACTTGAGTTCTGGTTACTCCGCATAGTTAAGTCATGAAGATACCATTGAATTTCGAAAGCTGCTTTTTTGTTAATACTCATGCACTGGAGACTACAAAGGACCATAGAAATTAGTTGAATATCAATTCTGTGTGAAGATCGGTTCCCGCTATCACCCAGACAGAATAGGATGCCCATGTGACATCTGAAATTTCTTGGGTTTCTCATGTCTTGCCACTCTTGTTTGGCAATGCAAATTTCTTCGTTTTCCCCTCAGAGGAAAATAAAAAAAGATTGAAACACAGCGATTTGGAGTCTTCACAGCCAATGCTATCACCAAACAGACCAAACTACTGATAAACACGGAGGTCAGGCATGTCCTGTTTATGTTATCTTTTACCAGCATATATACATAGTGAACACACCCAACTTCGTTTCTGGTGAACTTTCTGAAAAATACACCAGTTATCACATTAAACTCTGGCTCTGATAGTTTTACATTGCAAGTCTGCAGGACCACCAATCAACCATGTCTTTGCAAAATGCTACCCCTTATTCTGCTTTCTTCCATGACTTCAGAATTTCAGATGCAGATGGTAACTCGGAAACGGCTGACAGAATACTATGGCTGGGTAAATGAAGTAGCTGGCTGCCATTTACAGCCTCGAGATCATATTGATCATTGACTGATAAATCAGTGACAACATGACCAGAATTACTGTTGAAATAAGATGTTATTATATCGGTTGGCACATCAAAATCAGCATTTTCTACATTGTTGCTTCGTGTAGATATATCCCACGTTCCCCCCTTGTGACTATCAGACCCCAGACCAATAATTTCACCAGAACAGTCTTGCCCAACTTCATCAGTGGAACTGGTTAAAGTGACAGCTACAAGATCATTGTGGCATTCCAAACTTGAATTCGAGGTTTCACTTGGAACAGGAGATGCACTATTGCAGACAGAGGTAGAATCATCCACTGAAGAAAGAGAGTTCAAAGCTTTTAACAGGCTCGAGATGGGGGTATCCGACATTGTATTGCAGTGATCAAAAAAGCTCAATAACTTCTGTACTTTTTCTTTGCCAATACGCACACAGTTTCTTCTAAATAGATCTATCCACTGCCTATCATTCACATGAAGCAATGCATGCTCCATACCTTTGATAAGAGTGACAGCTCTTTCAAAGTCAAGCCGAGCTATGTTCTGACATATCATTTCCATGAACAGCAACTGGCAAGGGATTTCTTCAGCCTCCAACAGCAGGTCAAATGCATGTTCCAGTAAATGCCACTGCATACAGGAAAGAACAAATACAACAACTGAATATGTTGCTGACAGTACATGTAATTTGTCATTACCGCAGTTTACATTATTTGATGTAAATATCCAAGGATTAAGGAAGCATAACATAAGGCATGACAAAGCCATTTACCAGGTTTTTCCCTTTCTCCCAGTGTGTGCATGTGACTATGCGGGTGCACATGCAATGCAATAGCCATGCTGCACTTTTACAAAGTAACCATCACAAAGGTTTAGGAAGACGCAAACTTTATAAGTTTCCCACCTCATTTGTCATGTGAATGTACATGGGTATGAATATTCAGAAACATAAAAGGCAGTTGAAAAGTTCATGTTCCATTTCAGAATAAAAGCCATCGCATTCTCTATGTAACAAAGCTTCAAAGATAGGAGAAAACACCATATGATCCCAGCTAGCATAAAATATTGTTGGAAACTGGAGACCAAGGAAAGGGTACAATGGGTCAAAGACTCGAAAAGACTTCTCCATGAAAAGTTTCATTGATGGTACGGGTGTGATAAAACTTCAAGCCACTAAGAGACATATGCTTCCGTAACTGAGGACATTGCTTCCAAGGAGAAGATTTATAAATTCAACATGTTATTTCCCCCTATTTTGTTTCTCATCTAAATCCAAAAGTAAAGGAATGGATACGAGGAATGGCCAAAAGAAATTCACCTTCCCAGCTCTGGATGCCTCCACAAGCAAAAGTGCATGCTTTTGCTGATCTAACTGGAAGCCACTGAGTATCATCTCCTTATACACATATTCAAAATACTCCCATTGCTGCGCAGCAGCAGAAGCCTCTAAAATAGAACTGTAGGAGTATGAATCAGGAGAAACAGTAGCAGAACCATCAAAGGATGCAGGTGAACAGGCAGGAAGCATTTTAATTGATTCAAAAAGACCTTTAGCTTCAGCAAACATATCACTCCGTCCATAAACTTTGAGCATGATATTTATGATTCCTATACTTGGAGGAACAAAACTCTTGATGTGATCAAACATAGATATGCAGTCCTGCATGTGTCCACCTTCCATGCATGACCGAATCATGCCAGTAAATGCTATCTCCAATGGCCTATGAGAAGGGTCTTTTTTCAGCTTCTCAATCTGAAAGTACATCAAACAAAACATTAAAAAACAAACCACTTAAATAAATTATTTAAATCATGCAATTCTAAAGAGCACATGCTTCATCACACTTAAACAAGCATTAGAAATTTATACAACATTAACGATTAACCAACAGAAAGAGCACAGGCTGTTGTAAAAACAACTGGCAGCAATTGCCAGAGACCAGGATAAACATCATTCAGACAGCATAAGAAGGAAGAGGATGAAAAATATCCAGTATCCGAAACCAATGATCGTCCAGGTAAGCAGAAATATACAAAAAACATATGACATTAATTTGCCCACCAAAGGGTACTATTGAAACAAGTTTGCCTCACAGGATTAGGCATACCATTTATATGATAGTTGATCATTGTTTTTTCCAAGTGCATGATGGAACAAAGAAATTGAAGGGCAATATATTTCTGCAGAGAATCCAAACAAACGTCAAAATAAAAACACACTGTTCAGGGTAAAATCATTAGAGACATAAGAATTTAGGGTCAGAAATTGGTCAGGACTGTTTTCATATTTTCCTTTCCCATTTACCCGATTGAATTATAAACCTGACCTTCTATGTGTTTTGCTGTATCGGATCCAACCTCTTTGCAACCCTAATAAAAATATATGGCAAGAAGATATTATTTCTCTTAGACTGTTTAAAAGCTTGCTGAGTCAACTCGTTCACTCAGTTGACTCAGTTTGACTCACCCTTCTAACGAGTCACCCCAGTAAGGGGACTCAGTTTTTATCAAAAGTTGGCATGACTCGGTCTGGCTCGGCCGAAACTCGGTTTGACTCGGTCTAGTATAGTGATAAATTTCGTATTTTGTAATTAACAAGTTCATTTGTTTATTAATTATTTAATTACTTAAATTTTGACATGAATCTTCTAACTTATTGAAATATAAGAATTTAGAATGGTTTTTCATTTATTAAATTTATATACTACAAATGAAAAGGTAAAACTAATTAACTTTAATACTTTAACTTCTTGTACGGTGTATTTTTTCAAGCTTTTATGACATTGAACTCTTTACTTTTCGATTTTTAGTTTTATATCATATTAACATAGATGTCAAATTTGTTAACCATTAGATAGTTGTAAATGTTGAATGTCTTAATCTTAGTGTTTGATTTTTATTGATTTGTTTTTTGTTGATATATTGATTCCTGCCACACAATTTTCTTTGAAAAATGCAATTATAGATCAAGTCATCAATTTCTTGTTATCAAAAGAGATAATATTACTTAGTTAATACTTGATGAGTTGATGGTATGAACTATACATGTATTCAAGTCATTTTACAATTTTTTTATATTTAAATGGCAAGTTACATATTGTTTTTCTTTTAAAACAATAGTTAACAAAACCCAGACCAAGTTACCGAGTTGACCCGCCGAGTCACGAGTCAAGAATGAACGAGTCCAGTCCTGAGTCACCCGGTTTTAAAACATTGCTCTTAGATACACAAAACAATCTTTAAGGGGTTTAGATTATACTCAAGGTATGGACTTATAAGACGAATTAGTAAGTTTTGTCTTTTATGTGCTTCCTCTACAGCTTGCTGACGAAGATATTTATGATACGATCTTCAACACACTAGTATCTTATCTTGAAGTCCAAACTGAGAAGTTCCTAAACCAAATTGTGACCAAATATTATCTATGATTTTACACTTTTCTATGCTTCCAAAGTTCTTTAACAATAAATTTCCAAAATTGCATAGTAGTTCTAAAGATATGATTGAGACAATGACAATAACATTATTTTTGAGATGCTTACATTGCATTACTTTGTTCCTTGAAATCATCATCTGAGGTTTCCCCCAGAAAAATTAAATCATTTTTAATTTTCCTAAGAAAACACTTAGTAAAATTAACATGAGATTGATATTAGTAATTGCATCTCCATCTATACTGGTTTAACACCCTTAACTAGGAAGAGTAAAAACATTTTTTGTTTTGGTTCTCAGTAGAGACGGTTAAGTGGGAAAGCACTAAGGGAACTGGCCCTCTTTTGACAGTACTTGCACAGAGTCGGCCCTGTTTGAAGCTTATCCAACAAGGAACAATGTTCCACAATTGTCAATTTGTTACTCAGCACAAGACAAATACTACAGAGAATTTAATACAAGCCATCCTGAGATTTTGTAGCCATCTAAAATCCTTGTGATCATCTACAACAACCGCTTAAATATTATGAAATCGACTAGGAAAATTACTAACTCATACGTCAGCAGCCTGGAATTACAAAATAAACCACCTAAGTCGCCAAAGGAACAGAAAAATATGTCATAAATCAGGAAAGACATGAAGACAGGAAATTCGTTGAAAAATATACCTACTGACATAATTGCTAAAACTAAAAATAACAAACCTGAACCATAGCATCTCTCCACCTTCCTTTATTGCAAAGGCAGCAAGCCAGTTCATAATACACACTAGCTGACCCAACTACTCCCCTCCGTTCCATATCCAAAACTGCTTCAACAGCATCATCTATCTTACCTTCTCTCCAATAGGCAGTCACAAGAACTGAGAAGTTAAAGGAAGAACACATACTTTAGCCTTAACTAATATCTATGAAATGCATTTCCAAAAAGTAAAGATGACGTCACCTTTATATGTGTGAGAATTTGGAGCAAGTCCTCTTTTTCTCATTTTTCCAAAAAACTTGTGAACAAGCTCATATTTTCCTGCTTTTAACATCACCTTCCAAAGGAGGAATTTTATAAATAGCATGTAAAGTGAATCTCAGGACAGAAGCAAATCATTAATAAGAAGCACGAAGCAAAAATACATCTCATGAAGTACATATGCATCACAACCATATTGCTCTCATCTTCATGAAACCAGCAAAGTCATATACGCATGTTTTCTAGGCGTATTGCAATTTGCAGCATCTCATTTTCAAGAAATTTCCACAAAGCATCAATATGGTCAAAATGCCATCATGCCCAACTTCATGAAGCTTTGGCAACATCCTCACCATAATGAATTCATATCATATCCTCCTCATTTTCACATGAAATCTCTCAATATCATGGAACTTGTAGGTACACTATTTTATAAAAGATATTCTCACGTGTCAGTTCTACTTTCCATTTACAAACACAATCAGTTTTACAACAGTACGAGCAAAATCAGCCAAAAAAATACACAATGCATATACACAGAAGCAATAACATTTTGCTCATAAATAAGTTTATTAGCCCATTTGATTGCAACATTTTCCTTTTTCATAAATAGCTTTAGCTAGAATTTGCTAGCTATTAGGCATCATTATCCATTGGGATAGTTCAATAACCATTAAACTACATGTAAGACCATCTATGGCCAATTAATACAAATATAATAAAAAAAAAGGCAAAACTCCAGTAATCACTGTCCCTTCTCTTAGTGATTATCAATGTCTGAACCTTTTCCCCCTCGAATTCTGAGTTGCTTCACTATCATTCCATCCCCAACCACCTTGTGCTTCCTTTGTTTTCAAAATTCAAAAGAAGGTCCAAAGGTCCAACCATACAAACTTACTGTTCAAAAACAAGCTATGAGAATATTACCTCCATTGCAAGGCCATAAGTTGCTGAAGAAGGTTTTAGGCCATTATGCTTGAGCTTTTCAAGCACCCAAAGTGCTCCTTTCCACTGCTTATGAGTGGCACAAGCATTTAACACCTAGAAATAAAAAATGAAAACAATAGGTTAAATGCCTATCCACTCAGCTGCTCGAACCTAAGATGAATTTGGTTGGTCTTTCGGCCACTGTCCAGTAAATCCAGGCAGATGTCAGCTTAAAAAGGCACTACAAATGCCAAAACTACCCCAGAACCCAACACCATGTAAATAGCGATGCCCTTAGGCCTTAAGTACTCATCAGGTTTGCTGGTGTTGCACCTACCTCATTCTTGGATTATGAGTTTACGGCCTATCCAGACAATAAACATCACTAATACTTACTGAGTTGTAGACCACCACATCAGGTTCCAAACAACGATTCCAGTCTTTACGATGCATTTTTTGTAATAATTTTGAAGGTCGTTTCCTCATGCAATCAATTACATGCAGTAACTCTTTTATCAAACCAGCTTGCCCGAGAGTCACAGAAATGCTGTGGTATGCAGCCATATCAGGATATATATGGTAGTCTTCCTGTAAGATTTATGAAAACTAAAAAAACTCCATTAGTGTATTGCGATAAAGAAACAGTCATGACCCGAAAGTAATAGAAAGAACACAGTACCTGCATTCCTTTAAAAATGTTCAAAGCTTCTACAGGTCGCCTTGCTTTTCCAAGGATTGCCAAGAGTTTTGTGTATACATATCTGCCACATAAAATGATATGATAATGTAAATGAAAAAGAAAAAACATAGGTGCAGGCGCAAACCCCACCTTGCTAACTGTACAAATCACACAACCACTTGTTAACAAAAAGCACCCCTCTAAAATCAGGTTTGAAACCATAGAGTGATTAAGCATGAAGGTCACGGACCAAAGTAGTATCAAAAGTTCAACTAGCATATGACGATTTTATTGATGCAAGCAGTTCTTCAATATCATAAAAGAGTAAGTTCAGAGTTTCCAAAGGATGTATACCTAAAGAATGAAGATGATTGTAGTGATGCAAGCACCTTCTTAATCTCAGAAAGAGAAAAGTTGTTTAGTTTCCAAAGCGTAGGTCCCTAGGTTACCTATTGACCTGAAAGCTACTAAAGGCTTTTTACCCTTTTTAGACTTTAGTTACCATTAAACAACTAAAGCTACAGATATACCTCTCAGTAGAACCATTAGTAGACTCATATATACTAATACAATGTCTAACGTGTAGATGTATTTATTTCCAAAACTCAACATGTCGAACGCTTCACACAGTGTCTCGAATAGGGACCATGCACGTATGCATTCACACATGCTCATGCACATCTGCACATAAAAGATATGCATGCAGAGAAAATTAATATTAGTAATAACTTGAAAAGGGGGACCCAATGCCTATACCACCTTCCTTAGGAACTTGCATACAGGTATCTATTCTTTGACCAGAAAAACTAACTAATTGATCCCCATATAATTATGATATAAGCCATTGTGACATATTGTTCCCAGGGTTTTATCGGCAACATTTCTCAGATACTAATCAGAATGTTTGTTTTTCTTGAGCAAATCTCAAGAATTCAAAAAAATAAAAAAAAACATAAAAATGATTGAAAATTTATGAAAATTTGAATTTTATATTAATTTTTTTACAAAAACATTGATAAAAATTAAAATAGTCACTAAATGTAAAACATATCTAAAAAATTTTGAAATATATTAAAAATATTTTTGCAAAAAAGTGTGATAAAAAGGCATTATTCTGTCTCAGAGATTTTTTTCAAGATATTGTAAAGTTTTCACATTTTTTCTGCTTGTCCTTATTTTTCCAGTTTTAATGTTATATTTTGAGAAATGATGATATCTGTGACAATGATAATAACATATCACATATTTATTTCAAGCATGTTCAGAAACATGGACATTGGAGAGTTATTATGTCCCCACAATAATCCACATTTGTGCACCTGGGGTATTTGTGAACTCTGTACCCATAACAGGTACTTTGGAACGAATTATTGTTATGATGGAGCTGGTCATAAGGGTCATTCCAAGGACAGCCACTTACTGAAACTTGAGACCTGGGAGATATACTTGAATAAGCATCTACGATTCTACATGTCAATTTTAAAATTAAGAACAAATGTTAACCCAGTCAACAGGGACCTTACGAGACTTCCTTGATGTCATATCTTTTGTCAATGGAAGCTGCAATGTTTTCAAATACAATACCTGCTCTTATAATGTTTATATTCCTCGTTACTGTATACCCATTCAACCACAGACAGCGCCTGCTCCCATTTACCATTCTTTCCAAGTCCTTGGATTATCCTGAGTAAATGCACCTCAGAGAACACCAATCGTGATTGGATCATTAATCTGGAGAACTTCCAATCTCGCTTTCTAAGATCCATGGCGGAGAGCCTAAACAAAGAAATCACATGTCAAAAAGCTGTCGAAAATCGGTTATGCACTTAACAATCCGCAAGAACGCCGCAACAAAGGTAGGGGTAAATGTACCATTTATGAGACAAGTAGGATGGGTTTGACAATATTTAAAACATAGAACAACATAAAAATGGCATCTCGTACCACATTCTTTTCCCCGAAAAGTTAAAACCTATATGGTAGAGGTAGAAACCCCTCTGTCCTGCAACAAGAAAAGGATATTTTCTATTGACGTCGATCTTTTTAAAAGCAATGTAGAACTGCATTGCCGCTGCCTTAACAGTGATGGTGTTGGTAGCAAAATGCAGCTATTTCTTTGTCAACAAAGAATGCTTGTCCACGTTTCCTTATTCTGGATAACGAGACAAATCGGGCATCTTCCTTTAGACGATTAGTTGCATCTGATCGAAGGAACAAGACATAGGGAGACCGGGATTACCACCACCACCATACAGCGAAGCGACAGATGACCACGAACAGATAACAGAAGTAACGTTGCATAATTGAGAAACAGAGACCGACCGGAGTTATGGTGGGATGACGACCGCGCCGCAGACATACCTCTTCACAAGCCACTGGATGCGTTCATTACCACCCACCCTTCTCCGGTAAGTTGGCTCGCTCCCTCCCGCCTCCCCCATATCGTCGTCCAGTAGCCAACTCAGACTATCGCGGTTGCGCTGGGCCAGAATTCCTCTTAACTCCTCCAGGTGCTCCTCCTTAAGCCTCTCGCCGACATCCTCCTTACCGAACTCCAGACTGTCACGCAGCAGCTGAATTCCTCCCTCCCACGGCTTCCCGGAAACCCTAACTAATCCACCGCCCTTCTCATCCTTCTCCCCTCCCTTCACTTCCCTCATGACCATCCGATACTCCTCGAGGGCATCACGGAAGCGTGATTCCTCGGCGTCAGCCACGGACACGGAGCTCGCTTCCGCGGGTTGCTTTTCCTTCTTGTTGGAGCGGCGGCGGAATTTCTGCAGCTCCTTCTTGCTGAGGGCGTGGAGGATTTTGGGTGTCGGAGTGACGCCGCGGCGGAGCAGCCGCCGCCTCAGTTTCTCCGTGTTCGGCTGAAACTGCGGGGTGGTCGAGGAACAGCTGCTGCAGAGGAGGGCGGTCGCCTCCATCTGACGAGCTAAAGCAAAGAGCGATAGAGAATGAACTATGAAGTGCCTGGTTCCAGTTCTCGGAGGCCTTTTAAACGTTGGCGTTCTTCCACCGTCCCATCGTCATCTTCGTTGTGATTGCTCAAATGAAGCTCTAACAGAACGCCATTTTATTTCAGCTTGGTGCAAGAATCTATACTTTTAAACACGTAAAAGATATTTTCACAAAAAAACAAACATCATTTTCCGTAAAAGGGATCAAGAACAGTCATGCCCAATGCCCTGAATCTAGAAGGTGAAGAACTTGTATGTTGGGAATCCAAAGATAGATGGGCAAAGGGCCAACAAGAGGGAGACCTTTGAAATAAACAGTGCCTTGCAAGGGCCCCGGTTGTTAAATCTATCCCTCACTCTCCCATGGGGGTGGAATCTGTCATATCGGAAGCAAGCAAGATGATATGAGATTTACGTTGTTAAACCCAAATGTGAATGAATTTGCTCATATATATATATATATATATATAATGTTTTCCATACGTTTGTGCATATTTTATTGTTTGAACCCTCGTGTTTGTGTTGGACAACAAATGATCTATTAATCTAAAGTCAATGCATATCTGAAGCAATCAAGTGCAGCAGTTGCCACGAACAATCTTTTTTGTATAAGTTATTCACTGATAACTTATCTGGGCATAGAAATACTACTTTAGGAAACAGGCCGTAAGTACTAGAAGTTATAATTTGTCCATACAAGGTCACTGAGTTGCAACATGTTTCCTATGTTTTTTTAAGATTTTAATATTCTATAGTTGCCAGTTTAAGCTCTGAGAATATAAGATACCAAAATGCACAAACCACCTCACTTTTGTTTTCAAGATGAGCAATAAGTTAACAAATCCACTCCTCGGCAAGGTTTTGAACTGACTTGCATAGGGCACCGTCAACTGAGTATCATGATCCATTTTTTACCGTCCAAAAGAATAAAACCTTATAAAATTTGAATCTATTATGTGCTTTATAGGCATTGGCCCAACTAACTATGATACATGGCAATATGAACCCTTTGTTTTTAGGGCTGTTCATGAGCGAGTTCGAGCCCAGTTGAGCCAGCTCGAGCTTAATTAAGTTTAACCGAACTGACTCACTTAACTCGAGCTCAACTCGTTTAGGTTGTCAAGTTCATTTTTTAACTCAAGCTTGACTTGTTTAATAAGCGAGTCAAGTTTATAGTTTATGAAGTGAGTTTGAATTGAACTGAGTTAACTCTACTCTGTTGAACAGCCTTACTTGTTTTGTCTTTCAACCTTTCCTCTTTACTCGTAAATTCGCATTACTTTGGCGTCCGACAAGGCGACAAAAGGTTCTTATGGGTCGGATTCGGGTCAGGCTCGACCTCTGCCACCATTAGCTCCGAATCTCTAGGCGAGACCTGCCGCCGGTTGATCGGGCCCGCTTTCATGGTCGGGTAATCGGACCGGGTTTTTTAATAAAGTCATTGACTCGATCCGCCCAGTCACTGGGGTCGGACGAGTCTCTTCCCGGTGCCGGGCTTGACCGCCATTAGGGCTCCGAAATCCCTCCACCGGGGCCTGAGATCGGCCCTTCGCCGGAGTTTGGATCTCTGTCTTTTTCGTCCTCTCTCCCTTCAGACAATCAGTTCCTCGATTGCGTAGCATGTCGAAGGTGGTGGCGCCGTTGTTTACTGCTTATGCTTCCACTCCTCAATTCAATTGTTGGCTTCTTGTTGTTTCTTTGTTTGTTTGGTTTTCTGAACCGGGGATGAATGTGTGCGTCTGTGCAGGACATGACGAGCATGGCGGAGAGGCTACGGATAAGGTCCGGGAGGAAGCCCCTCTACAACGACGACGATGTCTTTGACGAGTACATGGAGCCCGTCACGGATGGACGGTCATCTCACTCCGACAAGCGCCAGTCGAAGGTTCTCAGAGACGACGCGGTACGTACTCACCTTCTTTTCCTTCGCTCGTTTTTAAATATTTTATCAATTTCGAGCGGCTCATTCTTGTCCGGTATTTGAATTTTACTGAATTCATGCAACTTCGTAGCTTCTTGCGTGGACATGGACGTGCGTACACGGTAGCCAACCAGTTGAATTCATGTTTTCATCTGTCGCCAATTCGTTTCACGAGCATTTTTGTTCCGCTTCGACTGAATCTGTAATTTTTTTACTGTTCCGCAGCCGAATCGCTCTCTGATCTCGCGTTGGTAGGCTTCTTTAGACGGGTTGTTTCGCATTTTAGAAGAACGTCTTTTTTAGTTTGTCGATCGTAGTCCTGAGAGTTTTCAGGTCGATTTTGTGATCTTCTTGGCGCATCGTAGCGGTATCACTCATTATGATGTCCTTAGGGAACCGGAGGCTTTATTCTGAGCCCCATTCCCCCTGGATCACGTGATATGGACTGAACGTCTTTGGTGGGGTTTGGAATGGTTGTTCTGCTTCCGATCGGTGTGATTTTCCAAGTTTTTTTCAATCTTATACAGATGTTGGTGGCATATGATTATTTATTTTCTACGTATCTTTCTTTCTACATGCTCGTCCATGGTCGCGTGCTTGTCTGCATTATAATTCCTCGTCAAATAAGCTGGCTGTTCGAGCCGCGCCGCAGAATCTCACCAATGTGATATTTGATGTTTCTCAAGTTTCCATATGCACGTCAGATGTGACAAATTTACCTTCTTTTCTGCTGAGTTTGCATTCAAGGTGCTACTTCCGTTTTTATCTGCATATCATTTATAGAGTCATTGAACTCCATTTTTTTAAGTACCAACATTTCCTCCAAACCTTCTTAGTAAGAGATTAGCTTGCAAACTGTAATCTATGGAATTTCAGGGTTCTGTCACCATTTATTTGGTAAATGGGCGTGGTACAATGTCATAATTGTGATTGATAAGTATCAGATTTTCATAAAGGTTTAACATGTAGAAGGAAACTCGACTTCCATATTCTCAGATGGGTTTTGGAAAGATGTAAAAATTTGTGCAGCATTTGCCTCACATGCCTCAGGTGTTATGTTGGATTAGTTTTTGCTGGAATATTCTATATTTGGAGCATTACATACTCAATAGGTTGTTTTAGTTTTAGAGGTTGATGAAAAAAATTTCTTTAGGGTTTTATTTTTACATCAACGTTCTCCAATTAATTAATCTTAGATGTAATGGTCAAGTTAAATAGTTGTCATCAATATCACTACATTCTTGAAAATACTACAATAATATGACCTTAAAAGAAGAAGACAAAATGTAATCACAATTTGAAATTGTCCCTGAAGAAATCATCACACATTATCATGACAATTGTGCAATATTTCGCCCGTTTTTTTCAATATTTTTTTGGGTTTGTGAAAACCTTTGTTTTCCATTTTTATTTTTCTTATTTTAAAATTGGTTAGTAAACTTTCAATATTTAATAAATTGAAAATGCTAAATACTGTAAGCAGCCAGAATCATTTCAGTTTGTGGATCCTACTGGACTAATATTGACAACACTGGTCAAAATTTATTTCCTGAATAAGTTGTTTGCTCGATGTGCATTCTTGAAACTATTCATGTTGTCCTGTTTTCTTAACCAATACACCAAAAAAAATCTTACATGTCAATGCAGAAGGAGGATTCTTGTCAGGCTTGTGGAGGAAATGGGCAGCTGGTCTATTGTTATACTTGCACTTATTCCTACCATCTTAAGTGTTTACTCCCACCTCTTAAAATTGCACCTGAAGGAAGTTGGAGCTGCCCAGAATGCGTAATTCTCAGAAAAACTCAGAGTGTATCTTCTGCTATTTTACTTGTGCTTTGTGAGTAAAATGAATTGTATTTGTTTGCAGGTCAATCCTTTAAGTGAAATTGATAAGATATTGGACTGTGAAATGAGGCCTTATGGGAGCAACGAAACCGATGATTCTAAGGAGGTGTCAAAGCAGAAGTTTGTCAAACAATACCTAGTAAAATGGAAAAGATTATCTTACTTGCACTGTTCATGGTATTATTCATATTTTTAGTCACATGATGTTGCTGTTGGGAACAAGTTGTTGCTTTTCTCTCTTTCTCTCTCTCATTTTCTCTGAATTGGGCTCTCATAGGGTGCCAGATTCAGAATTTCAAAAGGCTTTCAAATCAAATCCAAGGTTGAGGACGAAGTTAAACAATTTTCATCGCCAGATGGATTTGAATGGTTCAGATGAGGACTGGGTGGCCATACGACCTGAGTGGACAACTGTGGATCGAATACTTGCTACCAGGTAAGTGGTTGTTATGTGCTTCTGTGTTTGTCTTTTTGGTCTTATGATTGTGAAGAGTTTGTGGACCATTTTATGACCCCAAGTAACATGGACTCTTCAAAAAAGTTGCTGCACCCCATTGTGTCAGGTGCGGCCTGGGTGCAGGTTGTGTGCGACAACAAACAAATTGTTTTTTTTTTCATTGAATCATTGATGAAATTATTGAATTATAATATTTTTCTAGATGACTAAAAGTTAAAACTTTGTCGCTAAAAACACCATGAATGTTGCTAAAAACACTATGAACTGTTGCTGCATCATAAACTGTCGCTAATGCTCATGTGATGGCTGTTTTTTAATGACATATTTTTAATTTTTAGTCATCCAATAACATCTGAAACACAGTGACATAAAACTCTCTTTTTCTATATATTTATGTATATCCTTCCCCAAGCCAACACCCATGTTTTTTTTGAAGCACTCACATCAGCATCTGCACCCCGCATCTCTGTGGCATATTTTTTCACTATTAAATTTTCTGGGTCATCATGTTGTATTTACAGGCTGAAATGGAATCACTGTCAAGAAAACAATTCAAATGTGAGGATATCTTGATCCAGCCAATAGTTGTAGTTTTCCTGTTCAAGATGCAATAATTCTGGGTGTATAGAAGATACTCACACATACATGAGTTTAACCTTTAGGTTATGGTTCTAAATTTACAGTTTATACTTAAAAAGTTAAATGCAGTGCGCCAGTTGTATTTGTCCTGTGCAAAATAAGGTGCATAATGTATTTAGCTTATTCTGGAAATTATATCTTTCCAAAAAAAGTTAGAAAACCCAAAATTGCTCTTATAAAATTCAAGAAAAATGAAAAAGTCAATAGTGGTGGAAAAAATTGTTCTCTTTTTTAGCTTAAAAACTTGATGTCACATGGCATAACCATTGAAATACACACATTAGACACAGTAATGAACAGTGTTTATTATCAAGGACATGCATGTTTCACAAGAAATAATTATAAATCAAAACTTCACAGTGACCAATTTAAATGTAAGTACTCCAAATAAGAAGAATGCTGCGTCTAATAGCTTTTTAAGCTATTTTCTTTTAGAAAGAGTTGATTTTGAAACAATAACATTTATAGTATCTTAAACCTCTTATCATGCCCCATAGCTTTTTGGGAATTTTAGTATGGAAGTACTCGTTCATGATCTCTGATAGTTTGGCTTTCCACTAGTATAGTATATTAATAGATATGATATGTAAAGCATTTCAAATTGCCTCAATTACATGTCAGGAAAATTAAGGAATTGGTTTAAGTAGTAAAACTTAAGTTCTTAATAAAATAGAACAGCTTAGCTTTTCAAAATGAGGAATTTCTAGAGAAACCTCTGTACATCGGATACCTCAGTTCCATGGCCATGTTGACATAGATTGATAGCTAAGTTGCTGCTCGTGGGTTTATATGTATAATTTGACTAGGTATTGTCTTTGACATAACTCTAAGTTAGTGCAAGACCTGTAAATTTGTATGCAGAGCCTTCTATGTAGTTTTGCGTACACATGAATGTATGCATTCACACATGCAGGCACTCTTTCCCATTTTTGTACCTCTGATGTACAATGTCTGCACATGACAACAGCAGAGGTTCAGTTTGCAGGATTCACTTTCTTGTATTTTCCATTATTATTGATATTTCCTGAATCTAGAGCTACTGTGGACTTACTGAAGAGAGTTTTAGATTTGGGTCGGCTTGCAAGCCCCTTATTCGTTTGAGGCACGCCTTGTCTGCTTGTGTAATTCACCTAAAGCTTCTCGCCTTTCAGAACACTTAAAAATAAAATAAGGTGACAGTATATGGCAGATGTGTGAAATTGGGGCATCATGCTGCATGAAATCTCTTGCTGGAAAATGATTTGAAAAGCTGCCCATTTTGACACATGATTAGAGGATCACAATTGGATGGTGAAGAATCATATATGAAATGCTGTCTAAGTTCTCTTTCCTAATTATAAAAAATGTATTTCTTGAAGACCTCCCTTCTTCCCTTTGTGTTTTTCTGGTTATACAGGTTCTTTCTAGTATTTTGTTGATCATGTTTTCAGTATTTTGTGTCTGCAATTATGTGGCATATACTAACTGGCCTCTATTTCAGGAAGGGAAGTGGTGAACGTGAGTATCTTGTGAAATGGAAGGACCTTCCATATGATGAATGTTATTGGGAAGTTGAATCAGACATATGTGCATTTAAGCTGCAACTTGAGAGATTTAATTCAATAAATGATAGGAAGCTTAAATCATCTTTTGCCAAGTCAAAAAGCTCCACACGAGATGGAAAAGATTCAAAACGCAAACAAAGCTCATTTAAACAGTATGAAGAGAGTCCAAAGTTTCTTACTGGAGGTATTGCTTTCCTTCAAAGCTGTTGTATACGTGTATTTATTGGTCTGTAGTTTTTCATTTACATTTTGTCATCTGATGTGGCTTCTTACAGGATCATTACATCCCTATCAACTTGAAGGGTTGAATTTTTTACGGTTTTCTTGGGCTAAACAAACTCATGTGATACTTGCTGATGAGATGGGCCTTGGTGAGTTTTTAATTTTTTTTATTATTCTTTAAATTTCCCTAATACTTATTCTTTTTCAGTTTTTTGCCTTTTGAATAAAAAAGTTTTGATCAATTTGTTCCTTTAGGAAAGACTATACAAAGTATTGCATTCCTGGCATCACTTTTTGAAGAAAAGATGTTTCCTCATTTGGTTGTGGCACCTCTCTCTACACTGAGGAACTGGGAACGTGAATTTGCAACTTGGGCACCACATATGAATGTGGTATGATGGATAATTTCTTTCGTGTTGGCTTTGCTGTTGTTACTTATTTATCTTTTTTCCTCAGTATGGTGCAATTTAATTCAGTAAAACACACTCTTTTGTAGGTCTTGTATGTTGGTTCTGCTAATGCACGTAGTGTCATAAGGCAACACGAGTTTTACTTTCCTAAAAGCAAGTTGAAGAAGCTGAAGAAGAAAAGGAAATCCACAGGTGTCACCAAAAACAAGCAGGACATGGTGAAATTTGATGTTCTCCTAACATCATATGAGATGATTAACATGGACACTGTTTCTTTGAAGCCAATAAAGTGGGAGTGCATGGTACTAATATTTAAGCTTTGATGATTCCTTCATGTCATATGTGCACCATTTTAATTATCTTTTAATTCTACTGCTGTAGATCGTAGATGAGGGTCACCGGCTAAAGAACAAAGATTCAAAGCTGTTCAACTCATTGAAGCTTTACTCAACTAACCACCGGGTACTCCTAACTGGGACTCCTTTACAGGTTGGCATCTTTCAGACTTGATTTTTTTTTGGCTTACAGAGCCAGTTGTGAGTTCTCCAAGATACTTTGCACATGAAATACCTGTACTTATGCCCAGAAGCACGTACACAGTGGTCATGCTATCTAGCTTCCCCACTTCTTTTCGTAAGTGATCATCTCAAAATCTCATTACAACAAAAAGGAGTTGGATGTAAGATGCAGATAGCCATAAACTTGTCACAGACTAGAACATTCAGTCAAGGCATTGGGCAGCCAGGTCTCTCATGGTGTCATCTTGAATTCTGAACTGAAATTCTAAAAGATACAACTTTCTCCATTCTTGATAGCTCAATTTGAGACCCTTATGGATAGCTGCTTGCAGATTTCCTCTCATGGGTATATATATGATGAACAATTTTCATCTTCTTCTGAATTCTTTTTTTTTTTTTTAATTTTTCTCCTTCAGAATAACTTGGACGAGCTATTTATGCTGATGCATTTTCTTGATGCTGGGAAGGTTCGGCTTTTTCACTTGATTTATTTTTTTAACAATTAAAACCTTTTGGTTTGCAACCCTTATAGCAAATTTTTTCTTTACTTCTTGTTTAGTTTGCAAGCTTAGAGGAGTTCCAGGAAGAGTTCAAGGACATTAATCAAGAGGAACAAGTTGCTAGGCTTCACAAAATGCTAGCACCTCATCTACTTCGGAGTAAAGACTCTTGTTGATGGCTATGTTGTGCTTTAGCACTTTGCTTTGGCTTTCTCTTTACCGTGTTAAACTTTATTCTGCATTATAAGTTTTTGTATTTTGTTAGTTCAAGTCAACATCTGATGTTTGAAGCTTTATTCTCATTGCTCCACCTTTCCTGCCTTTTTTAATGTTAATTGTCTTCCTGTTGCTTCTTGATTTGTGTTAGTAGATTATAAATGCTAAGTCAGTTTGTCTGAGATGGCCACTTTACCTACTTGTTATATAGAGAATAAATTTAAAGAGGTTTGTCCGGTCCAATATGCAGAATAGGTCATGTTCTTAGTTCCATTAATTTGTTTTCCTGGCATCTCATTTTCCTTTACCTTGACTGTTCATGCATGCACATGGAATATCCTTTCTTATTGTTCTTGCATTAAGGTGGTTATTTATATCGATATGTTTCCTGGTGTCATGGTTCATGGGATTGTAGGTACTATGCTTGTTTGGTTTGTTGTGATAATGGTAAGAGGAACATGAAATTGAGTGGAAGGCTAACTTCTTGCAGCTTTGATTATGTTTGTAAAATAATCGATTTGTACCTATAAAGTGGAAAGAGCAATAAAGATAAATTTTCTCTGTTCATTAAAAAAGGAAAAGAAGATAAATATTTTTGGTCTAATTTCCATGTGTTTAGGTCTTTTCTCTCCACAGGCTCCAGGTCCCAATTTTATAATCCAATTTAGTAGATGATCCAAGATACATCTTAATTTTTACAGTTTTCTTCTCAATGGCTATAGGCTACTTTGACCTATTCTCAGGATTCAGGAATCCCTGGTAATATTTTGTCAGCATTGTATGTGGTGTATTAGCGTGTCCAATCCTTGAGCTGTTATGATTTTTGACCACTTTGATCCTAAGTAGTAGAAAGAGCTAGGTGGTACTGGTGCCTAAAGCAGCCTGTCCCCTAGAAGGCCTAGTTGGGTTGGGACTGTTTTTTTGGTTGGGGTTGTTGGAGGGGAGAAGGGAAGGTTTGGGTGGGGGGGGGAGCGGGGTCTGGGGAGAACTGCACAGTGTTTCGTTAAGGATAGAGAAAATGGAACACTGGAACTGGAAATATGAATAATTCATAAAAAATGAAACAAAATAAATTGCAGATAGCCACAAACAGTTGAAAACCATACATGTGTTAAGGTTTTTTAAATAAGAGCTTAAGCACTCACCATTTATGTGGCCATGAAAGGCTGTCACTGTACCTGCATTCATGCATTGACATTGGTATTGGTGTTAGTATCTAAGCATGGTGGAAAATGATGGATATGACAAGTTTTGAATAATCAAATACTTGGACGCAGTGTATACAAGGAGAAAATAGAAGCCAAAGATTATGTGAGCAGAATAAAGTAAAGGGTCAAAAAAGGAACAGGGCTAAGGAGGAGGACTGTGCTTAACAGCCTTCACAAGTAAAATAATAAATTTTACATGATATATTTGTTCAGGGAGGGGGGGGGGTTGGGGGGTGAGTGGGAGCGAGAAATTACCCATGTTACTAATACATGTTCCAAGAGAGTTGAACCAATGAGCAATGTACCAGTACAGCAGATTCAGAAACAGAGCACAAAGGGAGCAGAAAGAGAGGAGAGAGGTATAAAGTGATAAAAAGGGGGGATTTGTTTGGGTAAATTAATACTAATATCATGGGAAGATTCCAACAAATGCTGTGTTTCTAGGGTCTTTGATCCTTGTGAACTCCAGCAACCCTCCTTTGCTCAGGAGGCTGCAGTGTCCATGAGTTGACAGTCGAAGTGTCAATTGCTTTGCTATGCTTAATAACCCTCTTCATTCAGAGCAGTGTCCAGAAAAGGACAACATCATTATCCAGCCTTGTCTGAGGTTGACATCTGGTGCTCTCCAAGTGTCTGTGCCATGTGCACAACTTTTGGCTGTATATTTTCTGCAAGAAGTAAATCAGAAAGTTACGTCAGCTGAATGTTCTCTAGCCTTTACCCTAAGTTCAGCCAAGGTGCAAATATCATTTTTTTTCCTGAAGAAAGTGAGAGACAAAAATTACATATCAACCTAACGTTTAAAGCTTTCAATTGCTGGATGCGACAGAATGATGTTGTCACTAATTTCTTCAAAAAACTCATTAATACCGAGGGATTTTAAAAATGCTTAGATCCCATTGATATCAGCCAAATTTCTTCTTCAATTTATGAAGTATTTTTTACGTTTTACTGGATTTAGTTTTGTGGAAGTTAAACTCCATATATTGGGTGAATGGCAGTTTTATGTCTCCCTTTCTGAGGGATACTAACATCGCAAGCTCAGTGGCAGCTAAACTTAGAGATCAGCATCCCAATGGTCACAGGGCCTGATAGCCTGATACTCTTTTTCGTCTAGTCCTTTCCTTTTGAAGCTAAAATGTTGGTCTTTTAACATGCATAATGATAAAGTTAAGAGAACTAATCTTTGATTAACATCGAAAGAATCCCTAACTCCTCTTTATATAGACTAGAGGAGAGGGATAAGTTACAAGAAAGTCATTAAAAGAAACATTATTACACAAGTGCCCTTTCAAGCCTAATACTGAGTATAAACACGTCTTAACACTCCCCCTCAAGTTGGAGCGTATATGTCAAACAAGCTCAACTTGGAACAACAACTTTGGAATGGTCCTCTTGCAAGAGCTTTAGTAAAAATATCAGCAGTTTGCCCTGTAGTTGAAATATGGGAGGTGCTTACAAACCCCTTTTGAATCATGTCTCTGGTATAGTGACAATCTACTTCAACATGCTTGGTTCTCTCATGGAAAGCAGGATTATTAGCAATAAACAGAGCAGCTTTGTTATCACCTAACAATTGCATAGGAAGAGGCACTTCCACAGTAAGATCCAACATCAGAGATCTAACCCACATAACTTCAGCAGTAGCCTGAGCCATAGCTCTATACTCAGATTCTGCACTTGATCTGGCAACCACTGTCTGCTTCTTACTCTTCCATGTAACCAAGTTGGATCCAATAAACACACAAAACCCAGTAGTGGATTTTCTGTCAAGGTGACATCCCGCATAATCAGCATCAACATACACAGATATAGTGAGAGATGTACCATTTTGAAAGAAGAGTCCCATTCCTGGTGAATTTTTCAGATACCTGAGAATCATCATGGCAGCATCCCAATGGACTTTCTTGGGCTTATCCATAAATTGACTCACTCTGCTGACAGCATAGGCAATATCAGGTCGAGTAACAGTGATATATAGGAGCTTCCCAACAATCCCTCTATATTGTCTAGCATCAACATCTTCAGTATCATCATCATACAAGCGAGTATTGATGTCCATGGGTGTAGAGGCAGGTCGACATCCTAGCATACCTGTCTCTTGCAAGACATCAGTAACGTATTTCCTTTGGCACATGATAAGACCCTTCTGATTTCTGGCAAACTCAATACCTAGGAAATAGCGTAGCTCACCAAGATCCTTGGTGACAAAGTGTCGTCCAAGGACGCCCTTGATGTTGGAAATCCCCTGAATATCATCCCCTGTAACAATGATATCATCAACATAGACAAGAACTATCACTGTACCTGTAGAAGTTTTCTTGACAAAAAGGGAATGATCAGCCGAAGAACGTCTGAAGCCCTCATACTCAATATTCTCTGATAATTTTTGAAACCAAGCTCGAGGACTTTGTTTCAGACCATAAATTGCCTTTCTCAATCTACACACTTTTTGACACTCCCCCTCAGCAACAAACCCTGGTGGTTGCTGCATATACACTTCTTCATGTAGGTCACCATACAGAAAGGCATTTTTGACATCAAGCTGTGATAGAGACCAATTCTTGCTGACGGCAACAGCGAGAAGAACCCGTAAAGAAGCATGTCGTGCCACAGGAGAGAAGGTATCATAATAATCAACCCCATAAGTCTGAGTATAGCCTTTTGCAACCAAGCGAGCCTTATATCTCTCAATGCTGCCATCTGCTCTGTATTTAACAGTAAATACCCATCGACAACCAACAATAGCTGCATCAGATGAAGGAGTAACTAGTGTCCAGGTGCCTCTAGACTGAAGGGCATCCATCTCTTCTTGCATAGCTGCGGCCCATTTGGGATCAGAAAGAGCGTCCATAGGAGTCTGTGGAAGAGCTACAGCCGACAGTCCCTTGACAAACTGGCGGTAAGTAGGAGTGAGTCGAGCCATGGACAAATGACCAGAGAGAGGATGCATAGTGCAACTGCGTTTGCCTTTCCTTTGAGCAATAGGCATATCAAGTTCATTAATATGAGGACCAGTAGCATGCTCTGGAGAGTCCCCTGTGGCATCATCACATAAAGAATGGTCAGCAGGATTTGTGTGTTCAGGAAGTACCTTGGGCATGCTGGGTGAAGGCACAGGAGCACAGGGGGCAGGTTGAACAGGTTTAGTGCGACGTTGGTAGATAGCCCCAAAACGCGAAGCAACGGGTTGTGGATAACTCATGAGAGGTAAAGGAAGGTGGACTTCATCACTAAATTCAGGCACCCTTAATTGAGTTCCATTGGGAGAGAAATAAGAGGTGGACTCAAAAAATGTAACATCAGCACTCACATAATATCGACGAGTAGAAGGATCATAACAACGATATCCCTTTTGAGTGCGGGAATAACCAACAAAGATCGTTTTGATAGCCCGAGGGGATAACTTATCTCGCCCAGGACCAAGTAACTGAACAAAGGCAACACATCCAAAAATACGAGGTGCAACAGAAAACAATTCTCTGTCAGGAAAAAGAACAGAGAAAGGAATAAGATCTCCCAACACGGATGACGGCATGCGATTAATAAGATAGCATGCTGTAAGAACAGCATCTCCCCAATAAGAATGGGGAACATGGCTGTGTATGATAATGGTTCTGGCGACATCAAGAATATGGCGGTGTTTTCTTTCAGCAACCCCGTTTTGTTGAGAGGTATAGGCACAAGAAGTTTGGTGAATGATACCCTTATCCCTGAAAAATTGTTCTAAAGAGGAAGCACAGAACTCAAGAGCATTGTCAGAGCGCACAATCTTGACACAAGTATCAAACTGAGTCAGAATTTCATTGATAAAATTTTTGATTACATGACCCGCTTCAGATTTGTGTTTCATAAGAAAAACCCAACTAACACGACTGTAATCATCAACAGCAACAAGATAATACCGATGACCCTGAAGGTCAGGAGTACGACTCGGGCCCCAAACATCAAAATGAAGTAACTCAAACACAGAGTGGCTACTTCTACTAGACCGCGGAGGAAAGGATGACCGATGGTGTTTGCCTAACTGACAAGACTCACATTGAAAAGACGACTTATGAGACAGCTGAGGGAGAACATGCAGCAGTTTCTGAAACGGGAGATGTCCAAAACGTAAATGCCAAGTATAAGCCGAGGATGAGGACGACCCCGACGAGGTAGATCCAGCAAAGGGAAAGGAGTGCACTAGCCTGTAGAGACCTCCCTGTTCACGGCCACTGCCAATCACCCTGCCCGTCAGTATATCCTGAAACACAAGAGAGGAAGAGTCAAATATAGCACGACAATTTAATTCTCTGGTAATCTGACTGATAGAAAGTAGGCTATGGGGGAATTCTGGTGCATGAAGAACGTGCTGCAGCGGCAATGATGAAGTAAGTTGGACCTCTCCATGTCCAACAACTGGTGAATCTTTTCCATCTGCTAGAATAACCGAACGACCCGGTGGAGTAGGGACGTAAGAGGTGAATTGCATCTTATCCCCACAGAGATGTGTCGATGCACCAGAATCAATAAGCCAATCTGTAGTGTCAGGAGGAGAGCAGACTGTACAAGCAGAATACATACCAGATGAAGAAGCACTCGCAGCGGTAGGAACAGTAGAAGTGGTCGGACCAGGGGATGGATGGGCGCTGTCGCCAATCAAGTGCCTCAACTGAGAGAGAATGTCATCTACATGCAACTCACTGGAGGATACCATGTGCTGAGGCTTAGGCTGCTCAGGAGAATCAGTAGATACAGTCTGATTTGCAAAAGCTGGACGACCATGTTTCTGCCAACACTTATCCACAGTATGACCAATGCGGTGACAAAACTGACATACAGGGCGCGAAGGGGTATTGCCACGGCCACGGCCCCCTCTTCCTCTGGCAAAAAAGGGTCCTCCTCTGCCACGAGTAGCAAGCATAGCAGAAGTGGTATCAGGAACAGTCGATGCAGAGATCGGAATTCTGCTGAGCCTACTGTAAGCCTCATCAATAGGAGGAATCGAGGGACTAGTAAGCATTTGATTCTTTGCGGATTCATAAACAGAGTCTAAACCAGAAAGAAAGACCCCTACCATAAGCATATCTCTGTATGCCTTTTGTTGTTCACACTTGCATGCGGGAAAGTAGCTATTCAGTCTCTCAAACATGGACTTGAGACTAGAATAATAAGTGTGAAGAGGTCTGCCATCTTGGCGCATCTGATGGATATCATGATGAAGCTGCATAATGCGCGTTTCATTTCTTGCCTGTGAATAAGTGGCAGCAAGGGAATCCCACATATCCTTTGCACTGTCCTTGTGCAAGACTTCATTTGCAATTTCTTGTGAGAGAGTACCAACAATCCATACCATAACCAATGAATTATCTTTAAACCAAGTAGTATATTTTCCTACCTTCTGTACGGGCTCGGGCTCCAATATGAGATGTTCCTTCTCATGGGCGATCAAAGTTCTTTTTACTTGCATGGCCCACATCTCGTAATTACCCCCATCCATTTTGGTGATAATGCTGGAAAATGGGGAACTCTTCATCTCTCCCGACGATACAAAGGAAGAGGTATTAGCGCCACTACTAATTTCAGACATCTTTCAACACAAAGGAGGAAACCGAGCCACGGAATAGGAAGTGCAGGCAAAAGAATACAATCACATATCAAAAGACAACATGCTGATCATGAAGCAATATGTAGTTAACGCAGGTAGCAATCCAGAAGTCCGATCGGCGAGAAGAGGCAACAGCAGAGCTGAACGAAGAGAGATACCAGAGACGACGGTGAGAATAAAATCAGCGTGCAGAACCACGGGCAGAGCAACGGCGGAACAGCGGCGGAGCAGCGTGCAGCGGAGGAGCAGCGTGCAGAGCAGCGGCGGAGCAGCATGCAGCGGAAAGACGCAGAGAGGAAAAATCAGCGTTGAGGCGGCGGCGAAGGCAGACGGGCGGCGGCGGCGCAGGCGGACGGGCGCAGGAGGACGGGCGCAGGGAGACGGGCGCAGGCAGACGGGCGGCGGTGGCGCAGGCGGACGGGCGCAGGCAGACGGGCGCAAGAGGCACAGGCGGAGGCGGCGGCGCAGGCAGACGGGCGCAGGCGGACGGGCGCAGGAGGCACAGGCGGAGGCGGCGCAGGCAGACAATGGGTAGGGCGACGAGGGGCAGCAGGGATGGATCAGGCGGCAATGGACAGGGCGGCAATGGACAGGGCGGCAATGGACAGGGCGGCAAAGGGCGAGGCGGCAATGGACAGGGCGGCAAAGGGCGAGGCGGCAATGGACAGGGCGGCAAAGGGCGGCGGCGGCGACTGACGCCGATGAGGCGGCGGCGGCGCCGCTCAGTCGGCGACAACTCGCTGAGGAGGAGACGGCTGGATCTCTGATACCATGATAAAGTTAAGAGAACTAATCTTTGATTAACATCGAAAGAATCCCTAACTCCTCTTTATATAGACTAGAGGAGAGGGATAAGTTACAAGAAAGTCATTAAAAGAAACATTATTACACAAGTGCCCTTTCAAGCCTAATACTGAGTATAAACACGTCTTAACACATAATGTTGATTACCTTCCTGATTTTGTACGCGTAGGTTTATGTTTTATTTATTCAGCATGTCTTTTGTTCTATTAAATTATTTATGTGTTTGGAGGAATGCTATTTATTATTTTTTAAAAGTTAATATATAGGAGTTGCTTCTTTATGCTAAAAATGCCAGCCTGTAGCTCTAAGGTCTACTGTTTGTGCACTATTTTTGGATGACATGAATGAAAATTTATGTTCTCAATTGTTTTTTTTGTTTCTCTTTCAACTTGTACTCTTTAAGGCTTCTCTTAATGTCTGTACTTTGTCTCTGTTGGCTAGAATCCTTTGAAATGCTTTTCTGAATGATTTCACAATCTATAGGAGTCAAGAAGGATGTTATGAAGGACCTTCCTCCAAAGAAGGAGCTAATTTTACGTGTTGAATTAAGTGCCGTTCAGAAAGAATACTATAGAGCTGTTCTTACACGTAACTATCAGGTCTTAACTCGAAAAGGCGGTCCCCAGGTTACAACCATCACAGAAGCCACCATAACCGTTTTACTTACTATTTTTCATTGCATGACTGAATGGAGCTACTTGGTTTCAGCTTTCACTTATAAACGTGGTGATGGAGTTGCGAAAAATATGTTGCCACGCTTATATGATAGAAGGAGCAGAGCCTGATGTCAAGGATGAGAGTGAAGCCTACAGGTGGTTTTAGAATGAGTTTTGTTTTCAAATATATCATGAACTTAGCCAAGTTTAGTTATTTGTCATTGTCCACTTTTTCTAAAAAGAAGACCTGCTATTTCTTTTCATCCCCTGTTGTTGTCTTTGACTCCTTTACTAGATTAACATGGCCTTTTAAGTTGGTATATAACTACGTTTTTATAGCTAAAAAGACACTTTCTTTTTTCAGTAGCCCTGGTCATATAGTAACTTTCTTGTTATAACCAAGGCATAGTTTACAGTTTTCTCAGTGTCCTGAGCACTGGTTTGCTGTATCAAACTTTCATTTCTGAGATTATGAATCTATTTACTTATTCTCAGAAAACTATTGGACTCTTCTGGTAAATTGCACTTGTTGGACAAGATGATGGTAAAGCTTAAAGAGCAAGGCCACAGAGTCCTCATTTACTCGCAGTTCAGACACATGCTTGACATACTGGAAGATTACATGAGTTACAAGGTAACTAACAGGATGTTATGCTTATATTTTTTAACCTGTTCTAACACTTTGTTATTTTCAAGAATTGGAGCTATGAGCGGATTGATGGCATGATTAGTGGAGCAGATCGGCAGATCCGCATAGATCGTTTTAATGCCAAAAACTCAACAAGATTCTGTTTTTTGCTTTCTACAAGAGCTGGTGGACTTGGCATAAACCTTGCGACTGCAGATACTGTAATAATATATGACAGGTAGCTTTTATTCTGGTAAGCTGCATTCTTGATGTTGTTGTGGTGGCTCATTGTCATTCAACATCTTCTTACACATGTTTGATGTTTCCTTTCAATACCCTTAGTGATTGGAATCCACATGCCGATCTTCAGGCAATGGCTAGGGCTCATCGACTTGGACAGACTAACAAGGTTGGGCCATGTGCAGTGAATGTTGTACTTGTTTCAGATTGTTCTTTCTGTCTGAACATGGTTCAAACTCTTCATTCTATGCATTGCAGGTAATGATTTATAGGCTTGTTACACGAGGAACAATTGAAGAGCGAATGATGCAGATGACAAAGAAGAAAATGGTTTTAGAACATCTGGTTGTGGGACGGCTAAAGAACCAAATGCTAAACCAGGTAATTGTGATGATCCAACTGTCAGTATGGTTCTCTCGTGCACCTTGATATGAGTGACCTTTTGTGAGCATCTTCTGCTTTCTTTTTATCACATTTAGGGCTGGAGTTTGCTTAGGTATCCCCTGAGCTGTGGTTGACACAAAAGAGGAAATCTACTAAGTTTTATTTCAAGATTTATATTTAAAATATTCCTTGTGGTATCCAATAAAAGTTAGTGGCTTTTATCATTATCACCAATTTTACTGATTTTTAGGGTTAGCCAGTTTGCCGGCCAATGATACTGCAAATAGGTTGTGTTATCTTCAAGGTATTTGAAGCATGTCGTATTGTAGATGAGGTTTAGGCAATGACAATGGCAAATGGGTTGTGTTATCTTCAAGCTATTGGAAGCATGTCATATTGTAGCTGTGGTTTATTTGATTTCCCTCAGGACTATATGCTTTCTTCTTTCTGTTTCTTTTTATGTTTTGAGGTCTTTCTACTTGTTTCTTTATATCTTCGCAAGAAAGATATTAGTGGACTTGTTATTCTGTTGTCTGGTTGATTATATTTGTTGTCTTTCCATTTCAAAGCCTTTCAAGATTTTCCCAGAAGCTCCACAATTAAAAAAAAAAAAGAAGTTTCAAGAGAGGTCTTGCACCCAGAAATTTTCACAAAGAATTATTGATGAATGTGTTTTATAATCTGTACGACAGAGATACTTTTATCATGCTTTTGAAAACCTCAGATAGGTTGTTTGCTTGCTCTTTTCATTCAGCTCAAGACAAAAGGGAGAAGTGCTATCAGGACTTGTTTCTTTCCATGATAGGCAATTAAAATGTAAAGTTCTTTGCTTTCATGGTTGAATGAAGCTTTTCTTCATATTCCGTCTGATGTCTTGCTTTCTTTGGTTTTTCTTCTTCTTCAACACTCAGAACCACCATCGCAGTTGGTTGCAGAATGAACGTTTGATTTGGAAATACTTCTAGGTTACTCTTTTCTTCTTTCAGTTTAATTTTTTGTGCTGTGCCAAGTTATAAAAGGTTGCTCTTTTTTTTTTTTATTTCTCTTTGGAAATTGGTAAGAAATCTAGTTTTCCTATTTTGTAACACTTTTAGGGTTCTGGTTTGAGTTACTTTGATTCATAGTCACAAAAACATGTTATTTTAAAAAAAAAAAGCAAAAAAACGCCAGAAAATGAAATGATGTTTAAAACTTAAAAAAAATGCGTTTTTTTGAAAACAACATGAAAAACAAAAAAAACGTCTTTTTAACGCGTTTTTTCGTTTTTTTTTCACTTTTTTTTTCATTTTTTTAATGCCAAACAGTTTTTTTTTTCATTTTCTATTTTTTATTTGTTGCAAACTTACTTATCTTTTGATGTTTGTGTTATTATTTTCTCACTTATTTTATTTTCCCCCATTTTTAGTTTTTTTAATTTTTCTAAAAAAATACTATTTTCCCCCTTTTTTCCCATAGTTTTCAAGCCCGCTGTATTATACCCGAGAAAAACCTCGCCGTTTAAAACTCCAAGACATTTATTTGTGACTACGCTTTGACTAATGCATTTAACCTTTTAACCTGTCACTTTGTTTGCTTTGGTTGTTTTTATTACTTGAATGATCAAGTATTTTAGTTCAAGTTATATTCAAATTTAGATCTTTCTTTTCTCCTTGCCTTTACATTGATCATGATAATGGGTTTGGTGAGTTTTGGAAAAAGAAACTGTTCATGGAGATATGGACATGTTTTGGCATCCTTGTGTTCAAGTGAATAACCTAATGTCAGAGATCTTTGTGGCTTGTGTATAGGAAGAGTTGGATGACATCATACGATATGGATCAAAAGAGTTATTTGCTGACGAAAATGATGAAAGTGGCAAGTCACGCCACATACATTATGATGATACTGCAATTGATAGGTTGGATTCTGTTTTCTTTAACTCTCACTATTATGAGGGCCAATGTGATATATTGACTGGAAACTTGTCCTATAGGTTGCTTGATCGTGAACAAGTTGGTGGTGAAGAGGCTTCAGTTACCGAAGATGAAGATGATGAATTCCTGAAAGCTTTCAAGGTACTTGTGTTATTTTCTGGTTATTCTACCATTTGACTAAGTTCGATTTCTGGAACATGATTGTCCATTCTTATGAAATAAAGCGTTAGGGCAACCTCTATCTGTCAGCTACTTTAGTAACTCTGTGGTTACGTGGTATATGGCTATGTTAATTGTTAGGTGTATAGAGAGATGCACATATGGTGTGGATTGTCATTGAGCAAAGAGGATGGTTCATCCATATCAAACTTATTACGTCATTTGAATGTCCCTGGTTTCCCTTCTGTAAATCAGCAGCTAAGGAAGATATCCCTAGTATGGTTCTAGTTTGGCATTGACATTATTTTTTGTGGAGAGTACCCTCCATATTTCTCTGCATCTTAAACATTGTGTAGGGTATTTCTTTGTTGTACCTTTTTAAGCAACTTCTGCGTTAATGGGGAATTTCATGGTGATGGAGCCATCCACTTCTATTACATGAGATTCCAATTTGTCAATAGTTCCTTTGTTAGAGTAATTGAACAACATTTTCTCTCGGCCTTTTGAGGTTGAAATCTTAAATTCATTTTCTGGATGAAAAAGCATATACATTCTATTGCTTCTAGTTTTAGCTCCTCCATAGGTTTTCTTCTGAATTTTCCTTCACTGGGCTACATCATGGAAAAATTGTGGCATGACTCATCTATGTGAACATTATAATGCTATTGCTATCTGTTTTTCTTGTTTATTTTTTGCATAACTCATCAGTGGACAGTTGACTGTGTCTTTTCTGTGCCCCCATGCTCACATAGAGTTCTCAGGATTATAATTTATGTTTTGCATAAAACCTGCCAGTTTCTTATGCCATCAAATTACTTCTAGGTTGCGAACTTTGAATACATAGACGAAGTGGAAGCTGCTGCAGCCAACGAAGTAGAAGCCAGGAAACAGGCTGAAGCAAATGCCTCTGCAGTCAGCAGTTCTGATAGAGCAAGTTACTGGGAAGAGTTGCTGAAAGATAGATATGATGTGCATCAAGTTGAAGAGTTCACTGCTTTGGGCAAGGGGAAACGCAGTCGAAAACAGGTACCTTACTACCTTAGCTTCACAGTTCACCATCTCACCTGCTCGATAGCATAAAGGGAAGGGCAACCTTATATTTCTGGATGGAGAGTATGGCTGCAAATGCTGCATTATTAAGATTCCTGAAATCATTTGAAAGTATACTTCATATAATTATCTGTCTTTCTATTCATTGTGCTGAAGACAACACAGGGTATGCAAAATGTTGTCTAAAAATCTCCAACCATCAAAATTTTGCCCCACTGGTGGATTATTTATGCCATTGTTTTGGAATTGTACCACATCGGCTTGACTGACTGGCTGATATACATCATATGATTCATACCACTTAATGCCTAAAAGATTATGTATTTTTTCCAGTGTTGCTAAAACATTGAGATTGAGGTGATTCAAACACATAAATTATACCGGTTTTTTCCTGGAGGAAAGAAAAAGGAGGAAAACAAGACAAAAGAACAAAAACATGAAGCATACTTGATTTCTTTAACCTACAAAGTAATGTGTTACACAAAATAACACACAAAAATAACGCTCTAGATAAGAAAGGGGCACCTGAACAAATTACAGAAATGTATTTTCTGTTAGAAGAATGAGGAAGGGTGAAGGAGGTAGAAGTAGAACAGATAGATCTCCCCGTAGTCCTTTAATATCTGGCACGGATGTTGCTGGCAGCTGGAGATCATTGGAGAAGTCTTCTTGGAATCATGGATGCAGATGCAACCAGGCCAAAAAATGGAAATAGTAGCCCTAGATCATGATGGCTGGCCCTTTTGTTTTAAAGCCTTTTTAGGTCAAAATAATTAAAATTGGATGCTAGAGGGCTTTGACCTTCTCTTAGCTAACAAAATAATTGTCATTCTTTTCACTGCAGCATGCCTCATGGAATTTTAGTAGCATCACACTTCAGCGCTATTGTACTGTGACACATGCTTTCATCCCTCATAGTGTGGACACTTATTTTTTAATTTTAAAATCATTTTAAAGTATTATTAATTTTTTTATCAAACATAGAGGTCGCATTCAGCCTTTGTATACAAATTCCTTTTTTATATATCTTTGCTCAAGGACAGGTTGCTTCCTATTATATCTACCTTGCATTATATGTCTGCTTGATGATTCTAATGTTGCACATATTAATGTCCTTCCAAGTTTTATTTTTTTATTATTTTTTTGTATTTATGTAATACTTTGAAATTTTCTTTTGCTTAATTTAGATGGTATTGGCTGAGGATGATGATCTTGCTGGTTTGGAAGATGTTACTTCAGATGCTGAGGAAGATGAAGCAGAATGGATGGACAGTGAGTCATTTCCATCTCGAAATGCACAAGCTAGAAAAATACATGGATCAAGGAAGAAACATCGTGGTATATTTTTTATCTTCTGATTAGTAACCCTGCTGATTAACATTTTTGTAGTTTTGTCATGACATTTAACTTGCTTCCTGAGGTAACTATGTTCTGAGTCTTCTGACGAACGGCATGATAAAAATTTCAGTTGATGTGGATTCACTTCCTCTTATGGATGGTGAAGGAAAATCTTTCAGAGTTCTGGGATTCAACCGGCTACAACGGGCTGCGTTTGTTCAAATACTAATGAGGTCTTTAATCAATATCATTTTGTCAAGCCTTCTTTCTTGTAATTTGAACTCTATAATTATATTTAGCTTGTCTGAATCTTTTTGTATTTTCTTCAGGTTTGGCCTTGGAGAATATGATTGGCGCGAGTTTGTCCCTAGGTTAAAGAATAAATCTTTGGAGGAGATTAAAGAGTGAGCAAAATGACTTATAATTTAAGCATTTATTTTTGGACTCTACAAACTGGCTTGGCAGACTGTTACAGGGTATTCTATAATAATGTGTCAAGTCTTTTTAGCACATGGTATTCCATACAATAGCTAGTTACAGAATGAAATACCTGAAACTTTTAGCTGCACCAATAGATAATATTACATCATGAGAAACCAGAAATACCTCGGCACAAGGTTGAAGAAGAGCCCACAATTTGGAAGAGAACCCTGCAGTTGCAGGCGTGCCCTCATGTTCAGCTTATATTAATTATCTGCTCATGACTAAAATACAAACATAAACTAACATAACTGGAAGTATGCCACCAATTATTTTCTTTATGTCCCTGTCTATAATGTAACGATCTGGATCTATATCATCCACGACTTCTCTCCCATGTTATTTATTATAACACACTATCTTTTTACCCTCTTCAAGTTGTACATGGTTTTGGAGCATGAACGACTTGCCTTTTAACATCCAAAATCTGTCCTTCGTAAGACTTTTGGTGAAAAGATCTACAACTTGGTTCTCAGTACGAACAAACTCAGGTTCAATGTCTTTGTCTTCTACTTCGACTGTGGTGGACGGGATTGATGGTCATATCTATTGCACTTTGATTATCACATAAAAGAACATATCAAGGTATACTCTCTCCAAGTTCTGTTAAGATATGCCACACCCAAGTAGCCTCCACAATAGTGGATGCGATAGATCTGTATTCCGCCTTTGTACTCCTCTACTTGTTTTGCTGTGTTTCAAGCTTCTTTTATCTGTTTCCCAAGCTTTTTGCCATTCTTTCTGTAGAGTTTCTCTCATATTCCTCTCCATTAGTTGTCCATATATTGAGCACTCTGTTTTCTTTTGTATCTTCAAAGAAAGGGTTGTCATAACAAAGAAGAGCTTTAAGCTTCAACTTCATATTTTGATTATCCATTTCGTTGGCTGCCTTCTGACAAAGCTGAAAAGGATAGAAGCCAACAGAGTAACTGAAGTATTTCTGATTAGTTTCCTGGATTGCATTTATTGATCACATCCTTGGTGGTGCTTAGACAGACTTGTCCATGCATTACTTGAGAATCAAGTGACGTGAAGAACTTGTTAGAATATTAGTTGATGGGTTAGGTAGTTTTATGGAATTTTAAGAAATTTCATGTCTTATTTGTTATCTTTTATATTTCTCGAGGACCCATATGTAATTTTTGTCTTTACCGCTCCCCCTAATCTCTTTTAATCAGAGATTAGGCCCATTGGGGTTAATAATAAAGAACTTTTTCTCTCACCGTCTCTCTCTCTCTCTCCCTCTCTCTCTCTCTCTCTCTTTCTTCTCTTCCCCCTTGGTCTCACGCAACATGGTATCAAAGCGTGTTTCTTCTTGAGACTGTTCCTTTTCATCGCCATCTCCACTCCTTTTTCATACCCATTGTCTTCCCATTCTTCTACTCTACTTATTGTTTTGGGTAAAACAGCTGGGTCATGTTTGTTGGGCTTGATCTAGGGTTTTCTCAAAAAAAAAAAAAGTCAAAACCCTAGATCGACATGCTTTGTTGAAGTTGACGTGGTTGGAACGTAGTTAAGTGGTCTTCAAGGTGGATGGACGTCTAAATACATCACTTGAGCACTATGGTTTACGTTTGTGCTGGTCTACGTTTGTTTTGAGGTTGTAGTTTACACTTTATAGGCCTGCCAGAGAAGCAAAGATATATTGGTCTGGTATGTTAATGATGTTGTCGACATTATCTGGTATGATTTTTTTTTTTTTAAGTTCCCTACTGCTGGACCAAAATTCCTTATTCCTGCATGGTAGTTGGTGTTGATTACTCAAGTCTGTTGCAACATTGCAAAATTGTATATCAGTTTTCAGTTCGGCATTTGACGTCCATCAATTTTCTTGTCATTCTGCAGTGGCTGCTTGGTAAAAGAGTACTTTGTTTGTGATTCAACAGAAGTTTAGTATGCCATGTGGAGTTTTCCCATCCATTATTCTACAATCTGTTGTGTGTTGACAGTCTACAGATTTTTTTTCCGTGTGGTGATAGTCAATGGTTCATTTCTGATCAGATTTCTTTTCTATATATTCTCTTTTGGCTGAATTCTTGTGGACAGAATTATGATGGCTGAAAATCCCAAACCTGATTTTTCTCGTGAGTTTAAAATTGGGGGCAATCCATTCTCTTATGGTTCTACAGCTAAGTTGGGTAACCTTAACTATGAAATCTGGTCGAGGTCATTCCTGACGTCGGTCACTGGACATCGTAAAAAATATTTACTTGAGGAAGATGAATCTGTAATTAGGACCGGAAAGTATGTTTCTTTGGAAGAGGATAACGACATGGTTATGTCTTATGGATAATGAATAGTGTGGACTCTTCTATTGCTACCATTGCATATTACATCACTGGTAAGGAGATGTGAGACTTTTTATGTCAGACCTATTCACATGATAAGAATATGAGTAAGGTATTCCAGGTGAAGGAAGAATTATACACACTACAACAGGGTGATATGAGTTTGCCCCAATATTTTGCAGTTGTCATGACTACTTTTGAGTGACTCAAATCCCTTCGGCCTCCATGTAAGTCGTGCTATAAGACTCATTATGAGCAAAGTATGGTTTCAAAGTTTTTGGCATGTCTCTCTCCAGAATATTCAGTGGCTAAGGCTCAGATGCTCATTGGGAGTGATATACCTAGTTTGGCAGAAGCATATAACAGACTAAGTCGTCTAGTTGTCACTCTATATCATCCTATCGGTGACACACCCACATCAGCATTGGTGTTTTCCAATGGACGTGGGTCAAGTTCTTCACCTGTCTGAAGGAAGAAGTACAGGCCGGGGGATTGGAAGGTGTTGCGAGAGATCAAGAGAGATGAGGAGAGGTCGAGAGAGAGAGAGAGAGAGAGAGCTGCACGATCTAATCCATTAAGCTGCCCACTTCTCACGTTAAATGAGAATTAGGGTAAAAAGAAGAAATTACAAAAACAGTCCAAGACTGGAAGAACTATTAATAAAAGTTGTTAATACACCTTTTAAATATTCAAAAGACCACCTATTATAAATGTTATTCAACACTCCCTTTCAAGCCGGAGCGTGGATGTTAATCATGCTCAGCTTGTTACAACATCTAGAGAACTCTACAATAGGCAATGCCTTAGTAAAGATATCAGCTGTTTGATCCTCTGAGGCTACATGTATAGTGGAGATGATTCCCCCTTGAACCATATGACGAATATAATGACAATCAACTTTAATGTGCTTTGTCCTCTCATGAAATACAGGATTATTGGCAATGTATGTGGCAGCTCTGGTATCACAAAACATTTTCATAGGCAAAGAAGTTGGAATACCAAGACTCTCAAGTCGGGATGTAGACCAAGTCATTTTGGCAGCAGTTTAAGCCATCGCACGATATTCTGACTCCGCACTAGACCTAGAAACAACACTTTGTTTCTTACTCCTCCAGGAAATGAGATTTCCTCTCACAAACACACAAAACCCTGTTGTAGACTTCCTGTCATCAATTGAGCCTGCATAATCTGCATCACTGTAAGCTTCAACATCAAGAGATGTACCTTTTTTGAAGAAAAGGCCTTTGCCAAGGGAGGACTTCAAATATTTGACAATCAACATAGCTGCATCCCAATGTGATTGTTTTGGTTTTTCCATGAATTGGCTTAATTTTCCCACGACAAAGCTAATATTTGGTTGAGTCACTGTCACATAAAGAAGCTTATCAATCAATGACCTGTATGCTTGTGAAGCTACATCTTTCGAGTCATCCTCGTATAGATGTACCCGTGGATTCATAAGAAGAGTTGTTGGTTTAGCTCCTAGCATCCCTGTGTCTTGTAAAAGATCAAGAACATACTTCCTTTGCGACAACACAACTCCTTCCTTGCTACGAGCAACTTTGATGCCAAGAAAATATCGTAGCTGATCAAGATATTTGGTAACAAAGTGTTTTTGCAAGAACTGCTTTGTTAGAGCTACCTTCTACTCACATTCACCTGTCAAAACAATATCATCAACATACACCACTAGCACAACTGTACCTCTAGATCCTTTCTTGATGAACAACGAATGGTCCAGCTGAGACCTCGTAAAGCCACATTCTAACACCACTTCAGAGAATTTGTGAAACCAAGCACGAGGACTTTGTTTCAATCCATAGATAGCTTTCTTCAACCTGCACACCTTACCACACTCCTCCTGACGTTCAAAGCCAGGGGGTTGCTGCATGTAAACAGTCTCATCAAGATCCCCATATAGAAGGCATTTTTGACATCCAACTGATATAAGGGCCAATCATAATGCACTGCGACTGACACAAGAAGATGTATGGTCCCCATCCTAGCTACAGACGAGAAAGTCTCAAAGAAATCAACACCATATGTTTGTGTATACCTTTTGGCTACAAGACGAGCTTTGTAGCATTCCACTGAGCCATTGGATAAATACTTGATGGTGAAAACCCATTTGGAGCCAACGACATCACAACCAGATGGAGGATCAACCAAGTCCCATGTCCCTCGTTGTAGTAGAGTCTCCATCTCATCTTGCGTAGCTTGCCGCCACTTCGGGTCAAGTACTGCCTATTGGTGACTAGAGGGAACAAAGTGCACTGACAAGGCTGACACGAACTGTTGCAGGCTACCACCAATATGATCAGTAGAAACAAACTGAGATATAGGATGAAGAGTACACTGTCGTTTACCTTTGCGAAGAGCTATGAGAAGGTCATCAGCCCCATCATAGCCATGAGTGCCATAATCTAGGTTTTCATAAGAGGTTAAGGAGACATTGGTGGAGAGACAGTGGGAGCCTTATGTCGACGGATATAAGTTTGTGGTGGATCTGTAAAGCGACTATTAGGGGGAGACACAGACTCAAGGTGAGAAGGAACCGACTCCAATGGGATGGGAGGAATGGAAAGAGGAACGGAAGGTGACACCTGTTGTGGAGGACAAGAGGAGATGTAATAAGGTTGAGACTCAAAGAAGGTAACATCCGCACTGATAAATTCCTTATGAGTTAAGAGATCAAAACATTTGTAGCCTTTTTGATGGGAAGGATAGCTAATGAAAACACACTTGATGGACTGAGCTGCAAGTTTATCCCTGTGTGTGCTTAGAACATGAACAAAACAAGTACAACCAAACACCTTTGGAGGAATGTGAAATAGTGGTCGATTGGGAAACATTCTTTGGATGAGAAGTTCATTTTGAATAGCTGAGGATGGTAAACGATTGATCATGTAACAAACAGTAAGTATGACATCTCCCCAAAAACCCGCAGGGAGATGAGAGTGCAACATAAGAGTACGAGCCATGTCTAGAAGTTGGCGATGTTTTCTCTCAGCAACCCCATTTGTTGGGACGTGTGAGGACATGTAAACTGTTGTTGAATACCATGATTGTGGTAAAATTGCATTAAGTTGGAGGCTTTGAACTTTAAGGCATTATCAGTGCGAATGCATTTGACAGTAGAAGAAAATTGAGTCTTTATTTCTAGAATGAAATTTTTGAGAATACATATGACATCAGACCTCTCTTTCAACAAAAACGCCCAACTGACTCTAGAATAATCATCAACAATGACTAGGTAATAACGAAACTTAGACCTACTAGCAACCTGACTAGGCCCCCACACGTCAACATGAAGAAGATCAAAAAGACTCTGACTGGATGGACTCACACTTGAAGGAAAACTACTTCGAGTGTGTTTGCCAAGTTGACAAGCTTCGCACTCAAAGGTGTCAAACATAGACATATTGGGAAGAACATGACGCAGCTTCGATGGAGAAGGATGACCCAACCACAGGTGTCATTGATATGGAGTGGGTTTTTGAGACATAAAAATATCTGCAAAATCCACAGATGTCGACAAAAGGTAGACTCCCCCTTGCTCATGACCTCCACCAATCATCTTCCCAGTTTGTAAGTCCTGAAATACACAAGAATTATGGTCAAACATGACATGACATGGCAAACTAGATGTTAGCTACTGTACTGACAATAGGCTTGTAGGAAACTCTGGAGTATATAAAACATTTGATAAACTTAATGAAGGGGAAATTTTAACATCACCACTTCCCATAATGGGAGAGAACCTGCCATCGTCTAATTTAACAAACCGTGGCCGATCAAACTTGGTCAAGGAAGAGAACAAATGCGGCTGACTACAAAATGCCTCGAGGCACCTGAATCAATCATCCAAACTGTACCTGGGTCGTGTGAAACTGAGGAAAGAGCAGAACCAACTATTCCAGACGAGGCAGAGACTAATGTGGAAGATGAAGCAGCTCTTTGAGATAATATATGCTCATACTCTGCCTTATTCAGGCTAAGAGAGAAAGACTCAGATGTAGATGGATTCTCTCCAATGGTTGCTGCCTGAGCCATTCCTGTAGGAAGTAAAGATGAAGTACCTCTACCTGTGGGAGTCTTAGACCCTCTTCCCTGTGAGCCTCCAGATGGTCAACCATAGATATCTCAGCACCTGTCCACAAGATGACCTATTTTCCCACAATGGGTACAGTGAAATCTGCCATGTCCTCTGAACTCTGAACTCTCTACCTATGCCTCTTCCTCTAGAGATAGAGGAAGAACTTGACCCACGCCCATTAGATGCAGCCAATGCTGATGGGAGTGTGTCACTGACAGACTAAGGTAGAGTAACCGCCAGACGACTTAGCCTATTATATGCCTCTGCCAAACTAGGGATATCACTCCCAGTGAGCATTTGTGCCTTTGCCACTGAATATTCTAGAGAAAGACTTGCCAAAAACTTGGAGACCATACTTTGCTCATAATGAGTCTTATAGCACGACGTACATGGAGGCCGAAGGCATTTTAGTAACTCAAAAGTGGCCTTGACTGCTGCAAAATATTGGGCAAACTCATATCACCCTGTTGTAGTTTGTATAGTTCTTCCTCTACCTGGAATACCTTGCTCATATTCTTGTCATGTGAATAAGTCTCACGTAAAAAATCCCACATCTCCTTAGCAGTAGTATAATAGGCAATGGTAGGAGAAATAGAAGAGTCTACACTATTCATGATCCAAGACATAACCATGCTGTTATCCTCTTTCCACGAATTATACTTTCCAGTCTTGATAACTGGTTCATCTTCCTCAAGTAAGTATTTTTTTCGATGTCCAGTGACTGACATCATGAATGACCTCGACCAGATTTCATAATTAAGACCATCCAATTTAACTGTAGAACCGTATGAGAATGGATTGCCTCCAATTTTTAACTCATGAGAGAAATCAGGTTTGAGATTTTCAGCCATTGTAAATCTGTCCACAATAGTTCAGCCGAAAGAGAATATATAGAACAGAATAAGGCTGATCAGAAAAAAAAAAAAGGACTAGCGCCACAACAAAAAAAAGGGACTAGCGCAAACACACTCGAAGCAAGTTTCCTTCTAGTTTGAGTCCAACCAGTCAGAGTTTTTTTGATCTTCTTTATGTTGATATGTGGGGTCCCAGTCCAGTTGCTAGTAGGTTTAAGTTTCGTTATTATCTGGTCATTGTTGATGATTATTCTGGAGTCGATTGAGTGTTTTTGTTTTGAGAGAGGTTTGATGTCATATATTCTCAAAAATTTCATTCTAGAAATAAAGACTTAATTTTCTTCTACTGTCAAATGCATTTGCACTGATGATGCTTTAGAATTCAAAGCATCCAATTTAATACAATTTTACAACAATCATGGTATTCGACATCAGTTTACATGCCCCCACATTCTCAACAAAATGGGGTTGCTGAGAGAAAATATCACCAACTTCTAGACATGACACGTATCTTTATGTTGCACACTCATGTCCCTGCAGGTTTTTGAGGAGATGCCATACTTACTGCTTGTTACCTGATTAATCTTTTACCATCCTCAGCTACTCAAAATGCTATCTCCATCCAATAAACGTTTCCAAATCGACCTCTATTTCAGATTCCTCCAAGGGTATTGCTTGTACTTGTTTTGTTCATCTTCTTGGCCCAAACAAGGATAAACTTGCTACTCAATCCATCAAATGTGTTTTCATTGGCTATACTTCCCGTAAAAAAAGGCTACAAGTGTTTTGATCCCTTAACTCATAAGGAATTTATCAATGCAAATGTGACATTCTTTGAGTCTCAACCTTGCTACATCTCCACTCGTCCTATTGAGAAGGTGTCACCCAATGTTCCTCTTCCTACTCCTCCCTTCCCATTGTAGTCGGTTCATTCTCACTTTGAGTTTGTTTCTCCTTCTAATAGTCGCTCTAAGGATCCTCCACAAATTTATATCCATCGAGATAAGGCTACCACTGCTACTCCACCAATGTCTCATCAGGAGGTAAGCTCTCATAAAAACCTGGTTTATGGCACTCATGGCTCTGATGGGGCTGATGACCTTCCTATAGCTCTTCACAAAGGAAAACGGCAGTGTACACTGCATCCTATCTCACATGTTGTGTGTACTGACTATGTGAGTAGTAGCCTCGATCAATTCATTCATGCTATGCCTGTTCATTTTATTCCTCCAAGTTATCAACAAGCACATATGGACCCAAAGTGGAAAAAAGCAATGCAAGAAGAGATAGATGCATTGACGTCCAGAGCCACATGGGGTTGGTGGCTCCATCACCTAATTGTAATGTTGTTGGGTCCAAGTGGGTATTCACTATCAAGTATCATTCAGATGGGACTCTCAAGCGGTATAAGACATGCTTAGTTGCGAAAAGGTTTACTCAAACATATGGAGTTGACTTCTTTCAGACCTTTTTCCCTGTGGCCAGGCTTGGGACCATCAGGCTTATCATTTCTGTTGCCGTGCAGAGCGAATGGCCTATGTATCAACTCGATGTGAAAAATGAATTTCTTTATGGAGATCTATCTGAGACAGTGTATATGCAGCAACCACCTGGCTTTGAAAGTCAGGGGGAGTGTTCGAAGGTGTGTGGCTTTAAAAAGGCTATATATGGACTCAAACTGAGCCCTCGTGCTTGGTTTCATAAACTGTTTGAGGTCCTGTTGATGTATGGATTTCAGAGATCTCTATTGGATCATTCCCTTTTTATCAAAAAAAGGGCTTCATGTATGGTTATTCTAGTTGTTTATGTGGATGATATTATTCTTACAGGAGACAATGATCAAGATATTTTTGCTACAAAGAAGTTTCTTCAACAATAGTTTGTAACAGAAGATCTTGGTCAGTTGAGATACTTCCTACGCATTGATGTTGCTAGAAGTAATAAAAGAATAATTTTATGTCAAAGTAAGTAGGCACTGGACTTATTACAGGAGACTGGGATGCTTGGAGCAAAAGCTGCTAATCTCCCTATGAATCCTCATCTACTCCTGCATGAAGATCAATTTGAAGTTGTAGACTCACGGTCATATAGATCTCTCATTAGGAAACTGTTATATGTAACTATCACTCGTCCAGACATAAGTTTTGTAGTGGGATGTCAGAGCCAATTTATGGAGAAACCGAGGAAGGTACATTGAGAAGCAGCCATGATGGTTCTCAGGTACTTAAAGTCATCTACAGGGAAAGGGTTGTGGTTGGTTTAACTTTTGAAGTTGAAACTTTTAGTAATGCTGACTATGCCAACTCAGTAGAAGATAGAAAGTCTACTACATGATTTTGCATCTTTGTAGGAGGCAATCTTATATCATGGAGAAACAAAAACCAAAATCTGGTGGCTAGGTCTAGTGCTGAATCTGAATATAGGGCTATGGCCTAAACTGCTGCAGAAATGACTTGGGTTCGGTCTATGCTTATAAATTTGGGGATCTCTGTCATACTTCCAATGAAGATGTATTGTGATAGCAAGACTGCCACATATTTAGCTGACAATCTTGTATTCCATGAGAGGACAAAACATATCGAGGTTGATTGGCACTTCATCAGGGATTTGGTGCAGGAAAGAATTATATCTACAGTGCATGTTTCATTAGAAAACCGGACAACAGACCTACTCACTAAGGCACTACCTATTGGCGAGTTTACGAGAGGTTGTGACAAGCTGAGCACGATTGACAGTTATGCTCCAGCTTGAGGAGGAGTGCTATAATATTAGTTGATGGGTTAGGTAGTTTTATGGAATTTTAAGAAATTTCATGTCTTACTTGTTATCTTTTATATTTCTTGAGGACCCATATGTAATTTTTGTCTTTACTGCTCTCCCTTATCTCTTTTAATCAGATTAGGTTTAATAGTAAAGAACTTTTCTCTCACCGTCTCTCTCTCTCTCTCTCTCTCTCTCTTCTCTTCTCCCTTGGTCTCAAGCAACAGAACTCACAGTGTCTGTATCTGGTTTTGAAGGACATCCTTGTCAAGTGTTAATCTTGAAGGCTGGTTGTCTATTTGATGATATCCTGCTATCAGATCTCTTCCTGAAGATACCTCAGGTAGATTTTAGGTGTTTAGCTAGTCTAACAAGTACTTTTTGTTCATAATCTAGTCCAACAATGTAGTATTATGGAGAATCATTCTTCTCCTTGACGAAAAACTTTGGTGCTACTCAAGGCAAAACATTAGGGAAAATGACTCCATTCTCTAATAGCTATTAGAAATCAATGCTGCAAGTTCTGCAAGGGCCATAGGATCAAATGCCTTAGAAGTAGGTCCATGCCGTCATCAGCACAAAAAAACGGCATCCAAGCGGAACAAGACCAGACTGATAACTCAAAGTAGTCCCTGTTCCGCACAAGCTTTTTCAGCAGAAAAAAAGGTCTAATAGGATTCAGTGTTTGATATAGGCGATAGAGAGGGTACTTGAGTTCAGTAAATCAGTCCCTTAATCTTTCCGTCTTTCCAAGGTTTGTGGTCTTAGTCTAAATAACCTATAGGAAAGGATTGATTCCTGCATTTATGGGTGATGATACTGTTTCTTGTGTTGGCATCAATCCTAGCAGCCTCCTAAGGGAGATGCTAAGAAAACTTTTGCCCATGTCGGAAGGTGTTTTTCTTGTAATCTAGACATCTTTATCTATCTACCTTCAATGTCGACAACATCTTAGTCCAATTGTCGTGCCAAGCATGTGAGCAACATAACTGGAGGCTTTGAGCTTCCATTAATCACTTACTTGATTCTGACATTTTACACTTGCACAGTGCTCAAATAGCCAGTTGATAGACTAGTTGATACTTGTCTAAATCAAGCAGAAGTATTCTGGTAAATTCTTGGGTTTCTATCATGACCTCAGTATTTCACAAGCATTGATTGCATACGACTGGACCTTAAAAAATGAGGTCACACCTAGAAAAATATCTAATTCATTGACATATGCATGCTATATATGCATGCTTCAATGAACAAATCTTGAAGAAATATAGGATTTAATCATGCTAAAAAAAGAAAACAATAATGTGAAGTGGTTGACAGTTAATGTACATATATCTCCTGACTCATCTTTTCAAGCTCATATGCAGTTGCAATATTGATCGTTCTCGCTCCATCTCTTGACTACATTTGCTTTCCTTCTGGGCATCGGCCATTGATGGCCAGCTTGCCAGTTTCTTTCTTGTTGGAACCAGGAACCATATAGAAACTGTCTTATGGATGGGTATTGAGCCCTTGCAGTAGTTGTTGTTGCCACTACTAAGCGAACCCTGAGCCTGTGGCTGTTCCTCATTTTACTTGAAAAATATCCCTTTATAAACATTGAGAGGAAATACTTATGGTTGGAAAATTATCTAATAATCTTAATAATTTTGTTGCTTTATTGTAGGCACCATTTCTTGTTCTTGACAAAATTTTCTGAAAACCTACATAACAGGGTGCTTCCACTGGAGCACTGTAGTTGACGTGGATATGGGTCAGAATAATTGCTTTTCTGGCCTACTCAATTGACCTCAAAGGCTTGACTATTGGGCTGGTCTTAGGATTCTATGCTAGTCTTGGAGAACATTATCTGTCTTGTCCTAGTTCTATTAGATTGTTTTTGTTGCTTAAGTAGTAGGGCTATCTATTAGACTCCTCTTATTGCTTGGCACGTTATGTCCATGTAGAGGAAATAAGAAAGACTTCATGATTATTTATGGTTATATTCATTATTGTATGGTTAACATGATGCTGTTCTTGACCGCTTTTCAACAATCCTTGCGATAATGTCAGTCAGTTTATGTTTTCTCTTGGTAGATATGGCAAACTCTTTCTTACACACATTTCTGAAGAGATAACGGATTCGCCATATTTTTCAGGTGAATTGACTTCATTCCTCTTATTTGCAATGGTATGACATTTTTTATCACCCTAACCATTTCTTATTGATGGTTGCCAGATGGTGTTCCAAAAGAAGGATTAAGAATATCAGATGTGCTTGTTAGAGTTGCCATTTTACAGTTAATCGGAGACAAGGTATGTTGCAAACTTATCATAGTAGAGTTTCATTTCTGAACATTATTTTCTGGTATTTTATAGTAAATGGCTGAAAAAGTGTTAGACCTGTGGATGCTTTTCATTCCTTTTTCATTTATGAAGAAGGTGATTGGAATTTTGAGGAAATGTGATTGGAATTTTGAGGAAACGGCTTTGGGAGCACAGTTATGTGGTTTGCTTACTGAAACAGAAAACTAACTTTTGGCAACCAATGATTTTCATAAAGGTCCTTAGATCAATGTTTTGGATGCACAGCCAACTTGTTAGTGAACATCATGGTCACATGATATTAGGGTTGGAAATCACGGTGCACATCCTGACATATAGTTTCAAAGCAGCCTTAATGTGTTTCCTTTGTTCGACTTCATTTTCCTCTCAGATGAATCATTTTTAAGGATGTCTCAAGACAATGATGGGAGCTTGTAGTATCATATAGTTCTTTGGGGGCTCAAAAAGTTTGAACAAGTTTCGTGCAAAATTTACCTTGAGAGCGTCATCATTACACGTTTTTGTGGCTGGAATTTGTGCTTCTATCTGGGTCTCTGAGCATGAGGATGATTTGCATATTCTTTCAGTTGTCCATAATCTTCTGTATAAGTTCCCTCACCATCTGTAGTTGAAGAAATATTTCCATGGAGTTCCTTTTGGTTTCTGATCATGGTTTGTACAGGACACATGGAAAGTCAGTCAGTGAATTTTGTTGTGACAGCAAAGCATGAGAAATGCTTCCTTTGAGGCCAAAGAGAATGAACTTAAGATATCTCTATGATTATTGTTGAATGTGAGTTTTGAGAGAGAGAAGATTAATTTCATTATCCCTTAATCATACATAATATATGATTAGGGTAAGAAAGGGGCGGCGGCCTCAATTACAAAAAAAAGTCCACAAGAAAATAAAAAATAACCAAGAAAGACTAGTAAGAATAAATAACCCATGCAACTTTAAACAAAAATTACTTAAAAACACCCAACACAATATTATTTTCCAACACTCCCCCTCAAGCTGGAGCATATATTTCTCAATTATGTTACAGCACATGTAACATACGATTGTATATACTATATAGTGAAAAAATCTCACAGATGTACATGCATTACATTGGGTAGACATAGAAATACAATTTGTCATATAGTATGTTTATGTGATATATACACATGAGTCAGATACATGAATGGCTGAACTGAGTCATGATAAAATTCAAATGACTTGGTGAATTTGCCTAGTGTTGCCAGCTTCCTGGTTCTTCATTGCCCTGACCATTTAGATGACCAAGTAAGATAGAACTCCTAAAAGCTAGGCCATGTATGATATTGATGTTGAATGTTTTAATTAATTAAGTAGCAATCAGAATGTCATCCTTTGTCCTACTAGTCGCTATTGGTAATGTTTATATATTTATAAATAATAATATTGAAGATGCATCCTGTCTGGGAATAGATTTTTATGACCTTGAACATCACCTGTAGTAAAACTATTGTCTTTATGATCTTGAACATCACTTGCAGTAAAACTATTGTGTGGGCTATACAGGAAATGTCATTATCTTAAAAAGGGGGAAGTGGGAGTGACTTATAGCTTTCGTTGATAAGAATAGTGGGGTTATTTACTTTCTTATATTTCATGCTCCAAAGCAAATTGCTAGTGGCAGGAAATATTGTACATTTAATTCTTTATTTGGTTCATGTATTCATCAACTTATTCAACCTGGACCTATTCTCTTTTAACTTGATTCCATTGATCTGTTTATGGTTCCAAATTGTTTATCCTTTTGAAGAATGTTTCTTTTTGGTTTGGGGCCTTGCTCATTCAAGAAACCATGGCTTTATGGCCTTTTTCTTATGGTTGATTGCACTTAAGGCTGCGGATTGGGCTGGGCCCAGGCACAGACATCAGCCCAATGGGCCAAGATATATCACAAGCTTTTTTTTTTTTAAAAAAAAAAACTTTTTTTCGTGTTGTTCAATCATCATTGTGTACCACAGTTCCAGTTGCTTAATACACTAAAGGAGCTACCACTCTTCAAGTTTTTCAGGATAGAACTAAAAAACGTGAGGGGGGAGCTTTTCTTCTTGTTTTCTTTTACACTTTTTTCAAAAGGTTTCAATGCAACACTTCAAATTTGAGCACATTCTTCAATGTTAAGGCTTTCATGGAGAACATTTAGTCCTGTATTGATCAGCACTCAAGAAGGCCCCCATGGAAAATTATAAAAAGGGCTCTGATCCTTTTTTTTTAAAAAAAAGAAAAAACTTGTAAGGCTAATTAATAAAAAGTTTATTGGGATGGGTACTGGGAAGCGAGTTCTGGGCCTGGCCAGGCCCTATTAGTAGTGGGCTGGGTAATGGGCCCTGCAATTACCCAATGGGGCTGGCCAAGCCCTTACGACAATTGGGCATCCTAACTACACTAATTAATACAGGCTAAAATGATGGTCGCTACCATATGTTAACTGATATAGCTGACTAGGTTGTGTGAAATGAAACTCCTGTTTGTTTCATTCGTACTCCATTTGTTATCTCCCTTTATGAGCAGCTTTGTTTTAAACTTCTCCAGAATGGAAATATCTTTTAAACATCTCCAGAATGGGAATATCCAAGTTCCTGGAGTTGCATTGATGTGATGTGGAAGCTATGTCACTATCATTTTTGTGTCTTTTGTTCAGGTGAAGCTGTTGTCTGAGAAGCTTGGAGCTCCACTTTTTTCTGAAGACGTCTTGTCACGGTTTCCCGGATTGATGAACGGTAGAGTCTGGAAGGAGGAGCATGATTTGTGCGTACTGCGTGCTGTAATGAAGTATGTGTTGTTTATTCACCGTTGCTAAACTTGTCTTATTTACCATCACTGAATTTCTTTACTGGGAATTCTTGATTTAATCTTTTTTCTACTGCTTCTAATGTCTTACTCTCATGCCAAGAGTCATGTTTCCTGCATTTGCTGGCCAGCAATTGGCTTCCGTGACTTTTTTGTTATTTACATTTCCATGATGATGCTTTTGGCACTTGTGTCCCCAGGCATGGCTATGGGAGATGGCAAGCTATTATAGAGGATAGGGAGCTTGGGATCCAAGAAATTGTCTGCCAAGAACAAAACCTTCCCTATTTGAACAGTTCGACTATGGGCAATGTCCTAGGGCAAGAAGGTGCACATTTTCCTAATTCTGGTGTTACTAAAGCCAATGGTCCCGGGGTTGTCTCTGAAGCAGCTATGGAGGATATCCAAGAAAATACAAAAGGGAATCAATTGCAGCAAGAGAGCTATGTGTTGTCAGAAAGCCAGATTATTCATTTTAGAGAAGTGCAACGGAGACTTGTTGAGTTTGTCAAAAAGAGGGTTATTCTCTTGGAGAAAGCCCTTAGCTTAGAATACCAGAAGACACTTTTTGTAAGTTATGCATTAGATACTTTATTGTGATTTGTTTTTTTGCTTTCTGTTGTTTCCATCTTTATGTGTTTTATTATTCACTGGTTCTTTGTAATCCACTTTTCCATAAACGTAAACAATAAGAAAGCAGGAAATTCAATTGATCTGGAACCAGTGTCTTTCTTGAACGTCCACTTTTATGTGTATGGAATTTATATAATCTTCTTCGCATCAATTACTATGATATGTAATTGTTTCTTCATTAAAGCCTTTATTAGATTCCATATGGAAAGGAAGTTTTTTTCAAATTTCATGAACCCCATATTGAAGCAATATATAATGGACACACTTTTCATGGAATTGTATACAATGCTGAAAATATGTTTATTAAATGAACTGATCTTTTTTCCCCCTTCTCTCTCAGTCTGTCTCTGAAATCGTAATGTGTGTGGTAACATCTCATATTAAGGTGCAACGTGTATGATGTTCTATAGGACGGTTTATCCACTGTCTGAACTAAGTTTTTAGCCACACAGTGGTTCTTCTCCAGACCTTAGTTTTGGTTGTTGCCACTTTCCCAAGTTGTTCCTTCGTGAACTGTGAAACTGTATAATGTGTGGTAATATTTAATATCAAGGTTTTCCATCTCTAAGCCAAGATTTTAGCCATAGGTTGATTACATATATTCTATCCAATCTTTCATTTTTGGCTATTACCATTTTCTTGTTATGGCAGTTGTTTCCTTGTTATGTAGTTTCTATGTTATTGGAGAGAATATAACTAATCGATACTGAGTACAACATAACAAAATATGTGGAGACAAATATGCTACAAATGCAGTACTTGCACATTTATAAGACCGGTTATTGTTCGATATTCTCTAAATACTTAGGTAATAGATGTCATGAACTTAACTTTATGTAGTTTGCTGCTCAATGTACTTAACCTATTTATGGACATCTATATATGTTAGTCTGTACATAAGATTTGATCTTGACATATGCCTTTTCGCCTGAAAAAAAATGACAATAGCTTTTGCTTCTTCTATTGCCTTCATTGGCTTAGATTTTTTTTGTCATCTCTAAATTTTATTGTTGTGACACCTAAGCTTACTATGCTTACTCAACAACTTCTTTCAACTTGTCTGAAATTTAGGATGGTAGGACATGTGGATCTGCCAACGAAGAAATTGAACTTGACCCCAAAGTCAATGTTGAGGCTCCATTGTCGGCAGATACTCCCAGTCCAAATTCTTTTGATGGTGATCTACCTGTGTACAGTTCTTTATCAGTTTTAGAGCCGATTGGTAAGTTTGTTTTGGATCTGTTGGACTGATTGATGTAAAATGATTATTTCTTTTCTACTTCATGCATGCGCCAGACAAATTACATGTGTACCATAGGAAGAACTAAGAACCATTTCAACATTCTCTCTAAAGAAATTTTTTTATAAAGTGAATGCCAAGATAACTCAATAGAGAACAAGGTACTAATCGTGAGCATTGAAAACGTGTGTTTGCTGCACAAAGTTGCAGGGAGTTAAAAAAGTGCATTGTTTGACTCTATTCTTAAGGGTAAAGGACATTTGGAACTAGTTTTGATCCTCACTGCAAGCTGGACGGAAATATTCTTCCAGTCCTTGTGCAGAATATCATTTGTTTGAAAATGAGAGAACCCTAGTAAGGGTGAAAGTTTGCTGCTAAGATAATAATCGTTGGCTTTATTTTTCTCAGTGTACAGCTATTAGGTACAAAAGCGTATTTGGTGTAATATATTATATTCATCGCTCAAATTTCAGATGCTTCAACAGGGCTTATCACCACTCACCAGTCTAGCGTGAAAATTTTGAGAAGTTAAATATTCTGCTGAAAACTTTATAAAATGATGACATGTTTCTGTTCAACATACAGATTGATCTTAATGTACTCAATACACTTTTGAGATTTTAAATGTCACTCAAATCATCAGAAACAGCACTACTTAATTTTAGCTGACATCCAAGTCCAAGGAAAGAGCCACCTAGACAGTTTATGTTGTAATGTCCTGTCACGAATGTGGTGCATCTGCAGAAGGTGCAATGTGGCAGTTTCAAAAAACTCAAGGTGCAGAAACATGTTACTCATCTGCATCATTGTGTTTTGTCTATTGACACATAAATAATGACTAACAATACATCAAATAACAAATTACTTTTTCTGTCTTGTGTTTACCAAAGGTAACATAGGTTAATGAGTTCTAAAGTATAGCATGACAGGTCATAGTTTCATGTATGGTGTGATCGCCTGTATCATATCGTAGTCACCAAAAGGGGATCTTGTTCAAAGTTGTTGAAGTTGCTGCTTCTCTCACAGTAGGTGAAAACAAGAGAGGGCAAGGATGAATACATGTGACACCTATAAGGAAAAAGACCAGGAGGAAGACGAAGAAGAATGAAAAAAAAGTGAAAGAAGAAGTGGGAGAAAAAAGAAATTTAAAAGCATTTTTTTGACTTCCTAGGTGAAATGACTAGGGCCTGCCTAGGTGGGCCACTTAGGCGCAGTTTTGGCTACTAAACTTCTTTCAACGGACAGATTCTAACAAAACTCATTGTGCAAAAATTTCCTAGTTAGTATTTAAGTACGACCGTCTTTTGAAACTATTCTATACTGTATTTCTCTAGAGATTATTATCACTGGTTTAGACTTTTTTGGGCTGTATAAGGTCTATGATTTTCTCTTCTGATTGTTAATTTTGAATTTTTATATTTTTGGAGGCTTCTGCTTCTGTTGTCAGTGGCTTCTATACATTTAGTGCAGAACAACTTTTAGCTTTACGATGCATCGATGGTGTAATGGAGTGAATGGCTATGACAGAAGCTTTATATAATCTTTCAAAGTCGGGGAAGATACCTGAAGCCGCCGCCTCTAGTAACAATTTCTTTCAGTACCTAAAGCAGACTATGCTTTCTTGCAACAGATGAGTGTGTGTGTGTGTGTATATATATAAATTAACAAAGAAACCACTATTGTGGTGGGGAGACCTAGCTTGGTGATACATATGCTCACCTCCCCAAGTGTAAAACTTTAAAGGCGAAGGCCGTTTGAACCCCAAGAACCTTCAACCAGGTGAGCATGGTGTGGCTCCGCCCCAATGGAAGGCTACAATGAAGTTTGAACCTATGATCTGCCACTTACCAGCCAGGGCCCTCGGTTGTCTGACACCTTGTGTTCCACAAATGAGTTTTTTTTTTTTTTATAGAAATGAAGAACCATAGAAATGTAGGAATCCTGAGCAAACAGCAAAATTAACAATAATAAAAGACAAATTACAATATACAACTACAATGATCTTAGAAGACAATGGATAAATAAGGACAAAATTGTAGATACGAAATATGTATACCCCAATGGGGTGTACATACATGTGCACATACGTAACCAGACGCTCTAACATGTCCAAGCTGAATCTAGCTGCTCCTAAGTGATGGGGTTGCAATCAAGGTTTATGCTGCTGGGTGAGTACCTCAGCATCTCTGCCGCTCATTCTCAGTGTAACTTCTTTGTGCAATAATAGAAGGAAATCTCATAAATCATCAATAAAAATGTCTGAGAAGCTTTCTTTTCATCTTCTAGTTCAGTTGTTTCAGTTCTGATGTTATTTCATCTCCCACTTTGCTTATGTGGTGATTTGTTAGCTGTCATTAACTTGCCTCCATACGTTTGCTAATTATCCTATTACATTATGTCCTGCAGGCGCTATAGAAATTCTTGGAGCAGCCTGTAATAGTGAACCAAATCGTTTTGTTTTGCCTCGTCTTTATAATGAGGTAGGTCTTGGTAACATGCACTTAAGAAGGAGCAAACTTTACTTGGTACTGATGCCACCTTCTTATCTTCTTAGATGTGTAAATTGCTAAATGACAATGAACATGATGCGGTCCAAGCATACATTGGAAACAAGTCTGCAGCTTCAAGGTTAAGAAAAAACATGCGCCAGCTGGATGCTACTTGTGAAGAAGTGTTTCGGATACTATCTGTGCAACAAACATCTTCACACGGTGGACCAAATATGGAGTCCAATGGATTATTTCGTTCCGAGGAAAGTCAGCGTGTTACGAGCGCTAGTGCTTCGTCAGGTGTTGCTGCTGATGCATCATGTCCAGAGTCCAAGTTTGATGAATCAAATTTGGCTAGAAAACGGTCTGACAATTCAGCATCCCAAACAACTTCAACCTTGTCATCACCACCTGCAGAAAGCACAGAAGCGGCACAGGCAGGTCGCTCAACAGAAGCAGCACAGATTCCTCCCTCAACAGAAGCACGGGCTCCTCCCTCAACAGAACTTCCTCAAACTGACAAGCCGGCACCTCATCCGGAACATTCACATACTCCTATGGAGATAAATAATGTGAAGAGCTCACCAACCAGGAAAGATTCTGGCGCCCTGCAGAACGAGAAGGCTGCACAGCCAGGTAGCAATGTTGTTGTTCTCGATAACTGAGTTCCAGCAACATTTTTGTGGTCATATAATTTTTTGGTGTATATGTACAACAGTGGGCATTCCCTGATTCCCCTTTTGGTCATGGGGCCTACCATTTACTGCCATCTTTGTCTCATCAAAATGAAATCAGCCTGTTAACATGTTAATTTCTTCGAAAGATGGGCTGCACTTTCCGGATATGAAGGCCTTCATTGTAGGGGAAGATTTGGACGGAACTTAATCTGTGTCAGCAAAATGACAAACGTGGGACAAAAGGGGTTTTTCCGTCTAGTTCTATCCCCTGGTTGATAGCCACCGTCTGTACACTTTCCCTCAAGCTTCTTGAATTTCCGGAACTTTCGCCTGAGCTGGTGCAACGGATTAGCAGGTGGGATTGAGATCAAATCCTTGTCTCGCATGCGAAATAATGTGGACTGCACCTTTGGTCTTGTCAAGACATTGACAAGTTAAACGGTGGACCGGTGTCATGTCGCCTTGTTGAGCAAAAGCAATGGGTGATCTGATCTAAAATCGAGCACCCATAACAAGGATCCGTGTAATAAAAGCAACAGTAAAACTAAAATTCATGCCCAGTTATCCCGGTGGCCATCCACATTTTTGGACGTTTGTCAGCTGTGCCTGTTTTGGGTTGACAAGGCTGAAGCAGACCTACAACTTGATTCTGCATCTACGCTATGAGCCCAAAAAGTTAGTTCCGGTTGGGTAATGTAGCATGGATGTTTGCCTAGTAATATTTTTTTTTTCTTGTTGGCTGTTTCTTAGAGGGATAATACTGGAGATTTGGAGATCCCAACAGTGTATTAAGAAGGCAGTTTTGTACAATAGCCTTACCACCTCAGATATCTGATTAATTCAGAGTTAGTATTCCGGTACTAAAGTTAGATCGTTTCAGGGTTCGCCATACCAAGATCAGTAGCTTCTACGCAGTTTCTCTCGTCTCTACACTTGCAGTTAACTTTTAAATGTGGCCCGCTTGGGTCATGTTTGTTCTTCCTGTTCTGTGGACACTATGAATACCCTCTCAATCATCAAATCCAAAGTTACTGAAAGAGTTGCTTTTTGAGGAGTGCAGAATTGTTTTTTTTTTCTAGAAAACCATTTAAATGGTGAATGGATGTGGTAATTAGACATTATTCGTGCCACTGGTCTGGTCTGTCATCTGCTCATCTACAAGGGTAGCTTAATTGAAGATTATTGCTGTTTCCATGGAGGTGGGTAATGATGGTAAGAGAGCCAAGTTTCTATCTGAGCTACATTAACCAACCTACCCGAGATACCAACTGATAGAGGCATAGAGCCGAGAAAGAGAGGCTATCTGAGGGGCCACCAGATATCAACAACCAACTGATAGAGCTGGTCCAGTTGTGGTCAATTTCATCATAAAAATATTATTTTCAAAGGGGTTGGTGCAACGGCCGAGGCGGAGGCTGCCAGTCTCTGTTTTGATCTCCCTTAGTGTCAACCCTTTGTGCTGCAAAAGAAAAGACAACGATATGCAAATAGTGCTTAGTGGGGGCACCTTCTCAAGGCACCAAACCAAAGGAGGCAGCTTTGGCCTTCACTTGGGCGATGAAATTAACCTCTCGCTCACCCGAAAGGTATTGATTGTGGAAGCGTCTTAGCTCAAGGTATTCAAAAGTCATCAAGTCGATCGTATTCCACCTGGTGGATTTGTGGAACTTACTACCTTTTAAGTCAAAAAATTCTAGATTGTGATCTGCTGCAAGATTACACGGGAGGGTATTTTCATTTCTATGAAAAGATGTTTTTTCCTTCAATCTTTGCCCTTGCAGTGCTTGCTTTTGTCATATCATAAAGGGTATTATAGTCATTTTAGGTGCCAAACATTCGTTGTAAACCTAAATCTAAATCCAAATGCAACATCCAGACTTTCTTTGTGAGCAGGAGCTTAACAATGGTCTGAAGGCCCCCCTTCCCCTCATTCTCCCTTCTGGGATCTTGGGATACGTCGGTGACCTGGGTTGAATATGGTATACCTTTCAAGGAATGTCGTGATCCCACAATATATGGTTTTAGTGGAGTAGTAGTCATTGGAATCAAACCGACCATGCATCATCAATACGTTGCCTTTGAGTTCAAAATAGGCTTTACACATTATTGATTCTACTTCGAATTTAAGGAAGTCAAATAAGAGAAAAGGTGAAAGCAACCTAAGTTTGAACTGTTCTCATCCCTACTCCACTCGATGTTGCAAGCTCTGACCTAGGGCTGCACAACGACTCGGGCTTGACTCGAAATTGCTTAAAGAAATTCAATTCGACATCTATTCTTTTATAAATGAGTCGAGCTTGAGTTTAACTTTATACTTGAAATGTTAAACAAGTCAGGTTCGAGGACTCGACTCATTTAAACTCAAGGTGGTTTCATTACAAAAAACCAGTTCATCCTACTTGAATTAGTACAACCAAACTAGTTAAACAGGTTGACAAACTAAACGAGTTAAAAAAATGAGACAGGTCAACACATCCTAGTTAAATGAGTTGAGTGAGCTCGACCATGACACTATATAGTCGTCAATACAAACGAAATATTGGGAAATCAAATCAAACAAAATACAATAAATAAACTAAATATAAAATAAGTGGAGGTCGATCTGCTCCAGGCGAATGTAAACTCGAGCTTTCCGAGTCGAGTTGCTGGACTAGTCGCTCTCTGACCTGACTCGATGCTCCGAGTCGGATGGCCGGTACCATTCACTATAATTCACTTCCTCGTTAACCAGCACGTTCGGAGCGTGTGGTAAAAATTGGCCTTGGTTGTGTCTGCACTGAGCCGCTTAGAAAGCCATGGTTGCACCAATGGGGCCAAGCCTCGGCGACCAGCAGTCGTTGGGACCTGTGGGAGGGAGAGATGATGCTTATGAGGCCGTCTAGCGGCTTCGGAGCGACCGTGTCCTGCGGTTCATCACTCTCCTCCGCTTCCTCCTCCTCCTCCACATCTCCCTTAAAGAGGCGTCTTCTCACAATGACTCGTTCCTCCATCAGAATTGCCGTCGTTGGAGATGTCGTGAGTAGTACTCTGAATCCTCTTGCCTCTCTCCCCACCAACATAGCGTCGTAGTGTTTCCTTCTATATTCTGTTTCCCTTGCTTTCTTTTTGTTTGCTGTTGCTCCTCTACTGGCCTCTTTATCGTGGTACGGGATCATGGGCAGTCCTAAATTTCCCTCTTCTCTTCGAACAATCAGCGTTGAGCTGTCTTTTGATTTGTCCAGAGGACGAAATCGGTGTCAAATTCGATGATGCAGAAACAGCGTGTGATGTACTTCACTGGAATCTGTTCAACTCTGTTCTCTACGTATTAAGAGATTGACACGTTTTCATGAACAGTAGTTGTTTGGGAATGGACTCCAATTTACCGTTGTTATTGAGGGATACAGTCGTTATGAGGAAAGCTTAGTTGGTCGGTGAAAGGAGGAACAGACAGTTGACCCTTTCTGTGTACAGAATTTAATGAAACCAGGGTATGAAAAGTTGAAGGGAGTGAAAGCAGAGCCTCTCGTTTCATTCATTTGATGAATGGATATTTGTACACTGCTGAAAAATAAAGAATGAAATAAAATTATTTAATGTATATTTGATACAAGATATTACAATGAGATTCCAAGAGAAACCGAATAGTTTTGTAGCCTTACGCAATCTGCCACATCATCAATTCTGTTTGGGATATTTTGAGCCAGCCTTACACAACGACAGGTCTTCTGACAGATATTTCATTGTAAAATAAGCTGAGTCATATAAGCAGAATTTATAAAATTCATTATGAATAATCTTAAACATTTGCCAAAAGTTCTCTTTGGGAGATATGAATCTAGGAGATTCCGCCTAAAATTCCGGATATGGCCAACTGTTTAATTCCCAAGAAAAATTATTAGTCCGAGTCTTTCAACAGCATTTCTTGCATAGAAGTGTTCTTATCAACTCCCACCACCCCTTCCCACCGAAAGCCACAAAGAAGAAAAAGTGGTTGGGAAGACTACATTCTTTTTACTTGATTGAGGATAATGGATCCTTAGTTATTTATTAAGGTGGCAGTGGGATGCCCGTCGTCCTCCCTCATACCTTGTGGAGTAGTCTACTTCGTCAGTGAACCATATTTCATTCCAGCTCAATGCACGAAGATCTATTTAGTTCAGAACTTGAAATGAACCTACAACAGCATCCTGAAACCGGGGATGCTGGCTAACAATTTCGCTATGTCCTGTAACACTGTGTTGGGTTTTGTTGAAACTCCTTGGGGAGGAGCTGCAAAATAACAAAGCGATGGGGATGTTGTCACTCAATGGGTTCCATGATGTTGTTCCCCTTGACCAAGATTTTTATCAACTTTGACAAAAGGAAGGTTTTCTAATTTACACTGGATCAATGGAGTTATGGTTTTGGTTGTTGAAACTAGAAGAAAATGGAAGAGCTTGATTGGTGACATCAATAGGTTCATTACACGGCTCAAAAGGATCACACAGATATTTCTACATCTTTTCTTCATTTAGTTTTCATCCACGTGGAGATAAATCAATGGGTCAGAATCAGATAAAGGTTATCCTTGTTTATATTTGATGTTTTGGCAAGAAAGCATCATTCAGCTCTCTAAGCTTTTTTTAATGAGACTTACCTCAATTATAGTTGATTTTTTAGTAATAACTCTTCACTCTATTTGATATTTAGTTTGATCTTGGATGCAAGTTTCTGGGTGAAAAGCAGAGCTGTTATGTCCACTTGTTGTATGTCGGGCATGTGCATCATCAGTATGATATAAAGAAATATCATGCCAATCCATTCATTGGACCAAATATCTTGTGTTCTTTTGTGGTTGCAGTATTTCCTAGTAGATTGACAGCTACACTATTGTTCTTCAAGTGCCTGGACTTTCTTAGATTATGCCCGATGGCATTAGCTAGGAGAACATAAATTAGCTTATATTGATCTTCTTGACAGTTCTTGCTCCTTTTCTGTTGATCTTAGTAGTGATCAAACCAAACACAATTCTTCCTCCTTTTTTGTTGATCTTGGTAATGATCGGACAGAACACGATGCTCTTGCAACAGGGCATTTGTCCAGTGATCAGACAACCTCATAGTTTGTTATAACTTCTTGGCAAATTTTTCTACTCAAATATAGTTGTTGATAATCTCTCTTTTTGTGCATGTTTGCATTATATGGGTATTTTAATATATTTTTTTCTTTCAATCTCCCTGGGAGATGTGCAGTTCTGTTGTTTCCTGAAGTGGTCCAGTTCCACTACTGCATGTCTGTTTGTGTAATCATTGAAGGTCGATTGAACATTTTCCACTCATAATATGTCTTTATCATTTCCCTTTTACCAATTGGTTCTTCATGCAGCATTCCTGTTTGACTGTATACTTATATTTCATTGTTGCATCCTTATGTCATTGTATTGAGCTGACTGTCACAGACTTTTAGTTTCTCTGTTGGCTTCTTATATACTGATCTGTCAATTTATCAGAGTGCAATACTTATCTCGAGTGACAGCTTAAAAATTAAATACAAGTATTATATACCCCTAGAAAAAATAATTTTTTCCTCTTTTGTTGATGAAGCATGACGACTGGGACCTGCAAGAAGATGGAAAAGCACTTCAATTTTTACAGGTAATTCTTTGTTTATGGGATTAACAGAGATGCTTTACTATAAGTGTTGAAAATAATAGGCTAGTTTCAGGCAAGGGGTTGTCAGGGATAGAATAGAAGCATATTAAAACAAAATCAAACCTTCATTCTGTCCAAATAATCTGTATGACCTATCAAAGATGTGCATTCATGCTTGGGGTGGTGGTAGTATTGATGCTAGCCTGATAGGAGTTTTCTTATCTTCTCAGAGGTTAATCTCAGGGATGTTGAAGCTATCTGTGGAGAGTTGGTGCATTTAATATCCTTAACTTCGGGAAGTTATTGGAGAATAGTTGATAACAAAATGGAAGAGTAGCAGCAATGTACTAATATCCGATCAAAATCATGAATTATGAGAACTAGACATTTACACCCTTCAGGATAGGCAAAGAAAAATCCGTTGATCAATCTACTTGATTTATATAAGTATGAGTTCTGCTGGATGGAAAAATTGAAGTTATGATCAAGAAGAGAGGTAAAGGACCTAACTTGAACCCATCAATAGTGATTCTCTTCTCAAGAAAGTGTCTGTGTAGGATATTGCTTAGATAAATTTTATTGAAGCTCAGGAGACTAAATAACTAATAGGACAGCCACTCCATGCTAAATTTGGAAACTTGAATATGGCAGAGAAGCCAAACGAGCAAGTGTCTTCTTGGTTACAAAGAGCACATTTATATGTTGCAGGTTAAAAAAATCAGAAACAATGCCTTAGCAGAGACCAGGTAGTGAAGTAATGAAAGAATCTGGAATAGACCAGGAGTGGAAGAAACTAGAAAGAATTATAAACCTTGATTATCCAATTGAAATTCTCATTTTTTGATTTAATCCCTATCCAAGTTAAATCATTTGAAAGCTTTGGAATAGATGACAATTGTGGAATTGGTTTGTTCTTTGGGGCATAATGATGTTCAGATCATGGTTTTTATGCATTGTTGCAGTTATCTGCAAGACAGCATACATATGGGAAGTTGAGAACTATTTATTGTATATGCATCTTCAGGGAATCACTGAGAATGGTTCCTACAGCTAAATTACTCGTAGATTATTCCAGACGTAGTTGTTACTGCTCCCTTCAAGGCAGTGATGTTCCAGCTTTGATTCTCTTAAATTTGAAATGCTTGATGGTCCTCGTAGAATGCAATATAGTACATAGAAGCTGGTCTGTTGTAAATTTGTAATATTTTGTTTATTACTCACTACTATAGTCCAATTTAATTTCTTTACATATTGGGAAATTGCATTAGAAGGCGTTTTTAACTGACAATATGCATGGGCATGCAGCCCGATTTGGTACTTTTTACAGGCATGCTTTCCTCTTCCTGGACACTTTACATTTGGAGTTGTTGAAAGGAATGGGGTGATTTAGTTCTGAGCTTCCTTCCTTTTCCTTTTTTTTTTCCCCTCCCTCGCGGTTCACTTCTTGATTATTTTCATACTTTAGTTCTGTGATTTACTTGTTCTATGTGAAACTTTTCTTCCATGCCAGGTGACTTTGGTAATGAAAATGTTGACCTTGTTAGGAGCATTGCTGGTCTTAAATTTCCAAAAGCAGCTATTCTGGGAAATCATGATTGCTGGTACACCAGGAGATTCTCAATGAAGTAAGACATTCTTACCCAGTTTACATTTTATTTCCTTCTTGCTTAAGACTTTCTAGGTTAACTCTAAACAAGGAACAATAGCAAACTGGAAAAGTATATCAAAATTTTGCTTCAGTCTGTGCTTTTCTAGTGGCAAGCATTTCATGTGCATTTTTTTCTATGAAGACTTCTTGATCTACGCTCTTCTCTTATGTACTGTGCTTGGCAGGGGGAAAGATCGTGTCAAAGCTCAGTTAGAATGGTGAGTTTGACTTGGATATATATTTCAAGAACTAGCAGTCAAGGACCTGCAAGACTTTTCTATTACAGTTTTTCTTTTCTGGGAATTTCGATTTCATGGTTGTCAAACTTGCATGAAACTTGTGCTTAATGTGTAGGATTACTATACAATTACCTATTTAAGAGAATAATATAAGTACAATAATTATTAAAATACTAATGTGGAGCAAATAAATAATCAGCTACTCAGAGGAAAAAATTTCTAGGGGTCTACAGGTTTTAACTGTTTCAGTATTCATTTTCCAAGCCTTTGGACTGCTTAATTAGGCTATTAGCAACAGTGGTGACACATTTATAGTGCACAAACTGTTAAGATATAAGTTTGATGTGTCTGGATCTGGATCCGGATCCGGACATGTCTGTTCTGGTGGTGCATTTTCCGTTTTAACATGTTATGCATCGTTAATGGCTGTAAGATTTTGTAATATCAGATTACTGTGTCATCCACGGAAGACTTAGCACAGAAAAACAAGAAAGAAGGAGAAGAGAAGTGCCAAAGGATAGGGATGGCAACAACAATAACTGTCTGCTGAACCCTAAGATTATATTATAAAATCAATCTTTTACACCATGGACTAATAAGTCCTATTAAAAACAAAGAATATTACAGCCATGCCATTGATGAGAAAACATAATGTTAAAAGGGAAACACCTAATATGACGTCTGGATTTGGATCTAGATCCAAACATCATGACCCAAACCTTACACAGGTTTAACACCCTCCCTCAAGTTGTACATGGTCTTGCATCATGTACAACTTATTCTTTAGTGACCAGAATTGTTGTCCTGTTAATCCTTTAGTAAATAAGTCAGCCAGTTGATCTTCAATTCTAACATGTTGGGGCTCTATCTCCTTTTCCTCACCTTTTCTCAAATAAAATGTTATCGATTTCAATGTGCTTGGTCCTGCTATGCTGAGTGGGATTAAAAGCAATGTTAATTGCGCTTTGATTGTCACATAAGAGCACTGAGCAAGCAATCTTCTCCCCTAAATCATTCAACAAATGTCTAATCCAAGTAGCTTCTGTTGTACCTGCAGCCATTGACCGATAGTCTGCCTCAGTACTAGATCATGTCACAGTCTTTTGTTTTTGACTGCTCCAAGACATAAGATTATGCCCTACAAAAAACACAATAGCCACTCACTGATCTCCTCTCATTTGGATCACCTGCCCAATCCACATCTGTATAAGTGATTATCTCATGTCCATTTTCCACATTGTTATTCTTATGGTAAACAAGGCTGTCTTTTACAATGCCTTTTAGATATCTTAAAATGTGCTTCATTGCCTCCATATGACCTTCTCTTGGAGCATGCATAAACTGACAAACCTGATTGACAACATAAACAATGTCAGACATGGTAAATGTAAGATACTATAACATACAAACAATGCTTCAATATCTTGTAGGATTGGCATAAGCCTCCCCATTTTCAGAACTTAATCTCTGTTGTAATACACTAGGAGTAGTAACCGGTCTACAATTTGTCATGCCCATCTTTTCCAAAAGATCAAGAGTATACTTTTTGCTGCATGAGTATCAATGCATCCCCTTGTCTATCAACCTCTACCCCAATAAAGTACCTCAATTCTCCTAATATAATGAAATAGGGTTAGGAGGCAGTTTTGTGCCTGCTGCCCCAGTCTTTGCACACATCTCTCTCTCTTTCTTCTTGTTCTCTGTGGAACTGACCATGGGCATCATCCATAACCTGATATTGAAAATTATAATACAAACCCCATATGGCCTGTGAGCCCAAGGGCATTAACTTTCTTTACAGAAAGAAATCACTAAGAGTGTGATTATGTAGTGTTGCATGGCAGAGTGAGCTACCATTGGCAAGTAGGATGTTGGCCTTATTCTTCAATAGCACTTAACCTCAAAAGCTATCTTTGCCTCAAGTTTGTTGAGTTTTCATGTTAACCACCTCTCAGGACTTTCTGAATTAGGTGAAGGACTTAACATCTTTCCATGTTCTTCACAGAAGAAAAGTGTGAAAAGTGTGAAGAGAGGGCAAGTCTCTTTAACAATATCATTGGCTTTCACCACCTCATACTCTACTCTCTCTCTTTCTAAAGCAACTCAAACACCTTTCTGTTTTCACTTTCTCTCTCTCTCTCTCTCTTTCTAAAGCACAACACCTTTCTATTTTCACTTTATTCACTTTGGGTTTTTGCACATCCAAATCTTCTATTTGATGAAAGCCATCTTCAATAAGCCATGAAGGTGGGATGTTCTGTAAGGCTTGAAGCTCCAAAATTTCTTCTAGTCGATGTTGACCTTGGGAGATCGATTTAACTTTTTAAGAGTATCACACTTGGATAGATTTTTTACTTTTTGACCAACTATTCTAGCACTTTTTTCTGGTTTCTCGTGTATGGAAGTTCCTGAACTGTTGAGTTACATAGACTGAAGAAACCACAATGCTGCTAAGGCACTTTATTTGCTATTTGGAATCTGGTTTCTGTTCCTTTACTTGAACAATTGCCAGGGTTAGAGTTTGCTTTGCAAGTTCAAAATCTCAGAGAGAGTAGGTGCCACTGCATGCCCTTCACTGAAGCTAGCAGGTATCCGCTCCTTGAGTTCCTGCACCGTCGAGATAGAAACGCCTCTGATAGTGTTCTAGAAATGCAATCTCCGGGTACTGCAGGAGGGCGATCAACTTCTTTGGGAAATTTTGGGATTCCAGTTTGATATCCCGAGTCCTTTTTCATTGAAATAGTAGAAGGATTCAGTTCCATTCCTTCCACACGTTTGAATGATCTCAGTTATAACTTATAGCCATGAGAGGACCTGGTTTCTTTTTTCCTGGCTTCCTTATTTCTTCATAGTTGTTAATTATTTGTCTTTCAAAGAGTAGCTAATTTAATCGAGTGGGCCAAATCCATAGGATTCCTAAAGTCAAACATCATGCCAACAATATGGAATCTTTCTCTGTTGTAACATTTAAAGAACTCATGGCATCTTTTCTGCCTGTCATCCATGACAAGATTTTTGGCTATATCACCTAATTTTTGTTGCTCAACCTTCCCTTTTCTTGCGCTAGATACCTACTATTTGTTCTAGAACCTGGTTGCCATAGCGAATTTCCTCTCTTCCTTAAATCATAGTCCAGTCTATTTTTGCAAATCCTGCTTGCATGGTGAGACTCATATATTGTGTCACATGGATACAAGTGTATGATGAGGTGTAATATAGGTATACTTGGCATGTAGGAATGGGAGAGGTTGTACGTATACTTGGCATTTACGAATGGGACAGTTCTTGAAAAGGACATATAGATATTGCTGTATGCACAGCAACATTTAGAAATACACATATATGCAGCATATATAATTTAAAAGCAACAAAATTTGAATATCATCTCTAGTTTAATGACATGATCAATTCAAAAGTCATGTAGGGACATAGTCGTATCATGTCAACATAAATAAAATATGCCTGTAGAACTTAAAGCAGTAAAGATATAAATACCATCTCAAGTCCAAACTATTGAATACAAAATATAGATCATTGGAGTTAAACTACCAGCCTGGTGAAGAACTGTACTTTATTAATGTCATGTAATTTTGATGCTTTTAAAGGAAAAGGATGCAAGTGAATTTGCACAGAGCAATCAGGATTATACAAGAAAACACATAAAGATAATGAAATGGTGTTTGATTATCTCCGATACTGATTTAACTGCGTTCATGAATATCCTGGCATTCTGAGTACCATATCATGCAATACGTGATATGCATGCAAAATGAAGAGCTTGTATGTCACGGCTTATTTTTTCTATCAAAATAATTTGCCTTTTACAAAGAACTTTTCCTGCCTTAGGAAGATCAATTTTTTTTCAAATCCAAGAAAAGAAAATCAAATATTGCATGTCAGAAAAGCCTTTGCAAGTTCATTACTCCTGGGTCAGATCCAAATATGTTGTCAAATGGTCCAAGAAAAAATGGAAACGAGGAGAGGGAGAGAGAGAGTAGACCTTGTAATCGTTTATCCTTCTTGTTATCAAATGCTATATGGGCATAATCATAATAGTTTTACTTGCTTAAAAAGTTTGTGCTGCTATCATATGTTGGTTGCTCTTGTTAGGAAAATATTCTCACCGTTATGCTACTGAATCAGTCTTGGTGAGGAGCATGTTGGTTATCGTCGTATTGATTTCCCTGGCTTAAAGCTTAGCATTGTTGGAGGTCGCCCATTCTCTTGTGGTGGTGATGTCATCTTTCGGCCTGAACTTATTTCTGCAAGGTCAGTGGATACGCATAAATGCACCAATGGCTAAAGAAGGAGCCATGGTTGTAAAATGTCAATGTGATGTATTCCTTGAATTAATAGACTTCTGTGGATTTACTTCTACATTTGATTATTGGCGGTTTTTTTTTCTAACCTTTCTGTGTATCCAATTGAAGCTGTATTTTGTGTTGCATCTTATGACCCTCAGCACAGTGCTGGAAGCCTGAAATGGTTGCTGTAGTGAGTATTGGTGGTTGGATCCCATAATTAAATGTCTTTAAGTAACCCAATATCGTAAAAAGTGATCCTTTTGGACTTTTACAAGCACTACATTTTCCTGTTCTATGTTTTGGAGGACAAAGAAAAAGAATCCCTACAGCTAAATGCGAAGATCTGGGAAGTCAGAAGTGCAACCGTGTAACTTGTTGAACACCCCAGAGAACAAGGCTATCTTGATGGTAATTTAAGTTGCAGTTAGATAGCCATGACGACTTATTCTTTTTTTTTTTCTTCTTCTTTTTGGAGTGTGAAGCCTGTACTTGTCAATGTAGAGCAACTAACGGTGCTATTTCCAAAGGGATGGTGCAAACCCAAAATGTCATAACCATGTACAAGGAAATGTTCATACTTCTCGAATGGTGGATGAGCTCTTACAATAATTTCATGGATGCTCATTTAAGTTGCACTTAGATAGCCATGACGACTTATTCTTTTTTTTTTCTTCTTTTTGGAGTGTGAAGCCTGTACTTGTCAATGTAGAGCAACGAACAGTGCTATTTCCAAAGGGATGGTGCAAACCCAAAATGTCATAACCATGTAAAAGGAAATGTCCATACTTCTCGAATGGTGGATGAATTCTTACAATAATTTCATGGAGTTTGGAGCAGGATTGCCACCCATATACATGGACACAAACCATAAATTAATGTACTTACAGGTCCTACTTTGAAACCGAAACATAAAACAACCCCATGCAACAAGAATTGGTGCTTGGGAATAATTCAAGAGGAGAATTCCGTTAATTAGTTCCTAAATGATTTTACCTACTGTCATCCTCCCCTTTCAAGTTATACGCAGTCCTCAAATTTGTTCAACTGGCTTTCCACACATGATGTCTGAACCTTCATTAAGAGTCAATTTCTTGATCTTAATCAGAAAATTTCATGAATGCCTTTTCTATCCCATTTGCTTTGTCACAAATTTTAGTTAATTTGGAAATATTTTGACGTGTCTACTCATGTAAGACTTTTGATGTCTGCGTCTCCTACTGACCCAATAAAGAGAGTGACTGCTCTGGGTCCAGAGCCAAGTATCCAGGGTTTGCTCGTCTGGAGTCCTTGACTTGTTGCCTTCCTTTTCTTTACAAGTGTTTCTGTGTTTATACAAGCTTGCGTTGTTTGATTGGGCAACTGTATTCTGCTCGTTTACTTATACAAACTTGAATTTGGTTGTTAGATGGTAAATGGGCTTGCTTGGCTGGTTGCAAATGTTTCTCATGCAAACTGAGATTAGTCATTCACAAACATGTTCCTGAAAAAGAGACAATAGTGTTGGGCATCATGTCAATATGAATAAGTTCAAAAGTTGAATAAGCTGTTGATTGCTATTTGCTAGCATTATGGGAAACACGGTACATTCAACAGCTGGTGAAGATTTTTCTAGTCTCCTTAGAAGCATATTGCTTCTTTTAACCTTCATTTTCTTTGTTAGTTCTTGATAAGCTTTTATGTGTTTGCCTTTTCTTTGTTTTTCTTTGCATACATGACCACTGAAAGTTTTTTCATATGCTTTTCAGATATGGGGTCCATGATATGAAGGAAAGCGCAAGAAAGATCTGTCAAGCAGCAATAGGAACTCCTGAGGGTCATTCCATCATATTTCTTGCACATAATGGGCCCACAGGCACACTTTCTCAGTTATTGCTTTGTGGTTCCTTTGATATTATATCAGATACTCAAGCTATGATATTTGGATGTTGTGGAAGTCCAGGTGGAAATACTCTGAGAGAAGCATTCTTTTTTATGTAGGTTTGGGCTCCCAGATAAGTGCCATCTGTGGAAGGGATTGGGTGTTGGAAGGAGGTGACCATGGAGACCCAGGTCAGTGTTCCTTCTTCTGCAGCATCTGTTTACCCTTTTGTTGCATGGGAATTAACAGCCCCTCATCTTCAACTTTCCTGTGGTACAGATCTAGCACAAGCTATATCTGACTTGAAAGAAGGGTACAAGTTATCTATTCCATTGGTTATATTTGGTCATATGCATAAGCAGTTGGCATATAGAAGAGGCCTTAGGAAAATGGTTGTTCATGGAACTGATGGCATCATTTATCTTAATGGAGCTGTTGTTCCAAGAGTAAAAAGATTGATGCATACACAAGAAGCCAGCATTTCCAATTCTGCAACAACCAGTAGTCGTCTCACTGTACCTAAACCTAGAGGAAGTGTTCGTGAATTTACAGTTGTTGAAATGTTGGATGGGAAGTTAGTAAGAGCAGCAGAATCATGGGTTTCAGTAACTGGAGATGCCACTAAGCTCGAAGAGGAGTATGTATTCTACAATCATGTGGAAGACCATATCCCATAATACAAGTTGCACTTTTAGATCTGCACACTGCATTGCTACCAACTTTAAACCTTGTCTTCGCTATCAGGCTACTCCTATGGACAAGTTACTGGAAATGGTATGTAAGTAAGAAACTGTAAAGAATGGTGTAAATTATTTCAATGTCTACCTGGTTATTGTAAATTTGAAGTGCTTCAATAGCTTTCTATTGTGACCTCTCTTTCTCTCTCTCCTGATTGTGCCAAATGATGTGTAGCGTAATCGGGCAGGCACGTAAGTGTGTTGTGGAAGCATCCCCTGTTCTATTCCCAAAGGCGTTATGTTGTGATGGCATGAGCAGGTGTGGCCAAATGGACCAGTCTTGTCCTCTTGCATGATTAAGGATAGATTGGATATAATTACTTAACAATTAGACCGTACTTATACATTTAGTTGGTTTGTGAATTTAATTAAAAACACGTATTAAGGCTCATGGATTCAAATCTACAACCCAAATCCGGATTTAATTAATTTTAAGATATTTTCTTAATAAACCTGTATGAGTAGAGTTTCATTTGTTGAATAATTAAATAGATTCGGTGCAATGACATCCTTAAGGCCAACAAGGTACAGAATTACGCTGTTCCATGGTTGACCATGAGGTGTCCGCAGTTCCCGGTTCTGATTCAAGGGCTAGAAGGCGATAACACAAATGTAGTGGATCAATGTCTGTCGTCCGGGAATTATGTAGAACTATTTTTAGAGCGTGTATTCAAACATGAACCTGAGATGTTGGGGAAATTACTTTTATGTATCTCTTTAGGGTTATGTATCCCTTTAGGGTTCACGAGTTTAAAGTGAGGAAAATGGTTGTGGAAAGAAAAAAAAAGCAAAAAATAGTGGAGAGAGAAAACATAGATGAGAGGAAGAGGTAAGACACATGTCAACTATAATGTAGTGCATTCGCCGTTTATAGTCCAAAGCAACAACGGCCCACTGAAAACAAACTGACAACCATACTTTCATGGACCACCAGTCCAACCAGTTAGGTTGTGCCCCTCGGCGCGTAGATGAAAAGAAAAGAAAAAGAAGTTAAAAACTAGTCCCAGTATAAAACCTTTTCTCTCACCCTCATCCACTTTTTCTTCTTCCTCTTCTCTCTCTCTCTCTCTCTATATATATATATATATATATATATATATATATATATATATATATATATTTCAATATGGGACTTTCTCAATACACGACACTAGTGGTTTCCCATACATGTCGACGATACACAAACAGGAGGGAATGGATGCACTACGAGGCAGATTGCATTATGTGGCTGGGAAATGAAGCATTACAATCTCAGCTAGTTCTTTTTTTTGCTGCTGCTGAGTGTTGATGTTTAACGTACAGACTTTTTGATGTTGCAGTATTCCCGGTACACAAAAGGGTGGGTAGGGACTGTCCCCACCATTCTTGACCCAGAACAATGTTATAAACTGAAGCGAATTTGCAGGGGAGGGACGGACGAGGACGGGACCTACTTCTTGGCGTTGCTTCAAAGAAACTAAATTTCTCTCTGTGCACACCCACAGCTTCATGCGGAAAAACCTGAATTTTGCTAACAGTCCTCCAAGCAGGGCCAGCCAGTTATCAGCCATATCTTGAAAAATCTCCTGCCCATGTCGTAAAATTCAGACTGAATCGATCAATTTAAAATTATCGTTACAGAAAACTCGTATTATTAAAAAAAATGCGTATAATATGCGAGAAATAAGTCAGCCGTATAAAACGGTAATTAGATGCGTCCTCTTTTAAAAAAACACCAGAAAATAAAAACGTGAAAAAAAACATGCATTATAAGTGTTTTTTTTTTCATTTTTGTATTTTTTGTATTAATTTTTATTTTTATAATTTTCAGGATTTATTAAATGTTTTAAATTTTTTTACAAATTTGTCAAGATTTTCACGATATATAAATTCCTTGTTGTATTATACTCATATGCGATATATGTGACAATGATTTAAATCGAATTAGCAAAATAGAAGATTTCCTACTACATTGAACTTAAAGGTGTGCAGCATAACTTTCTGAAATTAAAGTTATCACAATTAAACATGTATTTTCGGCTGAGAGATGCACGGCCCAACAACTGAAGGCCGAAAGCTCCAACCAATCCCTTGTTCTCTGAGCATACATGGTCTTCTTTCGGTATTTTGGGGTGCCACCCCACCACAGGAATACATGAATGCATTTCTTCTCCCTTCTGACGATGGAGAAACCGATCTAGGGGTTGAATTGCACCAATCTTGGATTGATTTGCGATGGATTGATGTCCCCATGTGGAGATGGAGTGAGTTGCAATGCATGATGATGCATGATTTTACATGGAACAAGGAATAAGATTTCTGTCCAACCACTTCTACGTTTCTTCATTCACGATTCAATTGCACCAAGTTTGCTCCCAAGTTCGAAAGCATTAATCGAAGTTGCTTAGTTTACAAGGTGTTTTGAATTGCGTTTGAAAGGAATATTTTTCCAGACTTTTTGTCTTTGCATAACATAAGGACTCAAGGAGATTAATTGAGATATAGTGATCCAAGATTTTATGATCACCAAATCCTTGCCTTCAACATAAATTTGAGGGCGTTTTTGGGGGACACTTCCAAGCACTTTTGGAGATTGATCAAACCTAGTCTTCACAAAACTATGTTTTTTTTTTTTAAAGTTTAGATCTTTTACTTGGAAAAAATGCATGAGTTCCAATACTACTTTGTAATCAAGACATTGAAATCTTATCACGATGTTTTCGAAAATATTGCGATATTAATTAAAAATTTAAAATGAGACAAAATCATGATATTTTGAAAAAACGTAAAAAAACCAATCTGTTGGGATTTTATCAGAATTTAATCGTAATTTTTTTTATTTCATTTTGTTAACTTGCGTTCCATGTTTTATGTCATTTGTGTTAGGTATTTAATGTGGCCTCTTAGATACAATACAATGCTTATTACTTTATCATTTTCATCATCTTAACTAGATGCTTTTATGTTTTTTAAATCTTTTTAAAATCTTCAAAATTTTCCTGAAAAAAGTAGCTTTGTCTGAAAATATCCAACAAAAACCTTACCGATAAAACCTCAAAAATGATATTTGTGACTACGCTACATATTGATGGATAAAAGAAATTTCCAATCCATGATTCTTTAATTTCGCAATTTGGTAGTATTAATTACCATGGACTTAGGAGGAGTTCCGGGTCCAATATTAGAATCTCAAATCCAAGACAATCAAACGCTGGTTTAGGAATTTTAGATCTCCTTGAAGACTTAATTACATGAGTGGACGCAAGCAGCAGTCGAGTGGTGGAATGAGGGGGTCCCCACGAGGAGCGTACGGCCTTCCATTCATAACGGCCAATTGAACTGAGTATTCACGCTCTCTGACTCTTTCCATCCATTTCGCTTCTCTCCTCCCTTCCCATCTGGAAGGCAATGGATGCTTGATCATTTGGAAGAAGAAAGGAAAAGCAATAGGACCATGAGCAAATTTCCTTACTCGCTTAGTTTCAGTTAGAGCCGATCATTTCTTGTCTCTCTCTTTCTCGTTTTCGTTCGCCCAACAGCACCGGCGCTCCCTCTGCTCAGGGGAAGCCCAGCCGTTCTTCCTCTGAAGGTCGGTTCCTCTCTCTTTGTTCTCTTTCCCTCTCTTTGTTGTGGACATCATCCCGTTAATTTGCGTTGCAATTTTGAAGAGAAGGGACAGTTTCGTGAGGTCGAAAGAGGTTTTTCTGTGGAACTGGAGGCTATAGCTGTCTGGATTGGACGTAAGCTGTGGTGCTTTTCTAATGGAGGTGATCGATATGTAGACGCCGTATCGAGGAAGCTTAATGGATGCAGAGATGTTGTGGAAGTTTTTTTCTTCGGTCATATGTATCTTTCATTGAAGAAATAGTGGAAATATTCCTGGAGGAAAGCTATTGAACACAGATCGGGAGTAATAAAAGATTTCACGCCTTCTTTTTCTTTTCCGGTTCCGAGTCTTGTGACTATTATTCTTTCATGTGAAGGAGACAGTTGATTTCTCCATTATTTCGGATAAGTCTTGGACGATATCCTACTATCGACAAAATTTATACGTCCATTTATTTCTTGAGATTCTCTCCGTCTCTATCTCTCTCGATGTTGAATTGCTGAGCTGAAATTGCAGGCGAAGACGCTCAACGGCAAAAAGGATTGCCTGAGCGCAAGAGCAAGATCGGTAGTCCCAGATGCTTTTCACGAGTTCATGCATTGGCATCCGATCGACTCCCTAAGGTAAGGTATCACGGCAACTTCCTCGTGATTACTTCATTTTATAACCCGATTATGGATTTAAATTTTTTTGAAATGAAAGGAAAATTGAAGTAGTCTCTATTTTCACCGCTGCAGATCGGCCAAAGGAGGAGGGAGGAGGCTTAAAGGATGTCGAGCCACGAGACGAGCACGGGGCCACCGATGCTCTCGCGTCGCCCCTCCAGGAGTGCCGCGACGACGACCTTCTCCCATGAGGTGTTCGACAACGAGGTCGTCCCCCATTCCCTCGGCAGCATCTCGCCCATCCTCAGGGTTGCCGCCGAGATCGAGAACGAGCGCCCCAGGGTCGCTTATCTCTGTAAGTAGCCTCTTCACATTGCAATTAATCCCCAGGACAAGCGCATTGCCGGAGGGGAAGACTCGCATCTCACGTTTTCATGTTGAGAATTCTATCGAAAGGTCAGCAGAATTGAAATCAGCAGGACGATTAAAAAGTACAGAACCGCTGTTAGAGAACTTTAGCGAGATGAGCATTGGAGACTGTTTATGGTGCTTGTAGCAAGCGTTTTAGCGATCAATTTAATTTTTTTTAGCTATCCGGTAATATCTGCAGGTTGATTTCAATTTTTTTTACAATTAGATCATTTTTTAGATGTTGATGTCGCTAAATCTGACAAAAAAAATATTAGACTCATGACATTTAGTGAAGAAGCCAAACATTCAAATAACTTGGAACCGCTATATCATTCAGGATTTGATCTATTGCTGTGAAGTTGCAAATTTTAAAAAAAAATATATATATATATATATACGATTTTGTTAGAAAAATTTGACTAAGAGATTGACGGATATGATTCTCGTCTAATTTGCATTCCCTTTTCTTTTTCTTTCTATCCGTCTTGGACGACGGCTGGTTCAGGTCGATTTTATGCATTCGAGAAGGCGCATAGGTTGGATCCGAGCTCCACTGGTCGAGGCGTCCGTCAGTTCAAGACCGCCTTGCTGCAGCGCCTGGAAAGGGTAACGTTCTTTCTTGCCTGTCCTCGATCACCTATTCTCCCGTTGGCGCTTTGATTTCTTTTTCACATTTAGCTGCACCGCGCTTCCCGCACGTTTTGTTAGAACGCTCGCCTATGTCATAGTCCTTAAACAGTCTTTTGCTTACACGGTCTTTTGCTTACAGTTCCACTGAACGGTCTTTTTTAATTAGCTGGATACGATAATAAAACAGCAACCTGAGAGGCAGGTGTGGACACTATATTTGCTCACAGAAAAAAAATGCTTATTTTCATATTAACATTTCCACATTTACATACTTGTGCTTCTTAAAATTTTAAAATTTTATAAGTAGTACATCTTCGCTAGAACTCTATTGCTTCACCCCGGGTCCTTCACCCCGGGTCCTGCACTTCTTTTATATCAACTTACGTTGATTCTCATCCTCATTTTTTAGCCAGAGCTATATGGCTTCACCTCTGGGTCTGTCACGGGCCGACTCCTTCGGACCGCACGGCGCGATAAACTCTCACCAGTAAGCCGCAAGCCTTCATCTCGTTCAAGTGGACGCAGATCACTTGAACGTCTTTCCAAAAACAAATGACACAAAGTACACAAGAGTGTGGAAAGAAAACTCGCAATGTATTTACTTTAACAAGATGAATACATCACGAAGGAAGCAAGTAAGCTTTTAACTTTACTTACATAGGATGACCGAAGCCGCTTACAGAATTCTCATACCGACCATCCAAAACAAGAAATCCCAATATTACACTTGAGGCCGTTTTGGGAGGGTGCTCCGACACAGGTGAACACTAAAGCTTACACGAAGACTCAACTTAAGCAAAGAAAGTACATTACAAAGCAAATGACTGTACAGACTCTAGACGCAGGGGAACATGCTCCTCCCTTCAAAACAAGCGCCGTCCTCGGCGCTAGCAGCTTCGTGGTAGACCCTGACTTCTTCTGGATGGCTTCGCTTCAAATGGAAGGCATACTCCATCGTTGGCTGGTCTTCGTCGACCCACTTGACCAAGTATCGCTTCGGTTCGCCAAGGTAGCTGAATGTTGTGCCGAAGGATCAAGTCCAACTGTTGATCGGTGGTCCTCCGGGTCGAAGGAGCTCGTTGCAAGATTGGTTCTCACCACGACTGGCTTCTCTCTGGGTCTTCAGCATCGGCGTAGAAGGGCTGAAATTTGCAGACGTGGAACATTGAATACGCCTTGAAGTCTAGCGAGAGATCTAACTTGTATGCTAGCTTCCCCATCCTCTTGACCACAGTAAATGACCCTTCATACTTTCTGATCCGTGCTCGGCATCGCCCACGAAAGATGCCTACCCGATCTGCGTGAAGCTTCACGAGGACTTGGTCGCCCGCTTGAAATTCCATCGACCCTCGTCTGGGACCAAACCAGGAGAGTTTTTAGACACTTCCCTGGCTGCCACCAAGTCCACCCCATCGTCGTGCTTCTGGCCTTTGTTCAATTGGAGCGCAGATATCATCGTGACCTTGCCCTTGTCTTTTCTCATTGTTGCCGCTGGCACCATGCAGAGAGACTTCTCATCCATGATGCTGACACTACGCAAGTGCGCCATTGGGACCATCTTCGCGGCACTAAGGAGCTCCATGCCGAGAATCATCTGATAATTGTCCATCGGGATCACAGAGAAGTTGGCTTTCTCTGACCAATCGTCAATCTTCACAACCACATCCCGAGCCACTCCATGGATGGGTTTTGCCTCTGAGTTGACTGCCTTCATGCACAACTCTTCCATCTCAATGGTGAGGCCTAGTCTCTTCGCCTCCACAACTGAGACGAAATTGTGCGTGGCACCCGTGTCTATCATAGCCATCGTAGGCTTTTCGTTCACCAGAATCTCAATGTACATGATACCTCGTGACGGCCCTCGGCGGTGTGATCCTACCAGTACATGAGTTCTCTGGAAGGCGTCCCTGTCACCTTGGCTTTCTCTTCACGTTTCAATGAGTTGAAAAGCTGAAGTGCACCAATCCTCGATCCTTCCCCTTCTTCAGTCCCGCTTTCGGTAGCCCTCGCGGCATTGGCCTGTTCAATAGGTCTCACCCGTTTTGGGCAGACATGCGTATAGTGCCTTCCTCCGCAGACCAAATAAGTTACTTCTTTTGGTGGCCCATTGTTGTCCTTGCGAAAGAAGGGTTTTCTCTCGGTGAGCTTTTGGGACGACGATTCATTTCTGTTGTCTCGCCGTTCCTCCCTCTTACTGTTGTGGTCAAACTCCTTTGTAGACTTGAAGGTATCTGTGTAGCTTCTGCGTTGGGTGTCGGCCAAGCGCTCGGCTGCCACATATGTCTGCTCTAAGGTCTCAGGATTCGATCTTTTCACGTCGGCTTGGGCCCAAGATTGGAGCCCTATGATGAACCAATGAATTTTATCTTTTTCTGTCATCATAGGCACGTCTAACATAACCTTTTGATAGGCCCAGATGTAATCCCTCAAGGCACCAGTCTGTTTCAGATTTGCAACCAACCTATAGGCGTGCCTTTCAGCATTCACGGGCATTGAAGTATCCCTTCAACTGTTTGCGGAAGTCGTCGAAGGTATGAATCGTGCACTCCCCATTCTCAATGTTCAACATTTTGCACCTCCACCAAACCACAACATCTCCCTCTAACAACATTGCTACGGTCTTGATCTTCAGATCTTCCTCTACGACGTTCTACAAGTCCAGGTAATAGTCGACTTGGAAAAGAAAGTTGTTGATCGCCCTCGCATCCCGGCTACCACAGTACTTCGCTGGACGTTGAACGTCGACCCTACTGGTCCTCTCTTGGCTACTACTAGCTGAGTTCGTACGTAGCAGTCTCTGATTTGAAGCTTGAAGTCCAGTAACTTCGTCCTATAGGATCTTCACCAAGTCGGAGAGCGATCGTTTCATGGCCACTGACTCGGCCATCTGTTCCCGCATCAACTTCATCTCCTTATTGAATCCCTCAAAGGTCTCGGCAGCAAAGCTGATGGCTTCCTCATGGGTGACCACATCTGCGACCAACCTATTCACTGTCTCTTCCAGGTTTCCCTGGTCATGGGCCGGGCTCGTCTTTTCTGGACGGGCCGGCTCCTTACCTTTGGCACCTCGCAAATTGTATTGGGATGCCATGGCATTTTCCTTAATAGCAGCAAGTCGACGTGACGCTCTACACCGACTCTCCAATCACTTCCCCAGATTGAGCAGAATCTGGGCTCTGATACCAGCTGTCACGGGCCGATTCCTTCGGACCGCGCGACGCGGTAAACTCTCGTTAGTAAGCCGCAAGCCTTCGCCTCGTTCAAGTACGCCTTTTCAAAAGCAAATGACACAAAGTACACAAGAGTGTGGAAAGAAAACTCGCAATATATTCACTTTAACAAGATGAATACATCACGAGGGAAGCAAGTAAGCTTTTAACTTTACTAGTATAGGATGACCGAAGCCGCTTATAAAATTCTCTTGCCGACCATCCAAAACAAAGAATCACAATATTACACTTGAGGCCGTTTTGAGAGGGTGCTCCGACACAGGTGAATACTAAAGCTTACACCAAGATTCAACATAAGCAAAGAAAGTACAATGCAAAGCAAATGACTGTACAGACTCTAGACGCAGGAAAACATGGTCCTTGTACTACGTATATACTATGGCAGTCGCACTTACAAAGTCGACTTAATTAATTAAAACCATTTAGTGACAAACGTATCTTTTTTGAAGTAGGTCATGAAAGAGGATGTTAGTTATAAGGCAAACAGACAATATGGATGTCGTAATAAAGTACCATTGTCTCCAATATCGTTCTTGTATTTTTAATGCAATTTTTTTAAGTATTTTTTGACAAGGTTGTTTTTTGAGAGAGAAGGTTTCTGAAAAAACTCAAAAAACTTTTAAAAAATAAGAAAATGAGGTCTAAATGAAATAAATCAAAAAATAATAAAAAACATAAATAAAACTATAGAAAAAATGATAAAAATGTTTTCATGATGAAAAATAATTTAGTTCAGGTTTACATTTGAAACCCATGAAAAAATATAAAAATGAAAAAATAGTGAAAAATGCGAAAATGACGTGATAAATAGATTTTCCCACTTTTCATTCTTATTTTTCACATTGATATTGTGATATTATAAAAAATATCGTGATATCAGTGACACTGCTATAAACCATACATTTACCAAGATCTTTGTCCTAAAAATAGTTAAACGCAGACATTCGAAAGACGAACCATCATTACATTTGTTGTTAGAAAAATACAATTTTTGATCTTTATTGATGGCAAAATGATATACCCAAGTCTTAACCAGTAAAGAGCTCCATGCCCAGGCTAAATTTGAGCATTAAATCTTATAGTGAGAGAGGCCAAAGGGTAAATGCTATTTATGCATCTCTTCAAATAATTAGTTAAAGTAGTATTAGTGGCAGCAATTATCTAAGTAACAAAACCTTGAAGATGCCGACAGCCTCTCAAGCATACCTAGGGATGTGAATGAATCGGATTAAGATTGGATATCTGATTGAACATTTTCAAATAATTGCGTAAAGAACATTAATATCTGATTGGAAAATCTGATCAAAATCAGTGGATTCTGTTTAAAATAAATACTTGATCGGACAACAAACAAAGAGTTGAACCATAAGTCTTCCCCTGCTGTCGAATTTCCTTCTTTGCTCTTCTTAATATGCCTTGGGGCTTCCACAGAGTGTTCCTGTTCACTGTTCATTGTTAATTTTCTGCTATATCTACCGACTCTCCGATTGTTGACCCTCTGTAAACGTTCATTTTTTGTTGTTTTCATCGCCCTTAACCAATTTAGTTTTTTTTCCATAGAAGACATATGTATAACAACTTATAAAAAAGATATAGTTAAATACTATACTTGTATCCTGCTCGTGTATGTAGCTGTTAACATCAGTAAATGGTAAGTATTTGAGTAACAATTAGAATTCTTGTAGTTGTTACATTTTCTTGTATATATATATATATATATATATGAACCACATATTGTGGCACGGCCTTTAATCGTGTCCCGCTGCACAGATTAAGGGACGTGCCGGGATGTCTCCGGTCAAACCAGTCTGGAAGAATCCATGACGCTTGTAAACTCGTAGCGCCGTGCCATATCAGCATCACAGCACCTGGACCCACGGCTACGTACTTTGCTTGGACAATACTTTTCACTTTTGTCAACATTTCAACGAACTCAAGCAGCGTGTTGGTAGACAGGCAGCTTTCCTGCGGTGGACATGCAGCTTTCCTGCATGCGTGCATGATCTTTTTTTCCTTCTTCTTTTCTGGAGGAGATGCCGGTTGATGAGAGTGAATTGCATGCAACAGATATGCATCGGAAGAAGAAGATAGGAAAAATTGGGGTATTTTTGAAAATTTTTCAAAAAAAATATATTTTTTTCCGTTACAAGAGATCCCGTTTGTATGACGAGTATTATGATTATTGCAACCGGTTGATGCACAATTTTTGTGCACGAGGCCGTCCATGTGACTAGCGCGGACGTCCTGGCTAGAGGAAACCAAACGACCGTACGAATGCACTCGTGTTCTCCAATCGGTCGTGTACACTTCCTGGTGTAGACCCGACAGGTCGATGTTACAAATAATTGCCATTGACGTTTGCTCGGCTATAGCGCCAATGTCAATAGTTTTCAGGTCTTGACGTCAAGATGCATACGAATATATGAAGCCAGAGGAATGTAACCTTTACAATGTCATGCCGCTGGGAGAAGCCGGTAACAAGGGTATCTTTTTTTCATGCACTGCTTTGGAAACTGCGAACTTGCACCCCAAGAGTTTTCAAGTAACAGCTGGTCTTTCGCATACCGATGCAAAGAGATCTAGATGCCAATGGAGAGCTTCCGCAGCTGTTTCTTTGTTTCCAGATAGTTGTCACGTTTTCCCATTGCCATCACGAAGTTCAAGCCACCCACGAAAAAGTTTCGCCTGTGTGGATACCTCTCCATGCGTCGCAAAAGCAAAATGTGTAATTAGCTTACCCTTTGGCAGGATAATTCACCAAGTCTGGCAGCCAGGTTAAAGAAAAGCGATGCACGAGAAATTGAAAGCTTTTATCAGCAGTATTATGAACACTATGTTAGAGCGCTGGACCAAGGAGAGCAGGCGGACAGGTAGAACTTTTCTCATAAAATTTATCTGGATACGATTGACATTTTCTATTATGATTATCATGATAGGGTCCAACTTGGTAAAGCTTATCAAACGGCTGGCGTGCTTTTTGAGGTCCTTTGTGCTGTCAACAAAACTGAAAAAGGTGAAGAAGTTGCTCCTGAGGTAGGGTACTTTTGCCCCTACGCTGGTGGAATTAGCTGATCTTTAAGAGTAATTTCTGACTACGTTTAGCTTTGTTTGTATTCTTTCATGGCTACTTGCAGCAGCATCCTCTTCCATACTATTGTGTTTTTTCCAACGTATTTTCTAAAAATGTTATTTCGGCTTGTTCAACCACAGATTATTGCATCTGCTAAAGATGTTGAAGAAAAGAAGGAGATATATACACCGTATAACATTCTTCCGCTCGATGCGGCTGGCGCTTCACAGTCTATTATGCAACTTGAAGAGGTATTCATATACCTTTCTTGACAATTAAGCGATTACATTCCCTGAAAGAAAAATTTTCCCGACAGTTCTTTACTCTTAAGACTTATGGCTTAGAAAGTTTGGCCGAACGTCCCTTTTTACTTCAAATTTTTTTCATTTTACTTTTAACATAAAATTTTCATGCAACTTTGGGTGTGCATACATGCCTAGCGTGTGCGCGCGCGTTTGTCTATATACACATTCCGCGGTGGAACCATTTGGTTGGCTTGCGTGAGTTGCTTAGTAGGCCTTGATTTTTTTCAAACATCTAACTGCATGAGTGGAGAATGTTCAAGAATATAAGATTTCGATGTTTAGATCAGATTTTACGAGCCAAAAAAACAGAACCATGAGTGTTAGATCTTTATGAAGTCTTACCTAAACATCAGACTATGATGTCCATTTTCCTATATGTTTCGATATTTTGCATCTTTCCTTGTGGTTACATTGGTCTTAAGATCTCTGTGAGCTCCTTTCCATATCTTGGATATGTTGCATCTCTTCTTGTGGTTGAATTTGGAAAATGACTACCAATTGATAGAATGGCCAGATGACCTTTAAATGTTAGGCAACAGGATTTACTTACTATGTAGTTGAGCACCAAGAATATGAACAGTTGAACACCAGGGTGCTCTGGCTTCAACCATATGATGTTTGATGGGATGATTGTGAAGGCTAGTTAGGTGACTCGCGCTCAAAAAGCAACTATTACTTTTATAAGAAGCTACTTTTCATTTCTTTCAGATAAAGGCAGCAGTTGCTGCTTTGCGGAACACTCGTGGCTTGACTTGGCCTTCTTCTTTTGAGCAACACAAGCAGAAATCTAACCTGGACGTACTTGACTGGCTAAGGTCTATGTTTGGATTTCAGGTTAACTTCGACCTACTCCAGAAAATATTATCATTCCATTGTTGTATACCGTTTAGTGTTCAAGGATACATTCTTATTCTGCACGGGTTGGCATCTATATATGCTGGTTTGTTTATGCAGAAGGACAACGTGAGAAACCAGAGAGAGCATCTCATATTGTTGCTAGCTAACGTTCATATCAGATTGACCCCAAAACCGGAGCCTCTTAACAAGGTAAATGATGTTCCGTGTATAATGGTTTTATATTTTTGTATGCTCATCGAGTTATATTAAAGAAAGTAAAAAAAAAACAAAAATTCAAAATCTTACAATTACAACCGTCAATCCAGCAACGCTTATTCAAATGAATGTTTCAGAGTATCTCATCTCAGTGGTCTTTGAAAAAAATCAGAAACTTTTAACTGGCATGAAAATGGTTTTTGATGAAGTAATTGCAAAAGCAAGAGGCACACGGAGAGAGGACAGGAAATATAAAACAATAGAAAAGCTTAGTGTCCTTGATTATAAGAATGGATGGATTGGAAAAAGTTGTGATTATGGACTCTAAGATACTTCACAAGTTTCCACTGTTTCAAGCACAAAGGGAAATATGAGTAGTCTGTCCTAACATTTCTTTGCATGGTTTGATTCAACAAGGAAATATGAGTAGTCTGTCCTAACATTACTTTGCATGGTTTGATTCAACAATCCAAACAATGATTCATTCACTGACGAGGACCAAAACAATCAATGCAGAACTACAAAACACAAAAATAGGGTTTTCTTTATGTCTGGAGAGATCCATATCTTTTCAGACTTCTTCCTTGAAGTTTGTGTTGTAAACAGTTCTTGAACATTGTTACGTTATGACAATGGTTATTATAATTAGTTTATTTAGCTTGTTTTTCATTTTCAAATAAATTTCAAAGCTTTCTGAGCTTCCACAGCTTGCTTTTGCATTATTTGTTGGAAAAATGAATGTGGGCCCTAGATATAACTTATATCCAAACCCATATTTATGCAGAGAAAATCCAGTTTGTCACGGGCCGACAACTTCGGACCGTGCGGCGCGACAAACTCTCGCCAGTAAGCCGCAAGCCTTCGCCTCGTTCAAGTGGGCACAGATCACTTGAACGCGTTCTCGAAAACAAAGGACACAAATTTGCACAAAGAGTGTGGAAAGAAAACTCGCAATATATTTCACTTTAGAGAGAAGAGTACATCACGAGGGAAAGCAAGTAAGCTATTACACTTTACTTACAAGGATGGCCGAAGCCGCTTACAGAATTCCCGATGCCGACCATCCAAAACAAGGAATCCCAATATCACGACATCCAAAATAATTCTCAATAATAAACTTGATAAAATATGCTTGATAAGAACTTACTAACCAAATAAAAATAGCTCATAAAAAAATGCTAAAGTCCAACAATTGATAACCTCAAAATGTAAACTGCTTTATTCATCAAAATGAACATTACAAAAGAAGACTCGAGAAAACTCACCTAAGCTCACGTAGTGAGCTTCCACACCCAAGCACTTCCAAGCCCGACACTCTTGCACTTGAGCACACACTAAAAATCAGCTTACAAAGTGAGCACACCAACTTTTTAGCTCAAAGGGGACTCAACCCAACTCACAATTTGAGCACACACTCAACTCACAAAGTGAGCACACACCCAAGATCACTCAACCTGATTTTCTATGCTCTACAAAATGACTAGCCACTCCTATTTATAGGGAGGACTTAGTCACTTCTATTTCTTTTTAATCATGACATCCACCGACTTACAAAAAGAAAGGCTCAAAGCCTCTTGGGTCTTCTCAACCCTTCCCAAGAGTTGGTGATGACTCTTTACAATCTCCCCCTCATTACCGACTCTCTACTCGTAACTCTTAACATTCTTCTATGCTTGATGAATGTTTGTATTGGTAAGCCTTTGGTAAAGGTGTCAGCAACTTGATCTTCTGAAGCAATTGACTGCAACTGAATCTCTCCTTTGAGTACTCTCTATATGATAAAATGATGTTCCACCTCTATGTGTTTCGTTCGAACATGGAAGACAGGACTCTCTGCAAGTCTGACTGCACTTTGATTATCGCAGTAGAGTCTCACTGCATAATCCACATCTTGTTTAATGTCTTTCAATAATTGCATCAACCACACACATTCTTGTGCTGCTTGAAAAGCTACTCTATATTCTGCTTCCATTATAGACAGTGAAACTGTCGGCTTTCTCTTACTGCACCATGAAATTGCACCACTTCCAAGACTGAATGTATATCTAGTGGTCGATCTTCGAGTTGATAACTTTCCAGCATAATCTGCATCACAATGACCAACAACTTGACAACTTGTCACTTTTTCATAAAGTATACCAAAATCAAGAGTTCCTTTGATATACCTTAATATTCTTTTTACAGCTTCTAAATGTGGCTTCCTTGGAGTTTACATGAACCTGCTCACGACACCAATTGCATAGGCAATGTTTGATCTTGATAGTGTTAAGTAGATTAGGCTTCCAACCAGTTGTTGATACATAGTGACATCTTCTAGCTTGTTTTCTTCATCAATTCTGAGCTTCACATTCATCTCAATTGGTGTTGAGATAGGTTTGCAACCGAGCATACCATACTTATGTAGCAAGTCATGAGCATACTTCTTTTGACTTAAAAATAATCCTTTAGATTCGTAATCAATTTTCAATCCAAGGAAGTGTCGCAACTCTCCCCGCTCTTTCATTTCGAATCTCACTGTGAGATGTTCACGAATGAGATTAATTTCTTCATTGTCATGTCTAGTAATAATTAAATCGTCAACATAAAAAACAAAATAGTAAGATTCGTACCTCTTGTCTTGACGAAGAGACTCGAATTTGCTGAGGCGACTTGAAATCCACTAATCACAAAAAAATCAGCTATTTTCCCATACCATGCTCTTGGTGCTTGCTTCAGTTCATAGAGTGCTTTTCTTAGCTTGTAGACGTAGTCTGGCTTGTTTGGAGATTTGAATCCTTCATGATGATCTATATAGATTTCATGATCGAGATTTCGATATAAGAAAACATTTTTCACATCCATCTGCCATAGCTTCCAAGATTTGCTTGTAGCAATGGCTATCAGAATACGTACGGATGTGATCTTCACAACATGACTAAAAGTTTATTCAAAGTCAATATTATACTGCTGAGAAAATCCTCTAGCAACTAGTCGAGCCTTATATCTATCGACTAAACCATCTGCTTTTCTTTTTATTTTGTAAACCCACTTACAAGTAATGAGCTTTACTCCTGCAGGTTTTGGTACGAGCTCTCAAGTCTCATTATGCTCCAATGCCTTCATTTCATTTTTCATTGCTGCTTGCCATTTTTCAACATCTTTTGCTTCTTCAAAAAAAGCTAGCTCGATCTCCTTCATGATGGCACAATCTACATCTGCATACATGGGATTTGATTTTGGTATTCTTGTTGATCTTCGTAGTGTTATGGGTGCTTCTTCTTCTTCTGGCTCTTCAAGTTGTGATGGTCTTTCTTCTTATATACTTTGTTGTTGAAGAGGACCGACTCCTGTTCTCCATGGATCTACTCTTTCTTCTTGTCTTGGTCTATGAACTTGTTTATCTGGTCGTATTACTTCTATGACTTTCGGCTCAGGCTCTCCTTGATTCATCTCAAATTGTATTTTGTTTCGAACATTTCTCTAAAAAACTGGAGAATCTGGAAGTGCCTTCTTTTCATCTGACTGCCAGGATGATATTTCATCGAAGATGACGTCGTGAGAAACATAAACTTGTCTTTTGCTAGGATTAGCACATCTCCAACCCTTTCGATATGAATAATATCCAATAAAGATACACCTTTGTGCCTTCTTGTCGAACTTAGTCCTGTGCTGCTCAGATAGAAAGACATAACATACACAACCAAATACTCTAAAATAACTCACAGACAACTTCTTTTTATGGAGCATTTCATATGGAGACTTAAAATTAAATATTGGCAACGGTAGTCAATTAATGACATGTACAGCAGCGCTGACACACTCAGCCCAAAATCTTGGTGACATGTTCTTTGCATGCAACATGCTTCGACATGTTTCTGCTATGTGGCGATTCTTTTTTTCTGCCACTCCATTTTGTTGTGGCATATAGGCACATGTGAATTGCCTTCAAATGCCATGTTGCTTCATGTATGCCATAAACATATCAGATATATATTCGCCACCATTATCGGTGCGTAGACATCGAATTTTATGCCCAAGTTCTTTCTACATCATCTGGTAAAACTCCTTAAACTTTTCAAGTGCTTTAGACTTTTCTTTCATAAAATAGTCCCAAGTATATCTTGAAAAATCGTTAATAAATGAGATAAAATACCACTTACCTTCAACTGATGGGTTTGGCACTTTGCCGAATATATCTGGATGCACAAGCTCGAATGGTGCTTTAGCTCGGTACTTAGATTCTTTGAATGACCTCTTATGCACCTTTCCATATTGGCATACAGGGCAGACTTTGTCTGTTCGTACCTCAAGTTTTGGCAGGCCAATCAATTGCCCCTTATTAGACATCTCCCGAACTTTATTGTATCCAACACGAGCGAGTTTCTCATACCAGATATCCGCAGTGTCATGCTTTTTCATTAGGTCAATATCTGTTGTTTCTGTTGACACATATATTGACTCAACTTTTCTTCCTTCAAATATGAGAGTTCCTTGAACATCTATGTCTTTATAAACTTTTACATTATTTGGGCCAAACAAAACATAATGCCCTAAAACTGTAAGTTGTGGCACAAATAACAAGTTCTTAGTTATTTCTGAAACATGATAAACGTTTTCTAAAATCCGGTTTTTACGAAGTTGGCTACAACCTTTGCTTCTCCAATATGTGCCATTGGGAGCTTTGTGTTGTTAGCAGTAACAACAACTCGATTTCCGTCTTGTTCTTTCATACTTAAGAACTTGCTCTCATCACCAGTCATATGATTTGAACATTTAGAATCAATTATCTAATCAGTTTGATGATTGATCTTTTCTTCCTTTTCTTTTACTGGTTTTGTATGAGCGAAATTACATCTTTCTTATTTAATATCTTCTTTAACCTCCATTGAGTACAAAAACAAACTTTTCTGTACAGTCTCATTAGCTCCCCCATATTGCTTACTTGTCATGACTGCATTTTCTTCATCTGTTCTGACTCTATAGTCAAGAACAAAATGAACCAATCTTTCACATCTGAAACATTTCTTCTTTAGTTTCCACTGCTGTGTAGTTTTTCTTATTTTTTTATTTATATTTTTCTCTTTCTTTTCATCAATGTTCATACTTGGAGACCTAATGACTGGCTTAGCTGGCCAACGTGATCTTTGACCAGTACTAAACAAAGCTTCCTCATTATTTACTTTGAGTGAAAGTCCAGCCATTTGCTTTGCTAATGTTTCTTGATTGATCAAAAGATTCTCCAACTCCAACAATGTTGGTTGAACTGGCCAGACTTGAACACCGATTATAAAACTGCTAAATTTTGGACGAAGTCCACGAACAAGAATTCTCCGCATACTGGCCTCACTAATCTTAGGCTCAGGGCCAATTTGAGAAATCTCCATACAAATGTTTTTAATCTTAGATTCAGGGCATCACATATATGTTCTACTAAATCTTTTTCAATTGATACCTTAATTGCAAATAGAGCTTTTCATGCTTTAATCATCAATTTCTTTTTAGCTTCCTCATCGATAGGAATATTTGTGTCTCATCTTAATACTATCTCCCATAATTCATGTCCTAGAAAGTACGGCTCCATACAAGATTTTCAATAACCATAATTGCTATTGTTAAGCTTCTCAATATTATTTAATGCAACCGCTAATGCCGCCATAATTTCAAAATATAATTGGCCCAATTAATCTTACTAGTAAATTGGCCCTTAAACTGAACCTCGCTCTGATACTACTTGTTGGAAAAACGAATGTGAGCCTTATATATAACTTAGATCCAAACCCGTATTTATGCAGAGAAAATCTGGCAGAGTCTCGACGTCCAAAATAATTCTCAATAATAAACTTGATAAAGTATGCTTGATAAGAACTTAATAACCAAACAAAAATAGCTCATAAACAAAAAATGCTAAAGTCCAACAGTTGATAACCTCAAAATGTAAACTGCTTTATTCATCAAAATGAACATTACAGAAAAAGACTCACGAAAACTCGCCTAAGCTCACATAGTGAGCTTCTACACCCAAGCACTTCCAAGCCCGACGCTCTTGCACTTGAGCACACACTAAAAATCAGCTCACAAAGTGAGCACACCAACTTTATCTCATAGGGGACTCAACCCAACTCACAATTTGAGCACACAATCAACTCACAAAGTGAGCACCCAAGATCACTCAACTGATTTTTCTATGCTCTACAAAATGACTAGCCACTCCTATTTTATAGGGAGGACTTAGTCGGTGGTCGATGATTCCTCCAAAATCTCATTTTTTTTTTATTTCTTTTTAATCATGACATCCACCCACTTACAAAAAGAAAACTCAAAGCCTCTTGGGTCTTCTTGACCCTTCCCAAGAGTCGGTGATGACTCTTTCCCTTTCATGAAATTTATCCCTTGCATTAGTAATTTAATGGATGCTGACACTACAAAAAAGACGGACGGCAATATCTTGACAAGTTACTGCTAAATCTGTAAAAGTGAAAAACTAGTACTATAAACTCAATCTAAAAGGGGTGCTTTCATAGATAACGGATGCACCATCTTTTGAGGAACACTATGTCCACGCAATTCTTGTAAAGGTGCTTTACCTACTTATTTCTTTAATCAACTTATCGCTTTAATGCTTCCTGAGAAGCTGTTTCAGTGCCAGTTCATTTCTTTGGTGCTTTCTCGTGATTTTGGGCTGCCATCAACTCTCAGAGTCTCACCTCTTACCTGTTTTTTCTCTCCCCTTTCATGGTTCTGCAACAGTTGCGACTTTGATGCATTGTTTTACAATTCAATGATCAATAGAATTATCTGCCGTATAGGATGTTCCTAGTTTGCGTCAAGAAATAGTACTAAACAAGTGTGGAATTGTCTTGGCATTGTCTGCTACGTTTTTCCTCTTAACAGTGGGAACATGACTAGCTGCTTCTTTCATTAGTTATACTACTTGGATAATTGGATAAATGTTCCTTATGGCTAAATAATGGAAAAAATGGAAGAGTATTTGCCCTTGTCATACATCACATTTCACTGCATGTGATGTCCAGTCAATACTAAAGCTAAAGTGCTCCTAATTTTCTTTTAGATGTATTCTATGTTTCATGTTACGGATTAATTCGGTTGCTTTTAATGACCTTTTAACTTGTTTTGTTATGGTTTTATAAATTTGATTGCTATGTTTCATGTTACGGACCGCTTCAATTGCTTGCAATGACCCCTTTAAAATTGTTCTGTTCTGGTTTTTTGTTTTGCAAATGTAACAACCCAAAAATTCTAAATTGTCGTCACAGGTTGATCAAGACTGAAAAAGATTAGCCAGGACTAGTCAGTTCTAGTAGCTCTAAGTTCTTGACTAAATAAATAAAAAATAATATATACACAGAAATGTATACAAAATCATATGCTTCTATTCGAAAATGCATACATACATGTAGGTCAGGGATTAGTCGGCTCAATAACGACAAAGCCGATCGGTTGACCAATGTGATCAACCAATCGCTGGTTTGACAAAGCAGGTTGGTTGACAATCGACTCAAACAGACTGGACTAGTCGAGGTTCGACAACAAATTAAGACGTTTTCGTCATTTTAATAGCAATACGACATATAAATGCTTTTTGCACACAGTTAATGTTTCTTGTAGTTGTGCTAATGGTTTACCTTGGTTCTACCAATATTCGTTTCCTTTGGCAACTGATTCAGCCTTTTACATGACTTGAGAACTGCATGGGATTATCACATTTTTTTTCTTTATTAAACAGTTCTCAGGCTATTTAGTAGCCGAAGAGAAATATGAAAAATCGATTGATTTCTGGAAAATCAGAAACCAAAATCTCATTTTTTTTTAAATTTTTATTACAAACATTTGCCAATTCATTTTCCAAAGACATTTTAGGCGCGGATTATCAAATTCATTTATGCTGATGTAGAAAAAATAATTTTCTAAAATGCGACGTTTTTGTTTACAAGACTTATAAATTAGCTAATTCTCTACATTTCTTTCATACTAGTTTTATCAATTCAATTTGTTCACTAATTGGATTTTTTTTTCTAGTGTTCTAATTTTTTTTTTGTTTTACTGTTTCACAGCTGGATGAACGTGCTGTAAATGCAGTTATGAACAAACTCTTTAAGAATTACAAGACCTGGTGCAAGTTTTTGGGCCGCAAGCACAGTTTACGGTAATATGATATTACAGGAAGTTTTCACATCAATAGTTCGTTTTAGGAGCTCTTTATAGCGGACACCGTTCCTATTGGTCTCATAAAGTCAACATTAACGTCATACTCAATATTCAAAAGGCAGTATTTGGTGTCACATTGGATAATAAAAAGTTGGCAAATGTTCAGCAACATAAAAGGCATGAGCGTCATCTTTAGTGAAAAGCTGTGGAGAAAGCTACCTCTCCGGAGATCTTTCCTCTTGTAGCATATTCTTCATTATCTGAATTACGTGTCATGCTAAGGTCCCGTTTGTCTGCATGAGAATAAGAAAGGCGATAGCTGAAGCTGGTTTGTCTTTCATACCAGGCTTGTAGCTAAACTTTTGCTTGCAACTTCTGGAAGAATGGGTAGTAAACATACGTTTCCTCTCCGTTTGTGAGTGTAGCACCATAGCCCAGCAATTGAAATAGGCTAGAAACTTGTACATGGAAGGAACCAATCATGTTGATCTTCACTTCCATTTCATCAACAAGACACTGGAGGTGTAGCTACTTCGCACTTGCTTCAAGTTCTTGGGACAATATATTTTTCATATGTACATATGCATTTGACTATTGAAGTACCCATTACAACACATATTTGTGCATATATATCTCTGGGCATTTGATTTATCAATAATCAGGATTCTCCGTCAATCTTGAGGGAAGTAATTTCTTATTAAATTTTGTATCGAATGTGTAGCCTTCCTCAAGCTCAACAAGAAGTAGAACAGAGAAAGATATTATATATGGGTCTGCATCTTCTGATATGGGGGGAGGCTGCAAATGTTCGTTTTATGCCAGAATGCCTTTGCTACATTTTTCATAATGTGAGTTTCTATCATCTCTGTAGGCTCGCTGGGTTGCATTTGCCTCTTCTGTGCTTTATTTCTCGGAATTTTATCTCATAGCAGCACTCCACGTGTATGTAGATGGCATACGAACTTCATGGGCTGTTAGCCGGAAATGTTAGTATTGTGACTGGGGAGAACATAAAACCTTCTTATGGTGGAGATGATGAGTCCTTTCTGAGAAAGGTCATAACGCCATTATACCGTGTGATTCAGAAGGTATGTCATGGATATACATTTCTTTCTTCGTCCTTCAACAAACTAAGCTGTGCTTTTCGTGCTTTTCTAGGAAGCCAGTAAAAGCAGGAATGGAAAAGCACCTCACTCAGCTTGGTGTAACTATGATGACTTGAACGAATATTTTTGGTTTGTCATGATTTTTTTGAACCATGCATATCTGTTGTTGCTGGTTTTCTTTTTCAAACTGTGACTGCATTTGTAATAAAATCCCTTTCCTTTCAGGTGCGCTGATTGTTTTTCTTTGGGCTGGCCCATGCGTGACGACGGCGATTTCTTCAAATCAACACGTGGAGCAAGGACTTCCTCACAGGTATTAGTTTACCAAGTATATTTACCGCAGAAATTGGAGACATATACCCGTTTATTGCTAGCACACTGATGTTTAACATTGACCTTCAGGTTGGACAGAAACCTGGTAAAAGATCTGAGAAAAGCACAGGCAAATCAAATTTCGTCGAAACCAGGACGTTTTGGCATATCTTTCGAAGTTTTGACCGTATGTGGACATTCTATATCCTAGCATTGCAGGTATACCTGTGAATGCTGATTCTAGGCCTCAGTTGCATCATTAGCTTTTTTTCATATTAATCTTTTTACTTAATTAATGCATGTTAGCTGGCAGGCAATGATAATTATTGCATGGAGTGATTATTCACTTCTAGAAATTTTTCGGAGAGATCTTTTATACTCTCTCTCCAGCATCTTCATCACAGCTGCCATGCTCCGGCTTCTTCAAGGTATATAAAGTCTGACTTCTTTGATCTAAGGTCATCACATGATCTATTTGTGTGCAAAATGTTGGCATCATGTATGCAAGTTTTCTTGGAAAATCATGTTCAGTTAGTCTGACTTGCCAGAAAACTGTTAAATATTTTTGTCTTTTTTGTTCTTCTTTCCTGCATACGACCTTTTACTGCTTGTCAAGCAGTTGAAAGGCCCGAAGCGTCCACATCTGGTAAACTTTGTCTTCACATAGAAAGCCACTTTAATTGCATGCGACTCCGTGCTTATCATTACTCCACTTTGATTGAAAAAAGGTTTCAGAATCAAACCAGTTCTCTATGACTGTGATTGTCAATAATTTTCTAATATGAACAAGAAAAAGTCATCAGACATCATGCAGGTGAGCTGCTCGATTTCTGCCTCCTCCTCTCTCTCCTTCTCCTCTTCCTCCACCTCCGCTCTGGCATAAAATATGCCTGTGTCATAATAAGTATATTCCTTGGCATAGTTGAAAAATCAAGTCAGTCAGCTTCGCTTACATTTATTTTATGCTAAAAAACAAACATGTTATGAAGATTCAAAAAATTTTATCCATTGGAGAAAAAATATTTGTGGCATGAAAAGGTCAATGCATCAGTGTCAGTATAAACGATAATTAACATCTAGTGATGCAATTCCTTTTTAATATCAAAGAATACAAACTATAAAGTGACAAAAAATTGTCATTTGTAGGTTAAAGTAAACTAATAAACAGACTATTACCATCAACTGCTGTATGATGGAAACCATCAAACTTGTTAGTTAACTGTCATAGGAAGTTGATCATAAAGTAATAACATGAATATCGGTCAAGGTTTTCAGTTTAAACTTGCATGATATAAAAGAAAAAACAGTACTATTTAAAACAAGAAAAAAGTTACTTCTTAAGAAAACTTAATGTGCAGATAGGTTCACACGCTGACTAAACAAATAAATCTCCATTTTGATTATCACTGTACCTACATATAATGTGATCATGAGTTGAATTGAAAAGACAAATATGTGCACATTGGACTGACTGGATCAACCGTGTTGAAGAGTCAAATTATAGATCTGGTTGACCTGGTTGACACGGATATCAGTTGGACAACCCTCCCGGTTTTGGAACCATGTTTGCAACTACTAGGGGCCCAACCAGATGAGTATGTATTGGATACCCACTCACTCTTTTTGGATTCCCCTCATCTTTGACAAGTATAAATGCAGATTCAATGCAACTTTACCAATCCAACCTGCAAAAAGTAGATTCAATGTGTTAGTTTCTAAATTCATAAATAAAAAAGAAAGCTAAGCTTATTTAGTTCATTTTTTGACTGATGTTAGCTTTTGTGTGACTGTTGCTGCCTTTGGTGTTTGGACATTCAACATGGAAAATTTTAGTGGCTGTTTGATTTTCATACTTCATGTCGTGCAATTTTCATGTAGTATTTGTGCATCAGATATGAAATTATACCCGCTTCCATATGCTTATCCATGCTTATGTCTTTTGTAGGTGTTTTGGACTTTATCCTGAATTTCCCTGGCTACCACCGTCGGAAATTTACAGTTCTTCTGAGGAACATGCTAAAGATTCTTGTGAGTCTAGCATGGGTGGTCATCCTGCCTCTTTGCTATATACGTTCATTAAAAAATTCTCCAGCTTTCATAGAGGAGTTACAGACATGGCTTCGGGAAACAAAGGATGTACCCCCACTATATATCTTTGCTGTGATAATATACTTGCTTCCAAACTTACTGGCAGCAATCCTTTTTATATTTCCTATGCTCCGACGCTGGATAGAGAACTCTGATTGGCACATTATAAGATTTCTTTTGTGGTGGTCACAGGTATACTTATTGCTCTATTGTGTGCTTGTGTGCTGATCAACTCTTTTCCCTTTTTTACCTTTGTGGATTACTAGATGGAACCTGTGAATCTGCGATAGCATAAACTACAGTAAAGTGCTATACTAATTATTAGCATCAATTAACAGATTTTTTTGGCATTGAGAATAGCAACTAAGGGGGAGACCAAACAGAACTTATATTGTCTGATGTGGGTTTAAAGGAGCAAAACGGATCACATTTTCACAGAAGTAAATCTTGAACCTTTTCTACTGCAGAGTTTATTAAGAGAATCAACCCCCTGTTGGCGTATAAAGCTGTCACATAAATATTAACTCGTCCTATGGCTTCATTATGAAAAAAAAAAAACTTGAAACATCTCTAAGTTGGTTGGTCGCTTGGTCAGCCGAAATCAGCATCCATGTCACCAGGCATGCATTGGAAACCCATACGTGTTAAGCAAGGAAAAAGTCATGAGATTATGCAAATTTGCTAGTTAACTGTTAACATTTCTCAAGTGTTGGTCTCCTCACATCCTGGTTAGTTTTTCAATCAGGGCTTGACTCAAACCAAGTTCTTCTGGTTGATTTTGGAAGACAGACAGACAGCTCTAAATCGCATCTAACAGGAGTGGTCTATCTTATACTTTTTGGATTCATAAGTTTGGTGAAAGGTCATTGGAAAAAAAAGTTCTGCTAAAGGAACTCCTTTTTCTACCTGACTTACCCTTGTGGTTTTGTTCAATGTGTCACTTTTTATTGTTTCAGAAAGAGAAGTTAATCTTAAATTCTTTTGGAGATGATGGTTATGCATGCATATGTCTTTACTCTATGTGCTTTAATGCTTCTAACTCACATGAGACCATATATTTATTTTTTTGCATCTTGTTTTTCATAGTTCATGGACCTTTCCTTTTCCTGCACTGTATGGCCACATGGCCAACGTAGCCTTGGGTTACAAATCGACTAGTCACCCTAGGTGAGAGACAGCCACGTTGTCCATGTCCACATAGTAAATTAGGGCCATGGACTAGTCACTAGTATTCAGTGAACGACTGGTGGGTTTTGAGTCAGTCCTTCCTTTCATTTTCATTAGAAAAGCATCCTCTTCTTGAGGGTTTTCGGGTATGCCACATTATATATATATATATATATATATATAATATGTTGTGTGTATTATGTATGTATATATGTATAACTACGTGGTTTTATTTGATTTATCATGATACCATTTTGTTTTGTTACTTTTTGGAACTTTAAAGTTAAACATTGTATTTTCATACTTTTTATTGATTTTATTTTAGTGAATGGACTTAGACCCGCTGCGATTATCTAGTCTTGAATAGTCTTTTATTGACTAACTTGTGTCCAAGTTCCAATTTGACAACTCAGTTCTTGCATGTGCACATTCTGCTGATGTTGCACAATCATTGACTCAGATAATCAGTTTATACCATGTATAGATTAATCAACATCTTATTACTGCTTGACTTATCAGGCTCCTATAAGTTCAATGAAAGTGATTTGTCCATCTCATGGTTCATTGTAGTGCACCTAGGGCTTCCTGTTCAGCAATTTCAAGATCTGTTCAGTAACTAAATCCGATGTCATTCTTTTTTCAGCCTAGGATGTATATTGGAAGGGGAATGCATGAAAGTCAGTTTGCACTTTTCAAGTAAGTTCTTGACAAATTCAAGTTGTAAGTTAGAATTTCCCTTTGCTTGCTGTCCTTGTTTTTGTGTTTAATGCGTTCTAGAGTCTCCATGGAGTTCTCCTTCTTGGACTGTTGAATTTACCATATTATTCTTCTATGAACTGCAGATACACTCTATTCTGGGTGCTACTCTTAATCTGCAAACTTTCATTCAGCTACTTCATTCAAGTAAATACTTTCATAATCCATCCATTAGTCTAGTAATTTGAAAATAGAAATTTCTTTAGTTCTTAATTTTTTATTGATTTTGATTTGTTCAGATAAAACCTCTGGTAAAGCCAACAAAAGATATTATGAGTGTTCATCGTGTCCAGTACTCTTGGCATGAAATCTTCCCAAATGGTATGAACCTGGTGATGTTTATTCCTTTCTTCTAAATCTTGTTGTGCTTAACTCATTAGCACTTTTTCCTTTCCAATCAGCATAAATCTGGTGTTTGTGATTTTTAGTGCTGGTACATAAATGATTGACACTTTACTGGTCTGATAAACAGCCAAGCATAATGTTGGTGCAATTTTATCATTGTGGGCACCTGTAGTTTTGGTATGTAAACAGCATTCACTTGATTGGTTTATTTTTAATAAGAAAAGGTAAAATTTCTCTGGTTTTCTTCTTGTCAAAGATCTTTACAGGTTAATTGTTTTTTTTTAGGTTTATTTTATGGATACTCAAATATGGTATGCTATATTCTCAACTATATATGGTGGTGTTTCTGGAGCCTTTGGTCGTCTTGGAGAGGTAGGAAAATTTCTGCAAGTTGTTTTTTTTCCTTGGATTCTTATTAGTGATCCATGTTAAAGGAATTTTTCTAAGCTTTCCTTGGTGGATTTATTTCTATTGTGAAAATTCTTGTTGCTGTTACTGGGCATGATCAAAATTAGCACAAGAGTAGACAATTTCAGTATTACAAACATGTGACTAGTGTGTTCAACACATGATGATAATTCCTGCACACTTAAGGTTCTTTTGAAATGATTTCCTTCTTTTTTATTCTGTGTTAGTTTTAGCATGTCATTCTTTCATGACTTGTTTGATTATTTATCTATGGGATAACCTATCTGATCCTTTTTATTTCAGATACGCACATTAGGCATGCTAAGGTCAAGATTTAATTCACTACCTGGAGCCTTCAATGTATGCTTGGTGCCTTCTGAAAAGACTCAACGTCGACGTTTTTCATTGTCCAAGCGTTTTGCTGAGGTCATATTCCATTCTATCTTGAGCATTGCCAATGTGTTTTAATAAAAACTGTTCAAATATGTAGCCAATGCTTTTTATTTTAATTTTTTCCAGGTTTCACCAAGCAGAAGAACTGAGGCTGCAAAATTTTCACAGTTATGGAATGAAATCATTACCAGTTTTCGAGAAGAGGACCTAATAAGTGACAGGAAAGACACTCTTATCTTTGTTACAGAATTCCATGGCAAAATAATCATGGTCCTGTGAGTACATGATCTGTCCTCTAATTTGCTGACAATGAATATTTTCCATATGACAGGGAAATGGACCTGATGTTGGTTCCTTATTCATCAGATCCTAGCTTGAAGCTCATACAATGGCCACCATTTTTGCTGGCTAGCAAGGTTTACTACTTATGAATGACATTTATTATCTTCTTGTAAATGATTTATTTCATTATTGGCTACTTCATACAGATCCCAATAGCATTGGACATGGCAGTGCAATTTCGGTCGAGGGATGCTGATCTCTGGAAGAGAATATGTGCTGATGAGTACATGAAATGTGCTGTTCTTGAATGTTATGAATCTTTCAAGCATATATTGAACCTACTGATTGTTGGTGATAATGAGAAAAGGTGTGCTCCCTTTTTCATCAATAATGTTCCTGACTAATGAATATTTAACTTCTTGGTATACCTAGTTAGAACTTGACAAATATGATTGTATGTTTGGAACATCAAGGACTTCTGCAAGTTCTCTTGTCTCTTAGCTTGAATAAATGGTTGTGACAGGATTATAGGCATTATTGTCAAGGAAGTTGAGGTCAGCATTTCAAAGAATACATTTCTTGCAAATTTCAGAATGAGTGCATTGCCCAAACTTTGTAAGAAGTTTGAACAGCTTGTTCAGATACTGGTGAGTCTTATACTCTTTGTTCTCCTTGAGAGCTGTGGCTTTCTGACCTTCTCATATGTGTAGTTGCATGTTTTAATTTATTCTTTGTAGAAAGACGGGGATCCAAGTAAGCGTGATGCAGTTGTTTTGCTGCTGCAAGATATGTTAGAAGTGGTTTCCCGTGATATGATGGTCAATGAAATTCGGTTAGTAATACCGCATGTTATAAAAGGCTTCAGTCGCATCTAAGTTAACACAAAATAAAGGTCATGTTCATGCTCCTTTCAGTGAACTGGTTGACTTTGGCCATGGAAATAAAGATTCAGTTTCTGGAAGGTATGATCTAGCAAATGCATCTCAAACTGCGCGGCAGCTTTTTGCTGGGACTGGTCCCAAACCTGCAGTCATTTTCCCACCAGTAGTAACTGCACAATGGGAGGAGCAGGTAGCTTTCTTATGCATCTTAAAAAGTATTGACCTTCTAAACACAATTACTTCAGACTTGTATTCTGCTTTTTTCAGATCAAGCGCCTTTACCTGCTTTTAACAGTGAAGGAGTCTGCCATTGATGTGCCAACGAATCTGGAAGCATGTAGGCGGATAGCATTCTTTACAAATTCTTTATTTATGGACATGCCACGTGCTCCACGTGTCCGTAAAATGCTCTCATTCAGGTCTGAAAGCTGCTCAATCTTTGGAAATCTCAATAACAAGCATTGCTATGGTTTTGCTTTCCAATAGGTGAACTTAATATTTGCCCCGATAATATGTTCTTCTATTTTCAGGTACTTTCTTCTGTTAATAAACTTATAGTTTTTGAAATTTTGGTCACTAGGGAAAGAAAATAAGTGCATATAGGAGTAGTTGATGCTTGATATTCTGATTTGATGATGCAGTGGGTCATTTAAGCTAGGAAGCATCTGGGGTCATTTATATGCAAGCTACAAACTGGTGTGGATGGCAGGCAGACCTATATTTCTTGGTTGCAATAGGACTCCTTACGAGCGTTGTTTCTATCTACTGTTATCTAAAAATAATCAAGTTATTAATGACTGGACGAAACAAAGAAGTAACCCCTCACGTGCGAAATTATAGAACATCTCCTTTAAGATCAAACAATTCCATCGAATTGAGTATGATTGTATGTGTAATAGCATCTACTATACGAGGAATATCAATGAACCCAATTATTGCAATTGCTCAGGATACCCTCTTTTAGTCATCACAAAAATCTTCTGTTGGATATTACCAACATCGTGGATGATGTATAATCAAGGAATTCCCTTGACACCATATGCATCAGAGAAAATTTTGGAAGTATTATGTGGAGATTGTGATGGTCGAAGATCCCCAAAATGGATGAGTTAAGCTTCTTGGCCAGATCAACATCTTCATCTAGCAGTAGTTTGTGTGCTATAGAAAATTCAGTAAAGAACTCATATATTTACGGACACTATAATGCAGGTTCTGGATGGTATGAGATGATGAACTGCTTTTTTCTTTGAGGATGCAAACTGGCAACTTTTGCATAACGTTGAATGATTTTGACTGTGTGGGTTTTTGTAGTGTTATGACACCCTATTACAGTGAAGAAACAGTATATTCAAAAAGTGATCTTGAGCTTGAGAATGAAGATGGTGTCTCGATCATATTCTATCTGCAAAAAATTTTCCCGGGTATATATTCTGCTTTTGAGACGCCTTATGATTTCCAATGTAAAATTGCTGTTTTTGTGGCGTAAGGCTTGAATAAAACTTCATGACTGGTGAAGCTAAAAGTATGGTTTCGTTTATTGTGCCAAATATTTTTAGATGAATGGAATAATTTCATGGAACGGCTCAATTGTAGAAGAGAGAGTGAGGTTTGGGGTAATGAAGAGAATGTCTTGCACCTTCGTCATTGGGCATCCCTAAGAGGGCAAACTCTCTGCAGAACAGGTAGAGACTTTTGCACATGTAGTAGATCTTTGAGCAGACTTTTACTTTTATCCTCATGAACTTGTTACTTCCTGCAGTCCGAGGGATGATGTACTACAGAAGGGCTTTGAAGCTTCAAGCTTTTCTTGACATGGCTTCTGAAACAGGTATGGAATCCATTGCTCTTGTCCTACATTAGTGCTAGGTTTTGTTCATGAAAGTTAATCTGTTTTTCTTTATACTGGATAAGAAATATTGGAAGGCTACAAGGCAGTTACGGGACCAGTGGATGAAGAATTGAAGAGCCAGAGGTCATTATCTGCTCAGCTAGAGGCTGTGGCGGACATGAAATTCACATATGTAGCTACTTGCCAGAACTATGGTAACCAAAAGCAAAGTGGAGATCGCCGTGCTACAGACATTCTAAACTTGATGGTTAAGTATGTGTTGACTTTCCATAATCACTGATGATCACCTGCAGTGCTGCTGTTCATGTGTTTTTTCGCGTTAATCCTGTCTTTTCATTGCAATATAACTTTTGAATGATCCTAGTTTCCTTGTTTTTTTGTTTATTAAGTACCATAATTATGACCAACTGCGTAAATTAACTTGGCTCCTTTGCATCTCATAAGTGGGTCCTTCACGTGTCAAGCATTACTTTGAGATATGATTCATTGATATCGCTACTGATGTTCTTGCTACAGCTTGAATGCAACATATGTATCACTGTGATGTAGCTTGTTCTTGATTATGGATTCAATCACTGTTACCAGCTTGTTCTTGATTGTAGATCTAATTGTTGCTTTTCCTGTGTAGCTATCCATCTTTACGTGTAGCATACATTGATGAAGTTGAAGAAAGAGAAAATGGCAGAGTACAGAAGGTCTATTATTCAGTTTTAGTGAAAGCTGTCGATAACCGTGATCAGGTATATAGTTTTTTTTTTTTGAATTTCAGTTGAAAATTATGTATTGCTCTGCCATTTTCATCTTTTTCTGAGGTAGCTGCTGCTATGTTTTTACCCTCCCTCTTAACAGGAAATTTATCGTATAAGATTACCTGGTTCGGCAAAGTTGGGGGAAGGCAAGCCAGAAAATCAAAATCACGCAATAATATTTACTAGGGGTGAAGCTCTTCAAGCAATTGATATGAATCAGGTAGAATTTCAAAAGAGCTAGTTACAATGGTTTTGCTGCAACGTCCAGTTGAACAATTATTTTGACATCTTATGTATTTGTTCACTGGGATTCTAGGATAATTACCTGGAAGAAGCTCTCAAAATGCGTAATCTCCTAGAAGAGTTCAATGAGGACCATGGGGTGCGTCCACCAACAATTTTGGGTGTTCGTGAGCATATCTTCACTGGAAGGTTTTTCTTCTGATCTGCGTAGTCTTTGTTGTCTTTGATCATAGGAATAAACTAATTATCTTGACAAACACGAATGAAGTGTCTTTCCGTTGGCATTGTACATTTCAAATCAAGAAACACTACATAGATTTTGTTGTCTTTGCTCAAAGGATATATGACTGATTATTCTGACAAACATGTATGCAGTGTCTCTTCCTTGGCATGGTTCATGTCAAATCAAGAAACGAGTTTTGTTACGATTGGGCAAAGAGTCTTGGCTAGCCCATTGAAGTAAGATTCTACCCTTTACGTGCAATAACGATCCCTTCATGTATTCTGTGAATGCAAGTGCTTTCGGAAAAAAGTCAAGATTCACTTGCTAGAGATGGTTTGTGAACATAAAAACAAGAGTAACATGTGACATCTTCTATTCTGAAGATAGATGTTATTATGATTAGAATAACATCATCTCTTTTGCTTACTTCTGTCATTGATTCTTGACCTTGGTAGAAACGATAACAGTAGACCAATAAGCAACAGTGAGCATAACTGTGTCCCGAATGCCATGCCAACAAGCATTTGTGGTTACTCGGTAGTGGCACTATTTTTAGTTTTGACAGAAACAGTCCCTGGCTTGCCTGTTTTTATGGTTCCTGGTGTAGTTCTAGAAACAAAAATATATCCAAGGTTAGAAGAGCATGGAAACCGTACGAGCACTTTACCCTTTCACATGCAACCACTATCGGAATTTGCATGGAGGTGAATATCAGAATCCAGTAGAATTTACATGTATGAGAATATTGGTTAACCTTAGACAAGTAGTCCCTTATTTTCTTGTTCATCCTTGATCATTTGAAATACATGATATAGATATCTTTAACTCCTAGGTGACTAAAGGTCAAATAAACACATATATTTAAACCTAATGATGCATAGATTGGTAAATTCAATTTTTCTTGTTGTATTTATGTTTAAACTTTTAACCACTTACCCGATGCACATGCAAGTGCATTTCACACTATGTAATTGTAGGAAAGTCATTCTTAGAAGCTTATGATGTGCAATGAAGGACCTTACAAAATATTTAGTTCCAAGGGAGCATTTGGCAAATTTAAAGACAAATAAAAATTTCATTAATTTTTAATGTTACAAGATGATGTCATGGCCTATTACTATAATACCTCCAATCTTGCAAATATTGTCAAGAGAAATTGCGTAAAAGTGCCTAAAATTTGAGAAAATAACAAAGGACCACTCAATTTTAGAAGTTAACAAATAGGCACTCAACTTTTGAGAAAAAATTCTCAAAGAGTTGCAAAAAGTTAATAAAATCACAAAATATCCCTTGTAAAAAGATACTTTTTTTCGGCAGACCACTGATATTTTTGACTTATTATTTTATATTAAAAATTAATGTTTTCTATCAATTGCAAGCTATTTGAGAATTTCTCTCAAAAGTTGAGTGGAGAGTTTCCTATTGCACCCTGAACTAATGTGAAAATTTACATGGTACGCCAATAGAGCTCAGGTATCTCAAGACTAACGAACCTCAGAATATTTGATGTATACAATATTGACAAGGTTGAAGTTTAATTACTTTTTCGGTGGTAGATTTATTTGATCTGTACTTACATATGCATTTGTTTCGCATAATTATTCATTGGCAACATCATTAATTAGGGAAGCCCATACTAGATCTCTTTTGTGATACCTGTCATGATTATTTCTGAAAATTAGTGCAGAATCTGTGGTTCAATGATGAACTACTGCTTGATATGTTCTGGATGTTCAGGGTTCGCTTCCATTATGGACATCCAGATGTTTTCGACAGGATCTTCCACATCACCAGAGGTGGTATTAGCAAGGCTTCTCGAGGAATCAACCTAAGTGAAGATATTTTTGCTGGTAATAATCTTATTCTTGTTAAGGCATAGCTGATACATTTCATTTTGTAATCTGAATTGGTGTTAATGAATTGATACCAGGCTTCAACTCAACGCTGAGGCGTGGAAATGTCACCCACCATGAGTACATTCAAGTTGGAAAGGGTCGTGATGTTGGACTTAACCAAATATCTCTTTTTGAAGCAAAAGTAGCTTGCGGCAATGGGGAGCAGATACTGAGTCGAGACATCTATCGTTTGGGACATCGTTTTGACATGTTTCGCATGCTTTCCTGTTATTTTACAACAGTTGGTTTTTATGTCAGTTCGATGGTAATTAGCATTATCTTTTGTCATGATAAGCTCAACTCTTGTGCATCACAATTTGCTGATAATATTTTCCTGGGTTAACCTTGCTATATCTCGATTTTGATGATACACAGATGGTCGTCATTGTTCTTTATGTATTCTTGTATGGAAGGCTCTATTTATCACTAAGTGGATTGGAGAATTCACTAGTAAAGTATGCACGTGCTAGGGGTGATGATCCTCTTAAGGCAGCATTGGCATCTCAGTCACTTGTTCAGATAGGATTATTGATGGCGTTGCCTATGGTAATGGAGATTGGATTAGAGAGAGGTTTCAGAACAGCTCTAAGTGATATTATCATCATGCAACTTCAGCTGTGTTCAGTTTTCTTTACTTTCTCTCTCGGCACAAAGACACATTACTTTGGTCGCACTGTCTTGCATGGTGGTGCTAAATACCGGGCCACTGGCCGTGGTTTTGTTGTACGGCATGAGAAGTTTGCAGAAAATTACAGGCTTTACTCAAGGAGCCATTTTGTGAAAGGGTTGGAACTGATGATACTTCTTCTGGTATATGGGTCTTATGGTCCTACATCATCTGATCCAAATGCATACGTGTTGCTTTCATTCTCAATGTGGTTCCTTGTTGTGTCTTGGCTGTTTTCTCCCTTCCTCTTTAATCCATCTGGATTTGAATGGCAAAAGGTTGTGGATGACTGGGATGATTGGACAAAGTGGATAAGCAGTAGGGGAGGAATAGGAGTACCGGGAGACAAGAGTTGGGAGTCATGGTGGGAAGAAGAGCAGGAGCATTTGCAATACACTGGACTGTCTGGACGTTTCTGTGAGATTGTTCTCTCCTTTCGCTTCTTCATTTACCAATACGGAATTGTTTACCACTTGCAGATAGCAAACAAGAATACAAGCATCATGGTAAGTATCTCATCCCTTTGGTCAATGTTTTCCTTTTGTGCTAACTCCATTCTGATATATTAAGTCATGAAATGAACAAGGATTTGCATGGTCATATGTAATTATAACATTAACCTCCTTGATCATTTAGCATTGCCCTGTAAAATGTGTTTCACTTTAGTTTCATGAAACTGAATGCTGTAACATATTCATCCTCCAAAGTCCTTATAGAAGCACATACAGGCACACCTGAGCATATTTCACAGTTGTGTGCATATAGGAAGTTGCAGATGAAGTTGGCACGGGCGCTCATTTTTAATTATTACAAGCTTTGTCTGTAGGATAATATCTCTAAATCCTGTTGGTTCTATTTCTGAATTTGGATGTTGACCTGAAATATGGGAAACTCTTGGCACTTTCACAAGTCACAACTGTGCATTGAGTTCAGATTTCCACGAATCATTGTCAGCATCATATATCTGAAACCATCTACTCCTGTGATCATCTGATCTGTTGTAACTAGCAATCATCTTAAAGGTGCTGGTGTCAGCTGGCAACACCTCTACATTGATCAGCATACAGAACCATTGATGTAAAATTGTTCTGGACATTTGTGGCCATAAATACCTGCAACTGGACTGAATTATTGGCGTTTTGATGTCTAAAAAATATCCAGATATTTCCAAAAATCACCAAAAATGAAAATTTCGGGATATTATCCTGAAACATTTGCAACATTTTCTTGACATATTGAGAGAATCCTTTTTTAATAATTTTTAACCATGTTTTTTTGTTCTTTTTATATTTTTAAATTCCAATTGTTTATTTTTTATTTTTCCAAGGACAGCATCTATACAAAAAATTTCAGGAAAAATCTCAGTTGTAAATTTCTAAGAAAGACGTTGGTGACTATGAGACAACGTACTGGGAGGAGACAAAGAATAAGCATTACATCACATTGTATCATTTCTTATGGTATCATAATATATAGAAGAAAACACATCTACAAATATCAATAAGAAAGCAGAAAAATTAGATGGAACATTTCTCCACCCAAACTTTAGGAAATTGATGGAATGGAATAAAGAAGAACAAAACATGAAAAATGAATTTAAATATTACAAATAATCATAATGCTAGTAAGCCATTAGAAATGAAGATGTAAATTTATGAACATGGGGACCATGTTCTTCTTCAATGTAAAGGTATCAAAACATTCCTTATTTTTGACCTAGTGATTCTCCTTCAAAGTCCTCAAAAGAAGGGAGCTCATACATGGGAATGTACTTCAACATAGAGGTATCATGAGATTCCTATGTTTTGATGTAGTGATTCTCCTCCCAAAACATCAAAAGAAAGGAAGCGATACCATGCCTTTATGGTACAAAGGCTTCTCCTTGACTTCAATCACTACAGATGTCACATAAAATGTCTGCCTCCTAGTTTGATGTTTTGAAGTCTAGACAAAAAGGAATATTGAATCAGGATAAAAATGGTTGAAGTTCGAGTTGGTCACACATTCAGAACTTGGTCTCATAAAAAATCCAAAGTCTGGTTGTTTTGACCTCAAAACTAATAACTAGAAAATGTGATTTTTGGAGAGAAGTGGTAGAAATTTTGGCTGAAGATAGCATGTGGGCCTTTCAAATAGTTTTCATGAATGGTTAATTGTTGGTGACCACTTTTCAAGTTCTCGCATATCTTAAAAAGGGGGGAAGAAATGTCACTTAGTATGAGATTGTAAATCGTGAACAAGAGTACAAAAAAAATCCTAAAATAATACAGAAAATATTTTAGGTTTACGCTTTACAAGAACCAAATACAAGTGTAATTAGACTTCTTTAAGTCAACCAAGTCCATGGGAGGCAAATGATGCATGAAAGGAGCACACAAATATTAAAAGATAAAGCAGTACGACTGCAGATATACTTGTGTAGGCATAAGAAAGAGACAAGGGGTTCAACCCCCATACATGAAGAACAAAGTGGCTGTTGGGCCGATCCCAGATGACTGTCGACATGAATTGCTAAGATGTAAGAGCTACTTCTTGGCCATTTTGTGGTGACATAATGATAAAAGAAAATGCACTACAGAAGTTGAGAAAAATGCAAAAAGAATGGTATATACAAATAAACAAGCATGCTGTAGCCCTGCACAGACATACCTATATGCATATATACATGTATGTTGCAGTAATTAAAACATTCTTCCTCAAGCTGAGGACATTATAATTGGAAACTTTCTAAGAAGCTAATCCTTGGAGATCTCAAACCGGTAAAGCATAAAGAAACATGTGAATTTAAATTCCAAAGCAACTTAAGCAAAGTCTATTATTGTCCACATGGTTTTTGTGCTCACAAAATTTGTGGTTGGTAGCAGCATAAATGATACTAGCTTTATAACAATGCAAATTTATTCACTTTTGAAGACAAATACTGATGTCACAAATTAATTATTCTAATTAACCAGCTAACCTCCATTGCTTTTGTAACCTTGACAGTTGACACTACATTTTATATTAGCAAATGAGGGGGACATCTTTTGTTATGCTCTAGGGCATCAAATAATCAATAGCCAGTGTATGCAGTTAGATCAAGAGAAAAGGGAAAAGAATGAAAGCCATCCTTTGGATAGGGACACCTTAACATAACAAATTTATACACAGTACAGCACTTATGTAAACTGAAATTTGTGCCAAATCAAGTTGAGTGATGCTTAGGAACATTATGGATCTAATATGCTTAGGGGCATTAGCACTTAAGCTATGATCATTTCATCAGCATGTAATCATAAGATTACTGTCACTGCATTGAAATTATTAACTAAAAAGGAGTCCAGGAAGATAACGAAATTTAATATAACAGTACTTGAAAGAACAAATCAAGCCTTAGGTGTTTGTTTAAGCCCACAAATTCCATTCCACAAGAAAATAACTCTATCTTGTGAAACTATGATTGCACTTGCAGCATTCATATAACCACTATGACTAGATACCATTTAAAAATGCTTTGATAAATTCTGTTTAGCATATACCCTTTCTGTTTTTTAATGGAAGCTACATAAATGAGACTCTAACAGTGTTCATGAGGTCAATGAGAGTCACTCTTAGCATAAGTTATTCTATATTTCCGATTATTTCCTTTTGCTACAAGTCCAGCTTTGCATTTTTCAATTCATATGCTACTCTTGGTTTTCACCTTGTGAACCCATCCACATGCCATAGCTTTCCTTCCTATTGGTAAGTCCCCAATGTCTTTCATTTAATCATGTTCTAGGGCACCAGAGCTTGTTTGTTGCTTCTATCTGACGTGAACAGTCTTAAGGTTCACTAAAAGATGAAAGCTCAAAGTAAGATTATACAGTATGGAGACATGTTCAGTGCTGTGGAGCAAGACTAACAGGAAACGAACTCATCAAATATTTAAGAAAGACATCAAGATCTATTAAGCATTGTTTTCGTCATTTGAAATTTTAAGGGCATTTTACTTCAATTCTTTGAGCAAAATCATCATAAAAAAGATTTAATAAATAACTTTAATTCGATGAATGCAGAACCACATTTCCGTTGAAGGTTTGAGAATCTTCTTGAACATTGCTGTTGTTATAAACACACAAATCATCTATAGAACAATCACTACTAGTAGGAAATAAGTTAGAATAAAGGAGTATTCTGTGAATCTATACTTTCTTTATCTTAATTCCTTCAAAGCCTTTTCTCATTTTCAATCAAAGATACATCTATAGATGCATGAGGTTTGCCATTCTTAACTTCAAGTTTGCACATCAATGACACCATTCTGCATTTATCATTTTGTCATTTCTTCAGCTAAGGGGTATATTTTTCTGGATAGGGAAAAGAGTAATGGCCTGTGGTTATCATTGTTGCATTTTCAAAGTCAATGGTTTATGGGTTTAGCAACATTAACATTGACTGTTACCTTCAACCAGCCTTTGTCAATTGCGTCCTTCTACTTCTGATGTCACATGATATGCACACACATCAAAAGAAAAAAAGAACATTGTTAGTTTAACTTCATTTGATCACAGTAGTTTAGTTTTCCTCATTAGTATCATTTTGTATTTTAGCTTTAAGAGATTGTTTTTACATTTAGGGCTTGAATACTTTGTCATTACTGGCCTGGTACTTCCATATCATGATGGTCTGAGTAAATCATTTTCATTTTAAATTTTGTTATTATAGAAAAGTAATATTGATGATATGAACTATAAGAACATATCTCTTTCATCAGTTGCAGAGGCAGAAATTTCTTCCCATGGCTGAGGGACACCAATATGTAAATAAGCAAATGACTTTGGGGCATTAATATGTAAATAAGTAATTTGTTTGGGCAAATGCGCTGACAGACCCACATTTCCTTTGCCGCTACTTTTCAAAGTTGTTTGATACTGTTTGGGCCTTTCTCTTTGAAAAGCATGCCCGTTGTTTTCCTTTTCCAATTACAATGAACTAATGGTCTTCCACGAACAGGTTTATGGGCTATCATGGCTGGTCATTGCTGCAGTCATGATTATATTGAAGGTTAGCTTTTTTATTATGGTGTTTACCAATTTTAACTTTAATCAATACCCATGGAGATAGTGAGATCCATATATGGTTGTGAAAAATCAAAAACAGTGAATTCTTGGTCATGAGCTCCCAACCTCAATATTCGTCCTCAATTAAGAATAAGTTTCTAGAGGCTTGAATGGCAAATTTTTTGGCAACAGTCCTTGCTCTCTCTCTCTCTCTCTCTCTCTCTCTGTGTGTGTGTGTGTGTGTGTGTGTGTCTATACACACATATACACACACACACACATATTCGTATACATATATATGTGAGTGTTGTGCGTGTCGATGTGTGTGTGAACATCATTCAACATGATCCTAATATTACTCCCCCACCCACTTCTCTATGGGCATGAAAGGGAACTTTAGAGGATTTGGATGGTGTCATATGCTTAGAGAGAGAGAGAGAGAGAGAGAGAGAGAGAGAGAGAGAGAGAGAGACGGAATTATGGTCTGATCTCCATGTATTTAGAAGGCAAATTTTGCTGCAGGTGGTGTCCATGGGAAGAAAGAAGTTTAGTGCTGATTTTCAGCTGATGTTTAGACTTCTCAAACTAATCTTATTTATTGGATCTGTTGGAGCTGTTGGTGTCCTCTTCACACTGAATCTCACAATTGGCGACATCTTTGCTAGTTTCTTAGCTTTCATGCCAACAGGGTGGGCACTGCTACAGGTAAATTGTCCTTTTCCCCCCCAACTATTAGAATAAGGAATAATTTGTGCCATGACCATGATAAAGTGCAAGATTTTTTTTCCCCCTCTTTTTCTCTGTCCCCTTACATTATAAGGTTGACTAAGCATTGTCGCCTTATCTATAACATCCTGAGTACCAGGAGTGACTTAAAAAAAGTTGTGCATAGTTGATTGTTTGAGATATATTAGTAGCCAGACATGCCTTATACTATCGGTGTTCTGGTTCATAGCCGTCTCTGGTGCCAACTAGATCGGCCTACAGGTTTGGTCGAGCTTTACCACACTGGGCGCTAATATCAGTTTTATGGTGTCAGATTTTGTCCTTGTAGCTCAACATGTTGATGTTTTAATCTTGATTCCTTGCTACCTTTTTCCCAAAATGCTGCAACAGATTGCTCAAGCATGCAGGCCACTGATGAAAGCTTTGGGACTTTGGGGCTCAGCAAAAGCACTTGCCAAGGGATATGAGTATATTATGGGTCTTATAATTTTCACACCTGTTGCTGTCCTTGCATGGTTTCCCTTTGTATCGGAGTTCCAAACACGGCTTCTCTTCAACCAAGCATTCAGCCGAGGCTTGCAAATTTCACGGATTTTGGCTGGAGGGAAGAAGCAGAACTAAGTTTAGTGATTTCGGGGACAAGGACATCAGGAAGAATGCCTGCATATGTGTCTTTAGTACCTGTAAAATAGCATTTTTTGTTCGGAACTTTGAACTGGTTTACAAGAAGCATGAAAGTTAGATGTAACATACGTTAGCTTGTGTAGGTTTTTGTGCTCTTCTATTTATCTGATTACTTCCTATAGATCAACTTAAATGAAGCTACATACTAAAGCTAAAGCAGATGAAGCTCCATTACAAAAACCAATCTCTCTCTCTCTCTCTCTCTCTCTCTCTCTCTCTCTCCATCCACACATTAAACACTTGCACACGCATATAGATGGATGATGTTAATCCAGCTTTTAGTATAATAATGATTATATTATTGACGGCATAACTTTCACAATTTATTAAGTTTGCCCGAATGTTTGTGCATATTTTCAACGTACGAAAAAGCAGGACACCTGAGGTAATGATTTTTGCAAGTTGTAATTTTGATAAATCACAAACGTTTAATTTAATCTGTAGAATGTAATAAAAGAAACATTTTAAATTTGAACAGACATAGCCATTGATTACCATTGATTATAGTGTTGGTGTTCCATCGGTCTTCGTTTATCAGTCATGGGGCATGTATCTTCACCTTTCCGTCCTCAAATATCAATGGATACTCCATTTTGCTTTGTTACAAATTAAGTTGAATGCATGGAAAACAAAGCTGAGTGAGCCAAAGGTTAAAAATGTGTTGACTTCAGTCAGTTACGCATTGACTCTGCCCTGCTGTGTCAACATGGATGTGGCTCGGGTTCGTCACAGGTATAAACCCATTAACGGTTCTAGTCTTTGGTGTGACATTCCTCATAAAAAATGGGTCAATAAAGGGATGTCATGTGAGCTCTGTCTTATGATACAAGTTTTACCTCTATTGTGTTCTTATAGTGTATTTTATCCTAAAAATATTCCATTATATTCCCTCTTGCCAAGATGAATTATGGCAGCAGAAATTTAAGGTCACGACTACTGTGGCCTGCTTGAGCTCCAGATATGACTTAATGAACCCTAGCCTCCATGGCGACATGGTTGCTTCCAGTGTAGAGAGCGATAGTTAGTTTGTCATACTTCATTTTAATTGTATTTATTTATTTTTTTTGTATGTTCGGGTGAGCAGGAATAAATCCCACCACCCACGTGAAGCCAAAGCCTCACTTATCTCCTACGTTTGAGGTTTGTTGTTAGTGCTTCAGGGTGATGCTTTTGCTATGTTTCAACTTACATATTGGCGCTTCTTTTCTTGAACACAGAAAGCTGACAACATCAGAGTTTAAAATGAAAACTGGCTGCTGGCTGCCTACAAGCCCACCCTATCCATTGTACAAATCCGAATTCCATTTTGTCATTTCTGAGTAACTAAATTTCACTTACCTTGGAAAAAATGAATTTTGATTTGAGTTGAGTTGGGCAGCCGTAGGTTTTGGCCATCATAAATGATAAAATATGTCCATGGTGAGTTGTTGGCTCCATAAATAGTTGAAGCCACACCCAATCAAAAAGGAATGTTATCCAAACACATCTCAAGTAGTTGGAGTAATACTTGATCCATTTAACCGTTTGCTTTTCCATCGCCAAAAGGGTTGACACAACTGGATGGAGCTGGCAGACAACCGATTTCTATTTTGAATCCTTGGGGTGCCAATTTTCTATGTTGTAAATCCAGAAAAAATCGCTCGAGGGGCATATATATATATATATATATATATATATATATATATATATATATATATATATATATATATATATATATTGCTTTTCCATCGCCAAAAGGGTTGACACAACTGGATGGAGCTGGCAGACAACCGATTTCTATTTTGAATCCTTGGGGTGCCAATTTTCTATGTTATAAATCAGTAATAGAGTCAGAAAAAATCGTTCGAGGGGCATATATATATATATATATAAAGAATAAATATTTAAGATTTTCATTTAAAAATAAAGAACTTTTAAGAGACTAGTGTAACAACTGCCCACACCATGCACAATGTGGCTACGCCACTGCTGTAAATGGAAGGACACTAATGGGTAAGTTGAAGCATGGCGTGGGTGGTACCTTAAAACACCAAAAGCTGGCCACGTACCCTAACACCAAAAGCTGGCCACGTACCCTAACACCAAAAGCTGGCCACTTACCCTAGGATGAGGGGTTGGATGAGACACCAAGGACCTTTATCTTTTATGTGCAATAGGTGAGGTAGTCACAACTATGAGTTTTTATAGGAGAGCCTTCATCCCCCATTCTGGTACGGTTGAGTTTCCGCCCATTTCAAAGTTTTCATTACTGAATTGCCTCAACCATTCCAAAACACATGGAATACTTTAAATGGGCTTATGGTTCGTATGAATTGTATGTATATTCAACTCCTTGGAAGACCACTCCCCATTTCAGTTTAATTAAAATGTGAATTGAACCGTCTACTCTTTTAATAAAAAAGATGGTTCATAGTGAAACATGACCATATTCTCTTTTCCATAGACCCTAACCCATAATCAATTTGAATCTAATTTTTCTAACCATATTAAACCGTAAATCTTCAGACATTTGTTAAGTAAATTTTAACTTATTTTAAATGAAGAAATAATATCATGTAAATATAATAGCAAAAAAAAAACTTAATGAAAATAAACGACTAGTATTTTCAGAACAAACTTAGTGTAGCAGATCTATATTAAAAAGTCGAAGTTAGTTGTATAAGAATAATCATCCATGATTACTGTTTGCGACTCTAAATTTCTTTAATATGCATTTTTGTAATTTAGACTCAAAATGCATACTTTCGATAAGTTTTTTGTTATCCAAACAAAATTTTAAATTAAACCAGACGAGCAAACTTTAATAATAATTAAATTATTTGATCAAATAAACTGTAAATCATAAATTAATGCAATCAATTAATCAAATTTTTTTAAAGAAGTAAATTTTTTTTAACTAACATTGAATATATACATTTGATAAGAAAAAATTGTGAAAATGATAAAAAATATTCCTTGAATTAACTACATGATCTATGTCACCGGAGTGCGGGGTGCGGGTGCCGGCGCGGCACATCTTAAAAAATTTAGGTGCGGTGGTGCAGAAAGACTATTTATTATTATAATTATTAATATATAATAATAATATATATGACAAAATTATCTCTAAACCATAAAATTATTAAATATCAAAATCAAAATTACAATTTTTCCCATTCCTTTCTTTCTTAATAAGGAGGTTAGGTTCCTGGTCGAAGGAAGGGGGCAAAGCGTTCAGTAAGGAGGGTTATTCTTATAACAGTTTTGGTTTTGGGTAAGTTAAATTAGATCAAACCCAAATCCAAACCCAAACTATATCACTCGCCTGACCGGTTCCCCTTCATCGTCTTCCTCTCTAATCTCTATCTCCCTCTTCCTTGCCCTCTCAATCTCACATTCCACAAGTGAGCATCGACACATAGAAGAAGAGGAAGGAGCAGTGGCGGCGGCGGCGGTGCAGCACGGCGGCGCTAGGTCTTCCTTCTGTCCTCACCACTCTTCCTCCATCTCCCATCCATTTCCCCCCTTTCCTCCCGTCCTCATCTCTCTTCCTCCCTCTCCCATCCGTTTCCCCCTTTCCTTTCGGCCCTTACGTTGCGCAGGTGATGACTCAAATCGCGGAACCTGTGGCAAACATCATCATCAAGGTGGCCTTCGAGAACGGGCTGAACCAATACGTCTTCCTCACGTACAGGCAGCTTGTTGCCACTCTCGCCATCGCTCGCGTTGCCTATTATGTGGAGAGGTACTACGAGAGAAGGAAACCATGAACGAAGGGCTAGCTTCTAAATGCTGTTGAAGACAGAGACTTAAGGTTTTGATGCGGATTTGAGTTAAAATGGTTCCCACCCTTCTGTTCGTGTTGCAGGAAAGACTCCCTTTCCCCCAAATCATCCCTTTCTCCCCCGGGTGCGGTTTGGGTGCGAGCTCCTCATCGGGTGCTGATTGGGTGCGCACTTGGAGCGCACCCGCACCCGCATCGTGTCGGTGCGGGTGCGAGCTCAAAGAAAATGCACCTAGGTGACACAGTAGATGATTAGTCGAAGCAAACCTGGATCTATATGACTACATGCGAGAATCCAAGATGTTTACTGGACTTTCTGCCAAATGGATATAGATGCTAAGAAAACAAAATTCAGACCCAAATCTGATCTAGTAGTTCTTATTTGATCTAAATTGATATTACTTAAATGAATCTAGGTTGTCAGTCAATGGGATTCAGTCATTCAGATCTTATGTGTCACACCCCAACTTTTTGACCATCAAACAAATTTTTTTTCTAAACATAAAGTATTGAGATGCGACTATACAACAATTCAAAAAGGAGGGAGAATAATCACAACCCATATAATTGATGCATAACAAAAACAATATAATCAAAACAAAACACGCCAGCACTACAAAAGACCCAAAACCTCCCCAGTAGGATGTGAGTTCAACCATCTGATCAACCTACTGTCTCGGGTCCGCCAAAACCTGAAAAATGAAACAACTGAAGGCTTAGCCTTCGCAGTATGGAAACAAGCCAGGTAAAATCCCTAACCCTCTTATGTATGACTCAAATATGAGAAATAACAATTACGAAACACATTTTTATCATGTTGTGGTAGGACACACAGTCACACAACTAGTCAATAAGCCTTCACATAAACCACAAAATGCAAAGGCCACAATATCATATTCAATAGCCACATGCAATTCAGGCATAACACATCATTCATATCACTTCACTCACATTCACAATCACATTCTTCTCTTTTCTCCATTATACATACCATGACATGTAAAGGCCACTCATTGACCACAATAACACATTTAACAATCACACTTCAATCACAGATACTTCATTCTTATTCTTTTATTCACATGCATATCATTCATCGTTTCATTCATATTCTTTTCATTTTCATTAGCTTCAGTAAATTGACAGTTCATGTGGGTGCAAACACAAACACATGCACACTGTGGGTGGCCTACAGCTGAGAGACAACCCCAGTGGTGGCCCATAACAGTATGGATCTATTCTCCCTGCAGTGGTAGAGCACTCATCCATGGATGTGTGAATTCCAAGGAGAGATACTTAGCCTTCCCTAAGACACCCAGGTTGGGAAGGTGGGAGCCCAACGTTCCCAGCACATCACACAACGGTATCTTGGGGCCTTGAACGCCTGCACTCCGAACAGGCGAGACCGGTGGCGAAGGCGGGACAACTCACAAACACATACGCACAACCCACTGGCCTATCTCTTATTTTTTCTTTCTTATCATTATAATTGCATATTCACAAAATGACTTGCTAGCTCATGAGGTTGGTTCACTTCATGAGTGTACCCACACCTCCAATTGCCTCCACACGAGGGCTACACATATAATTCACATTCTTACATAGCCGTCATAACAATATGGGTACAACTACCCTTCAATCTCATTCAATTGTATTATTACCACAGCAATGCATATGCAACAAATCACAACATTCACATTTATTAAAATTCACATTTATTAAATACATCGGTCACATCTTTCAAAACTTAGCCAAATCCCAGAGAGTAGTCTCGATCCATGATTGACTCGTAACTATCCTATACAATTATCACTCTATGATGCTCCCTAATGCATAATCGGGGTCGAAGAGATAACTCAACTCGATACTCCACTTCATCTGTCTTAAACAATTATCACTTCTAGCATGCACATGCAACAAAATAGTAAGTTTGAAAACAAGCTTCTAATAGCTTTCTGAAACAAAACTTGTCACATAACAAAATCATTCATAAAATGACTGGCTAGCTCATGAGGTTGGTTCACCTGACAAGTGCACTCACACCTCCAATTGCCTACACACGAGGGCTACACATATCATTAACATTCTTATCTAGCCGTCATTACAATACGGGTACAACTACCATTCAATTCATTCAATTGCATTATTGCCCACGGCAATGCATGTGCAATATATCACAACATTCACAATCACACATATCAGTCACATCTTTCAAAATTTAGCCAAACCACAGAGTAGTCTTGATCAGTGATTGACTCATAGCTATCCTAGACAATTATTATTCTAGGATGCTTTCTAATGTATAATTGGGGTCAATGAGATATTCAACTCGATACTCCACCTCATTTGTCCTAAACAGTTATCAATTCTAGCATGCACATGCAATTGCGTAGTCATTTAACAAAAACAAAGCTAATCACATACATTTAATCTTATACATACATTCATTCATTCAATCACATTACAATCATTCAATCACATCACAATCCGAGGATCCAACGATTCTGGAACATACATTCACAAATTGGCCCCAGACAGGGATTTGTCTGGAATGCCGTCATATCTGTCGCACGTCCACAAAACACCCAAAACGCCTCAAACTTCAAATCATGTTGCTCAAGGTCTATTGCACGTACCCGGTGTACCTGCAAAGCAATAGAAATGGTTTCTACTTGTTTCACTCTACAATCTATACAAGTGTAAAATATAATCATTGAGGCATGTCATCGCTTTAAGAAGGTGTCGACGGGTAGTGTCGACCCACAAAACCCTCCAATAGGTCTCTTTCCAACTCTTTGAGGTTGTGACCAAACATCTAAACTCAAAGCTTCGATCAGTCTATCACAAACACACATCTCATTAGCATTCTTTAGGTGAATCGTCTTCCCAATAATACACCCAACTTACATGTTCTTCTCCAACTAACATTGAAATACGCCAATTGACCGTAGCATGTGCCACATGCTAACTAAAATGATTCTAAATCTTCTCACCCACATCAAACCTCTACCATGTTTCCAAATAGCTTCTAGAATCAACTTATCATGCTAAAAAGGTCATTATAAGCATGGATTATCGCATCTCCAAAATGATCATAGACTTTCTCCAAAAAGCAAATCGCTAACATATATAATAAATTATCAATTCTTAATTCTAGCATGCTTAGTCAATAATTACACATGCTCCAACAACAAATATTCGATAATTTAGACTCAATTAGGCCTCACTCACCCCAAACTTAGAGTTTAAACTGCTGCAATGCTCCTGGCAGTCACCTCAAGAGTTTTAGTGATTCCTAAGTAGCTAAAATCATGCAATGCCACCACCACCACCGCCTCCTCCTCGCTGCCAAGAGGGGCAGAATGCATCCCCAACTACAATTCAATCCAACAGCCACCAAAAGTCAAAATCAACGGAAAGATGGTTTAAGAGAGGGGTCTATCGTTAGAAGAAGCCTATAATAGTTGTGTGGGAGGCTGAAAACGAGTGAGAGTGGGCGCTGACAGAGAGGAGAGATTGAGAGAGAGGGTTCAAACAAAAGGGGAGAGACAAGAGGGGGCAACAAAGGAGAGGGACCGTGCGGGTGAGAGCTGGCGGGAAGGGGAAGGAGAGAGTGAGGTGCATAGACAGAGAGGGCGAGAGAGTGTGGGAGAGGTAGAGAGAGAGGCATAGCACGGGAGAGTGGGCGTGTGAGGGGAGGACGAGAAGAAGGAAGAAGGGGAAAGAAGAAGAAAGAGGTAGCGAGAGAGAGGTCGGGAGGATTTACCCGAGCAGCCGTTGCCCTTCCTCCGCTGGCCCAGAGGTTGCCGCAGCCATACCTACTGCCGCCAGCTGTTCCTCCTGCTTCTTGTTTCTTCTTGCGATGCCACAGAAGAAGGAACGAAGAGGGAGACGAGGGAGAACAACTCCCTCACATCGGGCTCACACGCGAGTGGGTTTGGGTCCAGGTCTGGACCCGATCCAGCCCACCTGCAAAAAGAGTCGAGCGTTACATTATGTAACGAAACTTGTTCCATTTCACTTCATTGGTTCAGTTCAGTTTGAGGACTAATCTAATCTCAAGTATGAAACGCATGTTCAATCGTAGAACCAATCTTAATGTCCCAAGCCAAGTCCCAAGTATAAATCAAAGTCCAATTTCTATGGAAGTAGGTATGAGTCTAAGCATTCTAGATATAAACCACAATATGATCCACAATGCTTTATCGAATCGGAGGTAGGTAGGTACTCAAGCCTGCGAATTGAACCTAAACCACATTGCCAAACTGGACCAAACAATTTAGAATCCTAAATTCCAAATTCCTAAAAATTCAAAATCTAAATATCTGACCCAAGCATTATAAGAAACATATTTAGGTAATGAGAAGACTTTTATTATGACCGAAATATGATCGGTACGGCTATACATTCAAGCCTCAAAGATGGTTTATTAAGTAGTATATATGAGACAATAAATTAAAATCCATCTTCACTCACAAATGGGTAAGGCTTTTCAACTTACGCCCTTCTCTTTTTCCTTTCCACCTTTTCCAAAACCGTAGGTTAGGGTTTTCCTATGCCATCATAAGCTTACCAAAATTATACTCATTGTTCATCTCTCTCTCTCTCTCTCTCTCTCTCTATTGCCATAGTTCTCCTCTCCATACCAGCAGTCCAGCACTTGTGCAGTCTTATAAAGTACTTTTGTCTTTTTGGTGCTCTACTCTTTCAAAGAGTTTTAACTATAGTCCCAAATAACGTTTTGGAGTTTCAAACGGTGAGATTTTTTTTTGGTATAATACAACGAACTTGAAAAAAACAACAAAAATATGGTAAACTTTTAAAAATTTAAAAAAACTAAAAATTAAGGGAAATAAAATAAGTCAGAAACTAATAATACAAACATCAAAAGATAAGTAAATTTGCAACAATGTGTGTTTAGTACCTGTAAAATAGCATTCTTTGTTCAGAACTTTGAACTGGTTTACAATAAGCATGAATGTTAGATGTAACATACGTTAGCTTGTGTAGGTTTTTGTGCTCTTCTATTTATCTGATTACTTCCTATAGATCAACTTAAATGAAGCTACATACTAAAGCTAAAGCAGATGAAGCTCCATTACAAAAACCAATCTCTCTCTCTCTCTCTCTCTCTCTCCACACATGAAACACTTGCACGCGCATATAGATGGATGATGTTACATTGTTAATCCAGATTTTAGTATAATAATGATTATATTATTGACGGCATAAGTTTCACAATTTATTAAGTTTGGTCGAATGTTTGTGCATATTTTCAAGGCACGAAAAATCAGGACACCTGAAGTAATAATTTTTGCAAGTTACTATTTTGATAAATCACAAACGTTTAACTTAATCTGTAGAATGTAATAAAAGAAGCATTTCAAATTTGAACAGACATAGCCATTGATTATCATTGATTGTAGGTGTTCCATCGGTCTTTGTTTATCAGTCATGGGGCATGTGTCTGTCACCTTTCCGTCCATTTTCCACCTCAAATATCAATGTATACTCCCTTTTGCTTTGTTACAAATTAAGTTGAATGCATGGAAAAGAAAGTTGAGTGAGCCCAAGGTTAAAAATGTGTTGACTGCAGTCAGTTTCGCATTGACTCTATCCTGCTGTGTCGACATGGATGTGGCTTGGATTCCTCACAGGGATAAACCCATTAACAGATATGGCTTTGGTGTGACATTCCTCATAAAAAATGGGTCAATAAAGGGATGTCATGTGAGCTCTGTCTTATGATACAAGTTTTACCTATAATGTGTTCTTATAGTGTACTATATCCTAAATATTCCATTATATTCCATCTTGCCAAGATGAATTATGGCTGCAGAAATTGAAGGTCACGACTACTGTGGCCCGCTTGAGTTCTAGATATGACTTAATGAGCCCTAGCCTCCATGGGGACATGGTTGCTGTACAGTGCAATAATTAGTTTGTCATACTTCATTTCAATTGTATTTATTCATTTTTTTGTATGTTCGGGTGAGCAGGAATAAATCCCACTATCTATGTGAAGGCCAAAGCCTCCCCCATCCCCATAGGGTCGAGGTTTGTTGTCAGTGCTTTAAGGTGATGCTTTCGCTATGCTTCAAGTTGTATACTGTGCACTTTTTTTTTTAGCACAGAAAGCTGACACCATTAGAGTTGAAAACGAAAACTGACTACCTACCAACCCACCATATCCATTGTGCAAATCCCAATTTCATTTTGTCATTTCTGAGTAACTAAATTCCGCTTACCTTGGAAAATATTACTTTTGATTTTGAGTTGTTAAGTTGCGCAGCCTTAGGTTTTGGCCATCATAAATGATAAAATATGTCCATGGTTAGTTGTTGGCTCCATAAATAGCTGAAGCCACACCCAATCAAAAAGGAATGTTATCCAAACACATCTCAAGTAGTTGCAGTAAAACTTGACCCGTTGAACCGTTTGCTTTTCCATCGCCAAAAGGGTTGACACGACTGGATGGAGCTGGTAGACAAGCGGTTTCTGTTTCAAATCTATGGGGTGCCATCTCTATGTGCTGTCAATGGGAGGACACCGACGGATAAGTTGAAGCGTGGTGTGGACGGTACCTTAAAACACTAAAAGCATGTCATGTACCCTATAAGAGGATGAGGGGTTGGATGAGACACCTAGAACCATTTGCTTTTCTATCCATATGAATATATCGAAGTAGTTGTTGCTCCATGACAACACACACACACACACACACACACACACACACACATATATATATATATATATATATATATATATATATATATATATATATATATATATATATATATATATAAAGAAGGGTCATACACCAAGGACCTTTATGTGCAATAGGTGAGGCAGTTACAAATATGAGCTTTTATAGTGGTGCTTAACAAAAGATTCATTGATAAAAATTAAAGGGGCCTTTTTAAATATTTGAAGGAAAGGAATCCATTTTTAGTTTGTAGTTCAATGACACCGCACTTATGTCGAGAAACTTGTTGTTAGCCCAACAGTATAAACGGCACTTAAGCCGAGAAAGTTTGCTGCTCGCAGAACAACATAAAACCCAGAGGCCAGAAACTCTACAACAAGGGCTTATGTCTACTTTTAACTTATGCAGTGGCTTGATACTCACGGCAATCGAATTAATAACTTTTCATAATTTGTAAAAGTATCAAATGTCAATCAATGGACCACAACGGGATAATACATTTAAAACATTGATTTGAAAGAACAGAACTTGAAATTTTCGCAACCGCTTGCAAATTAATTATTCATTTACTTCACCAACTCCTTTCAGTAAACTTTTTTCTATTATTTATTTCACTTTGTATACTTAGTCAACTCCACCAAATTGCTGGGCATGTCTTCGTTGAACTTGGATACATAAAGTTGTTCTTTGTTGTCATCCGACTTTAAATTTATTATGGTTCGTATGAATTGTATGTATATTCAATTTCTTGGAAGTCCACTCCCCATTTCAGTTTAATTAAAATGTGAATTGAACCGTCTATTTTGTTAATAAAAAAGATGGTTCATAGTCAAACATGACCATATTCTCGTTCTCGTAGACCCTAACCCATAATCAATTTGAATCTAATTATTCTAACCATATAAAACCGTAAAACTTCAGACATTTGTTAAGGGAATTTTAACTTATTTAAAATAAGGAAATAATATCATGTAAATATAATAGCAAAAAAAATGAAAATAAACGTCTAGTATTTTCAGAACAAACTTAACATAGCATAATTATATTAAAAAGCCGAACTTAGTTGTACAAGAATAATCATCTATGATTACTGTTTGACACTATACATTTCTTTAATATGCATTTTTGTAATTTAGACTCAAAATGCATACTTTCGATAACCTTTTTGCTATCCAAACAAAATGTTAAATTATTTGATATACTAAACTATAAAAGATAAATTAATGCAATCAATTAATAAAAAAAAGTTATATCAAAGTAATTTTTTTAACTGACATTGAATATGTACATTTAATATGGAAAATTGTGAAAATAATAAAAAATATTCATTGAATTAACTAAATGATTAGTCGTAGCAAACATGGATCTATATGACTACATGCGAGAATCCGAGATATTTGCCGAACTCTCTGCCAAATGGATGTAGCTGCTAAGAAAACACAATTCAGACCCAAATCTGATCTACTAGTTCTTATTTGATCTAAATTGGTATTCCTTAAATGAATCTAGGTTGTAAGTCAATGGGATTAAGTCATTCAGATCATATGTACCGAAACTTGTTCCATTTCACTTCATTGGTTCTGTTCAGTTTGAGGACTGATCCAATCCCAAGTATGAAACCCATGTTCAATTCTAGAACCAATCTTAATGCCCCAGGCCAAGTGCCAAGTATAAATCAGAGTACAATTTCTATGGAAGTAGGTATGAATCTAAACATTCTAGATATAGACGACAATATGATCCGTAATGCTTTATCGGATTGAAGGTAAGTAGGTACTGAAGGCTGAGAATTGAACCTAAATCACATGCCCAAACTTGACCAAACAATTTAGAATCCTAAATTCCAAATTCCTCAAAATTCAAAATCTAAATATCCGACCCAAGCATTAAAAGAAACATATTTAGGTAATGAGAATGACCGGAATATGATCCATACGGCTATACATTCAAGCCACAAAGATGGTTTATTAAGTAGTATATATGAGAATAAATTAAAATGCATCTTCACTCACAGATGCGTAAGGCTTTTCAACTTCCGGACTTCTCTTTTTCCTTTCCACCTTTTCCAAAACCGTAGGCTAGGGTTTTCCTATGCCATCATAAGCTTACCAAAATTATACTCATTGTTCATCTCTCTCGCTCTCTCTGTTGCCATAGTCCTCCTCTCCATACCAGCAGTCCAGCACTTGTGTTGTTTAGAGTTAACTTTTGACCTTTTGGTGTTCTACTCTTTCAAAGAGTTCTATGGAAAAATGTAAAAAAATGCATGTGTTGCGTCTTTTTCAAACCCAAAATCAGTGAAAACTACCAAGGAAATTACCAACCACTTCGAGAGAAAGTGAAAAGAAACGAGAGGAAGTTGTCCACAAGAGTGGAGAGAGGGAAGAGTGTGGGGGAAGGGAAGGCCAGGCGAGACAATGAACAAGAAGGTGATGTATCGATTCTGTAGTTGAGAGGCAAATAAGATACTGGTTAGCAACGCTGGAGATGGTTTAAGGTATTGATGTGGCTTACAATAAAGAGAAGGCAAAAACTACGGCATGGGGTGAATGGTTAGAAAACCAAAGGGTACGATAGATGAGCCATGGAAAGACCAAGCCAAAGGTGGCAGCAAAGAGCATAGAGAGGGATGGAAGTTAGATAATGGCGGACTGGATGTACTTTCCATGCTCATTTTCTGCACATTCTAAATTTTCTGGTTTGCAATTTTGTTTTCCTGAATAGCTTGGTTTAATTTTTTAGATATAGGAAAAAATAGTTCAGCATAATTACATAAAAATGGTCTCACGATTGAGAGAGTAGTTCCACTACTAAGCTCCAATAGTACCGTGGGGTTTCCATCAGTAGTGTACAAATCAAGGTACTCGACCAATTATTGGGTCTAGCAGTGGAACTCCCTTGGGCATCTCGTGAACTAAACCAAATTGAAGCATCACTTCATCCCATTGCTTCTTCTTTTCTGGATTCTCACATGCTCGATAGAACAAACACTTTGGTGCAAAAATGGTGGGTTGAGATCACTGTCCAACGACATCCTTTTTTCTTCCTGTTACAGGGATGATAACTTCTTTGAGGTAAGATTTCTGATTCTCCATCATTAGTTGCTCTTGTTTGATCATAACTACCTATTTCTGATTGATTAGTATATGATTAGAAAAGCATTGCTTTTCTTGGTATCTCAGCTTAACTTGTTTCTACACTAGAGTGTCAACTTATTTAAATATTTTTAGGGAAAAACCAGAGGTAAGAAAACTTGAGCTAAATTTAAAAAAAGAAGTTATGTCAATCGCTTGGTCTTGTGCTAGAGCGAACGCTGGGTCAATGCTTTCCACCAACCAATTTTTTAAGCATTCTTTTCAATATTCTAGCTTTGAATGGCAAAAGATTGTGGATGGAGGGAGCAAAATTTTTGAAACTAAAGAAAATTTTTCTTGGATTTTCTTTCGTTTTTTTTGTTTCAAATCCAAGGGAGCAAAATTTTAGAAAGTGCCAAACAAAAGAAAAATCTATAGACCAGTTCATTATGTACTTGATCATATTCAAGTTACGGAAAACACGTTTTTTCGAAAAAAACTTGGCAACTTGTTGAATTTCCACGTTATTAATAGCATTTTTTAAATTTCCACGTTCATATTCAGATCTACATTTCAAGTTAAGAAAACACGTTTTTTCGAAAAAAACTGAAAAAAACGTGATAAATTAAATGGCAGTTTAAAACTTAAAAAAAGATATTTTTTTTGAAAAAAATGTTAAAAACGAAAAAAATGCGTTTTAACACGCTTTTAACATGTTTTTTATGATTTTATCACGTTTTTTTCACTTTTTTTACTTTTTTCAGTTTTTTAATGCCAAACAGTTTTTTTTTTTTCATTTTCTGATTTTTTATTTGTTGTAAATCTACTTACCTTTTAATGGTTGTGTTATTAGTTTTTCACTTATTTTATTTTATTCACATTTTTTTATCAAATAAATGGTCAGAGCACCGCCCTGTCAAGGCGGAAGCTGCGGGTTCGAGCCCCGTCAGTCCCGCACAGACCTGGGATCCTCTCTCAGTGTCAGTGTCGGCCCAGCAGAGTGCTTTCGCCATTGGTGTTCTTTCCGAGTATGATGGTGCTGCTAAATGGAAGGATCTTATCAACATCCATAATGATAAATCATAGATCGAACTGCTGAATTGGAAAAATGCAATTTAAAATTGTTCGTTTGAAAATTTCTCAAAAAGTTAATCATAGGTTCTTCTCTCCACAAACACAAGTGGTGCATGGCTGTCGTCAGCTCGTGTCGTAAGGTATTGGGTTAAGTCCCGCAACGAGTGCAACCCTCGTGTTTAGTTGCCACTATTGAGTTTTTGGCTCATGTTACTACTCCATACATATCCAAAGTTGTCTGAAAGACACAAAAGTCTAGTTTGTTCATAGGGTTGAGGGGTAGGAATAGAACTTTTATTCCTCACCCGCTTATCCAATCATCCCAGTCATCCAATCATCCCAGTAAAAATTTTTATATTTTATATTATTACAAAATATAACTGATATATTCAAAATAACGGAGACAGACAAAAAGTAAAACCCCTCCCGGAACATCCCTAATAGTCGAATCACACTATAACCCCACATAGAAAACGAGCGAAAATTCATCTTCACGAACATCAAAACCAGCAAAACATTATATTCAGAAACCCAAACACAATACATAACTTTCCCTCCCAGATTCAATGCCATCCACTTCCAAGCACCACTCAATCGATTCCCCCAAAAAAAAAAAAAACATCCAAGGCAACAGAAGCAACAATATTTTCGTAAGTACAAGAACAAGGATAAGAAGGAGGAGAAGAGGATCTAGCCGTCTAGGATTTCGGAACTGGTTACCTCCATTAACGAGACGCTCGAGCGAAAAGGCTCGGTTTAGCGTTTTGGCGAAGCGTCCGATTCGAGTCGCGCTCTTTTTCTTGGATTCTGGGGCCTTGGCTAATTTTATCCAGCAGGTTCTGTTTTTTACTCAATGGATCAGGTCAGTTCCAATTCTGATACTTTTATCCGATTCGGCAAGCCATTGCAGTTTTCACTTGGCAATGGCACGATCCTTGCGGATGATGCTCCTTGGGGATGACTCTGTTAATTAAACCCAAACACCTCCCCACTGACTTTACTTACCACCATGTTGCTCCCCACCACTTTGTATCGAGCCAAACACAAGGCGTTCGTTCGTCTAGTGTCCAAATTCCCCAAACCAAAAACACGACTGTAGATTGATAGGAGGTTTAATTAACAGGTTATTGGTTCACATGATTAAGACTTGATTATTATCATTTTTCTAATCAGTTGTTATTCAATAGGTTCGGTGGTGGTTCCGAGGTGAGCAACCTAAGAAAGAAACGTCAATTGCAATGGCTTGCCGAATCGGATAAAAGTATCAAAATTGGAACTGACCCGATCCATTGAGTGGAAAACAGAATCTGCTGGATAAAATTAGCGAGGGCCCCAGAATCCAAGAAAAAGAGCGCGACTCGAATCGAACGCTTCGCCAAAACGCTAAACCGAGCCCTTTCGCTCGAGCGTCTCGTTAATGGAGGTAACCAGTTCCGAAATCCTAGACGGCTAGATCCTCTTCTCCTCCTCCTCCTTATCCTTGTTCTTGTACTTACGAAAATTTTGTTGCTTCTGTTGCCTTGGATTTTTTTTTTTTGGGAATCGATTGAGTGGTGCTTTGAAGTAGATGGCGTCGAATCTGGGTGGGAAAGTTATGTATTGTGTTTGGGTTTCTGAATATAATGTTTTGCTGGTTTTGATGTTCATGAAGATGAATTTTCGCTCGTTTTCTATGTGGGGTTATAGTGTGATTCGACTATTAGGGATGTTCCGGGAGGGGTTTTACTTTTTGTCTGTCTCTCTCTCTCTCTCTCTCTCTTTCTCTCTCTCCCTTTGAATTTAAACAGTGCGAAAAATAGGGATGCACTAGTACATAGTATGTGAAAAATTTCAAACTAAAATATATGTTACTTTAAAAATGATGCAATTAAAATTTTAAATTTGTCTTATTTGAATATTTTAAATTAGTCATCAGACAATTTGAAATGAATCTAACATGGAAAGTAGTTCCTGTTTGACACCTGCATGAACTAGATTAAGAGTAGGTCGGTAGATTTGCAGACTGGAAGCGATTAAAAATGCATGGTTTGATAGATGGTACACTAATGCAAATTTGAGGCCTTAGCTCTTGTACACTTAGACCTAGCTGGTCCATTACATTCAAGATTGGCCCATTTTATGACGACCCACAAAGCACAATAAACATGGTACTTATTTATCTGAGTGTTCTATGGTTGTCTCTAGGTCATTAAGTTTTAGGCATGGTTGAGAGATACATAGGCAGATCAGGACTGAGGTTCTGGCAACTATTTGAATATTTCACATGAAAACTCATTATTTGGATCATGCTAATGAAGTATGATCAGTAAACACCAGGCTTACCAAAATCCTGTAGTTAGCTAGATTATAGTTGAAAAATAGACTGTAATTGCCAAAATATTACTCTTATCTTTGCTTTCAGTTTTCCTTCTTTTGTCCATCTGTGCATCAATTGGCACATTTTCGAGGAAGATCTCTCTTCCACAGCAATCCTGAGAATGGCAAGCAGGAAACTGCCCGCCACGGCAAGACATAACGGCAGGTAACAAATAGGCATGGCAGCTTCCCCTGCCCACAGCAAAAGCAGCACAATCGCTGCCCAAAGTTCATCATAGAACAAGAAAGGCACATTTTCAGAGCAAACCTCGACATCTTATATTTATAAGCCTAAGAGTCTTTACTTCACCAACTCAGAACGGTCCAAGCAAGGAAGCTTTTAATGTTTTGCATCTTATCTTGGACAATAAATATCGCGACAATATAAGTGTACATTATAGGCAATCTTAATTTTGCTTTCAAGATATTTTAATTAATGAAATGGATTCATTTCCATTTTCACAATAGATATTTCCCATCTTTGGACAATGCAGAAAGGACATTTGAATATATGGCCTCATCAAAGTGGTAGAGAAAAAGAGAAGGAAATCACCCATTTCCTGGCAATGAAATCAAGGCCAAGGCTGCATTTTTGTTATATGGTAGCAACTTCCATTTTACAAGAATAATAAGATATAATATCATGATAGAGTCAAAGGATGTTTTTAGTGCCTCTTATAGCATAAACTAGCACTCTTCTTTAGTTTACCTCCATTTGTAAATGAATATATTGTGAACGAAAAAAGCAATATTAAATTGTAGAACTTGTCATTCACTAGTTTATATTAGGACGGGTAAAATGTAATGAAAAATAGTATCACAAAAAAGCTTTTTCCTTCGCCTACAAGATATGAAGCATTTTTTCTGTCTTATATTGGAATCAAAATATGGCTGAAAGCTATAATTTATAATTATATGCAATTCTGATTTCTCTTTTATAAGATTTGAGTTAATGAAATGAAATGTATATATAAATATATGTCCTTCCTTAACTCTATGCCTACATTTTTTAAAATTGTTGTATCCATACCCGTTCCTTCGTAACCGTACCCACGTGACTTACAGCAGCAGTTGAAGTTGTAGCTAAGAGTTGTTGTATGATATGGTGCCACAACTATCACTTAAGCATGAATTATGGAGATGCGATTTTCTTGATTGCAGGCCTTTTGACTAGATAACAGTAGCTCTAACCAATTGATGTTAATTCATCTCGAAACTGAGTATGGAAATGTGATTTACCTTATTATAATGCTGGAAAGGATTATCTAAACAGGGTTGCTAAGTTGGCTCTTAATTCCTGTGAATGTTTTTGTTCCATGGATCATGTATCAAGAATCAGATGCACCATCCCTACCAATGGTGATTTTTTCTGTATTTTTTTATGTTTGGTTTATCTTTTGCACTTTATTGGGATTTAAATTAATTCCAAACATTGAATTGATCAGCAATTTGAAACAGATTGATTATGTCATGCCGAGATTTTTCTAACCTGGCCTAACCTTTGCAAAACTATTACATGGTCAGTACATTAGATTTGGATCCGACAGAAACATTTCGAAAGAAATTGGATACGGAAAAAAAATTCTTATCCAAATAAGAAATCAGATCAAATTCAGATTTAAGAAATGATGTATGCTTGGATTCTGGTTCAGATTTGGATATGCTTAAATATCTGATCAGATTCGGATATGGATCCAGATCAGATTTATTTTTAAATAAACATTCTATATCTAATGCTCCTACATTTTGAAAATCAGCCAAATTTGATTCAACATTTTGATTTGGGTTCGAATATGAATGTAAAAATCAGATTCGGATTGTAAAATCAGATTTGGATTTGGATTTGACTTTTTTCTGTTTGTATTCAAATCCAGAAATATGAATATCTGAAAAAGTGGATACGGTTAAGGGTATGCACGACTCGAATCTGATCCATTGACAACCTTAATTTTTGATGGTGTATTTAAAGTCTTTTAAAATCATCCAAGTTCATTTTGGGACTATACATAGGCTTGAGCCCAACTTGTTATAAGCTTAAATGCTAAGCAACAATTTATTTCTAATTTCATGGGGGAACCAATTTTGAGACTCCACCTGATTTCCAATATAAAACTGCTGTTTAAGGCTTGAATAAGACTTCCTGACTGGTGAAGCTAAAAGCATGGTTCCATTTATTGTGCCAAATATTTTTAGATGAATGGAATAATTTCATGGAACGGCTCAATTGTAGAAGAGAGAGTGAGGTTTGTGGTAATGAAGAGAATGTCTTGCACCATCGTCATTGGGCGTCCCTAAGAGGGCAATCTCTCTACAGAACAGGTAGAGACCTTTGCACATGTAGATCTTTGAGCAGACTTTCCCTTTTATCCTCATGAACTTGTTACTTCCTCCAGTCGGAGGGATGATGTACTTCAGAAAGGCCTTGAAGCTTCAAGCTTTTCTTGACATGGCTTCTGAAACACGTATAGAATCCATTGCTCTTGTCCTACATTAGTGCTACGTCTTGTTCATGAAAGTTACTCTATTTTTCTTTATACTGGATAAGAAATATTGGAAGGCTACAAGGCAGTTACGGGACCAGTGGATGAAAAATTGAAAAGCCAGAGGTCATTATCTGCTCAGATAGAGGTTGTGGCCGACATGAAATTCACATAAGTTGCTACTTGCCAGAACTATGGTAATCAAAAGCAAAGTGGAGATTGCCGTGCTACAGACATTCTAAACTTGATGGTTAAGCATCTGTTGACTTTCCATAATCACTGATAGTCACCTGCAGTGCTGCTGTTCATATGATTTTTCACATTAATCCTGTCTTTTCATTGCAATATAACTTCTGAATTTTCCTAGTTTTCTTGTTTTTTTGTTTATTAAATACCAAATTTATGACCAACTGCATAAATTAACTTGGCTCCTTTGCATCTCATAAGTGGGTCCTTCACGTGTCAAGCATTACTTTGAGATATGATTCATTGATATGGGTACTGATGTTCTTGCTGCAGCTTGAATACAGCATATGTATCGGTGTGATGTACCTTGTTCTTTGTTATGGATTCAATCATTGTTACCAGCTTGTTCTTGATTGTAGACCTAATTGTTGCTTTTCCTGTGTAGCTATCCATCTTTACGTGTAGCATACATTGATGAAGTTGAAGAAAGATAAAATGGCAGAGTACAGAAGGTCTATAATTCAGTTTTAGTGAAAGCTGTCGATAACCGTGATCAGGTATATAGTTTTTTTTTTTTGAATTTCAGTTGAAAATTATGTATTGCTCTGCCATTTTCATCTTTTTCTGAGGTAGCTGCTGCTATGTTTTTACCCATATTAGCTGCTGCTCCTTTCTGAGGTAGCTGCTGCTCCTTTCATGCACCATTTGTCACAAAAAACGCCGTTTTTAAAAAAAAAATACGTATTTAATGCCAAAAATAGTTCTGCCGTATAATACCCGTACTATTCCCATTTAAAAAAAAACATCAAAAAACAAAAAACGCGTATAATACCCATTTAATACCCGTATAATACCCGTTTTTTGCCGTTATTTTCCGTTATTTTACCGTTTTTTATTAATTATTATTTTTTATAATTTTTAAGATGTATTAAATGTTTAATTTTTTTAAAAAATTTGCCGAACTTTTCCCGTTTTATTTCTGATATATAAAACTTTGCCGTATTATACCCGTTTTTTTCATCGCCGTTTAATACCCGTCCCCGTTTTTTGTGACTTAATAGCCCTCTGTGGTGCCAACTAGATCGGGCTACAGGTTGAGTCGAGCTTTACCACACTGGGCGCTAATATCAGTTTTATGCTATGTCACATGGACGCGGCTAAGGAGGCCACGTACCCGTGTCGACTCGCCGACATGGCGATTTTGACACGGGACTCGGCTAGTACACGGCAAAAAAATAAAAAATAAAAATTTAATGTTTTTTTTTTCATTTTATCAATTTTTTGTGATGCATCCAATTATTTCAATGAACAATCCTTTCAAATATTCAGTACTTTTGTGATAAAACACATTTTCTCACAAGATTGTAAGTGTGAACTATTAATTTAATGTTTTTTTAATCCTATCATTTTTTAAAATATTTAATGTAGCCTTGTCCATGTATCCGAAAATTTTGAAAATTACCGTATCCGCACCCGTATCGCATCCGCATCCGTGTGACATAGGTTTTATGGTGTCAGATATTGTCCTTCTAGCTCTACATGTTGCATGTTTTAATAATTTAATCTTTGCTTCCTTTTTCCTTGCTACCTTTTTCCTACAGTGCTGCAACAGATTGCTCAAGCATGCAGGCCACTGATGAAAGCTTTGGGACTTTGGGGCTCAGCAAAAGCACTTGCCAAGGTATATGAGTATATTATGGGTCTTATAACTTTCACACCTGTTGCTGTCCTTCCATGGTTTCCCTTTGTATCGGAGTTCCAAACACGGCTTCTCTTCAACCAAGCATTCAGCCGAGGCTTGCAAATTTCATGGATTTTGACTGGAGGGAAGAAGCAGAACTAAGTTTACTGATTTTGGGGACAAGGACATCAGCAAGAATGTCTGCCTGCATATGTGTGTTTAATTCCTGTAAAATAGCATTCTTTGTTCGGAACTTTGAACTGCTTTACAATAATCATGAATGTTAGATGTAACTTTCTTTAGTTTGTGTAGGTTTTTGTGCTCTTCTATCTATCTGATTACTTCCTATAGATCAACTTAAATGAAGCTACATACTAAAGCTAAATCCGATGAAGCTCCATTCCAAAAATCTCTCTCTCTCTCTCTCTCTCTCCTCTCTTTCTCCATCCACACATGAAACACCTGCACACGCATATAGATGGATAATGTTAATCCAGCTTTTTGTATAATAATGATTATATTATTGACTGCATAACCTTCACAATTTATTAAGTTTGCCCGAATGTTTGTGCATATTTTCAAGGTACGAAAAAGCAGGACATCTGAAGTGATTTTTGCAAGTTTCTATTTTGATAAATCACAAACATTTAAATTTAATCTGTAGAATGTAATAAAAAAAGAATGCACTGTTTGAGCTCGTGTGGACCTCAACTCATGGAGTTTTGCTTTCTTCCTCCAGCGGCATGGAGTGCAGTTGTGCAGGGTGTCTGCGACATTCGCTCCACCATTTTTCCATTGCCTCAGTCTTGGGGAGGAGTTGGAGCTGCTGCCTTGGCAGTCTTCTTTTGCCATGCACTGTTTGAGCTCGTGTGGACCTCAACTTGTGGAATTTTGCTTTCTTCCTCCAGCGGCGGGGAGTGCAGTCCTGCAGGGTGCCTGCGGCTTTCGCTTCACCATTTTTCTGTCGCCTCAATCTTGGGGAGGAGTTGGAGCTGCTGCCTTGGTAGTCTTCTTTTGCCTCTTTTCTGGGCCGGATGAATTTATCGAGGGCCGACCCTAGGGACTGGTGTGCTTCTTTTTCTATGATGAACTTTGGGCGGCGATCATTCTGCTTTTGTTGTGGGGTTAAGTCTTGCCGTGGCGGGCTGTTCCTGCTTGCCATTCTGAGGATTCCAGTGGAAGAGAGATCTTTATCGAAAATGTGCCAATTGATGCACAGATGTGTAAGATCATTTGGTGGGCCGGCATATGTCTAGGAGAAATTTCAGACATTATGACTGTCTTAACGTGAATATACGCTTAAGTGATTGCATTTTGGGATATTACGTCATTTTAGATGGTATGGGGTAATTTTGAAATGTATACATACCGGTATGGAATTACAGACTCTTTGATGGGTGGAATCCGTAATTGTCCTTATTATAAAATGGTAGTGGTCCCTGGGGTCGTGCGATGGTTGCCTGAAACATTGGTTTCTAGAGTTTTCCTCTTCCCTATCTGAGAGAGACCTCAAGCGCGCCGCACGTACCCTGGAAGACCCTGCTGCGATCTTCCCGTGCGCCAGATCAGATGGATTCAGGTACGCTTCCGCTTTAAGTTTAAAGGTTTTGTTTAATTTAATGATTTAGCATGAGCATGATCCTGTTTAGGGTATATATGTTTGGTTTTGTATATGCGTTATGGGGAGAAATACCAACAATTGGTATAAGAGCCCATGTTCTTTGTTAAATCGTTGAATTTTTGGATGAATTTTGTGCGTTGTTCCCTTTCCAATCTTCTTCTTTCTTTATTCGTTTGCAACAAAAAAAAATTCTGGAAAAGGGGCGACGGCCTCCATCGCGTGGGCGATGGAAGCCGTCTGGCTTCCGTTGGCATCCGGAGAAAGAAACAGAGGGAGGGGCGACAGCCGGCAAGGTCACTATCGCCGGAGGGGACGGTGTGACCTACCGGCTGTCGAGCCTCCGGTGTGGGCGACGGAAGCCACGAAAGAGGAAGAAGAACGAAAGGGGACGGGTGGGAAGGTGACGGCAGAGAGGGGCGGTGGGTTTCAGGCCATCCAGGCGGGCGACGGCCGGCCGTTGGGTGACGGCTGACCTCCCTGTCCTGGCGCGACCCTCCGGCAGACACCCACGTCGTTGGGTGGCCTGCCGGTGGTTTTCCCACTGTTTTTTTTTTTTTTGCTACCGCCCAACAATCTGAAAGGGCAGAATAAACAGGAGGGGAAACCGGCCAGAATCGGCCTGTTTCCGGCGGGCGTCGGCCGGCCATCGTGGCGGCCGACGTCCGGTGACGCTGGCGCACCCGCCGGCGGCCACTCACGGTGTTGGGTGGCCCACCGGTAGAGCTTCACCACCCGCCTGCCGTTCGGTAGGCGAGCGGTGGAGGCGACGCCCGCGACCTCTCGCGCGGTCAAGCGGGCGGGTCGGCCCGGGTCGGGTCTTGACAGATCCGATCCGGATCCATCAACTTTAAAAAAAAAAAAAAAAATCGTTTGCCGCCCCGCCCGCGCCTCTGTTTTAAAGTTTTTCGGACCGGGTCGGGGCCGACAGTACCCGACCCGTATCCATACGGTATGTTTTTAAGACAGAACCGGTTCATTCAGTTTTAGAAACGGTTCGTTTATTTTGGAACAGATGCGGACCCTTTTCAGATCGGTTCGTACAGTTTTTGAACTGATTTTAGCCAATTTTGACCGGTTCAGTGGGTTTCAGAACCGATACGGTCTATTTTTTTGACCGGTTCGTCCAATTTTTAGACCGGTCCAGCCCTATTTAGCGCCATGTGAGTGTTTTAGTTGTGGTTTAAGAACGATACAGGCCATTTTAAGGCCGATTCAGTGGTTCTTGACCCACTTAAGCGCATTTTTTGGTACCGGTTTATAAATTTTGGACACTTTTGAGCCCTTTTTTATTGGATCATTTTGGTTTTGGATTCAATATAGGGCAAATTTGTATGTAAATTTTAATTCATGTATCATGTTTTGCATGTTATTAAAATTTTGTATGTGCTTTAGATAAATGTTTGGATTATGAATTTGATCTTTGGCCATGTCTATTGTTCGAAATGAGTAAGTTTGTACTTTATGTCGCCAAAGTGGCCTCTCTTGTATGAATTTGCCTGTTTTTGAACATTGGATGATAGTATACTTGATCCATGCGAGTAATGATCAACCCAAATGAGGATTGTTGTTTGGTCAGGTTTAAGTATACAGGGCAATGAATATGTGATAATTTTTTAGGTTTCCATGTGAATAGCGAGTCAATCCAAAGATAGGCTCGTTGTTTGATAGGATTAATTATCTATATTCATTGATGACAAAGAATGCCACTTGCAGTTAATATTTCAATCCAAAGATTGGATATTAACGTTGCACTGGTACCTTGTAATGGGTTTTGGGCCATTGTGTTTAAATTCATTTATATTTGTTATTTCATCTTTGTACATGTATTGATTGTGAGCATGCTTTGGTTTGTTCTTTGTACAGTGACTTCTGCTTCCATGATATTTGCAATTTTCAGTACTATTACTGAGATGAATGATTCGATTCTTATAAGTAAGAAAAGAAAGACTGTTATAGAAGTTGCCGTTGACCAATCATCCGTTAAGAAACAGACGAAGCATAAGGAAGGCCTTTTAGGCTGCTTCTTTTGTAAGGGTAAAGGTCATATAAAGAAGGATTGTACTAAGTTTCACGCATGGCGTGAAAAGAAGGGTACACTTCTCACTTTGGTTTGTTCTGAGGTTAATTTAACTTCAGTACCCGAAAACACTTGGTGGGTAGATTCAGGTGCTACTACTCACATAAGTGTCTCTATGCAAGGCTGCCTAAATTGTCGAACGCCAAATGATGCTGAAAGATTCATCTATGTGGGCGATGGCAAGAATGCAAAAGTTGAAGCCATAGGAGATTTTCGGTTATTGTTAAAGACTGGTTGTTATTTGAATTTGATAGAAACTTATGTGGTGCCGACTTTTAGACAGAATTTAGTTTCTATTTCCTCATTGGACAAATTTGGTTACTATTGTTCATTTGGAGGAAATAAATTCAAGTTGTTTTTGCACTCAAATTTGATTGTCACTGGTTCTTTATCTGGTAGCGATAACCTCTATTTGTTTGATACAGTTGCTTCATATCATGAGACCTTGCATGTTACATCTAGTGGTACTAAAGGACAATTAGCCAATGAGAATTCTACTATGTTATGGCATAGGCGCTTAGGACATATCTCTGAAAAGAGAATAAAAAGGCTTATGTCGAATGAAATTATTGGGTCCCTTGATTTTGCAGACTTTAATGTTTGCATTGAATGTATAAAGGGAAAACGAATAAACGTTAAGAAAACAGGTGCAAGTAGAGCTTCAGACGTCTTAGAACTGATTCATATGGATGTTTGTGGTCCATTCCCTACGGCTTGTTGGAATGGACAATAATATTTTATCACGTTCATAGACGATTATTCTCGTTATGGCTACCTGTATGTGATTCATGAGAAGTCTCAATCCTTAGACGTTTTCAAGTCATTTAAAGCCAAAGTTGAGAATCAATTAGGCAAAATGATTAAAGTCGTTAGATCTGACCGTGGTGGTGAATACTATGGTAGATTTGATGGATCAGATGAACAACGTCCAGGGCCTTTCGCTAAGTACCTAGAGGAATGCGGTATAGTCCATCAATACACCTTGTCGGGTTCCTCCAGAATGAATGGTGTAGCTGAGAGACGAAACAAGACTCTTATGGATATGGTAAGGAGTATGATTAATCATTCTACCTTACCAGAGTCCCTTTGGGGAGAGGCATTAAAGACTGCAACTTATATTCTAAATAGAGTGCCATCAAAAGCAGTACCGAAAACCCCATATAAATTGTGGACATGCAAAACGCCTAGTATGAGGCATTTTCATATTTGAGGATGTCCAGCTGAAGCAAGGCCATATAGGCCAAGCGAAAGAAAACTGGACTCTAAGACGGTTAGCTGTTACTTTGTTGGGTATTCTGAAAGGTCAAGGGATTATAAGTTTTGTAATCCATCCAGTAAGTCTTTCTTTGAAACGGAAAATGCCCATTTCTTTGAGGATATTGAATTTGGAGGAGGTGATCAGGTTAGAAACATTGCCTTTGAAGAGGGACCTGAGTCCACTCATACAAGTGTTGTAAGCAATAGTCAGATATTCATTCCTGTCATTGTTTCATCAACATATTCAGAAGAAGACAATGATGTCGATCTCCCTACTGAATAACAAACTCAACAACCTCAAGAAAATCAAGTAGAAGTGCCACTGAGGAGATCCATTAGAGAGAGGAGAAATACAATTTCAAATGATTTTGTCTATCTCCAAGAACATGATGTTGATATGGGCTTAATGGAAGATGATCCGATTAACTTCCAGCAAGTAATAAAGAGTTCCAAATCTCATAAGTGAATAGATGTCATGAGTGAGGAAATAAAGTCCATGATAGACAATAACGTATGGGATGTTGTTCCCTTGCCTAAAAGTGTGAAACCAATTGGTTGTAAATGGATATTTAAAACCAAGAGGGATTCATTAGGAAACATCAAAAGGTATAAGCACGTCTTGTTGCAAAAGGCTTTACTCAAAAGGAAGACATTGATTATACAGATACTTTCTCTCCAGTTTCGTCGAAAGACTCTTTCAAGACCATAACGGCACTTGTGGCTCATTTCGACTTAGAGCTGCATCAGATGGATATTAAGACAGCGTTTCTAAATGGAGACATTGATGAAACGATATATATGGTGCAACTAGAAAACTTTACTTCAGGAAATACAAAGAAAATGGTTCGCAAAATTAAGAAATCCATCTATGGGCTAAAGCAAGCTTCTCGTCAGTGGTATTACAAATTTCATCAAGGTATAGTTTCATTTGGCTTTGAGACCAATATGGTTGATGAATGTGTATACCATAAGTTCAGTATGGGTAAATTTATTTTTCTGGTTCTATATGTCAATGATATATTGCTGGCAAGTAATGATGTGGGTACATTACATGAAACTAAGAAATTTTTGTCATCAAAGTTTGACATGAAGGATCTTGGTTGTGCATCTTTTGTATTAAGAATCCAAATATTTCGAGATCCTTTTTGGGGTATTCTTGAATTATCACAAAAGACCAACATTGATAAGGTACTTCAGCGATATGGCATGAAGGATTGTAAACCATGAGATACTACAGTTGCTAAAAGAAACAAGTTTAGTCTCAAGCAGTGCCCTAAAAGTGAAATCGAATCTAAAAAAATGGAAAGGATTCCCTATTCGTCTGTTGTGGGAAGCCTTATGTATGCTCAGGTTTGTACTCGTCCGGATATTGCATTTATCGTGGGAATGTTGGGCAGATACTTAAGTAATCCATGTATGGATCATTGGAAAGCAGCCAAAAGAGTATTGAGGTACTTACAAAGAACAAAAGATTTTATGCTCACATACAAGAAGTCAAACCAGTTGGAAATCATTGGGTATTCAGATTCTGACTTTGCTGGGTGCCAAGATAGTCACAAGTCTACTTCAGGCTATGTATTTCTGTTGGCTGGAGGAGCTATATCCTAAAAAAGTGTCAAACAGACACTTGTAGCTACTTCAACTATGGCAGCAGAATTCATAGCATGTTACGAGGCATCCAATCATGCATTGTAGATGCGGAATTTTGTCACGGGGCTGCGCATTATGAATGGTGTAGAAAGACCACTAAGGTTATTGTGTGACAATAATTCAGCAGTCATGTACTCTAATAACAGCCGCAGTTTGTCAAAGTCAAAGCACATCGACATAAAGTTTTTGGCTATTAAAGAGATGATACAGAATGGTCAGGTGTCTTTAGAGCATATCGGGACAAACTCTATGATTGCGGATCCGCTTACTAAGGGTTTAACACCTAAAGTCTTTCACGAACATGTTGTTCATATGAGGGTGTTATCCTTGGATGATGTGCTGGTTTAGTGGGAGTTTGTATTTTGTTTGCTCTTATGTATGGACACATATTCAGTTTTCTGTAGAATAAAGTCTGAAGTTCTTTGGTTCCATTCTGTGTTTATGTGTTTGTGTTTTGATCTCCATAAGGTTTTAAAGTTGGACCAGTTGAGAATAGACATGTTGTAATCACATTACATGTAATTCTCATTCTATACATCCATATCAGATCTATGTCATTGATTGTGTTAACATTTGTGATCATTGAAAGTTTAGCTAATTTTGATATAGCGAAAGCCGCTTTGGTTCTGTGTTGATATGATCATGGACGAGATTGGTGAAATGACGTTTAATAAGATAACAATTATGAGCTCTTGAGGTTTTGTGTAATGTCTGAATATATAAAGACATATTTGGCCCAAGTGAGAGATTGTAAGATCATTTGGTGGGTCGGCATATGTCTAGGAGGAATTTCAGATATTATGGCTGTCTTAACGTGAATATCCACTTAAGTGATTGCATTTTGGGATATTACGTCATTTTAGATGGTATGGGGTAATTTTAAAATGTATAGATAACGGTATGGAATTACGGACTCTTTGATGGGTGGAATCCATAATTGTCCTTATTATAAAATGGTAGTGGTCCTTGGGGTCGTGCGATGGTTGCCTGAAACATTGGTTTCTAGGGTTTTCCTCTTCCCCATCTGAGAGAGACCTCAAGCGCGCCGCACGTACCCTGGAAGACCCTGCTGCGATCTTCCCGTATGCCAGATCAGATGGATTCAGGTACGCTTCCGCTTTAAGTTTAAAGGTTTTGTTTAATTCAATGATTTAGCATGAGTATGATCCTGTTTAGGGTATATACGTTTGGTTTTGTATATGCGTTATGGGGAGAAATCCCAACAAGATGGACTCCATCCCACCATTGTTTCCAGCAACCTTTCCTCTTTCCAGCGGTGCTGCTTTCTTCCATCGTGACTTTAGCGCTGGCAGCGGCATGCTTCTTGGTTTCTTTACTCATCCTCAGCGGTCTCGTGTAGGGCTCAAGTGCTGCGTGGGTCTCATTGGCCTCTGCATCCGCCTTTTGGAGTGTGGTGAGACTAGTGTTGCAGGTAAGTAGTGCACTTTCTCCTGTTGGGCAGTCCGATGTTTTCATTGCGGATACATTTTCTCGTGGCTTAATTGTACTGTCTCCTGTGGGGGCAGTCTAACTAAGTTTAGCCTCGCTTTTTGGCAATGTCGGTTTCTTATTGCTTGTTTAACTTGTTAGTCATTTCTAAGAATGTCTGGGAGAACTATCAACGCTCAATAGATGTCGTTTTCAGAATTTATCATCATGCTTCTATGTAGAAGCAAACCAAAATCACGTCAGGAAGTTGAAGATTTCAACTTTGGAAATCTATAATATATATATATATATATATATATATATACACACACACACATGGGAGAGACGTGTTCACCATGATTGAAAACTTCTACATCAATTTTTTTTTCTGTCATTGTGTCTGTTTTGGAACATAAAGTTTGATATGTTTCAGTAATGTTTTTTTAATTATGATCATCTACCATCTAAATTGTGGTTTCAGAAATAATATCAAATTTGATGTAAACAAGTTATCAACTAGAATACTAATTGTTAATGATCACCAATTTTATAAAATTCCACTGACAAAAAAAAAGTCAAATAAGAAGGAATGGAGAACAAAACTGGAGCAGCTAGGTGAACATCTTTTTTCAACAATTTTCAGCAATTAGTGGAGTCTGATAAGGCAATAGCTTCTCTGAATATCCTGTTTAGAAAAAGCGGAACAACAGGATATTCAGAGAAGCTATTGCCTTATCAGACTCCACTAATTGCTGAAAATTGTGGAAAAATTCACCGCTCCAGTTTTGTTCTCCATTACTTCTTATTTAACTTTTTTTTGGTCGGTGGAATTTTATAAAATTGGTGATCATTAACAATTAGTATTCTGGTTGATAAGTTGTTTACATCAAATTTGATATTGTTTCTAAAACCCCGATTTAGATGGTAGATGATCATAATAAAAAAAACAATGCTGAAATATATCAAACTTTATGTTCCAAAACAGACACAATGACAAAAAAAAAGAATTGATGTAGAAGTTTTCAATCATGCTGAAAACATCTCTCTCATGTGTGTGTGTGTATTACAGATTTCCAAAGTTGAAATTTTCAACTTTGTGACGTGATTTTGGTTTGCTTCTACATAGAAGCATGATGATAAATTCTGAAAACGACATCTATTGAGCCCTGATAGTTCTCCCGGACATTCTTAGAAGTGACTAACAAGTTAAACAAGCAATAAGAAACCGACATTGCCAAAAAGCGAGGCTGAACTTAATTGTACTGCCCCACAGGAGACAGTACAGTTAAGCCAAGAGAAAATGTATCCACGACTAAAACATCAGACTGCCCCACAGGAGAAAGCACACTATTTACCTGCAACACTAGTTTCACCATACTCCAAAAGGCAGATGCAGAGGCCAAGGAGACCCACGCAGAACCTGAGCCCTGAACGAGACCGCTGAGGATGAGTAAAAGAATCAAGAAGCATGCTGCCGCCAGCACTAAAGTCATGACTGCAGGAAGCAGTACCACTGGAAAGAGGAAAGGTTGCTGGAAACAATGGTGGGATGAAGTCCATCTGTGCTCAATTGGCATATTTTGGATGAAAATCTCCCTTCTACTGGAATCTTGAGAATGGCAAGCAGGAACAGCCTGCCACCGCAAGACATAATGGCAGGTAACAAATAGGCATGACAGCTTTCCCTGCCCATAGCAAAAGCAGCACGATCGCTGCCCAAAGTTCATCATAGAACAAAGAAGGCACATTTTCAGAACAAACCTTGACATCTTATTTATATGCCTAAGGGTCTTTACTTCACCAACTCAGAACGGTCCAAGCAAGGAAGCTTTTAATATTTTGCATCTTATCTTGGACAATAAATATCGCGACAATTTAAGTGTATATTATAGGCAATCTTAATTTTGTTTTCAAGATATTTTAATTAATGAAATGGATTCATTTCCATTTTCACAATAGATGTTTCCCACATTTGGACAATGCAGAAAGGAAAGTTGAATACATGGCCTCATCAAAGTGGTAGAGAAAAAGAGAGGCCAAGGCAACATTTTCTTTATATGGTAGCAACTTCCATTTTACAGGAATAGTAAGATATGATATCATGATGCATACACATGAGTGAAAGGATGTTTTTAGTACTCAAGGTGCCTCTTATAGCATAAACTAGCAGTCTTCTTTAGTTTACCTCCACTTGTAAATGAGCATATTGTGAACGCATAATGCAATATTAAATTATAGAATAGTGTAAAGTGTTCCATGTCATTCAATAGTTTATACTAGGATGGGTAAAATGTAAATAAAAATAGGATCACAGAAAAGCTTTTTCCTTCACCTACAAGATATGAAACATCTTTTTTGTCTTATATTGGAATCAAAATATGTCTACAAGCTACAATTTCTAATTATAGGCAATTTTGGTTTTCTCTTTTATAAGATTTGAGTTAATTAAATGAAATGTATATACAAAAATATGTCCTGCCTTAACTCCATACCTACAATTTTTAAAATGGTCGTATCCATACCCATTCCTTCGTAACCGTACCCACGTGGCTTAAAGCAGCAGCTGAAGTTTTAGCGGAGAGCTGTTGTATGATATGGTGCCACGACTATTACTTAAGCATGAATTATGAAAATGTGAGTTTCTTGATTGCAGGCCTTTTGTCTAGACAGCAATAGCTCTAACCAATTGATGTTAATTCATATCTAAACTGAGTATGGAAATGTGATTTCACCTTTTGACAATGTTGGAAATGATTATTTAAACTGGGCTGCTATTAATTTCTATGAATGTTTTTGTTCCATGGATCATGTATCAAGAATCAGATGCACCATCCCGACCAATGGTGATTTTTCTCTATTTTTTAATGTTTTTGTTTATCTGTTGCCTTTTATTGGCACTTGAATTAATTCCAAACATTGAATTAATCAGCAATTTGAACCAGATTGGCACATGCAATGGATTCTAGTGCGACCAGTTTGAGCCCAGTGAGAATGACTTTATAAAGTACTGTGGTGGTTATCCGTACCGTGCCGATGGCAACAAGCATTGTGGTTACTCGGTAGTGGAACTATTTCTAGTTTTAACAGAAACAATACCTGGCTTGCCTGTTTTTATGGTTCCTGTTATAGTTCTAGAAACAAAAATATGTCCAAGGTTAGAAGAGCCTAGAAACCGTATGAGCACTTTACCATTTCACATGCAACCATGATGGGAATTTGCATGGAGGTGAATATCAGAATCCAGTAGAATTTACATGTATGAGAATATTGATTAACCTTGGACAACAAGTCCCTTATTTTTTAGTTCATCATTGGTCATTTGAAATATATGATATAGGTATCTTTAACTCCTAGGTGACTAGAGGTCAAATAAACACTTATATTTAAACCTAATGATGCATAAATCAGTAAATTGAATTTTTGTTGTTGCATTTATGTTTTAACTTTTAACCACTTACCCAATGTTACAAGTGCATTTCACACTATGTAATTGTAGGTAGGTCATTCTTAGAAGCTTATGATGTGCAATGAAGGACCTTACAGAATATTTAGTTCTAGGGAGCATTTGGCCAATTTAAAGACAATTAAAAATTTCATTAATTTTTAATGTTACAAGATGATGTCCTGGCCTATTTACTATAATACCTCCAATCTTGAAAATATTGTCAAAAGAAATTACGTAAAAGTGCCCAAATTCTGAGAAAATAACAAAGGACCACTCAATTTTAGAAGTTAACAAAAAGGCACTCAACTTTTGAGAAAAAAAAATCTCAAAGAGGCAGCTATTGGCAAAAAAAGTTTATAAAATGACAAAATACCCCTTGTAAAATGCTACTCTTTTTTTGGCAGACCACTCATATTTTTTACTTATTATTTTATATGAAAAAATTAATGGTTTCTATCAATTGCAAGCTATTTGACAATTTCTCTCAAAAGTTGAGTGGATATTTCTTGACTTCTAAAGGTTAAGTTGTTACGCACCTTTTTGTAGCTTTTTAAGTTGTCAAAATTCAGAACTTTTGAGTTTCCTACTACACCCTGAACTAATGTGAAAATTTACATGGTACGCCAACAAAGCAGGTATCTCAAGAATAACGAACCTCAGAATCTTTGACATATACAATATTGACAAGGTTGAAGTTTAATTACTTTTTCGGTGGTAGATTTATTTGAGCTGTACTTACATATGCATTTGTTTTGCATAATTATTCATTGGCAACAACATTAATTAGGGAAGCCCATACTACATCTCTTTTGTTATACCTGTCATGATTATTTCTGAAAATTAGTGCAGAATCTGTGGTTCTATGATGAACTACTGCTTGATATGTTCTGGATGTTCAGGGTTCGCTTCCATTATGGATATCCAGTTATTTTCGGCAGGATCTTCCACATCACCAGAGGTGGTATTTGCTTTTGCTTCTCGAGGAATCAACCTAAGTGAAGACATTTTTGCTGGCAATAATCTTATTCTTATTGAGGCATGACTGATACGTTTCATTTTGTAGTCTAAATTGGTGTTAATGAAATCATTCCAGGATTCAACTCAACGCTGAGGCGTGGAAATGTCACCCACCATGAGTACATTCAAGTTGGAAAGGGTCCTGATGTTGGACTTAACCAAATATCTCTTTTTGAAGCAAAAGTAGCTTGCGGCAATGGGGAGCAGATACTGGGTCGAGACATCTATCGTTTGGGACATCGTTTTGACATGTTTCACATTTTTTCATGTTATTTTACAACAGTTGAATTTTAGGTCAGTTCAATAGTAATTCGCATTATATTTTGTCAGGATAAGCTCAACTCTTGTGCATCACAATTTTCTGATAATATTTTCCTGGGTGTTGCTATATCTCAATTTTGATGATACACAGATGGTCGTCACTATTCTTTATATATTCTTGCATGGAAGACTCTATTTATCACTAAGTGGATTGGAGAATTTACTAGTAAAGTATGCACATGATAGGGTTGTTGATCCTCTTAAGGCAACATTGGCATCTCAGTCACTTGTTCAGATAGGATTATTGATGGCGTTGCCTATGGTAATGGAGATTGGATTAGAGAGAGGTTTCAGAACAGCTCTAAGTGATATTATCATCATGCAACTTCAGCTGTGTTCAGTTTTCTTTACTTTCTCTCTCAGCACAAAGACACATTACTTTGGTTGCACTGTCTTGCATGGTGGTGCTAAATACAGGGCCACTGGTCGTGGTTTTGTTGTACGGCATGAGAAGTTTGCAGAAAATTACAGGTTTTACTCAAGGAGCCATTTTGTGAAAGGGTTGGAACTGATGATACTTCTTCTGGTATATGGGTCATATGGTTCTACATCATCTGATCCAAATGCATACGTGTTGCTTTCATTCTCAATGTGGTTCCTTGTTGTGTCTTGGATGTTTTCTCCCTTCCTCTTTAATCCATCTGGATTTGAATCGCAAAAGAATTGGACAAAGTGGATAAGCAGTAGGGGAGGAATAGAAGTACCTGGAGACAAGAGTTGGGAGTCGTGGTGGGAAGAAGAGCAGGAGCATTTGTAATACACTGGACTGTCTGGACGTTCCTGTGAAATTGTTCTCTCCTTTCGCTTCTTCATTTACCAATACGGAATTGTTTACCACTTGCAAATAGCAAACAAGAATACAAGCATCATGGTAAGTATCTCATCCCTTTTGTCAATGTTTTCCTTTTGAGCTAACTACATGCTGATACATTTAGTCATGAAATGACAAGGATTTGTAAGCTCATATGTAATTATAACATTAACCTCCTTGATCATTTAGCATTGCCCTGTAAAATGTGTTCCACTTTAGTTTCATAAAACTGAATGCTGTAACATATTCATCCTCCAAAGTCCTTATAGGAGCACATACAAGCACACCTGAGCATATTTCACAGTTGTGTGCATATAGGAGGTTGCAGATGAAGTTGGTATGGACACTCATTTTTAATTATTACAAATTTTATCTGTAGGATAATATCTTCTAAATCTGTCAAAGAGAAATTGTTGCTTAGCGTTTGAGCTTAGAACATGTTGGACTAAATCCTATTCATAGTCCCAAAATGAACTTCGATGATATAAAGAGACCTTAAATACACCGTCAAAAATTAAGGTTGTCAATGGATCAGATTCAAAACGCGCATACTCTTAACCGTATTCACTTTATCATATGTCACATTTTCAGATTTGAATACAAACAAAGAAACATCAAATCGAAATCTTATTTTACAATCTAAATTTGAATTTTACATTCATATCCGAACCTAATCCGAATGTTGAATCAAATTTGGCTGATTTTCAAAATGTAAAAGCATTAGATAGAATGTTTATTTACCAATAAATCCGATCCGAATCTAGCTGATAAGAGTACGTCATTTTTTAAATCTGAATTTGATCTGATTTCTTAATTGGATAAGAATTGTTTTTCCATATCTAATTTTTTCAAAATGTTTCTCTCGGATATCCGATCCAAATCTAATATACTGACCATGTAATAGTTTTGCAAAGGTTAAGCCAGTTTAGAAAAATCTCGCCGTGACATAATGAATATCTTCAACAGGTCTATGAGAATATGTACCCATAGTTCATGAACTTGAGCGAGTAAATCAGAAATGTCTTTTAAATTGACCAAGATTAGAGTGGGAAAGAAAAGCAAAAAAGGGTCAACATATGGAGGTCTTAGCCAACCACATAGTCCAATTCTCAATCCACATCTTTGGGCTCCTTTGGACAGTTGGGCTCAAACTGGTCGCAGTAAGAATCCATTACATGTGCCAATCTGTTTCAAATTGCTGATTAATTCAATGTTCGGAATTAATTCAAATCCCAATGAAATGCAACAGATAAACAAAACATAAAAAAAAATTATAGAAAAATCACCATTGGTAGGGATGGTGCATCTGATTCTTGATACATGATCCATGGAACAAAAACATTCATAAAAATTAATAGCCAACTTAGCAGCCTTGTTTAATCCTTTCAGCATTGTAATAAGGTGAAATCACATTTCCATACTCAGTTTTGATATGAATGAATATCAATTGGATAGAGCTACTGCTATCTAGTCAAAAGGCCGACAATCAAGAAAATCACATTTCTATAATTCATGCTTAAGTAATAGTTGTGGCACCATATCATACAACAGCTCTCAGCTAGAACTTCGGCTGCTACTCTAAGTCATGTGGGTACGGTTAAGAAGGAACGGTTATGGAGACGACAACTTTAAAAAAATGTAAGCATAGGTTTATGGAAGGACATATATTTATATATACATTTCATTTCATTAACTCAAATTTATAAAAGAGAAAGTCAGAGTTGCCTATAATTATAAATTATAGCTTGTAGCCATATTTTGATTCCAATATAAGACACAAAAAACATGTTTCATAACTTCTAGGCGAAGGAAAAAGCTTTTCTTTGATCCTATTTTTGTTTACATTTTACCCATCCTAGTATAAACTATTGAATGACAAGGAACACTTTACACTATTCTACAATTTAATATTGCTTTTTGCTTTCACAATATATTCATTTACAAGTGGAGGTAAACTAAAGAAGGGTGCTAGTTTATGCTATAAGAGGCACCTTGACTACTAAAAACATCCTTTGACTCAGATGTATGTATCATGATATTATATCTTACTATTCGTGTAAAATGGAAGTTGCTACCATATAAAGAAAATGCAACCTTGGCCTTGACTTCATTGACAGAAATAGGTGATTTCTCTTTCCTTTTCTCTACCACTTTGATGAGGCCATATATTCAAATTTCCTTTCTGCATTGTCCAAATGTGAGAAACATCTATTGTGAAAATGGAAATGAATCCATTTGATTAATTTAAATATCTTGAAAGCAAAATTAAGATTGCCTATAATATAGCATGTGTAACACTGGCCGTCTAGTTCTTGAGGTAGTTCTTGAACCCATGGGCAGGAAGGAGGTTAAGATTCCACCTATCATTCAAGTGGGTGGATTCTTCTTTGATCCTATTTTTGTTTACATTTTACCCATCCTAGTATAAACTATTGAATGACAAGGAACACTTTACACTATTCTACAATTTAATATTGCTTTTTGCTTTCATAATATATTCATTTACAAGTGGAGGTAAACTAAAGAAGGGTGCTAGTTTATGCTATAAGAGGCACCTTGACTACTAAAAACATCCTTTGACTCAGATGTATGTATCATGATATTATATCTTACTATTCGTGTAAAATGGAAGTTGCTACCATATAAAGAAAATGCAACCTTGGCCTTGACTTCATTGACAGAAATAGGTGATTTCTCTTTCTTTTTCTCTACCACTTTGATGAGGCCATATATTCAAATTTCCTTTCTGCATTGTCCAAATGTGAGAAACATCTATTGTGAAAATGGAAATGAATCCATTTGATTAATTTAAATATCTTGAAAGCAAAATTAAGATTGCCTATAATATAGCATGTGTAACACTGGCCGTCTAGTTCTTGAGGTAGTTCTTGAACCCATGGGCAGGAAGGAGGTTAAGATTCCACCTATCATTCAAGTGGGTGGATTCTTCTTTGATCCTATTTTTGTTTACATTTTACCCATCCTAGTATAAACTATTGAATGACAAGGAACACTTTACACTATTCTACAATTTAATATTGCTTTTTGCTTTCATAATATATTCATTTACAAGTGGAGGTAAACTAAAGAAGGGTGCTAGTTTATGCTATAAGAGGCACCTTGACTACTAAAAACATCCTTTGACTCAGATGTATGTATCATGATATTATATCTTACTATTCGTGTAAAATGGAAGTTGCTACCATATAAAGAAAATGCAACCTTGGCCTTGACTTCATTGACAGAAATAGGTGATTTCTCTTTCTTTTTCTCTACCACTTTGATGAGGCCATATATTCAAATTTCCTTTCTGCATTGTCCAAATGTGAGAAACATCTATTGTGAAAATGGAAATGAATCCATTTGATTAATTTAAATATCTTGAAAGCAAAATTAAGATTGCCTATAATATAGCATGTGTAACACTGGCCGTCTAGTTCTTGAGGTAGTTCTTGAACCCATGGGCAGGAAGGAGGTTAAGATTCCACCTATCATTCAAGTGGGTGGATTCTTCTTTGATCCTATTTTTGTTTACATTTTACCCATCCTAGTATAAACTATTGAATGACAAGGAACACTTTACACTATTCTACAATTTAATATTGCTTTTTGCTTTCATAATATATTCATTTACAAGTGGAGGTAAACTAAAGAAGGGTGCTAGTTTATGCTATAAGAGGCACCTTGACTACTAAAAACATCCTTTGACTCAGATGTATGTATCATGATATTATATCTTACTATTCGTGTAAAATGGAAGTTGCTACCATATAAAGAAAATGCAACCTTGGCCTTGACTTCATTGACAGAAATAGGTGATTTCTCTTTCTTTTTCTCTACCACTTTGATGAGGCCATATATTCAAATTTCCTTTCTGCATTGTCCAAATGTGAGAAACATCTATTGTGAAAATGGAAATGAATCCATTTGATTAATTTAAATATCTTGAAAGCAAAATTAAGATTGCCTATAATATAGCATGTGTAACACTGGCCGTCTAGTTCTTGAGGTAGTTCTTGAACCCATGGGCAGGAAGGAGGTTAAGATTCCACCTATCATTCAAGTGGGTGGATTCTTCTTTGATCCTATTTTTGTTTACATTTTACCCATCCTAGTATAAACTATTGAATGACAAGGAACACTTTACACTATTCTACAATTTAATATTGCTTTTTGCTTTCATAATATATTCATTTACAAGTGGAGGTAAACTAAAGAAAGGTGCTAGTTTATGCTATAAGAGGCACCTTGACTACTAAAAACATCCTTTGACTCAGATGTATGTATCATGATATTATATCTTACTATTCGTGTAAAATGGAAGTTGCTACCATATAAAGAAAATGCAACCTTGGCCTTGACTTCATTGACAGAAATAGGTGATTTCTCTTTCTTTTTCTCTACCACTTTGATGAGGCCATATATTCAAATTTCCTTTCTGCATTGTCCAAATGTGAGAAACATCTATTGTGAAAATGGAAATGAATCCATTTGATTAATTTAAATATCTTGAAAGCAAAATTAAGATTGCCTATAATATAGCATGTGTAACACTGGCCTTCTAGTTCTTGAGGTAGTTCTTGAACCCATGGGCAGGAAGGAGGATAAGATTCCACCTATCATTCAAGTGGCTGGATTCCTTCCCGCTCACCCAAAAATGGTAGAAAATTTTGATGAACTGAACTTCTTAATATTTAGATGTCATTTATCTGTTAAAAATGCTACAAACAATTTCAAGCATGTAATTTGGTCGTAGCAACACAAAACCTGGGGGTCTTAGGTTGAGGCTCACTAGTCAGGAGATATCGTCATTTTGATTAAAATTGCACATATAGATATCGTTCCAACAAGCACTTGGGAACCTTATAAGAATTAAAAGCCAGAAACTGCTGTTTCAAAATTTCATAATCATTCTCGTTGCCACCAAATTCGTCTTCCACGAACTTTCTGATCAACAGCCACACTTTGATGTGGATGGATCTCTATCCGCGTTCTTTAACATGCATGGATAAGCCAAGACTTTCTGTCCCCGATCCGCATAAAAACACGCACTTATACACGTGCCCCCACACACAACTTTTGAGAAAAATTTCTCAAAGAGGCACCTATTGGCAAAAAAATTATGAAATGACAAAATACCCCTTGTCAAAATTCAGAACTTTTGAGTTTCCCATTGCACCCTGAACTAATGAGCAAATTTACATGGTACGCCAATAGGGCTCAGGTATCTCAAAACTAACGAACCTCAGAATCTTTGATATATACAGTATTGACATGGTTGAAGTTTAGTTACTTTTTTAGGTGGTAGATTTATCTGAGCTGTACTTACATATGCATTTGTTTCGCATAATTATTCGTTGGCAACATCATTAATTAGGGAAGCCCATAGTAGATCTCTTTTGTAATATCCGTCCCGATTATTTCTGAAAATTAGTTTAGAATCTGTGGTTCCACGATGAACTACTGCTTGATATGTTCTGGATGTTCAGGGTTCGCTTCCATTATGGACTTCCAGAGGTTTTCGACATCACCAGAGGTGGTATTAGCAAGCCTTCTTGAGGAATCAACCTAAGTGAAGATATTTTTGCTGGTAATAGTCCTATTCTTCTTAAGGCATAGCTGATACGTTTCATTTTATAATCTGAATTGGTGATAATCAATTCATACCAGGCTTCACTCAATGCTGAGGCGTGGAAATGTCACCCACCATTAGTACATTCAAGTTGGAAAGGGTCGCGATGTTGGACTTAACCAAATATCTCTTTTTGAAGCAAAAGTTGCTTGTTGCAATGGGGAGCAGATACTGAGTCGAGACGTCTACCGTTAGGGACATCGTTTTGACATGTTACGCATGCTTTCCTGTTATTCTACAACAGTTGGTTTTTATGTCAGTTCAATGGTAATTAGCATGATCTTTTGTCATGATAAGCTCAACTCTTGTGCATCACAATTTGCTGAAAATATTTTCCTGGGTTAACTTTGCTATATCTCGATTTTGATGATACACAGATGGTCGCCATTATTCTTTATGTATTCTTGTATGGAAGGCTCTATTTATCACCAAGTGGATTGGAGAATTCACTAGTAAAGTATGCACGTGCTAGGGGTGATGATCCTCTTAAGGCAGCATTGGCATCTCAGTCACTTGTTCAGATAGGATTATTGATGGCGTTGCCTATGGTAATGGAGATTGGATTAGAGAGAGGTTTCAGAACAGCTCTAAGTGATATTATCATCATGCAACTTCAGCTGTGTTCAGTTTTCTTTACTTTCTGTCTCGGCACAAAGACACATTACTTTGGTCGACCTGTCTTGCATGGTGGTGCTAAATACAGGGCCACTGGTCGTGGTTTTGTTGTACGGCATGAGAAGTTTGCAGAAAATTACAGGCTTTACTCAAGGACCCACGTTGTGAATCGGTTGGAACTGTTGACACTTCTTCTGGTTTATGGGTCTTATGGTTCTACATCATCTGATCCAAATGCATACGTGCTGCTTCCATTCTCAATGTGGTTCCTTGTTGTGTCTAGGCTGTTTTCTCCTTTCATCTTTAATCCATCTGGATTTGAATGGCAAAAGATTGTGGATGACTGGGATGATTGGACAAAGTGGATAAGCAGTAGGGGAGGAATAGGAGTACCAGGAGACAAGAGTTGGGAGTCATGGTGGGAAGAAGAGCAGAAGCGTTTGAAATACACTGGACTGTGACGTTTCTGTGAGATTGTTCTCTCCCTTCCCTTCTTCATTTACCAATATGGAATTGTTTACCACTTGCAGATAGCAAACAAGAATACAAGCATCATGGTAAGTATCTCATCCCTTTTGTCAATGTTTTCCTTTTGAGCTAACTACATGCTGATACATTTAGTCATGAAATGACAAGGATTTGTATGCTCATATGTAATTATAACATTAACCTCCTTGATCATTTAGCATTGCCCTGTAAAATGTGTTCCACTTTAGTTTCATAAAACTGAATGCTGTAACATATTCATCCTCCAAAGTCCTTATAGGAGCACATACAAGCACACCTGAGCATATTTCACAGCTGTGTGCATATAGGAGGTTGCAGATGAAGTTGGTATGGACACTCATTTTTAATTATTACAAATTTTATCTGTAGGATAATATCTTCTAAATCTGTCAACGAGAAATTGTTGCTTAGCGTTTGAGCTTAGAACATGTTGGACTAAAGCCTATTCATAGTCCCGAAATGAACTTGGATGATATAAAGAGACCTTAAATACACCGTCAAAAATTAAGGTTGTCAACGGATCAGATTCAAAACGCGCATACTCTTAACCGTATTCACTTTATCATATATCACATTTTCAGATTTGAATACAAACAAAGAAACATCAAATCGAAATCTTATTTTACAATCTAAATTTGAATTTTACATTCATATCCGAACCTAATCCGAATGTTGAATCAAATTTGGCTGATATAAAGAGACCTTAAATACACAGTCAAAAATTAAGGTTGTCAATGGATCAGATTCAAAACACGCATATCCTTTACTGTATCCGCCTTTTCATATATCACATTTTCAGATTTGAATTCAAACAAAGAAAAGTCAAATCCAAATCTTGTTTTACAATCCTGAATATGAATTTTACATTCATATCCGAACCCAAATCCGAATGTTGAATTGAATTTGGCTGATTTTCAAAATGTAAAAGCATTAGATATAAAAAAATTTTTACAAATAAATCCGTTCTGAATCTGATCAGATAAGAGTACGTCATTTTTTTAAATCTGAATTTGATCTGTTTTCTTAATTTGATAAGATTTCTTTTTTCATATCCAATTTTTTTCGAAATGTTTCTCTCGGATATCCGATCCAAATCTAATATATTGACCATGTAATAGTTTTGCAAAGGTTAAGACAGTTTAGAAAAATCTCGCCATGACATAATCAATATCTTCAACAGGTCTATGAGGACGTGTACCTCCATAGTTCTTGAACTTGAGTGAGTAATTCAGAAATGTCTTTTAAATTGACCAAGATTAGATTGGGAAAGAAAAACAAGAAACAGTCAACATATGGAGGCCCTAGCCAACCATCTAGTCCAATTCTCAATACATGTATTTGGGCTCCTTTGGAGAGTTGGGTTCAAACTGGTCGCAGTAAGAATCCTTTACATGTGCCAATCTGTTTCAAATTGCTGATTAATTCAATGTTTGGAATTAATTCAAATCCCAATCAAATGCAACAGATAAACAAAACATAAAAAAAAATACATAAAAATCACCGTTGTTAGGGATGGTGCATCTGATTCTTGATACATGATCCATGGAACAAAAACATTTCATAGAAATTAAGAGCCAACTTAGCAGCCCGGTTTCGATAATCCTTTCCAGCATTGTAATAAGGTGAAATCACATTTCCATACTCAGTTTCGATATGAATTAACATCAATTGGTTAGAGCTACTGCTATCTAGTCAAAAGGCCGGCAATCAAGAAAATCACATTTCCATAATTCATGCTTAAGTAATAGTTGTGGCACCATATCATACAACAGCTTTCAGCTAGGACTTCGGCAATTACTCTAAGTCACGTGAGTAAGGTTAAAAAGGAACGGGTATGGATACGACAACTTTAAAAAATGTAGGTATGGGGTTAAGGCTGGAGATATATTTATATATACATTTCATTTCATTAACTCAATTCTTATGAAAGAGAAAATCAGAATTGCCTATAATTATAAATTATAGCTTGTAGCCATATTTTGATTAATGTAAGACACCAAAAAAAATGTTTCATATATTGTGGGTGACTTCATTGCTAGGAAATGGGTGATTTCTCTCTTTTTTTCTCTACCACTTTGATGAGGCCATATATTCAAGTTTCCTTTCTGCATTGTCCAAATGTGAGAAACATCTATTGTGAAAATGGAAATGAATCCATTTGATTAATTAAAATATCTTGAAAGCAAAATTAAGATTGCCTATAATATAGCATGTGCTACATTGGAGTTTGAAGGGTGCACTATAGGACCGTCTAGTTCTTGACCCATGGGCAGGAAGGAGGATAAGATTCGACCTGTCATTCAAGTGGGTGGATTCCTTCCCGCTCACCCAAAAATGGTAGAAAATTTTGATGAGCTGAACTTCTTAATATTTTGATGCCATCTCTTTAAAATGCTACAAACAATTTCAAGCATGTAATTTGTATGTAGCAACACTGAACCTGAGGGTCCTAGGTTGAGGCTCACTAGTCAGGAGATGTCGTCATTTTGATTAAAATTGCACATATAGATATGGTTCGAACAAGCATTGGAGAACCTTATAAGAATTAAAAGACAGAAACTGCCGTTTCGAAATTTCATCATCATTCTCGTTGCCGCCAAATTCGTCAAAAAGGTTGAAACTTCCGTGAACTTTCTGATCAGCAGCCACACTTTCATGTGGATGGATCTCTATCCACATTCTTTAACATGTATGGATAAGCCAAGACTATCTGGCCCCGATCCCCATCAAAAACACGCACTCATACACGCGCCCACACACACATTCTCTCCCTCCCTCGCTTTCTCTTTCGATGTTCCTGAAATAGAACACTCGGTCAACTTCTTGTTTATTTTCAGGCTAACCTATAAACAAGTGGATCCACATTAATCTTCATCTTCCTTTATAATATATTGCTTCTTTCTGTAACCTTTTGGCCTTTCCATCTAGTGCTCATGAACTCAAACTTCAAAGAGTTGATCATCTGCCACTCGACTTATTAGTCCAGAAATCGAGCAAGACGACGAGCATGGTTGAATATTTTGGTAACTATATATGTGAGCTGCTGTTTTCAATATTTTATTTGCACCAAATTGATGAGAAAGAGAGATGCTTCCGTTTATGCGAGTCATGGTGGAAGTGTAATCCGGTCAAAAGAAACCGCGTTTGCTGTTTTCATATTTGCGTGTGTTCTAAATATTAACAAGAAGAAGAAGAAGCTGTGCTGTTTTTGGTTATATGGATTCGCCGCAGCACCAACTAGTGAAATCCAAGTTCAGGAGGATATGTGTGTACTGTGGCAGCAGCCCAGGCAAGAAGGAGGGCTACCAGACTGCCGCCATTCAACTCGGGAAAGAAATGGTAAGAGATATAATCCCCCTAAGTCCCCTGCCCATCTCTTCTTCTCAGATTCTCACTCAATTCCTGCTCTCCTTTTTTCCTGTCTTTAATCTGTGCTCCTCCCCTTTTTGGTGTTTCAACCTTTCTGGCTAAAGGTGGAGATAAATATCGACCTCGTCCATGGAGGCGGAAGCGTGGGGTTGATGGGCCTCGTTTCTCAAGCCGTTTATGATGGTGGTCGCTAGGTTCGCAGAATCACATCTCTCTGTTATCTCTCTCGCTCTGTCCTTCTTTCTTCTGCAAATTAATGCACATGTTCCGACAATTTCTGCTTCTGTAAATGTGTTGCATAGTGATACCGAAGACGTTCATGCCACTCAGAGAGGTACAGGACTCCCTTTATCGTTATTGCTATACCACGTAGCCATATTTTTTTATATCATGTCAAAGCTTATGCTGGAAGTTCCTTTTTCCTAAAGAGAAGGGCCATCTTCGCCTGTGTTTGCCTTTCTTTATTGGCTGAAGGTCACTGGCGTCACATAGCACTAACCGCGTTTGCTGTTTTAGTAGTAGAACACAGGCAAATCTAAAAACAGCAAAGGCGGTTTCTTTTGACCGGATTACACGTCTACTACGACTAGCATAAACGGAAGCATCTCTCTTTCTCATCAATTTGGTGCAAATAAAATATTGCAAACAGCACCTCACATATATAGTTACCAAAATATTCAACCATGCTCGTCGTCTTGCTCGATTTCTGGACTAATAAGTCGAGTGGCAGATGATCAACTCTTTGAAATTTGAGTTCATGAGCACTAGATGGAAAAGCCAAAAGGTTTCAGAAAGAAGCAATATATTATAAAGGAAGATGAAGATTAATATTGGTTCCATTTGTTCATAGATTTAGCCTGAAAAGAAACAAGAAGTTGACCGAGTGTTCTATTTCAGGAACATCGAAGGAGAAAGCGAGGGAAAGAGAGAATGTGTGTGTGGGCGCGTGTATGATTGCGTGTTTCTTATGGGGATCGGGGCCAGAAAGTCTTGGATTATCCATGCGCTAAAAGAATGCGGGTAGAGATCCATCGACATGAAAGTGTGGCTGTTGATCAGAAAGTTCATGGAAGTCAACCTTTTTAACGAATTTGGTGGCAACGAGAATGAAGATGAAATTTTGAAACGGCAGTTTCTGGCTTTTAATTCTTATAAGGTTCTCAAATGCTTGTTGGTATGTGCAATTTTAATCAAAATGACGATATCTCCTGACTAGTGAGCCTCAACCTAAGACCCTCAGGTGTAGGGTTGCTACGAACAAATTACATGCTTGAAATTGTTCGTAGCATTTTTTCAACAGATAAATGACATCTAAATATTAAAAAGTTTAGTTCATCAAAATTTTCTACCATTTTTGGGTGAGTTGGGAGGAATCCACCCACTTGAATGACAGGTCTAATTTTATCCTCTTTCTTGCCCATGGATTCAAAAACTACCTCGAGAACTAGGTGGTCTTATAGTGCACCCTTTAACTCCATTGTTGCACATTGCTATATAATAAACAATCTTAATTTTGCTTTCAAGAGATTTTAATTAATGAAATGGATTCATTTCCATTTTCACAATAGATGTTTCCTACATTTGGACAATGCAAAAAGGAAATTTGAATATATGGCCTCATCAAAGTGTTATAGAAAAAGAGAGAGAAATCACCCATTTCTTGGCAATGAAGTCAAGGCCAAGGCTGCATTTTTTTTATATGGTAGCAACTTCCATTTTACACTAATAGTAAGATATAATATCATGATACATTTGAGTCAAATGACGTTTTTAGTACTCAAGGTGCGTCTTATAGCATAAACTAGCGCCCTTCTTTAGTTTACCTTCACTTGTAAATGAATATATTGTGAAAGCAAAAAACAATATTAAATTGTAGAATAATGTAAAGTGTTCCTTATCATTCAATTGTTTATACTAGGACAGGTAAATTGTAAAGAAAAATAGGATCACAAAAAGCTTTTTCCTTCACCTACAAGATATGAAACATTTTTTTTGTGTCTTATATTGGAATTAAAATATGGCTACAATTTATAATTTGTGAGTATAAGCAATTCATATTTTCTCTTTTATAAGATTTGAATTAATGAAAAATGTATATATAAATATATGTCATGTTTTAACCATATACCTACATTTTTTAAAATTGTCGTATCCATACTCGTTCCTTAGTAACCGTACCCATGTGACTTAGAGCCACAGTTGAAGTTGTTGTTGAGAGCGTTGTATGATATGGTGTCACAACTATCACTTAAGCATGAATTATGGAAATGTGATTTTCTTGATTGCAGGCCTTTTGATTTGGATGATGTTAATCTAGCTTTTAGTATAATAATGACTATATTATTGACGGCATAACTTTCACAATTTATTAAGTTTGCCCGAATGTTTGTGCATATTTTCAAGGTACGAAAAAGCAGGACACTGAAGTAATGATTTTTGCAAGTTACTATTTTGATAAATCACAAACATTTAAATTTAATCGGTAGAATGTAATAAAAGAAACATCTCAAATTTGAACAAACAAAGCCATTGATTGTCATTGATTATAGGTGTTCCATCAGTCTTTGTTTATCAGTCATGGGGCATGTCTGTCACCTTTCCGTCCATTTTCCACCTCAAATACCAATGTATACTCCATTTTGTTTTCTTACAAATTAAATTGAATGCATGGGAAACAAAGTTGAGTGAGCCGAAGGTTAAAAATGTGTTGACTGCAGTCAGTTTCGAGTTGACTCTGTCCTGCTGTATCAACATGTATGTGGTTGGGGTTGGTCACATTCCTCTTAAAAAATGGGTCAATAAAGGGATGTCATGTGAGCTCTGTCTTATGAAACAAGTTTTACCTATAATGTGTTCTTATAGTGTACTCTATCCTAAAAATATTCCACTGTATTCCATCTTGACAAGATGGATTATGGCTACAGAAATTTAAGGTCACGACTACTGTGGCCTGCTTGTGCTCTAGATATGACTAAATGAGCCCTAGCCTCCATGGGGACATGGTTGCTTCCAGTGTACAGTGCGATAGTTAGTTTGTTGTATATTTATTTATTTTTTTGTATGTTCGGGTGAGCCCTAGCCGCCATGGGGACATGGTTGCTTCCAGTCTAAAGTGCGATAATTAGTTTGTCATACTTCATTTTAATTGTATTTATTTATTTTTTTGTATGTCTGGGTGAGCAGGAATAAATCGCACTATCTACGTGAAGCCAAAGCCTCTTCCATCTCCTTAGGGTCGAGGTTTGTTGTCAGTGCCTCAAGGTGATGCTTTCGCTTTGCTTCAAGTTGTATACTGGTGCTATTTTTTTTTTTTCAGCACAGAAAGTTGACACCATTAGAGTTTAAACCTTAAACTGACTACTTACCAGCCCACTCTATCCATTGTGCAAATCTCAATTTCATTTTGTCATTTTTGAGTAATTAAACTTCGCTTACCGTGGAAAGAAATTACTTTTGTTTTTGAGTTGTTAAGTTGAGCAGCCGCAGGTTTTGGCCATCATAAATGACAAAATATGTCCATGGTTATTGTCTGCTCCATAAATAGTTGAAGCCACACCCAATAAAAAAGGAATGTTATCCAAACACTTCTCAAATAGTTGCAGTAAAACTTGACCCATTGAACCGTTTGCTTTTCCATCGCCAAAAGAGTTGAGATGATTGGATGGAGCTGGCAGACAACCGATCAGTTTCTGTTTCGAATCCATGGGGTGCCATCTCTGTGTGCTGTAAATGGGAGGACACTGACACATAAGTTGAAGTGTGGCATGAGCGGTACCTTAAAACACCAAAAGCAGACCGTGTACCTTAAGAGATCGTTTGATTGTTGTCCATTGGGACAGAACTAATAGGATGTCATGTCCATCACTCTACTTTCCTGTTCTTATGGACAATGATGTTTTTCATCCGTCATTTGATGATTTTAGGAAGAAACCACTACGTTCCGCTTGTCTGACGTTTTGTTTCGTATATGTATGTTTTGTCCGTTCTGTTCGTTCTGTCAAAAGTTTTTTTCTTTATCACACAAGCAATAGGAACTTTTTGAAGTTGAAGTGGGAACTTTTTGTTTTCCGGGTTTTGAGAAAAAAATCTTTTCCAAATCTGAGAAAACCACAGTTTGATAGGAAAATTTTTGCCCCCCTTCTTCCATTTTCACCATCAAGAACAATTTGAGTCCAAAGCAGAAGACCAACGAGTAAGAAGATGGAATAAATGATCAGAAAATCAGTTTCATTGCTCCAGCAGGAAAAGGGTGAAAGGGAGCAAAATTCCAGATGGAAAAAAAAGGAAGAACACAGAGAAGTTTTAGCTCATGCTGATTTCATCTCAAAAAAGAATGGGTAACAGTTTCTCAAGCTTTAGTAGAAGAAATTACAAGGAAAAATGAGAGAAACACTGAATCTGGTGTCGGGCCTTCTGTTCTCCAATCATCCTCCACTAACACTGGGTCCCTCTTCCCTTCACCATGAGCAGAAGCCAGATCCGTGAGAGAAAGCACAAGCTCACGAGATCATCATTCTTCTCACGGAGGCCCTCCGTGAGTAATCCCAACCCCAATCACAAAGCAGATGCTCTTCTATAGTATTTACAATTTAAAATGCTATGAGCACGTCACAAGCAAAACCCCCAATTTCTCAATACCACGACTCCCTCACGACAAAACTGTAATCATAGACTTGAGAAGGAAAGTGGAAGGAAGAAAACATGGCCTTCACGCCCTAGGAGAATCACCAGAACCGAGAGAATCGGCCGGAAGCTCGCCGTTTCAGTAGTCCACACTATAATCTGAGCACGTGCTCGCGGAACAGGAGCTGGTCAGGGAGATTAAGGGAAAGCTGCCGCCGACTTCCGCCGCGGCCATTGACACTAGTTCGGCGACCGACTGGCCGAGGCACCTGAAGATCCTGGCCTTGACCTGCGCCCTCTTGGGTGGAAGATTTCTGGTGCAAAGGGGCGGAGGATTCCGGGTGCGAGGGAGAAGAAGAGAGAAGGGGTGAGGGGGAGACTCAAAAGAGAAAAGGGGGAGAGACGGAGGAGAATGAGAGAGCTCGAAGCGATACTTCGAGAGCTCGAAGGCGGGAAGCTCAGGGGAGGGAGACGGTGTCCTGTTTAGACTGTTGAAAGGGTTAGCTCGGAGAGGATGGGAAAAATAATTATTTATACCCTTGTTAGTCGTCTGTTTAGGCTGTTTCGAGGGTGAGTTCGGATAGGATCCTTGAAACTCAGCTTTGAGGCGGTTCAAACATACTCTGAAAATTATAAACATGGTGGCAGCAATTTCATTCCTGAGGCTACTGGATGCTGATATGTTTGTCAACTTAGTGATGATCAAACACATAATAGCTTGTTCTTATGAACTTCTGCAATTTATTTATTCATGTTGAAAAAAAATTTATTTATACCCTTGTTCAGTCGTTTGTTCTGTCCAGCCTGTCATGTAGGCAGCGTTTGATGAAAAAATTAACTAAACAGGACACACGTATCCTGTTCCGCCCGTGGCCATCAAACTGTAGTTGCTCCATGACAACACAAACACACACACATATATATATATATATATATATATATATATATATAAAGAGAAGGGTCATACACTAAGGACCTTTACAAATATGAGTTAGTTATAATGGTACTTAGCAAAGATTCATTGATGAAAGTTAAAGGGGCCGAATTTTAAAAAATATTTAAAGGAAGGGAATCCATTTTTAGTTTGTGGTTCAATGAAACCGCACTTAGGCCGAGAAACTTTGTTGTTGGCCCAACAGTAGAAACTGTGCTTAGGCCGAGAAAGTTTGCTGCTTGCAGAACAACATAAAACCCTGAGGGCAGAAACTCTACAACGAGGGCTTATGTCTACTTTAACTTTTGCAGTGGCTGCATACTCACTGCAATCAAACTAATGTCATGTCGTCCTCGATCTGTTGCTTGTGAACTACACGTTCGAGGTGCAGGCCATGAGCACGGAAAAGTTCCCTTTCCTCCTTCCTGCCATCTTCACAATCGGCCCCCGAGTCGATGACATAGAGAGCCTCGTCAAGTATGCCAAGCTCCTGACTCCAAACCACAAGTTCTCAAACCATGTGACCGATCTTGTTCATTGAGTGTCGGCTGCTTCCATGACCATGGAAGAGATCTTCATGGGGTCCAAGGAATTCAAAGAAGAGGTTTTGTTAAAGGTGCAGTTGGAGCTTAACCAGTTTGGCCTGTTGATCTACAATGCCAATGTGAAGCAGGTGGTCTGCGTCTGCAACCATGAATATTTCTCCTACTTGGGCCAGAAGACAAAGATGGAGGCCGCCAATCAGGCCAAGGTAGATGCGGCGGAAGCTACGGTGAAGGGTGAGGTTCGTTCCAAGGAAAGGGACGGCTGAACTCTTCAGAATGCTGCGAAAGTGAACGCATACACCAAAATCTAGGCTGCCCAAAGGAAAGGATAGGCCACCATGGCCGATATGAGGATGTCTGTAGAGGTGCAGTTCCATGAGAATGACCGAGCAGCGGAGGTGGCCAAGGGCAATTCCCAACTCGCTATCAATAGGGCCCAATGGGAGCGCCAGGCAAAGATTGCAGAAGTGGAGGCCAACAATGTCGTGGTTGTCCGGGACGCCGAGCTGCAGCATGCCGTCGAGATGAAAAAGACGAGAGCAGAGCTGCTTAGCAAGGTGACCGTCGAGCTCGAGACCAACATGATGGAGGCGGGCTCGAGGTATTATCAAAAGAAGAGGGATATCGAAGCTCAATTGTTTGAGAGGAAGCAGGAGGCCCACGGAAGGAAGGTGGTTGCCGAGACTGCGGTCTACGCAGGAGGAAGCGGACACCGAGCTTTATGTAGAGCAGAAGGCGTCTGAGGCCATGGTGGCAACTGCCAAGGCGTAGGCTTATTATGTGGATAAAATGCTGACTGCAATGGGGGCGACTACATGGCCCAAACGGATTACCTCATGATCAAGGAAGGAGTATACTAGGAGATTGCAGAAGTGGTAGTAGGCCTGGACCTGGGCCCGAGGTGCGGACCTGGTCGGCCCGGCCCGTTACTAATTTAAAAATATTTTTTTTTATTACCAAACAAGTTGTGGGCACGGGCACAGGCCTCGGTTGCGGGCACGATGGGCCGGGTCAAGCGGCAGCAGCCAATGTAGAGGATGGGCCGGGTCAAGTGGCAGCAGCCAATGTAGAGGCTCATTACGTGGAGAAAATGTTGACGGAACGGGAGGGGTTACTACATGGTCGAGGGATTACCTCATGATCAAGGAAGGAGTATACCAGGAGATGCCGGGTCTGGTGGCATGTACATGGCCTGGGCCACGGGGCTGGGTACCCAGTACCTGGCTCGGTCCGATCCGGGTCGTTAATCATTTAAAAGAAATATTTTTTATATTTTTTAATTTAATAATATGTATTTATTATTAAAAATATATTTTAGATTATAAAAAAATTATTTTATAATTTAAAAAAAATTATTATCAAATGAGTCGGGTCTGGTGGCAGTTCCCAATGCAGAGGCTTATTACCTCGAGAAAATGCTGACCGTATTGGGGGGCAACTACATGGCCCCGAGGGATTATTACCTCATGATCAAGGAACGAGTATACCAGAAGATTACAGAAGTGGTAGTAGGCCTAGCCACAGGTCGGGTACCGAGTACATGGCCTGGCCACAGGCCGGGTACCTGGTACACGGCCTGGGACCGGGCCCGAGTGCAGGCCGGCCCGATCTAGCCCGTTAATAATTTAAAAAAATATATTTATTATTCCTTCATTTGTAATAAATACATATTAACAAATTAAAAAATAATAAAAAATATTTTTTTTAATTATTAATTGGCCGAGCAGAGTCGGGTCGGGTCGCACCTTGGGCCCAGGCCGGGTATCGGGGTACCCGGCCCGTGGCCCAGGCCTACTACCACTTCTGCAATCTCCTGGTATACTCCTTTCTTGATCCTGAGGTAATCCCTCGGGGCTATATAGTCACCCCCCCCCCCCCCCCCGTTCTGTCAGCATTTTCTTCACGTAATAAGCCTTTGCGTTGGCTGCTACCACCCGACCAGTCGCGTTGTGCCCAAAGCTCGGGCCCGACCTGGCCTGTCGTGCTCATAGCCCAAGCCCGACCTGACCTGGCCCGTTGTGCCCGAAGCCCAGGCCCGACCCGACTCGCGCTGTTTGAAAATAAAAAATATTTTTAAATTATAAATTAAAATTTTATAATATAAAATATATATTTAATAATAAAATACATATTATCAAATCAGAAAATAATAAAAATATTTTTTTTAATTAGTAACGGGCCGGGTCGGGCCGACGGCCTGGCCGCACCTTAGGCCTGTCGTACCCTGCTCGTCGTACCCGGAGCCCGGGCCCGGGCTCGGGCCCGTCGTGACCGAAGCCTGAGCCTGGGCCCATTGTGACCGAAGCCCGACCCCGTTCCCAACACGGCTTGTCGTGCCCATTTGTAATTTAAAAATTATTTTTTTATTATCAAGCGGGCACGACGGACCGGGCCGGGCATGGGTCAGGGTTTTGAGCACGACGGGATGGGTGGGAGCTGTCAATGCAGAGTTTTATTACGTGCAGAAAATACTGACCGCATTGGGAGGCAACTACATGGCCCTCGTAGATTACCTCATGATCAAGGAAGGAGGGTACGAGGAGATTGCAAAGGTGGTAGTAGGCCTCGGCCATGGGCCGGGTACCCAGTACACGGCCTGGGCTTAAGTGGGCCAGGCCCGATCCAGCCTGCTACTAATTAATTTTTTTTATTATTTTCAATTTGATAATATGTATTTTATTATTAAATATATATTTTATGTTATAAACAAATTATTTTGTAATTTAAAAATATTTTTTTTATCAAACGGAGCGTGCCGGATCAGGCCCGTGCTCGGGCTTCGGTAACGACGAGCCTGGTCAGGTGGCAGCAGCCAATACAGAGGCTTTTTACGTGGAGAAAATGATGACGGAACTGGGGGTTAGCCAATACAGAGGCCATGTTGTTGACTACATTGAGAAGCAACTACATGGCCAAGAGGAATTACCTCATGATCAAATAAGGAATATATCAGGAGATTGTAGAAGTGGTAGTAGGTCTGGCTATGGGGCAGGTACCCGGTACACTGCCTGGGCCCGGGCGCGAGGTGCGGCTCGGCTTGGTCCGGCCTGATCCGGCCCATTAATAATTAAAAAAATATTTTTACTATTTTTTAATTGATAATATGTATTTTATTATTAAAAATTTATTTTAGATTATAAAAAAATTATAATTTGAATATATTTTTTATTATCAAATGGGCACGATGGTCGGGATCAGGCCCGGGCCTGGGCTCCGGGCACGATGGTCGGGATCGGGCCCGGGCTCCGGGCACGACGGGCCAGGTTGGGTGACAGCTGCCAATGCAGAGGCTTATTACGTGGAGAAAATGCTGGCCGCACTAGGGTGAACTACATGGCCCGGAGAGATTACATGATCATCAATGAAGGAGTATATGAGGAGATTGCATAAGTGGTAGTAAGCTTGGGCCATGGACCGGGTACCCAATACCCGGCCTAGGCCTAGTCCTGAGGTGTGGCCCAGGTCGGCTCGGCCCGATCTGGCCCGTGAATAAGTAAAAAAATATTTTTTAATTTGATAACATGTATTTTCATATTAAATATATATTTTATATTATAAAAAATATTTTATAATTTAGAAAATATTTTTTTATTATCAAACGGGTCAGAACGAGTCGGGGCTGGGCTCGGGCTTTTGGAATGCTATCCAAACACTTTTCCAGTAATTGCAGTAAAACTTTGCCCTTTGAACGGTTTGCTTTTCCATGGCCAAAACGGTTGATACAACTGGATGGAGCTTGCAGACAACTGGTTTCTGTTTTGAATTCTTGGGTTGTCAACTCTTTGTGCTATAAATGGGAAAACACTCATGCATAAGTTGAGGCATGGCGTTGGGATACCTTAAAACAAGCAGACCATGTACCCTAAAAGGCCATTTGATGGCAATGGAACAAGCTAGAACGGACACGTCCGTTCCATTTAGTAAAATGTGCATCAAACACTGGGACACTGGCACAGGGAGTATATATTTCTCCCCTGTCCTGTACCGTTCCATGGTTAACCACTAACAGGATGCTCGCACGCTCGAGCTCACCCCTCTCTCGATACTCATCTCTCTCTCTTTTTTCTCCATGAGTCGCTTGCACACTGCTCCTCACTGATGCTATGGAGATGATCAGATGAAGTCAGTCTCCCCCATTACTCACCATGAGTCGCTGCTCACTGCTCCTCACAATGCGCTAGTGACGATATCCAGCGATCGATTGCTATTTGCACTCTTTCTCCTTCTCTCAGTATCTGGATTTCTTGCCCATCTCTTGCTGCTTACCGTGGTTTAGCAAGTATGGTTGTTCTTCACCATCTATGTTCATGCTTGTCCCAATCTCCATCCTCCAAATGAGGGGTTTAGGGCATAATAGAAGGCTCTGGTCTCCTACTCTAGCTGATGACCATGATCTGGAGCTTCATGAGAAAGCCATCGAGTTCTCTCTCCCATTCTCTTTCTCTCCAGCTTCGGCCCTAAATCTCTGAGATGTGTCATTTGCAGCCCTTCGATGGCTCACTTTAGCCTTAAATTCGTGGAACGCCTCATCCACAACCTTTCCTAAATCCATGAAATGCCTCTTTTGCAGCCCTTCAGTGGTCTGCTTCAACTCTAAATATGTGGAATGCCTCATCTAAAGCCTTTTCATAGCCAGCTTCATATCCGTCAAATGACAAATTTCAACCCTTCGACGGCCAGCTTTCCCTATATTCGTGGAAGCCCTTCTGCAGGTAGGGCAGAGATTTCTCTGACTCACTTGGTCTTTCTTTCTCACTCATTGTCTACTTCGCTCACTCAGATTGTATTTTAGTAGGAACAACATATTTGCAGCTCATTTGAAGTTATGTATCAAGATGTTTGATGAAATGTTTGATCTATGGGACTCTTTTGACAATAAAATATCTCATGATCTTGCTATGATTTTTTTTGAATTTTTTAGATTCATCATGTTGGTCCTTGATGAATGATGAAAATCTCACTCTATAAAATCAGTTCCTGTCCATGCGAAGGAAGGAATTTTTATCACTTCAACTGTGCCTATAAAGCGAAGAAGCAAAATCAGTAAGTTGCCACTCTTGGCTTTCACTCTGCAGACATCTTAGATTTCCGTCACACCAGGCAATACCACATTACCATGGACAGATTTCAGCTTGAGTCCTTTCCACCCAAGAAGGGAAAAGTGAATGCAAACATTTGAAATAAAGCTCAAGGCAGCAGTTTTCTGCAAGAAGATTCATGATTCCATGGCTGCTGTAAAGTATTCTGAGTTGCCATTGTTATCTTTGAGGGGTAAAAGTTAACAAATATTGAAAGAAAAATTATAAAATACTATGTTCTTTATTTTTTCTTTTGAATGCAGTCCGTATGGAATCTTAGTGAAAATTTGGTGATAAACCAACAAGAATTGTGTAACGCGTGCTTTTGTACTGTGCCTTATACTCTGGATTCTTGTAAAAAGGGCATGACTTCGTTCAAGTCCCAGCATGTCATTGTATTCAGTTCTATAGCTTAAGCATAGAATTGGGAAACTGGTTGAGTGAACTTTCTTTGAATGAACTTTCATGGCAAGCTCTGACAGATCAACAGTCTTTTTGAATTGATCATCTCTCTCTCTCTCTCTTTCTATATATATATATATATATATATATATATATATATATATATATATATATATATATATATGGAGAGAGAGAAAGATAGAGAGAAAAAGAAAGAAAAAGATATATATATATATATTATATATACACAAAGAGAGAGAGAGAAGAGAGTGAGAGAAATTTTCAAATTTGGATCCATTGACATATCCCAATTTATATTAGATTGACATAAATAAAACATATTGCGGACAAATTTTCATTTTATCTTTCATAATTGTAATTAGTTTTGTTTATTATGTGAACAAACGTCAGACAGGACGGACACACACAAAACAAACACCGGACAAAAAGAATGTAGTGTTCTGTACATAAAACCATCAAACGGTGGACAAAGAACACCATTGTCCAAGAGGACATGACAGTAGTGTAATGGACAGGACGTCCTGTCTGTCCTGTCCCAGTGGACAGCAATCAAATGACCTCTAAGAGGATGAAGGGTTGGATGAGACACTTGGAACTGTTTGCCTTTCCATCGATATGAATATATCAAAGTAGTTGCTTCATGACGTCACACACATATATATATCTATGACAACAAACACACACACACACATATATATAAAGGGTCATACACCATTGACCTTTATCTTTTAGGGCCAGTTTGATTGTCGGGTGAAATTTAACACAGTAAATTTATCATGGTAAATTTTTCTAAAAAAATTTACAGGATGAAATTTCTCTCTCTTCTAATCTGAGACCCTGTTTGATGCACAGGAAGAATTTACCATGGTAAATTTAACCATGTTTGATGCACAGGAAGAATTTAACATGGTAAATTTAACCTTGTTTGATGCAAAGGAAGAATTTAACGTGGTAAATATTGTTTTTTTTGTGTCTTCTCCTCTCCAAATTTGACATGGAAATAAATTGGAAGATGATCTTCCAAAACAACAAAATGTTTAGGCTGTATTCCCTACCATCCAGAAAACAACAAGAACAAAATGTTAAGGGTGTATTCTCTACCATCCAGAAAACAACAAAATGCACAGGGTACCGACAACAGATTTATGTTAAAAAAAAACACAGTTAAAACCATGACATCCAACAGTGCAATATAGTTGTCAAAATAAAATTTATAACAATAACAAAGTTATACCTACAAAAGTACATGTCTAATCCGATATGTTTCAAGGTAAAATGGAAGAAAAAAAAAACAGCATAGAAGCCTAAAAGGGCACAATTTTTGAAGATCAGTATCACAAAAGATCTTCATAGATTTATGCCGAAGACATTCATTCTGCAATCCCCGTAAAAAGTCTGCAAATTTGATTCAGACTCATTTAAATGCGAAGATAAATATCCCCTGGCAAGCAAAATGTGTTATTTTTTCCAAAAGGCATCCTCTTTCCTCGTGTGCAACAGCCCCCCCCCCCCCCCCCCCCCCCCCAACAAAGACTTCTATATAGATTTTCTGTAAAAAATATTCAAAAATATTTGTTCTATGCTACTTTTAAAACAGAAAGGAACAAAGAACAGAGAAAACTATTCAAATATCAAAATTTGTAATAGATCACGAGCAGGCCTTCTCATGATGAGACCTACCGGTCTGGAAATGATGAAACTAAGTTTCTTCGGAGAAGCAGATTCCTTTAGAATTTGAATTTAGTTCAGTTCGACTAAAAATTTTTCTTGATCATATAGATGACAATTGCATGTTGTGGCGAAGCTTTTAGAAGAATGGAAGTGCTGTTTGGTCATGTGTAATTCAAAAGGCAGCAGTTCATGCAGAATGGTGGCTGGGAATGTCTATTGTTTCATGAAGAGTCGTCAGTTATTATTGCAGGATTCAGCTTGAGACTGGAACTGAAATATCCTGAACAGATTCAGGAGCTACCGGAATCTGATTTGCAGAGCAGATTATGGAGATCGTTAACAGATTGCTCTGTTATATTTAGCTACAGAGATGTAGTCTAGTGGAAAGTGATTTACTCCTCAGGAACCTGTTGCAGAGGTTGATCATAGAGTATAGATCATGCCGTGGACCTGTTGTTGTTCAAGAAAATGTACCACAATCCTCTACAATTTGGATGCCGCAAGCAATTAAGCTTTTGGATGTTCAAGGAGAATGTCTTAGAATCCTCTACGTTTAACTTTGCTTCTTTCATTTCATCGGAAATTTACATCTTTCAATTAAACAATGAGTACCTAACAGTGGAACACTTGTTACCCCAAGGGGGTTTGTTATCATGAGGCAGACAGGTTACTTGCTGGTGTCTTCTGATCCGAGGGCCACAAGCTATGTCTTGGGCAGGTTTGCTGTACTTTAAGTAGGGAGCCAATAGATTATCACATGTTTCTTACACAACCCGCAATTTGCTAATTTTTAGAAACTCAGAACATGTTTTCCATCTGCATAAGACAATGAAGAGCAATAGCAATAGCAAGGGACACAGCAATAGCAGGAGACAGCAAGGCAATAGCAAGGTTGAGAATACGAGAGTAATAGCAATAGCAAGGGACACAGCAATAGCAAGAGACTTATTTTGTCTTACGATGATCTTATAGTGATAGAAGCAATAGCAAGAGAGAAAGGGAGACAACGAGAGCAATGTTTAAAAACAGAGAAAAAATCGTTTTGGGTGTTTCTGAAAGGGACGCAGCGATAGAGGAACCCTTACTTGAGAGCAGCGACTGTGGCGTTGGCGAACCAGCAGAGGAGCGGAGCGATGACGGCGGAGAGGAGGAGCGGCGACCGTGGCGGTGGAGGATGCTGCCCTGTCTTCCCTGCCGGTGAGATGCCAAAGAAGAACAAGTTACGGCAACAGAGAAAGGGAGAAAGGGAAGGCATCAAAGAGCAAGAGAGAAAGGGAGAAAGAGAACCGGCAGAGGAGCGGAGCTGTGACGGTGAGTGCGGTGATGGCAAAGTGGCGACGGTGAGAGCGGCCTCTGGTGCAATGGTGAGAAGGCAACGGTGAGAAGTTTTTGCGAGGGAGGAGGAGCTGCGAATGCAGGAATTTGTTTCGATATGCGACGGTCACAAAGCATTTCGAGCGGGTGAAATTTCACCCGCTCGCTTATACGTTAAATGGGGTGAATTTCACCCCGTTTGATGCATTTTAGGTCGGGCGGGTGAAATTTCACCCGCCCGTACCGTTTTTTGCCTCCCCTCTCATTTTACCTCGGCTATCAAATGGAGCCTTATGTGCAATAGTCGAGGTAGTTACAAATGAGTTGTTATAGTGGTGCTTAACAAAGATTCATTGATAAAAATTAAAGGGGCCTAATTTTAAAAAATATTTAAAGGAAACGAATCCATTTTTGGTTTGTGGTTCTATAAGACCCTGGTTGAGAAACTTCGTTGTTGGCCCAACAGTTTAAACTGCGCTGTTAGGCTGCGAATGCTGCTCGCAGAACAACATAAAACCCTGAGTACAGAAACTCTACAACAAGGGCTTATGTCTACTTTAACTTATGCAGTGGCTTCATACTCACGGCAATCGAACTAATAACTGCCTTCAGGATTAGGGCTAAGGGATTCTGAGAGATGGCGTCGTTTGTTGTGGCTCCGCCGGGGGATGCGAAGGCGGGGGAGAAGATCTTTAAGACGAAGTGCGCTCGGTGCCATACCGTCGACAAGGCTGCTAGCCATAAGCAAGGTTTGTGTGGCCGGCACGCTCCTCTTACTAGCATGTTCTTCTTATCCTCCTCCTTCGTGAGTTTCCTTTCCTTTTCGGCTGAGGATTTGTTTCTTTTTTTTTTACTAATATCTGGCTTCAGGGTTAGGGCTAAGGGATTCTGACAGATGGCGTCGTTTGCGAAGGCTCCGTGGGGGGATGTGAAGGCGGGGGAGAAGACCTTCAAGACGAAGTGTGCTCGGTGCCATACCGTCGACAAGGCTGCTAGCCATAAGCAAGGTTCGTGTGGCCGGCGTGCTCCTCTTACTAGCTTGTTCTTCTTATCCTCCTTTAACTTATGCAGTGGCTTCATACTCACGGAAATCGAACTAATAACTGGCCTCCTATTAATTGCTGGTTCAACCAGCTACGCTGAATAAAGGATCAAAGCAATCCATTTGCATGACGAAATCCTGAAAGATTTTACATACTGACTACTTTACATAATTTTCAAAAGTATCAAATGTCAATCAATGGACAACAATGGGATAATACATTTAAAACATTGATATGAAAGAACAGAACTGATGGCGCTTGAGTAGTGAGCGAGAGAGCGTGGGAGGTAGTGAGTGTGGAGGTAGTGAGTGAGAGAGCGTGGGAGGGGGTCACGGTCGCAGGAGGAGGCTCCATGGGGGTCCTTCCCCACAGGAGCGAGCATGAGGAGTCAAGGCGAGCGAGCGTGAGTCAAGGGGAGTGAGCGTGAGGAGGAGGAGGAGGAGCGTGGAAGCAGGGGAGACTCCATGGAGGTCTTTCCCCAGCGGTGGGCTTCCAGAGATGGAGATGGAGCAGGAGGTGGCGCCTGCGCTGACTGGCTGTGCACCTATGGAAGAGGGAATTCTGCTGATTGGGGACTCCTACTGCATTACAGGTAAGGCTCCACTTCATTCCCCTTTATGGGTTAATGATAGGGTAGATCTTGTGCCTCCTCTTCTGCCCTCCTTTAGTAATGGGGAATCTGAGGAGTAGATGATTGGAGGTGAAGCAGTCTTTGCAATTGGGGACAGGAAATTTCCTATAGGGAATGCTTGCTGCGAAGAGGGAAAAAGTATCCAGGGTGAGGCAGTGGGTGATCCAGCCACATTTGGCAGTGTGGGCAGAAGAGGGCTTTCTCAGCCTCCATCATGGGCGGACCGTGTTGCAGGGCATGGTTCTACCCATGAAGAGGATCTGCCTCCCTTAAAAGTTATTCTCGGTAAGGGTCCGCCAAGAATAGTAGTGACTGAGGAAGTCCTCCAAAGCATGACAAAATCCTTTCAGTAGTCGGTAGTTTGTTGTTTCATGGGTTCAACATCTAAAGTCAGTGGAAACATCTCTAAGCTCATCTCTGGCCTGCTTACGCAATGGTTGGGAAGAATATCTCCTCAAATCTCCCTTCTCAATAAAGGAGATTTTCTGATTCGAGTGACCAGCGAAGAAGAACTCAACTTGGTATTGAAAAAACGAGTTTGGAAAGTGGGTGGTAGGGTTCTGGTGGCTGCCAAATAGAGCCCCGGCCAACCACTTGAGATTAATCCTAGCACTAACGCTCCTTTGTGGGTGAGGCTACCAGGTCTTCCACCATATTTTTGGAATGCTCGAATCTTCAAAGCAGTGGCAACGGGATTACAAGGTGATTTCCTTGAGGCAAACACTCCTACGGTGCAAATGTCCCGCACTAACTTTGCTCGCATCCTTTTGGATCTTCCCATCCAATTTGATCTCCCACCAGAGGTAGAGATTGACTTGGGAGGTGGCCATATCCTGGCGCAAGCAACCGTTTATGAAGGTCGCCTCTGTTTCTGCCATATGTGTGGTGTGAACTCTCATCCACCGGAGAAATGCCCTAAAATTCTTAACACAAAAGTGAAAGGCGTTCCTAGAATTTTGGAGGTTGGCCACATGGTCACTGGAATTACTCTCAATGGAGGAAATGGACCATCAAGCGGGACACCATTGGAGTAGCTTGTTGCAGCCAATAGGTTTGAAGTGTTAGCAGAAACAGAGGAAGATCATGGCCCTCAGGACAAAACCAACGAGAGGCCAGAAAAGTTACCTCAGAAGTCAGAGCAAGAAAGTTCTGCCCCTCTTCGTGCATCCAGAGGAAAAAGGGACAAAAAAAAATTGCCTAATTCAGCGAAAGATCAAGACAACAGTCACATATCCCCTGTGCTCCTCCCCAATTCTTTCGCCTCCAAGCCTCCTGATGTGCAGGACTTCCCTTTTGATGTCCCTCCAGGGTTTTCCTTTTCTTCTTCTAGTCAACCGGGGCAAGATGGAGTTGTCAGTCTTTCGAGTAAACTTGGCGCTACTGAGGAATCCACGTCATGGGCATTCAGTTTAAGCCGTGATGCTAAACACATAAGTCGGGGGAGGGGAAGCAGGGGGAGCAAAGGTCGGAACATCGCAAAGGACAAATCTAACTTTAATCTGCTCTTGCATGAAGACCTTGAAGGAGTGGGCAGCAAACGTAAAAGGACTTGCTATGGAATCTTTTCGCTGGATTTCATCCTAAACCCCCAAGTTCACCCCTGGAGAGCCCTATGGGGGGAGTCTAAGGAGGGTGAGATGCCCATTCCAGATTCTCTTCCATGAATTTCATGTCATTCCAGATTCTCTTCCAGCTTATTATGAAGAACTATGGTATAGTTTCCAATTCTCACATGGCCTCTGGGGTTGCCCGTATTCTCTGTGCATGGGATCCAGCAAGACTAAAAGCTCAAGTTGTGGTGATAGATCATTGTTGGATTTTCTTAAAATGTTCTACGAGAGGCTCCCAGGAAATTTTGTATGTGGGAGGTATCTATCTTCCCACAAACCCATATGCTAGACAGGTAAATTTCAGAAACTTCGTTCTCTCCTTCAACATCTTCAAGAACCTACCTTGTTGATGGGTGATTTTAATTGCATGTTGGGCCCACAAGACAAAACTGGCAATAGTCCCTCACCTTTTTCCTGCAACAATTTTGCCTCTTTCTTGGCGAGCAATAGCTTTAATCCCCTGGTGGATCCTAAAAGGACCTTCACTTGGACTAATAACCACAGAAACAGAGAAACCATCTTCTGCAGGTTGGATTGGTGCCTGTTGAACTCGACATGGCGTCAGCAATGGTCAGGGAGAAATCAACTGAAAGTGGTGATTCGATCTTCGTCTGATCATTGGCCTCTTGCCTTTTCGTCATCCTTGTCAAATATCGGTCACCCTCGCCCTAGACTTTTCAAGTTTTTTAGTAGCTAGGCTCGAGTACCTGAGAGCCACAGGATTGTGGCTGAAGCTTGGTCTCACCGTGATTTGGGCTGCCCCCTAATTACGGTTATCATGAAGCTTGAAAGAGTAAGGAAAGATTTATCTAGATAGTACAAACACCAGGTTGGGGACATGGATATTCGCATCAACGGCCTAAAACAGTCATTTGAGGACACCTAAATCAGATGTGAAGTGGGGGATAGTTCTGCGGTGCCGGTGGAAATGTTGCTTAGGCAAGAGTTGTCGACTGCACTTTTGGAAGAAGAAAGTCAGTGGAGACAAAAGGCTAGGATTAAATGGCTTCGAGAGGAGGACGGTAATACGGCTTTTTTCCAAAGAGTGGTGAAGGGGCGTCATGTCAAAAACCAAATCCTCACAATGGTAGAAGGTGGCTTGGAGTATGAGGACCAAGTTATGATTCAACAAATATGTTTCAACTATTTTTCTAGTCTCCTTGGCACTACGGAAGGCTCAGGTGAGATCATTCCAGGTTTATGGGATGGTGACGTCGTGTCAGAGACTGAAAACCAAAGTCTATTTAAACCGGTCACTAGAGAGGGAGTGAAACAGGTGGTTTTCGAGTCTCACCCAGACAGCGCTCTGGGGCCAGATGGTTTCCCTGCCTCTTTCTTTAGATCTTATTGGAATATAGTCTCAGACGATATTTTTGAGGTTATGTGTAGCTTTATGAATTCAGGGAGGCTTGTTAAGAAGATTAACATATCTATGATAGCTCTTATTCCAAAACATGAGAGCGCCAGAAGGGTCACCGAGTTTCGCCCGATTGCGCTATGCAATTCTTTGTATAAATTCATGTCTAAATTGCTGGCCAATAGGATGAAAAGCATACTCGCAAGGATTATTGGCAAGGAGCAGTGTGCGTTTATCCTGGGTAGGTCTATTTATGAAAATGTTATTTTAGCTCATGAAGTTGTTCACTCGTTACAACCTTCCAAGAGGCCATCTTGCTACTTAAACCTTGACTTGTCTAAAGCATATGATTTGGTTAATTGGAAATTCCTTGAAAATGCTTTGCTTAAGGTGGGTTTTTCAGTTCCGTGGGTCGCGCGTGTCATGTCTTGTGTCACCTTTGCCGCTGCTTCGGTCTTGGTTAATGAGGTTCAAGGTGAGTATTTTTATCTTGCCCGTGGGCTTCGCCAGGGAGATCCACTATCTCCTTATATCTTCATTGTCATTATGAAAATTTTCAGCAGAGCTATCTTTGGGAGGATGGCGGACCGCTTGTTTAGGCCCCCCTCATACCTCGTGTGGGTTGTGCTCCCCCGTTCCTTGCCTTTGCAGATGATGTACTCATTTTCAGCGACATTTCTCATGCTTCAATAGAGTAAGTGCAAGAAATTTTGCGGCTCCTTGTGACTCATGCTGGTCTGAAGGTTAACTCCCAAAAATCTAACATTTATTTTTCTGATGCAGTGTCGGCTGAGGCGAAAGACAGGATTTGTGCCTCTTGGGTGGACTTGTGATACACTGCCTACGTCATACCTTGGGCTGCCTTTGTTCGCTGGTAAACTTAAGGATGAATGGTGTCAACCACTCATCAACAAGGTCGAAAAACGGCTTTCTTTGTGGAAGTCGGCCACCCTCTCCTATGCTGGCTGACTATGCCTCCTCAAACACGTCCTTAGCAGCGTTATTGGCTTCTGGTCGTCAGTCTTTTCCCTTCCTAACAAGGTGTCCGGTCTACTTGCTGCATCTATGGCCAATTTCTTATGGGGAGGGGAGGGGAACTCTAGAGCTAGGCACCTTATTGCTTGGGACCAAGTTTGTAAACCTTACTTTGATGGAGGTGTGGGATTACCACGTCTCGAAGAATGGTCAAATGTGTGCCAGGTAAAATGGTCTCTTTCCATCTGTGCTCATGATGTAAATTGGGCCAAATTTTGCCACAAGAAATATGTTACTCCTAAGAGTTTATGGATCATTAAGCCCAAAGCGAAACAATCTTGGTTTTTTAGAAACTGCATTATGTCCTGGTATCCTGTTAAGGGAAATGTTGTGTGGCAGATTGGCAGAGGTGAGATAAGCTATTGGTATGAAAATTGGGGAGGTCAGGTTCTGACTGATGCCCTCCTAGAAGAAGAACTTTTATTTCTCTAGAACAATGACCATCCAGCAAATTTTGGATTCTGATTTTTTTTCCTTGTTCCTCAATTCGGCACAGTTCTTCGTAGGCTTCACATGCCCAAACCTCAATAGGGAAGTGGACTGGATGTTCTTCATTATGGTGGGAGGCCTGTGAAGCGAAAGTGAGAGATACATGGGAGGATATTAGAGAGAAGTGGCCCATGGAAACTTGGAGGGAACTCATTTGGAACAAAGATGTTCATCCTCGGGGCCGTTGGTTCACTTACATTGCTCTAAATGGTCGTCTTCCTACTCAAGATAGAAAAAAGAAGAGGGGACTTTCCCTACCAAATAGGTGTCCTATTTGCACCATTGCTAAAGAATCAAATGGGCATGTGTTGCTGGAATGCCGCCTTGCTAGGAAAACATGGAATTTGGTCTCTAAAAATTTTGGAAAGAAATTTTTGGGAGGAAGAAGTATCATTGATGAATTAAAGCGTTGGTACAGTTGTAGCTTCAAGAGAGGTTGGGTCACTCGATGTTGGAGGATTTGCTTTCAAACTGTAATTTGCAGTATATGGAAGTAGAGAAACAAGCGATTTCATGCGGGAGATAGCAGATCTGTAGATTTCATGAGCTCGCAGACATGTTTGGATTGTGTCAACAGCTTTGCCGCCCTCCTTGTTAGCCAGCCATAGGAACTTTTGGAAATGCGGTTTTGGACTAGTTTTGGCATTCTTCCGGGCAAAGGTAAATGGTGCTTGCTGGGTTGCGGTTAAGGCAGCCCAAGGTAATCCAAATAGCATCTAGGAAATCTAATGGTGCTTGCTGGGTTGCGGTTAAGGTAAATGGAGTCAAAGATGTTTTTGACATTGATAATCCTTTCAGTCGTAGATCGATATCTCCTTTTCCTGAGACAGAAATGTTAGCTTGGACGCTTCTTCATTTTGACTTGAATTGTTGCTCACTCGTTATCATTAGTGCTAACAACAGGAAATGGGAACTCTCTTAGTTCTCTTATTGCAGGTAGAGGGCGAAATGGAGCTGCCCCCCAAATCGTGGTTAACAAAGTTCAACTTTTCCGCATCACAAATGAAAATCCAGATGTGCATACTCTTTCATTGTTGCCATTAGTTTGAGGTTCATTGTTTTCTCTTGTGCAAGTTACCGCAATTTTTGTTAGTTCCCATGTAAATATTGTTTTTTGGCACTGTTGGATTAATAAAATTTATGGAGGAGTCCTCCAGCAGGTTTGATGCGGAAAGAACAGAACTTGAAATTTTCGCAACCGCCTGCAAATTAATTATTCATTTACTTCACCAATTCCTTCTTTCAGTAAACATTTTCTATTATTTATTTCACTTTGTATACTTAGTCAACTCCACCAAATTGCTGCGCATGTGATCGTTCAACTTGGATACATAAAATTGTTCTTTGTTGTCATCCGACTTCATGCTCAACAACCAGCACAAGCGGAGAGCCTTCATTTCAAAGTTTTCATTACTGAATTGCTTCAACCATTCCAAAAGGCATGGAATACTTTAAATTTATTATGGTTCGTTTGAATTGTGTGTATATTCAACTCCTTGGAAGACCACTCCCCATTTCAGTTTAATTAAAATGTGAATTGAATCGTCTATTTTTTTAATCAAAAAGATAGTCCATAGTCAAACATGACCACGTCATCTTTCTCATAGACCCTAAACCATAATAAATTTGAATTTAATTATTCTAACCATAGCAAACCGTAAAACTTCAGACATTTGTTAAGTAAATTTTAACTTATTTTAAATGAAGAAATAATATCATGTAAATATAATAGCAGAAAAGGCTTAATGAAAATAACTACTAGTATTTTCAGAACAAACTTTGTATAGCATAATTATATTAAAAAGTTGAACTTAGTTGTATTCGAATAATCATCGACGATTACTATTTGAGACTCTGAATCTCTTGAATACTCATTTTTGTAGTTTAGACTCAAAATGCATACTTTCGATAACCTTTTTGCTATCCAAACAAAATGTTAAACTAAACCAGACGAGAAAACTTTAATAATTAATTAAATTATTTGATCTAATAAACTATAAAACATAAATTAATGCAATCTACAAAAAAGTTATATCGAAGTAATTTTTTTAACTAACATTGAGTATATACATTTAATATGAAAAAATTGTGAAAATAATAAAAAAATATTCTTTGAATTAAGTAGATGATTATCGAAACAAACATGGATCTATATGACTACATGCGAGAATCCAAGATATTTACCAAACTCTCTGCCAAATGGATGTAGACGCTATGAAAAGAAAATTCAGACCCAAATCTGATCTACTAGTTCTTATTTGATATAAATTAGCATTCCTTAAATGAATCTGGGTTGCCAGCCAATGGGATTCAGTCATTCTGATCTTGTGTACGGAAACTTGTTCCATTTCACTTCATTGGTTCAGTTCAGTTTGAAGACTAATCTGGTTCCAAGTATGAAACCCTTGTTCAATCCTAGAACCAATCTTAATGCCCCAGGCCAAGTCCAAAGTATAAATCAAAGTCCAATTTCTATGGAAGTATGTATGAGTCTAAACATTCCAGATATAAACGACAATATGATCCATAATGCTTTATCGGATCAAAGGGAAGTAGGTACTCAAGCCCAAGAATTAAACCTAAACCACATGCCCAAATTGGACCAAACAATTTAGAACCCTAAATTCCAAATTCCTAAAAATTCAAAATCCAAATGTCCGACCCAAGCATTATAGGGATGACCGAAATACGATCCATGCGGCTATGCACTCAAGCCTCAAAGATGGTTTATTTAAGTAGTATATATGAGAATAAATTGAAATCATAATTCACAAATGTATAAGGCTTTTCAACTTCATGGCTTCTCTTTTTCCTTTCTACCTTTTCCAAAACTGTAGGTTAGGGTTTTCCTATGCCATCGTAAGCTTACCAAAATTATACTCATTGTTTACCCCTCTCTCTCTCTCTCTCTCTATTGCCATCGTCCTCCTCTCCATTCCAGCAGTCCAGCACTTGTGTTGTTTAGAGTTAGTCTTATAAAGTACTTTTGTTTTTTTGGTATTCTGTTCTTTCAAAGAGTAGGTGTTTTGCTCTTTCAAAGAGTAGTTTTCACCATAGTCACAAATAACTTTTTGGGGTTTTAAACGGTGAGGTTTTTTTTAGGTATAATACAATGGGCTTCGAAAAAATGGAAAAATATAGAAAATTTTTTAAAATTAAAAAAAATTAAAATGAGAGAAAAATAAAATAATTAAGAAACTAATAATACAAACATCAAAAGATAAATAGATTTGCAACAAATGAAAAATAGAAAATGAAAAAGAAGACTATTTGGCATTAAAAAATGAAAAAATTAAAAAAGCACTTTTTTCATTTTTTACCTTTTTTAAAAAAATGCGTTTTATTTTAGTTTTAAATGGAAACTTAATTTATTGTGTTTTTTTTTTGCATTTTAAAAAAAAAACGCATTTTTTGTGACTATACTTCTAACAACCATACAACTCAATGCCATTCTGTTGTTTCACAAAAAATCTCCAGCAAGACATGTTGCAGCCAAACCAAAAGAAATTCATCATTCCTAAAGTCTCAGTCATGCTAGATAAAAATTGAAGTTCTCCATCAATCCTAGTTAGAATGAATAACTAATTTAGGCTACCAAAATAAAAGGAAAATCAAAATAAAGATCGATTTTCACATTCTGCCGATATCTTCCTTCTCTCCTCCATTTCTTCTTCTCAATACTCTTTCCCTCTCCCCTCTTCTTCTCCCTTTTTTGCTCCTCTCTCGTTTTCTTTTTCTTACTCTTAAGAAAAGATTCACTAGTTGCTCAGAGTCAGCGCCAGTTTGCATGACCAATAAAGAAAATACTAAAGAATACGAGGAAAATATGTGCTAAAAGCTAAATTGTCGCTTGGGCAGCCCCGAATTTGGACGAAGGAAGAAGAAAGAGCCAGATTCTAAGCGAAAATCAATGAGTTGATCACCTGGCACATTGCAGTGGAACTGAAGGGGAGAGGAGAATCAGAAACCGTACCCACGACTTAGAGCAGCAGGTGAAGTTCTGGCTGAGAGCTGTTGTATGATAGGATGCCACAACTATTACTTAAGCACGAATTATGGAAATGTGATTTGTTTGATAGCAGTAGCTCTAACCAATTGATGTTAATTCATATCGAAACTGAATATGGAAATGTGATTTCATCTTATTACAATGCTGGAAAGGATTATCTAAACCGGGCTGCTAAGTTGGTTCTTAATTTCTAAGAATGTTTTTGTTCCATGGACCATGTATCAAGAATAAGATGCACCATCCCTACCAATGGCGATTTTTTTCTATTTTTTTATGTTTTTGTTTATCTGTTGCATTTTATTGGGATTTAAATTAATTCCAACATTGAATTAATCAGTACTTTGAAACAGATTGACACGTAATGGATTTTGCTGCGACCAGTTTGAGCCCAACTCTCCAAGGAGCCCAAAGATTGAGAATTGGACTGGATGGTTGGCTAGGACCTCCATATGTTGACCGTTTCTTGCTTTTCTTTCCCACTCTAATCTTGGTCAAGTTAAAAGACATTTCTGAATTACTCGTTTAAGTTGGATTTGGGTTTAGATATGAATGTAAAAATCGGATTCAAATTATAAAATTAGATTTAAATTTGGATATGACTTTTCTTTGTTCATATTCGAATCTGAAAATGTGAATATCAGAAAAAGTGGATACAGTGAAGGGTATGCCCAATTTGAATGTGATCCATTCACAACCTTAATTTTGACTGTGTATTTAAGGTCTTTTTATATCATTCAAGTTCATTTTGAGACTATACATAGGCTTTAGTCCAACCTGTTCTAAACTTAAATGCTAAGCAACAATTACTTTTCTACTTTAATTGTGGCAGTATCATGGAAGAACCAATTTTGACAAAAGTGCAGGTGGCCCATTCATCATGTCATCATATGACTATCATGCACCTCTTGATGAATGTGGTACTTAATTTTAACAACGGAAACTGCAGTCACTGCCATAACAGAGCCAAAATCAAATGCTCAATATGTGCTATCATTGCAGAATATGCTAGACAACCCAAGTGGGGGCACTTGATGGATCTTCACTCTTCTCTTACAGATGATGGGGAAGGCTCTAACTTTCCGATATCTGACGTAAATGTCGGTAAAATTTCTATTGGCGCTTTGACCACCTTTACCAATGTTTTTTGGCTGTCAGTGATATACTTATTTTTTTTATTTGAAGCTGACAAGGACCTTATAATGAAAGGCATTATTGATGGACTCAACTCTATAGCTAGGTTGTAGTTACTCCTGTAGAGTTGGTTTAAGTGAAATGCAGTCCTAAACAGCATACTAATGTTTTCAATTGCTACGCTGCATGAGAATTCCAAACCCAGAAGCTAGTAGGAGCTGACAGATGGTAATCAACTAAGTCATTGATTTCCAGAACAGCAGATAGTTGATACAATCAAATTGCAAATGTAATGTAGGAGTAAAGTTGTCTTTTTTTTTTTTTATAGCCAATAGTTTGAACAATTTCTTATTTCCATGTAGAAAATCAAAATTTTATGTATAAATTTTAAGTTTTAGGTTCATCTAAATGAAAAAAATAAAATTATATTCTGGTCTCTTTAAAATTTTGAATTATTCTTCAGCATTTTCATAACTTCTTTTTATCCTTCTAAAAGAGCTCCTCTTTTTACTTGGTCATGGGTATTTGATTATAATACACTCCTATATACAATTTCTTGTGCACATAACCAGTTTCTATTTGAAGGGTACCTGTGAGGTCAGACTTGAAGGAATGTCAGCAACACTAAGGAATTGTTCATCGATCAAGTCTGACCTCAGTTACTCCCAAAACCTGTGTGTGAATGCCTTAGCCTTTCTGTCTATCGACGCAATGTCAGCAACACTAAGGAATTGCTCATCGATCAAGTCTGACCTCAGTTACACACAAAACCAGTGTGTGAATGCCTTAGCCTTTCTGTCTATCGACGGAACGATCTCTCTGTCGTCGTCATCAGAGTCGTCATCGTGAGGGGTGGTGCTGCTGGCATGGAATTGCAGAGGGCGTCGGGGCTGCTGGTGCAGGAGAATTCGTCGTCTTCGAGTCCACAGCAAAAGTTGCTGATGATCTCCATTTTTGAGGAAATGAAGGTCCTAGATGACCAGAACGAACAGAGGGGACCAAATGGAGGGAGGTGCGAAGTAGATGAAGAAAGGGACCACAGAGGTAGTGGCCGAGCCATATGTAAGATGGTGTGGGCTGTGGAGTCAGTTCCCTCCTTAGCCGAATCCCTCGTTAGCATCTCCTTCAGATCCTCTCACGCTGAATAGCATGCGGTCTTGCTCAAGACTCTCCCTCCACCATGCACAATGGAGTTCTGTATTTCCATAAGGAACTAACAATCAACGGCAGCCCTGCTGCCCATAATCTGATAGCCAGCCCCGCTTCAGTCCACTATCCATCCATTTATATTTTAGCTCTTTAATGCAATCAGCACTCAGCATTTTCCTGTGGAATTTACTGCACCAAAACCTCCAACGATTCTTCACTCGTGTACGAGTGAGAAGAAGATGGGATGTGGAGTCAGCTTTCCCTCGCATAAACGAACCTGCTAGCAAGCGCAATGCTGGGGTGTTGGAGCCTCGGGTCTGTAAGTAACCTATCCTCAATAGCCAAGTAAAGGAACCACGAAGCCGAAGGGGGAGCAAACTTAGTCCAAATAATGGCTCTCCAGGTTTCTGCCACAGAAAACTCTTCGATCAAGTCATATATCTCTCCTGAGCCTACCTCCTGAAACATTCGCCCACCCCACACCAGTCTACCTGGCCCCTCACAAGCAGGCCATGAGCACCCAGAAGCTCCCCCTTCCTCCTCCCTGCCGTCTTCACCATCTACCCCTGAGTCGACGACAAAGAGAACCTCACCAAGTATGTCATGATCCTCATTCGCCACGACACGAACTTGAACCATGTGACGGATCCGGTTCAGAACATTGTAACAAGTGTTCCGTAAATCTGTTTTATTTTTGAAAGCAGATAGATTCATGTAACAATGCATTTCGGCTGCCAAAAAGCTCGGTAAGTGATCGTAAATTGCCTTGGGTACATGGCTGACCTGATTCTGTACATGTACCTTCTTGACATCAAAGTAATGCCAGTAGGACACCCTTAACATTCTACTCCAGTACTTTCTGTTGTGATTTATGTAGATCAAATTGTGATATTGAAGTGGATTATTTATTAGTTGACCTCATAAGAGTCTGCTGATTCAGGGTGGGTGAAAAGGAGTTATCTCAATTCCAAGTGAAAGTTCAAGCTTTGCCTTCCTAAAGTTTGAGATTGTCTCGGCTATGTCAGCTAGCACAGAGTTGCCATCCAATTTTTAGCATAGAGGCATAGCATCCACTGAATTGAACTAGAAATACAATGTTTGTGTGTCTCAGTCCAACTAGCTATACTATGCCCCTTGCGGGTAAAGACTATTATGTTCTTTCGTGTATATTTTACAAGGACAAAGGACAAGTATGTAAAGTAATAATTTAAAGAAATTGCACCAATTAATAATGTTAATCGGCTGAATACATTGCTACGCAGAGAGGAATTTTAGACCTGGTCAAGGTCTGGGTCGAATCGTTTGCCAATACCTGGACCCGATTCTGATTAGACCTCAATTAATACACCGCCAATGCATCTTTTTGTTCCGGATTCGATTCATTTGCAATCTCTGGTCCATTTAATCTGTTGTTCTGGATTCGTAAAGCTTGCAACCGGCCTCATTCATGGGCAGGGATGTGAGAGGTCTAGATTCGGGTTGGATCTACCCTCTACCGAATTCGACTCAATCGGAGTCTATGTAAACAGCTTTGCAGTTGAATTGGGGTTTAAACGCTATCTTTCAGAACTGAATTAGTCCCAATTAACACAAGATCCAACATTTGTAATCAGGTTGGACTTTAAAATGATTCCAGTGGGAGATTAGACACGGATTTTAGAATTTGTTATGGAATTGCACTCTGCACCAAAATTTGGATCTGATTAGTGATTCATTCGATATTTTTTTTTATCAGATCCTGCTGAAGGAATTCAAAATTGGAAGAATAGTCACATGTATTTAGGACTGCACAATGAGTGGAATCAACTCTGGCTCTATGTGAACTCCCTTATAAAAAGTCAACTTGAGCTATAAATGAGTCACGTTTGACTTTAAAATTTATACTCAAATTAAACAAGTAGGCCTGAGCACCGGGCCGGGCTGCCACCGGGTACCCGATACTCGACCTGGTCGGGCCTGCGTCCGGGCCGAGAAAACCGGGCCCGGGCCCGATGGCGCGGCCCGGGTCGGCCCGGCCTGGCCCGATCCGGCCCACTAATTCCTCTTCATCCTCCTCCTCCTCCCCTTCTTCTTTGCCACCACGGGCTCCCTTTTCTTCCCCACCCCCAACGGCTCCTCCTACTAGGTCACCAACATCGCTCCCCAGCAGTAGAGGTTTGTCATCCGGCCAGCGAAGGGGTTTGGCTCAACCGGAGCCTCCCCTTCAACATAGCCCCTCAACCTTTTTTTATTGTCAAACAGGCCGTGCCGGGTCGGGCCCAGCCCCGGGCTTGGGTCCCGATGGGCCGACCCAGGCTGGGTCATACCGGGCCTGCCCAGACCGGCCTGATGCCCACCCTTATAAACAAGTCAAGTTAGAGTTATAAGAACTTGACTTATTTAGACTCAATTCAGCTCAACTATATAAATATGTTATGAATGAAAGATCCTCTGTTGCTACGTTTTTCTTTATAGGATATTTGGATGCAAAATATATGCATTCTTTCTTTGGATTTTCTATTAGACGGTCGTTCATGGCTGAATTAGTTGAAAGAAACCAGTCAATGAGTTAAATGTGCAAGGTAGGTTAAGTTAACAAAAATGAGTTAAACAAGTTAGGCAAGTTGAGTTTGAGCTCGACGCTGTATATATAGTCGAAACAAGCTCATGAGTTCAAACTTTTTGAGTTGAGTTAAGCTCGAGCTGATCAACTCAGCACTTGTGCAGCCCTAGATATATTCGATCCATTTACATCGACCAATTTATTGCAACAGAACTGTCAAAACGGAAGCTAAACATGCATATTCTAAGTCAGCAATTTGATGCATGTAGGAAGGGAAACACTAAGTCACCTAAGAGTCAGCTTGCATTTCTTATTACCAAGTTCCGGCTGATTAGTTTAGTTATACCAGGGGAACAGGTGGATACAAGACAAATCTGAGCTAAGAACAAACTTTGTCCTTTAATATATAATCAGATCTCAGATAAGGATTGAGGCTTTGCTCACAATTGGGCGCAGTTGATGCTTCCTTTCTTGTCTTTTCTTGATAGATTGGTGTGCGGGATAAGATGGGATCGAAGATAATAATTGCTCCAAGGGGGTTGGTGCAACGGTGGGGGCAGGAGCTAGTAGGAAACTAGTTTTCATTTTAAATCCATGTGATGTCAACTATCTGTGCTGCAAAAGGGGGGCCACCGATATGCAAGTTGAAGTATAGTAGGAGTGCCACCTTAAAGCACCAAAAATGCAGCCCTGAACCCTATGGGACGAGAGGAAGCACTTAAGCTGTGAGAATAGTCTCCTGCTCGCCCGAAATAAAAAATAATAATTGGGGATGTGCATTGAAGAAGATACGTATTGACTGAATGCTTAAAAGGAAATCTAGATCTATCTAGATTGAATTTGGTGTAGTCGACACTATTAGAGATGCACTACTGTATTGTCTGATCAGCTAGGTCACGTGGGTATGTGTGATCTGTCCAAGTACCCGCGGTATGTGGGTACAATGACATTGATATGTAGGTATGGTTATATTTAAAAACTTAAAATTTTATATTTTCAAACTTTTTAATTTGATTTCTCTCTTCTTTTTTATTTTCCTTTCACATTGATTCTATATTTTCCTCTTATTTTTTTAATTTTAAGAATTTTTGTAGATTATTATTTATATATATATATATATATACTTTGTTGTTCCTTCCAACCATGATTTTTCTAAAATTATGGTGCCTATCGGACTTAGCTGATCAGTCTAACTGGACCTCCAGCAATAAAGTTGGTGCAATTTAATTATTATATCAAATTGCAAAGCAATCAGATTAGACTATAATCATCACCCTAATAATGAGTTGGGCATAGTTGGTTGAGCCTGCCGCTGGTAATTAAGAGGCTCGTTGTTGTTTTTATTCTCACAAGGGTCGCCTCCTAACACAAGTCAAAGTAAGCATAAGCCTTGTTGGTGGGGATACTAGCGTCGAGGTCATACCCTGTCAATTGTGAATGATAAAACTCTTAGTGTAGCTTCCCAAAATTTTTTGAAACTTCGAGATGATTAGTTGTCCTAGTACCTAGCCTTTTACATCATAAACCAAAATTAGGAGAGTTAGGTTGGGATTAGGGTTTCTTCAAACAAACAGCTTTGAGCGCGTTTCAGTATTTGGGTACTTCAAATACTAAAGAGCTCGTGAATTGAGCCCCATACAAAATTGAACTCGACTTGGAGCTGAATACTTATGGGCATGAAAGGCAATGAATTAGAATGTTTGTGCTATACTTTTAGACATACTTTGTAGGAAACATCGAGTTCTTGTGGACCAAAAAGTCCTCTAAAGTTGCTTGCTAAGGAAGGCAAAGCGAGAGGATGTTCAAAAAGCAGAAGAGGGTAAGATTGTCATTTCTCTTTTTCCTTTTATGGCAATTCCTTTCAGTGCTTTCGGATCCTAGCGTTGCATGCTGGTTGCACCACAAAGTGTTAGTGTTTTCTAGTGCTTACTTTTCAATTCTACTTGGAAAACAAGTTTCTTCTGTTGCTGATGTGCAGCCATGTGGAAAGGGTATAAACACCTTTTTCTAGGCATATAATTGCCACAATCCACCACAATGGATTGGACATTTTCTCACAATTCAAGTTGTTTTCACCTAATTTGATTGTTTAAATGTGGTGATCATGAGTGCTTCTATCAAAAGAACGTATTTTAGATCCTACAAAGTATAAAGCATTTTCATCCTTGATGCATAGATTTGGCTATCCAGCAGTTAGATTTCATGTTTATCTGCATGCCTCATATTTGAAATATTTTGCTTATTAGTTAATTCAGGTTATTTGTATGGCATTGTACCTATGATGGTGAAATGTCATAATGTCAAAGTTGTCTTTTTAATTCAGATAGTTGCCCGAGTTAACCTTTGTCTATAAAAATATAAAGAACGCTTAAATTTGTTACCCGATTTCTTAACTTATGTTGAATCCTTTTTTAACTTAATGACGGAGGTGAATCCTGACCAGCAAGTCTCACCAAAAGAACATCATACAAGAGCCCTTTCCATTCCAACGTCTCACGGTTAATGGATAACTAAAATGACACATTATGTCGTTCAAACAAATCTTTTGAAAGTTAATTAGGTCCTTTTCTGAAATATTTGAACCTGGCACTTTGAAATGTAATTCACCATAAAAATCAGCGCCTATACGTTATATTATGTTTCTTATTTTGCTGCTTTTTCAATGACTTGAATGGTAAGTTTTTATTCATGCATACAGCTTGGAAAGCAAACAAATGTGACTATCTACAATGAAGATCCTAAAAAACCCAAAAAACAAATTGCACGATGCATATGCTAGCCACCCCAAAAGGCAAGAATAATTTTGAAAGACATCTAAAGTCACAATCAATAACATCCACTTAAGCATTCTTTACCTTTTTGTATTATGAAAAACATATTTAACTTGATTTTTGTGTTTAACCCAAGATGATTAGGGTTTTTATTATACCAAGTTTGATTAAAGGTGTTCACCTTTAATTTTTGGAAGGTCTAGAATTCGAACCCAAAATGTGCTTCTATTAGTATAAAGTCGCAAAGATTGGCCGGAAAATTGAATGGCAACTCTGGTTTTTCAAAGTCACCTAGTCATTCAATTAGGGTTGTTTGATTCATCATGGTAGATAGTTAAGAGAAAAACAAGTTAAAAAAAATAATGATATTTTTGTCACTAATGTTAGTTCATCCTTTTTATCCTTGTTTTTCTTTCAATCATCCATTTGTTTTAAATAGACGTTCTTAGCTAGATGGCTAGGTATTTTTGAATAGCTAGTGTTACATTTACTCACTCAATGTTTGTGTATTCAAAAAGAATGTTTAAAACTTTTGCTGGCATGTTTTTTCATTTCACACGACGTTTTTATGTGAGAAATAGGAGTATTTCATCCTATCACTTAAAGGAGAGCCGAAGTTTTCACCTTTGGCCCTCACAACGTATAGGGTCTGTTTCAAATGTATTGTGGTGCTGCTCTCGTCATGTTTCAACTTATACGTAACTGAATTACCTTACTATTGTGTCGACTTGGATACTCTGTCAAGCAACGTTTTATTTTAACTCAAAGCGTTCTAGATTGTATGGTCTACAAAACAACGAAAACGCACCTTTTTTTTTAACGACATGAATTTCATATTCTTAATAACACGTTAAAATCGAAGCATCAGAAGTATGGACGAGTCTAATTTTAAAATATTTCGCTCCGAGAAGAAAACTTGCCCCAACAATGTCAAAGGAAGATAAAAAAAGAAAAGGGCACATGAGCCAGTCCCCTTCGTTCGTTATTAGACAAGTTTTTCAATGGAACCGCCAAAGAATCAACCAACAGACGAAGAATTGGAGACATACGGTCCATCTATTCGCATCAAAGCTGATCACATTCATTCATCATAAGAATCTCTGGTTAGAAATGGTCGCTCTCATGTCATGTGGAGTCACATGCAGCTCTAGTGAATAGAACAAACAAATAAATAAATTAGTCGTTGTTCATGAACACAAGCATCGATCTCACAATTATTAAATGGAAACACAATCCCTTAAGCTGTCGGTTCATTATTCTCATCAACCTCCCCTTCTGACACAGTTTGACAAAAGTGTTCGAGTACTCCTTTCCAGACAAACAACATCATATTGCCTTCACATCAAGTATACTCAATCTTCAGATAATTGAAGGGAGGAAGATCAGTCAGATTTTAGTGCCAATTGAATCAGCCGCTTTTCCAACATTTTCAATTTCTGCAACAGTTCTGAGACCACATCCCTGCCCATTATGGGCAGAATTGAATTTGTTATCTTGCCTATTAGTTGATTATATCTGTTATTCTGTCCACCATTCTATGACATAAATGTTCTGTTTTTTTTTTCCAGCATTCTGTTCCCATTTTTTTGGAAGGTGGTCACTGACCATGAAAGGTTAACTTATCGATGCACATAGAAAAAGTGAGAGTTTCTTCTTTTGCTCTAGGAAGCAGATAGATTAAACTACCCATCATCTGTATGTAAATGAAACTTCAACTTCATATATAGAGCCACTCCTGAGATAAGTAGAGCAAACTTTCTGAATTTACTTTCTTCTATACATTAGAGGTAATGTACTAAAAGTCCTACCATCTATAGACCCACGATTGAAGAGTGGTGAAACTGAACCAGGATACATGGTTGCTGTAAAGAATCATGTTAGCAGACGAGGAAGTTTGGAATTTAGAATCCAAAACAGTTCTCATTCCCTCCTCCCATTGACTTCCGGCAGTGCTCAAAGCAGGAAGAAGAGGAAGCAGCAGAGGCAGAAGCCATGAATTCCATAGGTCCATAGTCCATCAACTCATCAATCATCTGCTGTATACAGTCGTCGTCCAGTACTGGGGCGCTCTGCTGATCGTTCTCCAACTGAACCTTCATAAGCCAATTGCTTTCCCGCTGCCTTCCCACAGGCGTGTCTTGCCAGACACCAATGTCACCAGTCTTCCCAGCGTCGAGACGCAGGCATGTAAAGGACTGTTGGCTGCTGCTGCTTCCTCCATCAGTTTTACTGGTGCTTCTGCTGCCGCTGCTTCCTGCATGAGTTTTACTGCTGCTGGTTCTGCTGCTATTGCCGCTGGCTGCACCACCAATCGCCGGCGGCCTCATCAACTGGAGAGAGGCCAATTGGCATCGGTGCAACTTTGCAGTGAGATTAGGAGACAAGAACTTGCAGGATGATGATGGAGATGAATTGGGGCTATAAGGAAAATTTGTTCTTGCTCTGGGTCCGCACATCAACCGGGCCGCTTCATCATAGGCTTTAGCTGCATCTTCTGCTGTCTCAAACGTTCCAAGCCAGATCCTTGTTTTCCTGAAACAAATCAGAATATCTTCTGAAAATTAATTTGCTGCAGTCAACATCGAGAAAAGATATCTTGGCATAAACTAGTAATAGTTTGCTTAACAAGGAAATACGCATTTTTGGAGGCTTCAGGCGCAACCATAAACTTTGAGAAAAATGATATGGTGGACTAGAAAACTGCAACTCTTTCTGCTACTTACAGAAATGGAAAAATTGCTTACTACCAATATCTTGGCATGTGATCGACCGTAAAATAAGAAATCAGATCTTATAAGCCAACTGGGTGTTTCTGTGTGTCGTTATGCATTGAAAACGACCAAGATAAAAAAAACATCGTTGTTCACTTGTTTGCAGCAAGAGCATGTTGAAGAAATGGAGTTTTTTTGGCAGCAAACAGGGGATGACAGGAAGCCTTAAGACGATGTTCGTGAAGAGACTTACAGTAAAGGATGGCGAATTTCGGAAACCCAGGAGCCCCAATGCCTCTGCCTGACTCCCCTGAACCTCTGTGGCCTAGCCATGCTGCGCCTCAAGTCTTTTAAGGGCCAGTTGGACAAGAGAACTGCGCGGAGGACGCTGGAATGTGAAGTATAAGTAGGGGACGGACTTGGCTTTTAATAACAAATACTGCTAATTGGCTGTCATCCAATTTTTCCATTTTTATGAGGCCATGCCCCACAAGATTTTACAGGGTTCAGGCAGTTCAAAATGACCAAAGAACCACCAACTTTTTCAATTCTTTCTTGCCAAGTTGGTTTAATTTGCACAGAGGGCCTGATTCAGAGTACCGTAAGTTCAATCAGATTTGACACACAAAATAAATCGGTCCGGGTATCTTCTTCCTTGCATTGGTCTAGTCACAGTTGCCAGTCTTATCTTCAAGGAAGTGAAGCTTTTGCACTTGGCAGACATGGCAGAATCATATAATTCTGATATTGTTTGTCTGCTTGTGTGATTTGTCTTCTCTCAAGAAGGCTCAGGTCTGGATTCTCGTTTAAACCTGTTTAAGAAAGAAGTCAGACGCTTTATCATTTCTCTAACCAATAAAAAATCAGTCTGGTCCATTTGCTCTCACTTCTGCCATAGAATTCCAACTGTGTCTGTTAGTTCTTGGTGAAGCGACATTCAGATCTGCGGAGCCCAAGACTGAAGCGTTTCTATTCCGTTCTTCTGAAGAGAAAACGGTTCGCTTCTAAAGTAACAGTGACCTCTCCAACATAGTAAAACCGATAAGCCAAAATATTTTATAATAAACATAACCAAATTTTGCGATTAGAGAAAAGGTTTAGAAATTCAAGAAATCTAGGGATGGTTCGGTCAATTCATGGCGACAAACTCTGACGTAGTCCCTCTCAAAGCTTGTCTTGTTCTGTCTTAGCGCAAAACACAGGTGATACGATCTTTGTTTACTGTTCATGAAGCAACTAACGCGTACACTTTACAAGATAATCTGTTCGCTTATTTGTTAATATTTTATGTCTCTGCAGGATGCGACTCTGTGGGCTCAAGGAGGAAGAGCCTTCAGCTTGGCGTGTTGCAGGAGAGAAAAGCGGAACTTGGGGATTCTCAATTCTGGAAGTTATGCTCACAGTGGCCTCTCTTCTGCCATGTGAGGACAGCAGGCCCCTTGCCAACCAGAAACAAGAAACAAACTTTAGCAGATAAAATTTCTCATGATTCTGCTGCTATTTTTTGACCAATTTTAATGGCACCCATCAACCTAGAACTTACTTTGTTTCTATATGAACTCATTCATTTACTGGACATTTCTGGTGGATGGCAATCATGCATTTACAGTAGGATCTACCTAAGATTTTTCATCTGTCAGAAGAAAACTCCATTCTCTGGTTTTGGCGCTTGTACCTGCATTAACTCTAGCAAAACCACCCTAGTTGGAGTGGTTGAGTTCCCAAACTGAGGGCACATGCTTTGCAAGATTATGGATACATGTTTGCATGTAGCACATGAATGACCAACTTTACAAAGAGCAGTCTTTGAATTCCAGATGTGAATGCTTGTTGGCACTGCACCTTTCTATGCAAATTGGGGTCAGCCAGTTGTGCCAACAGAAAGATGTTTTGAATATTGGAACTCTTGATCTACTTTTCTTTGAACATTTCAAGTCTGATTCTCTAACCAGGTGGACTAAGCTGTTGTTGACACAAATTTGTTCATATTCCTAAAAAACACGGCCAATGATGTAAGGTTCAAACTAGTTCTGCTCATATAAAGCATATGCAAGTACCGAGAGGTATCAATCGCTTGGTCAATGCGACTGCTTGCTGCAAATGACAATTTTTATCTTTCTTATGATAAGAAAAGCTATTAATTTTTGGCATGTGGGGAGGGTTGCTAGGTTTACCTGTGAAGTAGGCGAGTTTTTAATATGTCGTCAATTATGTTTTACTAAAGTTAAAACGGAAGAGATATTCAAATTTTGATTGAACAAGACACTGTTAGGTTTCCTTTTTTATTTAACTACATTGAAAACAAGCTGTTAAATGAAAGAAATTCAAACTTAAGTGTGTTTTTGTTGTACCATCTTGAGCAGTTTTTTTAAAAAAAAAAAAAAACATATTAACTGGTAGGCGGCTGGTCACTGGTATCAGTGGCATGAGTGTCGCCTCCTTGGACCGATGAGGTGAAATTAATACAGTAGCTTGCATGCATTGATGGCAATGCAGCTTTAGAAATTAGAACTAAGGGGAAAAAGGAAAATAAGGAGTTTTCGGCTTCCACTTGGGTGGTAAAATCCTCCTTCAACTCATCCAAAAGCTTAAGAACTCTAGTCCATCTACTGCCCTAAAGAAGCCCAGCTTATTGGTCTCAACAGTTAAGATTTTATTAAATCACAAAATAGCCCACTTATGTGGGACAAAAATGCAAGAAAAACATATATATATATATATATATATATATATATATATATATATATATATATATATATGTATAGAGAGAGAAAGAAAGAGAGAGAGAGGGAGAGGAAGAAGAAGAAGAAATGAAAGAAGCCGGCTAAGCTGAATGGTTATTTTTTTGTCATTTTGTATCGTTAGAAACCTTGGAAAAAAGTGTACTCTGTCATGTAAAACTATGGCCAAACAATTGGCCGGCACAAATGCACTTTTTACAATAGTTTTTGACAATAGAAAATAAGAAATAACTATTCGATCACATAGGTAGCTGATTGATTTCAATAAATATATATATATATATATATATACATATATATAACCAAAAAATAAATTTAAAAAATTTAAAAAGCGGTAACTACTTAGGAGGATAAGTTAAAATAGATGTCTAATAGCCTGCCAAAAACCCATTGCCAAAGTTAACAGTATTCAACACTGGACATATAATATTAAAGAAAAGAAAAAGAGACCAAATGAGGGGCCGTGCTTAGCCATTGCTGCCGAAAAGGCCAAGAACTTCTCCAAACCCGAGAGAGAGAAGGGGAATGAATTCAAGGCAAAAGACGAAGAAGCGGGGGATGACGGCAGCTCCCCTCCTTGCTCGTGACCCTTTTGTCACTTTGTTGGTTAGTGACAGTTGAGCCCCCAATTCCATCACCTTCGTTGCTCTACCACGCTACCATTAGATTAGAACAAAAATTCTTTTCATCTTCAGCCATCTTTTAGCTACACTTTTTCCAAAGAATTCTTTTCATTCAACACAAAAGAGCTCAAGATTGCTCAGTCTGAGCTCGAGTTGAGTTTTATGAGGTGATTTCGAGGTTCACTCTTAGACTCCGTTCGGGCTCGAGCTCAATTGGTTTAAGCTTGTCTCACTTAATTCATCTATTCTTTTAAAATAAAAAAATACAAAAAATATATTAAAATTCATCAAAAATTATAGTTATGCCCTTGAAAATTAAATAGAAGAAGCACAAGCAGAGTTGAATTTAAACAACTTAAGCTCACGTAACTTGAATTTTGACTCGTTCATAGTTTGAGTCAAGCCTAGACGGCAAGTTCAAATTGATTTGAAGTTGGTTTGACTTATTGTTTATCCCTACCATGACATGTATTTATGTCGATGATTTTTCATTTTTGTTAAGAAAAAGTCAATTAAAATGTTTATTAAAATTAATTCAGTTTATTACTTTCGACTCTTTTATATAGATATATATATATATATGGAGTCTGGTTTTGGCGGCCGACACACCATGCGTAGTAGCGTCCAGCGTGGGAAGAAGAATGTCAAGATCGTTCATGGCAGGTGACGGGAGGAGAGGGTGGGTGGGACCCACGGAAGCGCGTGATACAGAGAACAGAGAACAAGAACAACGTGGGTGATGAAAGGCTGTGGGTCCCACCTCCCGATGCCCCCATGTGCTGCCTGCCTCTTCTCGTCGGTGCTTCGGGTCTGGGGCCTCTGGGCCCGGCGGATATTTTGACTTGAAAGAGCCACACGGACCACGGTTGTAGTTGGGAGGAATCAGCTTCTCCTGCCCTTAATTAATTCTCTCTCTTTCAGAAATATTCCATATTTCATGTTTTTTCACTCGTTTTCATATTCACAGTTGTTGATTGAATGTTTCAATCAAATTAGATTGTTCGCCTTTAATTGCATTAGATTTTTTTAAATATTTAGTTGGAAGAAATCAGCAGCCATATTTTTTTATTTTAAAGTTTTGCCTTGTCTCAAAGCGTAAGTGGATATACAGTATATCATTCAACTTAAATTTATGTTTGTCAATGTTTATAGCTCATATGAATAATGCATCGAACCCAATGGCAGAGCCACATATAGGCGGTTGCAACTGCCCACACTAGCTCCTCAATTTTCTTTTATTTTCACATTAAGATTGTTTAATATTTACTTTGTTATTATAACGTAAGTGTTCTTTCAGGTATTAAACTTGTGAATCGGTGTCCTTCTAAAAAAAATTTTCTGGCTCCGCCACTGATTGGAGTGTGACAACGACAATAAAGTTTAAATCTCATATGAGTAATGCATCGAACCCAATGGCAGAGCCACATATAGGCAGTTGCAACTACCCACACTAGCTCCTCAATTTTCTTTTATTTTCACATTAAGATTGTTTAATATTTACTTTGTTATTATACATGTAAGTGTTCTTTCATGTATTAAACTTGTGAATCGGTGTCCTTCTAAAAAAATTTTCTGGCTCCGCCACTGATTGGAGTGTGACAACGACAATAAAGTTTAAATCTCAAACCCTTTGAATGTGAACCGCCTTGCCGTCCGGTTGCACTACACCCCTTAAAGCTTAATTGCATTAGACTTGAAATTCTAAGTGACATAAGATTTTCAGATTTTGCACTCATCAATGAAATCTTTTCTCCGAAAAATGTATGGATTCTATCGAGTAGTTTGTGATCTTTCATCTTAAAATTTATGAATTATGAGTCCGATACTTTTCCTTTTAATTGAAATCTATGGATTTGGAAAACACTAGAAGACCATAAAATTTATGATCCTTAAATCTATAATTGGCTGGTGCCACAAACTTAAGGTGAGTTCTCCCATAAGATTAGACCTTCAAAATCCAATATCTAGGTTTCCATCGAAAAACAAGAATTAAATTGGTTGGGGTGAGTGAGCGGGAACCAGCCATCTGAGTGAAAAGCTAAAGCCTCCAGGGTCTACAGCTGCTTTGGAGTCTGTGTAGTCTTACAATAAACCATTTAACTCGAGTACTACACACGCCACCACTTTTAATAAAAAAAGAATAGCACCCATGGAAATCGAATCGAAGACTCATCGACTGTACTCCACTCAAGCTAATCGGCCATGTTATGCCTCTTGGGGCGGAATCAAACAGATTCAAGGGAAGTTTCTTGTAATATATTAATAAGGTATTGTCTCAAGCCATAAATGAACCCATATACTTGAGAAGTTTGATAAGTAGATTCACATATCTTACCGTCTACATAGTCCTATGTTCTTGGCGCAAGCAATTTGCTTAGCTTTACATTCATCCCAAGCTATCATTTCCCCGACTGTACAGCTTATACATGTATCATTAATCTCACTACTAGGTGTGAGATTAGATTTATTAGTTTTTTTTTTTAAAACATCACAAATTTTCAATCTGATAGCTTTAGTAAATGATTTGATATTTGGTCATTAGACGAATTGGTGATTAGACCATAAAACTTTTGTTAAAAATCTATTTATGCATGATCAGAGATGATTAAATACTCCAACAACGTGTAGGCTCTCCATTATCCTACTCAAATCATTAAGTGTGACAGACATGAATTGTATTTTTACTTGGTCATAAAAAAATTGTTCTTTTTCATTTTTAAAAAGATATATTTTGTTGAAAAATATGGTTGTGGTTAGCAAACAGGAATTTGTCCATAACAAAATTCAAGGTTACTTTAAATAAGGTCTGAGTTTTGAATGAGGAGGACTTAGTCTATGACAATTATAAGAAGACTTGAAAAGCAACTGTAAACCAAATTGGCAGATTTGTAAACCAATTTTTCCTGCACGGACAACCCGATGAAAGTCCGCGCATCAGTTTGAATCTCAAGTCGCTATCGGCTTTTATCCGGCATGAGATGTAATACTCCTCTTGCTCACTCAAAAAATTTAAAAAAATATATTTGTTTATACAGGTCGGTTGCCTATCAGTCATCAAATTCATACAATGTGCAAACAATACTGACAACACTGCCGGTAAAGTCGCAACTAAGATTATATGTGTGCATGACAGCCAAGGCCCATGTCGCTACGTAGTCGTTTCCCTCAACTTAACAACTACTTTTTCCAATAAAGCACGATGTTGCTACACCCTTACAGGAAAAGAAAGTCAACAAAGCCGAAGGTCCGTGTTTGTATGCGTATCAATATGCCAACTGTATGCGTAAAGGCAGCAAACGCGTCTGGTTCTGTTCAGATGTTGACTTCACAGTAGCACAAGTGGTTGCGTTCATGTACGGGTGTAAGTGACAACTTGTCTTGGATTCATATATTTGATAGTCGTTTTCAGATTGATACGTTGGGCTTGTTGATCTAGTCTTTGGATCGAGCACAACAATCTATGATTCTTTAGAACGGATCTCCTGTTAAGTAGTTTAGAAGTCTCTAGGAGTTTGTTAATGAAGATATATTAGATATTTTTTTAGGCTAAATTTTCATGCAACGCCTTTTGGCATTTTAGTATCTTTGTCTCTATGAAAAGAGAAGTCCTAAAATGCATGCTCATATAACCATTTATGGGAGTTACTAACATGTACTTTTGAGACATTTCATCTACTTTTTCAAAAATGCATACCGATTATCCTTACTGCAAAATATATAGCTTAAAATTTAAATACCGGACTACTTAAAATAGATAACCATAGTGTTCTTTGTGCAAGTTAACTTACAAATATGATTTTCGAGAAATCGATAGGAAACATATGTTAAGATAATCACTTTTTGAGTCTGGATGCATATTTTTGCTTATAAAAAACTAATGATTCATGTAGCATCAAAACTTTGATAGTAGATGAAAACAATTCGAACTAAAGCTAAAGTATACTTCATACTAATTAGTATTTATAAACATGTTAGTATATCCATATTTTGTTTAAAATATTTTTTAACTCGAATTTGTACAGTTCAGTAGTCTCTAATCTAAATCAAATTTAAAAATGTAAGACATGGCTCTTAGGATGAAAAAGTATACCGATAACGCTACAAGTATTTAAAAATAGACCTATACAGCCCTAGGGTGAGAGACTTTATGGCTTGCTCGGCAGCTCAAGGCTACTCCTCCAAGGATCATAGCACGAGGCTCAGTGGCGGAGCCACGTTGTGGCTGTTGCGGGTAATTGGCCAAACTAATCCACAAAATTTGCTTTATTAACTTGTAGATACTTTATTAATTTTCAATTGTTTTTATATACAGGTGCTTTTTCAATTTGAAATTTAAAGTAATAATGTCTCTTAACCTTAAATTTCTGACTTCGCTGCTGAAGATGATGGTTCCCACTGAACTTGAATAAGCGGCTTGGGATTGGGGTAATTTTATTTTATATTAGGTGAAACATCTCTTGAAACAAAAAGAACATCTATGCTGCTTTAATGCATGAACGGCCACGTAAAAGTAATGCTATTGCTTTTGTTTGGATAGTCCTTTTCATTCAATGGCGGAGCCATATGTGGTTGGTGTGGGCAGTTGCCCACACCAATCTCCTAATTTTTTTTTATTTTTAAGTGGGCATCTTTAAACATATGTCCTCAATGAATATGTGGAATTACACATGATAGATTGATATGACAGAAAATGTCAGGAAAAGCTGCCAAAGGCATGGCCGATTCTTAGTCTCATGGAAAAGCCAAGGCCGTTCTTTCCTTATCTCCAACATTTCCTTTGAAATTTATTGACCCTTATAGTTTAATAAGGGATGCCTGAACGGCCCCTGTCAAGGAAAGCAAATGATTGTTTCAGTCCATATGTAGAGATCACTAAGACCAACATACATTTCTAGGCAGTAAATAACTGTATTGGCTTTTTTGTTTGACTCTTGTCGTTATCTCATACTTCTGATGCATACTTTGATGTTATCTTATACACATTATTTCATATCAATTATTTTATACTCATGTTGTTATCTCATACTTATTATTTCATATGAAATAATGGGTATGAAATAATAATAGGAGTATGAGATAATGAAAATAATATGAAATAACTATATGGTTGAAAATATTCATTGTACATGTGTAATGCTACGGCATTAAAGTAAATACACATATTGATAGTATGGTCCACCTAAAAATACACTTGTTGTGTACATAGAGTAATATAAGAAACTTGTGCTTTATGTCAAGTTGTCGTCATTTTGATCCACATAATTTTTTATTTATATATAAAACTGTCATAGTCATTTTATCCTTTACGTATTAATGCCTCCTAAGGGTTAACAATTTGAATTATGTATTAATACTTCTCATCCATGTTGCTTTAATCTTATGCAGGGTGGAATCAAAAGGGTTGGCAGGTATGGCTGCACAATGAGTTGAGTCAGCTCGAGGTCAACTCGAATTCATTAGCCAAAACTCAGCTTCTTTATAAATATAAACAAGTCAAGCTTGAGTTCAAATGGATGCTTGAAATATAGAGAAATTCGCGTTGTAAAGGCTCAACTTGTTTACACTCGACTCGACTCACCTACATAATGAATGATGAAATGTAATGAAAAAATAGTTAAACAAGCATCAAACCAAATGAGTTAAGGCAAGCTTAACAAAAATTAATTAAACGAGTCTAAAAATTAGTTAAACTAGTCGATCTCGAGCTGTATTCTCTAAAACTCAACTCAAGTGAGGGCCAAGCCACGTGGAGCTTGGCTAATACGCAGCTCTACCTGTGGGGGCCATGCACCCCTCCCATTTTCTGAAAAAAGCTTTTGAAAAATATAGTTTAGTTCCTATAAAGTTTTGAAAATATAGGAAACCCTTGTCCCCTTGCAGTTCCTGGCCGCAGTCGCAGAGATGGTAAAACCCTTGTCCCCTTGCAGTTCTTGGCCGCAGTCGCAGAGATGGTAAAACCCTTGTCCCCTTGTGAATTTTCCATGTTCGTTAGCTTTTGTTTGATGATTCGGAGAAAATGAAGAATAACGAAGAGAAAAAGAAGTGAAAACGAAACGTTCATCTAAGATTTTGATTTTTTGCATTTGGGCGTTGATGCAGCCTTCACACCAGACATTCATGATCAAGAAGAAGTTGGCGAAAAAGACGAGGCAAAATAGGCCCACCCCTCACTGGATCAGGATGAGGACGGACAACACCATCAGGTAAGAGTTTGTTTCTAGCGCCTTCTTTCCTTCGAATTTTTCCGGTTTTAACTTTGAAACTTTAGTGGGTGCATGGAGTTTTTATGTTGGATTTTGAGAAACCTTCTCCGGGTCTGTTTTAGGTATAACGCGAAGCGTCGACATTGGCGCCGGACGAAATTAGGATTTTGAGGTCATTTGGGATGCCTTTTTTCTATTTCTTAGATTAGATTTTCTTTTTTCGCTTCATCCATTTTGATGGAGGAGATTCGCGTTTCATTTTGCTCGTATGATGAAAGGATTTCTGTTTTGTAATGGATGGATGTGGTTCCCTTTGGTGTTGAGTTTATATCATCTGGTTTCAGCTTGCTCTTCTTTTTCTGGGCATTTTATGGATGACCATTGCTTGCCTTTGAGTTCGATTGAAGATCTGTCCATTGAGATTAAATTAGACGAACGTCATGCTAAAATTTTTTATGCGTTAGAGAGGATGGAGTGATTGAAAATAGTTGTCGACGTGAAAGTTATATGGTTACCAACTTGGGACCGCTGGTGTAATCAGTGTTTCTGGTTATCCCATTCCGTCGTCGAGTATACTGTTCTTCGAGTAGGTTGCGGCCAAGTTCTGGCATTTTGTTTCCGTCGGCTTTCTCGATGGTTGTGTGGTGTCTTTAGCCACCCTTGGATCAGTGGATCATATAGATATTCCTTCAACATAGGTCATCGAATTAATTATAAGCATATCCATGAAGAAATGCGAGTTTTGGTTTGGGAGAAATGTTCTTTCTTGATCTAAATTTTGGTTAATGTTAGAATTTGGCAAGTAAATTTGTCTCCCTTCTAACTAAGTGCGGTCTTTACTTGATATATTGATATGTTCCTGCAGTGTCAAATATCTTCCCTTGGATTTCTCATGCATATTTAGAACAGTTTGCCTTTTAGTTTGAAATGATGTGCTGGCTATATATGGATTCAGCATATGCTTGAAAAATATGAATCAAAGGTAATTCAATTGAGATGGTCGGGCAATGAATGCTTATGATAATTTAAAGATAAACCGATTGAGGATGAAGATAGGGAATATGGGGATCTGGGTTTCCATTAATTGGTATCTGGCCGTCTGGCCTGCATGATGGATTGACATGGTGAATAACGCAGGAAGCTGTTGTGGAACTCTACGTGCACTTCTTGCATGAGATTCCATACCCACCACCTAAAGTCGCGGTGCATCTCTCTTTGAATGTGGGGATTTTTTTTTTTCCAACTTCCCGTTGGCTTTTATTTGGTTTCTCCTCGCTTTGTGTATAATGTTTGATAAGATCATATATATCGAATTAGGGTCTGGTTGGACATTCCAGATGATACATCGAAGGTTCTTTACCTTTGGAAGGGGATAAAAACATGCATTCAGCCATTCGGATTGGTGCATGAGAATCTTCTGCCAGTGAATGGCGTCCTATCAGTCCTTTTTCTAACCTTCTTACTGTACGAGAACGTTTCTAACAAATTGGAGAAAATTATAATACGGTGCCTGCAAGATTGTGATGGTTTGATGAAGGACTTGCCAGAAATAGACATTCACTGCAGAAACGGATAAAGATTATTGTCTATGTTGGTTTGTTTTGTGCCCGCTGCTAAGCATCAAAGCTTTGTCACCTTTCCTTTTCAGTTATATGGAAGCGAAATCTTGACGTGAAATACCTTCTCAAATCAGCAACAATGTTATCTTAATTGGCGACGGTTTTAGTTCCCTGTAGATGTTTACTTAAAAAGTGCTCAATATCACATACCCTGTGCTTACCCTCAAAAATTTCAAAATCATGCCCAAAATGCGTCCGTGAAAACCATGATATAGTTGGAGAATATGATCAGCTCACTTACTAATCTCATGCCTATGCCATTCGAAATGACTTGCCGTCCACCAGCCCTCACTTACTAATCTCATGCCTATGCCACTCGAAATGACTTGCCGTCTACCAGCCCCTTCGCCCAAGCGAGTAACCTAAACCAATCGGGGCTAAAGAAACATGGTCGATATTGAAAGTTCGAGGACTCAAGTTTGACATTCATGAATTTTTTTTCTAGTGTCCAGTTGAGGTTGCAAGTTTGACATTCAGGAAACATTTGTTTACTTTGTGTCTGGTTGTCTGTTAGACATACAGTAGCTTAGAGCTTCATGGGCGTCAGGTCCTTGGATCAGGCGAAGCATGCATAAGCTGAATAACCAAGGAAAAAACAAATGAGAGAATGTCACTGACAAAGTGCCGTTTTCCTACAAAACCAAAGCTTGAGCGACTTCGATTCGATTTTAACTTTCCACGTATGATGGGTTGTCAGGCAGAAGCCATCACCAAGTTAATAACCTCTTTAAAACAAAATGGCCGTTGCTAAGTGAAAAAGAAAGCAGTAGCGGCCGTTATTCGGAATGCAGCACCGGTGTTGTGCGCTCTTTTGCTGTGGAAAGCCCTTAGAATCCCTCTCCCCCATTCAACAAAATCGTCTCTTCATTGCTTCCGTCTATGGCAAAGGAAGTATCAAATAGTTCGAAGGAAGAAATAGTTTGAACCATTGGTGGCAATGGAGAAACATGACGCTTGAAATTCAATTGTATATTAAAGACACCGCTGAAATGATGATCATGAAGATTCCATTTAACCAGTAAAGCTCACTAACACTGCAAACTAGCTGATGCTAAGCATTTCTCTTTCTTTTTGTAAGTTTTATTATAAACCTGTGTATACATGACCAAGAAAAATGAAATATCAAATGTGAACTTCTTCATCAATCATAACATATCTCAAGAAAAAATAAACGAAGGCTCCTGAGTCCTGCCTCTCTCCAATGGGTAAATCCTTGCTGTTTAGTTACTGCACCAATGTTGACGAACGGAACCCACTTGAAGGAAATTGAACCTAATTGAACAATGAAAAAGGGGGCTGCCGGATGCCCTTGAGAGCTGAAGACAATTGCACTCACCGGACATTTATGGTTGCTTCCCATTGTGAAGCAAGAAAAGACCTGTTAACACGTTAAAGTCCCCTAGCATGCATTTCCTCTCATCCACTCGACATAGTTGTCCAGCAGTGGATTATAGTTCTCAAGGCTGGGAAAATTTATCTGCAGAAGAATTCAGGCCAGAAGTAAATAGGTGTGTTACAAGTCAATGAGAAAAGAGTCGCAACGATATGCAGCGCCTATTAACATTCTGCATTCACAGCACAGTTCCCAAGACAAACCATGTCAAATGTTTAAGAAAACGAGAACTACAGAACCAAGAATACAACTATTGAGCAACAACACGCCAGCTTGAACAGTGATTGGAAAATTACCTCATCACAAAACCGTTGAATGGACATGTCATCCACTGATCCATGTTTATAACCTTATACTCCTTTTGGTACTACAAACAACCAAAAAATTAAGACTTAAGCCAGTGCTACAAATAGAATTATTGGCCTAGAACACAAGAAAACCCCTTAAAACTGACCATAATGCTACAGGAAGAGGCTAACCACAAAGATAATGGAGCTGATAAATTTTTCAATAGACATACCTTTAGATATTCGATAATTGAATCAACTTGCGGACGGTACTCAGAACCCAGAACAAGCTCCAGCAATATGCAAATGCTCTCGATGTCGATGTGCTTCTGCTTTTCCTCTGTCAAGAGCAGATCACCAAATTACAAGTGGAGCTGACATAACCGTCTTATCGAAAGATCATCAACTGAAAATACAAAAAAATACCTGTTAGGCAGTACCGAAATGCATAAGCATAAAAATCCTTGAAATTCCCTGGCTTTGAAACCTAAGGCCATGACAAAATATAGACCAATGTTAGCACCTCCTGCTCAGGAAGAGATCATTCTCCCATGTTCCATAAATTTTTAACTTACTTCCTTCTCCAGTTCTGGCAATGCCTTCTTTAGTTTGGCAATAGTATCAGCTCTTAAAGATCTAAGACCTTGTCGCCACTCATCCTGTTTCAAGGTAGAAGGAATACATGAATTTATGCACTGTATAGGACAGGGTTTATTAAGGATCAAGAAATATAACTGAAAAGATGCAAGAACATGGAAGCAGGTTGGTAATATAAATCCAGCAAACATGATTTGCAGATAGCAAGTTCTGAAGCACTAGGATATTATGCATTCATATTCCATAGCAAAGGAATTCTGTGGAATTTCTAAAGCCATTTGGAAAGTTGCATTGCCGTAGTTTTAGTGGAACAAAGCAAGGATCGGGATTCCAGAATGGGCAGTATGTGCAAATCTCATCTAACCAGGAACATAATCAGTTTTATGCAATCTCATTGCAATAAAACCTAGATTACATAAATGCTACATACCAGTGTAAAATAGCCTTGTTTCACAGCCTGCATCTTCCTGGCAACATGAGTTCATCAGCTCTAGAAAGCAAGCTGTCAAACAGTCTCTAGATGTCCAATAAATTAGACAAATGACAAGCTCAGGAATAAGACTTGAGTGCATATTTCCAGGCAAGCATCAGAATCCTCACATCAGTATGATCCACTTGAATGTCTGAACAAAGATTCTCTATTCCTTCTGGGCTGCAAAAAGAAGAAAGAGTAAATACCTTTGACAGTTTATCCATTTCTGATTCATATCAGTATCCCATTAGAAGGATATTTGCTAAACTAAGAATGCTATTAACAGATTCAGCTTTAAAAGGATCTGCTAGAGAACATCATATTTCATGGTGATAACAACTGGAGCAATAAGAAGCTATAATTTTCATTAGAATGACAGATGAGATTATTCTATCTTGATCTCAAGCTCCCAGTGCTATGGGAACATCTGAATAGGATCACGGTGTCACACAACAATAATACCATAATTCAGCTAATTAAACATTTTTTGACCAAATACACTTCAGTTCTAAAAAATGCACCTGCACAACAAAAGCATTACCCAAAGCTGTTGGCGGTCATGTGGGCTATCATGGTTCAGAACCTTCAGATCCCATGCCTTTGCACAAAACAATTATATGGGAGTACAAAAAGGCACATCCAAGCGGTTCTACCACTAGTATCTAGAAAGTTCAGGCTTGGGTTTTCAAACATCCTAAAGAATTCTCAGTATGTTAAATAATTTTTTGGGGAATAATCCCCTTTCTTCAAGTGACTACCAACTTATACATATTAATTTAGCTTTGTATATATACGAACTCTCACTACACTTGCAGTTCTGTCTCTAGAAAATTTCCTTCCTCATGCATTTAACTTGTCATTTGTAAGTCTAGGAATGGTTTACCATTTGCCAGAGTTTACCGCTTGCTTGTCTACAAGTAGCCGCAATAAGTTGCCCATTGCACTCCAGTGCCCAAGAAATAGGTTGTCTCCACCCTCAAATTAGACAAAAAGGATCATGTTTCCAAAATCTCTCACTTTGTATTCACCATCTCGTGTAACTAGTGCCACATGCTTGTTCTGATCGATGGTTCTTTCCAAGAGTAATATATCTCAATATATATTGGAAATTTTCATTAACCACTATTATTCATTTTGTTATCATTTTTAGCTGGGATTTTTGAAAGCATTCAAGGATGGAGAAGCTTCCCAAAAACCCTGTGTTGGGAGTAGTAAATGCAGCACCCTTGAAGCAAATCACTACTTTATAGAGAAAAATCCTTCCTTTGTAAGCTAAGTGTACCTCCACATGAGTTTGCAGTCTCTTTTCTGCTGTAGAAGAAGCATCTCTTCCATGCTCCATATTCTTCTTATGTCTTTTTGTCATCCCTTTCTTCATCTCTGATTCTTCAGTCTTCTCTCTTGTTAACTTCATAATTTGTTCATTGGTTCACACTGTTGTCAAAGGTTGTCTTTCGCAGCTAAGTGGGCCTCATTCTAGGCAGCACACCTAAATGGCCCACAGCCCAAACAACAAAATGTTTGAATTTTAACCGTATAAGCAAATTTTTGTCAAAACCCCAAATTTCACCTTTTTTTTTCTTCTTTCATTCTTGCTCAACAATCCCTACACCCGAAAGCCCTTTTGTTGGATCTGCAGCATTGGCGTGCCTAGCATTTATAATGTTTTAGAATGGTTCAATTGCTAGTTCACTTCTAATTCAACCCTGCTTCTTGCCTGCTAAAAATTTTAAGGTGCCTTTCGTCTGAAATTGCTTTCTTGCTTGTACATACTAAATCAGTACTCCTTGTACATACTAAATCAGTACTCTACATTCAGATATATGAACCCCAACCATAATCAAATATATATGAACCCAAAGCATATTTCAAACTACGTGTATCATAATTCCTAAAGTCCTCAACAAGGGTTTGGATATTTTTAGCCTCAGATATGGCACAGCAAGGTTAACCATCTCTGTTTCACTTTTTAACTTTCACATTCTACGTGGTTGAAGCTTTCAAAAATGGCAGCACATGACTTCTCTTGTTAGCCAACAACCCCTCTGCAGGAAAGGGCTTTATTTTATACTCATAAGTCATAACAACAGCCCAATCAATCGAACGGAGATCCTGCTCCGCCCGTTCCAGTCCCGGTTGATGACCCAGCATATCCTTCTCCAGTACCGTTAGAGCTCAAGTACATTCGAAGGGTCCTACCTCTCGCGCCCATTCGTTCCCTGACCAGTTCCATATCCAGGGACCGTGCGCCACCAATAGCAAACCAACCTGCGGCCAGATCCAGTGCCAGTCCCCGCAGTGGACTCAATTGACCGAGTCTAGGCATCATCCTGCCCGCCCAAGAAACCCTTTGTTCGGCAATTATCATTTATGATACAGAAGGTCACTGATTCAGGAAATCGTCAAAAGTGCTTCCATTGGTCTGAAATTCATGCCATTCAATTCAAAGTTGCGAGTGCTTTGTACAAGATTTATCGCTTTGCGAGTGCTTTCTGAAAGAAGGGATCAAGGTTTGACGGATGAATTTCATTTTCATTGATGATAGCCCGTTCCGAATGCTTCTCCAATCCAGAAATTTTCGCGAAGAGAAGAAAATGCTGCCCTCTGTCTTTGACCGCTTAGCGAAAAAGAAATCCCCTCTAACGTGGCCCGGGCGGCGGCAGACATGGGAGGAAGAAACCTCCAAGAAGAGACTCCTCTCCAGGTCCTCTTTCTTCAATGCAACACAGGAAAGCGTCCTCAAGTAAACTTGATTATAGCTACAAAAGCTTCTACTTGCAATAAGGTCAAGCAAATAGATATATAAGAACCTCTATTCTCCTCCCAAAGAGAAGGAAACAAAGGTCAGCGCTGATTAGGAATAAGCTTGTGTTCCTCTAGCTTCTCAAGGTTATTCCTTCTTGCACCACCATCAATCTACTCAAATATATTTCTTTTTCAACTATTTGTGCATTGTTTGTCAATACATATCATGTCAAAACATAAATATTAAAACATTTCCTTCATCCTATTGTACTTTCTACAAGTTTTGGTTCTATTTCCGGATTTTTTCTACCTGCATTCTTATGGATGTTTCCTTCGGCATTTCCTTATGGTCATTTCAAAAGCATATCTCGCTTTCACTTAATACAATACCTTTAGCATCCTAGAAACTAGAAAAGCTAGATTATAAGAAATAAAACGAATTCTATGAAGCAAGTATAGTGTAAGTGGTGTGGATATTAATTCAGATTACGTGAACAATACCACCAATAAAAAGCCATCTCTTATAATAAGAAAAAAAAAATCACAAAGTTCCTTGTTTCCCTTGACATTGTAAAGGCACCCTTTCCTATAGCAAAGAATAACTGCAAAAGAAAGTGTAAATGCTACCGTAGGATAATAACCTGATAAATAGGAGGGTTACAGCAATCAAAGTCTACACTGTGATACAAGGACTTAACAACAATAAAATTTATTGAATAAGAAATTTTGAATACTTTTTAGCACTTCAGAAACAAGAATATGTAGGGTCCATCACCAATAGATAAAATGAAAACGATGAGAACATATTAAATGAACAGACAATTTTAATACATCATGGACGCTAATACGTACTCAATCATTCCACAGGACTTGTCAACATATGAGTTGAATAAGTGATCAATCCTTTCTATCTCCTTTGCTGGGGCTCTATTGGATGCTGGAAAAAAAATATAAGACAAGCCGATTTAGTACACCAATTGAAAATCATAGAATGCCAATGACAGGAGAAACCCAAACACTCCTAGAGTGTGAACCATAAATAATATCACTTCATTGTGAGGGAACAATGTGTGCAACAAGAACCAGGGCGCACCCTATATCTACCATAATGCTGGTTAATATATCAAAATGTAGAAAAACTCAATTTGCAGCACATAAATTTTTTCTTGTCACTATTTGCTAAACACTCTCCTAAAACAGGTAGAACCTCCATTGGAAAGGCCATTTTCAGTTTGCTTTCATCTAGCGGGAAAAAAAAATAAAGACAAAAAAATGACGTATAGCAGCTTCATCTTCCGCCCTATCATATATCTTCAGTTCTGATCGGCCCAAGCAGTAAGACTGCAGATATACTTGTGAAGGCGTAAGAAAGAGTCAAGGGGTTCAACCCCCATACATGCAGAACAAAGTGGCTGTTGGGCCGATCCCAGATGGCTGTCAACATGAGTTGCTATGACGTAACAGCTACTCCTTGGCCATTTTGTAGTGACATAATGATGAAAGAAAATGCAATACAGAAGTTGAAAAAATGCCAAAAGAATGGTACATACAAATAAGCAAGCATGCCTGTAGCCCTGCACAGACATATCTATATGCAAATATACATGTACGTTGCACTAATTATAACATTCTCAAGCTTAGGACATTATATTTGAAACTTTCTAAGAAGCTAATTCTTGGAGATATGAAACTGGTAAAGCATAAAGAAACCTGTGAATTTAAATTCCAAAGCAACTTAAGCAACGTCTATTATTGTCCACATGGTTTATGTGCTCACATGATACTAGCTTTATAACAATGCAATTTTATTCACTTTTGAAGACAAATACTGATGTCACAAATTAATTATTCTAATTAACCAGCTAATCTCCATTGTTTTTGTAACCTTGACACTACATTTTATATTAGCAAATGACGGAGACGTCTTTTGTTATGCTCTAGGGCATTAAAAAATTAGTAGTCAGTGTATGCAGTTAGATCAAGAGAAAAGGGAAAACAGTGAAAGCCATCCTTTGGATAGGGACACCTTAACGTAACAAGTTATACACCGTACTGCGCTTATGTATATTGAAATATGTGCCAAATCAAGTTGAGTAATGCTGAGGAACATTACGGATCTAATATGCTTAGGGGCATCATCACTTCAGTTATGAACATTTCATCAGCATATAATCATAAGATGACTGTCATGCATTGAAATTATTAACAGAAAAGGAGTCTGGAAGATAACGAAATTTAATATAACATTACTTAAAAGAACAAATCAAGCCTCAGGTGTTTGTTTAAGCCCAGAAATGCTTTTCCACGAGAAAAGAACTCTATATTGTGAAACTAGCTTGCACGTGCAGCCTTCATATAACCTGTACGACTAGATACCATTTAAAAATGCTTTCATAAATTCTGTTTAGCAGATACCCTTTTTTGTTTTTTAATAGAAGCTACATAAATGAGACTCTAACAGTGTTCATGAGGTCAATGAGTGCAACTCTTAGCTTAAGTTATTCTATATTTCCGATTATTTCCATTTTTTACAAATCCAGCTTTGTATTTTTCAATTCATGTGCTACTCTTGGTTTTCACCCTGTGAACCCATCCACATGCCATAACTTTCCTTCCTATTGGTAAGTCCCCAATTTCTTTCATTTGATCATGTTCTAGGGCACCAGATCTTGTTTGTTGCTTCTATCTGACGTGAACAGTCTTAAGGTTCACTAAAAGATGAAAGCTCAAAGTAAGATTATACAGTATGGAGACATGTTCTGTGCTGTGGAAAAAGACTAGCAGGAAACAAACTCATTGAATATTTAAGAAAGACATCAAGATCTATTAAGCATTTGTTTTCATCTTTTGAAATTTTGAGGGCATTCTACTTCAATTCTTTGAGCAAAATCATCATAAAAAAGATTTAATCAATAACTTTAATTCTATGAATATGCAGAACCACATTTCCTTTGGAGGTTTGAGAATCTTCTTGAACATTGCTGTTGTTATAATCACAGGAACCATCAATAGAATAATCACTACTAGTAGGAACTAAGTTAGAATGAAGGAGTATTTTGTGAATCTGTACTTTCTTTATCTTAATTCCTTCAAAGTCTTTTCTCATTTTCAATCAAAGATACATCTCTAGATGCATGAGGTTTGCCATTCTTAACTTCAAGTTTGCACATCAATGACACCATTCTGCATTTATCATTTTGTCATTTCTTTAGCTAAGGCAATATATTTTTCAGGATAGGGAAAAGAGTAATGGCCTGTCGTTATCATTGTTGCATTATCAAAGTCATTGATTTATGGGTTTAGCAACATTAGCATTGACTGTTACCTTCAACTAGCCTGTGCCAACTGCGTCTTTCTACTTCTGATGTCACACGATATGCACACACATCAAAAGAAAAAAAAGAACATTCTTAGTTTAACTTCATTTGATCACAATAGTTTAGTTTTCCTCATTAGTATCATTTTGTATTTTAGATTCATGAGATTGTTTTTGCATTTAGGGCTTGAATACTTTGTCATTATTGGCCTGGTGCTTCCATATCATGATGCTCTGAATAAATCATCTTTCATTTTAATTTTTGTTATTATAGAAAAATAATATTGATGATATGAACTATAAGAACATATTTCTTTCATCAGTTGCAAAGGCAGAAATTTCTTCCCATGGCTGAGGGGCACCAATATGTAAATAAGCAAACGACTGTGGGGCATTAATATGTAAATAAGTAATTTGTTTGGGCAAATGCGCAGACAGACCCACATGTGCCTTGCCGCTACTTTTCAAAGCTGCTTGATATTGTTTGTGCCTTTCTCTTTGAAAAGCATGTCCATTGTTTTTCCTTTCCAATTACAATGAACTAATTGTCTTCCACGAACAGGTTTATGGGCTATCGTGGCTGGTCATTGCTGCAGTCATGATTATACTGAAAGTTTTAGCTTTTTTATTCTGCTGTTTACTGATTTTAACTTTAATCAATACCCATGGAGATTGCGAGATCCATATATGGTTGTGAAAAACAAAAACAGTGTATTCTTGGTCATGAGCTCCCAACCTGAATATTCGTCCTCAATTAAGAATAAGTTTCTAGAGGCTTCAATGCCAAATTTTTTTAGCAACAGTCCAGGCTCTCTCTTTCTGTCTCTCGTGTCTATACACACACACACACACACACATATTCATATACATATATATGTGAATGTTGTGTGTGTGTCTATGTGTGTGTGAACAGCATTCAACATGATCCTGAATATAACTCTCCCTTGCACTCCTCTACGGGCATGAAAGGGAACTTTAGAGGATTTGGATGGTGTTATATGCTTTGAGAGAGAGAGAGAGAGATAGAGATAAGGGTTTATGGTCTAGTCTCCATGTATTTAGAAGGAAAATTTTTGTTACAGGTGGTGTCCATGAGAAGAAAGAAGTTTAGTGCTGATTTTCAGCTGATGTTTAGATTTCTCAAACTAATCTTATTTATTGGATCTGTTGGAGCTGTTGGTGTCCTCTTCACACTGAATCTCACAATTGGCGACATCTTTGCTAGTATCTTAGCTTTCATGCCAACAGGGTGGGCACTGCTACAGGTAAATTGTCCTTTTCCCCCAACTATTAGAAGAAGGACTAATTTGTGCCACAACCATGTAATGTGCAAGATTTTTTTTTTTCCCTCTTCTTCTCTGTTCCCTTACATTATATGGCTGCTAAGCATTGTGGCCTTATCTATAACATCCTGAGTACCAGGATTGACTTAAAAAAAGGTTGTATATCTTTGATTGTTTGAGATATATTAGCAGCCAGACATGAACACTATCAGTGTTTATACTATCAGTGTTCTGGTTCATAGCCCTCTCTGGTGCCAACTAGATCGGGCTACAGGTTGAGCCGAGCTTTACCACACTGGGGGCTAATATCAGTTTTATGGTGTCAGATTTTGTCCTTCTAGCTCTACATGTTGCATGTTTTAATCTTGATTCCCTGCTACCTTTTTCCCAAAATGCTGCAACAGATTGCTCAAGCATGCAGGCCACTGATGAAAGCTTTGGGACTTTGGGGTTCAGCAAAAGCACTTGCCAAAGGATATGAGTATATTATGGGTCTTATAATTTTCACACCTGTTGCTGTCCTTGCATGGTTTCCCTTCGTATCGGAGTTCCAAACACGGCTTCAACCAAACATTCAGCCGACGCTTGCAAATTTCCCGGATTTTGGCTGGAGGGAAGAAGCAGAAGTTTATTGATTTCGGGGACAAGGACATCAGCAAGAATGCCTGCATATGTGTGTTTATGTATCTGTAAAATAGCATTCTTTGTTCGGAACTTTGAACTGGTTTACAATAAGCATGAATGTTAGATGTAACATACGTTAGTTTGTGTAGGTTTTTGTGCTCTTCTATTTATCTGATTACTTCCTATAGATCAACTTAAACAAAGCTACATACAAAAGCTAAAGCAGATGAAGCTCCCATTACAAAAATCAATCTCTCTCTCTCTCTCTTTCTTTCCATCCACACATGAAACACTTGCACGCGCATATGCATGGATGATATTAATCCAGCTTTTAGTATAATAATGATTACATTATTGACGGCATACCTTTTAGTATACTCAGCATCTTCTCCAAGTAATATGCCTCTGCATTGGCTGCTGCCACCATGGCCTCGGACGCCTTCTGCTTTGCATAAAGCTCTGCGTCTGCAACCACCTTCCTTCCGTGGGCCTCCTGCTCCCTCTCATACAATTGAGCTTCGGCATCCCTCTTCTTCTGATAATACCTCCAGTCCGCCTCCATCATCTTGGTCTCGAGCTCGACGGTTGCCTTGCTAAGCAGCTCTGCTCGCAATCTCTCGGTCTCGGCCACCCCCTTTTTTATCTCGACGGCTTGCTGCAGTTCGGCGTCCCGGACAGCCAAGGCCTTGTTGGCCTCCACTTCTGCAATTTTTGCCTGCCGCTCCCATTGGGCCCTCTTGATAGCGAGTTGGGAATTAGCCTTGGCCACCTCCGCTGCTCGATCATTCTCAAAGATCTGCACCTCTGCCGAGGTCCGCATATCGGCCATGGTGGCCTCTCCTTTCCTCTGGGCAGCGTAGATCTTGGTGTCTGCGTCCACTTTCGCAGCATGCTGAAGAGTTCGGCCGTCCTTTTCCTTGGAACCAATCTCACCCTTCATCCTTGCTTCCGCCACATCCACCTTGGCCTGATTGGCGGCCTCCATCTGCGTCTTCTGGCCCAAGTAGGAGAAGTATTCATGGCCGCGGACGTCGGCCACCTGCTTCACGTTGGCATTGTAGATCAACAGGCCAAACTGGTTGAGCTCCAACTGCACCTTTATCAAAACTTCTTCTTTGAATTCCTTGGTCCCCTTGAAGATCTCTTCCATGGTCATGGAAGCAGCCAACACTCGAGTCCCCCCCCCCTCAATCACGCTATGGACCAGATCCGTCACATGGTTCGAGAGCTTGTCGTGGGGAGTCAGGAGCTTGGCATACTTGATGAGGCTCTCTTTGTCATCGACTCGGGGGCCGATGGTGAAGACGGCAGGAAGGAGGAAAGGGAGCTTCTCGCTTCTCGGCGCTCATGGCCTGCACCTCGAACGTGTAGTTCACAGGCGACAGATCGAGGACGACGCAGCATTGGCCTGGAAGGATCCATGCTTTCCTTGCTAATTTGATGTCCTTGACTGCATAGCCGGTGATGGCAAGGTACTCTGAAGCCTTGGCTACTTTGTACCACATCTTCTTCTTTGCAGAGAAATGGTGGCGGCGGATTTTTGGGGGCACGTTGGTTGCAGAGTTAAGAAGCACCTTGAGTACTAAAAACATCATTTGACTCGGATTTATCATGATATTATATCTTATCATTATTAGTGTAAAATGGACTACATAAAGAAAATGCAGCCTTGGCCTTCATTTCATTGCCATGAAATGGGTGATTTCTCTTTCTTTTCCTCTACCATTTTGATGAGGCCATATATTCTAATTTTCTTTCTGCATTGTCCACACGTAGCAAACATCTATTGTGGAAATGGAAATGAATCCATTTCATTAATTAAAATATCTTGAAAGCAAAATTAAGATTGCCTGTAATATACACTTATATTGTCGCTATATTTATTGTCCAAGATAAGATGCAAAATATTAAAAGCTTCCTTGCTTGGACCGTTCTGAGTTGGTGAAGTAAAGACTCTTAGGCATATAAATAAGATGTCGAGGTTTGTTGAGAAAGGCTAAATAGAAGAGAATGAAGTAGCGGAAATACATGGTTTCTTCTTCCTTGGGCTCGCCTTCCCTCAGCATATTTCCTATGTCTAGCTATTTATAAGGTTTCCTTGCTATCCTCTAGTGTTTTGGTCAGTGCCAGCTCTCAATTTTTGACTTCTCTCAAACACCTTTACATTGGATGAATTCAAATAACATGAAGTTTGCTTTTTGAGATTTTTTTAGAAACATAAATTGCCTGTGAGACAAAAATTTCTCTGTTGGTACAAAAAGATTTTAGCTCCTCTGTAAAGCTTGGTTGTTTTCGCAGTTTGAGGTAGTAGAATTCGTTAAAGATGTAAGCCAATTCCTCCGTTCATATATCAAACAAATTCAGACGACCAAACAAGCAATTTACAGTACCCTTTTTTTTTAACTTAATTTGAATATAACGTGTGCATCTCATTGCTTATTTGTTACAACATCAACTTTTGGTGCAGATATCGTTGAAAACCTGGTCTCTCTGCCTTGCTCTTCTGTCATGGATATCTTTGAAGGCCTGGTAGTGATATCTCTCATTGTTCTAGAATCTATATGGTTGGGTGGGTTCATTGTGCATAAGAGGTTGTTCTTTCAAGCCTTTGCAGAATGTGTCTTTTGTTGTGATTAACCTTGCACTTTTGGGACCAGAGGAAAGAAACACCCTCAAAAGATCCTAACCATGCACGTCCATGGAGATTGTTAAACCAAAAGAAATTCATCGTTCCTAAAGTCTCAGTCATGCTAGATAAAAAATGAGGTTCTCCATCAATCTTAGTTAAAATAAAAGGAAAATCAAAATAAAGATCGATTTTCAAATTCTGCAGCTATCTTCCTTTTCTCCTCCATTTCTTCTTCTCAATTCTCTCTCTGTCTCTTCTTTCCCCTCTTCTCCCTTTTTTGGCTCCTCTCTCGATTTCTTTTTCTTACTCTTCAGAAAAGATTCGCCGGTTGCTCAGAGTCAGCGCCGGTTTCCAGTGACCAATAAAGAAATACTAAAGAATACGAGGAAAATATGTGCTAAAAGCTAAATTGTCGCTTGCGCAGCCCCAGCTTACGATGAAGGAAGAGGAAAGAGCCAGATTCTAAGCGAAAAACATTGAGTTGATCATCTGGCACATTGCAGTGGAACTGAAGGGGAGAGGAGAATCGGAGACCCCGTAACAGGTGCAATCTGTCAGAGAGATCGCTCTCGATCTGCTTTTGCAAGCACTCCAAACAATTGTTCTGTTGGGATCCGTTGGTTGCAGAGTTACTGAGAGAATGACGGAGACAAGAAGAAGAATTTGAGCTATAGTTTGAAGGGATTAAGTGAATTTATACAGGATACTGAGGCCATGTCCGGAATTTTTATATCGACAAACATGCATACGAAGCAAGCATGAAAGATGCTATAATTTAATGAAGACATTGATCCATGATGACGCATTTGGTGAAGCTTTACGGTGGTCAAGTAGGCCAACAGAAGAAGACACAAGAAATGAGAAGGGAGTGGAACTACTCACCTACTTGACCACCATAAAGCTTTTCCAAATGCGTCAGCTTACTTGAACTGGAAACATCAGGAATGAATTTTTGAATCTAAATGAATTGGTTAATTGCTTGTAAGGCAAAGACAAACTAAGAATACATACTTTATTTACTTTTCACTTGCAAGTGTTCATGCAAAGCGTCCTCGCGGATCAATATTTTCATTAAATTATAGCACCTTTTATGCTTGCTGCGTATGCATGACCGCTTGCAAGTGAAAAGTAAATAAAGTATGTATTCTTAGTTTGTCTTTGCCTTACAAGCAATTAACCAATTCATTTAGATTCAAAAATTCATTCCTGATGTTTCCAGTTCAAGTAAGCTGACGCATTTGGAAAAGCTTTATGGTGGTCAAGTAGGTGAGTAGTTCCACTCCCTTCTCATTTCTTGTGTCTTCTTCTGTTGGCCTACTTGACCAAAAATCTGCCGCCACCATTTCTCTGCAAAGAATAACTTGAATACCCACTGACATGGATCAGTTATGAGATCAAAATTGCATTCTTATTCCGACTTATGTTTTAATCACCTCTCTCCCCCCCTCCCCCCTCAATTTAGGTGTATTTTTTACTTTTCTTGACAATATATAATAAAATCAGTGATTAATAATAGATATAGTTTCTTGGAGAATACAGAAGCATTCATCAGGCTGGCCATGGAGGAAATCTCCACTAGTAAATAAATTTTTTTGAAAAAATTTCAGGGACCAACCTGTATTTACGAAAGTGTGACAGGAGCCTGAATAACATTTTTTGAAAATTTGAATATGTAAAATTTCATTTTCGGTGGCCCACCGCGCTTGCTGCCCCCCGGTCAAGATCTGGGTCGAATCGTTTGCCAATACCTGGACCCGATTCTGATTAGACCTCAATTAATACACCGCCAATGCATCTTTTTGTTCCGGATTAGATTCAATCGCAACCTCTGATCCATTTAATTTGTTGTTCTGGATTCAAAAAGCTTGCAACCAGCCTCATTCATGGGCAGGGATGTGAGAGGTCTGGATTCGGGTTGGATCCAGCCTCTACCGAATTCGAGTCAATCGGAGTCTATGTAAACAGATTTGCAGTTGAATGAGAGTTTAAACACTACCTTTCAAAACTGAAGTAGCCCCACTTGACATAAGATCCAACATTTGTACATAATCAGGTTGAACTTTAAACTGATTCCAGTGGGAGAATAGATAGAATCTGTTATGGAATTGCATTCTGCACCAAAATTATGGAATTTTTACCAGATCCTGCTGCAGGAATTCAAAATTAAAAGAATAGACAGATATATTTAGGGCTGCACAATGAGTAGAGTCAACTCCGGTTCCACGTGAATTCTCTTGCAAAAAGTCAACTTGAGCTATAAATGAATCAAGCTTGAGTTTAATAATTTATACTCAAAATGTTAAACAAGTCAAGTACGAGTTATAAGAACTTGACTTATTTAAACTCGGTTCAGCTCAACCATATAAATATGTCATGAATGAAATATAAATATGTCATGAATGAAAGATCTTCTGTTGCTACGGTTTTCTTTTTATAGGATATTTGGATGCAGAATATATGCATTCTTTCTTTGGATTTTCTTTTAGATGGCTGTTCATGGTTGACTTAGTTAAAAGAAACCAGTTAACGAGTTAAACGTGTAAAAGGAAACAAGATAGGTTAAGCTAACAAAAACAAGTTAAACAAGTTAAGCGAGTTGAGTTCGAGCCCAATGCTGTATATATAGTCGAATCAAGCTCGCGCCTATCCTATGGAGCTCGACTCAAGTTCAACCAAGCTAAAAATCAAACTTTTTTAGTTGAGTTGAGCTCGAGCTAATCAATTCAGCACTTGTGCAGCCCTAGATATATTCGATCCATTTGCATCGACCCAATTTATTGCAAAAGGACTGCCATAATGGAAGGTAAACATGCATACTCTAAGCCAGCAATTTGATGCATGTACGAAGAGAAACTCAAAGTCACCTAAGAATAAGCTTGCATTTCTTATTACCAAGTTCCGGCTGATTAGTTTAGTTATTCAGGGGAACATGTGAATCTGAGCTAAGAATAAACTTTGTTCTTAATCAGATCTTAGATAAGGATTGAGATTTTGCTCACAGTTGCGCAGTTAATACTTCCTTTCTTGTCTTTTCTTGATCAGATTGGAATGCAAGATAGGATGGGATCAAGATAATAATTGCTCCAAGGGGGTTGGTGCAATGGTGGGGGCAGCGCTAGGCAACTAGTTTTCATTTTGAATCCCTATGATGTCAACTCTTTGTGCCCCAAAAGAGGGGGCACCGATATTCAAGTTGAAGCATAGTGGAAGTGCCAGATAATAGTCTCCTGCTCACCCAAACTCGAAAATAAATAATTGGGGATGTGCATTGACTGAATGCATAAAAGAAAATCTAGATCCATCGAGATTGAATTTGGTGTAGTCGACACTATTAGAGATGCACTATGGTACCATTTGATCAGCTAAGTGACATGGGCACATGTGGTCTGTCCAAGTACCCACGGTATGTGAGTGCAAGGACATTGATATGTGGGTATATGGTTATATTTAAAAGCTTAAAAAAAGTATATTTCATAATTTTGATTTTTCTCTTTTTTTATTTTTCTTTCGCCTCAATTATAGATTTTCCTCTTATTTTTCTTTAATTTTGAGAGTTTTTGTGGATTATATATATATATATATATATAAAGCAATCAGCTTAAACTGTAATCATCACCCTCATAATGAGTTGGCCATAGTTGGTTGAGCCAGCGGCTGGCAGGCCTGTTGTTTTTATTCTCACAAGGGTCGCCTCCTAACACAAGTCAAAGTAAGCATAAGCCTTGTTGGGGGGATACTAGCCTCGAGTTCTTACATTGGCATCCCAAGGTTTTTTGGAACTTCGAAATAATTAGTTGTCCTAGTACCTAGTCTTTAAGGGGCCGTTTGAATTAGGTTGGGATTAGGGTTTTGGTACTCGGGTGCTTCAAATACTAAAGAGCTCGTGAATTGGGCCCCATCCAAAATTGAACTCGACCTAGAGCGGAATACTTATGGGCATGAAAGGCAATGAATTGGAATACCTGTCCTATACTTTCAGACATACTTTGTAGCGAAATATCGAGTTCTTGTGGACCATAAAGTCCTCTAATGTTGCTTGCTAATGAAGGCAAAGCGAGAGGATGTTCAAAAAGCAGAAGAGGGTAAGATTGTCATTTCAATTTAAAGGCTTTCCTTTTCCTTCTATGGCAAGTCCTTTCAGTGCTTTCAGATCTTAGTGTTGCATGCATGGTTGCACCACAAAGTGTCAGTGTTTTCTAGTGCTTACTTTTCAATTCTACTTGGGAAACAAGTTTCTTCTGTGAAAGGGTATAAGCACCTTTTTCTAGGCATATAATTGCTACAACAGATTTGGACATTTTCTCACAATTCAAGTTGTTTTCACCTAATTTGATTGTTTAAATGTGATGATCATGAGTGCTTCTATCAAAAGAACGCATTTTAAATCCTACAAAGTATAAAGTATTTCATCCCTGATGCATAGATTTGGCTATCCAGCAGTTGGAATTCATGTTTAGCTGCATGCCTCATATTTGAAATATTTCACTTATTAGTTAATTCAAGCTGTTTGTATGACATTATACCTACGATGGTATGTCATAATACCAAAGTTGTCCTTTTAATTCGAATAGTTGCCCAAGTTAGCCTTTGTCTGTAAAAATATAAAGAGCCCTTAGATTTGTTAACATATTTCTTAACTTATGTTGAATCTTTTTTTAACTTAATGACTGAGGTGAATCCTGACCAGCAAGTCTCACCAAAAGAACATCGTACAAGAGCGCTTTCCATTCCAACATATGGCGGATAATGGATAAATAAAATGACACATGATATCGTTCAAACAAATCTTTTGAAAGTTAAGTAGGTCTTTTTTTGAAATATTTGAGCATGGCACTTTGAAATGTAATTCACCATAAAAATCAGCGCCTATACGTTATATTATGTTTCTTATTTTGCTGCTTTTTCAATGACTTGAATGGTAGGTTTTTATTCATGCATACAGCTTGGAAAGGAAACAAATGTGACTATCTACAATGAAGATCCCAAAAAACCCAAAAAACGAATTGCACGATGCATATGCTAGCCACCCCAAAAAAACAGAAAAATTTATCTAAGGTCACAATCAATAACATCCACTTCAGCTTTCTTTACCTTTTAGTATCATGAAAGACATATTTAACTTGCTTTTTGCATTCAACCGAAGATGATTAGGGTTTTTATTATACCAAGTTCGTCTAAAGGTGAACACCTTTAATCTTTGGAAGGTCTAGAATTCAAATTTGTTTCGATTAGTATAAAGTAGCAAAAATTGGCCGGAAAATTGAAAGGTAACTCTAGTTTTTCAAAGTTACCTAGTCATTTAATTAGGGTTGTCTGATCGATCATGGTAGAGGGTTAAGGGAAAAACAAAGTAAAAAAATAATGATATTTTTATCATCTAATATTATTTCATACTTTTTTATCCTTGTTTTTCTTTCAACCATTCATCTGTTTTAAATAGACAGCCTTAGTTATATGGCTAGGTGTTTCTAAATAACTAGTGTTACATTGACTCACTCAAGGTTTGTATATACAAAAAGAATGTTTAAAACTTTTGTTGGCATGTTTTTTCATTTCAAACAACGTTTCTATGTGACAAAGAGATCGCTTAGAGGAGAGTCGAAGTTTTCAGCTTTAGTCCCCACAAGGTATAGGGTCTGCTTTAAATGTATCATGGTCAACTCCCATATGAGTGAGACCTTCCTTACTATTGTGCCAACCCACTTGGGTGGTACTTTCTCAAGCAAAGTTTATCTTTAACTCAAAGCGTTCTAAATTTTATGGTCTACAAAACAACGAAAACGCACTTTTTTTAAGGACGTGAATTTCATATTATTAATAACACGTTAAAATCGAAGCATACGAGTCTAATTTTAAAATATTTCGCTCCGAGAAGAAAACTTCCAACAATGCCAAAAGAAAGATAAAAAGAAAAGGGCACATGAGCCAGTCTCCTTCGTTCCTTATTATATAAGTTTTTCAATGGAACGACCAAAGAATCAACCAACAGACGAAGAATTGGAGAGATACGGTCCATCTATTCGCATCAGAGCTTATCACATTCATTCATCATAAGAATCTCTGTTAGAAATGGTCGCTCTCATGTCATGTGGAGTCACATGCAGCTTTAGTGAATAGAACAAACAAATAAATAAATTAGTAGTTGTTCATCAACACAAGCATCCATCTCACAATTATTAAATGGAAACACAATCGCTTAAGCTGTCGGTTCATGATTCTCATCAACCTCCCCTTCTGACACAGTTTGACAAAAGTGTTCGAGTACTCCTTTCCAGACAAACAACATCATACTGCCTTCACATCAAGTATACTCAATCTTCAGATAATTGAAGGAGGAAGATCAGTCAGATTTTAGTGCCAATTGAATCAGCCGCTTTTCCAACATTTTCAATTTCTGCAACAGTTCTGAGACCACATCCCTGCCCATTATCGGCAGAATTGAATTTGATACCATGCATATTAGTTGATTATATCTGTTATTCTGTCCACCATTCTATGACATAAATGTTCTGGTTTTTTTTTTTTCCAGCATTCTGTTCCCAATTTTTTGGAAGGTGGTCACTGATGATCAAAGGTTAACTTATCGATGCACATAGGGAAAGTAAGACAGTTTCTTCTTTTGCTCTAGGAAGCAGATAGATTAAACTACCCATCATCTGTATGTAAATGAAACTTCAACTTCATATAAAGAGCTACTCCTGATATAAGTAGAGCAAACTTTCTGAATTTACTTTCTTCTATACATTAGAGGTAATGTACTAAAAGTTCTACCATCTATGGACCCACGATTGAAGAGCAGTGAAACTGAACCAGGATACAGGGTTGCTGTAAAGAATCATGTTACAGACGAGGAAGTTTGGAATTTAGAATCCAAAACAGTTCTCATTCCCTCCTCCCATTGATTTCCGGCACTGCTCAAAGCAGGAAGAAGATGAAGCAGCAGAGGCAGAAGCCATGAATTCCATAGGTCCATAGTCCATCAACTCATTAATCATCTGCTGTATACAGTCGTCGTCCAGTACTGGGGCACTCTGCTGATCGTTCTCCAACAAAACCTTCATAAGCCAATTGCTTTCCCGCTGCTTTCCTACAGGCGTGTCTTGCCAGACACCAATATCACCAGTCTTCCCAGCGTCGAGACGCAGGCATGTAAAGGACTGTTGGCTGCTGCTGCTTCCGCCATCAGTTTTACTGGTGCTTCTGCTGCTGCTGCTTCCTGCATGAGTTTTACTGCTGCTGGTTCTGCTGCTATTGCCGCTGGCTACACCGCCAATCGCCGCCGGCCTCATCAACTGGAGAGAGGCCAATTGGCATCGGTGCAACCTTGCAGTGAGATTAGGAGACAAGAACTTGCAGGACGATGATGGAGATGAATTGGGGCTGTAAGGAAGTTTGTTCTTGCTCTGGGTCCGCACATCAACCGGGCCGCTTCATCATAGGCTTTAGCTGCATCTTCTGCTGTCTCAAACTTTCCAAGCCAGATCCTTGTTTTCCTGAAACAAATCAGAATAACTTCTGAAAATTAATTTGCTGCAATCAACATCAAGAAAAGACATCTTGGCATAAACTAGTAATGGTTTGCTTAACAAGGAAATATGCATTTTGGAGGCTTCAGGAGCAACCATAAACTTTGAGAAAAATGATCTGGTGGATTCGAAAACTGCAACTCTTTCTGCTACTTACAGAAATGGAAAAATTGTTTACTACCAATATCTTGGCATGTGATCGACCGTAAAATAAGTAATCAGATCTTATACGCCAACTGGGTGTTTCTGTGTGTCGTTATGCATTGAAAACGACCAAGATAAAAAAAACATCGTTGTTCACTTGTTTGCAGCAAGAGCATGTTGAAGAAATGGAGTTTTTTTGGCAGCAAACAGGGGATGACAGGAAGCCTTAAGACGCTGTTCGTGAAGAGACTTACAGTAAAGGATGGCGAATTTCGGAAACCCAGGAGCCCCAATGCCTCTGCCTGACTCCCCTGAACCTCTGTGGCCTAGCCATGCTGCGCCTCAAGTCTTTTAAGGGCCTGTTGAACAAGAGAACTGTGCTAGGAGGACGCTAGAATGTGAAGTATAAGTAGGGGATGCACTTGGCTTTTAATAACAAATACTGCTAATTGGCTGTCATCCAATTTTTCCATTTTTATGAGGCCATGCCCCACAAGATTTTACAGAGTTCAGGCCATTGAAAATGACCAAAGAACCACCAACTTTTTCAATTCTTTCTTGCCAAGTTGGTTTAATTTGCACAGGGGGCCTGCTTCAGAGTACTGTGAGTTTCTTCAGATTTGACACAAAATAAATCGGTCCGGGCATCTTCTTCCTTGCATTGGTCCAGTTAAAGTTGCCAGTCTTATCTTCAAGGAAGTGAGGCTTTGGCACTTGGCAGACATGGCTGAATCATATAATTCTGATATTGTTTGTCTGCTTGTGTGATTTGTCTTCTCTCAAGAAGGCTCAGGTCTGGATTTTCTTTTAAACTTGTTTAAGAAAGAAGTCAGACGCTTTATCATTTCTCTAACCAATAAAAAATCAGTCTGGTCCATTTGCTCTCACTTCTGCCATAGAATTCCAACTGCGTCTGTTAGTTCTTGGTGAAGCGACATTCAGATCTGTGGAGCCCAAGACTGAAGCGTTTCTATTCCGTTCTTCTGAAGAGAAAATGGTTCGCTTCTAAAGTAACAGTGACCTCTCCAACATGTAAAACCGATAAAGCCAAAATATTTTATAATAAACATAACCAAATTTTGCGATTAGAGAAAAGGTTTAGAAATTCAAGAAAGCTAGGGATGCTTCGGTCAATTCATTGCGACAAACTCTGACGGAGTCCCTCTCAAAGCTTGTCTGGTTCTGTCTTAGCGCAAAACACAGGTGATACGATCTTTATTTACTGTTAATGAAGCAACTAACGCGTACACTTTACAAGATAATCTGTTCGCTTATTTCTTAATATTTTTTGTCTCTGCAGGATGCGACTCTGTGGGCTCGAGGAGGAAGAGCCTTCAGCTTGGCGTTTTGCAGGAGAGAAAAGCGGAACTTGGGGATTCTCAATTCTGGAAGTTATGCTCACAGTGGCCTCTCTTCTGCCATGTGAGGACAGCAGGCCCCTTGCCAACCAGAAACAAGAAACAAACTTTTCTCATGATTCTGCTGCTATTTTTTGACCAATTTTAATGGCACCCATCAACCTAGAGCTTACTTTGTTTCTATATGAACTCATTCATTTACTGCACATTTCTGGTGAATGGCAATCATGCATTTACAGTAGGATCTACCTAAGATTTTTCATCTGTCAGAAGAAAACTCCATTCTCTGATTTTGGCGCTTGTACCTGCATTGACTCTAGCAAAACCACCCTAGTGAAGAAAAACAGAAAAACGATTACAGCCGTTGCTTCCATCATCGTGGCTAGCTGGTGTTGCCTTCTTGATGTGGCCATTGTAACGATTGTCTTCGTTACTTCCTTCAATAGCATGGTGGACTGTTGTTTCCTTCTGATTACCATCATTGCCTTCATTAGCGTGGATTCCTTTGTCTTCATTAACGTGGCTGACGGTTGTTGCCTTCTTGATACCCCTGTTATTGTCTTTAGCCTCCCTCAAACTAGGCGGCAGTATGGAAAGCGCTAGTTTGCCTCTTAAGGATTTGAAGGTGGTCCAGGAGAGAGCTTTGGTGAAGATGTTGGCCACCTGTTGGGTTGATGAAACAAATTGAGTTGTAAGAAGACCAAGTGCAACCTTTTCTCTTAGAAAATGATAGTTTAGCTTGACATGCTTCATGTGAGAGTGAAAAACAGATTTGATAGACACTTGAAGTGCGGACATGTTGTCACAATAGAGTACCGGTGGTTCTGAAAGATAAAGTCTGATGTCCTTAAGAATATATGTAATCCAAGTTAGTTCAGCAGCTGTGGATGCCATGGATCGGTACTCAGCCTCGGTGGAAGATCTGGCCACTGTGGGTTGCTTCTTTGCTGTCCAGGAGATAGGATTAGTGCCAAGAAAAGTAACAAAACCAGTAGTTGAGCGACGTGTGACTTGACAACCAGCCCAATCGGAGTCAGAGAAGGCATGAAGTTGGAGTTGCTCTTGAGGATATAAATGACATCCAATAGCAATGGAGCCACTAACATATCGAAGGAGTCTTTTAACTAGTTGGAAGTGACTGACCATGGGCGTTTGCATATATTGACTAATGAAGTTGACATCGAAGGAGATGTCAGGCCGTGTGAAAGTGAGGTACTGAAGACCGCCCACCAAACTCCGAAAAAGTGTTGGATCTGAGAAAGGTGTGTCATCAACCGGAGTTTTATAATTCTGAACCAAGGGAGTAACGGCTGGTTTGCATGATGTCATTATGGCTCTTTCCAGCAAACTATAGGCATATCGCTTGAGGAAGAGGCCTCCAGAAAATTTGATCACTTCTATTCCAAGGAAGTGATGAAGATAACCGAGATCCTTCATAGAAAATTCTTTGCTAATATCCTGAATGAAGTTCTTAAGTAGCATAGGGTTGCTGCCAGTTAATATGATATCATCGGCATACAATAATAAAAGTATGACACCACGTTTTTCTTTATAGAATAAATAACGAGGAATCAGAGATGCTGGAGAGGAAGCCTTTTGATAAAAGATAAGTTCCAAACTGATCGTACCATGCTCTGGGAGCTTGACGTAAACCATAGAGAGCTTTGTGTAACTGGCACACATAATCTGGTTTTTTATCGTCAAGAAATCCTGGTGGTTGTTCAATAAATACAGTTTGATCCAAATCACTATGTAAGAAGGTGTTTTTGACATCCATTTGTCAAATATCCCAGTTGTGAGAAAGAGCTATAGTAAGCACAATTCTAATAGTTGTTAGCTTTACAACTGGAGAGAAGGTTTCTAGAAAGTCAACGCTAGGCACTTGGTTGAACCCACGCGCAACCAGTCGAGCTTTGAGTCGCTCAACCGTTCCATCACTTTTAAGTTTGGTTTTAAAGACCCAACGAGTTGAGACAACATTCATACCTGATTGGCGAGGTACCAACGTCCAAGTGTGGCATTGTCCCAAAGCTCGTAACTCTTCCTTCATGGCAACAACCCAACTTGGATCTTTAAGGGTCTGCTTAACAGTTTTTGGTTCAAGTGGTACTGTTAAGGCTAGAAAATACTTAGGGTTCGGTTTTAATGTACCAACTTTAGCCCGAGTTACCATCGAATGAGTATTGGAGCTTCCTTGGATCGACTGTTGTCCTTCATATGGTTGACTTTCAACTTCATTGTTTGGTGAGAGTGGAGCATTTTCATCTCTATCATGTGTCCCTTGTGCTGAAACATTGCCGTGTCTGCTAGGTGGCTCTTGGACAAAAGCAGTGTCTGATGGTTGCAGTGTCTAATGAACCATCATGCAAGAGATGATGATCAGCCACTTGATATGAATTATTATTGTTACCATCTAAACAATGATCTAATGTTGTCCAATCACTGTAAGTTGCCCCACTGTTGCTCTGGTTGATGTAGAGGAAAAGAGTGCTCCAGGCTGCTTATAAGGGAAGATATCATCAATGACAACATGTCAGGAGATATATATTTTCCCTATAGGTGGATATAAGCACTTGTATTCCTTATGTATATTACTGTAAACCAAAAATAAGCATGGTAAAGATCTTGGTTCAAGTTTGTTGAGAGTGTAATCTCTTAGATATGGAAAACATCTTGTCCCAAATGTTCGCAAACAACAGTAAGACGAACTTTTTCCAAAGACCAATTCAAAAGGAGATTTCATCTTCAACGTAGGAGTGGTTAGTCTATTAATAAGCCAAACTGTAGTAGAAAAAGTTTCAACCCAGTATTGAGCTGGTATATTAGCATTGAACATCATTGCCAACCCAAGTTCAACAATGGTCCTGTGACGCCGTTCTGCCATTCCATTTTGGGGTGGCGTTTTAGGATAGGTTTTGTGATTATGTATACCATGTTCTTGTAAATACGCTGCAAGTTTGAGACTATTGAATTCACCTCCTTCATCAGTTTGAAATCTCTTAATTTTCTTATCAAACTGATTTTCAACATATTTATGGAAAATTGTAAACACTTGGTATAACTCGGATTTGTAACGCAAGGGATAGAACCAAGTGAACCGGGTGGCTTCATCAATAAAAAACAGCATAGAATCGAAATTTAGCAACTGAAATAACATGAGCTGGTCCCCATAAATCACAATGAACTTTATCAAAAAATTTGTCACAATGCTCATCCACTGGTAAGAAAGGAAGACCACACATTTTTGCCATTTGACAACTAGAACATATGCTGTTTAAGGAACTAAGGCCTATCACATGAATGGCCTTTTTATTTGCAAGAAAATTTACTACCTCACGATGAACGTGACCCAGACGTTGGTGCCAAACTTCTTTATTCGCTGCTTGAAATCTTGTAGAGAAATGAACTTCCTGGATCCGGTCGTAGCCTTCTCCCTTATTTTCAACTGCATAAAGATCGTCATGCCTCTTCTCTGTAATTATCACTTTGTTGGTCGTCTTTTCCTTCGCAACAAAATCATTAGTTGAAAATTCAAAAACATAAGGAAGATCGGACGTTAGTTGACTGACGGAGATAAGGTTTTTCTTGATCTTGGGAACGACTAAAACATTATCAAGAACCAATTTTTGTCGCCCATTAGCTATAGTAGCCTGCCCTATACGAGTAATATCCAATTTTTCTCCATTTCCAACCATTATTTTATCAGTCCCATAATATTTAGATAGAGAGCTGAGTATACCTGCGTTAGACGTCACATGAGCCGATGCACCGGTGTCGGGAAACCATTGTTGATCTTGATTGTCGGATGCTTTCGTGATGGTTAAAGCTTGTGGGGCCTTTTGTGACTGAAACGCTTGATTGAACCTATGCCAGCAGTTGAGAGCAGTGTGATTTCTTTTGCTGCATATTTGGCATATTATGCCTCTTTCCTGGGCTGATCGGTTCTGAGTGTTGTCTTTGTTTTTGTTGTTTGAATTCCATGAACCACTTTGGCTAGCTTGCACAAAACCACGTCCTTTAGAATTGAAGTTTTGATTTTTGCCTCCCTTGTACCTTTGATTAGGTTGACGGTGGCTGAAAAAAGCAACGTGGGTGCTAGGAGAATCTTCTTTGAACGTCCTCATGGTTTCATGATTTTGAAGAAGAGCAACTACCTCAAGATATGAGGGTGCTGGTGGTTTCAGCATGGTTGTCAATAGAGTTGTTCAAAAAGATTCATAATCTTTTCCAAGACTAGTGAGTAGCCAAAAGACTTTAGTTTCATCTTTCCAATGGCAGCGAGCTCATCGGAAATTTTCTTGAAGTTGTGGATATATTCATCAATGGACGAGTTCCCTTTCTTATGCATTTGAAGTTTTTGCATAAGAAACATTTCTCGCTCCTTAGATGTGTTAGCGAAATGCTGAGTTAGGGTGGTCCATACCTCCATGGCAGTTTGTTGTCCGATGATAATGTCTAGGATTTCTTCCGCAAGAGTCCCAGTGATCCATCCTTTAAGAAGACGATCTGACTTTCGCCAAGCAAGATAGTCAGGATTCAGTCCTGTGACTGTACTTCCAGCAGAGGCGGTGAGGAATTGTGCGGGCGGCTGGTATTCTCCAGCTAGGAAACTAGTCATATCTTGGCTCTCGATAAGCACCATCATCTGCGTTTGCCAGAGCAGAAAATTACTTTGATTGAGCTTGATCGACACAAAGTTGGCAACGTTCAGATTGTATGGATAAGGGTATTTGCTTGGAGTTGACGCCATGCTTGAGGAAAAATTGCTTTGCGTCATGGGGTTGTCATGCTCTGATACCATGAAGAAAAACAGAAACTTAAGGGACTAACGTCTGATTTAACGTGGTTCGGTGTAAACTCACACCTACATCCACAAAGGTAGCTATCGTTCTTCTTAACGATAGGCTTGGGTCTTTCTCTTATTTATAATGGAATTACAAGCATCATTATTTCCTAAATTATAGGATTCATATTGATCGTTACAAGAGGAAACAAGATCTAATTTACAGTTGTTATTTCCTTGTTTAATTGTTGCGCATCTTTGATTGACAATTGCATTATCGTCTTTAGCCAGCCATTGTCTGTCATTACTGCTTTCATTAGTTGGGCTGGATGACGTTTCCTTATCAACATCATCACCATTGTAACGATTACAGCCGTTGCTTCCATCATCGTGGCTAGCTGGTGTTGCCTTCTTGATGTGGCCATTGTAACGATTGTCATCGTTACTTCCTTCAATAGCATGGTGGACTGTTGTTTCCTTCTGATTACCATCATTGCCTTCATTAGCGTGGATTCCCTTGCCTTCATTAACGTGGCTGATGGAACCACCAACTTTTTCAATTCTTTCTTGCCAAGTTGGTTTAATTTGCACAGGGGGACTGCTTCAGAGTCCTGTGAGTTTCTTCAGATTTGACACAAAATAAATCGGTCCGGGCATCTTCTTCCTTGCATTGGTCCAGTTAAAGTTGCCAGTCTTATCTTCAAGGAAGTGAGGCTTTGGCATTTGGCAGACATGGCTGAATCATATAATTCTGATATTGTTTGTCTGCTTGTGTGATTTGTCTTCTCTCAAGAAGGCTCAGGTCTGGATTTTCTTTTAAACTTGTTTAAGAAAGAAGTCAGACGCTTTATCATTTCTCTAACCAATAAAAAATCAGTCCGGTCCATTTGCTCTCACTTCTGCCATAGAATTCCAACTGGGTCTGTTAGTGCTTGGTGAAGCGACATTCAGATCTGCGGAGCCCAAGACTGAAGCGTTTCTATTCCGTTCTTCTGAAGAGAAAATGGTTCGCTTCTATAGTAACAGTGACCTCTCCAACATAGTAAAACCGATAAGCCAAAATATTTTATAATAAACATAACCAAATTTTGCGATTAGAGAAAAGGTTTAGAAATTCAAGAAAGCTAGGGATGCTTCGGCCAATTCATGGCGACAAACTCTGACGGAGTCCCTCTCAAAGCTTGTCTTGTTCTGTCTTAGCGCAAAACACAGGTGATACGATCTTTGTTTACTGTTCATGAAGCAACTAACGCGTACACTTTACAAGATAATCTGTTTGCTTATTTGTTAATATTTTATGTCTCTACAGGATGCGACTCTGTGGGCTCAAGGAGGAAGAGCCTTCAGCTTGGTGTGTTGCAGGAGAAAAAAGCGGAACTTGGGGATTCTCAATTCTGGAAGTTATGCTCACTGTGAGGGCATCGTGAGAAGAGAGAAAAAGAAACGAGGAAGAAGAATGGGCCAAAAAAGAGATATTTCATTTCACATATGATGAGGTATTTATACAACTTTACAGGCATATACAGATACCACAAATTTTGGGATTGAGAAATCACAATCTTATGATAGAAGGAAAGAATATAATTTCTTTCCTGAAATTTCACTTTCTGATTCTCCTCTTTGATGTATAGGAAAGATTTTTCCTGATTCCTGAAAATCAGCAAACTGATTTTCCTCTCCAATACTCCCCCTCAAGTTGGTGTGTGCAAATCTGAAACACCCAACTTGATTCTTAAAGTTTGAAAATTATCTTTTCCCAATGGTTTAGTGAAAATATCAGCTAGTTGCATACATGATGATACATGATGAGCCCGAATTATTCCTTGCTGAATTTTTTCTCTTATAAAGTGACAATCTAGCTCTATGTGTTTCGTTCTTTTATGAAAAACTGGATTTGCTGAAATATGCAGAGCAGCTTGATTGTCGCAATATAAATTGACTGGTTTATCATGACTCCATCCCAAGTCATTCAATAAGGCTTTTAACCAAACAACTTCACAAGTTGTCAAAGCCATTGCCCGGTATTCTGCTTCAACAGACGATCTGGCAATAGTAGACTGCTTCTTTGATTTCCAAGAGATAGGACTATTCCTCAAGAACACAATATATCCACTAACTGATTTACGAGTGGTAGGACAGCTAGCCCAATCTGAGTCACAATAGGCCCTCAATTGTTTTGCACTTGATGAGGATAAAAGTATTCCTTTTGCTGGTGAAGCCTTTAAATACTTCAATACTCTAAGTGCCGCTTCATAATGTGTAGTTCGTGGCGATTGCATGAACTGACTGAGAACTTGGACTGAATACATTATATCTGGACGAGTAATGGTTAAATAGATCAAACGTCCAACTAACCTCCTGTATTTAGCTGGATCTTTCAGTGGAATACCATCATTGGGAGTTAATCGCAATTTTTACTCCATTGGGAATTCTATAGGCTTGGCTCCTATCAAACCTGCATCATTCAAAATATCCACAATATATTTTCTTTGACTTAGAAATATTCCCGATGGCGCTCTTGCAACTTCTATGCCAAGAAAATACTTAAGTATTCCCAAGTCCTTAATGTGAAATTTCGAATGTAAATATTGCTTAACTGAAGCAATTCCTGGTTCATCATTTCCTGCAATGATAAGATCATCAACATAGACAAGAATAACAATAAATTGTTTGTCATGTTTCCGAGTAAAGAGAGTATTGTCAGCTGATGATTGAATGAAACCAGCGCCTTTGAGTGCAGATAACAGCTTGTGAAACCAGTTATGTGGCGCTTGCTTGAGTCCGTAAAGAGACTTATGAAGGCGACACACTTTATTACTAGAATACTCCCCCTCACGCAGAAGGCCGGGAGGAATGGTCATGTATATTTCCTCATGTAATTCTCCATGTATAAATGCATTACTCACATCCATTTGATATAAGTGCCATCCTTGAATAGAAGCAAGAGCAAGAAGTGTGCGCATGGTTGTTAACTTTGCAACCAGAGCAAATGTCTCATGATAATCAAGTCCCTCTAGTTGAGTGTATCCTTTAGCAACAAGTCTGGCTTTGTAGCGTTCAATACTTCCATCTGATCGCCGTTTTATCTTATAAACCCAACGACAACCAATGGGTTTTTTGTGTGGAGGCAAAGTAGTAATAGACCATGTACTGTTTTGTTCAAGAGCCTGAATCTCATCAGCCATAGCATTTCGCCAATGTTGATACTTAACCGCTTCCGCATACGAGCTAGGTTCAACATCACTCATGATAGAGGCCAAAAATGCATAATGGTATTTAGAAAATTTGTGAACAAGTAAATAATTGTGTATGGGATAACGTGTACCTGAGGATTGCTTAGTTGAAGTAGATTCCTTAGGCAGTGAACTTATAACCATCACATTGGAACACACATAGTCTTGAAGATAGGATGGTGAATGACGAGGACGACTAGATTTCCGTAGAGCAAGTGAATCTGGAGGAGGTGGATCATTGGACATAGCTTGATGATCTAAAACTGGTAGATTTTGGTCATTGTTGATGAAATCGTGAGGTTGAATGGGTGATAACGGAGAGGAATTTGCTGGAACACCATTCTCACACGATGACATATATTTTTCTCCAAGGTAATCAGGTTGAGGATGAGGTAAAACAACATTGTTCAAATCGTTTGTATGGCATTGTTCGGTTAAAAATGGAAAATTATCCTCAAAAAAAGATATATCTCTGCTTGTAAAAATTTGTTTGGTATCCAAATCATATACCCGATACCCTTTCTGAGTATGAGGATATCCGACAAAAACACATTTGTGTGTACATGATGAAAACTTATGCATGGGGTTTAAATTTTTGGCATAACACAAGCATCCAAAAACACGCAAATCTTCATAATTGGGCTTTTATGAAGGAGAAGTTCAAACGGGGATTTGTTATTTAAAAGAGTTGACGGCATTCTATTAATTAAAAAGGTTGCTGTCAAAATACATTCACCCCAAAAAGTTACCGGGAGATTTGCTTGAAACCTAAGTGCTCGCGCCACCTCTAGTAGGTGACGATGTTTCCTCTCAACACGTCCATTTTGTTGAGGAGTTCCAACACATGAAGTTTGATGTTCTATGCCATGCTCATGAAAATATGCTTGCATATTATGAGCTATAAATTCAGCACCATTATCACTCCGAACACATTTCACATGAGTATTGAATTGAGTAAACACCATGGCACAAAAACGAGTTAAACAGGAAAATGTTTCAGATTTGAACCTCATCAAGAAAACCCAAGTTGATCGTGTAAAATCATCTACGATGGTAAGGTGCACCTGTGTGAGACGACGTAGCATATCCTCCCCAAATATCACAATGAATCAAGCCAAACGGATCACTTGCTCTACTAGTACTAGTTGGAAAAGGTAAACGAGTGAATTTAGCTTTAAGACATGCATCACAAGGAGAATCATGCTTGGAAATAGAAATGTTTTCATTCAATGAAAAAGGCTTATCAAATGAAGGATGTCCAAGTCTCATATGCCATATATGAGCTGTCTTATTACTAGGAGAAGCAAACAAAGCATGAGAAGTAGTTGGAAGAAGAAGATGGTAAAGTCCACCGCTCAAGTTACCCACTCCAATCAGCTTCCTCGACAAAGGGTCCTGAAAAGCATAATAGGTTGGAAGAAAAACAGCAATACAATTAGTGGACTTGGTGAACTTTGGAACTGATAATAAATTGTATTTAAAATCAGGAATATATAGGACATCAGTAAGCTGAATATTGGCTGAAATGTAAACTGTTCCAATAGTAGAAACTAGTGTTTGATGTCTATTGGGTAGGTTAATGACACGCTGTTTCGGTAGAATTTTGATATTATTAAGCAAATGTAAATGAGGGGTCATATGGTCTGAGGCTCCGGTGTCAATAATCCAAGGAAAATGAGTTGAGAATGATTGTTTACCTGCTAGATTAGCAGTAGCTGGTGAAGTATCAACATTTAATCAAGATGCCAATTGACTGACCTGTTCTTCGGTAAGTTGTGATAAAACAGCACTGACTTTTACATTGTTTGCCGATGTTTCTCCCTGTTGCGCCTTTTCAATTTTAGATGAATCACCAGTTGAACCTGTAGCCTTAGGATGATTTGGAGGATAACTATGAAGCACATAACATCGAGATTTTATATGTCCAAGCATTCCACAATGATCACATTTTGGTCGAGGACGGTTGCGAGTAGCATTAGGTGTCCTTGCCATATTCTTTTTGGTATATGATGTAGGAGAAGACCTGGCTGCAAGAGCTATGTTATTGGATCCAGACAGTTTTTGTGTGAGAAGACGTTGAGTCTCTTCTTGAAGCAGCATAGCATAGACCCTGTTAATGTTGGGTAGAGGATCGATAGCAAGAATCTGACTACGAAGATTGCTAAAACTTTCATTCAACCCCATTAAAAACTGATAAACTTTTTCCTGATCTTGGCATGAATGAAACTCTTTGAATGCACCACAAGTACATGCAGACACAGTCGAATAAGAACCGAGTTCATCCCAAAAAGTTTTGAGTGTAGTAAAGTAGACAGCCAATGAATTTTGTTCTTGACGTAAATCAGATATCATCGTCTTCAATTGATAAATATGAGTAGCGTTACCTTGAGAGAAACGTTCTTGCAGATCAATCCAAACTTCGTGAGCTTCACTGGCATAGATGACGCTATTTGCTATCTCCTTCGATAATGAATTGAGAATCCATGATAGAACCAAATCATTACAGCGAACCCATGCCATATAGTCTGAACTAGTGGTGGTTGGTTTCGGAATAGAACCATCAACAAATCCGAACTTGTTCTTGGCACTAAGGGCCATCTTCATTGCCCGTCGCCATGTGGAATAGTTGTCGCCAACAAGAGGATTTGTCACTAGAATAGCACCAGGATTATCAGAGTGGTGCATGATGAAAGGTGATTCATTTTGTTCACCAGTAAACCGATCAACCACCGTAGTTGTTGCCATAGTAAAAAAAAAATATTGAATGTGCCCAAAAATTAGTATAGTGCGCGAAGCTTCAGATCCAAACCCGAATCCGATTAGAAGAAGGATCCGTGGTGCAAGGGGCGCTGACTCCAGATCAGAAGGGAGCAGTCGAGCACCTTGGCATTGGTCCTCTCTCTTACCTTCCTCCCCATGAAGAGTACCGACTCAAAGGGGAACTCGTCGGGCAAGGGGCGAGCGGTAGGGTCTCCTCTGCTCGACGTAGGGTAAACCCAAGAACAGAGGAGGCAGTGTCAGTAGGGAGCGACCGGCGAGCAAAAAACCGACCGGCGAGGAGTGCAGCAGCGGAAAATCGACTAGCGAGCGGTGTACCAGGTGGAGCTCGAGGGCAGAGTTCGAGATTTGGGGGGCTCGAGCGGCCGATTGCAGTTCAGGCGATGACGCTCGAGATTTGGGCGCTGGAGATGCAGAGGGCTCAAGCAGGATGCTCGGGTGAAGGACGATGGCAGTCCACGAGCGAGTGGATGAGATCAACTTTCAAGCGTACGTTCGAGCAGATGATGCAGGGGTGGGCTGAGCAGAACGCTCAGGCGATCAGAACAGAACGATGCAAGGGTGGGCTTGAGCAGAATCGCTCGAGCGATTACAGAGCATGAGCGGCTTCCGTTTCCCCTTGGGCACTAGGGATTCCAGAGAGAGAGAGAGGCGAAACAGAGATTCCCCTTCTTCGTCTGTTCTGGAAGAAGGGAAATGAAAAAAAAAACGGGAAGAGGAGCAGTCCAGTCGGTGAGGCCCTTTCTTCCGACGGTGATTCCCTTTCTAAGAATGACAATAGGGTAAGCGATCTCTTTTCTTCTTTCATCTTCTTTCACGCTCTGATACCATGTGAAGGCATCGTGAGAAGAGAGAAAAAGAAACGAGGAAGAAGAATGGGCCAAAAAAAGAGATATTTCATTTCACATATGATGAGGTATTTATACAACTTTACAGGCATATACAGATCCCACAAATTTTGGGATTGAGAAATCACAATCTTATGATAGAAGGAAAGAATATAATTTCTTTCTTGAAATTTCACTTTCTGATTCTCCTCTTTGAAAGATTTTTCCTGATTCCTGAAAATCAGCAAACTGATTTTCCTCTCCAATACTCACAGTGGCCTCTCTTCTGCCATGTGAGGACAGCAGGCCCCTTGCCAACCAGAAACAAGAAACAGCAGATAAAATTTCTCATGATTCTGCTGCTATTTTTTGACCAATTTTAATGGCACCCATCAACCTAGAACTTGCTTTGTTTCTATATGAAGTCATTTATTTACTGCACATTTCTGGTGAATGGCAATCATGCATTTACAGTAGGATCTACCTAAGATTTTTCATCTGTCAGAAGAAAACTCCATTCTCTGATTTCGGCGCTTGTACCTGCATTAACTCTAGCAAAACCACCCTAGTTGGAGTGGTTGAGTTCCCAAACTGAGGGCACATGTTTTGCAAGATTATGGATACATGCTTGCCCATGTAGCACATGAATGACCAACTTTACAAAGAACAGTCTTTCTAGATGTGAATGCTTGTTGGCACTGCACCTTTCTATGCAAATTGGGGTCAGCCAGTTGTGCCAACAGAAAGTTTGTTTTGAATATTGGAACTCTTGATCTGCTTTTCTTTGAACATTTCAAGTCTGATTCTCTAACCAGGTGGACTAAGCTGTTGTTGACACAAATTTGTTCATATTCCTAAAATATGAACAGTTAAAATAGATGTCTAATAGCCTGCCAAAAACCAATTTTCAAGGATAATTGGATTCAACACTGAACATATAGTATTAAAGAAAAGAAAAAGAGACCAAATGAGGGGCCGTGCTTAGCCATTGCTGCCGAAAAGGCCAAGAAGTTCTCCAAACCCGAGAGAGAGAAGGGGAATGAATTCAAGGCAAAAGACGAAGAAGCGGGGGATGACGGGAGCTGCCCTCCTTGCTCGTGACCCTTTTGTCACTTTGTTGGTTAGTGACAGTTGAGGGCTTCCCCAATTCCATCACCTTCATTGCTCTACCACGCTACCATTAGATTAGAACCAAAATTCTTTTCATCTTCAGCCATCTTTTAGCTACACTTTTTCCAAAGAATTCTTTTTATTCAGCTTTTGTTCAAGCTTGGCTCGGGTCGCATATTGCTCAGTCCGAGCTCGAGTTGAGTTTTATGAGGTGATTTCGAGGTTGACTCTTAGACTCTGTTCGGGCTGGAGCTCAATTGGTTTAAGCTTGTGTCACTTAATTCATCTATTCTTTTAAAATAAAAAAATACAAAAAATGTATTAAAATTCATCAAAAATTATAGTTATACCCTTGAAAATTAAATAGAAGAAGCACAAGCAGAGTTGAATTTAAACAACTTAAGCTCACGTAACTCGAATTTTGACTCGTTTATAGTTTGAGTCAACCCTAGACGGCAAGTTCAAATTGATTTGAAGTTGGTTTGACTTATTGTTTATCCCTACCATGACATGTATTTATGTCGATGATTTTTCATTTTTGTTAAAAAAAAGAAAGTCAACAAAGCCGAAGGTCCGTGTTTGTATGCGTATCAATATGTCAACTGTAAGCGTAAAGGCAGCAAACGCGTCTGGTTCTGTTCAGATGTTGACTTCACAGTAGCATAAGTGGTTGCGTTCATGTACGGGTGTAAGTGACTACTTGTCTTGGATTCATATATTTGATAGTCCTTTTCAGATTGATACGTTGGTCTTTGGATCGAGCACAACATCCTATGATTCTTTAGAACGGATCTCCTGTTAAGTAGTTTAGAAGTCTCTAGGAGTTTGTTAATGAAGATATATTAGATATTTTTTTAGGCTAAATTTTCATGCAACGCCTTTTGGCATTTTAGTATCTTTGTCTCTATGAAAAGAGAAGTCCTAAAATGCATGCTCATATAACCAATTATGAGAGTTACTAACATGTACTTTTGAGACATTTCATCTACTTTTTCAAAAATGCATACCGATTATCCTTACTGCAAAATATATAGCTTAAAATTTAAAAACCGGACTACTTAAAATAGATAACCATAGTGTTCTTTGTGCAAGTTAACTTACAAATATGATTTTCGAGAAATCGATAGGAAACATATATTAAGAGAATCAATTTTTGAGTCTGGATGCATATTTTTGCTTATAAAAAACTAATGATTCATGTAGCAGCAAAACTTTGATAGTAGATGAAAACAATTCGAACTAAAGCTAAAGTATATCAAAACTTTCATATAAACATGTTAGTATATCCATATTTTGTTTAAAATATTTTTTAACTAGAATTTGTACAGTTCATTAGTCTCTAATCTAATTTCCAGGTTTCATAATGATCTGATATCAAATTTAAAAAGTTAAATTCAGAATGTAAGACATGGCTCTTAGGATGAAAAAGTATACCGATAACGTTACAAGTATTTAAAAATGGACCTATACAGCCCTAGGGTGAGAGACTTTGTCGCTTGCTCGGCAGCTCAAGGCTACTCTTCCAATTGTAGGATCATAGCATGAGGCTCAGTGGCGGAGCCATGTTGTGGCTGATGCAGGTAATTGCCCAAACTAATCCACAAAATTTGCTTTATTAACTTGTAGATACTGACAGAATTGCAATGACCAAAAGAAGATCAATATGGCAACTATTGGCAAGGAAATAAAGTTGGGCAACGGTCATCAATTAACGTATACATTGTTTATGGAAATTTCTCAAATTTCCTTTCTTTTTAATATTCTCTTGATGTATAAAGATACAAAACAAGTGTATCGGCTGAGGTGAATAATATCATCATATTGGTCTCTCTTGCTCGTGGATGTAGGCTACAAAGCTGAACCACGTAAACCGTGTGCCATTCTTTCTCTCCACCTCCTTCTTTTCTAATCATTGTCTCAGTTTATCATGGTATCAGAGCATAAGAAGATCATGAGGCAAACACCATCAAGCTTCAAAAAGTGAGTCATTATGGAGCAAGAAAGGGAAACCAGGAATGACAACGATGAAGCCACCATCATTCAAACCAGCGATGGGTCGATGCATAAGATTGTAACCCCAATCTCAAAATTACTCACACCTTGCTTGATGGTTTCAACTATTTGCCATGGTCTAAGGCAGTTACACGATTTCTTAGTGGAAAATCTAAGTTGGATTATATTGACGGTAGTATAAAAAAACCTGCCATTAATGATCCAAAATACAAAGAATGGAGGTCCACCAATGACACTGTAGCATCTTGGCTCATAAATTCTATGGAGCCCAAGATCGCAGCGAGTTTTACCTTCTTAGAAACCGCCGAAGAAGTTTGGCAAGGGTCCAAAGACCTTTATGGAGAACAATACAATACTGTCCGTATGTATCAATTAGCACAAAAGAAGGGTTGCTTGAAAAAAGGAACGTCATCTATTAGTGAATATCTTGGTACATTTAAAGCAATATGGGATGAGATGGACATATACTCACCTCTTACTACAGACCTTACTAAGGCCAAAAGGCAGCGTGAACAAGATCGCATCTTTGAAATTTTAGCCGGCCTACCTAATGACTATGAACAACTTCGTAGTCAAATACTTATGGCCCATGATTTGCCTTCTCTAGCATCAGTTTTATCCTTGCTTATGCGTGAAGAGTCCAGGCGTAAGGCTATGGGAATGCTGGCTGACGGTTGTCAAGAAATACCCAATGAAGAAAAAATGGCTTTTGCAACAAGCAATAATGCTTATTCTACCACCGGTGAGAGGTCATTCAAATACAAACATGAGGACTCTAGGAAAGTCAAGTGCACTCACTGCAAGAGGAATGGGCACTCTCGAGATTCCTGTTGGTTCCTTCATGGGAAACCTGAAAAATGGCAGAATTCTTTCATTAGAAGCATGGCTCGCAATCAAGAAAAAAGAGAGAACAACTCCAATCAAGCAAATCATGCCACGACTTCATTGGAAAATCAGATCACTTTGGACAAATTGGCTGAAATGATTAAAGAACTTCAAGTCCAAAGGACCGCCGGCATCGCAACCAACTTGGGGGACAAATGTACAATCAAATCAGGTATGGCTCTTACTTCTGTTAATAACATTGATGGTCAAGATTTACAATGGATAGTTGACTCGGGAGCAACAGATCACATGGCCAATAAATCTTCTCTCTTAAGTTCCTATTGTCATTCTAGAGATATTGGTCCTGTAGCTGCTGCCAACGGGGCTCCAATAGCTGTCAATGGATCGGGTAAAATAGATTTTTTTAACAAAAGTCACTTGAGCAATGTGCTTGTCATGCCTAACCTTACTAACAATCTCCTATCAGTTGCTAAAATTACAAAGTAATTAAATTGCAATGTAGTATTTTCTGCTACTAATGTTATTTTTCAGGATCGGATGACTCAGAAGACGATTGGTGAAGGGCAACTCATCAATGGACTCTATCAAATAAGAACTATGAATCATGCATTGAACGTGAATCATGCCAACAATGGAGAAATCTGGCACCAAAGGATGGGACATCCATCTTCTAGAATTTTAGATTATCTATTTCTTAATCTTTGTTTCAATTGTAGAGTGTGAAATATGCAAATTTGCTAGAATGACTAGACCTAAATTTTCTTTATCTGATTCCATTAGCCAAAAACCATTTGATTTAATACACTCTGATGTTTGGGGCCCTGCGCCTATTGATTCTATGGATGGATTTCGTTACTATGTGCTTTTCATTGATGATTTTTCTAGGACCACGTGGGTCTATTTTATGAAAAATATGTCCGAAGTGTTCTCTCACTTCAAAAATTTTTACAAAATGATTGAAACTCAATATGGACTGAAAATTAAAAGTATTAGATCTGACAATGGCACTGAATATAAAAATCATGATTTCAATTTTTTTCTTGGCGAACATGGTATTAGACATGAGACGTCTTGTGTAGATACACCTCAACAAAACGGTATATCTGAAAGGAAAAATAGACATTTACTCGAAGTAGCAAGAAGTTTCTTGTTTCAGATGAATGTACCAAAAAAGTATTGGAAATATGCTATTTCTACAGCATGCTATGTTATTAATAGGACTCCGAGCAAATTGTTGAACTACCATAGTCCTATCAAGCGTCTCATGGGATCACAACCTAAGCTCGATCATCTTCGGGTGTTCGGATGTATTGCATACGTGTGGCAACATCCATCAAAAAGAGACAAGTTAAGTCTTCGATCTATTAAATGCATTTTTGTGGGCTATGATATGCAAAGTAAAGGGTACGTTTGCTATAACCCTGTCTCTAGAAAAACTTTTATTTCCCGTGATGTGCAATTCAATGAATCTCTCTCTTACTTTAACGTCAATATAGATGGACAAAGTCAGGGGGAGCCCACTAACTCAACTTTGCATTATTATGATGACTTGTTTATTACTGTGGTTGATGTACAGGGAGCCAATAATGAGATTCATGCTGAGAATGAAAGCCCCACAAATGATCAAGAACTTGCAACTACTATCGAAGATGTAGAGAACAACTCAACACTTCTCAGAAGATCTGAGAGAATTAGGCACGCTCCTTCACGCCTAGTAGATTATGAAACCTACCCAATCAACAAATATGTGTCCTACAATCAAATTTCCAACAATCATGCCAAGTTTGTTAGAAATCTTGATAACATTCAAGAGCCTAAGTCATTTCAAGAGTCTCAAGAAGATCCTAATTGGAGGAAGGCTATGGATGAAGAGCTTGAAGCTCTAAGGCGAAACAGAACATGGGAGGTTGTCACCGCTCCAAAAAACACAAACATAGTGGGGTGCAAATGGCATTATAGAGTAAAGTACAATAGTGATGGATCCTTAGAGAGATACAAGGCTCGTCTAGTAGCTAAAGGGTTCACACAGACTAAAGGGTTGGATTATGAAGAAACATTTGCTCCTGTCGCAAAGATGAACACCTTGAGAATATTGCTTTCTATTGCTTGCAACTTGAATTGGAGTCTACATCAACTAGATGTCAAAAACGCCTTCTTACAAGGAGAACTCAATGAAGAAATTTATATGTCTTTACCACCAGGTCACCCAGATGAAAGGAAAGGAAGAGTCTGCAAACTCAATAAAGTTATATATGGCTTAAAACAATCTCCTAGAGCTTGGTACATAAAGTTAAGTCAGGCATTGGAAAAATCAAGGTACCACAAGTGTCACTCAGACAATAGCTTATTTGTCAAAAAATGTGGAGAAAACATCACTGTGGTCTTAGTTTACGTAGACGACATAGTTGTGGTTGGAAATGATACAGAAGGCATTCAGATTCTGAAAGACTACTTAAAGAAAACCTTTGACATAAAGGATTTGGGAAAACTTAAATATTTTCTTGGTATTGAAGTTGCTCAATCGTACAAAGGTATTATGCTATGTCAAAGAAAGTATGCATTAGATATTTTAAAGGAGACTGAAAAGTTAGATGCTCGACCGGCAGACACTCCTATTGAACCAAACCTCAAAATTGGACCTTGCGATGATGAACCTGAAGTTGAAAAAGAAAGGTTCCAACGACTTGTGGGTAAGTTGATATATCTATCAGTTACTCGTCCTGACATCTCTTATGCTGTGAATGTCATTAGCAGATATATGCAAAGTCCAAGAGAATCTCACATGAATGCAGTTGATCGCATCCTCAGATATGTGAAGGGTACTCCAGGACAGGGACTCTGGTATAAAAGAAACAAAAATATTGACATTGTTGGTTTTACTGATGCTGATTGGGCAGGTGACATTAGTGACAGAAGATCTACCACAGGATACTGTGTTTTTGTCGGAGGAAATCTAGTATCTTGGAAAAGCAAAAAACAGAGAGTGGTGGCTAAGTCTAGTGCAGAAGCAGAATACGGTGCAATGGCATCTGGTGCTAGTGAGCTCACATGGACTAAGAACCTTGTTGAAGAAATGGGTTTTAGTATTACCAAGCCAATAGATATGTTTTGTGACAACATGGCTGCAATACACATATCTACAAACCCTGTATTTCATGAGAGAACCAAACATATTGAGATTGATTGTCATTACATCAGAGAGAAAGTCATATCTGGAGAAATTAGAACTCCTTACATTAAAGGCACCGATCAAGTTGCTGATGCCTTAACTAAAGGAGTCAGCAAACTGAAATTGAAGATAGCCACCAGCAAGTGGGGATGTCACAACATGTATGCCTCACTTGAGGGGGAGTGACAGAATTGCAACGACCAAAAGAAGATCAATATGGCAACTATTGGCAAGGAAATAAAGTTGGGCAACGGTCATCAATTAACGTATACATTGTTTATGGAAATTTCTCAAATTTCCTTTCTTTTTAATATTCTCTTGATGTATAAAGATACAAAACAAGTGTATCGGCTGAGGTGAATAATATCATCATATTGGTCTCTCTTGCCCGTGAATGTAGGCTACAAAGCTGAACCACGTAAACGGTATGTCATTCTTTCTCTCCACCTCCTTCTTTTCTAATCATTGTCTCAGTTTATCATATACTTTATTAATTTTCAATTGTTTTTATATACAGGTGCTTTTCCAATTTGAAATTTAAAGTAATGATGCCTCTTAACCATAAATTTGTGACTTCGCTGCGCTGCTGAAGATAATAGTTCCCACAGAACTTGAATCAGCGGTTTGGGACTGGGGTAATTTTATTTTATATTAGGTGAAGCATCTCTCTATGCTGCTTTAATACATGAACGGCCACACGAAAAAGCAATGCTATTGCTTTTGTTTGGATAGTCATTTTCATACAGTGCCTGAGCCATATGGTTGGTGTGGGTGTGGGCAGTTGCCCACACCAATCTTTTAAAATTTCTTTATTTTTAAATGAACATCTTTAAAGTTTAAACATTTGCCCTGAATGAATCTGAGTAAAAAAAGTTCAGGAATTACACATGATAGATTGATATGACAGAAAATGTCAGGAAAAGCTGCTAAAGGCATGGCCTATTCTTAGTCTCATGGATAAGCCAAGGCCGTTCTTTCCTTATCTCCAACATTTCCTTTATTTGATATTTGTTGTGTGTTATACTTTAATAGGAGAGGCCTGAAAGGCCCCTGTCAAGCGGAGTGGGTTATACATGCCGTGTGCCGTGCACGGAATTTTCATGTGTTAATATAGTAATGGCTAAAAATGCTCATAGTTAATAAAAAAATAATTTTTTCATAAGAAAAAATAAAACAAAAAAAAAAGTAAGGTTTTGAGTTTCGTTAAAAAGTGATGTTTTAGTCCATACCTGCAGATCATTAAGACCAAGATATCCTCCCATGCAGTAAAGAAACATCCTGTCGTTATTTTATACCTTTGTAGTTATCTTATACATTTACTGTTATCTCATACTTCTGCTATTATCTTAAACACATTATTTCGTATCAATTATCTTATATTCATATCGTTATCTCATACTCATTATTTCATACCCTTGTGACATTGTGGATATAAAATAATAGGTATGAGATAACAATAGGGGTATGAGATAATGAAAATAGTATAAGGTAACGATATTGTTAAGAATGTTCACTCGGACATTGAAGTAAATACACATATTGATAGTATAATCCACCCTCGACTTACGCTTGTTGTGTACATGGGGTAGTACGCTTGTTGTGTACATGGGGTAGTGTACAAAACTACTGCTCTATGGCGTCATTTTGATCCACATAAATTTTTGATTTATATATGAATGTATCGTAGTCATTTTATCCTTTACGTATTAATGCCTCTTAAAGATTAACAATTTGAATTAAGTATTAATACTTCTCATCCATGCTGCTTCAATCTTATGCAGTGGCGGAATGAAGGGGGTTGGTAGGTATGGCTGCATAATGAGTCGAGCCTGCTCCAGCTCAACTCGAATTCATTCGTCAAAACTTGACTCGCTTATAAACGAGTTAAACTTGTGCTTGAGACGTAGTTAAATTCGAGTTATAAAAGGTTAACTTGTTTACACTCGACTAGACTCACCTACATAATGAATGATGAAATGTAATGAAAAAATAGTTAAACAAGTATCAAACCAAATAAGTTAACGAGTTGAAAGAAATGAGTCAAGATTAACAAAATTGAGTTAAACAAGTTGAACTCGAGCCCGAGGTAGATGCTGCATTGTTAAGTTGTGCTCGAGCCTATTCTCTAAAACTCAAACCGAGTATGGAGCTATATTGGGCTAATAGGCAGCTCTACAAAGTTTTGAGTCTTTTAGCTCCGATCGAAAGATGAGTCTTTTGGCAACGTTAGCTTGTGAACCTAATTTAAAGAAAAAAAAAATTGAATTTTAGAAATGAATTAATTTTGCCTCCACACACGAGTTTTAGGAGCCGAATTTGCTCAGTTTATTCAATCTGCACGGGAGAATAGTCTAGGTGCTTCAAAATTCAAAAAGCCCTGAAAACCGTCATTCTGAAAATTCAGAAAAGAATATCAGGGAAATATGAAATCGGTTGTCCCTGAAAGGACCATATAGAAAATTCATCCAGACTATATAGTAAAACTAACCGGCGAGCGACTAGGGTTGAGCGGGCGACATCCTCTTCTGTTCAGCTGCGGGGGCGCGTTATTGGCCGCAGTCGCAGAGATGGTAAAACCCTTGTCCCCTTGTCAATTTTGATGTTCGTTAGCTTTTGTTTGATGATTCTGAGAAAATGAAGAATAACGAAGAGAAAAGGAAGTGAAAACGAATGCTGAGCTAAGATTTTGATTTTTTTTTTCATTTGGGCGTTGATGCAGCCTTCACACAAGACATTCATGATCAAGAAGAAGTTGGCGAAGAAGATGAGGCAAAATAGGCCTATCCCTCACTGGATCAGGATGAGGACGGACAACACCATCAGGTGAGAGTTTGTTTTTAGTGCCTTCTTTCCTTCGAATTTTTCCGGTTTTACTTTGAAACTTTAGTGGCTGTTTGGAGTTTTTATGTTGGATTTTGAGAAACCTTCTCGGGGTCTGTTTTAGGTATAACGCGAAGCGTCGACATTGGCGCCGGACGAAATTAGGATTTTGAGGTCATTTGGGTTGCCTTTTTCTATTTCTTAGATTAGATTTTCTTTTTTCGCTTCATCCATTTTGACGGAGGAGCTTCGGTCTAGTATGCCGTGAAGAATCGTTTGATTTTGCTCTTATGATGTAACCGATTTCTGTTTTGTAATGGATGGATTTGGTTCCCTTTGGTGTTGAGTTTACATCATCATCTGGTTTCAGCTTGCTCTTCTTTTTCTGGGCATTTTATGGATGACCATTGCTTGCGTTTGAGTTCGATTGAAGATCTATCTATTGAGATTAAATTAGACGAAATCATTTCCGTCATGCTAAAATATTATGCGTTAGAGAGGATGGAGTGATTGAAAATAGTTGTCGACATGAAAGTTATGTGGTTACCAACCTGGAACCGCTGGTGTAATCAGTGTTTCTGGTTATCCCATTCCGTCGTCGAGTATACTGTTCTTCGAGTAGGTTGCGGCCAAGTTCTGGCATTTTGTTTCAGTTGGCTTTCTTGATGGTTGTGTGGTGTCTTTAGCCACCCTTGGATCAGTCATGCCATTAATTATAAGCATATTCATGAAGAAATGCGATTTTTTGTTTGGGAGAATATGTCAGCTCACTTACTAATATCTTCCCGTGGATTTCTCATGCATATTTAGAACAGTTTGCCTTTGAGTTTGAACTAATGTGCTGGCTACATATGGATTCAGCATAATGCTTGAAAGATATGAATGCTTAAGATAATTTAAAGATAAACCGATTGAGGATGAAGATAGGGGATATGGGGATCTGGGATTCCACTAATTGGTCTCTCATCTCTGGCCGTCTGGCCTGCATGATGGATTGACATGGTGAATAATGCAGGAGGCTGTTGTGGAACTCTACGTGCAGTTCTTGCATGAGATTCCATACCCACCACCTAAATCCTGTTCTCCTGATATGAAGTCTCGGTGCCTCTCTCTTTGAATGTCGGGGTTTTTTCAACTTCCCGTTGGTTTTTATTTGGTTTCTCCTCGCTTTGTGTATAATGTTTGAGAAGATCATATATATCGAATTAGGGTCTGGTTGGACTTTCCAGATGATACATGGAAGGTTCTTTACCTTTGGAAAGGGATAAAAACATGCATTCGGCGATTGGGATTGGTGCATGAGAAACTTCTGCCAGTGAATGGCGTTCGATCAGTCCTTTTTTTTAACCTTACTGTACGAGAAATTTTCTAACAAATTGAAGAAAATTATAATACGCTGCCTGCAAGATTGTAATAGTTTGAAGGACTTGCCAGAAATAGACATTCACTGCAGAAAGATAAAGATTATTGTCTATGTTGCGTTTGTTTTGTGCCCGCTTCTAAGCCATGAAAGCCTTCTCTCCTTTTTCTCAAATCAGCAACAATGTTATCTTAATTTGGCGACGGTTTTAGTTCCCTGTATATGTTTACAATGTTTTAAAAAGTGCTCGTTATCATAGACCCTGTGGTTATCCTCAAAATTTCAAAATCATGTCCAAAATGCGCCCGTGAAAACCATGTTATAGCTGGAGAATATGTCAGCTCACTTATTAATCTCATGCCTATGCCACTCGAAATGACTTGCCGTTTACAGTCTACTTGGCCCAAGCGAGTAACCTAAACCCATCGGGGCTAAAGAAACATGTTAGATATTGAAAATTTGAGGACTCAAGTATGACATTCATGATTTTTTTTTTTTAAGTGTCCAGTTGAAGTTGCAAGTTTGACAGTCATGAAACATTTTTTTACTTTGTCTCTGGTCTGTTAGACATACAGTAGCTTAGAGCTTCATGGGCGTCAGCTCCTTAAGCTGAATAATCAAGGGAAAAACAAATGAGAGAATGTCACTGACAAAGTGCCGTTTTCCTATAAAACCAAAGCTTAAGCGACTTCGATTCAACTTTCCACGTATGATGGGCTGTCAGACAGAAGCCATCACCAAGTTAATAACCTCTTTAAAACAAAATGGCCGTTGCTAAGTAAAAGAAAGTAGCAGCGACCGTTGTTGGGAATGCAGCAACGGTGTTGTGCGCTCTTTTGCCGTGGAAAGCCCTAAGAATCCCTCTCCTCCATTCAACAAAATCGTCTCTTCATTGCTTCAGTCTATGGCAAAGGAAGTATCAAATAGTTCGAAGGAAGAAATAGTTTGAACCATTGGTGGCAATGGAGAAACATGACGCTTGAAATTCAATTGTATATTAAAGACACCGCTGAAATGATGATCATGAAGATTCCATTTAACCAGTAAAGCTCACTAACACTGCAAACTAGCTGATGCTAAGCATTTCTCTTTCTTTTTGTAAGTTTTATTATAAACCTGTGTATACATGACCAAGAAAAATGAAATATCAAATGTGAACTTCTTCATCAATCATAACATATCTCAAGAAAAAATAAACGAAGGCTCCGGCCTCTCTCCAATGGGTAAATCCTTGCCGTTTAGTTACTGCACCAATGTTGACGAACGAAACCCACTTGCAGGAAATTGAACCTAAATGAACAATGAAAAAGGGGGGCTGCCAGATGCCCTTGAGAGCTGAAGACAATTGCACTCACCGGACATTTATGGTTGCTTCCCCTTGTCAAGCAAGAAAAGACCTGCTAACACGTTAAAGTCCCCTAGCATGGATTTCCTCTCATCCACTCGACATAGTTGTCCAGCAGTAGCGGCCACCCATAATCTGGATTATAGTTCTCAAGGCTGGGAAAATTTATCTGCAGAAGAATTCAGGCCAGAAGTTAATAGGTGTGTTACAAGTCAATGAGAAAAGAGTCGCAACGATATGCAGCGCTTATTAACATTCTGCATTCACTGCACAGTTCCCAAGATAAACCATGGCAAATGTTTAAGAAAACGAGAACTAGAGAACCAAGAATGCAACTCTTGAGGAACAACATACCAGCTCGAACAGTGATTGGAAAATTACCTCATCACAAAACCGTTGAATGGACATCCACTGATCCATGTTTATAACCTTATATTCCTTTTGGTACTACAAACAACCAAAAGATTAGGACTTAAGCCATCGCATCAAGGAAGGAAAAGTCAAACAAAAGATAGTACCAAACACGTGCACTACAAATAGAATTATCTGCCTAGAACACAAGAAAAACCCCTTAAAACTGACCACAATGCTACAGGAACAGGCTGACCATAAAGATAATGGAGCTGATAAATTTTTCAATAGACATACCCTTAGATATTCGATAATTGAATCAATTTGAGGACGGTACTGAGAACCCAGAACAAGCACCAGCAATATGCAAATGCTCTCAATGTCGATGTGCTTCTGCTTTTCCTCTGTCAAGAGCAGATCACCAAATTACAAGTGGAGCTGACATAACCGTCTTAACGAAAGATCATCAACTGAAAATACATAAATATACCTGTTAGGCAGTACCGAAATGCATAAGCATAAAAATCCTTGAAATTCCCTGGTTTTGAAACCTAAGGCCATGACAAAATATAGACCAACGTTAGCACCTTCTGCTCAGGAAGAGATCCTTCTCCTATTTACCATAAATTTTTAAGACTTACTTCCTTCTCCAGTTCTGGCAATGCCTTCTTTAGTTTGGCAATAGTATCAGCTCTTAAAGATCTAAGACCTTGTCGCCACTCATCCTGTTTCAAGGTAGAAGGAATACATGAATTTATGCACTGTATAGGACAGGGTTTATTAAGGATCAAGAAATGTAACTGAAAAGATGCAAGAACATGGAAGCAGGTTAGTAATATAAATCCAGCAAACATGATTTGCAGATAGCAAGTTCTGGAGCACTAGGATATTATGCATTCATATCCCATAGCAAAGGAATTCTGTGGAATTTCTAAAGCCATTTGGAAAGTTGCATTGCCGTAGTTTTAGTGGAACAAAGCAAGGATCGGGATTCCAGAATGGGCAGTATGTGCAAATCTCATCTAACAAGAACATAATCAGTTTTATGAAATCTCATTGCAAAAAACTAGATTACAAAAATGCTACATACCAGTGTAAAATAGCCTTGTTTCGCAGCCTGCATCTTCCTGACAACATGAGTTTATCAGCTCTAGAAAGCAAGCTGTCAAACAGTCTCTAGATGTCCAATAAATTAGACAAGTAACAAGCTCAGGAATAAGACTTGAGTGCATATTACCAGGCAAGCATCAGAATCCTCACATCAGTATGATCCACTTGAATGTCTGAACAAAGATTCTCTATTCCTTCTGGGCTGCAAAAAGAAGAAAGAGTAAATACCTTTGACAGTTTGTCCATTTCTGCTTCATAACTATTATCCCATCGGATGGATATTCTAAACTGAGAATGCTATTAACAGATTCAGCTTAAAAGGATCTGCTAGAGAACATCATAATTCATGGTGATAACAACTGATTAAAGAGCAATAACAAGTTATAATTTTCATTAGAATGACAGATGAGATTATTCTATCTTGATCTCAAGCTCCCAGTGCTATGGGAACATTTGAATAGTATCACGGTGTCACACAACAATAATACCATACTTCAGGTAATTAAACATCATTTGACTAAATACTTCAGTTCTAAAAAATGCACCTGTACAACAAAAGCATTCTTAGACCCAAAGCTGTCAGGCTGTCATGTGGGCTATCATGGTTCAGAATCTTCAGATCCCATAGGTGTTATGCCTTTGCACAAGACAATTATATGGCAGTACAAAGAGGCACATCCAAGCGGTTCTACCGCTAGTATCTAGAAGGTTCAGGCTTGGGTTCTCAAACATCCTAAAGAATTCTCACTACATTAAATAATCTTTTGAGGAAAAATACCCTTTCTTCAAGTGACTACCTTTAGTTTCGTACATATATGAACTCTCACTACATTTGCACACTTTTGTCTCTAGAAAATTTCCTTCCTCAAGTATTTAACTTGTCATTTGTAAGTCTAGGAATGGTTTACCATTTGCCAGAGTTCACAGCTTGCATGTCTACAAGTAGCCGCAATAAGTATTGCACTCCAGTGCCCAAGAAATAGGTTGTCTCCACCCTCAAATTAGACAAAAAGGATCATATTTCCAAAATCTCTCACTTTGTATTCACCATCTCGTGTAACTAGTGCCACATGCTTGTTTTGATTGATGGTTCTTTCCAAGAGTAATATATCTAAATATATATTGGAAATTTTCATTAACCACTATTATTCATTTTGTAATCATTTTTAGCTGGATTGTTGAAATTTGAAAGCATTCAAGGATGGAGAAGCTTCCCAAAAACCCTGCATTGGGAGTAGTAAATGCAGCACCCTTGAAGCAAATCACTACTTTATAGAGAAAAGACCTTCTTTTGTAAGGGAAGTGTACCTCCACATGAGTTTGCTTCTCTCCCTTTTTTGCTGTAGAAGAAGCATCTCTTCCATGCTCCATATTCTTCTTATGTCCTTTTGTCATCCTTTTTTTCATCTCTGATTCTTCAGTCTTCTCTCTTGTTAACTTCATAATTTGTTCATTCGTTCACACTGTTGTCAAAGGTTGGCTTTGGCAGCTGCTTAAGTGGGCCTCATTCTAGGCAGCACACCTGAACGGCCTGCAGCCCAAACAACAAAATGTTTGAATTTTAACCCTATAAGCTAATTTTTTGTTTGCTCCATTCATAGATATATTGATGAGCTTGAAGAATGTCAAAACCCCAAATTTCGCCTTTTTTTCTTCCTTCATTCTTGCTCAACAATCCCTACCCCCTCCTCCCCTCCCCCCCACCCCAAAACACACACATCCCACAAAAAAAAGGAAAGCCTTTTTGTTGGATCTGCAGCATTGGCCTGCCTAGAATTTATAATGTTTTAGAATGGTTCAATTGCTAGTTCACTTCGAATTCAACCCTGCTTCTTGCCTGCTAAAAATTTTAAGGTGCCTTTCTTCTGAAATTGCTTTCTTGCTTGTACATACTAAACCAGTACTCTACATCCAAATATGTATGAAGCCCAACCATAATCAAAGATATATGAACCCAAAGCATATTTCAAACTACGTGTATCCTAAAGTCCTCAACAAGGGTTTGGCTATTTTTAGCCTCAGATATGTCACACCAAGGTTAACCATCTCTGTTTCGCTTTTTAACTTTCACATTCTAAGTGGTTGAAGCTTTCGAAAACAGCAGCACATGACATCTCTTGTTAGCCAACAACCCCTTTGCAGGAAGGTGCTTCATTTATACTCATAACGAAGTAAACTTGATTATAGCTACAAAAGCTTCTAGTTGCAATACGGTCAAGCAAATAGATATATAAGAAACTCTGTTCTCCTCCCAAAGAGAAGGAAACAAAGGTCAGCTGACTAGGAATAAGCTTGTAGGATATTCCTTCTTGCACCACCATCAATCTGCACAGATATGTTTCTTTTTCAACTATTTGTGCGTTGTTTGTAAATACATATCATGTTAAAACATAAATATTAAAATACTTCCTTCACCCTATTGTACTTTCTACAAGTTTTGGTTTCTATTTCTTGATTTTTTCTACCTGCATTCTTATGGATGTTTCCTTCGGCATTTCCTTATGGTCATTTCAAAAGCATATCTCGTTTTCACTTAATATGATACCTTTAGCATCCTAGAAACTAGAAAGCTAGATTATAAGAAATAAAACGAATTCTATGAAGCATCAAGCAAGTGTATTGTAAGTGGTGACAAATTTGATCATAGATATCATGTATGTGGATATTAATTCAGATTATGTGAACAATACCACCAATAAAAATCCATCTCTTATAATAAGAAAAAAAAATCACAAAGTTCCTTGTTTCCCTTGACATTGTAAAGGCACCCTTTCCTATAGCAAAGAATAACTGCAAAAGTAAAAGCTACCGTAGGATGATAACCTGATAAAAAGGAGGGTTACAGCAATCAAAGTCTACAATGTGATACAAGGACTTAAACAGCAATAAAATTTATTGAATAAGAGATTTTGAATATTTTTCAGCACTTCAGAAACAAGAATACGTAGGGTCCATCACCAACAGATAAAATGAAAAAATGAGAACATATTAAATGAACAGACAATTTTAATACATCATGGACGCTAATACGTACTCAATCATTCCACATGACTTGTCAACATAGGAGTTGAATAAGTGATCAATCCTTTCGATCTCCTTTGCTGACGCTCTATTGGATGCTGGAAAAAAATATAAGACAATCCGAGTTAGTACAGCAATTGAAAATGATAGAATGCCAATGACAGGAGAAACCGAAACACTCCCAGAGTGTGAACCATAAAAATTATCACTTCATTGTGAGTTATCACTTCATTGTGAGGGAACAATGCGTGCAACAGGAACCAGGGCGCACCCTATATCTACCGTAATGGTGGTTAATATATCAAAGTGTAGAAAAACTGAATTTGCAGCACAAAAATTTTTTCTCGTCACTATTAGCTAAACAATGTCCTAAAACAGGTAGCACTCCATTGGATAGGCCATTCTCAGTGTGCTTTCATTTAGCGGGGAAAAAAATAAAGACAAAAAATGACGTGTAGCAGCTTCATCTTCCGCCCTATCATATATTACTACTGCAGAATGACCTTCTCACTTCTCATTACCACCCACAAATTTCATCCAGATTAACGGAGAAGCAACTGAACTGGAAAATTTTCTTTTAAGTGGTATATGAGCTACTTCAAACTGAAGCACAACAGAATCTGCTGGCAACAAAAGCTATAGAAACAATTAAAAAGCATGTCTTTCTCTCGCTCTAAACTAATTCACCATAAAACTCCAATCAGAACGTGTCCCCAATATTTGAATTGCACAATGTAATACGATAATCAAATTCCTTCTATTACAATTAGGATCCAACATATCTAGTAAGCAAAACAAGTACCGAAAGAGGCTGAGGCTCAAAGTTTGCAATTGGACACAGAAAGAGAGGAAAAGAGAAAATAAGAAGCAGCGAACTCGATTAAATATGGCAAAGAACTAGGGCGATACCCGAGCGGAAAAGATCGGCCGCGGAATTAAGTGAAGAGGCGGAGGTTGGGGTGCCTGTCTTCCTGGTGGAAGAGCGCCTCATCGTCTTCACCGCAATGGAGGATCCAAGAAAGCGAAATGGGGCTAAGCGAGCAGCTAAAAAAATGCCCTCCCGGAATCCGATGCCCCCACGAATCTCTCCCCCTCCCTCTCTCTTGCGAACGTCGGCAGGCAGGGGGTTCACCTATTTATAGGTAATGTCATACCATGAGAGTACCATTCTGTCCTCCATTTTCGACAATATTTACGCTTTATCTCGAACGACGACTTGGGGCCACTTGGCAAGACTTTGCTCCCACTTTGTGTCAGGCCTCATGGGTTAGGTTGAGCTTCCCAACAACCGGGGCGGATTAGATAAATGCATCAAACCCGTATCCGGATAATTTTGGTGTGAATGTACACTGTGAATGTGTGAATCCGACCCGAACAAGTTATGTTTGGATCCAAATCAGTTTTGGGTTTCTGGCCAAGTCCTGATCTACTGGTGGCTGACCTGCATCGGTTGTTTACAAAAGAAAATGAATCTTGCATGTTTATTAACAACTCTAAATATTAAGGGGTTTTTCTTAATTGGAAATTGTAGATTATTAAAATATGAAGTTGAGATTTTAGTTTTTTGTTGTACTAAATTCAATATGTATCAGTTCTTAATATGTTTATGTTCAGTCCAGAAACAAGTTCACCATGCGTTTGGGCAAGAAGTTAGTTAGTTTGGTGGGAAAAACACTTACAAATACGAAGAATTCAAGTCTTATTTTCTAAGTTGTAGTTAAAGATGGAACCAATATCTAACTTAAATCATGTGTAGTTTTCCTGAACTTGAGCTATGTACAATGGTGATGGAAGGATAGATGCGACTAACTTTTTGAAAAACTCACACGATCATACTACATCAAAACTTTGCAGTTCTCATCTGCCACAAAAGTTTTAAACATTGAACAGATCATTTAAACATAACTATTAGCCGCTTCGCGTTCATCCAACTTACATAACTTACATGCAGAAATTTATCAGATTCAAGGTAAGGGTCTTTGCAAATTTTAGCTCTCTATAGAATAAAATCTCAAGCTGGCCTTCAATATCTTAAAGTGATTGTTTGCACCCTTGTTGATAAGCTGTTAGATGGTCATTGAAAATGCATGACGCATGAATTGGATTTAAAGTGTTATGTTTATGGGGGTATACTCCGAAGAGTACTCCGAGGTCGAGGTTCTTTCAACTTCTTCTTAAATTTGTGATTCAACTTGAGAGTAGCATCTGCAATCATTTGTAGTAAAAAAATAACACCCACAAAAATTGAAGTGATAAAATCAACTAGGCTAAGCCTTCCTAACCAAATATTCAGACTATAGGGACTCGCGAAGGAAGAGCGTAACTTTAACTTTTTTATCGCCAAGAAATGAGTTATTGGCCCAATCTTTCTCAGGCTACTCTGCATCGTTACAATTTTACCGATGCAACCGAAGAGAGCTACCTAACTACCTAAACCTGGTTTGCCTATAAAAAATAAAGTAATCTGACGCCGGAAAGAATATAAAACTAAAGCAACCCACCACCCCGCCGGCGGCACGCAGCGGAGTCGTTTTGAATTCGCGGGCCAAGCATGCCACAGCCCACAGTCCATGCGACATCCAGATTTCCACGGTCTAGATGAGGCCGCGGTATATGCGACATCCAAACTTCTATCCGTAGAGGCGTGGCGAAGGAGCGAGCAGCATCTGCTAGAGGACTTGCCCGAGATGCCTGCCACACTGCAGCGCCCCTTCCGGCTGCTCCCCTGCCATCACTCCAGACCCCACCGCAAGTCCATCTCCTGTTTCAGATCGCACCACAATGCATCCCTGCCGAACTGCTCTTCTTCTTCTTCTTCTCAATGCGAACAGGTTCAGAGATATGCTGTTCTAGGTGCGGGCTTTGCCGGTCTCTCCGTGGCATGGCATCTTCTGAAGGTAGTGTCACCAGCTAACCATTGCAGAAGGCTTATGTTCGTGCTTCTTGAATGTTCGTTATTCCTTGTTCTGTTTTATCCTGTTATCAGTATTTGCCGTTATGTATTGTCTGATTATATGGTTTAAACAATTGGGGATTGCTTTTGCTTCTGCGGTTCTGCTCTTTTTTTTTGGTTTTTTAGTTCCTTTTGGTTGGTGGGTGCTGCAAATTTCTATGCTATTCGTTGTCTTTTACTTGGTTGTTGCGTTAATATGTACTCAATGGTAGTGTGTTATCAAAATCGGCATGTTCGGTAGTTTGATACTTTGATTATGGCAATGTGTATGATCGTATGCACGCAGGGAAGTATTGGTCACTTGCTTAGCTAAATGGGTTAAGACGGAATAGGATACTCCATATCCTCAAATGCACCGGCAGGTGCAGCAGGGTTTTCAGATGGTGGCCTTTCTTCCCTAGTGTTGATTTATATCAAGCAGCAAAACCAGGGTATATAGTCCACACAATTTGATGCCCACCATTATTGCCATCCGAGAAATGTTAATAGTTTCACCTTATCCCTGTTCCTGGTATCGTGTCACCCTTGACTCTGATGTTGATTCAAGTGAAACAGACGTATGCCGTACAGTGCATTTTCTGTTGCTTCGTTTTTTTCTAGGAAAACTATCATAGACTAAAAAGATAACTCTAGTATTAGCTCATATCTGGCTTCACTCACTATTGGTTTCTGATGCTGGTATCTGCATCGACATCTTCTCCCTGTTAATAGTCTCACCTTCTCCCTGTTATGGAAGGGAAAAAATGTCCACTCCAATGCTATCAACTTTTATGAGGACCACACCATGGTAAAAGTCACACTGCGGAATGGAAGGGCTGGCCAATGTTGTACGTATCGTACGATACGACCCCGTATCGTCTCGTTTGAAAAAAACGGTACGATACACCCCCCGTATCGTAAAAATGGGGTGTATCTGCCCTGTATCGCACGTATCGTACGATACAGGGCCTGTATCGTACGATACGGCGCGATACACCCCGTATCGTACGATACGGCCTAAAAACGCAAAAGGGGGCTGAGACCTACTTATTCGGCTTCTTTTTCAAATTTTTCTTCCGTTCTTCATTTCTAACGCTTGGATAGTGCCGTGAGGGAGGGCGATCGTTCATTTTCACCATGAAAAACTTGATTTTCATCGTCAAATCGAAGATTAAGTGGTCGATTTGTGCGTGGGTGCTTGATTTTCGTGGGAAGGAAAGGGGTTTTCTTCATTTCAGACATTTCTTCTTCGTAAGGTATGAAATCTCATGTTCTTACCATGTATTCTTAATTTTTTACCGTATAATCGTAGATTGGAAGACTTTGAGTGTTTTTCATTAAGTTTACCATAGGATTTCGTTTTTTTTTTTTGAAGATATGGATCCTACATGGCAATGGTGCGAAAGGGTGAAGGAGAATAACCGTTTGAAACTCAAATGTGGCTTCTGTGGGAATACACTTTCAGGAGGGATTATTAGAATGAAACACCATTTGGCAGGGACCTCTAAAGATGCGTCTCCTTGTGTTGGAGGACCAAACAAACCTTTGCCTCCATTTGTGCGTCAACAATGTTTAGATATGCTTCATGCTTTACGTCAAAAGAGAATACAAAAAGAAATTGAAGATGCACATGTAGGCTATAATGTGCCTTTGGAAGATGAAGAAGAAGAGGAAGAAGCTTATGAATGTGATGATGAAGACGATAGCAGTCTAAGAACAGATTTGGAGACCTCAAGAGGTAGAGATCGTAGAGGAAAAGGGATTATGTATGAAGGAAGTCGATCTGGCATAACGGGAAGGAAGAGGAGAGGCACAACAGATGTTAGGGCCAGGCGTGGTATGCGACCACCTAGTGGTAGAGTTCCTACTGGTAGGTCTAGTGTTGGCTCTATTAAGAGTTTTTTCCCTTCATATACCAGCCCAGGTGGTCAGCCGCAGATTCGTGCTGCTATGACATCTAAAGATATGTTATATCATGCACAAAAACAGGTAGGGAAATGGTTTTATGATGCATGTATTCCATTTAATGCAGCTAATTCTTTTCAATTCCAAGCCATGACAGATGCAATTGCTTCTATAGGCCCTGGATTCAAAATGCCATCATATCATCAGTTGAGGGGCAAAATTCTTCAGGATACAGTCAAAGAAGTGTCTGAGCATTGCAATGAGTTGAAATTATGTTGGAAGGAAACAGGTTGCTCCATTATGTCAGATGGTTGGACTGATACAAGGTCAAGAACACTTGTAAATTTTCTTGTTTATTGCCCTAAAGGTACAATGTTCTTGAAATCTCTTGACTTGTCTGATGTTCCTAAGACTGCTGAGATTTTATTCAATGTTTTTGATAATGTCGTACAAGAAGTTGGACCTGCAAACATTGTACAGTTTATTACAGATAATGCTGCAAATTATAGAGCTGCAGGAGATTTGTTATTTCAAAAGTATAGAACATTTTATTGGAGTCCATGTGTCACTCATTGTGTTAATCTAATGTCAAGAGGTAACAAAATTTATCTATAATCATGCATATGTATTGAGTTTGATGAGAAAATTTACAAAATGAGTTGAATTAATACGACCTGCACAAACTAGATTTGCCACAAATGTATTGACTGTGCAGAGTGTGGTGAAACAAAGAACTCCTTTGAGACAGATGTTTGCTAGTAAAGAATGGGCTGCATATCCACATGCTCATAAAAGAAATGCTTCTTTAGTTGTGGATATTATATTCAATAACGTATTTTGGGAATCATGTGTGAAGCTATTGAAGGTTTGTGTTCCATTAGTTAAGGTTCTCAGGTTGGCTGACAGCGAGGACAGACCTTCCATAGGGTACTTATATGAGGCTATGGACAAAGCAAAAGAGGCAATTCAAGACAACTTAAAGGAAAAGAAAAAGTTATATATGCCCATATGGAAGATTATAGATAAAAGGTGGACTGAACAGCTTCATCAACCTCTTCATGCAGCAACTTATTATCTAAATCCTGCAATTAGATTTTCTCCTACATTTAAGAAGGACAAAGAAGTCATGCATGGTTTGTTAGATTGTATTAATGTGTTAGTGGAAGATTCTACAGAACAAGATGTTGTGCATAATGAGTTGGATCTATATGATAGTTGTTTTCGGAACATGGTAAATACATAAAAATTTTTAATTTACTTTGCATTTGTTACATTTGATTCTTTTAAAACTTTCACATTGATTTGTTATATTTTTGTTTAGATTTGTGGTGGAATAGGTATGGGTTTGATTGTCCAAACCTAGCACGTTTTACAGTCAAAGTCCTCAGTCAGACATGCAGTGCTAGTGGATGCGAAAGGAACTGGAGTGTGTTCCAACATATCCATAGCAAAAAAAGGAATAGGCTCGAACATAAAAGGTTGAATGACCTTGTCTTTGTTCGATATAATATGAGGTTGAAACAAAGGTAATATAGGCATATAGATTAATTAATGTTTACATTTTTTGTACAATATATTTATATGAAATTATATACTAACAAATTTTCTCTTATTTAATGTAGAGAATTAGAAAAATCATTAGCAAGGAAGCACACATCTTAGTTCGATCCTATCAGCTTGGAAAATTTTGACGATCTAGAGCCATGGATTGAAGAAGAACCAGCTACAATATTTGATGATGAAGATCTTGAATGCTTCAACCTTGAAGCTGAAGCAACAGAAGGCTTTGTTGATGAAGGAGAGTCTGCTACTGCTGGTGCTGGTGCTGAATATGTTGGTGAAGATCTTCCAATTCTTGACGATGAAAAAGAAGAAGAAGATGAAGATGAAGATGATGAAGATTATGAATGATGAATCATGAATGAGAGTCAAGTCAAGAGTGCTTTCATTTTATATGTATCAAAAACTTAAGAGTTATGAATCTATGGTTGTTGAACACTTGATTGAATGTTTTATCATTTATGACTTTATCACTTTATGGCTTATGGCCTTATGCTTTGTTGAATGATATTGTATTATTGTTATGAATTTTGATGTTTATGAATGATGAACGCGTAAGTTTATAGCAATAATAAGTCTATCATTATCTCAAACATGTTTTCTATGAACAATTTATTATTTTTAATTTTTTCTGATTTTTTTATGAATTTTCCGAATTTTTTTAATTTTTTTCTGATTTATTAATAATTTTTTAAAAAAATTTACGATACGGTTACGATACGGCGTATCTTAAAGCCCGACCGATACGGCTCACGATACGCGTTTTACAACATTGGGGCTGGCACTTGTTCCTGTCAGCTTTTCTACAAGGGAAGTGAGTTCGGATGTGTTTTTAATAAAGTTGCATGTTCAGACGAGTGGAAAAAGTGAGTTCGGATGTTTTTTAATAAAGTTGCATGTTCAGACGAGTGGAATCTGCTTAAGAAACTAAATGTAGGTACCCGAAGGACTGTATGATCATGACCTTGTTTGTATCTTTCTCCTTTGGGTAATGAAAATTAGTTAATAACTTATAAGTGCTTCAAATTGAATGCTGGAGAAACACAATGGCCTTAAGTTGTAAAAGAAACAAAGGCCTTTTGTTGCTGTCAGATTAGCTTCCTCCATGTCCTCAAAAACATGTCCATTTCTAAAATGAATTTGCAAATGTAAAAAGAAATTATGAACCTAATAAGGCATTCTTTACACCTGCACCTAGTAACCAATGTACTGAATCAAGATTCCCATAACATTCCATTGGAATCAGCAGAGAAACTTCAAGCATGATATAAACTGCACTGTAGATGACCTTGATTCTTAATAGGTCAATGACCGATGTAGAGCAGACGCAAAAATAGCAGCCTGAACTTTTTTGAGATGCTACTAAATGAATAATTTCTTCCAAGCCACACATGCAAATGCAATTTATGTCCACTTTGTGAGTCTTATGAAATAAGCATTATTTGTTGTTGAATTACATACGTAAATATCTGTAGTGTGAATTGATACACTATTGGCATGTTTGAACGGCTTGCTCATGCTATTGGTGAATTTAAACCAGTAGCTTATTCAAATGTTCAATTACTTTATGGTTTATGTACTATAGGATCATGTTTTTGCAAGTTCTAGGTCTTTGTGATGACTTTTCTTTGTGGTGCTTAAGCAACTTAGGAACTAAAAAAATTCTCTGCTATGCAGCTCAGTGCAAGGGATACAGATCTGCATATTGATATCTATGATGAGGTCGGTATTGGAGGTGGTGCTTCTGGGGTTGCAGGAGGGCTTGTGCATCCATACTCCCCTAAAGGTATGAGTTCCTACATTTATCATTGTGATTCCGGAATAAAACTGAAATATTGCTTTGTTCTGTACTATTTCACGAATTATACTTGTTTCAGTTTTCTTTGGTTGTATGTTGCAGTCAAACCTTTGTGGAGAGGAGCTGAATGCTGGGAAGAGGCTATGAAGCTGCTAAGGGTTGCAGAAATTGCAGCGGAATCTCGGACTTCAAGTTGGACCAATGACATTTCTTATGAAACCATTGATTTTAATGGGCCAATCTTCTGGAGAAGGTTTGCCACTTTTTGAAACTGGACATCTAACCAAAGACGCAGCTCTTCTATATTGACCTTGTAGGCATTTTGAATGATCATTTGTTTTTGAATCATCCTATCTGTTTAACAAAATATAGTTCCTTTTCTTTAATTTACTAAAAATGTTACTAAACCATGTTCTTCCTCAAGCTAAGTTGCACAACCATGTCTTCTCTCCACTTTTGGTGTAGTAATCAAAAGATTAATTTGTTTTCCCCCTGCTCTTGGTCTATATAAGTGGTGAAAGGCAAGTGAATATAACCTATCAAAGCAATGTTATCATCGAGTAAAGATTGACTCCATGCACTTAATTTACATGCTAAGAGATTTTTCAAAAATTAGTTGTTTATGTTGTTTCTTATTCTTTTTGGTGCTAAATGTCTTGGTGTGCAGTAATGTGTCGCTGCTTCTAGTTATAGTCATAGTTTCTTCTGTTGCAGGGGAATCATAAGACCTGCAACCAAAATAAAGAGTCTGGATATAATGACCGAGGTAATAATTTTCTTGGTGAATGGTATAGTAGTTTGCTTTGCTGAATCAAGCGATACTAATATTAAAAAAGTTCATTTTAAACTGTTAGAATGCTCGGCACCACCTTCAGAGTTGCAAACTTGAAATTGTAACTAATGATTTTGTCAAGAAGCTGATGCCAGATGTGATTATGCCTTTAAACAAGGCTTTCTACATGCCCCAAGCTGTAAATATCCATCCTATGCGTTATCTTCAGGTGATGTATTTCTCTCAGCCGTTCTTGTTGTGCAAAATTTTAATCTGTGTGACAGTTTTGAACTCATTACATATCCACAGGCACTCTTTTTTGCATGCCAAGACCTCTCAGGAAATTCTGTGGTTTCAGGGAGTCCTTCAAAAGGGATGTGTTTCCATAAGAGACGAATCAAGAATCTCCAAGAGCTTTCAGGTTATTTCCTAGTCGGTTGTATTACCATTCTTCTCTCTTTCTATCGTGGTTGATGTGAATAATATGAGGTTAGTCAGGCCAGCTTCTGTATGTTTTATAGCCATTTTCATTTGTACTAGAGCCAAAACATGTTATGATGCTTGACAACATCAAGTGTTGATTCTCTTCGTACTAAATAAATTCTTTGGCCTAATGTTATAGCTATTCACAGTTTACGTTCTGCCATATGTACTTTGTGCCCATTTTGGAATCATTAGTTTCTTAGCATGGTTTACGGTCCATGAGTACATTATAAGCTGACCTCCTATCTGTAGATAGTTCTAGGTCATTCTTCCCCCTTGATGGCATGCCAGCTATCCTCTTCTTCCCCATTCTATTTCTTCTTGATTCTCCTTCCCCTTTTCTCTCACTACTGTCGTAGGTGTTCCTTTACTAGTGTTAGAACAAGTGATGTCTCTGAGTGCCTGCTGGCTGCTGCTACTAACCAATACTATGAAAACCTGAACAAACTCCACTTGGCCCATATTGTTGTTGCTAGCATTTTAGGAGCTAAAAAAAAAGGATTAGCATTGTTTTCTTTCTAAACTTTGCTGTGTGGCTCATTCCTCTTCTTTTTGCTTCTTTCTTACATGAAATAGACTCTTTCCTTTGTGCTCCCTGGATTTGCTGGAAACCTTTTCTTTGATTCTATAGTAACAAGGTATAGATTTTCAGTAAGGAACAACACAAAAATGGTAATGAGATCATGCAAGTTAGAAGTGAGTCGAACGGGATTCCTGCAAAAGATAACAATTTGCTTCTTCCTCTTTCGTGCTTTTGTTTCTTCCTTTGTTCTTCCTCCCTGCTTGCCTTTTGCTCTCTCTCTCTCTCTCTCTCTCATGCATATGCACATTTACACTTGCAGAGCACTTCTTTCAATACATTCATAGAACTGATAGCTGTGTTGCTTCTGCAGATGCATATACTGCGGTTATAATATGTCTTGGTGCAAAATCAGGTCTCTTGCCAGAGTTATCAGGAAAGCTCCCTCTGAGAATGTGCAGAGGCATTGTCATGAATATGCAGTTGCCTCATGAGTTTAAGTAAGATGCTACTAGAATTTTTTTCAGGTTCAGCAGAAAATGGAAGGACTGGAATTATTAACTTCTTGTGCTATCTATTTCTCATAGGGAAGGATATACGGAGAACACCCCTTCAATATTATCAGATGCATGGCTTGCAATCCAAGGGCCAAGGGATTTGATTATTGGTTCAACATGGGATTGGAGTTCGGCAGACTACTCATCAGCTGTTTCGGGAGAAGAAGCATCCTCTGCACTTCAGGATCTTATACCAAAGGCTTCAGCTGTATTGCCTAATATCAGCGAGTGGGTCTTCAGAAATGCAAAAGGGGGCATGAGAGCCATGCCACCCTTGACTGGGCTCGGATCACTGCCTCTCTTGGGTTGCCTGAATGATCTCGTAGGAGGGAGTCCAAAGTGCAGATACTGGTTTGTAGGGGGATTAGGTGCTAGAGGACTGCTTTACCATGCTTGGCTTGGAAAATTAATGGCCAAAGCTGTGCTCTCGTGTGATGAAAATCAGTTGCCTCCTGAATTAACTGCATGGAAAAGGTGATAAATCTCTGAGTTCTCAAATGCTTCTTCTGATAGACAAGTGCCAAACTTACTGTAATAGCAAAACAGTGGCAACAAAAATGCTCAACCCGCGCATCTGATAGGATACATCTAACCTGAGGTATTTTCATCCGCATGGTTTGTGTGGCGCCTGAAGGAGCGTGCAGTTTGCTACTTTCACAACGAAGCCAGCAGCATGACCAGGACGGCCATTTGAGAAGATTCATCGACGTGCATGCCAGACTGATAGTCAAGCACTTCGTAAAAACTCAGCCAGATGTTTGAATGAGAGAGAGAGAGAGAGGAGCACCATTATTCGATCGGAGGATTGGAAAACACCATCATTGTTGTGCTGATGTAGAGGCTGCAAAATGCTCGTGCCTGTGTAATGATGTCAAAAAGCAATGGTGGTCATGTTAACCATGACTCCATATACCAGATGCTCATAGACGTCTTTTTTTGACCTTTAAAACTTCGTTTTGCTGGTTTCTTCATATTTAATTTTCGGAGATAGGCCAAATGGAATGACTAGGGCCTTTATGGAACTATTCCAGCAGAGCTGCACGTCTAGAGGTGTTCATGTCAAACCAGTGTCTATTAAACCATATGACCTCTACATCCTGAATACTTGATGTAGAGAATGCTAGTCAGGTCATTGACCAACATCTCACCTGCTAATTGCAATTGTGACATCTATGAACATCTAGAGCCAAGCAAAATGCACTTAAACATTAATTTAAATCTCAAAATGGAAAATGTTGAATCAGTTGTTCCACAGACTAGCCGGGACAAATTCAAAATTGTTGGAATGCCAACTTCTTGCTAAATCCCCAGAACCAGGAAAGGAAATTCTTTAGCAAATAGAAGAAGGCTATTCCAACAAGAAACTTTACCGCCATCCTTAAATGAATATACGAGCGTAAGTTCTCTCTCATTGCTAAAGAATGCTTTAAATGACCGACAGAAGGTTTACACTTCTCTAATAACTCAGCAGTCCGTGTACACTCCCTTCCAATCGCAGCACAGTAATATCTTGTGAGTATCATGCATAATTATGGCCAATTAAGCAAATTATATCAATTCAAAATTATACTGGTAGTTCAATTCAACATCATAGTCGACGGCTTCCTCAATTCATAGTCCCGCAGATAGGTAACCGAAATATTGAGATGTTCAGAAGAACAACATCGAATCAGTCTTCAACTGCAGCAGAACAGCATCATAGGAGAAATCCACTGCCTGCTCCATGTAACCAATGGAAAAACATGAAGCATCCCTTCCCCATATACCTCTATGACAGATAGTGAAATCGAAGCATGTAAGACATGAAAGCGAAACCAGCCAATGACAGAACCGAAGGCACAGGGTAAAATTTAGTGCAATCAAAGTATGAAAGTTGAATACGGTAGGAGGGAGATGAGGAAATGCAAGATCTTTGTTCAAAGATCTAAGATGCGCTCATGCTCTATTGGCCTTTTTCTTACATAATGTTATTAAAATCGGTTTCCGAATCAAATTGTTAGGCTAGAGAATTCAGTGAATCGGCTGAAACAAATCGGAATTGAAGTCACTTGTAAATCGGATTCATTAAAGCCATAATTTCAAATACACAACAGAAAGAAGGAAAAAGAGAAAATTGCAGGAAAATTCAAGAAAATATACAAACAACTGAAAACAGACATTTGAAGTTCAGTAAGTGAAAAAAAGGTTTTTAATAAATCGACATACGCCAGGCGCCCGCAACCCGCTTGAAGAAACTTTAAACATAAAAAGCTAAGTGGAAATATGAAGCTTCAATGGCCGATTCACAGTGCATCAGCCAATTTTTGAACACTCTCCCAGCATGAGAATTACTGAATTGCTGCCGTTTCGTTCGTGTTGGCCGATCAGGCTGAACTTAACAGCACTGACTTTTTCCGATGGAGTTACAATTTGGAGCTGCATGTGTCTTTGACAATTATTGCACAAATGATGAACTCAATCAGCAATAACTACAATAATAAAAAATATAGTGAATATTTTGATACTTGTTATTTGCTATTATATTTTGAAATAAAACGAGATAAAACCAAAGAACGTGGCAGCCTGAGGACTTCGTATACTTCGAAAACGTTGCTTTTTTCACAATATAAATAGTTGAAACCATTTTGTTGGAACTTTCATGCTAATCATTCCCTTATTTCCCCTTCTACATATTTTACTGCTTTCTATCAGCAGTAACGGTGGAGGAAAACATAACAAGTCGTAAGTTAATATTGCAAATCTTTGAAACAGAGTAATCGATTCTAATGGTTCATACCTGAAGAAGAAATTCTACCCCGAAAGTCTCACCAATATGACTAATACATTTTAATTTCCCAGAATCAGTACCCGGCAACAACCCACCTAGATTCTGACTTCTGAGAGATGCATTAGTTACCGAAGCGAATAAACTGACCAATCAACTGCGCTCTTTATAACAAGGCAAGAGCAGGTTTCCTCGAAGAAAGGCTGAGCACTTGACAGTTGACTCGTGAAAAAGTGGCCTGCAAGATCCGTGCGCAATTGCCCCTACTGATATTTTCACGAAATATTACAAAAATTTCTTGCTAGACCGTGACTCAGGCAACTGGATCAACCAGGAAGAGTGACGACTGAATGGCGTGAAGTCTGGCTGCCCCATGTATTAAAACAACTTTCGGGAACGATTGGCTGGAAAAGTTGGCAATGAAAGTAGAAAAGCAACAATTGAGCACCTCCAAATTTGGAAAGTAAAGCCACCAAAAAATTAAACGAGAAATTATAAAAAAGCGCTTAAAATTTAACCTTGTGTAAGTTTATAGGCAATTTTCTAACACCCATTTTTGTTTACAACCTTTAGATTAAGTATATTAATGAATCTTTAATTACCCATAAATAAGTGGAACATTTGGGCCTCTCTCTCTCTCTCTTCGGAATGCTTTACTGTTGTTCCCATGCAACGGAAACAGTGGTGATCAGTGATCATCTCATAAGTAAACAGCGCATATGAGAGAGTGTGGCTCTGGCTCTTAATTACGTCAGCGTATTCCCTCTACCACGATCTTTTTGGGTATGCTGCAGTTATGGCACTTTTCTTTTCTTGAAGTTTTGGGTCAACTCATTTTCCAACACGATGGTGAAATCAATCTCATGTTCATGGGCACCAAGAATTCATCTGTTCCAAGCAAGAACTGGAAAGCTCAACTGAAAACAGGAGCTGCCAAACAATAAAGAGCATAAAAGCTAAGCTTCAATGCTTTAGTTTTAAACACCCATTTGAGAATTATTTTACTGACAGAGTTTTAAGTAAATTCTATAACATTAATTTGGGTACGTCTTTGCATTTTTTTAAAAATAAAATTTGTTACCTTGAGCCGGTTATCAGGTAGTTTTCTGTTTTTAAGTAATAACGGTTAAATAACTTGAACTAAATAAGGGATGAATAAGAAGTAAATATCAGCCTGCACCCAACGAGAAATAAATATCAGCCTGAACCATATGCGCCACAGTACAGATGCTGCAGCTTTTTTCGGTGTGTCGGCGAGACATGGACCAGTAGTCTCAAGTTCAGCAATTTAAGGAGCCTAAACCAAGAGCTTCATCAGAAAGCATGGCCTGATCGAGAGATACCATTCCAGAATTCACTAGACGGCCATAATATCATTTATACACTTGCTCAGAAACCATTGGAGGATTACCTGCAGTAGTTTACAGTTTACACAGCTTCAGCTAGACCTAACATCAAAGAAAGCCTATGAGCTAACACATGCTTACTAACTCACTACCCGCACTCATTCAATGACAGAATGATGGTTAAGTAGCAGCGTGGTGGCTTTCTTAACCAGTCGTCCACAGATACACCTGACCTCCACCGGTGCCACCTGCTAGGCTTCCTGGGAGATGGGGATGTGCAGCAAAACGGCATGGAATAGCAGTCATCAAGGAGCTCTCCAAGGTCGTTGTGGTTCTGGAACTTGTGGAGATGACATCTACTGCCCGCTTTGTGTTACCAATGAAAAGGTATGAATCATCCCATCCCCAGATGGCTCTGTCCCAAAAAAAGATGTAAAGACATGGAAAAGGAACCAAATGACAGAAAATCAAGGCACAAAGCATTGAACATAAGATGCAAAAGGAAACTGGTTGGACACAGGTCCACCTGCAAAATCACTCTAGAATACTAAGATGGAATTAAGCATGCGATCCTCTGGCCTTACACAGTGCTGATTTTGGTCTTTGTCTTACAGCTTACAGAAACATTTATTCGTCGTTTAACGTCAGCAGAGGCGCATTCGATATTGTTCAAGCAAAAGCAAAATAAGAGCACGAGGCAGACAGAATCAGCACCACCTTCAAACGTGATTGCAATTGTCACAAATATTGTTGACATTTCTTTGACTTTTCCTGTATCATTGGCCATCAAAATGTTGGTTCATAGTTTCGCTTATTCTTAAAAGCAGAAGCAAACTAAAGTTCATGATAATTTCAAGAGATTGTTTCACATCATAATTGATAAAAAAATTTTAATCAAGAGATTTTTTTACATCATTAATTGCTAAAAATATTTTTGAATTCTTATGAAAATAGTGTTCCTAGCTACACTTTCTTCATCATCCTTTTGCATTTTTATACTGATATCTGAAGATATCAAACGATATTTTTTTTGCATTAGCCAGAATTGATATTTCATCGCATGATTACCCCAAAAGATCATGACACAATCAAGGATTAGACGACTGTGGAAGGCTGCAGGCTGTCTTGGATGAAATCAGTGGCTATCAGCAAACACACTGCATTGAATGCAAAAGAATGCAAAATAAAAAACTAGCAAAAGCTGGCTCTTCACCAAGCCACAAAACCTGGTGAAATACCTTTCCAACAGAAAAATCCACTGTTCCCAGCAGCGAAACTAAGTGTCAAGACTGAAAGTATCTGAAGCAGATCAACCAATTCTATGGTTCATACCTGAAGGAGGAAATCCATCTGCTTGTCTGATTGTTATGGTGAACATATTTTAATTCCCGAGCATCAGTGCCTCGCAACAATCCCACTCGATTGTCATAGCTGCATCCAATAATTCAAACAGATCATCATGAAAAGACCATTTTATCCTACACTTATGGTTAAAGATGTAAAAGAAAAAAGGATGAAAACATATATTTCAAGAAGAAAGCAGAGCTTGCACACTCATGAACCGACCAAGAACAAAATTGCCAGATCAAATCTTCCCCTAATCACCATGATTTTTGGCACTCGCAAATTCATGTCGCCTACATTGCAGGCTTGACACAAAAAATCCAAGAAAGGGCTCAGATACTGGGTGAAATGCCAACCTTGGACCTGAAGTATGGCACGTAAATTTCCCACCCTCTCTAGTCAGTCATACAGTTACAGAAAAGTTGTTCCCTCCATTAACGAAATTCACATTCATTTTTTGAATTAGATTTTTCCAAACATGCCATTTTTTAACCATAAAAATATCCATTCTTGGGTCTAACCATTAGGTGGACCCATGAGTTAAAATTCAAGTGAAAAGATAATCCTAGCTTTATTTTGAATACTATATATGTATGTTCAATGTACCATAGTCACCAACATGCAATTTCTTTGCAAGATCTTCTATACAATTTTTTTCAAATTGTCGTTTTCCTCTGAAAAGTATTGGGAAAATTTTGGAATTTTAGAACTTGAAAATATAATAAAAAAACAGTTATTGGGCAATAGGTTTTCAAGTAATTTTCTTGCAAAAAGATAAAAAAAAAGAAAACTTTTTTTTTGAAAAACGTGAAGAACAAAATGGAAAAATCACTGCTTAAAATATAAAAAATAAACTTTTGAAAGTTCAAAAAGTTATCAAAAGTATGTGGGATTTACTGTGAGGAATGAGGATATTGTTCTATTTTGTTTTTGATAACATTTTGAAAATGCCAAAATATTTTGCCAATAATATCAGCTGGCTTCAAAATGGCCACATATCAGGATATTATAAGAGCATCACAGATTTGTGGTCATGGTATGTAACACTATGTATGGCTGTGTAACCATGTATATGTATCATATAACGTCTTGGAGTTTTAAACGGCGAGGTTTTTTTCGGGTATAATACGGCGGTTTGAAAAATACAGAAAAAAAGGGGAAAAAATGTTCTTTTAAATAAAAAACTAAAAATGGAGAAAAATAAAATAAGTGAGAAAATAATAGCATAAACATCAAAAGATAAATAGATTGCAACAAATAAAAAATAGAAAATGAAAAAAAAATTGTTTGGCATTAAAAAAATGAAAAAAACTAGTTTTTTCGTTTTTTGCATTTTTTTTAGTTTTAAAGGGCATTTCATTTTCTCGCATTTTTTCATGTTTTTTCGAAAACAACACGTTTTTTGTGACTACGATATGTATGCATGTATATATATGTGTGTACAGTATTCGGGCGACAAATTCGCGGAATGGAACATGTAGAGAAGGACCATTCTTGCTGAACAATAGAGAGGGACACCAGCATTGCCAGGAACCCATTTGACAATACCTAAAGGAGGGAAAAAGCTACTAACTCATAATAAAAGAGAGATTTTTATGAAACAGCAGGGTTCGAGCCATCTCTTCTGAACCTTATGTGCAGGTGCATTATTTTGACTTCACTTGATAAACTTACACATTCAACTTAAGTTCAATTTATATGTACAAAATGTGAAGCTATAAATATCTCAAGCTAATTGTCTGGGACTCGGAGTCATGGCCTAGGCAACTGGATCAGATATTGTGGCTAGTAGATGTACAGAATCTGCCTGTTATCAAACAATTTTACTCATATAAATTGCTTCTCGACCTTCATTAACAATGACTAGGTTATGAATGGAGTGACAAAAAAAGGAAGAAGTACAAAAGCAAATAATCTTAAAGGATTAACAGCAAGCAACAACTCCATCACGAAACAACTAAAAATTTTAAGCATGGTGAACATTAAGGAAGAAACATCATCATTACACAAGTAGATATTTGAAACTTAAATAGAAAAAAATGACCAAATATATGCAAATAAAAAATCCAAATTTACAGAGATTTTTTTTTTCTAAAATGTCACAGATTAAGAGATAAGAAAACTTCAATAAATACAACCAGATCAATAGACCTGCAATCTGGAAGACACGAAAATTTTTCAAAATGAATCCTAAGATCAGATGCAAAACCTTGTGGTTGCTAGATGGCTTCCAGTTGGTGAGAAATAGGCTGAATGGATTGCCCGTTCATGACGTACAGTAGTTATACACCTTGACCGGCTTTGCTTGATATTCCTTAAATCCCAAATGCAGGCAGTCCCATCTGATGAGCTTGTCAACATTAAGTTGGTGCTGCTCGGATGAAAGTCAATGGAGTTGATCCTACTCTCATGCAAATGGCAAGAGGTTGTGATCTTCCCTGATTTATTATCCCAAATCTTCAATTCACCTGAACCTTCCGCAAAGTATAACAATTTATTCTCATTAGGACATTGTGCAAGAGAAAAAATTGCCTCAGAAGTAGAGTAAACCATATGAAAGGTCTCTTCTTCAATGTCCATCATACGAATAAAGCCATCATAACCACTGGTAAACACCTGCAATTTGAATCATAAAATAATCAAAGCCATGTAAAGAAGACAAAGGAAACAGGGAGACAGCCCTGAAGCATTCAGCATCATGAACAGTGATACAACTTAAATGCTGATTTATCCTTGAGAATGCTTCAATCTAGCATATTGAAAGGCATGAAGATGGGTGAGAGGAGACAGATTTTCCTAGTAGCAACAATTGGCAGCAGTGTAAGACTGCAAGCAGCGGCTGGTAGGGTCAGATATAGTCAGCTGCTTGATTGTGCATAGCTATGCCTGATTTTAAGGTTATTGGAAAGGAACAACATCATTGCAAATTATACTTCTTTGCCCTTTCCAGTTGCTTCTTTTCTGACCTAGTGCAGGATGGTCAAGTGTGTTCCAGATGAGATTCACTTTGCCCTTTCCTGTTGTTCTTTTTCAGCAATAGGCAAACCGAACCAAGCAGTCACATTATGCTTGACCAAAACGGAGTGATTCAGATTGATAGAGGTTCACAAGTACAATGTCTATTTGAATAATTAAATCATGAATTTTGTGGTTTTTGCAGTACCTATGGGTAGTATATGACTTTTCCCAAACCAATTTTTGCTCCCAGTGAAAGTTTAAATTTTTCCTTAGGATACTCATGCTGAATCAAACCATATTATGTGGGCAAAATAGAGAGCAAATTAGTCACATGCATGATGAAAGATTATGAGCAGATCAGAAATATATGTCACTGACGTCCTCATCTTTGTGATGTTCAAATGTGCCCTATGTGATTTCTGTAGTCAAGAAAGTGCATAAAATATAGAAATTCTAGTCATAGTCAGATCAGATGTGACATTTACATTAGAGGAGAGTTGTCCACGTAGGAATAGTCTCAAATTATGTGTTGCAAGTATTCAAATATAGCTTTTTTCTAAGAAGAATGAAATATCTCATTCCAATGTTTGCTTCTTGAAGAATTTATTCTTGGGCAACCAGCATGATGATTGACGAGTAGCTTTCAGATCACCATGTGTCCAGTCACCATATAAATAAAAGACTATCTGGTGGCTCAAATTACCTATTCTTGGATCCATACAATTAGTTTTCCTCTACAGTCTTTTTCCCCTAATATTTAATTTATGTGTACCTTCGCCAAGTAGCTGCACTGTTGCACAGCCTTCTTTCCTAATCATTTTGTATTTAGGACCTTAGTGAGGTCCAAGGACAGGAGGGACCTTTATGCAGATTCCAAGACAAACGAGATTCTATCCTTTGTTATTCCTCATAATCTCATGCCTTGGTGTCAGCATCTTCTCTAGTTAAAGAAAACTGTTGCGTATGGTCCTTGCCACATTCCACGTATGTGCTTGCCGAGTGCAGATGAAGAAGTAGGAGAAGATTCGCAGCCAAGTATTGATTGAATGACAATAGTTGAGCAAGGGAAAAGAGGAGAGAGGGAAAATGGAGATATTTGACCAGGATCCCATTTAAGTGTTGCAGCAGTTTATAGACTGAAGTCCCTGGTGCCACTTACATCTTAAAAGCTGATCACAACCACACAGGACAGCAATAGTCACAACGTTACTCTTCCCTTGGCACAAACAGGCACATAAAGTTCTCTCCAAATGACTCACCAGAGGGAAATTTTCTTTCATCCTTCCTCGTTTGAGATAGAGTTTTGTTTTAGTTTCATCTTCTCATTTCCTTCCAGTCAGTGGTAGATAACATCACAAGAAGACGTACATATTAAAGTTAGTATTATGAAAATGTTTCCTGTGTGCAAGTGCTACGTTACCTGTTAAATGATTTAAAGCATTCATCAAAATTCCTTTGGTACAACTTCAAGTAGAATCTATGAGCTTCTAGGAGATTCAAAAGTGTTCGAAGCAAATTATAATAAATGATCGTTCAGATCTAAATCTGATGGCCTGGACTGCCAAAGTTTGTCGCTTAATCAGGTGACCTCATTCATAGTTGACCTTGTCAAATATTCCTGGCTCCGTTTCCTGAGGACTCGCATTCACATTTTATCACGCCAACAGGCATCCAAGTGTCCCTCAGAAGCATCTGCCAAGTGATGTCTTATCAATGCAACAAAATGTTAATGGCATTCACAAAGTAGGACGGTTTTCATAATGTCATTTGTAGAGGGCAGGCAATAGGCATAATTCCACAAAATACTACATGCCAAAATCTCGTTAGTGTTTTAAAATCATGTTTTGCAAATTCAAATAAATTTTTTTTGTGAAGTTTTTCTTCGTACCTGCATACATGTCTGTATTACAATTTTAAAAATTGTATTCTCTTAAATTACGACCCATTCTCCTCTCGCACAACCAAAAAACAAAACAAAAGGGCAAGGAACTGTGTTCCCAGAAAGGTTCGATGTAGGTCTGACATTAGTTGACTACCTTGATCAATACCAACTTTGGCCTAACATGATAATACATTTATCTCCCTCGTTTTTTATTTTTCACCAGGATTTAGACAACCATTCCTACAAATAAGTTGGAGTTGAGACAATAAGCTAAAGACAGTGACTGTAAATATCAAATAATTACTAAAGGTTGTTGCAACTCCCGAGCAGCAGGACCAACCAGATAGAAAGGGAAAATAAAGGGCATAATAAGAGCTGGCAAGTCGTCCGATACCTGAAGTGTTGGGATAAACAAAAATAGAAATGCTAAGTTCACCAAATGAATAATGGATCTACTAACTCTAACTGTGACTCGAAACCTAAACTACTAGCAAATTTTGTGAAAATGGTAGCCAACGTCTTGAAACTAACTTGAAGCCCGTTTCAAAAGCCATGCAAATAGAATAATTCACCGACCATCAAGCTAACAGTACTGGATCTGGTAAAACCAACAATCCAGAAATACCAAATCTGTTCACAAACTGCAGAGGAGTCCACTTAAGTAACCATTAGCTTGCACAAAATAAGCATCGTGGTTGAATGAAGGGACAAGTACCTAAGAACAGGAGTGATTACCTTCGACAAAGCAAACGGCTGAACTGTAATCCCTGAGACAGGAGCTGAGTGCGGGCAATAAATGTAAACCCCATCGCCGCCCTCCTTTTCGTCGCCATAATCAACATCCCAGAACCCAACATGACCATACTTATCACCGGCCACGACCACGGTTCGTTGATCCGTCGGAAAGAACTTCACGGTCAGAATCCTACCACTTACGACCCTTGCTATGTTCTCCTCTTTCAACCGCAACTTCTCCACCTTGAAAGAAGAATCCACCAAATCCCTCGGTTCCCCGCGACCGCGGAATCGACCCAGAGGGGTAGTCTCGCAGATATCGAGGACAGTTTTCTTGAACTCCCCCTCGTCAGATTTGCCTTCGTAAACTTCCTTTGTGGAGAAAGGCGTTTCGCGCTTGTAGGGAGGAGGAGTCGGAGAAGAAGGGAAAGATGGTTGGTGCCGGTCGGGCGTGGGCAGGTCGTCGTCGAGGCCTTTAGAGAGGACGGCATCGGGGGCAATTCCTCTAGCCCGAAGAGATCTTCTGATAACGACCGGAGCATTCTCCTTCTTGGGTTTTTTGCTAGGAGACGCCTTGTACCCTTTCACCTCCTTCCTGATCACGAATGAAACGGATGACAACCACAGAGATAGAGTGTGGGGGGAGGGAATAGAAAGAGATGGGGTATACGATATACCGCTTCTGAAGGTTAAGGCGCAGTTCATCGACATTGAGGTTGAGAGAGGCAAGTTTCTCTTGGTTGCGCTTGATGTTCTCTAGCCTCGTCTTCTCATAATCTGTGAGGGACGCCATTGATCGCTCTGAGATCAGGTGGTGAGAGAGAGAGGAAGGCGATGAGGATGGGAGAGGACGCACCGCCAAGCTCCTTCCCACTCCCTCGTCGCGCTTCTACGGCCCTCCGATGATGTTACCGCCAAATAGCTTCTCGACGCTTCAACAATTTTAGCGGGAAAAAACAAGGGGCGGTTGGGGATGTAAACGGTTCGGGCCGGGTCAGAGGTAACCGTTTACTAGATCCGACTTAATCAGATTCCTCTAATGGGAATTCATAGTGGGACTCAAACTTGGAATTAAATTTTTTTAAAATCAAATCTGGATCGAACGGGTTTATCATCCGAAAAGTCATATGAAATTGGATTGGACCCTTTATCAGATCTCGAATTTGGTCACTTAAACCGTGTGCATTTATAAATAATGAGGTCCCGTTTCCATCTTGGATCTACTGAATGGATCCAGTTTAGGTTTTTTTGGGTCCAATTCAGATCTACTGCAAAATTATTTATCCCAACTCTTGATTTGTTGATCATAAAAACACAAATTATGAATCCCTGGCTTTGAGTTTGTGTCATTTTTAATAAATAAATAAATTAAGTATATGAATCGAGGTAATTTTGATGACTCGGAGTTCTATCTTTTTTTACACATGAGAAATTTGAACAACTGTTGTAAGTTTGTTTTTACTTCTTATACTTCAAATGTATAGAAATCAAATTTGATTTTTCACCAAGGTGTGATTTTCTTTGCCACCTTTTTAAGGATAAGGATAGTCATCCAAGTTTATCATCTACAATTTTTTCGTTGAACAGGAAGAGTTTTTATCATCATCCACAATTGTCAGCCAATGCTTTATTGACGTCACTCATAAATCTATAGCAAATAATTGATAAGTTATAATATAATTAAAATAGTTACTAATATACACCTTACATTATTTTGAAACATCCAAGAAACTTGTTTTTTTTTTTTTTACAACTCGAGTAGATACCTAGTTTGCACTACCATCTAAATTTGGTTATAGACATATATAAATTCAATATAATTTTGATACGTTTTATAATTAAATATATAATTTGAAGACAAAAAATAAATATTTTTAGAACCATGACTAACTCTTCGTTATATACAATGCAAAGCATGTTTCACTATTTTACGTTATAGATTTTAAAATAAGAAACTTCGCTACGACATTTGCACCATTTTTACAAGATCCCAACTTGAAAAACAATTAAATTTAAATTTTGAAAATATCGATAGTCATAAACAAATTCAGAATTGTAATCAATTTTCCTTAAGAAAAATAATCTACTCATTTAGTAAGTCACCTAATTATGTTAGTAATTGTTTTTTCTTAATTAAGTCATACATAAATCTACCATATCCATTATAAGCTTAAATCAGACCATTACAACTAGATCGAAGATGATCCCACCAATTTATCTTTAGAAAGTTTTTAATATGTTTTAAAAAATTGATTTCGATCTTCGTGACAATATATTCAAGTTTAATTCGCATTAATTACTATATTTATCTTCTTCATAAAATGGGAAGGGTGGCGGAGCCACATATAAGAAAGTGTGGGCAGTTGCCCACACGAACTCTAGAAAATCTCTTTATTTCCATATTGATGGTTTTTAAAAATATATTAATTTATATATGGCACTGTTTTATAATTATTGCGGCGCAGCCGCTGCACGACAACTTGAAATGAATGTGTTAACGGAGAAATACAACATAAGAAAGAGCTGAAAATGGAAAAAAAGTTAAAATAGTGCGACTGACCAAGGAAATGTTAATAAATTAAGAATTTCATTTTAATTATATTAAGGTGGGCCCCACATGAGGGAGAGGAAGGAGGTGATTGGTTGGGCCCCAAAAAGCTTTGGGGGTTCAAACCCGAACAGCCAGCAGCTCCTCCCGCTCTCGCCGTTGAGCGGTTGCAGGCGAGAGAGGCGGAGGAGGAGAACACGTATTAAAGGGGAGCGCGGCGCCCGCAACGACCTTCCCTTTCTCTGTCTCTGATCTCTTCGCTCAAGTTGCCGGATCGAAGCAAAGGTGCCCGAGGTAGAAGGAAGGGAGAGAGGAGAAAGATCGAGCAAGATTATAGCTGGTTTTCGTTAACCCTTTTACGCAAGCAAAGATTACAGATTCGATCTCGTTAACCCTTAAAGGGATGCGGGCTCGGCCCCGCCACTGTTGTTGTTGTTGCTGTTGCTTCTCTCTTTAACGATGCGCAGGATGTCTTTCTAGTGGAGAGCGACAGTGCCCGCGTCGTCGTTCTCGTTTCCAAGTAAAGAGCAGAGATGGCGCCGCCCGAGGAGGGCAGCAGTGGGACGGGGCTCACCCTCGAGGAGATCAAGAACGAAGCTGTTGATCTTGTGAGACCATCATCTGATCTTATTTTCTTCATTTAGTTTACTCCTTTTTCGTATTCTTCCCGGGAAGAATCGATCTCTTAAATTCCGCTTTAGTGATTTGATTTTCTCGTGAGATCAGTTTGGTGTGCTTAACTTCGTATAATTAGTTATCTCTTTTCTTCTTTCCTCTTTTTTTAATGTTATTTAGATTGTCAATTCCTCGATCAAGAGTTAACTCTTTCTTGAAAAAAACATCTAATTAGCTTCAAAAAATTCCTAATAGCACAACATTTGAAATAAAAATATCAAAAAAGATGTTTTTGTTATATGTGCCGCAAAATGTTGAGTGCCTTTTGTATGAAACCGCTTTTTCATTGTGAACATAAAACTTTTTCTAGCGTTGATTATCTCCATCATCACCAGGTGAGGATCCCCATCGGGGAGGTATTCGAGCTGTTGAAATGCACCGATAAGGGCTTGACCACGGAGGAGGGGCAGCATCGTCTCCAGATCTTTGGCCCAAACAAGTTGGAGGAAAAGAAGGTCCCCTCTCCCTCTAGATCTCTGTGATGATAAAGAAAATCTCTTGCAATGGCCTTCTTCTTCTTCTTCTTTTTCTCATTATCTTGTTCATTGTGAATTACTGATCAGGAGAGCAAGCTCCTCAAGTTCTTGGGCTTCATGTGGAACCCCCTGTCCTGGGTCATGGAGATCGCCGCCGTCATGGCCATCGCTCTTGCCAACGGAGGAGTACGTTTTCCTTTCTTCAATGTCTCGGAATCGATGGAACGAGGTTAGGGTACTGCAGTGTAGTGGGAACGATCACAAATGTTTCCGCAATTATATTTCAAACACCAAAATTTTATTAACATTTACTCCAGACGGCAGATACTAACTTTCCAGATATAACAGTCACAAGATGTTGAATATTCTAAGAGCATTTTCTTAGAGGTCCCTTAATATGCTGCATCTCTACGTGCTTAACGTCCAAATCCCTATTGAATAGCTTGCTTACCTACTGAGTTTTTTGAAGATGATCTCGGGATCCATCTCAACATTAATTGGTAAGATGGATGAATTTGGATATTTGTATGCCAAAATAAATTTTTATAATTTCCAAAGATTTCTAACCATCAAATTTTCAATCCTTATCAAATCCAACTTACTTATCCAACTAACTAGATAACTGTGGATCGGATAGGTTTCAAATTCATCGTTATCTCTTCTAAGATGGAGCATCTTGGCTTTTTATTTTTGTAAGCTCAAGTGGCTTCCTTTTCAAAAATGTATAACGCTGGAGAAAGAGATCTTATGGTTACAGTTGAAGGCCGGCATATATTCGTCTTTTAATTCTTTAAATTGTATATCAATTTAAAATATCTTTTTAAATTTAAGAAACAAAAAAGCTGATACAAGCCGATTCGTGTTGGCAAGCAAACCGATGCAGAGCGGTTACGGATATTTCCAACATGATTCTTAACTATCGCAGGGGTAGTAGTAAGAGGGCGAGGTCTTCTATTCAGTGATTTCTCGGTATTGAAAGAAGGATCCCTTCGATTTATTGATGGCAAGGTTGACTTTTTCAGGGAAAGCCACCGGATTGGCAAGATTTCGTGGGTATCGTCGTTCTGCTATTCATCAACTCCACTATCAGTTTCATTGAAGAGAACAATGCTGGGAACGCAGCAGCTGCTCTCATGGCGGGTCTTGCTCCAAAAACCAAGGTTAGGAAAAATGGAGAAATGTCTGAGAGAGAGAGAGAGAGAGAGAGAGAGAGAGAAGTGTAAGCTCATGGCTTTGGTTGAACGATGAAGGTGCTTCGAGATGGGAGATGGAGTGAGCAGGACGCTTCGATTCTTGTGCCAGGGGACGTGATCAGCATCAAGCTCGGCGACATCGTCCCCGCCGATGCCCGGCTTCTTGAAGGGGACCCTCTGAAGATCGACCAAGCCGCCCTCACCGGCGAGTCCCTGCCCGTCACCAAGAACCCCGGCGACGAGGTCTTCTCCGGCTCGACCTGCAAGCAAGGTGAGATCGAGGCCATCGTCATTGCCACCGGCGTCCACACCTTCTTTGGGAAGGCAGCCCACTTGGTGGACAGCACTAACAACGTCGGCCACTTCCAGAAGGTCGATACTTTCCGCTGCTTCTGAAACTCGCTCGAATGTTCCTTCTTACTGCACTACGGTTTCTGATTGACTTCTGCACTGTTCTTATGGTCGGGTGACGGTTCCGTGATTGGAACGCAGGTTCTTACGGCTATCGGCAACTTCTGTATATGTTCCATCGCTATAGGCATGTTAATCGAGATCTTGGTGATGTACCCCATCCAGCGCCGTCGGTACAGGGATGGGATCGACAACCTGCTGGTGCTCTTGATCGGCGGCATCCCCATTGCCATGCCCACTGTCCTGTCCGTGACCATGGCCATCGGTTCCCACAGGCTGTCCGAGCAGGGTGCCATCACTAAGCGCATGACTGCCATCGAGGAGATGGCGGGAATGGACGTCCTTTGCAGCGACAAGACCGGCACCCTCACTCTCAACAAGCTCACCATCGACAAGAACCTCATCGAGGTAAAGTATGCACATACCCAAATCCTGAATGTAGTGATGGACTGGAGAAAGTTGTGTGCGCAGGTCGCAAGGTACGCCGTCAAGGGAATGGGTATTTTGGTAATCTTAAAAAGAAATGTCCCAGGTTCGGTGATTAACTTTCTCTGTATAAAAATGCGTGGATCACTGAACTTGGTGGGATCTATACACATTATTTTATAGTGATTGGAGAAGGAAATGTACCTGAACAACCACGTGCAAAAAAAATGTGTTAAGGACCACGGATCATCGTGGCCCTTTACCTCAGGACCAAGTCTGCTTTAGAAACAGTGCTTCAACCGAGTACTTGATACTGACTCTCTTTTATTGAACTGTTGTGCGTTGAGTAGACTTCACACAACTAGCTGGTATATATATGCAAATTACTGTATCGTGATCAGAGAGAAACGTAAAATCAGTGAGCTGCACCTACCAATATTTGATAGGATCTTCCTACACATACATTATACATTACTGTATTGTTATCAGAGGGAGACAACGCTCCTCTTTAGAGTGGAACCCGGTTATGTGCACACCTCTGTGCACAGTTTTTTAAGAAAATTTTTGAAATGGTAAATAAGAATTACAAAGAAGTCTAAAATATCCACTACTTTGTAAAAAATTTTAAACATACTCCATCTCCTTTTTGGTGGATATTTGTTGCGTACGCAACTCAATCTCCTCAAGAGTAACATTATCCAACGTAACTTGGGAGGTGGGAACCTTAAGAGTTGCATGCCGTTTTATGCCTTCTGAAACACAATAAAGCAGTATCAAGCAATGGCCGTGAAACTAGTAATATGAATTGCAAGCACGAATTTATATATTCAAACTCTACAGACTACAAGAAAAAGCCGTGCATTAAGACGGACAGTACACACACCGAGTACTTACAGGACTGGCCCTATCTTGTCAAAACAGAGAAATTTGTTGGGTCCTCTTCTAGTTATTGTAACTTGCCTGGCATTAAGGTGCGCAGTAACCTTTTACGTACCCATCTGGCACAGCGATCTGCCCTTGCTGTAAAAGAGTTTTATTGGAGTGTTTAACTCCTTCAACTTATTTTGTTAACTCACTTGGTCAGGTGCGCTAGGTCCGAATTGAAGCTAGCTAGGCTGGCCTAGTTACGCGAAGTTTCCAGCTTCAATGGAGGATTCTGAGCTACGGCTTGTCACTGTTGAGGTGTTGTTAATTGCAGGTGTTCGTCAAGGGACTGGAGAAGGACATGGCGATGTTGCTTGCGGCAAGGGCGTCGAGGGTTGAAAACCAGGACGCCATCGATGCTGCCACCGTCGGAATGCTGGCAGACCCTAAAGAGGTTGGTTCGCCGAAAATTGCCTGCTGCCTTCCGGCCGGCTCGTTGGTCTACTAACCGTTTCAAGCGCCATAGTCCAAATATCATATATGGTAGTTGAAATCGTGAAGTAAATTAACGGGACACGGCAAGGTGGTGACTCGCATTTTATATTTAGTTTTGCTTCCGGAACTGGTTCATTTTTGTGTTTGGTTTTATATTTGAGTTAAAATCAGGCAAGAGCAGGCATCAAGGAGGTTCACTTCTTGCCTTTCAACCCGGTTGACAAGAGGACGGCCATCACCTACATCGAACAAGACGGCTCTTGGCACCGTGCCAGCAAAGGTGCACCCGAGCAGGTGAGAGAGAGTTCATTTGTCACCTTCTTTGTCCGCCATGACATGACATGACTTCAGTAAAGACCAAAAAATTGCCTTTGAATTGATTGCCTTTTTTTTCTTCCTATCGTGCACTCCCTTCTTCCCCTTAAAGGTTGAACATTAGTTTGGTTGCTTTGCAATGTGAAACGTTTGTTAATATTGCATCATTGATTCACAGTGGTGTACTGAACATAAAACTGATAGGACTGTAGTTTTCATGTAGTAGCTTGCAAGGAGTCTAGATTTTGTTTGAAAAGTTTCTCAATTTTTAGTGTGCCGGATTTGATTTCAATCTCCTTAATTTATGCAAGTCGTTTAAAAGACCAAGTGATTTGACCTTTAACTTGACCCGAATAGGCTGAGAAAGATCTGATTATGGCTCAACATCCATGCTTGAAAACTGAAAAGGATTAACCTGGGCTTTGAGCCTGAAGTGGTTATTATCGGGTTATGGCTAGGCTAAGATGGGCAAAGTTCATTAACAAATTTAGAAATATTTGTTAAAGGGTTATTGAAATAAAGAAAAAAAATTGTAAAAAATAAAATGCTAATAGTTATTAATCGATAACACAGGTGGTGAACGGGTGATAAGAACAAGGGGGTGTAAATACTGTCATGATGACCATGAATCAAGCTCTAAAGCTTTTTATATCCCTGTTTTGTTAAGGCTTACTGGTTTGGAATCACCTAAGGTTACACTACTCGATGGTCTTGTAAAAAATATATTAATTACTATTTAATAATAATGGAGTATAAAACATATAAACAAAAACCTGAATTGATGTACATTCTAATTTTTCTAAAGCATTCGACTTGGTCTGTTCCAAATCTATTTTCAGTTTTTAACAGCACTAGCTCAGATTGCCTGGCTTTTTGTCAGGCAAAGATGGCTGCATTAATGGCTAATTTTATTATAATTTATGTGTTTAGCAAGAAATACATGTCATGCGTATTGCCAATTGAGCTCGCTCGACTTTTTCTTTTGAAAAAAAAAAAAAAAACATGGTCATACCTTCTTTTGGCTATCCAAATGCTGGGAGATGAATTGTTCAAACTCGTCTCATGTACTACTTGATTATATAAAAAGCTGTATAAGTGCAGCTTGAGGTCGTGACCATTACTTAGCAATCACAAAATTGCATATATGTGCACAATTTAGCCTTTGAGTTTTTTGTAAGGACTATTGGCACAAATGTAGAAACAATCTGAATAACACATAAACTAACTTCATAAGTATATGCAGTAATGAACATTAGTAAGACAACGCATGTTGGGCTTCACACACACACACACACATAGCTAATGAGCCCTAATCGAGCTAAGGTTGAATCGATTAACATGTAAATGATAGACTCAGTACTCCTAACAAGTTAGCTATTTAGGTCATTAACTTGCAGAACTAAATTGAGATAAGTGTTATATGAACTGAACCTATTTAAGCGACGAGCTACTTTGTTCAATTATCAGCGCCAGTTACTCAAATATATATCGGCCACCTAACCCGAATTCAGCCTCCATCTTTGGAGTTGGGATTCATTACAAGTTTTGCTTATGTTAACGTTATTACATTTCAATAATAAGTTGCTAAAAATTTTGGGTGGATCTAATAGGAGCAATTACTTGGTGAGAATCAACCATGACTTCCCAATGTCAAACATATATAGGATTCTTCGGCATTTGAAAGATCAGTGATTGAAAATGTCATGATCTTGTCATATGAAAAATTTACTTAAAAATATAAGTGGATTACTATTAAATCAATTGTGCGCCACATCTATATAGTTAAATTTGATCGTAAAAGCATGCCTCAAGGACATAATATTTCAGAGACCCAACTGCTGGGACTGACTATAGCAAAATCTGTTTCTGGAAAGGCAGTCCAATGCTACAACCAGGTTCAATATCAAAATACCAAATGCCAAAAAAGGGGAAAAGGTTCCTAAAGCCTTAGTTGTTAGAGTGAAATTTCCATTCTCTTCAATGGATGACAACATTGCATCCCGTCTCCTGTACTCTATATGTGAATTTTTCGAAGTCCTTTTATATTTGTTAGAGGAGATCCACCCACATAGCTGGGGGGGTATACTTAAGATCTTCAATTTGAAGATGGTCTCGCATTCACTACCTGATGCGACTCTGTTGACGTAAATATGGGTCCGCCGAATTGAAGAGATTTAGAGCTTGCAGTTGCATATTTTGAGGAAACAGAGAAAAGACCTTTCTGTGTTCGATTATTGATAACTTGTACTCACATCGACTTCAAACAGATAGTGGAGCTCTGCAATTTGAGAGAGGATACCAAGAAGAAGGTTCACTCCATCATCGATAGGTTTGCTGATCGTGGTCTCCGCTCACTGGCAGTCGCAAGACAGGTTGGCATCTCTGTCAAAAACGCCTCATCCTTTTTCTCCATTTGACAATTGAATTTGAAGCTGGATACTTAATTGTCTACTGGTGTTCGATTCTATTTTGTGTGCCTCCAAAGAAAACATCCTTATAAAGGATCTCTGTCCACTGTACAGTCTTGGGCTTGCACATGTGTGTGAGAAAAGTTTGGTTTTTTCTTTTCACACTAAGCGATTCATATATCAAAAGAAGCTAAGCTGTGGGAAAAGTATGAGCCGAAAGAATGGCAATCGTACGTTTCTCAATCTGCTTTATTTTGAAAGCAAAGTTGCGTCTCACTTGGGTGGTCGGATTCGTCTTTCTCCCGAAAAGGAAATGTGTTGAGACTTTCTCATTCACCTGAAAAGGGAACGCGTTGGGTCTCAGTGCGGAAAAGTGAGTTTTTCTTCTCAGCCTTGGTTAACAGAACAAGCAGTAGAATGTAAGAAGACAGATGAACTTCACCTTTTGTATACAGGAGTTAGTTAACAAACAGTAAGAATGTGAAAAAACAGGTGAACTTCACCTCTTGTACAGTGGAGAAACAGTTCTTGTAAAATTGTGAAGTTCTCCTGTATGTCATGTGGGCATGTGCAGGTGGTGCCTGAGAAGACGAAAGAAAGCGCAGGAGGTCCATGGCAGTTCGTTGGTTTGTTGCCTCTGTTTGACCCGCCTCGACACGACAGCGCCGAGACCATCCGGCGGGCTCTCAACCTGGGCGTCAACGTCAAGATGATCACCGGCGATCAGCTTGCCATCGCCAAGGAGACTGGGAGAAGGCTGGGCATGGGCACCAATATGTACCCTTCCTCCACTCTGCTGGGCCAGAGTAAGGACCAGTCAATTGCGGCTCTCCCTGTCGATGAATTGATTGAGAAGGCCGATGGCTTCGCTGGCGTCTTCCCAGGTGAGCTACTAGAGCTACCTCAGCGACTAGGAACCCTCAGAAATCCTGTTCTTGTTCCATCTTTGGCTTGTAACTGATCGGAACTCCACTTTGCTTGTTTCTGATTGGATCGAGAAAAACAGAGCACAAGTACGAGATCGTGAGGAAACTACAGGAGAGGAAGCACATCTGTGGCATGACTGGAGATGGTGTCAACGATGCTCCTGCACTCAAGAAGGCTGACATTGGCATCGCCGTCGCAGACGCCACCGATGCAGCCAGGGGTGCATCAGATATCGTACTCACTGAACCTGGTTTGAGCGTCATTGTTAGTGCTGTCTTGACGAGCAGGGCCATCTTCCAGAGGATGAAGAATTACACTGTAAGAAACTCTCTCTCGGTCTCCTCTACCTCTGTCTGTGATAGGTACTTAGCAAACTCACACTAAGAAGGACAACTGTGTTTTCTTTTCTTTCAGATATACGCCGTGTCCATCACGATCCGTATAGTTGTAAGTATTATATAGTTTACATGTCTGGTTTTTGTTCTTCTTTTGTGTGTTGTGAGCTGCCCACTTTGATGCTTAACTTGCTTTTTCCTCTTTCACTGATCATGGTTGACAAATGGCAGCTCGGTTTCATGCTCATTGCTCTTATTTGGAAGTTTGACTTCTCCCCTTTCATGGTTTTGATCATCGCCATTCTCAACGATGGTAATCTCTCTTTCTTTCACTCCCTTTCATATATGTGTGCGCATGCAATATGCTTAACTTGTTAGTCGAATGAGCACTACAGGGACGATCATGACGATCTCAAAGGACAGAGTGAAGCCATCGCCCCTGCCGGACAGTTGGAAGTTGAAGGAGATCTTTGCCACCGGTATTATACTCGGAAGCTACCTCGCCATGATGACGGTCATCTTCTTCTGGGGTGCTCATGAGACTGACTTCTTCTCCGTAAGTAGTAAACAGCAGGCTAACACAGTCAAATTCTACCAGTATAAAGTACTGAACAATTCTAGGAGGCTATGAACATGAAACTTGAAAACTCGGAAAAAAAAGAGGCACTTTCATCAACACTTAAAACTAACTACAAAAGCCAAGAAACTATTTGGCGGTATGATCTTACCTGAGTATGTTTTGGCAGAATACATTTGGTGTCAGATCGATTAGAGACAGCAATTACGAATTGACAGCCGCTCTTTACCTCCAAGTAAGTATAGTGAGCCAGGCCCTCATCTTCGTGACACGTTCAAGGAGCTGGTCCTTCATCGAGCGCCCTGGCCTCTTGTTGGTCGGCGCCTTCTTCATTGCCCAGCTGGTGAGTTCACTCTTTTCCTTAGAGATTCTTGCTTTGGATGGTACACGTAGATCCTATGTGCTCAGAAGCCATAAATCATTCGTCTGATAGAGAACACAATCTATTCACGCATGATATAAGGCGGCCCCTAAGTGCATGCTCCAGATTGTCAAATAAATCGACGGCCAGGAAGATTGAACTCATCTAATTAGCAAATTATCTGCTTTCTTTAAAAAGACTCACCAAATGGAATCAGCTCATGTTTGCAACGTGATTTTGACTTCTTTTCCCAGATTGCAACGTTCATTGCTGTCTATGCTAACTGGGGCTTCGCACGAATCAAAGGAATGGGATGGGGATGGGCAGGAGTGATCTGGCTCTACAGTGTTATCTTCTACATTCCCCTTGACATCCTCAAGTTTGCAGTCCGCTATGGTTTGAGTGGGAAAGCCTGGGATTCCTTGCTCGAAAACAAGGTAAGTGAATGTATTATAAGTTGGTAAGGAAGGTAGAATAAAAAACGATGCAATGGTGATATGAAGCCATTTTGTTGCTTCGTGTTATCCTGATAATGCTTGGTGGTCGACAGAAGGATGAAAAGCAACAGCAGAACGAGATACATAGCCTTTGTTGCTTGACGCTCTTACTTCTTCTGATTTCCGTAATTGAGATTTACTGTTAATATGTTAACATGGTTCTGGTTCTGCTGCAGACGGCCTTCACAACGAAGAGGGATTACGGGAAAGGAGAGAGGGAGGCGCAGTGGGCTCTTGCACAGCGCACCCTCCATGGGCTTCAAAACCCCGAGGTTTCTGACCTTTTGAACGAGAAGAACAGCTACAGGGAACTGTCAGAGATTGCAGAGCAGGCAAAGAGGCGTGCCGAGGTCGCCAGGTAAGAGAATTCTTGGAAAAAAGGAGCCTTGTTGGCATGTCAAAATCATTCTTGAGATCGAACCTAGTATACATAATTGTGTAATTTTTTTGCAGTTACATGCAGAAATGAAAATTTTACGTTCTTTTAAAAAATTCTTACCATGTGTTTGTAATGAACATGATTAAAAACATGGAGATGCACTGCCTCAATCGGTTTTAGATGTAATTGAGATGTAATAAAACTTCAAAAATCTTAGGCTTTTGTTCTTGCAATCTTATCAATGGTAACTAGTAGTGAAAGAGACTAGTCTAAGGATCAACTTTTGGGTTTCAAACAGTCTAGAGTTCATGTATATAACATTCGGAAGAAAACACAAAAAGTTGATTTCTAGCAAATGAAATGAAATTGGATGTGATCCTTTGTCAAACTTCCCAGAATTTGCTTCGATTGTGGAAACTGATTCAGATGATCTTCGTGCTTTGTACTGCAGGTTACGAGAGCTTCACACACTTAAGGGACATGTAGAGTCTGTTGTCAAGTTGAAGGGCTTGGATATAGACACCATGCAACAACACTACACTGTTTAAGAGAGTACTGCTACTACTGAGAGTAAGGAAATGGCGGTATCTGCTGGGAGGCCTGAGAGGAATCTAACAGGTATATAGGTTCTGTTTTGCAGTGTCTAAATGATGTGGTAGGTGGAGAGAAATAAGTAAAGGCATGGATTGGTGTCTACGGGTGTGCCTTGGGCGAAACAGGCAAATGTGAGTGGGGGTGTTCTTCTGCTCTTGAGTACTTTTAGTTGCTATCTTCTACCGAATGGCCATATCTTGTTTCTTTCTCAGTTGTATAGAAGAATGATGGCTTGATATAGTTTCCTTTCTGCTTTTGCTGTTAAATTTTGATGACCTTCTATAAAAGGTTCAACTGGCAATAGTGTTGCAGGTAGTCTATTTTGAGATTGTGTTAATTGGTTTTCTAATGTACGGGATCTGACTTTAATGAGACCTCTCTAATGCATTTTATTGTGTGAAATTCATTAGCAACCCTAATGGCAAACCGCAGCAAGAAAGCAGGGTTTCCGAACCCTGAAATTTGACCAGGCGCGAGGATGCATTTTTCTAGCAAGCAGGATCCTCTATTAGCGAAAGCCATTCCCAAGAAGTCATTCTCTAATGAATCCTTGCTTTTTTAAAATGACTTAAAACAGTAAAAAGGTATAGTTCACTGGAGAACATCCTCTGCACTCGATATATTTTTTTCTGACACCTTGTCCATTTATTATGATACTGACGGGGCTACCCTTGTCTTCACTTCACCTTCCCCCATCGGATTTGCTTCCTGCTTTACATGATTCTTTACCAAGTTTCAACTTTCATATGCAGCTTCCCTTGTGCATTTCACTTAGTGATGGTAATTACAAAGAATTTTTCAGATGTTCAAATTATATTACACAAGTCCGTTATTTCAATTGGTTAAAACTCTCTAATACTGACTGAGTCTCCCTCTAAATAGATCAAACCTTCTCAAATTTCATCTACTTCAAGCTCAACCTCATGAGTTCTCCATTGGAAAGTAAAAATTCTGTAATCCTGCCTAAATGTGAATGGCTGATCTTATATTTTGAAAAAAATGTGATCATAGTAACTCTTACAGAATTTATATGTATATGGGATACAAGACATTGGTACAACTCAAAAAAGCTCTCTAAGCCATAAAGCTACCTTATTAATTTGTTTCTTTTCAAGACAAGCAATGAGAATACTTGTTATAGTGCAAACGTTTGCGCAAAGATACATGACGGAGATCATGAGAAGTGAAAGCTTTGAAGAATAATAAATTAGAATAGAATGCGACTTCTGAAGCTATAAGTGAAACAGGAATGGATCAGATGCGACACGACCAATTGCAAATAATAGAACGCAGAACTGCATTTTGGGAACATATATTAACCAGTTCACGGAACATGGTTGTCAACTATTTTAAGATCATTAGTCAGGCATCATTTTTTGAGGCATACTCCCTGCAAGTTAACCCTTGAGCTTCATGGATGCCGTTACACTTTTAGGAATCACTCTCTTGACTGATTCAGTGGCTCAAGGTTCACTATAAGTTCAGGTACAGCCTAGGTGACACTGCAGAATGGCAGCCAAAGGTTCATTAACACTTGCTTGTAATCACCACAGAAGTGCCCAATTCTCACTCAAGCTTTCCGAACAATAACCCTTCTTTCACGCTTATACTCAACCTCATCCCTCTGGTGCATAATCAACAGCGCCCTCCTTACCTGGCAACCATAAAGCACAAACTAAGTTCATCCATGTAGAAAAGAGATCAGAAACAATTTACTGAGCCAAATCACAACAAAAAAGAAACTGCATACAATTGATTCATTCATTCCCATTCTGGTAAGGTCATCAATTAGCCGCCTTTCTGAGATATGACTTCCAATTCCCATTCTTCTCTTTATTTGCGTTTCAGCTTGCTGTAAACAGGATTGTGAACATGCAATAAGATCCTTGCCTTCATTGCAGATACCAGTAACCATACCTGATTGGTTCAGGTTGTACAAAATTAACACCCCATATACCTTTATCTCGTTTCTCATTTCTGCTGTCAAATTCATCTGTTCATTTAACCCGGATCGTGCAGCATCCATCGTGGAGACATGGAAGAGTCTTAGAGCTTCCGTAACATGCTCCTCCGTAGCAACAGCAGATCTGAAAGAGACATTGAACCCAAAGCAGTTTAAAACTTTAAACTTTAAAGAACAACACAAACATTGCCTTACATATGCAAGTCCATGTACAATCGCGTACTTAATTAGCAAAAAGGCAATTCTTCACCTTCTTTTCTGAATCAGTGGGTAAGTTCAAGCTGATGAATTACTCTAATATAACCAATTGAAATAGGCAAAAAAAGCAATTGGTAGCTACAACTGCATCAGGAGAAACCTTAAAAATGAGGACACAATTCACTTGTTGGATAGTCTAGCAGCAGGCAAATAACATGCTCAGTCTGACTCATGTGGACATTTATGATATTGAGCGCACTAACAAATTATTCAACAATCCATTTCATTTAAAAATCATTTGATCTGTAAGGAACATTCACAATTGATACAGTTAATACTCACAGCCTCATCTTTGCAAGGGATTCACTCAGCCTTATTATAGCTTCTAATTGTCTCACAGTGATAGGTATCGCGGTAGCCTCACCAGATTCATTAGCCTGCTGTCTCATTTGCTGCAAATTGACACATTCTAATGATTGTGAATGAATGTATCATAAGAAAACTAAAAACCACAAATATAAAGTGCTAGTGTATCACATCTTACCTGCCTGATTCTGACATAATTACTTTGCAACATGCTCGCAGCAGAATCTGACAACCGTGGCATGCAATGCACCCGGCAGTACTCAAGGTATCTGCATGGATTGAAGAATAGCTTTTGAGCAATAAAATGTAAGCTACAAGATGTAATAAATTGGAAGAATATAATACCTCTTCAGCCAGTTCTCTCCCTCTATAGCATCGGGTTCCTTAGAGATTGCACCAGCACTGGCATGAACTTTTATGATGTGGCTAGCTATAAGCTACAGAAGGACAACCTTTTAGAAATCCCATCTGAAAAAGTGAGCAGAAGTCATACATGGAGGATGGTTACCTTATCTTGACTATACATCCGGATATCCTTCACAATAAAAATAAGATCAAATCGTGACAGAATCGTAGTCTGCAAATCAATGTTGTCTTGTGCAGTCTGAAAGAAGGTTGCAGCTTCAGTTAATTCCTCTTCCATATTTTTTTAGAACTCAGAAAATTCACAGATGGGTAACCGAGATGAGATTGAAAGCATGGAAGGCCAAGAAAAATATGTTTCTTTAGTTTTTGAACCTTAAGATCATCATAACGACCAGATGGCGGATTAGCAGCAGCAAGCACTGATGTCCGAGAGTTGAGCACAGTAGTTATTCCTGCCTTTGCAATCGAAATAGTTTGTTGCTCCATGGCTTCATGAATAGCAACTCTACATGAATGAAACCCATGCATAACCTTGTAAGTTTTGTGAAATATAGACAAACTTCAAATTACAAAATGGCACTGATGTGTTATTGAATAAGCAAAAAGACTTGGATGAAAAGTAACGGCAGATAAGATACATTGGATCTGGACTCATGATTATGATAAGAAAACAAAGTAGTTTTTGGCTTTTTGCTCTAGATGGGACAAAACCACTCTTACTAAGATAGTCTTCTATACCAAAATCACATTGTATAAGACAAGGAGGCCAGGAAGCACCCAGAGGTGATCATAAAAATGCATCGGTATTCTCCATGAACTTCATAGGCATTTCCTGTCCTGTTGCGAAAGTAAATAGCCCTCATGGCCATGGACAAAGGCCCTAAAAATGAAGCCTTTGTAACAGAGTAAAATTTCAAAGCCTGGAAAAATTTTAATTTATCCAAAGGATACAAAGAGGTAATTCGATAGATAAAAGCCTAAGTGCGACCATAGGCATTAAACAGTTGACAGAATTCTTCCGCAAAACAAGAAGTGAGTTTTGCATCACTGGACCAAAATAGAGATAAACACAAAAGTAAAAAGTATTGGGGCAACCTTACAAGATGCTACAATGATGGTGATGTCTCCAATGCAAAATGCACATAAGATGTAAAAGATCATGGATTCATCATAGCAAGGTTTATAGGTTGAATTCAGTAAAGGGGGAAAAAGAAACTTCATGCAATGGCAACTGCAAGAATCTCACCTATCTTCAACCCTCATTTTGTCAAATTCATCAATACAGACAACTCCACCATCCGCCAGAACCATTGCACCACCTTCCAGGTAAAATTCTCGCTAGATGAAAAAGGCAAATAGCTGAGTCAATACTTTTGTTTTGAAGACAATTCATGATACAATATAATCATCGAAAGGAAATGAGATGCATAACACAACTCATTAAGGAATATAACTTAGTAGATGAAAGAGCATAGTTATGGTATTTCATAGACAAACGTATACATATAATACTCACAGAGCTGCTATCACGAATGACAGAAGCGGTCAAACCAGCAGCAGATGAACCTTTTCCAGAAGTATAAACAGCCACAGGGGCTGTCTTCTCAACAAACTTCAGAAACTGCACAAACAAAATAAAAGAAAAACCATAAGGATCTGAAAGCCAACTGATAAGGAATGTGATTCTATGCTTCTTTGCAAACCATAAGGAATATTTAAGACATCCATAAGTTTCGGAGAACATCCATAAAGAAGGTTAAGTAATAAACAAATTGAAAGTATCTAGTAGATCACCCCACACTGACAAGACCCTGAGACTTTCCTATAATTAGTGGGAAAAACATCTGCAGCATGTGGTGGATAGCAAAGCCCCCCAGGGAACAAAGAGTACTTTAGTTTGTCAGACAATGTAATGATACAGCTCATGGATGCTCAACACTTTTGCAGATGAGATAAGCTCTCATTTCAAAAATGAGTTTCTAATACTGCTAAAAAAGTGTGTTAGACTAGCAATCTCCATGAAATGCATGAAGATGCCTATTTCTGACAGTAGCAGAACATAGGCATAAACTCTACCAGACCAACTAAATTCAAATTCATAGTGCCACAGATCATTGGAGTGACCCTCTGCAGTTTAAATCACTATCTCTAGCAAAAAAGAAGCAGGCATCCAAGCCCCAGATGCATGATCAGAAGTCACTAAAAAATCACCTGAGATTTAGCAGTGGATGGGTCACCTAGTAGTAAGACATTGATATCTCCTCTTAGTTTCACCCCATCTGGCAATTTCTGCACCACAGAGCAGGAAATCAGGAAAGAAGTATGACTTATAACAAAGATTACCAAGATTAGTACACGTCCAAACCTTTCTTGAACCTCCAAACAGGAGGCAGGCAATTGCTTTCTTAACATCAGCATGCCCAAATATGGAAGGAGCAATCATGGAACATATCTTTTCATATGCATCTGGTCTTTGAGCAAATTCTTTAAATTCTGCCTCCTGTAAAACCATTGTCAGAATGCAGGAACAGTAACTTGTACAAGAAATATGTGACATAAAAGCGAGTTGTGATTCAGGGAACTTCAGTATACATGCAAATATGTCATAAAAACTCAATCACTTGCCCATTGCACAAAGTATAACAGGTATGCAGAACTGAATGGCTCGCACATTAACAAAGCATTTCTTCAGAAACACAAAGAAAAAAAAAAGTATTATGGTACTATTCTAAGTATTCTTTATATTTGTTACCTCATCTCTCATGAAGGATGTAGGGCCAGATGAATTGGATTCATGCACTTGCTCAACACCTACTACTCTGATATAAGGTTGTCTAACTGCAACTGCACCTTTCTGGTTGCTAAACAATCATAGAGCCAAATCTCAGTTATCTAGATTAAGCTGAAAGCATATTTCTAAATATAATGATTGAGCAAACCAACTCTTACGCAGAAGATCCGGAAGATTGATAGATGCTGTAGATACCCATAACTGTAAGTCTTGTGCCAGGAACAATTGTTTGAACAAGATGACGGTCAACAGACAGCAACATGTGTCGTGGAAGCTCTCCAGTTGGGACATCCTTCAAGTTTAAAAAGAATATCAAATTTGTGATAAGCGTTACTGAGAATAACATCTATTACTTTCCCTTATTTTGACATTTTCTTTCTCTTCCCTTGTAATGCACCAGATGACAGAGGACAAAAAATTGCAGCTAAAAATCTCATGCTAGCCAAAATTTTCCCAAATTATTACATATATCATCATCAATAAGGAAACGCATCAAGTCATCTCTTCCTTTACCCATCAAAAAGTATTTTTATTTTTTTGCATGGCCTAATCACTGATCCTAGAAATTTCTACAATAAATTATGAAGAGTCAAGGTAGATAGTCGGTATAGTTTCCTACCCCTGATTGCCATTGTAGGGAATACAGAAGTAATCTAGTTCCCTCGGACGAATAAAAGTATAAAGAATGGGAAAGATTTTGAATGGCTTGTTTATATACAAACTTCTCGCCCAACATTCACAGATAAGCTTCACTCGTTTAGAAGAACCAAAGATAACTAAAAAGTACATTTAACCTTAGCTTCATAGTTTGCTGATAAAGGGAAAAAAGGAAAGCAGGAAAATTCAAATGCCGATTGCTGAAAAGGACCATGTAGAACATATAAAGCATTAGGCAGTTTCAGTGACTAGGATCACCATTGCGGTCTGAAAAGGAGCAAAAGTAGTCCAAAACGATAAATAACCAGTAACACGTAAGAAAGAGCAACATGTAATCTACCTCAGGGTTCTCCTGCAACTTCAGCGTCTGTTGATCAACGTACTTGCTTTTATCAGGAACAACTATCCAAGGGTCAATTGGGCACGCCTCTTCTCCAGGCTAAACAATTGAAAAAAGTGTTAAACTAATGATATTCAAATTTACTTAAACAAAAAATTCACTTAGATTGACAGAATACCGAAAATTTTGCCAAGAAAGCATCAGATTCTTGGAGAAATAGAACAAAATTACTACCTGAGGAACATGGTCACATGAACGAGGAACAATGGCTCCACCTAGACCTGCGCGACAAGGAACGGTTCTCACATTCTTGCAGTTCTTACACAATAATGTCACATATGTCGCCTTCGCTTTCGTTTTCGATGCAGCAATAGAGATTCCAGAAATCTTAACAAGCTTCGAGATATACTCAGCCTGCCCAGTTCCAGTGTCACATTTAACAAATTGGATGTGGAGAACAAAAACCTGAAAGCAAATATGTAAGTTTAAAATACAAACCCCAAGTGACCGCATCGACAAGGAATCCTCCTTAGAAGATAGCAGGATCTGCACATCACCTATGTTGGGTTCCTCCATTTCGCCCGTCTCTCCAGCGACTTTAGACCGCAAACCTGCAAGAACCTCGCCAGCAGCAGTTTCAAACTGAAAACCACGAAATCCCCATGAGAAAAAGAACATATCGAGAAAAAGAGAGAGGGAGAATGCAAAAAGTGGTTATGTGTCAAAAAGTACTACCCACCAAGGGTAAATAATCCGCAGGCTGCTTCCGGATCTTCGTCGTGAGATCGGTATCAAACGAATCCAGATGCTCCATCTCGACAAGCAGGAACTTGGGATTTTGTATGAGACTCTCTCTGTAGCAAACCCAACAGAATCAGTCGAATCGATTGAGAGGAAACTCTAGTAATAAATTCGGAAGAAAATAAGATGGGTAGGAGAGAAGCGATTACCGGTAGACGAATTCGCGCTTATCGTTAGTAAAGCTTCGTATGAACTCCTTGAACTTAACAAGGGCAGCGTGTCTGGATTGGGAACCGTGGCGTTCCTGTCCTTCCGGCGGGAATTGGGTATGATCGCTGTAAAAGATAGCACCCTCGTCCCATCCAGACATTTTGAGCAGCCAACTTCTTCCTCCTCTTCTCTGACCACACGCCCAACAAACGATCAGCGACGACGACGAAGAAGAAGAAGAAAAGAGGAAAAAAACCCAAGAAATGCAGAGACTCTTTCGTTGTAGTAGATTTCCTTTTTTTCTTCTCTGCCCATTATTTTATTGTCGATATGGACGAAAGGAGGCGATTTGGCGGGAAACGTTTTGGCGGGAAATCCATTCGGATCGGATCCAGGCAGCCTTGATCCAGTTAGGCTTCTTAAATGTTATTTTACAGATCGGATCTCAAATCCACGAATCTTAAAAACCTGGGTTTTAAAAACCTTTGCTTGATATCATCGAAAGCTCTCTCAGTCCCTCTCTCCCCGACCGGAGCGAGCTCGAATGGACGACAGCCATGGCACGCGGCGTGACGATGGTGAGCCTCTCTCTCTCTCTCTCTCTCTCTCTCTCTCTCTGTCCAGAACGGTCTATCTGAAACCGTCAACGAAGGTCTCAGAGAAACAATGTTGATGTGAAACCCTCGTTGAGGGCTTCAAAGAAACCGAAACCCTAATTTTTTATGAGGGTTTCTCTTTGAAGCCCTCAACGAGAGAACCCCTCGTTGAGGGCTTCAGAGAGACCCTCGTTCATGAGGGTTTCACTGAAGCCCAGAGAGATGGGATTCAGAGAGACCCAGAGAAGATGGGCTGAAAAAATCATAATCCTCTTTTTAATCTTCGTGCAGCTTACTGACTGGAGTGGAAGTATGACGAAACCCAGTAACTGGTGAAGAGGAAAGAAGAAAGGGAGGAGGAGGAAGAGGAAAGAAGCGCGGGGTTTCCCGCGAGAATTTCCCCCCGCGGTGATACGCGCGAGAGATCGGGGGTTTAAATCCATGGATCTCATCCAGCCTTGGATCTCTACCAAACACGCCCTAATGGATTATTCGCAGAAGCGGTTTCTCCATCTAAAGCCATTTAGGCAGTTACTGGTGCATGATATTTTTTTGTGCACTAATATGCTTAATGCTCCTGTTAATAGAAAAAGCAAACTCTTCGAGAAAAAATTAAAAGACCAAAAAAGATATTTCTTTTTAAACAATTTTCAACTAACTTTTTTTTTTTTTGGGTGTATAGATCTTGCGAGCGGTGCATGCAACTCACTCTCATCCTTTCACCCTCTCTGCTTTGTGTCTCTTCAGTTTCTTCCGTTTTCATCGCTTTTTCTACTTTAGTGGCAACATGTACCCAATTTCTTAACCATTTTGTTGGCTCCCTCTCATATATAAACAATTAGATCTTTTAATCTTTTTTTTATGTTTTGGGAACCTTGAAAACTTGATGATAGAGGGAAATGTTATTGAGTGTTCTCATTTAATATGGTGACAGCCATACAAAGTATACTTGGGAGCAGAGTCTCACCCATGAGCAATAGTTTATGACAAATATTCAATAAATTGTGATCAATTCTCGTCATCATCTTCTTGGATCCATCTTGGGAGGGTTAAAACTACAGTGTGCTGTGAGAACTTAGTTATCTAGAATATTGCATTCATCGCAGTGTTATCCACCTTTGGAAACGATGATCAGTATTAGGCTTTAACTTGTTAATTTCACTCTTGATTTATCTTGTTCTCCTTACTTCTTTATACTACTAGAGAAAGCCAAGGAATCAAATATTTTAATCTTACATGAACAATATCAATGGATTTGCTAAAATGAAGAGGAAACCACAAAATGAAGACGTGACCGTTGGACACTTTGACTTAGGTGAGGTTATTACTACATTTTAGTTTGGATTAGTGTGACTTAGATTAAATATATAGTTATCGTGTACATGTTTTTCTTCTTTGGGAATTTGTTATATCACAAACATATTATGTGATACGGCTGATTTTTGTTAGGGATGGAGTCAGACATAGTTCAACTCAAAAGCCTGGTCTAGTTCAACTCTTGATTTATCTTGTTCTCCTTACTTCTTTATAGTCAGGCATAGTTCAACTCAAAAGCCTGGTCTAGTTCAACTCTTGATTTATCTTGTTCTCCTTACTTCTTTATAGTCAGGCATAGTTCAACTCAAAAGCCTGGTCTAAAGTATTCAAATTTGGAGAGGATTCAATAATGTTTGACAAGATTTTCTGAAGCTGGAGCTATATATGTCCACTAATCTCGAAATCAAAGATTTTCACAGTATTTGGACAAGAATACAGAACATGGCATACCCAATCCAAAATTGTAATTGGATCCTATCTTTATTGAATCTAATTAATCAGATTGGATCAAGATCTACAACCAGAAAATAAATTGATTGGCATACCCAATGCTAATGCTAGTTATGGAAGCTCAAATGCTTCTGTGTTGTCTTTGTCTGTATTTACTTTTGTGAAGTTGGATGAAGGTCGTTAGAACCAACTAAACTTGAGTATGGATTGAAGTTAGTTGGAGGTGGTTTGGCTTATGGTTCAAACGAGTCTAGTGGACATGTAGAAGAGATGGCCACTATTGCAAACATGGTAAAAATGAGTTGAGACCTGATGTGTTTGCTGTTATATTGATGGCAACGTACCGTCATGCAAATGAGTAGTCTAAGAAATCTCAGGAGGAAGACGAACCCAAGGAAGACTGGTCGTGGTGTTCGAGTGAGATGAGACTGTCATTCTTCTCCATTACATTACCTTCACTGGACGAGTGAACTTGTAAATGAGTGAACTTGTAAACATGTAAAACATCATACAAATATTGCAAACTAAATATTGAAAGCCTTTTTATGCAAATAAAATATTGAAAAATGAGGTCAAAAATATTAAAATATTGAAATATTAAAATTTTTAAGCATGTTTTTGAAAATTTTAGTAAGATATTGGTCGATTTTGAAATTTTTATAAATTGAGTGTAAGTGCAACCGACCATTGCCCAAAACCCTCTGTCTTCTTCCCTTTTTTTCCCCTTCTCGGCTGAGGCTGCCATATGGCTATCACCGGAGTGGCTCTGGCCACCAGCCCGACAACAAGAACACGACACCAGTTAGTTAGAGGTGAACAACAAGTCCAGCTTGAGTTCGTGAGTCAATCCGTTCAAATAATCAAGTTGAGTTCGAGCTCAACACGTAACTGCCAAGTCAAGCTCGAGCCTTAATCGAGTTTGTTGAACCTTAATCAAGTCGATGTATTCAAAAGAATTTGTGTCGAGCCTTAAACAAGTCTAGCTCGAGCTTAACATGTAACAATGAGTATCAATTCTATCAAACTAGTTTGTGGAGTGTTAATCGAGTCAAGCTCGAGCTCAACACGTAATTATAGGGTCGAGCTTGAGCTGCCTCAAGCTTGAGTTTTCATTAATCAAACTGAGTTCGAGCTAATTGAACTCAAGCTCAACTCGGCTCGTGTTCACCCTTAACACCAGTTGAACCCATGTTGATTTTTTACCCAATTTTTTTTATTTTTTGATATTTTATTTTATTTATTTATTCCCAATTTCTCCTTGTTCTGTTTTGGTTTATCATTCATAGAGTGGAGACGACCCTTTATCTCTTGCATATTGAAAAGATGAGATGGTTGACTTTACCAAGTGATGATAAGTTTTTTCCATTGGCAAGAAAGAAGAGGGAAATGATAAAAATGAAGAAGAAAAGAAAAGGAACAGTGAATGAAAAGGAGGAAGAGGAGAGGAAGCACAGAAGATAAAGAATGGTAAATGAGGAAAAGAAGGGAGAAAATGAAGAGGAAGAAGGAGAAGAAGAAGATACAAATGCTTTTGCGTCAGACCAACAGCTAAAAGAGAGAGAGAGAGATACATGCACAACACCTACGGCAAGAGAGAGCCAGAGATTGTGAAAAAAGCTTTGGAGCTGGAGAAGTTGTGTCCTCCATATTTTTCTGTCTTAATGTTTGGGGGCATTACTCATTTTTTAGGACATAATATTCTTAGAACAGTTCGTAACCCAAACCAAACGCCCTCTAAAGGGCAACAGACATGCAATGTGGAAGTGACGATCACTTCTCTAGCGGCAAAATGGCAGTCAGCAACGAGCAGAAGAGAGAGGTTTTGAGAATCCAAGTCTAGTTACTAATTAGATTTGGATCTTTTATCAAACCCAATCGATTGGATTGAGTAAAAAAAAGGTTTCTTATTTATTTTTTTGAAAAAAAAGACTACAAGTGCCTCTTTCATGGGGTCTTCAATGTTGCCATCGAAGGAAGACCTTCTTTCCCGTAAAATTTTCTTCATCTCGCAGTCACTCGGTCGTTCCTCTTTCTCCCTCTCCGACTTTTATTGCTTGGTTGGTCTCTGTTTCTTGTAGGATGTGGTGCCCTTTAACGCCTCGTTGGAGGTGTTGGGTTGCTCTTAGTACCGTTGAATTTTTTGTGCACCATCACTTTCTCCCTTTTATGTATATTTCTCAACGGCTAAACATATAATGTTTATAAGTAACAAAAAATTTATGACATGTTGAGATAACAAAGAGATGCATGAGATAAAGTTAAACATAATAATAAGATGTTGAGATAACAAAGAGATGCATGACATAAAAAGTTAAACATAATAATATTTATGAAATAATAAAATATTTATGAGATAATAAAATAATGAATGAATATATGAGATAATAAAGTATTTATGAGATAATAAAATAATGAATGAATATATGAGATAATCTTTATGAGATAATGAGATAAGCAGGACAAAAAACAAAAACACTCTTTATTGCTTAAAGAGGTACATTGGTCATAGAGACGACTGACAAATTTTACTTTTATAGAATCCATAAATCTTTTTTTTTCTTTTTTTAATTTTCATTTTTATCCCTAATTAATTATGGGTTTTTTTGTCATAGTTAAAATGACACATGAAATTACAGAGGTGACATATATAACTGGCTTCGTCTATAATGACCCTAATTTTTAAGACAATGATTTTTTTAATCCAAATCATTTTAAATTACAAAACCAAATTGCACAAAAAAAAAAATCAAATTTCAAAACTATTTTGTACCTCTTAAAGCTATTAGGATTCATGACTAACTAAATTCCAACCACCAACACTTAAATGAAAAATCAGATTACACATTTGAATGCATTGTTTTATAAAACAGATGACACATTTGAAGATAGAGTTTCACAAAAACGCATAATACAAAAGTCTGTGAGACATCCAAAAGTCCCTAAATTTATAAAATCTAATTCATTAACTAGATTGGTTGGGCAGCATAAGATTATCATGACAATGCAACAACCTCGTCAATATCTTTTATATCCGCGAACACATGAAAAGAGAAATTGGGGATGAGAACTTGGAGAAGTTATCAATATGATGTCTACCCTTAGTTTAGGCTAGCATATATGAAGGATTAAAAATTCAAAATTACCTTGTTATTGCATATATTCAGGAAAACAATACATGGACTCACATCAAATATACACATGGGTAAAAGCATTTAAAAACAGCAAATATTTACAACTACATCATGCCTATAAATGCAATATATGCAATAGTTATTATTTGTTGGCATGCTCTTGCAAACATGATTAAGTTTCTCTTGTTAATTCACTACTGGCACTATGCAAGTGATGCCACAGCCGATTTACACAGTATTTTTATTACAGTGTCCAAAAGAACAACTAATAATGTCTACAAGACGCGCTAGTACTAAACTCATTGATCTTGGTCATATGATTCATCCATCGCATGCGTTCAGCATATATCACTATAAAACATAACATGCCAGAAATAAATCACTTACTATAAATTCATAACCATTGGGATCCATTTATGAGTCACATGTCCACAAGCACATATACCCATTTACTAGCACAAAAATCTGGATCTCAAATGTGAAGCAGGAACATTTTATGCATACATGCACATATATATCTCAAACTAGGCCCGATCCAGATCCAAACAAATTCACAACAACCAACACACATACATGTTTATAGTGTGCGCCTCAAATGCATCTACAACAATAATCATGCAGACAAATCCCATATTTTGTCAATAGTTTTGGTATTTCTGGGTATTCTGAGCGCTAAAATTTCAGCTTGCCTGTACATTCTAAGGAAAACTTCATCCTTGTTAGCTAATCCGAGAGAGGACCAACTATTTTCCTCAATTATTGCACTGCCCTACACACTAATAATTTCAGCTGCAAACAAATTTTCTTGCTACCAAACAACCCTTTCGAGCTAGAGCTTTAGGTTTGAAGAGGAAATCATATTCAAATTTGATAAACTGATAATTGAATTCGTTTCTTCTTGTCGAATCTGATCATTTGGATTCAATTTTGAACCGATGGTTGGATAATGTTTGTGCAATTGGATAGTTGTTAGAGAAACATCAAGTTTTTTTAATGGTTTTAATAAAAAGACAAGACCATAGGTAAAATTTTTCCGTCCACACCACTAAAACCTTTGACAACATTAAGATTGGAAGAAGGAAAAGAAAAGAAAATCAAAATCCGATCATTTGCATCCCAAATGCATCTCAGATGACTGGATTTGAAAACAGTACAAGACTGCCTTTAACAAGAACCAAGGAACAGGAAAAAGGAAAGACAAACGGTAGGTGCATCAATGGAAACCTACTGCCATGAAATAGCGGTGACGGCAGAAAAGAGAACATAGAGCGAAAGGGAAGGAATGTAATTTGTGAGAGCGTGATTGAGGATGCTTTTGAGAGGAAAGTGGAAGAAGGTGAGAATGGTGGGGCGACAATGGGCCTCTGTGATTATCATTGATCTAGAATTTGGAGGGGCCTGCCTGCTACGATAGACTTTTGCAGAGGCTGCTGTCTTTCTTTTTTCCCCATCTTTTGCAAGTTATTTTGTGTTCAGTCTGTCTGAAGATCATCACCTTTGCATTGCATAAAATGGCTGCTGCTTCTTTGTCATCCCACCAACTCCCACTATGTTTCAAATTTGGATCTCTCTCTCTCTCTATTTATTCATATCTTGACTGCAATCTCAATAAAAATAATGAATCCCAAGAGGAAGCCAATTGATGTACAAGATTTTCTACCTTAATATATATATATATATATAAAGGTACATCTAGAGCTGCAGGTGGTTGGACGCAGGGGAGGAGTCATCATCGTCTTGCTCAGCCACAGGAGGCATTACCCTCTTCCAGAACCAGTGCTTCCTCCACAGGAGAATCATCTCCTCGATGGGGACGCCCTTCGTCTCGGGTAGGAAGACGAACACGAAGAGAGTCATGATGGTGATCCACCCGGCGAAGAAGAGGAAGATGCCGTATCTGAAGGAGCAGAGGAGGGACAAGAAGGACTGGGCAATGGCGAAGGTGAATAAGAGGTTGACGGCGACCGTGATACTCTGCCCGGCGGAGCGCGTCTCCAGAGGGAATATCTCGCTCGGCACCGTCCACCCAAGAGGCCCCCACGACCACCCGAAGGCGGCGACGAACAGGCAGATCACCACCACCACCAAGATGGAGAACCCCTTGGACAGCTCTCTGTCGTTCCCAAATTTGAGGCCCAGGATGACTGCCACCACAATCTGAAAGGCACCATCGTCTTGTACATGAGGATTGAGCTCAGCCGAAAGGGCAATTGTTTATTGGTGGGTTCATGGAGAATGCCAGAAAGAGAGAAAGAGAGAGAGAGGCTGGAAATACCTGACAGACTATCATCTGGATGCCGCCGCCGATGAGCAGAGCCCTCCTCCCCCACTTATCGACGGTGGCAATGGAGACGAGCGTCGAGGAGGCAAGCACAGCCCCCGTCAACACCGACGAGTAGAGCGACGCGTGCCCGCCGAACCCCATGCTCTGGAACAGCACCGGCGCGTAGAACAGAATGGAGTTTATCCCCGTCAGAATCTGAAACATGGGCATGAAGATGGCCATGACCAGCTGAGGCCGGTTCCTCCTCTCCAGTATGTTCCGGAACGGGTGCTCTATCGCGTTCGCCAGCTCGCTCGCGTCCACCATGTCCTCGAACTCCGCACCCACATTCCGGGTGCCTCTGATCCTCTCCAGAACCCGCCTGCCTTCCTCCTTGTGCCCCCTTTCTATCAGGCAGTTGGGCGTCTCCGGCAGCAGGAGGCCGCCAACGGTCATCAGTAGAGCGGGCACCGCCGCTAGGCCCAGGGACAGCCTCCACCCCCACGGCCGCAGCTTCTCGGTTCCGTAGTTGACCATGTTGGCCGTGAAGATGCCGAGGGTCGTGGCGAGCTGGAACATCATGTTCAGGCCGCCCCTCAGGTGCGCCGGCGCCATCTCCGACAAATAAAGAGGAACCGCCTGCAAGTCCAAAGATGACACAAAAGAACAAACATCTACCATCAGTTTTACACTGTTCAGTTGAGATCTTCCAGGAGAGATCAGCGCCTTAATTCATCAAGTTCTCCGTTCTGGTTCGGACATGATATACAGTAATATAATGTTCTTCAGTCATCGAGTTAGCCTTTTCCAACTAGTAACTAGATGGTAGAGTCTATGCATTTACAGAAAATGCTTTTTTGCTCCCATGCAAATTAAAGTAGATTTTGGTTATTTAGATCTAAGAATACAAGAAAACATATATGAAAGTCGATCATAAGTACAAAAAGTCATAGAATATGTTAAAAAAAAAAAGTTGACAGTTCATTCGTTTTTCACAAAGTAGCAAAAGGGACCCAATTGTGGGGCAAGTCGAAGCTAAAGGTATATACAATATTTTGATCACATAAATGCAACTAGATTTGGAGTTTCCCCAATGAAAGTTAGGTGGGCGCTTTCTTTCCCAACTAATTGAACAAAAGCACAGAAGAACATGCTTTTATCACGCCAAGGTTACCATCTTCATTAGATTATTCTTTTGATCACCAACCAAAAAGCAAAGCTTGCATATTTCAAATCAAAGTTGCTTAATTAGACCAGAGTTCCCCAACAATCACAGTGGGAAAAGCCAAAGAGAAATCCAGACTCCCCAACTGGGGTTTCACCTGATTGCCAAATCCAATTCCGACGCCGAGCAGGATCCTTCCCAACAGCAACATTCCGAGATTAATAGCGGACGCGTTTAGGGTCGCCCCGCAGAGGAAGCTGATTCCGCCACACACGATGCTCGCCCGGCGACCGTACTTCCGCGTCACCGGCGATGCGGCGAGGGAGGCGACCAGGCCAGCCAGGTAGAGCGAAGAGGTGAAGGCTGACAGGCCTTGGTTGTTGTACTTGCAGTAATTGCTGTCCTTCGAATGGTAATTCTTCTTTCTGTAAACCACGGGGAAGAATTTCTCCAGGAAAGGGTCCATGGACGTCACTCCACCTGCAGTTTTCAGAATCATATCAACTACTCCGAAACAATTTATCTGTTCACAATAATCTACGGCGCGATTGATACAGGTCTTCCAATTTTTTCGAGAAAAACAGTCCGACCACTTTGCGGCAGACCTTTTTCTTCTTGAAATTTCAAAAAAAGCATGGAACAGATGAAATTCTTCGGGAGGAATTTCACCCCGTTCGATGGGAATCATGTTTTACAAATAGTCTGTCAAGCCTGGATGCAAGACTGCAAGTGATTTGCTTCTTATAAGTATAATAGCCATCGAAAAGAAACTACCAAGTATCTGCGTCTAGGAAGGATTCATGATCCATCATCAAACTTCACCTGAGATTCCGATGTCATAGCCGAAGATGGAGCCCCCAACTGCAGCAACCATGCAGGCCGAGACCACAAAGAAAGTGACCCTCCCCTGGTACTGCTGCGCCCTTTCCTTGGCCACGCCGGCCGGCGCAAAAGAGCCTCCGGCCATTTTCGGACAGCTCGTCAGGAAAGGTACCCAAGAAAGGCAGAAAGCACGGAATTTGTAGAGGGGATTGAACTAATTCTACTTATTGGAATTTGGAGCTCAGATCTGGGAAAAAGCTAACGCTTGTTGAAAGGCCAGCCGCTTTCTCACCCGCTTCGTTTTTCTAATCAAATTTCATTTCACATTGAGTCAAACGGGGTTGCCAATTGCATTAAAAGTACAGACAATGGCCCCGAATGGAACCATTAATGCAGTGACTCCTCTGCCCTTGGGAATGAAAGGACCGGTGAGCCACAGACAGGGATGACATTTTAATGGCTGCCATCTTGCTCGTCATTCTCCATGTAAAGGACAAACTAAAAAAAAAAGATTGATGGTTTTCCAATAAGTTGCTTGTGTCAATATGTTGGATTTGGATCTACCAAAAAGAAAAATGGATGCAAAAAGAAAAATAAATATTCAACTAAGAAATAGGATAGATTCAGATTTATGAAATAACATTTAACCGTATTGAGATTCAGATATACGAAAACATCTTATTGGATAAGGATTCATATCAGATTTAATTTTACACCCAATGCTCTTATATTTTGAAGATCGGATGGATTGTGTTCAAAATTCTTATTTAGATCAGATTTGGATTGTAAAATCAGATTTCAGATTTGGATATCCAAAATCAAATATGCAGATATGAATATCTGGAAATTAGAGTTTAAGCAAGGTTGACTTTTGTTATACCGAAGTTAGTACCTATGGTATAGAACTAAATTACCCGTGCTTAAATTCTAATTATAGGTAAAGTGCGTAGGATTTGTGTGCTAATTGTGCATGATTAAAAGTTATGCATGTCTAATCTAAGTGACTTTATTTTAGAGTTTTAAATATGACTATTTATTTCATAAACTGGGTTAGTACAACGGTTAAAGGATTAATAATCCTCAGACCTCAAAATGCTATGTGTGAACGATTTTAATACTAAAAAAAAATAAATAAATGAAATGCATACAATTAAAATTGAAATTAACAACTTAGAGTATGAGAGAGGGAAAGAGGGATACACCTTACCTTAACCTATATTATGTAATTGACGAGGAAATTAAATTCAAGTGAACTTACCTGAAGTATTGATTAGATGATTATTTATTTCCTAAACAATGGATAATGCTACAATTAGGGGTTCTAATCATCCACAAATCTTCAACTAAGCATATTATGTGAAAGTATGTATTAAATTAAAATTTAAAGATAAAACTACAAGAAGTGCATAAAAGTTGGTAGTTAGTCTTATTCTAAGCATAATTAAATAAGATAAAGCATGCTGAATTTAAGTCGTGATTCATCAAGGCTTAAGTGACAATCATCAGTTCTCTAATGCAATATTAATATCATTATTAGGATTTATCGTCTTTAAGACTTAAATAAAGTATTGGTATATGTATTATCTAAGTAAATTAGAAACTAAGCTTAAGAGAGAGGGGGCATACCTAACCCCTTTAAGGCCTGATGTCAATAGACTAAGTCTAAACTTGAGCTAAACATGCTTAAGAATACTAATAAAAACAATGACCTATTGTTGTATTTTAGGCCAAACTAGTGCAAAACCATAAAATAATAATATTTAAATTGAAACTAATGAAATAACTAACTAACAAAAGCAATTAATTAACTAAGCATGACAATTGAAATGCAAACAAATAAAAGAAAAGAGGAGGAAAATGCCTAGAAGGCGGACCAGCTAAGGAGGAAGGTGGATCCACATTGATTCAAAAGCTAGATTTAGTTAGGCATGAAACTGATAAGGTGGATCTGAAATGGATCCAAAAATGAGATTTGGATCAAGAAGCTACATTTGGATCTAGAAGTGATACTTCGGATCTAAAATTGATCTGGAAGTAAAATTTGGATCCAAAAGTTAAATTTGGATATAAAATTGATAGTGTGGACCTAAAAAGGTCCAAAAATGAGTTTGGATTCGGATTGGATACAAAAGCTAGATTTGGATAGAAATTGGTAGTGTAGATGTAAAATGGATCCTGAAGTGAGATTGGGTTCAACTTGGATCCAGAAGGTGGATTTGGATATGAAATTGATAGTTTGAATCCAAAATGATTTGTATCCGTTGGATTTGTAAAATTGATGAAAATGGATTCAGAAATTAGATTTGGATCCGAGTGGAATCTAGAGACTACATTTGGATTTGAAATTGATCGTTTGGATCTGAAATGGATCCAAAAGTTGGTTCTGGAACCAAATAAGATTGAGGAACTATATTTGGATCTGAAATTGATAGTTTAGATCTAAAATGGATATGAAAGGTACACTTACATATGAATGAGGTCCAAAAGGCAGATTATGGCCTGATTTTCCATCTAAAGTGAATGTAAGGTTTGGTTTTGGTTCCAAATCAGATATGGCTGTCAGACTTAGTAGCGATCGCAAGTTCTTTTCGAGACGAAGAGCACAACCGTACACGTTGTTACTTCTTTCAGTGAAAGGGCGTTGGCAGATACAGACAACTCATACACCTAATTTGTGTAATAGTCCTTTAGTCCCTACCAACCAGATTACGTTAACCTTTGACTTGACTTGTTTGCACATGCATGCAGCAGCGACCGTGGGTGAGTGCAGGAATTTTTTTTATATTAAAAAAATCAAAATTTTCTAATTTGACTCAACCCATCGCTCCTCTTCGCTCGACCTGTCACTCTTCTTGGCCTAACCCGTGAATTTTTTAGGTTTGCTCCTAAAAAAAAATCCTGACTCCACCCCTACATGCATGAAGATCTTACTATCAGATTGATCAGTCTTATGTACACATAGACACGAAATTTATAACTTAACCGTCAAAACACAAAACAATATTAAGGAATGAGTGATTTAGGATATAAATCCCACAGTTTTGTAATTAAACTATGCTCTTCTACCAAATTTAAACCCTAATTGCCATTTTTTTTGGTACTATAAGAATATCAGTTTGGATGCTTTGGATTACCAAAAATATGCTACAATTAGGAGAACATGCAAAATATCGGCCGAAACCAGGTTAATTGACAAATATCGTAAAACCAACTTGACATAACTTGTTCTTAACGTCAGCGTTGGCGAGCCCATCAAAATCTCATTATATAATGTCTCGAGAACCCGTTGCAATATATAAATCCGCTACCGGTTGGCCAGCCCATCACAATCTCATATATAATGTCTCAAGACCACGTTGTCATATCTAAAAAATTCTAAAATTTTATGTGCTCTTCACACCAAAGCAAATGGAGATAGAGTTGCGTGCTCGCTTGGTGCACAAGAAAAATGATCATTTTTGAAAAAAAAAATATTTTTTGATTCTTTTATTTTTCATAAAAAGTTTCTTGTTTAAATAAAATAATGTTCGTCATTCATACACCAGCACTATGTGCATAACCAGCTTTGAAGCAAAAAGTGAAAAATCCAGCCGCTAACTTCAACGCCGAGATTGAATTTGGATCCACAACCATCTGAATCTAAACCACAGCAGGGCAATTGACTGTAAACGAAAACATGACTCAATAAGTTCGTCTAAGAATCCTTTCACTTTTCCTTTTTTGATTCGTGAAGCAAAAAAATCCTGAATACCAAATAAAGTGTTTCAATCGGCCGATCTGTCGGATCGGAAAAATTAATTGGCAGAACATTTAAGTTGAAATTTCTGCAACATCTATATGGGAGCATCGTAGCAAAATAACAGCAACTTGTGTCAAAATTTACATGACACCAAACGTTTCTCTAAATCCGCTGCAAACTTCAAACAGATTAATCTCCAGAGCACTGGTGCTTAACCTCCTTATCGGAGACGATCATATGCTCGGGCCGGAAATATTCGATCGGGCGCCGGAAAAGAACAAAACTCCCGCCGATAAAATGCCCAAAAAGAGTGTTAGCAAACAGCCAAACATAACGAAGCTGGCCCCTCCCAGCAAGGACAAAGCGGAAAAACCAATCCTTCCCTCATAACCTCAAGTGGCGTCTTGTGAACGGGAACACGTGCATAATTTGGACCTTTTACAGGCGTGTACATCCACCCACCAGTCCCCGGCAACCATTACAAGACAAGCTGCCCAAGTCGGCACCAGCCACAGCTCCCACCAGCAGCAACCCCACGTCGTTTCATTTCTCGTGTCATGAGGAGATCATCATAACCAGCCGTTGACACGACATCACACACATATATATATGTATATACCTTTTCCAGTAACAGCAATATATTGCATGGAATAATGACGAATATACGTGTTAGAGAATTCATAATGCAATACCAGCAAGGAAAATAAAACTGTAGCAAGCATAGAAATAATAAGACGACGAGAGAAAAATAAAGTTCCTTTTCGCAATGATAAATGGTTGTTCTCGATATCGTGAGTTCGAAGTTGCAAAGAAAATGAAGAACTCACGAGAAGAAGGCGCGAACACAAGAGGTAGCTTATTTGTGTAGACAACTTCGGGTCTCTGCAACATGTCTAAAGCGCACATGAAGAGCCACTTCATGGCCGGTTGTCAACCGCTAACCAGAGCTTATAAGTTGCTGAAAATTTTTATCTACCGATTAATATATTTAATGTTGAAAGTCTTTTCCTTGTTCGGCGGAAAGAAAATTAACTTAAATAAGGAACATAATCATAACAAGCAAATGAAAACCGATACCATGGATACTAACGGTGGCGGAGCTGACAAAAAGTAAATTGAAAAAATAAATTAGAGGGTACCTATTTAGAAATATTTATATTATATATATATATAGTAAATGTTAAATTTCTAATCAATGAATTTTAAAGAGCTGATGTCAATCCGCATGATTGGATACGACAGTGGAAATTCGCATATGAAAAGCAACCCATAATATAGATCTGGGCCCATATCTTGTACAAAACTCTTCAATATAAAAGATTAAAATTTTAATACGATTTTCTATATAAAAAAAAAGTAATATACGACTGACGCATGGTTTCCAAACGATAAACTCCATGCAAAAATGGACGTGAAGATCGAAAAAGGGGGAGTCGTTTATATTTTGAAGAATAAATATAACGAAAAACAGATGAGCAGGAAAGAGGAAGAACAACGCGACATCGATCTTACTCCCCACCTTGAAAACTTTTTCGAAAAACTCACTTACTGGTTTCGTGCATGGATAAAGTTTTCTTCTTTCTGAAACCTGACGGTTTCTGCATGAGAAAGATAACGAGAAAACAGTTATGATCATAAAGAAAGAGAGAGAGACAAACGACGACGCACTTTTGAGGATGAAAACAAGCGAAACTTGGATGCTCACCAGTGAAGTTATCATGATGATCGCGTATGATCGACAGTATCTCCGTCACCACGCTTCTTACATGCATGTGCATGAACATGCCGACAACAACTGTCGCACCAGACCTCCATAGACACTCTTCCTTCTTCACATGTTCGACCCTTGGGCAGAGAGAAGGCTACGGGTGCACGCAGCGTGGCACGACGTGTCAGCCATGATCGGCTCACTCGTCGTGCCCCGCTCTGTGCACCCCAAGATTCTCTCTCTCTAGATCTCTGCTCTGCATCTCACCACCCCCCACCATGAATCACTCTCTCTCTCGCCTTGGACGAACCTCTCTCTCGAAAACACAGAAATACTCCACACAACCACATATAGATGTACGTGCGTGCATGCAAGAGTCGCAAGACATGCAGCACATACACGAGACGAAAACGGAGATGGATGGAGATCAAGAAGAGTGCAGCAGCCATGGAAGAAGCAGTGGTAGCTTACTTAGGCCTGATCTACCACCATCGCCCGCCGCTGCTTTTATAGACGTCCATGGCCGCATTCTAGTCGATCTCTAGAAGTCTCTGGTGATCTGACCTTGCGTCGGTTTCAAGCTCGTCCACCAGCTGGTTGTTCATACTCACGGCAGTGCAGGTGGCGAACCGATCGTATCGCGACGTCGCCTTCCTTGGGATCTCCGTGCCCACCCTGCCGATGTGGTCGAACCTGGTCCACGCCATCCACCCTTGGGCTCGAACCCGTTGTTCATCCCCACGGGTACGTCCAAGGAAGTTGTTAGCCAGCCATTCTCCCTCGGTCCCACTCCACATGCCACACCACGTGACGTGGCTCGTCCGCTAGCCAAGAACAGGGAGGTGATCCTCGACCCCAGGTGTCTCCCAAGGATGAGCTAGCAGCTGGTTCCGTCGTCGTCGTGGCTCTCCCTCGAGCCAACTTTCCTCCTTTGGTGGGTGAAGCGGTATCGATCGCCGTTGAGATAAGGGAGTCCGCGCGACGGCGGTGCTAGATGCAAGTGTTATTGGATTTAAAATTCGAACCTACCGGTTTCCAGATCTCCACCTGCCTTCAGCATCCCCTTCTCTGCGCCTGAAGGCGGCATGCGTGAAGTTCTGCATAATTTGCTGCAGCTTCTCTCGACCGGCGGCCGGCAATTTCTTTCACAGTAATGCGCATGAACCATTACATGGGATCAAACCTGGAAGCATCATTTGTAACTATTTATTGCAAATCTACACAATGGGCAGCCCATTGAGTCGTTCAAACGACTACTATAGAGTTTCAAGGCAAGCCGATCAACTTGCTGCTCGACTGCAAGAAAAAGCATGTCTGTTACCACTCTCGATCGAGCGCTAATTTCATGGTGGGTGTGTGACACTCTGTTGGCAAGCTTTGAACGTACTAAGCAGTAGCAAGGGTTTCTACTAGCTTTTTGTTATTCATGTCGCAGGGACAAGAACAAAGAAGCCGGAGCCCTACTGCAAGTATGAATAGCGAGAGAGGAGCTGATGAACACCCATTGTGGAAGATATGCGTTTTGGGAGTGCCTACATGCAACTCTATCTGCGTGTCGGTGCACGCACCCGGGTTCATGCATAGTAACATGCACACATTATTCAAGCAGTTCTTGTTCATGCATACAGACGCACGTTGTCCAACCAATCAGTCGGGCCATGGCCATGCATGCAACAGGCAAAGCTAACCACCTTGGCTCTCTCTAGCAATTCGGTGTATCACCTACTTACATCCATCTCTCTCTCTCCCTCCTTGTCTTTAACTAATTACTAGTAAATCACTAAGTATTTTAGATTTCCTCTTGCATGCAGCTCTAACTTCGAAGCATGCACCCAACACCAACCTGGTCACAGAATCAGTTCATGATCACCATTTATCATGCAACACAGTGAGTTTCACCACAATTTTCAATACAGTAAACTCAGAAAACGAATCTATGTATCCAATTTGGTCAATATGAAGTTCGATCGAAATGTTGCTAATCAGTACAGTAGCGCCGTGTAGTCGTAACTTACACACTGCTACCAGGGATATATATATATCTGTTGTTCTTTCCAAGCTTCTTGGACTGTCAAGCTAGGGGATGAACATGTGAGGTTTCAACGCTGACGCCGGCTGTTTCGGTAGATCCACGATGTTACGAATCAAAAAGAGTTTCGACAAAAGATTCGGAAAGCGATCACCAAAGTCTCGTATAGACGGAGAGAACTCGGTGTGAGCATCTGCACAAAAGCAAAATTAAACGTCGCCCACCTCTTGATTAGTTGATAGCTGCGACTGCACTGAAGTTTACACTGTATTGTATATGCCAAGCACGTAGAGACAGGGATCGGCCGGAGCAAGCTGGTTATATGTAAGCCATTTTTTCTATGACATATGCTCTCCAGCATCCTTTTCGAATACAGCACGAATCTTCCTATTACTTTGGAATTCAATACTTATCCTCCTATTACTGTAGCTGCGGTGGGTCAAAGGTAGGTCAATAGTAAGTCCAGGGCAGAAGATCTAATTTTAATTAAAAAAGTACAAATACTTATGTTTTTGTATGTAAATATAAGACAAAAATATATAAACATATAAAATATAAAATAATAATATATAATATGGGCTGGCCCATTGCCAGTCATATATAATTTTAAAAGAATAGTGGAAAAGAAGAACTTGTTTTAATAAGAAGTTCTTAACTGGCCTCAACTTTCAATATGGTTGGCATAAACATAACTCTATTTGACGTTTCAGCAACAAAAACCTACGATTCATCATTCACAATTATACGAGTTAACAAAAATGCGTATACCATTTATAATTCTAAAAATAAAAATAACCAAAGTTCTCTTCATGCTTTATTAATTAAAGAACATGTAGATTCATAAATAGAACGTGTTAATGGCGATGGAAAGCTTGAATGATCTAATTATTAGATTATTCTTAACGAGCTAATGGCGATGGAAAGCCTGAATGATCTGTGTTAAATTATTATCTAATTGTCTGCTTTTGTTCCTTTTGCAAATTGTCATTGTTTTTATTAGCAGTAAATATTTTGCTAATTTGTTATGGAAGCTTACATTCCATCGCCTCGACTATCATGCCACTCCCTTCAAGAGGCATTTCACAGCTGGTTAGAAGGGGGCTCTTAGATGGCATGTTTTTGTTTTGATTTTTGTGAGTGCTATTCTCATGAGCAGTTCAAGGTGGACCGAACATGTTGTCTACCCAAACCCCAACATAGCGTAGGACCCAGAGCCAAAATGAAGGTGGGGACCTTCTCGCTTTAGGCAGGTTGTAGCAGAGCTACATATAAGCTGGTCTGGGTAGTTGCTTACGCCAACAACAAAATTTTATATTTAATTTTATATAGATATTTTTCAATTATTCACTTACTTATATATATATATGTTGTGCGCTTTGAAAAAATGAGAATTTTCACAACAGTACCTTATAACAAAAAAATTTCTGGCTCTATGATACTGCATTCGAATGATGGTAACCCCACTCACCCTGATAGATATGGCCACTTTATATTTTAAAGACTCTAACCAATACTGGTGTAATTTATATAATATTAAACAGAGATCAATGCAACGTATTTTTTGTGTGTTAATTTCTTTAAATGAAGCATCAAGAGCTATAGTATAGCTGGTTAGGTTAAAATAGAGACTATGTCCTTAGGTTTTAAGGTGGTAAAGTCTGGTACCCAAGTTGAAGATACGCCACTATCATTGTCTATGCGAGCCCATCACACTGGTGTGAAGGCAGGGGAAGTAGGAAGCGAGCCCCTTTCTAAGCAGTTAATGTTTTTTAATTAACTTAAAAGGAAATAAGGAAATTTCGAAAATGAAAGTTTTGATTATAGAAAAACAAGATGAATTTGTTGAGCATATCGAACAAAGATGAACTATTGAAATTTGAACAGCAAGACCTTGATGAAAGCGTAATTGTTGAAAGCGGCATTTTATCTACGTTATTCTCCAGTTGAACTAAGTTGTGTTTTCTGTGTGATATATTAGGTATGATTTTTTTAGTTACCTAATAATTCGATAATTTCTGTCTTATTAATAATTTTTTTATTAAATGTTTTGTGTTTTGTCGAAGTTTTCATTATTTTTGTTGGTACTATTATACTAACTAATTCTTGAAGCTTATGCTTCAAAGCATGTGCTTTGCCTCCTAATAAGTTCCAACGCCGATAACAACATTGGTAGCATGCATCCATGAAGTTTTGATACAGGCAAAAAAAAAAATTTAAATTACACCTTGGCCCAAATAATGAAAAAATTTTAGTTCCGCTCTTGCGGACACCCCTCTGTATACAACTCCACTCTTTTCAAATATTAATAAACGGTAATAGTACTGTAAAAATATTTTCTTGTTTATAAACTTTGTTTTTCAAGATAACAAAAATTTGCTTTTAAGTTTAAACCTGTATTTTCATGAAAATCTTGAATCTTAAGAAACTCTAAATATGATTTTTATAATTAAAAAAAAAACATAGACCAACCATCTAACTCGATGGTCGGGTGCTTAAACGACAAAAATATTCTGGACAATGAAAAAGATAAATCCCCGTATACCGTTTAATACAGAAAGGTGAAAAGAGTACATTTTTTAGAAAAAAAAAAATCTTTTCCAAATGAAAAGAATTCCACCCAAATACCCATGTGGCCAGTGGTAGCCATGCACAGTGGTCTAGACTAAAAATATAAATGTATTTATTCTCGCACGCACCTATATATGCCTTGAAGAGTAGATGAGACGTTTTAGAAATATTTTTAAAAAAATGTCTTTTATAGTTTTTTTTTTTTACTTTTTGAGATTTTCAACAAAAACTAAGTTTCCTGTTTAAGTGTGAACGGAGCCTATTTTAGTCATTAACCATAAATTTCGTGTCAGGTTCGTCTAGATATATCAACAAATCAGATTCGTGTCACATATCTTCTTAAACCGTTAAAAGTATCTGTTGTTTTTTCGAATATACATATACTCGTATTATTCAAAGACAGTTGAAGAAAATCATGTTGGAATCCAAATTCTAAATCAGATTTTGCAATCTCAATCTGAAATCCTCCCATCTGTCAATCTTTAAACAAACCACGTCGAAAAAACAGTTTCCATTCCATAGCTGAAAGGGTCATGTTTGGTAGCATTGGATATCATATCCGAGACAAATTTCGAATTTATGTTAGCGAGATCTACTTTTCAAACAAGTAGGTGATGCTACCAAAAAAAGAAAAAAAAAAAAACATAGATGTGAAGTCGGTGAAGCAAGGTCTGACTTCATACATGCAGATCTCAGACCTGAGGGTGCATTTGTTTAGTAAATAGTATGTTTTTTTTTTTTTTTTTTGATGTGGCAAAAGATTCATGGTATAATCTATAGTTCATCAATATAAAGATTGTATTTCTGAACTGAAATTCACATTTAAAATCCTTAGTTTACTATTTTTTTCTTTTTTGGTTGTTCGATCTAAAATCAAAGTGAAGAAGGTCTAATATTGACTCCATAGAATCAATATTAGATTAAGTTCCATAGATTACATAGATAAGGTATGTTTTTGTTGATGTGACAAAAGATTCACCATAAAATCTATGGTTCATCGATACAAAATTTTATTTTTTGAATTAAATCCACACTTGGAATCCTTAGTTTACTGTTTTTTTTTTTTCAACTTTGTATGATCTTAAATCAAAGTGAAGAATTCCTGATCTTGACTCCATTGGTTTCAAATCCTGATGATTCAAAGTCGGGGCCAATCAAACGCCAAGAGTCTTATCAGCGAGTAACAATACACCCATAAGTTCTAAATAGAAACAATATGTTGTGTTTGTACTTTTCATATTACGAACAAGTGTATTTTAAGAATTCGTCCAGAACAAAAAAAAAAAAATTAAGTACCTGAAAATTACAAATTATTAACATTAATATACAAAAATATTTTACATAAACGATGCAAACACAGTGGGGGATAAAGCCCCCAACGCTTTTATTAAATCACTACAAAAATTTACAAGTCAAAATTCCCGCAAGACTCAAGAAGTGCACCTGGATCTTAAAGTGTTCATTTCATGTCACAAAATAATATATTTTCATGGAAATACTTTCAAAATACAAAGTATGTGACATTTCTATAGGTTCCACAGAATTCCTGTCCTATTCTTGACCATTTTCATGTCTTAACCGCTTTTCTCTATACCATTCAGAGCGGCGCCGTTGTTCATCTGCTCCAAAAACAACCTGATGCATCGCCTCCAAACATTAATTTTTGATGCAGCAAGCTTGAGGAGAGATCGAGCACAATCGCATAGACGACCCATCAACTCCACATTCAATCGATCCACTACAGATTGTGAGATCAGTGAGACCCCGAACATCTATAAGGATCAAGGGCGCAATGATGTCAAACTTTCAATATGTAAATGTTAATCTGAAGATCGAAGCTGTTTCATGAATATTTAATGATTATGTTTCTTATGAACCCGTCCAAATAAAGTCGACTACCATGGTTTTGGAACATGATGAACACAACCATGTGGCTGAATCCCGAAAAGAAGACTCATAAATTGGTTGCTGGAGACCAACAGATTGATATATAGAACAGAACATTTTCTGTAATTTAGCTCTGGTTTCCCTCTATAAAAAAATTAAATAAGTTAACACTCCAGTGCAAAAACAAACTAATTTAGCAGAGAGATACCACGAAAAGCAATGTCTAATCATATACTAATCGATCTGAAATAAGTAGTCATGATGAAACAAAGGCAGCCAAGATGGAGAATCAGAAGTCTTAGCGTACCTCGAGGGAGAAAACAGAAACTGTCATCCCTGTAACAGGAAGAGAAAATGACGCTATTAGACGGTGGTCATAGTCTGTCATTCATGCAACGAAGTATTTGATCTATCGAGCAAATGAGAGTCTAAAAAAGAAGAGGTAACGGAGTCAAGTGGCCCTTCAAATTTTTTTTTTTTTGTAGTTCACGAGATTGCGAAGGGAGTTCCACTACTAGACACTGATTTCTGCACTATGCTGGAAACCCCACGCCACAATTTGAGCTTACTAGTGGAACTCCTCTGTCAATCGTGAGAACATTTCTCTGTAATCATGCTGAACTGTTCTTTCCCTTATCTCAAAAATTAAGCCAAGATCATCGGGAAAACTAAATTGCAAAACTAGAAAAACTAAAATGCGCAGAGACTGAGAACAGAATATATATCGACAAACAAATGCGTTTGGAGCCTTTGGACATCAGACATGAAGAGAAGCTCTCTCTCTCTCTTGATTAACTTAACGTTGTCAAGTTTTTCGAGGGCAAAGCAGATACGCATATGAACTATCTGAGAGGTAGTAACAGATTCGCACACGCACCTGTGTGTGCTTTGATTAAGCCAACATTATGAACCTTGTCTCTTGAGGTGTTTGGAATCTCTAGAGATTTGAACTGTCTGAGAGCTACCAACATGGTCTGTCTCACAGTTTGGAGCTGCTATACAGAGAAACTATCTGAGAGTTATCAATACCTCTGCGCAAACACAAAGTTGTACGTTTGATTAAAGTAAAAAACATCAAGTCAAGGAAACGATCTGGGAGCTACCAATGCTCCGCATAAACACCCGTATATTGGATAAATTCAAAGAACACGAAGTTTTCTTTTTGAGGTATTCAGATTTACTAGAGATATAAATTGCCTGTGAGGCAGCAATTCCTCTGCTCGTACAAAAAAATATTAGTTCCACTGTAGAGATTGGTGGCTTTTGCAGTTTGAGATCATGGGAAGATCATACTTACTTGGTTGAAGTAAACTCTAAAAAATACCAAGCGACATATAAAGCAGTATGTATCTGCTAGAAGTATAAACTGTCTAAGACAATTTAGCTTTCCTGTTTGTCAACTTTCACATAGGGGTCGGTAACAAAACCAAACCAGCAAGGAGAAACACAAGTGTAAGGCAGAACACAGACAAGATTCGGACTAGGCTGTGCCTGTCCAAACCCAGAACCGGTGTTGGTAGACTAGTTGCTTAGGCGACCGACACAAAGGCATCCTAAGAAAAGACTCATACCGCAACTGCATCGGATTCCCAGTCCGATGAGAATTTTCTTACCAAGCTCAATCACTTAAAACTAGATACAGATCGAATATCCGGTTACATTCGAACCATATACATCTTTACCATTTTCAAGATTTACTACGCAACTCCCGCCGGACACTTGACCGGAAGTTTTCTCAGGTGATGACGAAGATGCACGCTTTCGAATCTCAGGTGAAACCAATGATTTTGATTTCAAATCCAAGCCCGGACACTCCAGTAATGAACAGCTCTATAGTGGATCCACTCAAAATCTTCGTCTCGACAACAAACCACGTTACATTTAGCCTAGTCACGAAATTGATCTGGAGTTGAAATTGTTTGATAATGGATAGAGTAGTCCATGAAAATGTCGATATATGCATACTTACATTCCTTTTGAGTTGGAGGTCTTTCTCTCTGATTCTTACGGACCTGTTAGTATGGTAAACTGAGTTCTTTAAACATTAATTGTCCTTAAGGGTGTATAGCGAGTCTTTGCATTCCTTTATATTCCAGTTGAGATTCTTTCTTAAACCGCTTGTTCTGTGCGATGGGTATCTTAGTTTGGGCTCAGAATATATTCCCTTGAACATAATCCCAAGTTGATTGCTGACAAAGCTCTAGGGCCTAAGCTATGCTATTCAGACTCTATATACAAGACATTCATGACGCAACCACATGAACGAGTGCAGTGCAGTGCGTCTTTGATTTCTAGTCTCTGTAAGTCGCCTTCCAATTGAGATAAGCAACAAAGCAGGACCGCTGCCTGCTGTTTAGAAAACGCCAAGATGAAGTAAGTTCCATCTTCGTCGAAGTTTGTGAAAACCAAAATCTAAAGCATCGAGAGAGAGAGAGAGAGAGACCTGTTTATTGTTTCTGATGAAAGATGTTTGACTGGTAGTCGAACTAAATCAATCCGAACTTTTTGCCTCAGCTCTTCAAGAGGTGAAGATGAAGGAAGAGATGGAGAAAGAGAAAGAAGATGAAGGTACAAGTAAGCAGACAGGCGAGAGACGGACAACTTTCTCTATTTTCGTCTCTGAAGTGACGGTTGCCGCCCATCCATGTTGACAAGTGGTGCGCTTCATCGTGGAAAGCTGCAAGGTGCTCGCGTCCCATGTCTGCGCCTCCCATGCGTCTCAACTCAAACATGCACAAGGAGAGAGAGAAAGAGGAGCCACAGTTTTTTCTTCCGTTTATACCATGGTTCAGAAACAAGTCGGTATTTCTGGCTTTATTGGGAAAGCCATTGTTCAGGAAACAACTGCCGCGCGGAGGCCCCACAAAGTTGTTTGATGGGGAAGAAGGAACACACCGTTCCTGCCGTTCCATGATTTTAGTTGCAGAACAAATTGAGAAGCGTTCCCGCCTATACCATTTTGAGGAAGTTCTATTAAGTTGTCACAAAAGTCTGTTCTTAGCCCATCAAGAGAAAAAATCCAACGTGCTGAAAAGTTTTCATCTTGTCAGTTCGGTACGACCATTTAGGTATCATTTCAGTCTCAATTTGGAAGAGGATGCTGTTTTTGGAGCGTTCAACATTCCAATTGGAACTTCTAAGCTTATATAGGCTAATGGTGGTCTTTCCTTTTTTACAGTATGAAATTTTTCCAAGTCCTGTTTGATGACATGGTAGAATTTAAAGTCCTGTTTGATATGACATGGTAAAATTTAAAGTCGCACATTGATAGTTTTTTGCATGGTAAAGGGTAAAAAACATGAGACTTTTTTCCTGTTGTTGATTAGGAGTGACAGTCATCATTTGAACGATTTATATGCAGCCCAAGTCGATCTCCTTGCAACCAAGTACATTATTAATGCTCCAAAGTCCAAACAGAGCATTCGGAGTATGCACGCAACTCCACAAATAAATCTAATACGTAGATTTGGCAAGAGGCACCTTTGAAGTAAAGATTCAACCAGATAGATTATAGAGACTCAAAGTTTTGATCAATTAATCTACTCTCCATATATAATCGGTAAGGGGTTCCACAGAAAATAAGAAAGATGTCCACACAATCATGAGTACAAGCACTGTTACAAGAAAATTGTTCCTTTCCAATGACATAAAAGGCTATAAAATTACACAGATGATGGACATATATTACATCACGTCATGCCAGCAAATTCATTGAGGGTAAAGATCACAAAGATATTTCAGCAAGGTGGAGAGAACAAATTGAGTGCAGGTCGAAATCATCCAAGGGCGACTAGAGAGACAAACTTGGCACCTTTGCTCTCAGGTGTGCTGCAGATAAAGCAGCATTTCCTCTCAGGTTGCTAGCAACTGCAGCCTTCATTCCCACTATTCTCAAGTTGATAGAAAATATGGCCAAGGAAAAAGATGCAACGAGCATGTCATGAACCCTCTTGAGCTGTAGGTCTCATTCACGCATGTAAATTTAACCACGTTCTTGCTTCTGGAGTTGTGGTGCTGCCAACCAACCTTGTTAGTGGTTAGTTTTGAAACTAATAAAAGAAATTTGAGAAGCTTCAAGGATGCCTTCATGCAACTTCTGCATCTTTCCTTATTCAACTTCAAACTATTAAGGAATTTTAGAACTTGTACAGCCAGCTGACCACCATTTATATCAGCTCCAAAAGAGACCTACTGGAACAAACATTCAACAAGGTTACCCGTCAGTGGCTTATGTGCAGTCATACTCAAAATGGGCGAGCTCACTGGCATATTTAGGCATTAAGTGGTCCATAGTGATTTGCTCTTAACTCATCTCCTAGTTGGCATGGATACGTGTGAACTATGTGGCAATTCAACAACACTAGATACACATCCAAGGTGCATGCTAAAACAACAAATAGAAGCAAGTCAAAAACCACAACAGAGAAAGAAGAGGTTATACTGAGGTTTATAGCACACTTTGACCACTACCAAAATCTCCAAATGAATAAAGTGAAGCACACTATAGAAATCAAGTGCAAGTCCATGGAAGAAATCATTTAGAGTGGTCCAAATATGCCACCAGAAGATGAAAAATCAAGTCCACCATAAGAGGCGCCATTTTTTTGGAGAGGAGAGCAAGGGGTCAAAACAGAAGGTCTTAGGCAAAGGAGACAAAAGGTGATGGGTGATGTCAGCTGCATGCATGATATAAGCAGTGCACTTCCTTACAAGCCCATCTTGCACAGACAGGATACAAGAAAAAACGAAAAGGATAACACCAATCAACAAACAACATACACGACGGATTATCAGGAGAAATGAAGAAGAAAATAAAAATGGGCAGCTGGCAAAACACTCTTGCACAACCAACATGGTAAAATAATCAGGATCGTTTTCCTCTTCCTCCTGATTTCCTCTATTCAAACAACCACCAACCAAATAAACAAGCCAGCAGGAAAACTACAACCAAACACATTTTCCTTCTATGGCCGGCAGATTGGGAAAAGAGGTAGTAAAACTGCCACAAAAAGGGGACTCACCTCGAGAAGCAGCTTCTTTCAGCCAACCCTGCAGAGAGAGAAAAGAGAAAGGGGATTAGGGCACCGTATAGCAGAAACAGAGGGAGAGGGGGGAGAAGCAAGGCCACCTTACCCGGCGCGAAGGAGGAAGAGGAAGATCGCCGGCTTCGACAGAGAGGCAAATCGCAGGCTTCGACACAGGGAGGAAGAGGGCTTCGCAGAGAGGAAGGGGCGAGAAAGAGAGACGAGAGCGAGAGAGGAGAGGCAGCCAGAGAGGAGAGGAATGAGAGAGCGAGAGGAGAGGGGAACGAGAGAGGAGAGGGGAAGAGGCGACGAGGGGAAAGAGGAGAGAAAACGAGCTAGGATGGAGAGAACGAGAGAGGAGAGGCTCTGAGAGAGGAGAGGGGAAGAGGCGACGGAGGGAAAAGAGGAGAGACCCGACTTTTTTTCGGGTGAAATTTACCACGTTTGTACCGTGGTAAATTTCACCGCGTTTGATGCACTCATTCATTCACGAGTGAAATTTACCACGACCTTACCATTTTCACCTCTTCTACCGTTTTTTCCCTCGCAATCAAACGGGGCGTAAAAGAGATGGTCTCCCAGATGAAATTCCACTTTCGTTGGGAAGGGGAACTCAAACCAACTCCACCCCTACATGGAATTCCCGCCTTCGTCCAAAGTTGTTTACAAGAAAACAATGGAAGATTGTGCACACAAGAAAAAACAAGGAACAATGTTTGAGCTTTTTATTGCTATTGGTTTAGTAAAGTTTGATGGGCAGTTCTCGCCCTCAATTTAAAGGAGAAAAGGGTATTTTCAGTTTTGAAGATTTTCCCTCACTGGCTAGCCAGACTTCCATTTGAAATCAATGACATGCATTTAAGAGGTGTGAGTTCAATACTTCTACCTGCTCCAATGTTGTCAATATCAATGCGAACTTGTAACCAATGTAAATCACAGCAACAACAAGAAAACAAAGAAAAGAAGTCCTCTGCTGTAAATCTTGAGAGCGAGAGACATGCATTTATCATTTGTAACCATATGACATGCATTGAAATTTACAGCAGTCCTCTGCTGTAAATCTTGAGAGCGAGAGAGAGACATAGTAAAAAAAAAAAAAACATTTATCGATCTATCTGACAGAGAAAACTTTATTAACTAACGAACTTCGCATGGACCGATGAATGTTTGCTAAGGAAGAAGAAGAAAAAAAAAAAATCTTTAGAGACAAAGAAGCGTACTGTTTGCGATTACGACTCTGAAAATTTGCAGAGGGACATTGTTATTAGACGGAAAGAATGCCCCCAGTATCAACCAAGGAAGAGATTCAAATTCTGCAGCCACTGCGAAGCTCGGACCTCCATTCCTCTGAGGTGCAAAGCAAGCAGCCATGCCTGATCAGCATGATCTTCTTGTGGGCTTCCGAGGGGAGGAAGTCGCCGGGAGGAGCGATCCTCCGGAGAGACGGCCGGGCGATCACCATCCAACTGAGCAGCCCCACCCAAATGCGCGCGCACCTGCTCAGGTTCACCTCCCTCAACGCCTTGCACATCCTCACCACCTCCTTCACTCCCTGCTCCGTCACGCCCAGGCAGCCCTCGAGTCCCAACCTCGCCATTCCCCGGCAACTCTTCCCCACCTCCACCAAACCCTCGTCCGATAACCCGGAGCGTCCGGCTTCCAGGACCTCCAGCTTCTCCAATCCCCTCACCCTGCTGATCCTCAAGCAATCGTTCACGCTCAACTCTTTGATTTCTCCGCAGATGCCGATGATTTCCGATAAGATCTCGTCGTCTAAATGCTTGTTCCACCCCAGCCTCAATCTTCGAATCCTTCCCCTCCTGAACTTGCACTCAGAAAATCCTGTCCCCTTCCCCAGATCGGTCCTCTCCATCCGAATCTCTTCCAGATTGGCGGCGTTCGTCAGAATGGTGCGAAGACTCTCGTTCGTCAGACGGTGGCAAGAGCTCAGATTGATAAATTTCAGATCGGTGAGCCGGAAGCCTATCAATTTCACTGCTTCGTCGGTCAGGAAAGCGGCTGCTTCCAGATCCAGGTGCTCCAGGAGCTCGCATCGCCGGACTACTTCGGAGACACCTTGAAGCGAGACACCTTCGCAGCGACGGAGGATCAGTCTCCGGAGGGACCCGCCAAGATTGGAGATTGCGAGGAGGAGATGGTTTGAAACGTCCATTCCTGACAGGTCAAGGCTCTGCAATTCCCTGCCAGGAACAAGGAAGACGTTTACCCCAGGGCGGTTGAGTGAGATCCTGCTCCCGTTTACAGACAGAGACTCGAGATCCCGGCAGCGCGAGGCCACGAATGCAACGCCGTCCCCGCTCAAGAACTCGCAGTCAAGTGCCGCAAGTCGTCGGAGGGAAGCGCAATTCAAGGCGATCGAGAGGAGGGAGCGGTCAGAGATGCAGTAGTTCCCGGACAGATCGAGCGACAGCAGGTTTCGGAGCTTCCGGGACACGAACTCGACACCGGCGTCGCTCACTTTGCCCGTCGACCCGAGCCCCTCCCCCGGATAATCGACGGTTCCATCTTCCACCGGGTAGCTGACGTCGAGCTCATCCAAATTCGGGAACGAGTCGGCGATCACGATGAGAACTCTGTCCGAAAGCGCCTTTACTCTGGAGCAAACGAGGGTCTTCAAGGTGGGGACGCTCCGGCCGAGCTCTTTCAACCTGCACAGCGGCAGCCGTCCCTGGCCAGAGAGGTCGAGTGTCCGAATCCTCGCGCCGGAGGCCCCGAGGTCCCGGAGGAGGCGGTCGAGCTGGTCGCCGAAGAAGCCGAAGGAAACATCGACGCTAACCAAGTTGGGGAAGCGAGAAAAGGGACTCGGAGAGCGGGATGGGAAGCGAAGGGTGAGAGAGGAGACAAGGCGATTGGCGATGGCGAGGAAGTGCTTGCAGGCGAGGGAGGGGGAATCGAGATGGCGCGTGTGGCACAGGGCAAGGCGAGCAAAGATGAGACGCCAACAGTCTTCCGGCAGTTCGGGGCAGCACCCCTCCATGGCGCCTCTTCGGTGGCCAACGCCCTGCCTGTCCGTCGCCGGCCGGCCGGCAGTTCCCGGCAACCGTGGAGGTGAAAGCGACGTCTGAGAGAGACTCCCTGTTCCACTTCCGCCCGGACTGGGATTCTCAGCCAAAGGCGATAGCGAGAGAGAGGGAGCGTCGTGATCCGAGGCGGCGGGTACGGGCTTGGAACGTTCGGGAAATTTTAGTTAATTTCCCTTTTGCGCAATTAATCTGCGGCGCCTGTTGGCGCTGCGTTTGGATTCCCTATCGGTTTCTCTCTTTATTTTTCATTTTTTCTTTTTTTGCAATTTTGAATTTTGAAAATCGGGTCTACCAACTTACTTTTATCTGGATAATTTAAACAAAAGAGTTTCGAAAGCATACGTTAAATTGTCTTTTCTTTTTACCGACTCTTTTTTTATAAAGAATATTGGCGGTTACTAGGGAAATCAAAAATTGAAAGGTGTTCTTAGTTAAATATATAAAAAATCTGAAAGAAAATTTGAAATAGACTAACGGTCTAGATCGCCCCCATCCGGGTGAAATGGGGAAGTTGTTTAGATATCTCGCCGGCGAAATGGGGAAGTTGCGAGTTGATGACCCGACTGCTCTTGTGTGTAAAATGACAATAGCACCCTCCAAATGATAAAAGGAGGAGTCCCTCCTTGAGGACAAAACAGAAAAAAGAACAGTATTTGGCAGTGGCCAAACACATTAATATCCCCATTAAGAAATTGGATCAAATTTAAAAGGTGACATTTGACACCTGATATGTTTCAGATTAGAGTTCAAATATACATTTACATTTGATTGGATTCGGATTCAAATTCAATTTTCAATCAATAGTTTGTATTCAATATTTTTTGCATTTTTGAAATCGGTTGGATTTCGTTCAAAATTTGAAACTGGAAATCAGATATGAATGTAAAAAAAAAAAAGATTTTGATTGGATTAAGATGTGAAACTGGATTTTGGATTCAGATTCAAATGTCTGATTCTTTGATCGTATTAAAATCCAATTTTGAATCTGAAAATGTGAATATCCGAAAAAACATATACAGCACATTTGATTCTAATCTGATTTATTGATATCCCTAGATACAAGCTGCTAACCTCCTCTTACTAAAGATGCTGTCCCTTGCTAACCTCCTACTCAAAAGGAGAAGCAGGAAACCTTGAGTGGAAACTAGTGATTATTTCCAAGTCCCGATCCTATTACTCAAGTGTCCCATTATAAACCATGGTTAATGTCAATTTAACGACTGTTTCTAAGTGTCAAAATTTTAATTTTTTTCATCCTACACCATCTAGCATTGAACTGTTCATATATATATATATATATATATATATATATATATATATATATATAGACATAGGAAGCGTTTAATACAAACAACATTGCGTTCTCCAAAAGCATGTTTTCCTAATACGTATTTCAAAAACACACTATGCTTTCATTGCAAATTTAATCGTTGAATCTGGAAATTATTTACAATCACAATATGTTTCTTAGATCTTTCATTTTAAGAATATGTATTTCAATAACATCAGACGCCCTTTTAGAATCTTCAAGATAGAAATCGGTTCAACCACTTGTAATAAGAAGAGGTTGCTTGCTAAGGTGATAGCTAAGCTGGGTAGATGCTTAAGATTTAAGCATGTCAACAGGTTGGATTCGAACCAGATGTACCTTTTGTCCCATCCAATTTATCGAATTCAACTTTGGTATTGCATTTGTGTAAAAGAGAAGTCTATATATATTGTATTCGGGTTTGAATCTTAAATTCAAAGTCCTGATACGATCCAAATTTGATTTTAAATCTATAAAGCAGAGAATCGAATCTGAAACACATTATTATACCCCCGATTGGATGTTTAACTAAAACTGAATCCGAATCCAAATGTAATTTCGTATATATGAATCTGATCAGATCTCCTAACTAGATGCTAAACATTTTTTCATATCCAACTCTTTGGAAGCAATTCCGTTGGGCAAATCAGATCAATTAGACATATGTACTAAGATTGTTATGCAAAGTGATCAATGTTCATGGTATGTTACTTGCGACCTTTCGTAATTCCTGGATCTCGAGGGGGTGGCAGCCATTTTGCAGTTCGACTTTATGTAGCATCGACTTTTAGTGCTATAAAAAGGATACACTGATATACAAATTAAAGCATAGCAACTTAACTTGGACTGACCAAAAATAAAAAACAAGCTTAGTCACTTGAGAAGATGGGTGAAAGGTGGAAGCTTCGGCTTTGAAGGGGAACAAAATATTTATTTTGCTCACTCTCCCATATCTTTCACTACTCTCCACTGCAAAAACAGAGTGAAATTATGAAGGCGTATATGGAACTCATCCCTATGCACACAACTTATGTGGTAAATAGACGCGGTCCAAAGTCTACGCATGTAAACAATAAAATAATTGGGTAACAATCCATCCCGACTCCACCACGTTCTGTGCAACACATTAATAAAAAGAAAAGAAAAGAGAGAGAGAGGCATGAGGTTGGAGCAGCTTTGGCATGTGATAACGCCACTATCCCCGTGGGTTTCTGCGTCGCCATTTCTTTCTTCCTCCCTCTCTTCTTCTTTTCCTTTTCCCCTCAGATGAAAGTCTGAAAGTCTGAATGGAAGGAAGCACGCCAACACCAATGGTCCCCTTCTCCTCTCTCCCTTTTTTCCTGCTGCTCCAACTCAGAGGTCCTCACTGTCGTGTAGTATTATTAACTTTATATCTATCATCGGCTCCTGGCCTAGAAATCGAGCTTACGAAACACACCATCGCAATTCTAAAATCTAAACCGTTTTGAAAAGAATAATGTATAAATTCATTTGTGACGACATAATACAGGTTCATAGCTCATAAGCAAGTTTGCAAACGATACAAATATCGACGACACCGCTCCGAAAACCTGCTACTTTTGCCACTTGGAGAGGTGATGATGTCAACGTCAAAGGAGCACCGTCTCCTGACTGGCCGGCCGGTGATGGGCAGAGCCACCGATGGGTGGGAGAGTTAGAGCGGCAGAGGGAAAGAGGGGCCATTGTGGTAGCTGAGTGGGGTCGCCGTGGGTGAAGGAGACAGAGTAGGTTGAGGAGAGAGAAATTGACATGAAAAACCACAAAAAAATGTGTTCGGTTGTCTAATTATAAGATCCAACGGTTTTGATTAGCTGCCCATTTGACACAAAGATAACAGAGTCATGGTTATATATATATATATATATATATATATTATGAGCGTTTTCCGTTGCCCGTCTATATCATTTGGTTCTCATCGTTGGAAGGCATTTGTAGCTGAGGATAAGACAAACTCTGGCCGCAGGTTTCCGGCAAAGGACACAGTAAAGTGTTTTGTTCTCCTCAACTTGGAAGCTTTACATTCGAAGCCCTGACCAGGCGGATGCTCTTCCGTTTCTAAAATATCGTTTCTTACACAGATTCAACTTTTAACTGCGACGTCCCCGGTCCAATTTCATCTTTACTTTCCGAAAAGCAGATTTCCGAAGCTATTCTGACGTCGAGCCCTCACTATTCCGCGCTTTTAACCATCTCAAACAAAGATTCTTTTCTTGCAAAGAAGGCTACAACCAGCGACAAAATCGGTTGGTGAGCGGCCGAGCCTCGCGAAAGGGAACCTTTTTTAGGCAGAAAAAGAAAATGGCAAGACTTTGCTTTGCTTCGTAAAACGGGAGGGAGAGAGGTAAGAAAGTTAACGAGTAGAATTTCACGAAGTTGACTGAGAAATGGTGTTTTGAGGAGAAAGATGTATCCCCACATTGAAAGTTTTATAAAGATATAATTCATAGACATGTTATCTAGAAAGGATTGTTATGAAGTTCACATTGAATAATAATTGAATTCATGTCAGTGTATGAGAACATCTGCCACGTGGTAAAGGGCACACTACCAACTTGTCAAACACGCCCCGAAGCATCAAGAGATTTAAGGTCTGTTGCATTTATGGCTCTTTCAGAGGACGTCCTCTGCAACTTGGAAGAAGCCGCGGAAGAGAGATAGAAGGAAAGATGGAGGGACGCGTGACCTGCATCTACCCTCCATTCAATGCAAGAAACAAGCATACCCACAGCGGCCAGTGGCCCCCCTGCCTTCATTGCTTTTTTGAGTGTCAATATCTATCTCCCCATCCACGCCAACAATCAAAACTAATAAATGAAGGTAAGCTAAGGGCCTAAGAGAGGGGTCGTCCATGGCCTTTCAACTCTCGAGAACCAGCGAGAGAAAGATCAAGGATCCAAATTTCCAGCCAAAATGGCAGCCAGATCATTTCTCAGCAAGAAAGGAGCGATAATGCTCGATCTGCAACCAGATTGGCAGCTTTTGGGGATCTCTTCTCACCATCAAACCAATGGCTGTACTAAGGGGGCACGCATAAAGAAAAGTTTCACCTGGATGTACAACACCGCATCCTTCAATAGCTGGCTTCATTTTTGTGAGAGCCACTAGCGTATCAAGCAGACATTAAAAGGTTTAGGAAGTAAACACACCATCAAGAAACATTGCATCCACGAGGGAAAGAAAACCAAGAACGAAGTAAACAAATAGAAATAATACTTTGCCCATCCGGAAGTTTTATTGCCAACAAAAAAATATGCAGCTTTGCAGTTTTTTGACATGGCAGCTCGCATAAACAAGACCAAGCCTGTAAGCCTTTGGAAATTTTCGGCAGGCCCAGGCAGTTTAGTGGGGTACTTACAGACCTACAACCTCAAAAATTAAGCAGCCTTCAACCAGCAGCAACAAGGAAAAAAGTCTGATGAACAAATTTTCATTCACAGTGAGGTGTTAAAAGGGTTACGATCCACGCAGAAGGAAAAGAATGCAAAGAATCAAGGAACCAACTGCCGCATAGAGGTTCACAGCAGAAACTGACCTAGCATTCCATCACTCCTGATGTACTCTGGTGAAGGTAGTAGTGCTTATATACAGTTAATAAGGTAGACGTGGAGCTCAAATATGATTAACTATAGACGTAGCTACGCCGCATCGCCCGCAAAACTAACGTCTACAGGCAAGTTCAGATCAGGAATAAAAAATGCTTCACCACAGCCGGGAACAGGGGAGAACGAGCATGTTTCTCTGGCAGCATGGCTCTGATGAGTGGCGTTTGCCGTCCTAGAGAGTGGTTCAGTGTTCGTAAGGAGAGCAGAGTCGTGGACTTCTTGCATGGCGGCACCCGTGGCCAAGAAATCAGCCTTTGCACCTGAAGCACTTGGCGGTGTCACAGGATCAAGATCAGCAGCCTCTGCTGGAAGAACGGCTTCCTGCGGTGCTTGTTCAGATGTTTTGGAAGCTAAGATTTCTGGTTTCCCATTTGACACGTCCTTTGGAGGTAACTACACAAAGGGGGAAAAAAAAGCAACACTTTAAGCCCTTGACAAAATACAGGAACATAGAAAGGAAAAGTCTTTTGAAAAAGAGAGGGAGAGGGAGAAAGGAGTGCCTAGAAAAAGTGATTCTGGCGACCCATTCATGATTAGAAAAGCAACAAGCATATCTCACGAAAACTTGTTAAAGTGTGACCACAGAGTAACCGCTTGACAACAATGAATGAACAACAAATGCAGTTGGCATGCGTGCTTTACTCCGACTTGTGTGATTCAGTGGAGTAGTGCAAGTCTTGTACTGTCAAATGACAACCAGAAAAGAGGTCCTTACCTTTATCATCTTTAGACGCTTGTTTTGCTTTACCAGGCTCATGTAAGTCTTCATTAACCTCTCCATATCCTGCTCACAGAAGGCAAATAACTGCATCAGTTAAATAGACTAGAGAACAGAAGACAGAAGCCATTTAAACAACTGAAAACAATTAACAAAACGGTAAAGTGTGGGTAAACAAAAAAGGTGAAGTATGTAAAGCATACATTCTCTAAATTCGTTCTCTCGATTAGAAGTTTGTTCTCCTCATCTTTCAGGACAGCAATTGTCTGTAAGCAGAAAACAAGCACGATATATCAGAACAAACTGTACCATGCGAAGCACGAGAAACGCACGCAACCTGCTCATGTAATATACAGTTCACAAGAGAAAAGAGGCCTGAAAAAGAAAAAAAATATATACAAACCTTCTTCTTCGCTGGTCGTTTACTCGGCAGTCTCAATGCATTTGCTTCTCTTGCAGCAGCCTGTCCATGTAATATGCAGTTTACAAGCCCGATTAGTACTTAAAAAAATCAAAACTAATGATAGAGAGGCATAGAACATCACATTTTTCAAAAAAAAAAAAAAGTACACGACGAAATGGTCATATGACACGAAGCAAACACACTCGGTCTCACATTAACTCACCCCTTAAATGGCGTCACCTAAACATCAAACCCACTTCACCCAACTGTTCTCCTACGTCCCAAAAAGGGAACAAAATAATCAAGAAACTGGTTCCCGCAAACTTCTCCAAGCCAAAACCAACCAGCCTTTTCTACAAACAGTAAACGCCCTGCCACTGCTCATAAGCAGTTCAACTTCCATTAAAGATGGGAGAAACAGCACAATCAGAAGTGGGATGCATTCCACGCGTACTTATGGGAAACAGTAGAAAGAACATCTTGGTCCAAGGTCAAACACCTCATCAAGCCTCCACCACCAGGAGAGGGAGTGAGAGAGAGAGAGCCCAAAGTCAACACAATAAGCTCATCTTTCTCTACACAACCCCAAGTCCCCCAATTTGAAAGAAAATGGCGTCAACACCAATGTCATATATATATATATATATATATATATATATATATATAGAGAGAGAGAGAGAGAGAGAGAGAGAGAAGGGGGAGGGTTACAATGTGCTGCCTTGGGTGGCAGCAGCAGATCCTACATGGGGCGGGTGGTCGATGATTGGTGGGGCCTACAAGACGACATGGACAAAGACGAGTTGGGTGGGCCCCCACCACGTTGGGAATCCACAAGGAACCGACGGTGTGGAGTGTGGACGATGCTATCGACTCCACCAGATGGCATTCAATACGCGAGAGAAAGAGAGACGGGAATAGAAAAAGGGGGAAGGAAGAGAAGAGAGAAGAAGGAAAAAGAACAGAGAAGGGGTGGAAGTGGACTCTACTCTACCACCGGTGATGACCTAATTTGCTCTGCCCACCTCAAGGGGCCCCAACCCCACCACCCAAAAGAAAGAAATAAAAAGGAAACAACCAGAGTCCCACCGAAACAGCGTGAAGATAGAAACCCGTTCCTCCCCTTTCTTTCAACAAACAACATCAAAAGAAAAAAGAAAGGTGCTCTCCTCGAGGAGGGAAAAAAAAAATGAATGACACCCATCGGCGCCACCGCTCTCCTTCTCCCGGAAAGGAAGTAAAAAAAAAAAAACTACCAGCGCAGAAGATGAAACTATGAAACAGCAAACCCGTTATTCCCTCGCTTCTGCCCAAACATCTTCCCTCTTTCTCTTTCTCACAGAAGAGAGATATAGAGAGGGAGAAGAAAGGAAACAGATCACGAAAAAGGAAAAACCGTAAAAGCCATCAGATGCTGACAAACAAACCATTAACAATAGTACGGTTATAGACCCCGGATCAGATATTCCTTCCTCCCCTCCCCTCCCCTCCTTTTACACAGAGAAAAAGAGAGAGAGAGAGATGTTTCGCGGTTAGGTCAAGGGTTGGTTGGAGCTTTTGCTCAATAACAGAGAGGGGTGAGAGGACATCCGGCGGGGAGAAGCGGAACGCCATCTCCGCCGTCCCATCGACGAAATCATCACCACCACGAGGGACCACGACGACCACCACCACATGCACCAAACTTCGCATTTAATGCATCAACACCGTAGAAAAAAGTGTGAAGATGGAAACCGGCTTCACTTAACAACCGGAAAAAAAAAATAACCGATGAAGATATTTCTAAAAAAAAAAAAAAGGAAAAAGCTAAAAAAAAAAAACAGCGGGAGAAAAAGGAGGAAGAGGAGAGAGAAAAAAAAAAGAGAGTAGAGATGGCGAGGAGAAAACTAACCTTCAATCTGACAACACACCCGAACCCAGCGCCACCGTTGTCGCCGCCGCCGCCGCCGCCACCGGCCGTCTGAAGAACCTCAGCCGCCTTGACCCGCGGGTGGCTCGACGAATCCGATCCGTCACCGCTGCCCGCGGACCCCGCTCCCCCACTCCACGACAGCGGCGTGGTCGGGCTCGCTACCTTCTCCCTGGCGGCCTCCATCTCGGCCTTCCCATCCCCCTCCCGGTCGCACCACCCATCGGCCCTCGCCACCGGCTGCCTGGCCCTCTTCCTCACCACCCCCCACCTAACAGGGAGCGAGGCCGCCGCCGCCGCCGCCTGCGAGAACCTCGGCAACTCCGCCTGCGGGAGCCGAAGCCGCAAAAGCATCTCCGCGACCATGGCGTCGCTCCTCATCGCCATCGCTACCCACTCTTCGTCCATCTCCTCCTCCACCATCACAACACCACCAAAGGAGCAGGAGCCCAGAAAACTCCAGAGACGAAGACGAAGAAGACGAGACAAGGGACGGAAGAAGGAGAAGAAACAGGAAAAGGAACGAGGAGACCGGTATTCCTCTGCCTCTCTCCTTCTCCGCGCTCTTTAAATACGGGGGAAGGGCGAGTGTGTCTTGTATTTAATGCACATATCCGGTTTCCTCTTTTGTGTGGGCGACGACGACCCAAGCCCCCTCTCCCCGGGGCTCCCTGTCTAAGTGGCCCCACGCGCTACGTGGCCTCTTCCCATTGGTCCACCCTTGACCACCCTTTCCTAAAACCAGCGCCTTCGGCGTGACTCCTTCTCTCTCTACACCCCCACCTGATGTCAGTCGGTGGCAAGAGAGAGAGAGAGAGAGAGAGGACGAGGCCGCTGACGGTGTTGGCTCGTGCGAGAGCGCGGACGCTTACACGTGCCGCCCGATCTAGGCAGAGGTGTCAGTGTCGCCATCACCCAGGTGCGCCACTCGATCTGGTTCGCCCCCGCCTAGGCTCGAGCCCACTTGGTTCGGGTCTCCGTTACGGGCAGCTTGCTACAAATGGACCGGGTTTCGGATCCGGTTTCGAAATGCGTCTTGGATCCAGGAGTTGTTGCAAGTAGGTTTTGGTGATGATGCGTGTAGATAGAGATGGAGAGAGAGAGAGAGAGAGAGAGAGTATTTCTTTGTGACTAATAAATGTGGATCTAAGGGTTAATTGCTGGGTTGCGTTTTACCACATTTCTATAATCTTTTACTCTCTTTCCTTTTCCGATCTTCATGAGATCGAACTCAACTCCTCCGTCACGTGCCTTCGGGTGTAGAGAGAGAGAGAGAGAGGGAGAGGTTTTTTTGAAAAGACAAGAAAAGTTTTATTACTTTATTGAAAAAGAAATATTTATACGGAGGTTCTTTTCTTACAAGAATTTGAGTGTGGTGGATGCGATGCATGGCTGGCACTTAACTGAATCTAGAGGCGAACCGCCCTCCTAAACAGGCAACTCCGGCTTTCCTCATATGAAAAAATGTAGGTTTGAAAAGAGTCGTTTCTCGCTTCTCATGGGATTCGACGCCTGGATTTTTCCATTTCTCGCTTGCCATTTATGTCAGCACCATCTATCTTGGCACTTGCTTTAATTGAGTTTTTTTTTTTTTCCGAATATATGTGATTAACAAAAAATTATTCAAGGAATATTATATTAAAAAGTAATTGGAATCTGGCGAGTCTTGACTCTTAAATCGGCCGTGAAATGAAATGAAATGCAATGTAACGTGGTTTGGAGTGGGGTGGCTTTAGACCGCGAAACCAAATGAAGAGCTTGAGAAATGTTGGGGAATTTTCGTTCAAGGTTACCACCATTTAGTCATAATTCCAAATGTAGGCTTCACATTTGTAATTCAGTTCTTCTTATTTCAACCACTCAGGTGAAGAATCACCTTCAACGCGCCCCAAATCTGCCATCGATAATAAAAGCGTCAGTGGTGTTCATTTGAAAAAAAAAAAAAAACGAAAACAAAAATTATCTTTATTAAACTTCAAAGGATAAATTTGTTGAACACAAACTTTTACGTTATCCAAGAAGGCTTCATGGTTATCAGCAAGAATAAGAAGAACTCATCGTCTATCGTGAAAAGGGATAACGTCAATCTCGAATTTGTGATTAGAATGAAAAGATTGGGCTGCAAATGAAAACGCTTTTGTTAGAAGATTGGGATGAGGATAGATAGTGGGCTCCATCGGCCGAGGTGTAGCTGTGCCACTCATCCAAATTGTTGTCGCTTTTTCAGGCGACGCTTCAATTTTCCGAGTCTTTGTTGAATTTTCCGAGTCTATTTCATCAAACTCAGATAGTGAATTGCCCAATAACATTTAAAAAAGTAAATGATAAAAAATATGTATAATAATTAAATTATTAATATAATTAACAAAAAAAATTTATACGCATCCCTGAAGTTTATTTTTGGTGCATGCTTGTATAGCTCTTTTGCCTTTATCTACTTGGTTTCATGGTGATATAGCGGAACACCCTTGAACGAAAATGCTGCATATCCATAATTTTATGGTTTATAAGAATCGAACTAATGACCAGACTTAAACAACTCAGTAAAAGCAATCTTAACCAAAAAGTCTTGGAAATTCACCACATTGATTGTGAATTATAAGAGATAGTAGATTGGGCGGCACTAAGGAGAACCTTGGAGCGCTTTTCCGGGTGATGGGTGGTAATCTTCTTGCTCACATGAAACTAGTTATTGACTTTTGTATTCAAAATAGCTCTGGAAAAAGATAAACACAGTAGTTAATGTTCCATAAATAAATAAATTGTAGAAGAAAGGAACTAGTCTTTGGGAGCGAATCATTAATATGGCTTCCTTCAATATGATGTAGTGGATTTCAAATAATTCTTGTGTCTGTTTCCATTTAAATGTAATGTGGGATTGTATCTTTCAGCTCTTCAAGGCAAATAAGGAAGAATATTCAGTACTTTTTTGTTATGGTTTTACGCACTAGCCCTTCATGGTTATGGTGCAGCAAATATTATTCTACTGTCCATTTTAATAAATTGCGTTCTAGAGTACAATGTTTACAAATATTAACCAAATAATAATGATATGGCACAACAACCAGAATTAATTCATGTCTTAAAATCACCACATTATTGAGACATTGATTATATTGATGTTTGAATAAGAATTGTACGAAGAAAAAAAATATTATTATGAAAAAGACATATTATTTGTGAAAAATAAAATAATAAATTTTTAGTAAGAGAATGGAGGTTACTCTTATAATTGGCTAGACCGCGCAGTTTTGCATGAAAGGAAAAAATAAAACTATTGGCTAGGTCCGGCGTTACACTTAAAAAAATTGAAACGGAAATTAGTTTAAGATACTTTAAAAATGGCGGATACCCGAATAGTTGAGGCTTTCGATACTCGATTTTTTTTTTTTGTAATTGTGGCAATATTTTCCCGTACAAAATATTCGTTTCTGCATTATTTATATCATAAGCACATTTTCTTAAATTTTTGGTTTCAGTACCTTTTCAGCATCTCCTCAAAGAACTAAAACTTGTAAAGAATGATTTTTTTTTTAAAAAAAAAATAATTTTATCGTAATGGAGAAGTGCAGCACGAGCGGATCTAGTCAGGAGCATTTTCATAGTTAAGGTCGAGACCGTGCGGGACGCGGGGGACAATGCCTCCGTATTTTCAGAATTTCAGAAAGGTGGGCCTCATTTTTAGTTTATGACAAATAACGCCCTGAATGATTATTTATTAACATTCACGTTGCTAAGAAAACAAAAAGGTCAGGCCCACAACTTGAACTGCAAAAGGGTTTATGTGAGAGTGATGGAACGATTCGGTGCGGAGTTTTGTAGGTTTTCAGCATTCTAAACCCTAAATCTCCGGCGGTAAGGAGTACACTATGTTCCTTCACACAAAGGCAAAGCCAAAGGGACTGGGTCCGCACGCATGGGTCCCGTCCTCCCTTAAAAAATATATCAAAATTTTAATTTTAAAAATTTTACTTGTTCTATATAAAAATTAAATTTTTCGAGCATTTGGCAACACCAACACTAGCATCGATATGGTACTTCATCAATATATCTAAAAAATTATTGTTGTAGAATTTTATGAATCTATCCTAATGTTGGAAAGTGTGTATTATTATTCAAATTGCCAATCACCTCAAATCCGTTCTCAAATTCATAAATGTACATTAGGAGCAACCCTAACATGGTTAGTTTGTTGGGAGGGATATGGACCTCAAACTATGGATTAGATCCACCAATAACATACATGCCAACATTTACCTGTTATTTTTCTAATATTACTATTTCTCTTTAAATTAAATTACTACGTTCATATTGTTGACAAAATTTCAAGAACAGTAAAGAGAGATGTTAATGTAGATAACTTAATGATCGACAGTCGGAAATATGGGTATCATTAAAAAATCTACAAAAAAAAATTCGAAATTATAGGAGAAAAGTGGGCTAGAAAGAGAAACTTTCTTCTTCCAAAAAACTTTTGCCGCCTCTCGGTATCCATCCATGGATACTTCCAAGGTTTATTCGCACGAAGAGACACTTGAACAATAATATTTATGTTTGAACACAATTTTATAATCACATCTTCTAAAAAGAAAGAATGTGGCAATGACAAGAAATCCTGTGACACAAACAACCCCAGTTTTCCCGTGGTAACCGGCATCGATTTTGGCATTCTAATTGTTCTAAAAAATGACAAAGGAAGCATCGAAGTTCACGGAAAATTCATAATTTTTGTCCAACTTATCATCTAATATGACATTTTATTAGAACAAATAATAGTCCAAGTCAAACATACCGTCGTCGTCCAAGACCGAACAAGTGAAAAGGATGACGGAAAAAAGGGGCCCTCGACGGGGAAGACGAACCAAAGACTTGGTGAATTCAAGTAGCTCCTTCAAACAGGGGGAAAGATTTGACCAGTTGACAGCAAAGAATAATTTGTCTCAGGTCCCCTTTTTATGTATTCTTTTATGCGGAGGTCGACTACTGGACCACCACAACTTCTTGTCCACGTTTTTGGTGCACTTAGAATTAGCATGTTCTTTTTTTCCTTTTGTGAATTATACATGTCTCCATATATATATATATATATATATATATATATATATATATATATGTGTGTGTGTGTGTGTGAATGTTAGACGACAATGAATGTCCGGCGACTTTGGTTATTTAGAATCACACAGTCATCTAATCAGGGTTGTTTATATGATGCAAGAAGGCAAAAATATAGATTAATATTAGATGATGAACCCATCATCTTTTTCCTTTTGTTTCATCATGTTTAAACAGATGACCCTTATTAGATAGTTGGATCTTATTAGATAGTTTGATGACTATGAAAAACTAAAGTCATTATCCAATTTATATATATATATATATAAAAGGATGTCAATGTATGGGGTTCAAATTAATTGGAGATGTTGATAAATGATCAGCTTCCATAATGTGTCCATATTGGATGCAACATATTAATTTAAAATTCAACCGGGTTCAAATCTGAATCCGATTGCGTATTTATTTAAAACTGAAACTAAATCCCACCATACTTCATTTCTTAATTTTTGGATCCAAACTGCTTTCTTCATCGAATGTTAAAACTTTGTTTCCATGCGTGGCCCATTTTAAAGTAATTTGGTCGGATATCTGATGTAAATTGTATCGAATGACATACGTAAGAATAGGTTGTAGAAACTCGACCCACTCCTGCTCTGAACTTGGTCTGGCGGATCCTAACCTACTTTCAGCTTTATAAAAGACTAGGAACCAAGATTCATAGAGAGTGAGTTGGGATATGTCAGACTAGGGGGCTGAGTCCAAGAGTGAGTTGAGTCATTATAGTGGTATTAAAATACAGATATGAGGTTTCACATGTGCGAATGAGTATGTGTTAAGGGGGTAAATTTTTACATCCTAAAAGTTTAATATCGTATTAAAGATTGTGAGATATCTTCAATGACTTATAAAAAAGATTGTTAAAGTGATTAATTGTTATTGTTTCTAGTCTTTTTCAAACTAAAATGTAAATTGCTAAGGAGTCGATTGGAATCCATTAAACCAAGGATCCGAACTCGAAAGTAGGTGAAGTCCTTACATAGGCCCCGACGCATTGGAGATCTAACATTGGTACAATGTAAGATTAATAATAAGAACAAGCATGAAAAGCCAATTCTTTTTAGCCAGAAATCTAATACAATTAAACTTAATTTTTCTAATATTATAGATTGGAATATTTAACATAAATTTTTGAACATATGGTTCTGGTCCAACTCCATCCATCTGCGTCGTTAAAAACAGCAAAAATCATATATATATAATGCCACCGTACCTTATCAAGACAAAGACAAAGAAGAACAGTGAAGCGTTGGCGTTTGGTAGGCAAGAAGTTGGATTGGGACTTGTCACATCGACCAGTCTAATCTCAACACCAAAGTTCTTTACATGTTTGTCTCTATAAAAGTCACAGTTTATATGAGCTTGCCTCATCAAGAAAAAGATTGCACTAAACATTTGGTTTAGAATCCAAATTATTTTATTTTTAGCTTGAAAAACAGATATTATATGTTTATGACATTGCTTTATTAGGTTATCTTTGCATGTCCGTGTTCTGCATTAATTTAATTATGAAGCTGCCAAATGGACAAATTTTACTTTGTTTGTGTAGATATTACGCGCTTTCAATGAAATCATTTTTTAATAGTTCCGGAAATCAAAAGTTTTAGCTGCCCCGGTTGTTTAAATCAGATCAACGAATCAATTTCACACCTTTCAAAAAAAAGAAAGATTAGAAGTACCGGACAGCATGCTAGATGTCATATCTATGAACAGCGTAAATTAGTCGCTTCAGTGTAAAAACAGCGTGAGTTTATCCCGGGGCTATTTGTCTGTCTAGAGAGGATCAAAAGGAAGGAGGGATTGGGTTGTCAGAACAAGTTGTGGAGAGGAAAAGTTTATTTAATTTGGATGGATTTGGGGGCTTGTGGTGTTTGGGGACAAACGGGTACGCCTCGAGCCCATGCCCTCCCGCCCACTGCAACGAGACAATTATGAGGACCATGTTTGTTTGGTGGGGGAAAAAGCCGCCGTGCCTAAAAATCAGGCCCCCTCAACCGGTACACTGCTCTCTAAAGTTAACTACGACAGCCAAAAGAGTGCGCTAAGAGGCAGCAGTAGACTTTCACAGCGACCTTTGCCACCGGAAAAAAACAGCCCTTCTACGTCTGGATCCATCGGAAAAAGAATGAAAGAAAAAAAAAAAACGGGATACACTGTCTTCCACGTACCTCAGCAGGGTTGAGACTTTCAAGAAATATCATATATATATATATATATATAGTAATTAGTAGATCATAAGACATTAGGTCAGAAATGTTTTACTGAGAATCATACACTTAGTCATTTTTCCAGTTTAACAGGTTTCTTTTTTTTAAGAATAAAAAAAATACACAGCTCTAATGACACCAAATTTTTTATCATATAAAAATAAATGTTTTTCTTGAAAAAGAGTTGAACCAAAACGTGTTTTATGTTGACTTAGTAGAATGTTTCATATTTCGTTTAAAATCATTTTGGACAAGAATCTAGGAAGGTCGGGCTTTTTATCCCTGGCCCAAGTGGTTTGGGATATATATATATATATATATATATATATATATATATATATATATATATATATATGTGCTATGTATAATGAATCATTTTGGCCGTCGAATTTTTCAAAATCAATGGTTGACAGAAAAATAATGAGATATGGTATTTTAGTCATTTAACACTAATTAACAATTTTTTTTTCTAAATCGTCCATTTTATAACAACCAAAATGATTCCTTATGGGTTGAATAATTAAGGGTTGAGTAATATATATATATATGTAGACTAGAGAGAGAGAGAGAGAGCCGATAAAATGAGAAATATATAACAAAATTTGGGAACAAGACGTCCCCTAGATACAAAAGCAATCTGCAAAACAAAAGCAAAAAGACGAAATATACAATACAATGCACAGTGAAAAGAGAGAGAGAGAGAAAGAGTTTTGACTTTTGGTTGTAGTTCGCCATAGCCAAGTGTGCCCCTTGATCTTGGAATATTTAGTGGGAGTAATATTTTAGTAGTTACTGTGTGTGACTACTTTGCGGCTTTTCGGTATTTACTAATCCTTGGATTATCGGTCCGTGCCTCTTCGTTCTATTTCTTTAGAACGGAATTGTTAATTAATCAAAGAAAGGAAGAAAGAGGCAAAGGGGGTGAGGTTTTGTTGGGTGCTGCCAGTCCTTGGATATAGATCTCATTCTCATTCAAGTCTTAATGAGTCCAAAGAGTTAAACTACCACTGATCTCAATTAGATTGGGTTTTCCGGATGAGGTCCAAAGGTCTCTCCATTCCCCCTGCCTCTAGGGTCTTAAATTGCATCAGGGTCTGAGCGCTGCCTTTAGATCGACAAAGCACACTTCACACTTAACCCACAAGAGAGTGGAACCCATGGAGATCGAAACGGGGACATGCCATTTCCGACCAGCCATGATCCACCCTTTGAAACAATTAATTTGGGTTTTCGTGTTTCTGTGCAAAAGAAAATTTTCTGTTTGCACTTAAAGTTTTCTTATTGTAAAAAAAGTAAAAATTCCAATACCAAAGCCTTAAGTGGAGGGCCTATGAGTGATGCAAATGAACTGGAAATACCAAATTATTGATCCAACATCGAATTCGTTTTGTTTGGATTCAAATTTGTTGCCCGGTTGATGTGGGATTCGATAAAGATGAATTTGTGATTACGTATGAACAAGAGGTTTCTTGTTATTCAGATCCGAAATTCAATTTTCAAGTGTCCGGTCAAATTCAAATCACATAAAGTTAGATTAAATAAAATTCGATAAAAGTGGATCGAATGAATCCAACCCGAGAGTGGAGCCAGCACCACCTCTTCTCCTCTGCTTCAAGTCATCATCGTCATCGCCATCTCTTATTTATTACAGCTTCCTTTCCACTGTGGCCACATTAAAATCAAACTGTTTTTTTTTTTTATATAATAACTCCAATCCTCCTCTCCCTCTGGCCCAACCCAACTGTTCCTTCTTTTCTCTTCTTCCGCATAAAAAATGCGACCACTCCACACGTCTTTGCCAGTTTTAAAAAACACAAAAATGGAGGCGACAGAGATGAGTGGAGAAGACTCATGCAAGATCCGTGACGATGGTACTCATGAAATGTTAGAAAAAGAAAGGAACAAAAGGATCTGCTCTTACTTTTTTCGTCTCCATCATTCTTCACAACTTGATGAGGCTGGAATCCAAGAACACATCCATATAATATTACTTTTTCTTTAACCTCCAAAACCAAGCACGCTCCTTTCTCTCTCCTTTGTCATTCGGCTGGCGGCGTCATCCTTCGTCTGCGACTGGGTGATTGTGCCGATTCGTCTCCACATTCTCTCTCCACCTTTCTTATTTTGTTTTACTATACATTGTTTTGTATATTTTGTATTTTGCTTATGTTTTGCGGCTATTGTTTAGGGGACTTCTTGTCCCCAAATTTTAATATAAATTTTAATTTTATTGGCTCTCTCTCTACATATAGATATAAAAACAGATTATCATTTTTGTACTGTACCAACAATAAATTATTGGTATATATCACCATATGATTTGATTTGTAGTCTTTGAGAAAAGGAACTTGTGCTCTGTTTATGACGGCCCTTGTGCTCTTAAGTACCATTTTGGTGTAATTCAAGCGGTTCGATAATTAGAGAAATTTGTTGGGTGTTTCTTTTTTCATGCTTTAGTTGATAATTTTTTGTTTTTTTTGTTTTTTTTTTAAGTTCATGCATAGTTTTAAATTTACAAAAACTGGAATCAGAGATAGACAGGCCAATTTGTGGTTCTACGTTTGAATTCTTTTCACTTGTTTAACAACTAACATTCTCGTGTTTTATGATTTTGCAAGATGGCTCCTAGATGAACGTCACGTGAATATGGGCTCTTACATCTGAAGTTCCAGAGACAGAAGAAGATATATACCATACCAATAATTTAAACTGATTTTAGAATAGACGCATGTGATATATGTGTTTTCTTCGCTTATGTTCTACTGCCAAGTGAAAGACATAATTATTTTGTTCAACATAACATGCAAGTGTGCGTAAATACGCATCTATGGACCAAGTTACAAACACAATAATACGATTGGCAGGATCACAAGTGTCCATCTTACTCAGTTCGTTATCTTTTTTTAGGTCCTGATCCATAGAAATCAATATCTTTATTTTGCAGTGAACTAAACAGTAGGGGCGGAGCTAAGATTTTTTTATCGCATGAGTCAAACTATAGTTCTAAAATTTTAACAGGAACTGAAATAAAAATTTTCACATATAATACATTCCTCTAAAAAGTTGTTGGAAGAGTTTTTAAAATATTTTGTGACACTAAAAACTGTCACATATAATACATTCCTCTAAAAAGTTGACTGGTCACAGTTTTTAGCCACATAATACATTAAAGCCATCTAAGAACGGACGTTGGAGATTTTTAGCTGGACCCTAATTGCTTCTTACCCCTAAAGCCATTTGTGACGGTTGCTCTTATAAGCTGCGTTCGATTGGGCAGGGGAGGGGGGGACTGGTTCGGATTTTAAATCCATGTGAAATTTCGTCTGGAAAAAACGGTCATGCGGCCGAAACTTACCATGGCTAAAAATCGAACCCTCGGGTAAATCGGATCCAAAGGATCTGACTTTTTTTCAAGCTAAATGATATCGCCTGCCCGTTTCTGGAAAGTTTCTCGTTTCAGCCTCAGCAGCAGCTGCCGTTGAGCTCGCCTGCGCAGCAGCCGCTTTCCACACAGCATCGGGGGTCCGGTGAGAGGTAAGAATGCATCCTTCTCCGGTGAGAGGGGAAACCCCCCGCTCTCTCTCTCTGCGCATCTCCTTTCTTTTCGTGTTCTGCTGTTGGATTGTTGATTTTTTTGGAGATTTTTTGTGGGGATTGTTTCTTGGGTCGCCGAGTGTAGCAACATCAGTTTTTTAGTTTTATACATTTTCTAGGGAGACCTTGTTTTGATCGACTAAGGTGACAGGTGTGCTTTTTGATTTTTGTGGTGTAACTTGATTTTGTCTCTACCGTTTTCGGAAATGTTTAATGGGAAATGGTTTAGAATCCTTTTCAGTTTCTTTGTCTGTATCTTATTCTGAATGGTTTAACGGAAATGGTTTATACGGTATGTTCTTGTTTCTTTTTCTTGGAATCAGCTTTAAGAGTGGGCTGTTGCCCACAGGCTCAGTGCAGTTGTCGGTTCTGTGGATTTTTTTTCTTCCCTGAATCTTCTGAGTAATTATTCTATTCTAACGGTATAACACTTACATGCATATCTCCATGACTGTTTGGTTGCTCACCGCCTCACTAATTTGTGTTCTTTGAGAAATTGGAACTCTTGTAGTTTTATCACTCTCTATTTTGATTGCATGGAATGAGGCTTTCAATTTTAGTTTCAAAGACATTCAGTCTGCGACTTTGAGCAGGTAGTCTTGGTTAGTTTTGTTATTCCATGCTGATGTATCGGAAAGGAATTCCTTTACTACAAAGCCTAGTTTAAAGTATACGTTTGGCTGACAATCGTTTATTCTTGGCAATTTGCGATCTGGCATACCAATTTCCTGTTGCCATGCCAAAAAGCACAACCAAAAAGCATTATAACAGGTGGTTGGTTGAAGGCCAAAAGTATAACTGTTTTTTTCTCCCCTTCCTTCACTTAATCATGAAACACCCAAAATTTCTTCACTCAAAAACTTTTTCTAGTTCATCAAACACATTTTCATTTTAAGATGAGGTGAAATCTCCCTTCTTCTATCCTTTACCAAGGGAGCTTTCATTAGTGAAGTTTCCCCTCCTAATCACGATGTGCAATCAAATACTACCTTAGTCTTGACCTAATTTCCTTTTCCCTGCTCAGGGCTTTTGGATGTCAGATACTTTACTCAGATGTCCAATCAGGTTAAATTAAGTGGTGATGCAAGGGCCCGGCTGGTGTCCTTTTGGCTCCAGGGATTCAGATTTCCCTCTCTTCTGCCTCTGTAGGGGAAAATCTTGCTCGGGGAAATTCAAATTCCTTGGGACGAACGAAGACGAAGATGGAGAATGGTGCCCCGTCCCTCCTCCCTCATTTCAATGATGTCACTTCCTCTTTCGTCAAGGTGAAACAAACCCACCCTCTTTGCGTGTGCGTGTGTGCATGTGTGTGCATGTACTAAGCTCGTTTTATATAGGCTTCTAGAAATGAAGGTGTTGATGTGTCCTCTGATGCGATCCTTTCCTTCGTCGATTTCCTGGACTCAGTCTCCGACGCCGCACTTGCTGCGCCAGATGACATGGGGTCAGCAACACGTGCCTTGGAGGTCGTCAAAGCCACTCATGAACTCATCAATGGCTTGAACGAGGTATCCACATGGATCCGGGTTCTTTTGTGATTTTATTTCTTTGTTTTTCTTTTGGCATCTTTGTTCCCTGGTTTCTCAACTCACTGGTCTTTGTAGGAAGTTGTGGATGCTTTGTCATTGGACCTGCCAAAAGCGATCGTGAAGTTTGTCGGGGTTTCTGAAGAGTGCAGCATGATCGTGGACCAGATTATTGATTCCCTTTGTGAGAAGTGCAACCCAAGGGATATGCTCTCGATTTTCTGTGAGGTCCATTTTATAGCATCTTTGCATTATGAGATATAATCAGGAGGCTCTTTTTCTTTTCTTGGGGAATTATGATTCTTTATGTTTAATGAAAGGGCAATATTGTTAGAAATGAAGTGTTTCGTGATTCATATTTGAATGTGCATGCTTTGTCTATGAAAACAGCATCTTTTGGAAGTTGCGGTTTGGTGGGTAATCCACGTGTAGGTGCATGAGAAGTTTGATTGACTATTATTTTCTAATATTGTTGAAATATGCTGCTTTATTTCTTATTCAATCACTTTGAGTGGATTTTAAATTGATAATGAACTCGATTATGTAGTATAGCCAAGTATTGCGATGATTACAATTAAATTCTATAAGGTGTCAGTTTCTTGTATTGTTGATCACTGATCCTTGAATCTTCACCTGTTTGGTAAAGCATAACATCGATTTTGTAGTGAAGCAGAAAATGCTTGATCGAGCCTAGACTGTAGTCTAGTTATATCATATATGTGTAAGCCTGGATAAAAGTACCCTTGGAGAAAAATGTGGTCTAACCATCCTATCAATCTCACTATGGTGAGCTAAAACTAAGGTGCTATACTGTAGTAGTGTGTCACTATTTTTAACAACCGTCTGGTGCAAAAGACAAATCGTGATTCTGATGTGTTGTTGAAAGTCAAAGAATATGCCTGAAACATGATGGATATAGGAGATTGCTTACCTGATATTATTTACTAAGCTGTTGGGGAAGTGTAGTTAATAATGTGTGTATATGATAACTTTTTCTCTAGCCTATACTGTAGTAGTGTGTCACTATTTTTAACAACCGTCTGGTGCAAAAGACAAATCGTGATTCTGATGTGTTGTTGAAAGTCAAAGAATATGCCTGAAACATGATGGATATAGGAGATTGCTTACCTGATATTATTTACTAAGCTGTTGGGGAAGTGTAGTTAATAATGTGTGTATATGATAACTTTTTCTCTAGCCTATACTGTAGTAGTGTGTCACTATTTTTAACAACCGTCTGGTGCAAAAGACAAATCGTGATTCTGATGTGTTGTTGAAAGTCAAAGAATATGCCTGAAACATGATGGATATAGGAGATTGCTTACCTGATATTATTTACTAAGCTGTTGGGGAAGTGTAGTTAATAATGTGTGTATATGATAACTTTTTCTCTAGCTTCTCTAGTATGTCATGCGATAATCCCATTCACTTCACACACAGAATCTCCCCTTTTCTTCTTGTTTATTTAACTTCAAGCCTTCTAATTTTATGTATTCAATCAAGACTACGCAATGTCAACACAAATTGGCTCTAATTGTGCAAGTGTCCCAAGTACTACTTGTAACTATATCTAAAATATTTGTTTCTTTGTCACTTTTAGTATTTCTGCTACTTAGGGGATGTTGTTTTTACCAGATGTTAGTCTTTAAATCGTGGATATGTTTTTGCATCAAATTGGCAGGCACTTGACTTCTTTAAATCTTGTGGTACTGCCAAACCATATGTTCCTCTTTTTCGTGGAATCTCTCATGGTAAGCTTGATTTTGCCTCCTGAAATCCATTTGTTTGTTAATAAAAACTATATATATATATATATATATATATATATATATATATATATATATATATATATATATATATTGCATTATATTTTTGATTGATTGCTATTGTGATTTATGTTTTGTTTGAAATGTAATATTTAATTTCTCATATAAAAAATATAGGTTTGTTTCGTTTATTTTCTGTTGGAAATTTATACCCTGATAGTAAATTGACACTTTGGCATCAATGTGGGATGAAAATGAAATGTCAAATGGTAATTCAGAAATTGAACTTCAATTTCATAGACTCCATCAATATCTGATGTCTGATGAACTGCAAGGATGCTACTTTTCAGCATTGAACTATTGATTAGTGAAAATTGTGAACAAGATGCAATCTGGTTTGGATAGTAGCCACTGGTTTCTGGTGTTATATATTTTATCCATCTTGATAAGATTTTCTATGGTGTGGACCTATACAGAGTTTTAGCACATCTTTTTCTCTTATTACTACTAGTTTAGACTTGTCTAGATGAGCTGGTGGTCCGAAATCCATGAACTTGGTCCTCAGACAAACAGTTTCATAAATGCTTGCTGTAACAAGTCCAGCTGTCAAAAACAAGGAGGAAAAGATGTCTTGCAAACTAGTGACATGGCAAACTTTTTAGCAAAGAGACAAAAGTCAATGACTCTGCTGTTTGTGGAACATGAAGATTTGAATGATGAAGCCTATGAGCTTATGCATGATTCACACCTCGTGAAAAACCAAACACTAGGCACATCAGCATTTAGACATGGTTTCTGTATTATGATTAGAATGAAGCAAACAAGTGTATCGTGTTAAGTTAATCTGTCATTTATTTCAGAATTTTGACAGCTCTCTTGTTCTCGTATGCATCTTGTTTCATTCTCTTTTCTTCTTCCTATTTTTTCTTGTTTCCTTCTCTTTTCCTATTTCCTATTCTTAAATAGGAATTTCTAAATAAAAAGCTTCACAAATTTTTGGAACGTTTTTCTTTCTCGTCTGCTTCTCAGTTGCCCTTAGATTCCACTCACCCTTTAACGATTCTTATTTTGCTTATTTCGTTGTTACAACTATATGTAAACACTGCCATCATAACAGACAGACTTATTATACTGAAAAGTTTTACTGTTTGTCGATGGGTACATTTAGGTCTAAGATTATGTTTTCTGGTTGCTTATGAATGGGATGGCAGAGGTGAATGTGCAGCATTCTCGATATGTGATCCAAGCACATTGGACTTCCCTTGAGGTCATTCAAGTAGGGTTGGGCAGTAGGCGACTCATCAACTGGCCCATAAAAGCCTGGCAGGCTCTTATGAGCCTGAAGAGAACCTGTCCCCTAGCCCATTAAATAAACAAGCTGCGTCCTGCTTGAGGTATTATGGGGTTGAGGGCCAATGTGTAAACCCAAGATCAGCCCATTGTTCATTCTCAAAGTAATGATCATTGAAATGATATCTTTATTAATATTTAGGAAGAGATAAGGGGAATAAAAGGGAGAGAGGAAAGGAAACAATGCAATGGGGAATTAGGTTTTTTAGGGTTTATTTTTTCTCAAATTTCTAAAGTACTTTTGTTGTGATTACACATTGGAAGAACATGACCTACTCCAACCTGACCGTTAAATAATTCCGTCTTCTTACTTTCAGGTTTTTATGGGCCTGAGGGTCAAACTGTTGCCGGGCCCAGCTTACTGGGCTCTGCCTGGGCTTGGGTCTGTTCCCAAGCCTAACTTTCTAGTTTTCAAGATCTGGCGAGACTGTGTTCTGTCTCAAGTTTGATGAGACTCAATGTAAATTTTGGAGCTTATATGTGAAGTTCAGTATCATGTGAAGCCACATCCTAAGGAAATAAGAGGAAAGCTCCACTGGCTACTATTTGGTTCCACATTTATTTTCCTGTTTTCTAAACCATAAGATGCAACTAGCTGCTTGATGGTATGTGGGTGATAAAAAGATAGCCTTTATTTATTGTGCTTTCTCTATCATAGTTTCTTTACTGAGATTTAGATAGTTTTCTTTGTAACTGATTTCCTATGCACTTTATTATAAAATTTTATTTGGTATTCTCTGGTTGCAGTATTCCTTTGTACAAGAAGACGCCATTTTGAACAAATAAAAACAGCAGTTCCAATGGTTCTTAATGTTCTAGAATCTGCATCCTCAGAACTGTCAGAAGAAGATGATGGCTATCTGCATTCTCTGTTTGAGAGAGGGACTGCTATTGCTTCTTCCATACAAGAAGTGTGTGGAAAATTGGTTCGTGACATGCTTCATGTTGGGCTATCTTTTTCTCCTTGCCAGTACTTTTACTTCTGTTATCTAATCAATTTTTCCGCTTGAACCTGAATGTTAAATTACTATTTGCTCCATATTATAGGTGGGAAATGACAAATGGCGACTTAATGCATTGCTTGGTGCTTACATCCTACAAGTCATGGTCTCTCTTTCTTTCCCTCCCTTGAATTATCCATATGACTATCTTGAATGGTCAACATTCTCTATGATATTGTTTCTTATTTTTTTTTATGTTTTGGTCTGTTATGATGCCTTTGAATTTTGGGGTTAATGCTTTTGATCTGCAGGCCCTTGTCTCTAAGGTAGCTGGTTTTGGTGCTGCTTCAAGTAGATTGATCTACATTTGCCAGTTGTCCAGGTTCCTGCTGTTTTGTGGGTTTTCATATCTTAATTTAGTAACTGGAGATGATGTTGATGCTGTTATTAGTCGGTTAGTTGGGGGTAATTGTTCAATCACTTCTGTGACAATTTATGCCATATGATCATCTGGAGAATTATGAAGTGAGTTTGAAAAATCTTCTCCAATTACTGCAGAGGATAGTGATCATTTGTTGGCTTGTTTTCCATCTATGAAACATGGAGCATCTCTAGCTGGTACTCTCCTCTTCTTTTTGTATAGATCTTGAATTCTTTAGTAGGCAAGCTAAAGGTTGACCATAATAATATCTATGTCCAGAATCACTTCGTTACGAAACTTCAATCCAGCATTCTGGTGTCTAAGTTGACCTACATGTTGGAGACCTGTAGTCTCTTTTGCAATACATTCTTTTGCAAACGGTGGCACCGTGGCGGTGCCAGACATTTGGGTTCGAGGCGCACTAATTCAAAAACTTTTATTCTTTTAGGGGCACCAATATATAGAAATGAGTAAATATATGAAGACACTAATTTAAAGTAAAGAAACTCTGATGGGCTGGTCTGGGCAACTGCCCACACCTGCATACATGTGGTGTCATGATTCCATCACTGTTTGTAAGGTGTCTTAGGTAGCTATCATGTAAGAAAATATCTTGTTTGAGTTGTTCGTTTGCTCAAATTTTGCACAAAAAAACTCTAACTATAATTTTTTTTTTCCTCATTAGTTCTGTGGGGTTATGTCTCGGATGAGGTTGCCAAGCATGCTGGTGAAGAGTTCAGCAGCGTCTTACTCAAGCTGCAAAATGACCGGAATAAAAGATATAAGGCCATATGCTTTTTGAAGCATTTACTTTCCTCTGCTGGTTATTCTTGGGAGTTAAAGGGACACTGTATTGACTTTGTGCTGAACATAACTGATGATAGATTATGTCAAAATTTGGATGCTGAAAATTATGATTGTTCTTCATGCTTCTCTGACATGCTTGGCACGCTGCAGGTAGAATGTGGTGTTGCTTGCTTTTTTGAATTTTGGATAAATAATACTCCTTACTCTAACAGTTGAAGGGGATAAAATTTCAGGCTGTTGAACTAGTCATTGTCTACGCTTCAGATGCTACAATTCGGAAAAAAGCTTTTTCAGTTTTAAAGAGAGTAAGTTTTTAGACTTATATGAGGTTATATCAATGTTTTCAATGGAGAAATTCGAGGGGCGATTTTTTCCTTGGAACTTGGAAGCCGATTAATAATGTAAGCTGCAGTATGAAAAAGTGTGAGGACATTGTCTAAATACTTGTCCTGTATATTAGTAATTTAGTAGTGTTATCTCATTTATGGTTCTAGCCATTCTGTTTTATTCAAGTGGCAAAGGTGGGAAACTTGGTCCAATGTCACATTGTCCTTGTAGTAACATGATTGCACATTTTGGTAATCTCTTTCTCCCTGAATAGTTACCGCAATTGACCACAGGTTAATTATCTTGACACCTAGATAGTTAATGTATACCACTCCATCTAACATGATTGCACATTTTGGTAATCTCTTTCTCCCTGAATAGTTACCGCACTTGACCACATGTTAATTATCTTGACACCTAGATAGTTAATGTATACCACTCCATCTGGTTCAGGATTATTAATTTATTCTATGTGAAACTTTAGTTAACAACTTGATAACTTTCAGAGATTTTGGCATTTGAAATCCAAGTTGTCAATGGTGATTACCAGATGCAACAATAGAATGGCTACAGAGGTACCACATTGGACATCTGGACTTTGTCTTGGATAAAAATCCAGATAGAGAAGACTTTGAATTTTAGTTTCTGCCTAGTTAGAAAGTGCCACTACTTTTGAGTTTACCACATTGGGACATCTAGACTTTGTCTTGGATAAAAATCCAGCTGGAGAAGATTTTGAATGTTAGTTTCTGCCTAGTTAGAGAGGGCACTGCGTTTGAGTTTCCCTTGCTGTCTTGAACTCCTTATGATAACTCTTTTCTCCATCAATTTGTGGTTATTGTGTTTGCAGTAAAAAAAACAAAGGAGAATATTGTTGTAACAATGTGTAAAATGCTTTTTTATAAAAGCAACTGCATGTTGCATGATTTCTGTACTGCATATATGTAGTTCTTAAAAAAAAGAAGAATAAGAAGAAATTCCTAGTGTACTCTTAATTCTCTTCTTGTTGATTAATTTGTGTGGAATTGGATGCAAAGAGTACACAAGTATGACTAGGTGGTAAATTAGGACAATGAGGGAGGGATTACCCATCATTTTTCCACATAAGTACAGCCTTTGCCTCATGAATCATGACTTTTCAAGCATATTCACAATTATGAGCATGTAAAATTTACTATTTTCTGCAATTGCCATCCTGTTCAATTTAAATTCAAAAAATTAGAAGCTGGTTAAAAATTAACATGCATGCTTCCAGAAAGGAATCATCTTGTGTTGAAGATTTTTTGAGTTGTTGGTGTCTTGAAATGGTTTCAGTTATCAAAGTTTTTAGGAGGGCCTGTGAAAGCTTACACACTAATAGTTGGTTGGATCCTTATTGTTATCCATTTTTGTTCCCTATGTTGGTTATGCTGTCATCTGTTTGTCATATTTTTCCTTTCTCCCTTTGCTCGAGTAACAACTTTAATTTTATCTGTGATCGATTTTCTCTTTCTCCCTTTTAGTATATTTTTCTTCAAATAGCCCAAAATAGTTCCTTTTGTGTTCTTTGTGGTCCTTGATTCATTTATTCTTTTCTTTTTTGCCAGGTACTGGCTGATCTACCTTCTGGACAAAGATTTGATATTTTACATGTTCTTATTGCAAAAAGTAGTTATCCATCAATGGTGAGAGCTGTATGGGTTTGAAGTTTTACTGACATAAATGGTGCCTCTATGATATTTGCAGTATGTGCATGCCCACATGCAATGCATGTGGAGTACATCATTTATCCGTGGCCTGTAGGTTCTTGGTTCACAATCTCTTACCAGAGATTTCTTGTTTTGCTACCTTGTTGACAATACTCATGCTGATCAAGTTGCATGCATGCTTTGTCCAATTGGTTTCACAGAGGACCTAATTGTGACTTATCTTCATGTAGACCGCACTTCTCATAGATCTTGCAAAAGAGCATTTTGCGGAAAGCTACAAAAGGTCTAGAGATGATGAAACAGACATGCAAATTGAGGAGAAAATTATCCAGCAAACATTTGATGGATGTCGAAACATTCTTGACTTGGTAGAGTTAGTTTTGAAGCCTCCAAAGGGAGGTCCTCCTTCCCTTCCAGAAGATTCTGATGCGGTATACTTCTTGTAATCTCTAAAATTTCCAATGAAACCATGACGAAAAATGTGTTTGGTCTTTTCACATCAAAATGCTTTTTTGATGGGAAAATGGTACATATACTGGTAATTTTATATATTATGTTTGGTTTAGTACCGTTGTTCACTTACCTTAATAATTTTAGAGCGAGATCTCATGCTTGCTTGCTCTTTCTTGATTACTGATAAAGGTACTTCATTTGCTCGTCTTCTTTCCTTTGGTCACTAAAGAAGGCAATTTGTTCGCTTGTTTTTTTTTTCTTTGATCGCTCATGGAGATACCTCATTATTCTGAGGCCCTGAGCTCATGTTCTGTCCTGAGACCCTGGATTGATATTCTTATCGAGTAGGGATCACAAACACCTTCAGAGTCCAAATCAATAGGTTGAGTGTGCCATTGTTGGTTGGGACTTGGTGCAAAGTGATCTAAGCTGCTATTTGGGTCTTACTGTGTAAGGATGTTAGTTAACACATAATTCCTGCCATGATGAATTGCATGCATCTCTCTTGCTCTTTCTCTTTCTATCTCTTTTCTTCCCACCCTCCTCTTTTTCTTGCACCATTTTTTTCCTCTTTATCTTCTTTCCACTTTTTTTTGATGGCCAACTCTTGGTCTGAAATGACAACAAAAAGAAAAACGGAAAATCAGCAGGCATCATTAGCTTTAGTAATTTTTAGTTATTTTATTCTTCACTAGTTATTTGTTTGTTCGCGTGAGACTGATGTTTGTTGATCTCTGACTTGTTGCTTGGTTACATGATTATGTTTTGATATCACATTGAGCTATTAGTTAGTAGGTAAATCAAGGGGTGTTCCTAAATAATTGTTTGGCATAGGACCTTTTAAAAGACGTGCTAACGCCTAAGCCCTATATCTCACACTATATGAAAGAGAGGAATGGGACTGCACAAAATCACACTTTCATTTCCATGATAGCCTTGTCTCTCTGATTCACCACTTGAGTATGAAAGCCAAAGCATGTCTCTGCCCTGCAAGCCCCATAGTATAGCCTATTCATGTTGTATGGCTCCCTCCTACAGCCTTCTATGTTGATCAACAGAGTTACTCCTGCATGTCAACAGAGTCAGTTGAGCAAGGATCGTAATCCTCACTCTGGACATAAAATCTTTATCCAAATACTTCACTCACCTAATTACAGAGAGAGTGGTAGATAAATTTTGTATTCATTATTTCTATTTGGTCTTGTTAGTTGTTTCTGAAGTTAACCATATTTTTATGATTGGAAGCATATTATGCCTAGCTTTGGCAAGCATTACATGTTGTGTGTAATAAGGAGAGAAGAAGAACCACATGCTGTGAAGAATGTGTAGGCTTTGACAACGTTGTTCATACTTCATTGACTCATTGGAAAAGATAAAAATGAAAAAGCAGCATACCACAATGCCTGACCCATACCATATCTTCCACATGTTTATGGTTTCTCCATCATATGGTCCCATGTGCCATAATTTTTTCTTGATTTTCCTTATCCATTGCAGAATTGTGCTGATTTCATACTTAATTCGGTCAAATAAAACTCTTCTCTGTGCTGTATAGAACAAATGTAGCTTTCTGCAGAATTATTTATGCATCATCCGTTTATTTTTTGGGGAACCTTATTCTGCAAACGTTTGATTGCTTTTGACCTTATGTGTAGGTTGTATCAGTACTTAACCTCTACAGATTTATCCTTTTACTGGAGTCATCAGGTAAATGTAACCATTTGCACTTAAGGCTGATGGTCTTTCATAACTCTAGAGTATGGGGTTAGGAACATGCACAATTCTTAATCTGTTGCAAAGACTTTTGCTGTTGCACTGTTTCCTGCTAGTTTTGGAATTAGGAGTCTTTTTAATTCTTATTTGATTACTTCATATTTTTTGCAATTGAATCAGGGAAGACAAACTACAGCTGCATCTTCCTGATTAGCAAATTACAAAAAGCTTACAACGAGTGGTTTCTTCCACTTCGCACTTTGGTCTCAGGAATTCAAGCAGAAAATGCAAAAGACAATAGTGAAATTGCACAGGGCATTGAAAGTTCCTTAAATCTTATTCAGCTAGTATTGTGTCATTGCATCGAACTTGTTGAACAGTACATGAGAAACCCAATAGCCTCCTGTTAACCTTGTAACATATTTATAGATTATGCTATGGTCTCCTGTTAGTAAGTAAATTATGTTTTCAAGCTAGTACGCTTCTTCTGCTCGCTTCAACAACCTAGGGGAAAGGAGCTGCCATTAAATGAGTTTCCTAAAGTTTTTCACTGAATTGGTTTGTGGTATTTTTTCATAGTGGCTGCCGTGTCTAAGTGGACCTCTAAGATTCCAGCGGGGAATTTGTGAAGGAAATTTCTTGCAATTATTTCTAATTCCATCAGTCCAAACACCAATTTTTTGAGATAGATAATAGGAAAGCTTATGGATGTCACGGGCTGCTGCAAAGAACGGGTTATCAGATTCTCTATACTCTTTGGCAGTTGGGAGCATGGATGTTATGAAAGTTTTTATGTTTCAAGTTAATGGCACAGGGAAGCTCCTCTGTTGGCATCTGTGACAGTGATAAAAAAAGGCAGTCTGCGGCTACGGGTCCTCGAAAGCATTAGAGAGTAGCTATTCCTAATTGACCTTCGAAACTTTACCAGAATTATGCCCCACCAATAATTGGAACCGATCATGTTCCTTATTTGGTTTGTTACGGAGCTACGATAGTATGCAGCAACTTCATAAATGATTATCTTCTTGAATGCCTTTTGTCCTTTTGTGTGTGTGTCTGTTGTGGAGGTGAGAGGAACATTTCAAGCGGCCTGGCCACTGTGTCTGGACAGGCGAAACCGTGGTAAGCCTCGAGAAAAGAAACAGTTATCCTTCTGGTATGATCGTCTCCTGTTTCGTCAACTTCTTTATGATGATCCTACTTCTAAAAGGAAAACGAAGTGAAAAAACTTGGGTGTTTTATTTCGCTCAAGGTATAAGTGGTTGCGATGTTTTTTTAACGTGCATAGATGAATGGTCAAACTGATCTGGTCGATATGATAATGATCATTATTCCGTTTCCCTTTTGTTAATGATAAGCAACCTGGGCATTGGTTCGGAAGTGTGCCGGTTTATCAAACTAATATGCCTGTTATATCTACAAAAATTTGGCATGAAAAGGCCTCCAATCAGGAAGTTTCTCCTTCCAAACTTATTGCCTCCACTTGCACTATCCTTGCTAGTGGACAGTGGTCAACTTACTCTTGCTATCCAAAAACTTTACAGTGGTATGCTGGAATCTTTACAGGACCAACATCAGTTTGGGCACAACCTTATTCGGCTTGTCTTTTGATCCTCACAAGGAGTCCTTCCCGAACGTCTCGATTATGACCGTTCGGCACTCTAACTCAATTGAGATCCTCTCAAACCATTCCCTGTGCTGGATTGATCCAACAAAATCACTCTCCATCCTAGTTGCATCTCGCAGGAAAGGATTTTTCTTCCGTTTGATTGTGAACCATATTCCCCATCGTCCTGTCCGATTGTGAATCCCATTCTCCGACGCGGCCTGAATTGATACCATTAACGGCTACTCCACTGATCAATGTTTTTAACTGTGGTCAGGGTTAATCCAACCTTACTTCTTTATGGGCTGCCCTAGTCTTAGCCTTGTGATTCGTTCCTATGGGCGTTACTGAGTGTGCAAAGTAGTGGCAAGAAATTTGCCTCCGGCACATTTGTTTGTTTGTTTTCCTTCGCCTTTGGTTCGGTGTCCTCAATTATTACTGTAGACTTGGAGAAGTGAGGTGAGACAGAGCCCATTTTTCAAAGAAGAAATAGTCGACACCTCACAATCCTTTTTTTTCTTGTCTAATCAGTTTAAAGAGGAAATTAACACGGACCCACCTGCCCAACAATTGCATCTTTCACTGGTTAATTATTATTATTATTATTATTATTATTATTGTTGTTGTTGTTGTTTTGCTTCATGGCGTATTGTTCACTTTTTCAGAAGCACTTGAACCCTGTAATTACTCGTTTTTTGGTGGTTAATTATATATTTTGTTGGACAGGAAAGCAACTCTGTAAGTTGCAATATGTTTTCCTTACTTCTAAAGCGTTTTAAAGCAACGTTTCTCTTTGTCTCCTGTTTTGGTTCAATTGGGCTCTCCGTATAGCATTTTGTTCAATTGTTTTGGCTGTACAGATTTGTTAATCTGTTAATCGGAGGACTGCCTCCAGCAGGATCGTTTCTTCTTCTTCTTCTTCTTCCAGTTGCAATATGTTTTCCTTTTCCATGGACAATGAGGAGTCGTGTGAGAGCCAGACCACTTGCAGGACTGCTTCCTAAGGGACAAACTCCAGCTAGCGATTTAGTTGGTCTGCTTCATTGAAAGCAACACGGAAATTAAAGACTCAGGATACGTAGAGCGGCAGGGCTGGTACTTGATCTTGATTTTAACACCACCCTTCATAACATAATCCAACTTGGAGATGGTTGTTCTTGAATCAGTGTTGTACCAGTGGAGCTTAATTGGCCTTAATTAGCCGATGCAGATCGAATTGGTGGAAGACTGATCGGATTCACCTGCCTATTCGAATTGGTTAGTTTGTGCTGGCTCTCGTTACCGTCATGAGAGCTAATTCCAAGAAGCTTAGCTACACTTGGCGACTTGGCGTTCGCTTTGTGGGCAGGCAAGCATCACGCCTAGGAAGGTCGATAATCTTCTTCGACAAAAAGAAACAGTGGCACTGTACATGATGGTCATGCAGCTTTCTGACTAGAAGAGGCGTGACATCATTCCGGACCAGCAACTTTTGGACTTTAGGCTGGAAAACAGCAGGCGAGAGCCTTGACCAAAGCCAGCCAGCGGCCAGATCTAACATGGCTGGAAGAGCGAGAAATATCTAGGCGTTGATCACTCGTCCCACAAGATGCTGCCCTCTGTTTCTTGACAAGCTTCCAGTTAGATTTGCTAGTTTTGTATGATCTGAAGCCAGAGAGATCCTAGTCCAACCAGGGGTTCTTGATAGAGCCATCTTACTGCACCTGATCAATCACATGCATTTTTTATCAGATGCAACATATTCTCACTCCTTCATATTGCAAAAGTTGCTGGGATTCAGCACAAAATTAATTGCCTCGAGTGCCTGGCATGGTGAATCCCAGCCCAATATTTAGCCCGCTTTTCATTAGGGGCAAAGCTATAAATTTCTGGCTAAAGAACACTAGTAATAAATTTCAAAATTTTAAAGATCATCAAATATGTAAGTGGGAAAAATTGCGCCGATGTGTCAATATAAAAATAAATACTTCGTATGGGTCCTTCTTAGCAATTGCCTACACGTTGCGCCTTGACCCCTGCCTTGATTCACATCCTAAAAAAGAGAGTTTATAGACTCTTGATAATTTTAAAGTCTTTGACATGGATTTATCCTTGTTCTTTTCCAATAATTAGAGTTTTACTTACAACCTATAATGAAGTATGCGAGTACTTAGTGCTCATAAAGGTGATTACTCATCACCGGAAAAGATTTTAGATCTCTTTCGAAGTGTGAATCGATGGATGATTCAACTCTGTTGGACCCCTTGTAGGCTCCACTCGATGTCCTTTTAAAATGCAACCTCGCCGGATGTGCCCAGTGTGGTATTTTATTGCGACTCCCATATCGTCTTTGTCGTTTCTTTAGAAAAGTGTGAGGTTGACTTCAATCATATAATAGAATTCCGATAAACAAGCGCATTATACGGATCTTAATCTTTCTTTTTCCCCCCTTTCCTTTTGCAAAGAGATTGGAGAGAAGTTCATAGCTTAACTTTCTTGCGAACAAGACTGAAACCTTCTTTTTGGTTGAGCGAGACGTTCATCCTTATCACTTGAGACTCCAAGCACTTCCCTTCTCATAGACTCTGGAGTCTTGAACTGCGTCAACGGCTCCACTACTTTAAAATACAAAAACATTGTACCTATAAAACTAAAGACTTACCTTCTTACAATATCGTAGCCAGATCAGTTATACCATCCCCCTCGAGGTAGCACCCAAACCTTTTGAATGTAATTCTTACATGTTCCAAAGACTTTAGACAGCAATGCAATTGAATATTTGGTTTGCAAGCAATAAGCATCGGCTACCTAATATTTTGTTGCAACTATGAAATTAAGTATAGAAGCTTAGACAAGCTTAAACTATAGGTTTATCTTTTCTATCTACAATAGAAAATGCAAATGAGTAAACTAGAGACCGTCCATGTATCTCGGGCTTGGCTTGAGCCTCAACTTGGATCGACTAATTGTAAAGCAAGATAAGCTTGAACGCACCTTTCACTCAATTCATTTTTAACTTGCTTACTAGCACTAATGCTGCAAGCAACACAGGCTCCTACAGCGAAACCTCCATTAAGATCTATGCAAAGTAACCTCTGCTTTAGAAACCTTTTCCGATTTGAAGGAATGGTAGTTACAACTCTTGCTTGGGCAGGTGAAAAGTCGGCAAACTCTAACATTTCACGAAGAACAGAGAAGAGTTTTCATTTATAACTTGCTGTTTTAGATATCATTGGAAGAGCTGAATGAGTTATGTCGAATTTTTTTTAGTCAGCATCCTTTACCATAACTGGATTGAGTTTGTTCTTCGTTCTCAGAAGTACAATTGTCAACAAGGAGCAAAAATATCAAGGGCAGCGGCAGAATCAAAATGTAGAAACAGTCGTTCAAAACGATTTCCAGACAATTCAAGAAATGGAAAAAAGCGTGAGGTGGTTGACGCAAGTAAAAACATTCGGAGAAAAGAAAACCACTTAAAAGGAACAAAACGACATTGAAATCAGGATTCCCATAATCGAGAATGGAAATTTTCGATGGATATTTCAAATCCCTAAAAATCTGGATTCCTACCTACTATGAGTGGATTCTCCTCCCTAGCCATGGCCTGCCCACGTGATCACTTGCCTCTGGTGCAAAGAAAAATAGCAGGCCTTCACAATTTTTTTGCACAGAAGCAATGAGAGAGGTCGCCGGCCGCAGCAGTTCCCCAACACGACGCAGTTTTTTATAGAGATGCCAAATGGTGGGGCCATTACAGGCTCTTGCAGTGGCTTCTCTCTTATCAAATGTCTGCTGTCAGTATCAGAGCCTGTATCGGATCTCACAGAGTATCGACCCCTCACTGAAACGAAGCAGACGCAATGTCTCTCACAGGAACAAGAATTAATATAAAAATCGACAACATTGGCTGATTCTGTAAGAGTACAAAAAGCAGACTAGTTTTCTGTAAAACAATTCAGTTCTGTTACTGATAAAATACTGACTGAAAGTCTGAAACATCCCTTGTTTAAGGAACATTAATCCTGTTCCGCTGCTCCCCTTTAAAGAATTTAAGTTGCATTCGAGGTTTCATGGATGATCATGGGTGCTCTGATATCATGTTACCATCAACTTGCTCCACATTTGAGAAAGAAAGATTCAGAAGAACGCTACCGTGCTAACTTCTCTTATATACCATCGCAAAAGAGTAGCCGGTTCACACAAACTACCGTGAAAATGTTTTAATGCATTAGCATATACACAGAACTCATAAAGTGACTCAAATCCTTCAATCTTCTTGATTCCCACAAAAGGGCAGGGCACGTACATCCTCATCAGCCGCGATCCATGGCCGAGACGGCCGGCATCGCCGGACAATTGAGGGCCTGGCCGTGCTTTTCCGCCGCCGCGGGAGCAACCACAAACCTGGCAGGGAAATCATGCGGCTGTCGGGTCTCTTCATGGGCGGTCTCATCGTCGAAGTTGAGTGCATAACTCAGGGGGTCGTACCTAAACTCCCCAGCATGGCGCCCCGCCCTGTTCAAGCACATCCCCCCCACACCCTCCTTCCCGATCGTCCCGAAGAGTTTCCGGCACTTGTCCTTCAAGGCCGGCAGCTGCAGAGCCCGCCTCCTCAACCAAGACGACGATCGGGCTAGGCATCTGTACGCCGGCTTCGTCTCCGCGTCATCTGAATCATGGTGGCATCGGAAGCAACAGAAGAAGAAGGACGGAGAACGCCGATCGTCCATCATCGTCCCCACGAGTCTCCGATGCTTCGACGGTATCAATCACGAGAGAGAGAGAGAATGGTTCTGCTACAGGTTTTCTTGGTATTTATGGACGAATGGGTTCTCGATTTCTCAGTGTGATCGGGTCCGAAATGTGTGAGTACTAAAACGAAGGTCTCAAGAGACCGAACTGTGTGATCGGGTCCGAACAACCTGACCGCCCTCCCAAGAGGCCGCCGGCCACCACCCATAGATTTCTTCACTTTCATATTTATATTTATTGTGCTTATTTATTTTTGCCCCACATTTATTATATCTATCTTTTGTCCGCTTGGCCTTCCTAACCCGGAACGCCTCATGATTCTTCCAGCCATATATTCCTTGTATGGGCCATGATATATATATATATATACTAGGAAAAGAGTAGAATAGTGAGTTCATAGTCATAGTGGGCGGATGAGAGTTCCCTTTACCTGGCTAAGTGGTCAGATTCAAGATCTTGAAGTTGAAGAAGATGTTTAAAACTAAGTTTATGTTGCTGTAAGCTGGTAAGGTGGGCCTGACACCACTTTACCTATTAAAGAAAAAGAAAATGTCAATGTTAGAGAAGCATTAATATGTTAATGTAACGTGCAAGCTTATGTATTGGTCTTGGGGAAGATGGGTAAATAAATGCACATATTATATCTTATTAAAAACAGTCTCATTTCATATTCCATTTAGTTGATCACGTAAAATAATCAGTCCATGAATAATTGTGTTCTAATTTGATATGCAAGTTCATAACAAAATCCAAATCCAAATCTGGTATTTGATGGGACAAATGACAGAGCCACATGCAGTCTGTTGTGGGCAGTTGCCCACACCAACCTTTACACTGACGTTTTAACTTAAATAGAGAAAGATACCTTAAGCAATATCTGGAACCGATGGCTGCCAATCTTGGATAATGTTTAGCCATTGCACCAGTTTCCATGAAAAAGGAGAACAAAAAGCTTCCGATGAATTCAAGAAGGGAGCGCTTTTTTATCAATTTAGCACATTATTTTTCATTATCACTCAACCTCTTATTTTAGAAATTTACTTTTAAACTTATTAAGTTTAAGCTTTTTAAGTCAAATCCCAACAAAAAATATCATGGATGAATCTTTTTACAGCATTAGTGCAAAGACACATACATACAAATATTACTATTGAAGACTGTAGAAGAATGTATTAAAATCGTGAACTTGTGTTCATATTTTAGAAAAGATATAACAATGCACCTACATTTGGGGAATGACAAATTACCACTAAAAAAAGTCAACAACAAATAGGTTCCCTTGGCAAGAAGGGTGTTTTAGTTATTTTATATTAAGAAGTTTAATGTTTTCTATTAGTGTTTATTTTTTAAAAGTCATTCCTCTGTTCGTCATTTGTTATATGTGGAAAAGTTAGACGCCTTTTTTTGCAATTTAACAAGAAATTATGAATAGCAACTCGCCTTTTAGGTAAGTAACAAACTAAATACAACAAATGAGTGCGACTTGGAGATTAAGACAATCCACGTGACAATTGAACTTGTAAGTTCAATTGTCAGTTGATGTCAATTAATTCGAATATTCCATCATCACAAGTAAAATGTTTGTGTAAAGATACCTTTCATAAATAACCACCCTTCCCTTCGAAGAAAGGTGTTTTGTTATCTTACATAAAAAGTTAATGGTTTGTTTTAGTAATAAGTTTTGTTTTTTTTCTTTAGCTTTCAAAAGGCGAATCGTTATTTGCTATTTAAGCCAAAATTAGATGCCTTTTTATAATTTTTTTTTCTACATTAGACTAGACAACGGGTCGGGGTGGGTATGGCAGAATAAGGACCCGATTGGCAACCATTATCACGATGTAAGGCTTGCTTCCTCGTTAGCCTTTCCAATTAAGACAAACTTTTATGACATTATGATGCGGGCGGGTGTTATTTTTACTCATAATCTGTCATGTTCTTCAACCAATATCTCATAATTGGAGTTCCATAATGTTTCTATCTAGAACAAAATATGATTCAATTTTCCCTTTTTTTTTTTTGTAAAATCATCACTTTTGAAGCAAATGCCATGGAGCTATTCTAGTTAGTTCAGACAGATGTATGAAAAAATAGGTCTCTAATTAGTCTGGTTAATTCAGCTCACATGATATTTCTGTGACAATCTCTATGATAGTTAATTTAGCTTCTCACCAGAACGTGAGTTTCCAAGATTTAGTTCAGCTATCAAAAGAAAACCAAGATTTACTAGCATTAGTTTATCGCGATTTCCATGATCTCCGCCGCCGTGAAAATGGCCAGCGTCGTCCGGAGCCGCAGATTGAGTCTCCAAAACTGTGAGCTCCAACATCGAGGAAAGTGCGACCGACCACGGCGCCATTACCTTTATGCTGTACGCGTTCACGTTTTTCAAAGGCAAAGATGTCACTCCTTACAAGTTTGAAGGAAGGAGGGGATCAGGGCAGTTACGAGTTAATGCAGACTCTGCTCTGGTGGTGCAAAAGTCAGGGAAAGCGTCTTGCTTTCTCGTTCTCTGCGCCGCCGGCCGGCTGCCGGCCACCCGCAGCGCTGCAAGACCGAAACGTAGTGTCGGGAGCCGGTGAGGTGCTCCCTGTACTTTGTGGCTCAATTGTTAACCGACTTAGCCAACCGTTCTCACCGAACCGGGCCGGCTCGGAGACTGGCTCAATTTGCGTGGGAACCGGGTTGGGGACTTGTGTTTGCAATGTCAAATTAGACTGTATGTCGAATCGGGATCAGATTACTAATTGGATCTTTACTGCTCTATCCAGAAGTCTATGTTCTTCATCCCACTCATTTGCAAGTCCTATTATTGCAAGTAAGGAAGATATTGGATTACAATAACTAAGGCCCGAGAATTACATTGGTGCATGTTGTAAGTTTTGTGTTTCTATCTAATTAGATACATAGACATAGCGTTCACAGTGATGGTGAACTTTAGTCTATTCAACAATCCGACCGGCTATGCTATGCCCACAAGTAATTTTATATTAAAATTAAAACTACGCAAAAAGAGAAAAAAAAAATTTCAATGGGCAAGATAGGGGTATCAGCAGTCAGTGAGCAATATAATTTAGTTCCCCAACTGCTCTATAGGGTTGTTTCCTCGTGAAAATAAAAGTGGAAAAAGCAAAATAACTAATATATTTTCTAATGTATCATAGATGAATATCGTGGGAAGAAAAGGTTGGAACCTGCATGAGATGAGACTTACAGTGACTTTTGGTCCTTCGATCAATCCATGCTACGTATGGGACAAAATAATGTAGGGGAAGGTTGAGATCCACATATATATATTTTTATATTTCTCCATCCTTATGGTTTTAAAATCATTTTGATTCATAGCAAGTAGACTAAAATAATCAATTTTAGGGTTTAACATGTGATGTTTTAATCATCAAAACATGAAGGCTGTCCAAGAATATGAAATTTTGGCGGGAAAGACAAGTTTTTTTTTTATGAAAAGAAGTTCAACCAAAACGTAATTTATTTAAATTAGTACTAGTAAACAAGTTAACATGCTGATACTTTGTTTAAGATATTTTTCAGTATGTATTTAAGTGGACTCATTTGTGTTCATAACGCAAGTGGGTTTTCCATGTATATAAACCAAATTCCTTAAGAAGTAGATTGGCAACAGTAACGTTCCGTTACTGGAGTGTTACTGCCAACCTGCTTCAAAAAAATGACAAAGATTAATTGAACATCATAACAAGTTCTTTTTACTAATATGCTTCATTTTTTTGAAACAGATTCATGAGACAATAACAATAGTTACAATTATGAAACGACGTTTAAGGGCCAATTTGGCCAATGAAATAGTTTGTAATTGTTTTATGAATTTAACTTACAAATTGTAGAGCATATTCATAAATATTTTCAAGGTATTCCATGAATCTACCTTACCTTTTGAGTCATATTCATGAAACACTTACATACCTCTCCATTTTCCAAACTGACCCTAAGGTCATTGATTCTTATACTCTTTATTTTTACAATTTACCATAACTTCCATGCCTTATGTAACATAGATCATAAAAATTTCTTTAGTCAGTTTTACAAACCAAAAGAAAAAAACTGTGATGAGATAGAGCCGCTGACATGAAACTAAAAAGAAATTTAAGACAAAAAACAACTCGAGATGTTCTCAACAAATTTTGTTTTTGAAGTCAATCTAGGAAAATTTGACAAAATTAAGCAAGTTGTGAAAATCAATATCAATTAAATAAAAAAAAACATTTTAGATTTGATATCAATTACCCTCTTATAGTTTTGAATGTTTGTAACTGATCTAATCCAGCAGATGTGGTTTTTAATTGCTCTAATATATAAAAAAAATGTATTAAACTGATTATTTTCATGGTCAAATGTGTCCCTTAAGCAAGCAAAAAATCAATGACTCAGTACCCAATACTTGATGGATTAAAAATAAAGTTTTTTTTTGCAAAATTTATACGAACAAAAACATGGTTTCTAATAAGCGAGGTAATATGCACGCTTATATGTGCAGATTAAGGCTAAGCCATGCCAAAGTATTGTGTTCTCAAGTATTCCATGTTGTATTTAACATAAACAGTCTGATATGTGCAAAGGTCCTGACCCCTGTATGGATTCTTCTATGCATTTAGTATCTGCTGGTTATTGTTTTCATCCTGTCAATGATGAAAGCTATTTTATTTCTCTGCGCCATTTTGAAGCCCCTCAGACACATGATTTCCTTATATCATTGGGGTGCAACTTAAAGAACAGGAGGATCTAATGTCATTTAAGTCTATGTTCCTCCACTTTTACATTGTCAAAAAGTTTGATGTTGTTGAGTTTATGGAGCACAAAATTTCAATGGCATCAAACAAGATCAGATGTAAGATTTCAACTTAGCAGATGTTTGGTTACTTGAGTTTTGATTCTAATCCATGGATCTGATGTGGTAAAAGATCAAAACTAGAATCTATACTTCATCAGACAAAGTCACAAATAATGGCTCGGAGTTTTAAACGGTGAGGTTTTTCTCGGGTATAATACGACGACCTTGAAAAAAAAGGAAAAATAAGGTAAATTTTTAAAAATTTTAAAAAACAAAAAATGGGAGAAAAATAAAATAAGTAAGAAACTAACAACACAAACATCACAAGATAAGTAGATTTGCAACAAATAAAAAAATAGAAAAAAAACTGTTTGACATTAAAAAAACTGAAAAAAGTGAAATAAAACCTGAAGTTTTCAACTTTTTTTTTAAAAAAATGCATTTTTTAAAGTTTTAAATGGTCATTTAATTTATCACATTTTTCCCGCATTTTTTTTAAATGCATCTTCAGTGACTATGAGGTGACCTAAAAACCCACCTTTAGATCTTCACTTTATGTTTTGCATTGAAAAAAGGTCTACTCTAAAATCAGAAAGGAAAAGTTTAAATCTTCAATCCTTGAATCTCAAATGCTGAAGATATTAGACAAAAGCATATCAAAGGCAGTCAGACTCACCTTTATAGTATATTGCATTCAATGATGTCCATGAGATTAATGCACGTTCCACAATTTAACATAAGTTTACTGCAGCACAACCCATGAGATGAAGGGGTACTTCATCCCATAGACATGTTCAATCAAACTCTTCTCTTAATGAAAAAGCGAAGACCATCCAGAGAAAAAATCCCGATTATGAGAATCAAAGAGGTTGCGATAGACCTTGGTGATTCATAGTAGATCTATGTATGCCCGTCATCTTGATTTTATGGTTCTTTCGTAATCATAATATCTTCTATAGATTTTCCTTTTTTCACTTTGTTTTCCTTCTCCTTTTATTTTGTACATGGTTTGAGAGACTTCTCACTAAAAAACTAATAGACAAATTTTTTTAAGGCATTCATACTTCTACACAGTTTTCACACACACACACACACACACATATATATATATATTTGGGTAAGAGAGAAACTACACAGTCGGAGTTTGAGGCAGAAACTCCTTCCTTCTGTTTTGCTTTCAGACTCTAAAACTGATTCAGAACGTGGGTAAACTTATTGTTATATCCTTCAACTCGGGAGTAGTTTCTACCACCATTTGCAGTGCAAGAAAATAACGCACCAGAGTATGACAAAAACCACATGGATTCAAAGCTCAAACCCTGTTTTCCATGAGCCACCTTAGCACCTGATTGTGCTATTTAAAAGAAACCAGAGCTTAAATTTGGTAGAAGCAAGGATGAAACCTAACCTTCTAGCTTATAGAATTCCAAATGAGGTACATCAAGGCTAGGGGTAACAAGAACATGGAGAAATTGAGTGATACACAAACCAGAGAAAACATACAACACAGGCTATTCTAGCTTCGTTTCTCACGAAGCTTCCTCTCTATTTATTACGCTCAACTGTAGATGTAAAGGAAGAAGTAGTCACACTTTATCAAGAATCAGCGGAAAGTTGCAAAGTCCTTCCTTATTTTTTGAAAGAAAAAATAGGCAAATCGTTTCTTCTCCTTTTGAAAGGTGTTTTTTCTTGAATTTGCATATTCAAAATAAGCTTTTCAACAAAAAGTAACACCCATACTGGATAGCCTTTGTTGTCTTTGTTCATAGGAATAAACTAATTATCTTGATAAACACGAATGAAGTGTCTTTCCGTTGGCATTGTTCATGTCAAATCAAGAAATGCTACATAGTTCTTGTTGTCATTGGCATTGTTCATATCAAATCAAGAAATGCTACATAGTTTTTGTTGTCCTTGCTCATAGAATATATGACTGATTATACTGACAAACATGCACGCATCTCTTCCTTGGCATGGTTCATGTCAAATCAAGAAACAAGTTTTGTTACGATCGGGCAAAGAGTCTTGGCCAGCCCATTGAAGTAAGACTCTACCCTTTATGTGCAATAACGATTCCTTCATGTATTCTGTGAATGCAAGCGCTTTCCAAAAAAAGGCAAGATTGACCTGCTAGAGATTGTCTGTGAACATATAAACGAGAGTAACATGTGACATCTTCTATTCCGAAGATTGATGTTATTATGATTAGAATAACATCATCTCTTTTGCTTACTTCTGTCATTGATTCTTGACCTTGGTAGAAATGATACCAATAGACCAGTAAGCAACAGTGAGCATAACTGTGTTTTGAATGCCATGCCATTTTTGTGATCTAGTGACTAAGAAGTTTGACTTTTCTGGACATAAATTTTCATAAGCAGACTAATTATTTTGCTTTCACCCCACTTTTGTTTATTTGCAAATAGAAACCAGTGAGAATGATTTTATAAAGTACCGTGGTGGGGGGGGGGGGGGGGCGCCCGGGCTTTACATTAAAACAATCTAATTTTTTAGTTTGGGCCCGATCGATCGCTCCTCTTGGCCCGACCCTGGCTCGGCCCGCAAATCGTCTTGACCCGACCCTAGAAAAAATCCTGGCTCCGCCCCTACGTGGTGGTTATTCGTACCGTGCCAATGGCAACAACCATTGTGGTTACTTGGTGGTTGCACTATTTTTAGTTTTGACCTGACAGAAACAGTCCCTGACTTGGCTGTTTTTATGGTTCCTGGTATACTTCTAGAAACAAAAGTATATCCAAGGTTAGAAGAGCTTGGAAACCGTATGAGCACTTTACCCTTACCATGATAGGAATTTGCATCTAGTATGTATATTTATTCATTGGCAACATCATTGATTTTGACCTCCGTTCAATAACAACGGCTGTATCGAGTATGTATATTTAAATACGCTACCTGATGTAATGCATCAATCAGTATGCTTGTAAAAGACAAGATGATTTTTCCGTCCAAAATGTACAAATAGTGTGTACATCTATATGTCTTTGACTACGAATTGTTAGGACAATACCAACAAGTTTCTCAAATGGAATGCTTATAAAAAGCTAAATAAACTAATAGTTAGTCAACCATCTAGTCCAATTCTCAATCCACATCTTTGGGCTTCTTTGGAGAGTTGGGCTCAAACTGGTCGCAGTACATGTGCCAATCTGTTTCAAATTGCTGATTAATTAAATGTTTGGAATTAATTCAAATCCCAATAAAATGCAACAGATAAACAAACATTATAAAAAATACAGAAAAATCACCATCGGTAGGATGGTGCATCCGATTCTTGATGCATGATCCATGGAACAAAAACATTCATAGAAATTAAGAGCCAACTTAGCAGCCCAGTTTAGATAATCCTTTCCAGCATTGTAATAAGGTGAAATCACATTTCCCTACTCAGTTTCGATATGAATTAACATCAATTGGTTAGAGCTACTGCTATCTAGTCAAAGGGCTGGCAATCAAGAAAATCACATTTCCATAATTCATGCTTAAGTAATAAGTAATAGTTGTAGCACCATATCATACAACAGCTCTTAGCTAGAACTTCGGTTGCTGCTCTAAGTCACGTGGGTACGGTTAAGAAAGAACAAGTATTGATATGACAACTTTAAAAAATGTAGGCATAGGGTTAAGGCAAGATATATATTTATATATACATTTCATTTCATTAACTCAAATCTTATAAAAGAGAAAATCAGAATTGCCTATAATTATAAATTATAGCTTCTTGCCATATTTTGATTCCAATATAAGACACAAAAAAAAAAAGTTTCATATCTTGTAGGTGAAGGAAAAAGCTTTTCTGTGATCCTATTTTTCTTTACATAATATCCGTCCTAGTATAAACTATTGAATGACAAGGAACACTTTACACTATTCTTCAATTTAATATTGCTTTTATTCATTTACAAGTGAAGGTGAACTAAAGAAGGGTGCTAGTTTATGCTATAAGAGGCATCTTGAGTACTAAAAACATCTTTTGACTCAGATGTATCATGATATTATATCTTACTATTCGTTTAAAATGGAAGTTGCTACCATATAAAGGAAATGCACCCTTGGCCTTGACTTGATTGCCAAGAAGGCAAGAAATGAGTGATTTCTCCCTCTTTCCCTCTACCACTTTGATGAGGCTATATATTCAAATTTCCTTTCTGCATTGTCGAAATGTGAGAAACATCTATTGTGAAAATGGAAATGAATCCATTTCATTAATTAAAATATCTTGAAAGCAAAATTAAGATTGCCTATAATATACACTTATATTGTCGTGATATTTATTATCCAAGATAAGATGCAAAATATTAAAACTTTCCTTGCTTGGACTGTTCTGAGTTGGTGAAGTAAAGACTCTTAGGCATATAAATAAGATGTCGAGGTTTGTTCAGAAAGGCTAAATAGAAGAGAATAAAGTAGCAGAAATACATGGAAACTCTTCCTTAGGCTCACCTTCCCCCAACATATTTCCTATGACTAGCTATTTGTAAGGTTTCAATGCTATCCTCTTGCCTTTTCATCAGTGCCAGCTCTCAACTTTTAACTTCTCTCAAACACCTTTACATTGGATGAATTCAAATGACATGATGTTTGCTTTTTGAGGTGTTTGAGATTTTTAGAGGCATAAATTGCCTGTGAGATAGAAATTCCTCTGTTGGTACAAAAAGATATTAGCTCCTCTGTAGAGCTTGGTTGTTTTTGCAGTTTGAGGTAGTAGGATTAGTTAAAGATGTAAACTAATTCTTGCATTCATATCTCGGACAAATTTAGATAACTAAAGAAGCAATTTACAATTTTTTTTTTGCTTAACTTGGATATAATGTGTGTATCTCATTGCTTATTTGTTACAAACATCATCTTTGGTTGCTCATATCGTTGAAAACCTGGTCTCTCTGCCTGTGCTCTTCTGTCCTAGGTATCTTTGAAGGCCTGATAGTGATATCAATGATTGCTCTAGAATCTATATGGTTAAGTGAATTCATTGTGCATAAGAGGTTGTTCTTTCAGGCCTTTGCTGAATGTGTCTCTTGTCTTGATTAACCTTGCACTTTTGAGACCAGTTTGAGCAATATTAATTTTGCTTTCAAGATATTTTAATTAATGAAATGGATTCATTTCCATTTTCACAATAGATGTTTCCACATTCGGACAATGCAGAAAGGAAATTTGAATATATGGCCTCATCAAAGTGGTACATGAAAAGAAAGAGAAATCACCCATTTCCTGGCAATGAAGTCAAGGCCAAGGCAGCATTTTCTTTATATAGTAGCAACTTCCATTTTACACGAATAGTAAGATATAATATCATGATACATACATCTGAGTCGAAAGATGTTTTTACTACTCATTTGAATCAAAATATACAAATATCCAAAACAGCAGTTATGATTAAGGGTATAGCCAACTCAAATCCAATCCATTGAAAATTGACATATCCTAGTTAAAATTGATTAGAAGATTTATCCAAAGAGATTTTCATTCATCCATATCACCAAACCAACAATGTCTGCATCAAAATGCCCAATGAATTTAAATTGACTTGTTTGAAAATACCAAGTTGAGAACTTTTGTACCTTTTAGATGCATAAATATTCTTTTCATTGTTTCTGAATGAGAAATATTGTGGCAAAACTTATGCTATCCTGAGTGTATAACATTGCATACATGATATTTTCAATTGACTGATCATAAGGGACTATATCCTACCTTTGTCATTATTTAGAAGATGCTTTTTACTTAATTTTAAGCCTTTTAGTAGAAGGTGATTTAAATTTATTACATTCTATTGTAAAATTTATTTAGCATGTACTCAAGATATTTCTCTTAACTTAAAGCATAATAACTGAACTTCTAAGCCTAGAAATTTCGATTCAAATATATCCTCTATTCAAATTGAGGATGCAATAAGACTTACTTTTATTTATCATATCAATATCATTTCATGCCATATTTAACCAACGCTCAAAGATAAAATTATAAAATTACTCCTACTATTTTTCGCTTATACACATGAATCTAGTTTGCTTGCTTTATATCCGAATCTTGATTATGCCTTTTATAATAATAATAATACTATTTCCTTGTAATGATTTTCAAGATAATACAATTTTTTTTTTCAGCTTATATACTTTGCTTTTATGTCCTTCAACCACGAAAGCCAATAGTTGTTCATATAAATTTCATTTGTATATTCATTTAAGAAGGCTGTATTAAAATCTACTTGATGTAAATCCAAATCAAATAAGCAAGTGTAAAATGAACTGAGGCATGTCTTCTGACATGGAACTGTGTTCTTCATAGTCTATTCCTTCGTGTTGATGAATATCTATTCGCAACCAATCACATTTTAAATTTACAAGTAGTACCAACTATCTCTGCCATTTGCTATTTATCAATCAAAGAAAGAATTACTAGAAATCTCTAATATATGCAATTATATGACAAGCTTATGCCGTACACTTGTCTCACAATGCAAATAGAAAAATAATCATAAAAAAATGAATAATAAAATATCGGCTTCTTATCAACCACAAAATGAATAATCGAATAGCAACTCTCGAATTTGCAATCAACTTGGTTTCTGATTTCCAAAGCAGTATGTGAACGTGTACAACAGTCCGCTTCTACAAATCCTCAACTACTATTTTGCCATTTTATATTAATTATTCATTTTAAAAGGATTTTTGCAAGATTAATTTCCATTATCAGCATTACTTAAAATTGCCAAACAATAAAACCAAAGGAAACAATATTTGCAGGGAGGCTTTCAATTAGACTCAGAAAGAAAAATGGCAACGACCCCACTGAAATTTAATAAAGACTTAAATAAGGGAGTTATTGAAAAAATGTTTATAAGGACTATAAAAAAAATAAATAGACTTTTAATAAAAAAAAGTGTGCACCAACATGTTGGTAACATAATTTTAACAAAAAATTGTGCACCAAAATTTGATTATGATAATCAAAGAGGTTGTCAATGGACCTTGGGTGATTTATATTGTCTTTTGCAATACATATATGTGAGTGCTGTCTAAGTGACCTGGCCAGGAAGGGTAGTTGGTATTCTAGTTATGATGGTGTCTGCCATTGTGAAAGTGGTGAACAGAGACTCATCTAACGATGTGCATTTTGGCAAGGACTCACGTTGATACGAGAGACGCTTGATGAGTGTCTCATGAATGGGCCTCAAAGAGTAAAGGTTCAAAGATGAGAGAGCTAAGAGCTATTGTCAGAGAAAACACGTTTTATTAGAAAAAAAAATGCATATAATACACCAAAACACAGTCAGCTATATAAAACGTGAAAAAAATGCATTTTTTTTAAAAATGCTAGAAAATAAAAAAAAGTGAAAAAAACACATATTATATACACTTTTTTGTGTTTTCTCATATTTTTATGATTTTTATAATTTTCAGGATTTATTAAATGTTTTAAATTTTTTTAAAAAAAATTGAGATTTTTTCAAGATATTTCCGAGATACACAACTTTGTCGTATTATACCTGAGAAATTTTTCACAATATGATATTTGTACACGCTTTTTGTGACAATGATTAGAGCAAATGTTAGAGTCTGATGCTTCACCTTCAATATTTGGAGCATATTCATGACATTGCATTCATAAAATCTAAATGTTGCCAAACTGTGCGCCTCTTGACTAATGTGAGTTATTTTGGACCTTAAACAGTCTATACACAGATTTTTTTTTTTTCTCTTTCACGGTTATCGACAGTTTTCACTAAAACTGAATAATAGACCTTCTGTACTCCACCATTTTCTCTTTTTTCAGCTTCATCACTGTACGCTACATGTAAATATGGATAGTTACACAGGAAAAGCAACAATTAGATCTACAATCAAGAACAAGCTGGTAACAGTGATTGAATCCATAATCAAGACCAAGCTACATCACACTGATACATATGTTGCATTCAAGCATTCAAGCTGCAGTAAGAACATCAGTAGCCATATCAATGAACCATATCTCAAAGTAATGCTTGACACGTGAAGGACCCACTTATGAGATGCAAAAGGGCCAAGTTAATTTATGCAGTTTGTCATAAATTATTGATATTTAATAAACAAAAAACAAGGAAACTAGGAAAATTTAAAAGTTATATTGCAATGAAAAGACAGGATTAATGCGAAAAACCATATGACAGCATTGCAGGTGATCATCAGTGATTCTGGAATGTCAACACATACTTAACCATCAAGTTTAGAATGTCTGTAGCACGGCGATCTCCACTTTGCTTTTGGTTACTATAGTTCTGGCAAGTAACTACATATGTGAATGTCATGTTGGCCATAGCCTCCAACTGAGATAATGACCTGTGGCTCTTCAATTCTTCATCCACTGGTCCCGTAACTGCCTTGTAGCCTTCCAATATTTCTTATCCAGTATGAAGTAAACAGATTTAACTTTCATACCTAGCACTAATGTAGGACAAGAGCAATGGATTCTATACCTGTTTCAGAAGCCATGTCAAGAAAAGCTTGAAGCTTCAAAGCCCTTCTGTAGTACATCGTCCCTCGGACTATAGGAAGTAACAAGTTCATGAGGATAAAAGGGAAAGTCTGCTCAAAGATCTACATGTGCAAACGTCTCTACCTTTCTGAAGAGAGTTTGCCCTCTTAGGGAGCTGTTCCATGAAATTATTCCATCCATCTAAAAATATTTGGCACAATAAATAGAACCATACTTTGAGCTTCACCAGTCACTAAGTCTTATTCAAGCCTTAAGCCACAAAAACAACAATTTTCCATTGGAAATCAAAAGGCGTCTCAAAATTGGTTCCCCCATGATACTGCCACAATTAAACTAGAAAAGAAATTGTTGCTTAGCATTTAAGCTTAGAACATGTTGGACTAAAGCCTATTTATAGTCCCAAAATGAACTTGGATGATATAAAACGACCTTAAAACGGTAGTCAAAAATTAAGTTTGTCATTGGATCAGATTCAAAACCTTCATACCCTTAACTGTATCCTCTTTTTCATATATTCACATGTTCGGATTTGAATACAAAGAAAGAAAAGTCAAATCCAAACCTAAATCTGATTTTACAATCTGAATCTGATCTTTTGCATTCATATCCGAACCCAAATCTAAATGTGGATCGAATTTGGCTGATTTTCAAAATGTAGGAGCATTAGATATAATAGAAAGTTTATTTAAAAATAAATCTGATCTGAATCCATATCCGAATCTGATCAGATATTTAAGTATATCCAAATCCAAATCTGAATCGGAATCCAACCATATGCCATTTCTTAAATCTGAATTTGATCTGATTTCTTAATTGGATAATTTTTTTTTTCCAGATCCAATTATTTTCAAAATGTTTCTGTCGGATATCTGATCCAAATCTAACATACTAACCATGTAATAGTTTTGCAAAGGTTAAGCCAGTTTAGAAAAATCTCGCCATGACTTCATCAATATCTTCAACAGGCCCATGAGGATGAGTACCTCCATAGTTCTTGAACTTGAACAAGTAATTCAAAAATGTCTTTCAAATTGACCAAGATTAGTGTGGAAAAAAAAACAAGAAACAATGAACATATGGATGTCCTATCCAACCATCTAGTCCAATTCTCAACCCACATCTTTGGACTCCTTTGGAGAGTTGGGCTCAAACTGGTCGTAGTAGAATCCATTACATGTGTCAATCAAATTGCTGATTAATACAATGTTTGGAATTAATTTATATCCCAATAAAATGCAAAAGAAAAAAAAAACATAAAAAAATACAAAAAAAATCACCATTGGTAGGGATGGTGCATCTGATTCTTGATACATGATCCATGGAACAAAAACATTCATAGAAATTAAGAGCCAACTTAGCAGCCCGGTTTAGATAATCCTTTCCAGCATGGTAATAAGGTGAAATTACATTTCCATACTCAGTTTCAATATGAATTGACATCAGTTGGTTAGAGCTACTGCTATCTAGTCAAAAGGCCTGCAATCAAGAAAATCACATCTCTATAATTCATGCTTAAGTGATAGTTGTGGCATCATATCATACAACAGCTCTCAGCTAGAACTTCAGCTACTGCTCTAAGTCACGTGGGTACGGTTATAAAGGAACGGGTATGGATACAACCACTTTAAAAAATGTAGTTATGGGGTTAAGGCAAGACATATATTTATATATACATTTCATTTCATTAACTCAAATCTTATAAAAGAGAAAATCAGAATTGCCTATCATTATAAATTATAGTTTGTAGCCATATATTTTGATTCCAATATAAGACAAAAAAAATGTTTCATATCTTGTAGGCCAAGGAAAATGCTTTTTTGTGATCTATTTTTCTTTACATTTTACCCGTCCAAATATAAACTATTGAATGACAAGGAACACTTTACACTATTCAACAATTTAATATTGCTTTTTGGGTTTGCAATATATATTCATTTACAAGTGGAGGTAAACTAAAGAAGGGTGCTAGTTTATGCTATAAGAGGCACCTTGAGTACTAAAAACTTTCTTTGATTTAGATTTATCATGATATTATATCTTATTATTAGTGCAAAATGGAAGTTGCTACTATATAAAGAAAATGCAGCCTTGGCCTTCACTTCATTGCCAGGAAATAGGTGATTTCTTTCTCTTTTTCTCTACCACTTTGAATGTCCTTTCTGCATTGTCCAAACGTGGGAAACATCTATTGTGAAAGTGGAAATGAATCCATTTCATTAATTAAAATATCTTGAAAGCAAAATTAAGATTGCCTATAATATACACTTATATTGTCACGATATTTATTTTCTATGGTAAGATGCAAAACATTAAAAGCTTCCTTGCTTGGACCGTTCTGAGTTGGTGAAGTAAAGACTCTTAGGCGTATAAATAAGATGTCGAGGTTTGTTCTGAAAATGTGTCTTTCTGGTTCTATGATGAACTTTGGGCAGCGATTGTGCTGCTTTTGCTGTGGGCAGGGGAAGCTGCCATGCCTGTTTGTTACCTGCCGTTATGTCTTGCCGTGGCGGGCTGTTTTCTGCTTGCCATTCTCAGGATTCCGGTTGAAGAGAGATCTTCATCGAAAATGTGCCAATTGATGCACAGATAGACTCCATCCCACCATTGTTTCCGGCAACCTTTCCTCTTTCCGGCGGTGCTACTTCCTGCCATTGTGACTTTAATGCTGGCGGCGGCATGCTTCTTGGTTGCTTTACTCATCCTCACGGTCTCGTGCAGGGCTTAGGTGTTGTGTGGGTCTCCTTGGCCTCTGCAATCGCCTTTTGGAGTGTGGTGAGACTAGTGTTGCAGGTAAGTAGTGCGCTTTTTCCTGTGGTGCAGTAGCCCAAAATTTTTCCCTACCCCACCCGATGCAACGACCCCTTCTGCGGCCACATTGTATCCTCTTAGCCGCCCCATTAAAGAGTTCCTTGCCTTGTTGGATGTCAATCTTTCATTGTTGGATCGAGGACGCGCCTACATGGCTCTTCTTCACCGATGATGAGGAGTCGACAACCTTTTGTGATTAGGCGCTCTCCAAGGATTCAAAGCCACACATCCTCTTTGAATAGTGTTGCGTGTTGCTGCATGGGCTTTTTTGGGGTCTTGCTTGCTCGTAGGTTCATGCGATGCGAGCATAATTTTGGTGTGCGTTGGGCTGCACATACGCTTTGGCTGGCTATCGCTTCCCTGAGTCTTGAAGGGCAGTTTGTTGAAGGTCCTTTGGACAGTAATTTTGATGTTTTCTCAAATTTTGGGCACTTTTAAGTAATTTCTCTTGACAATATTTGCTATAATGGAGGTATTTTCCCAAACTTAATTATTTTCTAAGAAAGTCCTTCTTGTACCTAATTTGTTAACAATACTACGTGTGAGGTTTAAACACACTAGAAAGGTTTAATGGAGTTTATGCATATTGTTGGTAAGTCTAAACATCTTAGTTTAACCATGAAATTTGCACTCAACGTCTCTTTATGTAAACTGGAATTTAATCAGCTCATATGAACAACCATTGAATTTTAAGTGTTCAAGTGATCTCTTAGAGTTCTACATTGTTTGGGACAAGATCTGTTGTTCTTCTTTTATCACCAAAAAAGAAAACAAGAACATAAAACAGTATATCAAATAAAATTGCCAAATTTGTGAGTTACTGTACAAAAATTTGGAGCCCAATTGACAATACTTTGGCATGGCTTAGCCTTAATCTGCACATATAAGCGTGCATATTACCTGGCTTATTAGAAAACATGTTTTCGTTCGTATAAATTTTTCAAAAAAAAACTTTAGTTCTAACCCATCAAGTATTGGGTACTATGAGTCATTGATTTTTTGCTTGCTTAAGGGACACATGCGACCATGAAAATAATCAGTTTCAATACATTTTTTTATGTATTAGATCAATTAAAAACCACATCTGCTGGATTACATCAGTTACAAAAATTATGAGTGGGTAGTTGATGTTTCTTATCTTATATATTGGAATTTGATGTGACTTGGTTTACCGTAGTATCCCTTGCGCTGCCTTTAACATTTTTCCATCTGTTGAGTCCTGTTATCTTGGTGAGCAAACTGCTGCTATAATTGGGAAGACCATGACCCTAAGCTTTTGCCCACCGACTAAAGAACGCCAGTTTAAATATTGCCGCCTAAGCTTGCATTGGCACTAAGCATTTGCACTAAGTTTACGTTCTCTCTCTCTCTGTCCCCCTTTGATTTTGAAGGTTCGGTCGATCAGCTGTAAAAAAAAAAAAGTAGAGGGCTGTTCTGGTGCGTTTCTGTAAACCTGTCAGGGATTTGGAATCGGCGAAGAAGATGGTAATTGAGGCAGCTGCTGGCGTTGCAGTTGTGGGAAATTGTGAGAGACATCCCTACTCAACGCGGTAGGTTTAGAGAGCAGTACCGGCGGCTTGGCAAGTTTGAAACCCATTCTGGCCTGACTGCCACCGGCCGAATTGAATGACGTGCTGAGGAGGGGCGGAGAGCTCATCGAAAAAGTGTGGTAAAGTTTTCAGCTGCAAGCAAAAGAAGTACTCTAGGCGGCTAAAGAAGCTAGATGAAGAGATTGACCGATTAGTACGGATGCAGACGCTGAGGGAACTTCAGCAACGTTCCTGAGGTCGAGGATGAGCGGAGCGGGTGGCCACAGACCGAACATGGGCGTCGGGCAGCGGCGGCCTTCGCCGACTGGACTGCCTTCACGGCCCCGCAAATGTTCTCATGCCCAAGCACCTCCGGGTTGCATTCCGCGCACGCCAGCACAAACCCACATGCGAGAATCTCAACATTATCTCCTCAAATTATTAATACAAACATATTGCTAGGATTAGGTTTGAGGATTTTGTCATTTTTTGTCGTGCCGCATACAATTTGAACGCGATCTGTAATGCGTTTAGCTGCCTTGCTCGGTCGACGCATTGACATAAGCAGGTGAGAGCAGGCAGAAACCTACAAACTAACAACGCTTGAACAAAAAATACAGTCACAGATTTTATGGCCGGCAAGAGGAATCTGGCAATTAAAAAATGGCAGTTTGTTGCATGCAAGAAATAAAGTTGTCCCTGAGAGAGGTGGTAAATGATCCAAAATCAAACCTACTTTCAGGTAAGCAACGAAGATCCACTCTCCGGCAGAGAGTCTAATTTTTTACCCAAGAGATTTCTTATGTTATAATAAATATTAAAAATATTAAGTTATATTGAGTAAGTGAAAGTAAAAAAGAGTTTTTATTAGTTGGTTTCATAAGGTATTAGGGTTACTTTTAATACCATGGAGTACCATCTTATTGTGGTTCAACTTGTACATCATTTACCATCTTTTTCATAATACATGAACTTGATGCCTTTATACTCGAAATAAAAAATAAATGCCTTTATACCCGAAAAAAAAAACTAAACTCCTCTACACTCACATAAAAACTGAACGTCTGACAACCCTAAGCTGTTGCACCACCTTTCTCAGGGACAACTTTATTTCTTGCATGCAACAAACTGCCATTTTTTAATTGCCAAATTCCTCTTGCCGGCCTGTGACTGTATTTTTTGTTCAAGCGTTGTTAGTTTGTAGGTTTCTGCCTGCTCTCATCTGCTTATGTCAATGCGTCGACCGAGCAAGGCAGCTAAATGCATTACAGATCGCGTTCAAATTGTATGCGGCACGCAAAAAATGACAAAATCCTCAAACCTAATCCTAGCAATATGTTTGTATTAATAATTTGAGGAGATAATGTTGAGATTCTCGCATGTGGATTTGTGCTGGTGTGCGCGGAATGCAACCCGAAGGTGCTTGGGCATGAGAGCATTTGCGGGGCCGTGAAGGCAGTCCAGTCGGCGAAGGCCGCCGCTGTCCGACGCCCATGTTCGGTCTGTGGCCACTTGCTCCGCTCATCCTCGACCTCAAGAACGTTGCTGAAGCTCCCTCAGCGTCTGCATCCGTACTAATCGGTCAATCTCTTCATCTAGCTTCTTTAGCCGCCTAGAGTACTTCTTTTGCTTGAGGAAACTTTACCCTTTCGATGAGCTCTCCAACCCTCCTTAGCACGTCATTCAATTCGGCCGACAGCAGTCTGGCCAGAATGGGTTTCAAAAGTTGCCAAGTGTTGCTCAAGCCGCCGGTACTGCTTTGTTGAGTAAAGAGGTCTCTGTTGTATGACAAAGCCCTCAATTACCAACTTCTTTGCCGATTCCAAATCCCTGACAGGTTTGCAGAAACGCACCTGAACAGCCCTCTACTTCCTTTTTACAGCTGCTCCGCCGAACCTTCAAAATCAAAGGGGGACAGAGAGAGAGAGAGATCGTAAACTTAGTGCCAATGCTTAGTGCCAATGCAAGCTTAGGCGGCAATATTTAAACAGGCGTTCTTTAGTCGCTCGGCAAAAGCTTAGTGCCATGGTCTTCTCAATTATAGCAGTAGTTTGCGCACCAAGATAACAGGACTCAACAAATGGAAAATTGTTAAAGGCAGTGCAAGGGACACTACCGTAAACCAAGTCACATCAAATTCACATATTACTCGCACCCCACCCCTTTCTCGAAGGGTGTCAAATGCGAATCAGCAAAATTCTTTTAAAATTGACGTTTTGAGGAAAAATTTTCAAGAGAAAGGGATCTGCCAATCGGTACGAGGTCCAACCGTTCCTGCTGCCTTTAACAGGAGTAATTGGACCAATGACTAAGGATCATTTGGATCATATATGAGTTTTTGATGCAAATCCTATATGCTTATGCATTGAGGTTTTAGATTCAAGAACCAAAATTCATTTTGAATAAGTGATTTAAACTCGTTTTGAAGATTAGAGGATTTTCTAGTCGGTTCAGAAACCTTTGTTTTTCTGTCATTCAATTTGAAACACATAATTTTTGAGGATTTTGAAGAGTGAAATTGAGTTCTTTGTTGTGAACTCTAGAAAGTTCATGAGTTGAAATTATGATCAACTTTTGGAAAATAGCTAAGTTTTCTTAGCAAAGAAACTTGATTTTTGAATTCTTCTTTTGCCAAATCGTGTGATTTTGTTTGGTAGAGTTCATTCTTTTGACGAAGCATAGGTTTCAAATTGTTAGAAAACGTGTTGTTTTCCAAACACACTTTGGCCAAGATTATAAATGCATTGCTTGTATTTTCTTTTGAAGTTAAGAGAAGTTTACAAATTCGTGTTGAAATATGACTTAGTCACTTTTTGCAACTCAAATTTGAATCACTTTGCTTCTTGAGAATGTGCATGTGGTGCTATTGATTTTTGGTGAAAGTGAATGCATGAAATGAGAAGGGAAACTATATGGAACATCCATCCTTCTCTCTCTCATAATCTCTCAAGATTCTTTCATTTGAAACATACTTTATTCACTCTTTCATAATCTCTCAAAGTCCATCCATTGTAATTACATGTCATCTCAAAGTCCATCCATTGTAATTACATGTCATACAATCTACACATAAAGATTAATTTTAACTAAAATATAGGACTTTCTCTAAATATGCTTATTATATGATTAAACACATGAATTAGAGATGTAGTCTATAAGCTTGAGACTTAACATAAAATTATCAAAATGATGAAAAATACACAAATGATGCCAAAATCAATTATTGAAATAGATGGGAGACATGGATGACATCCACTTTTGTTTCAAGATAGCCAAAAAAATTAGATCTTATATTGATTTAGATGGCTGAAAGTTATGGACATTGATTCCAATAAAGAGCTTGTTTTTTAGATAGAATTGACAAGTCTTTCAAACCTATTCAAATTTCAGATTTTGTACTCATGAAATCATCAACTTTTTTGGATGATTTTAAGATAGTTGGCATTTCAAATATGTAAATTTTAACATTCTTAAGCCAATTCCTATAAAACATGGTCTGATTTCAACAACGTACATAGATATTATGCATGGATTGCTGAAATTAAGCACATTTTAAAATGAAATGAAAATGATCTCATAACTTGATATTGTGAAAATCAAAGTGATATGTTTTCTTAAAATCAGTTTGGAAATGTGTTTCAACCGGATTTTAAGAAAAGACAGCGATTTTTAATAAGAGATTGCACACACACACACACACACACACATATATATCTATAACAATGTACACATATACGTTATACGTACCTTACTTTTCAAAATGAAATTTTGACTTAGCTGGGTTCTTTTACGTAAGAGGATTGAAAACTTGTTTCAAATCTCCCCTACTACCCTTGATCAATTAAATAAAGCATAAAACAAAATAACTTTAAATAAAAAGAAATAAATGAATGTTCAAGCTAGTTCATCCTTAGTTTCGCCATGCAAAGGTGGATTACATTCATGAGAATGCATCCATCCTTAATAGGCTTTTTTCGTTATATATATATTGCAACAAAATCACTCTTTCACCGTGGGATTCCCACATGATGGGGAGTTGAAAATGGTTTTAAGCTGGTTGTTTTGAAAGGGACGTGGCCTTGGGGCTAGGGCTGCACACGAGCCGAGTCGAACTCGAGTTCGGTCGGCTCGACCCATGTTTAGTGAGCTTGAGCTCGACTCGAGCTTGTCACGAGCTTCTCATCTTCAACTCGAGCTCGACTCGAGAAGCTGCCGCCGAGCTCGACTCGAGCGGCTCGTTTATTTCTTCTTCACGCGTCGTTTTTGTGGTGGTGTCATCGGTAATAGCACATGCCATGAGTGCCATGAACAGTGCAAAACTTCTTCATGTGCTCTTTTCCATTATGGTGATGTCCTCGGTAATGGCACCTGCCATGAGAAGTGGTTAAGGGCGGGAAGAAAAATTGTGGGCAAAAAAAGAGGAAAACAGAAGGAAGACGAACTTGGTAAGGAAAGAGAAAAAGGGGATGGAAAATGGAAATGGTGATTGATTGATTGGAAAGCAAGATGATGAAATTGGGGTTTAATAATGAAAAAAGAAAAGGAAATGTGGTTGTGTGGGCAAAAATGGAGGGAAAATTAAAAAATACAAAACAAAAAAAAAGGAAAATAAAAACATGAAAAAGTCGAGCCGAGTTGAGTTTAATCGAGTGGAGTTCGTCTAACTCGAACTCGGTTCGTTAACATACTCGAGTTTACATTTAAGCTCGAGCTTGACTCGTATAAAAATGAGTCGAGCTCGAGTCGAGTTTACTTGAGCGAGTTCTAGTCAAGCTCGAGTTGGCTCGACTCATTGTGCAGCCCTACTTGGGGCCACTTTCAAAATTTGATACATGGGTCCATCTTTAAGAAAAACTGACGTATGCATGCACTATGCATTAACATGTACATTGAATCGTAGGTTTTTCCTAACCAGACATCATTCCCAGCTATAAAATACATGAAAATAAACTCACCCCACGAGTTCCTGAAATTAAAATGAACCAACAAGAAGCTAAAGTATATGAGAAATGACTTAAAATCGCATACCTTACGGTCGGTCTTGACGTTTGTTCTTCTTCTTCACTTGTTTTCTAAATCGAACAATCCTAAGCAAGAATCCAACCATGGATTCTTCTTCACTTGTTTTCTAAATCGAGCAATCCTAAGCAAGGATCCAACCGTGGATTCGAGTTTAGCAAAGCTAGAGGAAGAATAGCTTGCTTGCTGGAATTTGTAGTAGAAAAGAAGACTTCTCACCACGAAAATCCTAAGTAAGGGTTCACTTAAGCACCCTAACTTAGCAAAATCAATGGAGAGAATAGAAGAAAATGAAGATGAAAATAAGAGAAAAGGAGGAAGATGGCATGGACGAATCTCCCCTCTCTTCCTAACTTCTCCCTCCTAGCTCCTTGGCTGCAACAACTTATGGAATACTTGAAATTTCCCCTCTTTGGTGGCCAAGGGGTGGTTTATATAGAAAAGGAAGAGGGTTCAACCACCTCATTTAATGGGTGGTTTATATAGAAGAGGAAGAGGGTTCAACCACCTCATTTAATTTGTCTTGGAAGATTAATCAAGGCTTAGGGAAATGAAAAATGAATTAAATGAGTTTTAATGACTCTATTTATTCATTCTTATCACATTTACACGGGCTAGGTGAGCTGGGTTAGATTTGGTCAATTTGGTTCAGACCTAGCTGATCAACTTTGACCAAAAATTTGGATGAAAATGCCCTTACATAGGGTTTTGTTATATTTTGTGCTATTTTTTTTTTCTTTGTTTGAAACCAAGATTGTTAGGTTAAAACCTAGTTATTAAGCTCCAAATGCCATTTAATTATGAAGATTCAATTTAAATTTGAATAAATTTTGAAAATTCTATGAAATTTGGTTCGAAAAGGGTATTTACATCCATAATTTGATTAAAGACATATTTCAACTGAATCAAACTTTCGTTTGAAAAATTGAATTTTAATTTGGTATTTGATTTATGCATTTGACAAATCCAAATGTTTATTTGTCTTTCATAAACCAATTTGGGCTCTGTAATCTTAATTTGACCATAGAATGGCAAAATTGTTCAGGTTGGTCAATTTCGACCAATTGACGAAAGTCAAAGCTCATTTGCGAGTAGTTTGCCTTTGTTTGAGGTAATTTGATAAATTTGAGTCAATAAAGCTCTTAATTGAGCTAAATTGTACTTTTACTGAGTTTAGTCAAAGTAGGTTCAATTCGATCAAAGTCTATTTTCGTTCATTAATTGGATTGTGAGACCGACCTACTTTTTGGCCAAGCTGAGCTCATGTTGACTGAGCGTAGCTAAGATTTGGGTGCAATAGGGTCCAACCTACTTGAAATAAGTGAGTTTGACCAGCTTAGTTATTGCTTTTCGAAGATTGAAAACTCTTTAAAGAAAACCTAGTTAAAGAAATAGAGATGCATAAATGTTTGTCTTTTCCTAGGTTTTTAGTTATGATATCATTCATTTCTTCTTGAAAATGATTTTTTCATTTAATTGAGAGAAAATATTTATTTTTTTTTAAGTGGGGGGCGTGACCCCTGGGGGGCTCTTGTCCACACGGGCTAGGTGGGGCCCACACGTGGGTCCCACGTAGTATTATAGACTGAATTAGATCCAATTCTTGGATTTAAGTCAAATTTTGAATTTTGCAATTGGATTTGGGTTTCAAATGACATTTGCAATTGAATTTGAATTTCAAATGACATTTGTAATTGAATTTGAATTTCAAATGATATTTGTAATTGGATTTGGATGTCAAGTCCTAATTTGGACATAGTTTGGACTCGTAATCCTGCATTGGAATTCATGTCACGAGTCAAATTCATGAATAGAATCCAAATTGCATTTAGGTTCAAAATTGGCTTTGAAATTGTAAAAATTTCACAATTCTTTTGTGAAATTTTCACATTGCTTCAATTTTGATGTGGAAAAATTTAGGGTGTTAACACATATATAAGATAAGAAACATCAACTACCCACTCATAATTTTGAATGTTTGTAACTGATGTAATCCAGCAGATTTGGTTTTTAATTGATCTAATATATTAAAAAATGTATTGAAACTGATTATTTTCATGGTCGCATGTGTCCCTTAAGCAAGCAAAAAATCAATGACTCATAGTACCCAATACTTGATGGGTTAGAACTAAAGTTTGTTTTGAAAAATTTATACGAATGAAAACATGTTTTCTAATAAGCGAGGTAATATGCACGCTTATATGTTCAGATTAAGGCTAAGCCATGCCAAAGTATTGTGCTCTCAAGTATTCCTTGTTGTATTCAACATAAACAGTCTGATATGTGCAATGGTCCTGACCCGTGTACGGATTCTTCCATGCATTTAGTCTCTACTGGTTACTATTTCCATCCTGTCAATGATGGAAGCCATTTTATTCCTCCACGCCATTTTGAAGCACCTCAGACAGATGACTTCCTTATATGGTTGGGGTGCATCATAAAGAACAGGAGGATCCAATGTCATTTAAGTCTATGTTCCTCCACTTTTACATTGTCAAAAAGTTTGATGTTGTTGAGTTTATGGATCACAAAATTTGAATGGTATCAAACAAGATCAGATGTAAGATTTCTACTTAGCAGATGTTTGGTTACTTGAGTTCAGATTCTAGATCCATGGATCTGATGTGGTAAAAGATCAAAACTAGAATCTATAGTTCGTCAGATTAAGGTGACCTAAAAACCCACCTTTTAGATTTTCACTTTATGTTTTGGAGTGAAAAAAAGGTCTACTCTAAAATCAGAAAGGGAAGGTTTTAAATCTTCAATCCATGAATCTCAAATCCTGAAGAGATTAGACCAAAGCATATCAAACGCAGTCATACTCACCTTTATAGTATATTGCATTCAATGATTTCCATGAGATTAATGCACGTTCCATAATTTAACACAAGTTTACTGCATTTTCATAACTGTTGCCAAAAGGGTACAACCCATGAGATGAAGGGGTGCTTTTTCCCATAGACATGTTCGATTAAACTCTTTTCTTAATGAAAAACAAAGACCATCCAGAGGAAAAATCCGGATTATGTGAATCAAAGAGGTTGTGATAGACCTTGGTCATTCACAGTAGAACTATGAATGCCCGTCATCTTGATTTTATGGTTCTTTCGTAATCATAACTTTCCTCTATTGCAATAATATCTTCTATAGATTTTTCTTTTTTTCACTTTGTTTTCCTTCTCCTTTTATTTTGTACATTGGTTTGAGAGACTTCTACAGATAACTACTAGCCCACTTCTCACTCGAAAACAAGTAGACAAATGTTTTTAAGGCATTCGCACATGTATATATATATTTTAACTTAAAAAATCAAAATTTTCAGACACAAAAAGCCGGAGTTTGAGGCAGAAACCCCTTCTTTTTCTTTTGCTTTCGGCCTCTAGAACTGATTCTGAAGCTGGGTAGACTTATGGTTACATCCTTCAACTCGGGAGTAGTTTCTACCACCATTTGCAGTGCAAGAAAGTAACGCACCAGAGCATGACAAAAATGACACGGATTCAAGGCTCAAACATTATTTTCCACGGGTCAACTTAGCACCAGATTTCTCTAATTACAAGAAAGCGGAGCTTAAATTTGATAGAAGCAAGAATTAGAACCTAGCCTTCTAACTTATAGAATTCCAAAGGAGGTACATAAAAGCTAGGAAAAAGAACATGGAGAAATTGAGTGATACACAGCAGAGAAAACAAACAATCACAAGCTATTCTAACTTAGTTTCTCACGAAGCTTCCTCTCTATTTATTACGCTCAACTGTTGATGTAAAGGAAGAAGTAGTCACACTTTATCAAGATTCAACAAAAATGTCGCGAAGTCCGTCCCTCTTTTCTGAATGAAAAAGTAGGCAAATCCTCTCTTCTCCTTTTGAAAGGTGTTTCTTTTTTAATTTGCATCTTTAAATTAAGCTTTTCAACAAAAAGTGACAACCATATTTCAAGAGAAAAAAAAAATCTACATATATAGTATTTAAGAGTAAGGTCCATAATAACTCACATTAGTCATGAGGCACACCATTTGACAATATATACAATTTATGTAGGGGCAGAGTCAGAAATTTTTCATGAGGGGAGGCTTAATTGAAGTTTCTAAATTTTGACGTAGGCCGAAATATCATTTTTCAAAATTTTTATATAAGACAAGTGATTTTTATTTTAAATTTTACATGTAAATTTGTATCTTTTTTTTTTTTGAGGTGGGGCCATGGCCCTTGTGGGCCCTACTCTGGCTCTGCCCCTGATTTATGAATGCAATAGAGACATTTTGTTAATGTCTTATGAATCTGTTCCACATATTGAAGTTGAAGCACCAGAACTAGTGTAGGGTGAACATGCTCCAACCTTTTATCTAATCTTTGAAACTTTGTTCTAATCTTTGGGGCCGATTCACGAGACACTCACAAAGTGTCTCTCATATCAACCTACTCACTCCTTGCCAAAATGCGCACTTGGATACAATGCACCTCTTTTGATAACAGATCATAGTCTCTGTTCACCACTTTCACAATGGCAGGCACCATGATAACTGAATACCAATTATCCTTCCAAGCCAGGTCACTTAGAGGCACTCACATATATGTATTTCAAAGGACAAACAAAGAAGCTAAGCTATTTATAACTCACCCAAGGTCCATTGACAACCTCTTTGATTATCATAATCAAACTTTGGTGCACAATTTTTTGTTGAAATTATGTTACCTACATGTTGGTCCACATTTTTTTATTGAAAGTCTGCTTAAAATTTTTTTGTAGTCCATAAATTTATTTTTTGATCCGTATTAATTTTTCAATAACTCCCTTATTTAAGTCTTTATTAAATTTCAGTGGGGTCCTTGCCATTTTTCTTTCTGAGCCTAGTTGAAAACCTCCCTGAAAATATTGTTTCCTTTGGTTTTATTGAATGACAGCTTTAAGTAATGCTGATAATGAAAATTAATCTTGCAAAACTCCTTTTTAAATGAATAATTAATATAAAAATAACGAAATAGTAGTTGAGCATTCGTAGAAGCGGATTGTTTTACACGTTCACATACTGTTTTGGAAATCAGAAACCAAATTAATTGCAAATTCGGGAGTTGCTATTCGATTATTCATTTTGTGGTTGATAAGAAGCTGATATTTTATTATTCACTTTTTTTTATGATATTTTTCCATATTGCAGTGTGAGACAAGCGTACGGCATAAGCTTGTCATATAATTGCACATATTACAGATTTCTACTACTTCTTTCTTTGATTGATAAATAGAAATGGCAGAGATAAACCAACTATTGGGTTTGGTGGTTGAAGTACATCAAAGCAAAGTATATAAGCTGAAAAAAAAAATTATTATCTTGAAAATCATTATACGGAAATAGTATTATTAAAAATTTTATATTATTAAAATTTTTATAAGGCATAATCAAGATTCGGATATAAAGCAAGCAAACTAGATTCATGTGTATAAGCGAAGAATAGTGGGAGTAATTTTATCATTTTATCTTCACGCGTTGGTTAAATATGGCATGAAATGATATTGGTATGATCAATAAAAGTAAGTCTTATTGCATCCTCAATTTGAATGAGAGGATATATTTGAATAGAAATTTCTAGACATAGAAGTTCAGTTATTATGCTTTTAAGTTAAGAGAAATATCTTGGGTACCTTCTAGAAAAAATTTACAATAGAATGTAACAAATTTAATCACATTCTACTAAAAGACTTAAAATTAAGTGAAAAAATCTTCTAAATAATGAAAAAGGTAGGATATAGTCCCTTATGATCAATCAGTTGAAAATATCATGTATGCAATGTTATACACTCAGGCTGGCATAAGTTTTGCCATAGTTTTCTCATTCAGAAACAATGAAAAGAATATTTATGCATCCAAAAGGTACAAAAGATCTCAACTTGATACTTTCAAACAAGTCAATTTAAATTCATTGGGCATTTTGATTCAGACTTTGTTGGTTTGGTGATATGGATGAATGAAAATCTCTTTGGATTAACCTTCAAGATATATGCAAGTATGATGAACTTACTTTGTCCTAATCAATTTTAACTAGGATATGTCAGTTGTCAATGGATTGGATTCGATTTGGATATACCCTTAATCATAACCGTTTTTTTTATATTTATATATTTGGATACAAATGAGAAAAAAAGTCATATTTGAAATATCTGATTTTTACATTCATATCTAAATTCAAATCTGAATATGAATTTTAAGACAAATTTGACTTATTTTCGAAATGTTAAAGCATTGGGTACAGGATATTTATTTGAAAATAAATTCAATCTGAATCCAATAAAATGTTTATGTATATTTGATTATGATTGGATGTCATTTCTTAAACTTGAATCAGAACTAATTTCTTAATCAAATATTATCCGGTTTTCTCGAAACAGTTCTGCCCAATATATAATCCAAATCGCACATATTGACATCCCTAATTTTCTTTGGAAAACTTTAGTGCATGTAACAGTGATGAACAGAAACAAAATCTATGGCGATTTTGAATACCACAGGTGCATGGTTCATCCGAAGGTGCCAAGCGCATTTACTTGGGCAACAAAGAACAGTCACCATTTTGGGAACAGTTCATCACTCCATTCATTATAAATTCGTAGATCAGTGGGAAGGCACGTACTCTGCATCACACGATTTCCAATCTTTTGTGTACGAACCCTTTCTCTTTCTGCTCAGTTGCTCCATTCTACCCTACCAGAGGGATGAAATTAAAGCGGAAATGATGGGGAGACGACCAAAATAACCAGTACTTTGCGCTAGTGGAACCAGAAAAATATGAGTGTCGGTCACTACCGAGTACTGAACCAGTAATGGCCGGAAAGTGGCCTGAGCTTCGTCGGGCGTGCTGTGTTCGTCGGCCGGTACAGACAGCAATTTTTGTTCTTTTCGTTTTGTCCTTGTTTGCAGAAACCTTTTTAACATTAAATAACAATGGCTTTCATGTTTCATAAAAGGGTATTTTTTTCCGTAAATAAATAAATGTATTATGTACACAAACTAAAAGATGTACCAGTTCCGATTTTATTTTTCACCACACTAACCATGTAGATATAATGTTCATAATTCATATATACTTTGAAACCTAGAGGTAAACGAAATATCATGTGCTTTCGATGTGTAGATCGTATTTCATAAGGAAAGTTTTGAGTTTTCTTGCCTTATAAAGTTCTATAAATACTCATACGAAATTATAAACCCTTTCATTATTAAGCTTTCAATCCCGGAGGTCATTTTTGCATCGCCAGTTACATTGCACTCAGGTCTACATTAACAGTAGTCACTTAATTCGAAACTGAGCTTACTGCTCAGCATAATGGATTCCGTCTCCCCTTATAGTGATCTTTATTTTGTACCTCAAAAAAGGTTATCAAGAATGAGAGTTGGTATACGTGTATGGATTCATTCTAAAGAGAAATACTTGGACGTAGCTCAATATGGCCGGAAGATTTCACTTTGTTATATATATATATATATATATAACTTTTTCTTAACTTTAAGCGTGAGTGTCAAACTCTAATGGTGTAATCTAGAACTGACAGCAGTGCATGCCTTGACCAGGATATGTTAGTCACGAGAATGCGCCTTTCAAAGTTTTTTATTTTTTCCTCCACTGAGATTCGGGAAGCAATCTTCTGGCAAAAGACCATGTCGTGTTTGATTAGCCTACCATGCCTATGATTGAGCCTTCAATAATATATATATATATATATATATATATATATATATATATATATATATATATATATATATATATATATATATATATATACTGCAAATATTTCTAAAACTCGTCACTGTCGTTCGAAAATGCCATTTTCATTTGATGATACCAAACTTCAACTTTTGAGTCGTTTAACTAGCAAGTTTTTTCTTGCGTAACTTCAAAAGTGAAATTATTTGAGAAAAACAGGCGTTGCTTCTGTTTTCAAATTTTTTAGTATTATGCTATTCGTTTTGCTTTTAAAGCAACTAAAGAAATGTATGATCTACGTATCTAAAGGCATAAGCTTTTATATATGGGGCTTGTAGGAGTGTAATAATCAATTACCTTAAATCTTTCTAGCTTACAAAATTAACATACATTTTTAAATATGGGAATCGGTTTGACAATCTTAAAAGTGAAGAACATATATATCTATGTGTGTGTGTGTGTGTGAGAGAGAGAGAGAGAGAGAGAAATTGGTTGCCATCAAAGCGTTAATGCTAGACCAGCATGCAATCTTCATAGTAAATAGTAAAGATGGACAATTGACAGAAAAACAATGAGAGAAAGAAGATAAAAGGCATCTAAGTAGTCTATTATTACTTAACAACATTTGTCTTCGTTTTTCTTTCAACCATCCATTTTACCAAGATAGATGACTAATAAGTCCATATTTGATAGCATCGGGATTTGAAGCTACGATAAGTCCAAGGAGATCTTGATACCATGTACTTAGTCTGACACCTTTCCACTCTCCTTCTACTACCAATCCACTGTTTTGACAATATAATGCCAATGTCAAATCCATAGTTGTGAAACTCAGTGTTTAACTAAGCAGTGGATTTCACATAAGGTTGGCAGATCCGATGCTATCAAACTTAACTCAGTTATTTCTAACTTGAGAAAACCATAATGCAAAGGCAGGTAAATTTTGTCACTCACATTGCAGAGTAAATTCAAATGCTAATACTCCTACCAATCATCTCGATGAGTAGCATAACTGGTCGGGTCGGTTGGCATGTAGTAACCATGCATTCATTTCAAGGCTTCGAGCGAGCTCTCTGAATGGTTATTGAAGAGTGTTGATTTTGGGACCATGTGTGCCGCTCTGGAAGCCAAGTAGACCGGTTCTGATTCCTCTGTATCTTAGACATGCATTTATGTCTGCAAATAAAAGTGTGGCTCTTCTTGGCCTAAAAAGTCAGCTCTTTCCCATTTTTAAATACATAATGAAGATCTTTTTGCGTAGCGGTTGGAAAAACTTATAAGACTTGTTGTAGGAGTTGGTTGGATGGTTTTCCTAACACCAACTACACCTTCTCTCTCGCCACTTAGCTGGCTCCCAAGCTTCCACAGAATCACCAAGGTTGGTGTCCCCATTAATGGCGCGCGGTGTTTAACTCAGAATAAATTATTCAACAAATAAATTGTTTATATCGATCATCGCTCGTCACGTCCAGATCATGTAAGTGCAACTTGTGAGCCCTTCCCTCCTTTCCCAAGTTTTCTTCCATTAGTTTCTTTGAACAGGTAGGCTCTCCGATTTACTGTTCACCATTTATTATCTTTTCACTATTTATCTTTAAGGTATATATGTGCATTTAATATATTACCTCAAACGACAAGCTTTAATGGCAATAATGCAGACAGCGTAACGAAAATACTTAGGTCGACTTGAAGTGAAAAAAAGACACCAATATGTACGTGGTGGTAACTCATTAAATACTGGGACTCACCAAATACACATCTCGAGTGATTTCACCAACCATGAATAAGTAAGTGTATATATGTGTATATGTGAGAGGCTAAACTTACGAGCGGTTAAATGTTGCAAGATGACTGAAATTTAAAAATCTATTGATAAATGTATTTAGTATGTATTTAAGATGGTGAAGAGTCTTAAGAGACTTATAAGGGAATTACTTAGTAAATGGTAGTTCTAATTCGTAAGCTTTTTTTTTTTTTAAAGCTGAAACTTAAGCTGCTAAAGAACCGATTTGAGATTCACTTAGACTAGAAGCCGGAGCTAGGTGTGAGAGTTGGCTGAGTTGTTATAGTATTATTAGAGTTGGAATATATAGAGTCCACACACGTGAACATGTGTACCTTAAGGAGAATGGATTACACTGCCTAACTTTGAGAAGTTTAATCATGTATCTATGTGGGTTGTGAAAAATGTTAGAGGACTTAACATTAGGTTCTTTAAATGATTGGTGATCATGGTTCCTAAGCTTTTTGAGGGTTGAAAGCAAAATTGTTAGAGAGCGGATTGGGATATACTAGACTAAGAGTTTGTGGGACTGAGTTAGGTTGTTATAATAAATCATCATTAAAATAAGATCCTTTATTTGATATATATATATATACGAGAGACAACAATAATTTATGGTGCATTTGGCATTGTTTTGTACTGCTTTTAGTGTCAAATTTTTAATTGCAACATCCTACATCTATTATATATATATACACACATTCACACTCAAATCTAGAAGACTAATTAATAAAACAAAAACACTTCATCTGTTTATTCATTTAATGATCAATAATAAACATTAAGCCAAAAACACCAAAAAAGACTACTAGAATTACTTTTGTAGAAATGAATGAGGATTGGCTCAAACTCACGCATTCATCTTGTGAGTAGTAAAGCCGGAGAGAGCGATACTCGAGTTTGAGGTACTTGCCTCATCATGCTCCCCCAACTTATAATATATTGAAATCGAACTCTTCGTTCAAAAATCAGATACTTCACAAGTTTTGGTTCATCATATAGCCTTTACTCATTTTGAAGTTGCTCTAAGCTCGATGATCACAATTGAAACAAGTAAAGCATGAGAGGGTTTGGGTCTCTCTTGTTAAACCGTAAAAAGAAATATTCCTCTTAATTAGTAAGAGGAACAAACAACAAAAAGGAAACTGTTCATGAAGAGAACTTGCAGAAGAAGTGATGTAATATTGCCATATAAAACAAAAGGAAAAGATGAAGACATCATTCAGTGGGAATCATCCACTTCTCTTTTCCCTGCTTTCAAGCTACCGTTGGTCTTAACTACTCTACTTTTCATCGTTTTTTTCCCCTAATATATCGGCTAATGCACTCTGATCAGGCCGATACACTTCCTCGCATCCGATTCGTATCGGCTGGTGCATGCCGATACACATGAAAATAAAACCGGTACGCTCGACCGATGCGGTTCGAGGGATTGAGTTCCTCTTCCTCCTGAAGACTTTCCGGTTGCTGTGCTCATGTGAGGCCATTTAAGTGGTGGTCCCCACTTGGCCCTTTTTGCTTAGGCAAGCGAAACGTTGAAAAGAAGCGACTTCTGATTGGCTGGCAAGGACAAAAAGTCCTAGTCGGTGGGCCCCGCGCCTATTCGTTGCTTCCATCATTTTTCGACCTTTCAGGGGGGGCGAGGAGTCCGGGTCGGGGCCGGTCTCTGGTTTGGATTAAAATCTCAAATGCCCAGGGTTTTTCTTCGGGTTCGGATCAGTTAGAGACAACCGGGTCTCCTGCAACTGCATCAAGGGCTTTTTCGTCATTTTTGAGATGGCACGCGACCTGACGGCAGCGGATCCTGCAAGAAAGAGCGCTCGCCACGTCAGCCGCAGGACCACTCGATCGGAGTCCGTACCGTATCAGCCGGGAGGGGGTGGGGACCAATCCCCGCGTCCCTCTCTCTCTCTCTCTCCTCTCCTCGCATCAATGTATTATCCGCTTAGGTTGTGGGGACCGCGTGCTTGCTTCAGATTCAGCGGCGTGGACCCCACATCCCACGCAAACGGACAAAGCATCTACAGGAGCGCGAAATCGCCGCAGTTGAGTTGAAGCGAGCGCTCCTTCTATTGGTCAATCCACCAAGAGAACGGGTCAGGTCTGTGCTCCGGATCTGTGATGTTGAAATCGAAAATTCACGCTGCAACTCAAAGAGTCCAAATCTTTCTGAAAAGTTCACTCTAGTGGAAATCGCTTTGAGTTGAGAGAGACTGAGTTGCTGGCTAAGTTGTTGGTCAATATCAACTGGATCTTTACAAATTTAGATTTGAAGAAGGCGTTGATTAGTAAAATGAAACTCATTACCCAAGCTTCTCTTCGTATTTGACGCTCGCAGTCAAGTTGGTAGAGGGAGAGGGGAGAGAGGCTGCGGCTTGTCTCTGCCTCGTCTTCCCAAAAGCGGTTTCTTCTTCGCTTTTACTTTTTATTTTTTTTATCTCTGCTTTTTTATCCTTCGTGTTTTACACGAACGATGGTGATAAACCATTTCTCTGCCCCTCCCTCTCTCTTTCTTTTTCGTTGTACTTGTGACTGCGTGAGGCGACGAGGATGAGCAGAGGAAAGGATTGTGAGCGAAGAAAGTAAGGAAGAAAGATAAAGAGGAAAAGGAGAGGGAGGTGACGAGGCAGGTGGGTGGGGGAGAGAGAGAGACGGGGTGACGGTGGATGGCGTTCCAGCAGCAGGAGATGACGATGGCGCATTTCGCGGAAGAGAATCTCGGAACGGGGGTGCTGCCGGAGCAGCTGGCGCAGGGCGACAAGGGAGGGAAGTCGCAGCCCACCTGGCTCAGCAGCGCTATCCTCCGTCAGCAGGGCTTCCTCGGCGGAGGAGACGCCGGCGCCGGCCAGCAGCAGGGCGCGAGGAAGTGGTGCGGGTGCGCCACGGGTTCCAGCTGCGACAGGTGCAGCTTCCTTCATCTGCAGACCGCGTCGGACCAAGCCCCCGGGCCGAATTCACAGTGGCTGCCTCGATCGGCGAGCGACGTCGGTGGTGGTGGTGCTGCTGCGGGGGAGGTGCCGGGGTCGAGTGACTCCGTGATAGGAACGGGCTCCGGCGATGCCAACCAGGCTGCCACCACCAGTGGGGAGCTCGTTGACAGCGGCTCGCAGCCGGGACAGGGCGCAGAGCAGCAGCAGCAGCAGCAGGCAGGTGGGGATGGCTGGCAGAACGCGCGCCGGAAAGCGGAGATTCTGGCGCATCCTTTCTACGACCAGCTGTTGTCGGCTCATATTGCCTGCCTGCGCATCGCCACGCCCGTGGACCAGCTGCCCAGGATTGACGCGCAGCTGGCACAGTCGCAGCAGGTTGTCGCTAAGTATGCAGTTCTCGGCCATCAGATCCTTCCTGGGGAAGCCAAGGAGTTGGACCAGTTCATGGTCGGGTTACCAACTTCTCTCCTCTTCTTTCTCCCCACTGTTGTTTCTACCAATCATTTTTTACTTCCGTTCCATCTCTGTTCCTCGTTCAAGTTGGTGAAGATATTTATCGTGGTTCTTCTTTTGCCTCTCGACTGCATCTGATCTCCAGAAATTAATATGCGAATCTTGACTCTGTCTTTCTATTGTGAAATTTGATATCATGTTCCTTCCGGTTTTAACGAGTTTTATTGAAGCGTGTCAAATCATTCCTGTCAATATCATGTTTCTGATCGTTTCCTGAACTTGCTACTGATGGTGGCTGTTTTCTGCAGAATGGGTTTTATAGTTCCAATTGGGAAAGAAAATTGCGGGAACTTCTGTTTGTTAACTGCTGTGCTGCATATACCGTTTAGGAGTTATGAGTCCAAGAAGGATGTGGATCTGATGCGGGTTTGTGCATCTGATGCGGGTTCTCTTCCAAGAAGAGCATATTGGCTTCTTTCTCTGGAAGAAGACCCTTGTTTCTTTATCAGATCATGACAATTTATAACCTGCAAGTCCTACACTTTCACTGGATGATCATATATGGCATCCTAGTCCTCTTTAGCCCTGTGCGTCTAGTTCTGAGTTTAGTCAAATGTTTCAGACTAAAAGAAGGCAAAATTATTGCCATGCGAAAGTTATAACACAAGTTACCATGACATGTGCCAATGGCTGGATTAACCAACTATCTGATGCTCTTGATCGGTCTTAGATTCTTAATTCAGAGACCTCAAGTTTAATTTTGTCGGATGGGGCACTGTTTCTGAATCACATACTTGAGAATTTAGCAGGCAACCGTATTAGGATCCTCCAACCAAAGACTTCTTTCTTCATGGGAAATTTTTGTCTTCATTCATTTATTGTTTATTTTCTTTACGAAACTTTTCTTATTACTTGCATTCCCTTCTGTAACACTGCATCACTCACACTTATGTTAATTAATTTCCCCCTTCCACGTCACTTGACCAACTAAATCTCATTACAGACATTACAGAGGATTCATGTGTCGCAATTTTATGGAGCACATGTAAATGATGAAGTTTATAGGTTATAGATGTTATAACCTGACAGATTACTGAATCCACTTCCAGTCACCATCATATGTGTCGATGGTTACATGTGGATATTAAGAGGGTGAAACAGGCAGGGTACTTAACAAAACTATGTGAAGTTGAAGCAACACTTAAATCAATTTGTAGCCTACAAATCATTTAGTGCTCTAGTCCATACTTTAACTGTATTTCATTTCCATGTTTTTCCTTTTTCTACTTCCTGTTGATGCATATCTCTTCTTTCTTGATGAGGACTTGGTTTATAGTTTTTCTTCTTAGAAGCTACAGAACGGGACATGGATTCTCTATGTCAGATGTTGTACATTTTGCTAAATGTCAAAACTTGGTCTTCACGGCCATGAACATACTTCAAGCTTTGATAGAAGCTCTCTTTCCTGATTTAGATCATCAACTAGCATGACTTAGGTCATAAACTACAAATCAGACGATTTAACTTCAACTTAGAGCCATTAGATGACATATAATATCAATTAGTTGGGGCCATGTGTTTGTAGCCTGTGTTTACATTTGAGACATGGTTGGTACATCTCCACATTTTGCCACATGGAACCCACATCATTCAGCAAGAAACTTGTTTCCTGAATGACAAAAGGAGGGTGTGGATGTCTTGCCTGCTGTAACAGAATGTTGATTGTTGAGAGAAAGTATCAAGTTAATCAGCTTTCAGAGAAAAGGCCTAATAAGGTAAGTTACAAGAAATTTCTTGCACATGCAGATGCCTCATTCTCAACAGCCTCTGGGACATAAATTGACTTATTTTAGAATCTTTGGTACATACAAGGAATGTCTGATAGTGCATTGATGCACCAACTAAAGGTTTTTCAGAGCCTGTAGCTTGTAGTAAAAATGTGAGGCTGGTCTCAAGATTTAGTATGCACTATACACCTTCTTTCCTACAAAAGATCCCAAAATGTCAATGAATTTCTAAAAGATACACCTTGTCAGTTTATCTTTTCACAGCATAGGTTTATGATTCTAAAAGAAAAATGTACTAAAGTCTTCTAAATGGCATACAGTGTAATTTGTTTGGAGTGTCGTCTGAGTTTTGCATTCGAGACATGCTTCTGTGATGTGCTTCTGGTTTTGCAAAGTTTAAAGCCCTCGTGATTCAACAAAAAATTTGCTCCTGAATGGCAAAAGGAGGCATGACTGCCTTGCAGTAATGGAATGTTGAGAGAAACAATCTGACTAGTTGTGCAGAGAAATGAAGCTGTAAGACGTTTCTGCTGTATGCAGATATCCTCATTCTCACTAGTGTATGAGGGTTATCAAAGACTTGTTTTAGAAACTTTGGTACACCTATTCAACATTTCTCATATTGCATTCATTCACCAACTAAAGGTTTTTTTAGATCTTGTAGCAAAAAATGTGTGGCTGTTTTCCAAATCAGTAAAGTCCTTCCTATAAAAGTTCCCAAATTTATTGAATTTCAGTAACAGACTCACTTTTTAAATTTCTGTCTAGAATGTGTAGATTCATGTACTATGTCTATAACAGAAAATATGCAAAAGTCTCCATGCACTACATTGTCGCATAATAGTTTTAATCAGTATGTCTAGAAGACAACTTTTTGAAACCATAGGCTTCTACGTAGATGTTTGAATGAGTGATAGGTTCAACTGAGCACTCTATTTTATTGAACTAGAAAATAAATATGATAATTGGCTTCACATGTGCAATTATGCATTCCACATTTGCACTTCCAATTTGAGACATGAGAGAGAGAGAGAAAGAGAGAGAGGTCTAAGTCTATGACTTGGAATCTCAATTCTGTGACTCCCAAAACTGCAATTCCATTTTCCAAACTTTAGTGGTAAATTCGATTGAATGACCTTATCCTTAAGAGTCAATGTTTCAGTTGTCTCTGGTGCACTTTTCTGGAGTGGGTATCCAATCTATTGATCTTCTTCCTGGGATTCCAACTTGCATCTTCTCTGTCGGTTCCATGTTGAGGTGGTGAAGGTTGTCAAATTGTACTTTTTTCTTCACAACAAGAAACAGTCATAACATTCCACACGTCAGAATTTGCCCTTCTATTTTCAATTTTATCATAGTTTCTGTTTATTTACTCAGTGGAAGATTGTCTTGATAGAAAGTGCTCAAGTACTTGATGGTATCCACTGCAATAATTTTCGTTCTTAAGTGTGCATTTGATGCTCATGTCACCTGTGCATAACCACTAATATCTGGCCCAACCCAAGTATGCATGTACACTTAACTAATCTGGATGCCTTGAGAAGCAATTCCATCAATTGGATTCTGTGAAATGGATGATTGTCAATGCATATCCATTTGTTCATTGTATGTATATGAGGATCTCCTATGGCATGATATGGTATCACCAACTAGCCATCAAAGATGTTGGACTTCTTTTGGTTCAGAATCTTCAGATCTTTCTCTTTGTTAGAAGGGCGGAACTTTTTTTTCTTTTTCACTATTGGGGTGCAAAGAGTCGCCAAAGACGGCTATATGGCAAGAGTGTAAAAAGCAAAGAAGATCAGATTTACAAATTTATATTTTGATCTGCATTTCTGAATATGTGATTTACCCACCTGAACATCTAGTTTGAACTGTGAATCACCATTCAAGGAGGTTTGATTAGCCATTTGTTCTCCAACCATCCCACCTCTGGTTGATTAGACCTTGAAAGCATGACTTTCTACTTAAGGTCCTTTCATGAACACCCTACTAAAGGCTTAGAAAATTATCTTTGATTCCTGACCTGGCCCAGCCCCAATGCTTTCTCTCATTTTGGAGAAATACTTCTACAGTTCTACTGCATTATAAGTTTTGTCTGTTTAGTTTAAATTATTGTTTCCTGCCTTCGAAGTCCTTGTTAATATTTTGAATAACCTGCTTTTGATTGTTCATTCATTGTCAGTTACGACCATGCTGCCAATCTAACCCCACTCTATTCTTGTTGTTCAGTCACATTATGTACTGTTGCTTTATTCATTCAAAGAGCAACTTCAACAACATGTTCGTGTTCATGCAATGGAAGCAGTCATGGCTTGTTGGGAGCTGGAACAGTCTTTACAAGCCTCACAGGTGATAGTTGTTAGTTTGTGCAATCAAAAAGTATCTGCATGACTATACAATTTGCCCTTTTCATTTCCACCCCTCATTAAACACTTGGTAGATGCTATTATTTGTACTTTGTTTAGATGTTCTGCTCTTGTGAAGTAGATAGGACGGAACTTGATAATCCATTTCTCCTGGATATGTTGAAACTAATAAAGTATGTGGGTTAAAGATTTCTATTATTTGTAAGATTTTGCAAGTCTTCAAGGTCCTAGCTTGACCTCTGTAAAAAGACAAATACATATACAACCAAATTTTTCTTAACCAAGATAGTAAATTTTCCTTTTGAGTGTTTTGCAATAGAATTGCAAACAATTATCGATCATACATGCAATTCTTCGCATAACAGTCCCTTTTCTTTACACCTTTTTTTCATTTTTCTCTTCAGTTTAATTTATCAGCAGCACTCTTATCTATCACTTTGGATCAAGATCGAGGGTTGTTGGTCATAAGCATGACAAGGGTTTTCATTTTGAACTATAGCCTTCATAGACATCTCATGCCTTGCAACTTGAACAGCGGGCTGTACTTGTAATGTGTGTCAAGTCCCTGTCATGCAGGGTTAGGGTCTGACAGACCTGTTCTTCCTTGTAACCATTGTTGGGACTTCTATGTTGTTAGTTCATGATTGTTGAGTTGACATTTTCACTCTCTTCACTCTCTCTCTCTCTCTCTCTCTCTC